>NC_084484.1:19444810-20871810 GCF_030035675.1 Rhineura floridana
TTGCCAATGGTCAGAAAAGATGGGAATTGTGGTCCAACAACATCTGGAGGCACACTGGTTGGGAAAGGCTGTACTAGATACTTGAAAACTTCGTTACTGTGAACTTATAACCTGAAGCCCCGCACATTCCCTTCCAGTTAACTTCAAAGGATTGGCAAAAAGCTAATAAAGATAGCTGGATGTTGCTATGCTAATCACATGCGCTGCTAGTGGCTTTGATCTTTAAACACACCCTGTTACGACACTGTGTGACATAATGCATCCCCACACAATTAACTCCATAAAGGACACAGCCTAAATGATTCTGCTACATATAAAAGCATATTATAAAGCAGATTCGGGGCCCTACTTACAACTCAGATAGGATATTAAAGAGACAACTGCTGGACTCCATCCATCTCCTTGAAATACACCATTCTTCCAAATATATTTTCCAATACAGATATGATGCATTCTCAGAAAGGATTTTTAAGAATAAGCATGTCACAACTCCATCTGTCCTGGCTTTTGTCCCATAATACTTCCAACTCTTATCAAAATGTTTATATATATACTTTATAGAAATACTTGTTTAAGTATTTTGGCTTGAATGCAAAGTGGCCCATCTGAGAATACAAGGCTCTGCCACTCATTCATGAAGAGAGGGGAATGAGGCTCTGCCTATTCTTACATCTTCAGCCATTTCCTATTTGAAACCATAGTTTATTCATTACATCTGAAAGGGATAAACTGTGGTTAGTTTAAACCGGGGTGGGCAACTCTCTTCTCTGTTGAGGGTCACATTCCCTCAACGATAATCAGTCAGGGGCCACATTTCAGCTGTGGGTGAGACCAAAGTCAGCACTGGACAGTACTAGAGACAAAAATAGGTATGCTTCTCTCTTTTTCTATCACACCCTTTTCTCTCTTTCTGACACCCCTTTCTCTCTTTTACTCTTTATTCCCACCCAGCAGGCTGCTAGGGGAGAGACAGATTGCTCTCATCAGAAATCTGAACTGATTGTTTGCAGAGGACTTTTGAAATTAAGCCATGGGCTATAGGTTGCCCACCCCCTGTTTTAAACTACGGTTTCTTGAAGCAAGCCAGAATCAAATTATAGTTTCTGATCCTGGCTTGTTTCAATAAACCATAGTTTTATCAGAGTTCCTACTTTGGGTGAAATTACAACTCTGGTTAGTTTAAAAGTGGAAGTGGATGCTTCTGATATCCTTGTGGCTGCACCAGAGGAGCAGAGGTATCAGTTTAAGTTTTCATGACAGTGGGGTCCGCTCTGGGTTTTAGTCTAAACTTTCAAGGAGCTGTCCAAGGTGCTGAAACCTATTCCCAAAATAGGTTTATTACCCTGGGCAGCTCCTTGAAAGTTCAGACTAAAACCTGGAGCAGATTTCACTGCCCCACTGACATGGAGCCACCAGCCACAACTGCTTCTTGAGGCTTGTTCACAAAGCGCATTTCATCTGATTCACATGTGTGACTAATAATAATATACAGTTGGGTGCTTTGGTCAGCTTTTTAGATCTATATCTTAATCACATATTAATGCTTGTCTTTGAACATTCACATCAACCGCTAGCATTGATACTGAAAGAAAAAATGCATATATTTTATATACGTATTTAAGCAGCCAGAGTTCTGTTGATCCTATATAATCACTATTCATAATCTCTAGTAATTCATTTATATTTCCACAAAATGAGCACTGCAGTTTTTCACTTGTATTGAAATTTCCCCCTAATTGCTTTCTCCCTCTTGTTTCTTCCCCATTCTTTCCCTCTTTCGTTTATAGACACACATTTTTGGTACTTTTCCTACTGGAAAGGAAATTAAGGAGCAGTTCCCCCCCTCCAAATGTTCTTTGCTATGTGAAATGTGGTTCAGCCCAATTTTAAAAGGATTAGGAGCTCTTTAGATATGTACCCCAAGAGGTCCCAATTACTAGTCTGTTGTACATTAGTTTGCTAATAGTCTGGGGCAGTTTTACTTTTCACAGGAGATTTTTCTTTTCTAAAGGTGTACAGTGATGTAATCGCCACAACTTGCATGTTGTATTTTCAAATACAGGATCAAAAATTAAGCATTTTCACAATTTTCAGTGGCGCCTGAATTCTGCATGTCTCTATGGCAGAAATGCCACCAATGATTCACAATATAAGATTATTCCTTCCCTACGCACAGAAACAGTAAAACCTACATCCACCTCATTATCTATATATCTAACTTTCAAAGTTAAAACTAACTTTGGGTAATCACTTTGCAGCACAATCCTATATTTGTTTACTTGGCAGTAAGCCTTGCTTGATTTCAGTGAGGCCTACTTCCTGGTGGTTAATGTATTTAGAATTGCTATCTTAAGGCATGACTATGGTGCAGAGAGACACAAATAAGATATCAAATCCAAGTACAGCACATATTTTCTAAAAAATAGTTATTTTGACAACTTGTCCCCCAAATCAGATAAACTGACCAAAGAAAGAATGTAAGGTATGGAGACATGGAGGGATTGAAAACTCAGATATTATTTATATATTTATTTATTTATTTACTAAGGTAATTTATATCTTGGCTTTCATAATACAGGATCCCAGGGCAAGTTTCTAAAAATATTAAATAAAAACAATTTAAATATAACAAAACATATCTACAATAGGGAGCGGCAGTACAGTCATATTGTTGTATCAATGGTATTCCAAAAGCATGACATATTCATGTGTGTTGTTTATGCATATTCAGGTAGGAAAATGGTTAGTGTGTGAATGGGATGTGTATGTGTGGGAATGGACACAGAGACAGTACTGCAAAAAAAAAAAAACTCTGATAATTTTAACAGATCTCCAGTTGTTCAAGTTAAATAACTACATTACTTGGCATCATCTGAATTCAAAATGGCTGTTTCTCATTTTTGCTACATTAGCAATATTCACGAGTGAAAACAGCTCTCAGTATTGCAGTCAAAAACAGCATGCTTAGAATAATTTCCAGAAACTCAAACGTTTACACATACATATACAGTACATGTATGTCTAATGTTGTACATAACTTGATTTCTCTACACCTGAGCACTGCACACTTGGCTGACAATAACAACTGAATGTGCACACTGACTCAATTTAGAAGCATTGCATTTGGGACAATGTGAAAGTTCTGTCCGTGATGTTGTACCTGTGATGGCCCACTCATATACATGCAGATCATTGTTTGATGTTACAGACAATGTGAGAACCAGGCCTATGACAGCCAAAGTGGCCTAAATGATATATTATGCTGAAAACTGGAAGGTCTTATTTCTAATGCTGTCAATGCCATGAACCCATTGGATGATGATGGATAAGTCTCTATTCCTGAGTTTAGCTTTGCATTTGTAAAACGGGAACAATATTGACCTGTCTCACAGGAACTTTAGGAATGTTCATTAAGACTGTAAAGAACTTCAAGTTCTATGCAAATTATTAGCATCAATTACCATAAAGGTATTTTCAAATAGACAAAATCAGGTGATGGAGCTTCTCTGGAAGTTGTTTCTGCTTCATGGATTTACTATCAAAATGGCAAACTTGTCAAAATGATGAATGGGTAAGGGTAATTTCTACAGCATGTGGCAGAGCTATCACCCTGTCCAACACCTGATCCTCATCTCAGCATCTGTTTGCTATATATGTATAGCAAATAAAATCAGTCCAATTTCTGAGTGCATGAAAGAGCCCTAACAACATGTCACTCCATAGAAATCTTTCAAATGCAAAATGTCTGTTACTGCATTGACCTTGTGGCAAATTCCAAGGTATATATGTGTATTCAGCACATGACTTACAGCTGTGGCCTGAGGGCCTACACACACACACCACACACACTGATATTTTTCAGCAGGAAATTCATTATTACAGGAAAATCAGCAAATCAAAGTTAGGGCAATGTAAGGAGTATCTAGCTGAATGACCAGGGGCTGTTACAATGAAATACTGATGCAATGGATTAATGTAATACTAAGTACTCTGTCACTAAAGAGGTTCATATAGCAATCAATGCATTGGTTAACCAGCCATCTGTGCAAAGTTTTCAATAGGATAAAAATGTTGAATCTTCCCATTTTCAGGAGCAAGCTGGCAGCAAAATTTCCCACCAGCTGGAGCTTATGAAAAATCCTGTTGGGCAAAGAGCCAGCCAATAATAGAAATTATCCAGTCTTGAAACATTTAGCACATATGAATAACTATTTCAAAGGTCTGCCTAAGAAAGTGGACAGCATCAGCCTAAAATTTGATTTGGCTCTATGGGCAAGCACGTCGATGAATCTATATAAAGCGAAGATTAATTAAGAAAAAAACAGTTCTCCTTAATCAGGTACAGAAAAGTTTTGTCAGAATTTGCTAATGAATAGTCTAAGGTGAAGAAGTCTTGTGCTAATTTGGAGCAACTCTGATGTTATTTAATATGTTTGGAAGGGAGCAGAGAGAAGTGTAGGGAAAGGAACTGGAGGGGGGCAAGGAGGAAGCAAAAAGCACTGTGCATCACCTTATGTATTAAGCTTTAATTTATGCCTGGATATGAACCGCATGATTTTTCAAATCCAATCAATATTACAGGCACGGGGGAGTATCTTCTGACATATTTATAGCAGGCAAATAAAAAGTATGGATGGCTGAATACAAATCCCATAATGATGGGAACCAGCAGAATTCAAAGATCACCAGTGAAAGTTTGATGATCTAAAGCAGGCCAACAAAATGTGTTGCCCACAAAGCAGGGAGCATGTGGCCAGCCAGATGTTTCACAGTCTCACTATCTTTGTATTCCTGACAGGCAGCAAAACCAGGATAATTGTTGAGCCCCCAGTGGGCTGCTGTACATATCTAGTGGGATGCAATCCATTTGCTGCAGCAGAAGTTATGCAGGGTGTGATGCGTCCTTCCCTGGCTCTCCCTGTCAGGTTCCTACCTGCTCGTGGTTACTGCCTGTCTCTAGGCACCACCAGGGACTCCACCAGTCCGGACCGCTCTCTCTTATGATTTCTCTCCCCGCTCTAGCACAGATCTCAACAGATCCCCCTGCTAGGCAACCACCAGTAACGTCCCAATACTAGTATTCCCAGAGACTCTGAATACTGGTATTGTTATTCACCGCTGCCACCATTTGTTACAGTTCCCCTTCAGCCTTGGTCATTACCTTACCCTCCCTTCTGGTCTGTGAAACCCCAGCCAAGGATCAGGCCTTTGGTAAACCAAATTAAGTATTTATTACAGATAACAAAGCTAACAAGATTAACAAGATTTCTTCTTAAGGCACATAAGCATATGGTTTTACTCAATACTAATCCGAACTCCACCTCCCTCCTGGTAAACAACTCTCTAAACCCCACCAAGCAATCCACTCTTTCTCTTCTCCCCCCAGATTCCACAATTCACCACCTCACATTCACCCAGATTTACCTGTCATCCTTTCATTTATACTGTCAGCCATTTTAAACATTCAGCCAATCATCAAGCATTCTATTGCCCATTCACTCCCCCTCCTCTTTCACTACTTACCATGTATACTCTAAACAACCAGCACTTACCATATATACACTAATATATAGGAGCATCACATTTCCCCCCCTTAAACAACGGCAGAGTATTATTCCTGTTCCAGGATTTATACGTCGCGTTAACAAATAAAAGTCTCTATGGGGAAAATGTCTTTCTTTGTTCCTCTGTCTGGTCACGTCACTGCAGTCCCAGGCACTTGCCTGGAAAGTCCATCAGCCAGTACATTGTCCTTGCCTTTGATGAACTGGAAGTCCACTTGATAGTCCTGTAGGGCCCAGGACCACCTCTGCAGCATAGTGTTATGGTTTTTCATAGTCTGCAACCATAACAAGGCCCGATGATCCGTAGTCACTGTGAATCTTCGTCCCCACACATATGGGCGCAACTTGTTCAGTCCCCACACGACCGCTAGGCACTCCTTCTGGACCGACAAAAAGTTTTTCTCCCTCGGCGTCAGCTTGTGACTCAGGTACGCCACTGGATGTCTAGTGCCTTCTCTCTCCTGTAGCAAGACAACTCCCAGCGCGAGGTCTGACGCATCTGTAGCCACGATGAATGGTTTCTCATAGTCTGGTGCTATTAATATGGGTCCTTGGCACAAGGCTTGCTTCAGCAGATCAAAAGCCTTCTGACATTCATCCGTCCATACCACATGCTCAGAACACTTCTTCTTGGTCAATTCATGCAAGGGGGTTGCTATTTCCCCAAAATTTCTCACAAACTTCCTATAAAAACCAGCCACACCCAGAAATGCCCTTACTTGTTTTTTGGTTAAGGGGATCGGCCACGCTTGTATTGCCTCCACCTTGCTCCATAAGGGGGTGATTTTCCCACTCCCCACCTTATGTCCTAAATAGATTACTTCCTTTAGTCCAAACTGGCATTTCTTAGCTTTTATTGTGAGGCCTGCTTTTCTTAAGGCCTCCAATACTGTTGTCAGGTGTTGGACATGCTCAGGCACCGACTTGCTAAAAATGGCCACATCATCGATATAGGCCACTGCAAAATCTGGCATGCCTCGCAACACAGTATTGATTAGCCTCTGAAATGAGCTTGGTGAGTTCCTTAGTCCCATGGGTAAGGTCACAAACTCATATAACCCATCTGGTGTACTGAAGGCAGTTTTGGCTCTGGATTGCTTGTCTAGTTCCATTTGCCAAAATCTTTTACAGAGATCTAGTGTAGAGATAATGGTTGCTGCCCCCAATAACTCTAACATAGCGTCTACCCTAGGCATAGGATACGCATCTGGGACAGTAATTTTATTGATTAGCCGATAATCAATGCAAAACCTTGTCGTTCCATCTTTTTTCGGAACCAGGACAATACTTGAGGCCCAGGGACTGATGGATTCCCTGATCACTCCTAATTCCAGCATATCTTCCACCTCCTTTTTGATCTCATTCAAAACTTTCCCATTCGCACGGTACGGAACAGATCTGATTAGGGCATGATCTCCAGTATCAATGGAATGTATAACTATACTGGTTCGGCCAGGTTTGTTGCTAAAGAGATTCCTATAGGTTTTCAAAACTCTCAGAATCTCTTCTTTTACTTCCTCCTCTACCTCCTCTGACCATTCCACTTGATCTACCCCTCCTTTGTCTTTGCTTTCCTGTACCAAATCTGGAAGTTCAGGCCCACTTCCCTCAGGGAATAAGGTAACTTTCAACACCTGTGCATCCCTGGTATGGTAAGGCTTCAACATATTTACATGAACCACTTTGCTTTTGCTTAATTGGTCTGTGGTGATTACATATGTCACTGTGTCAAGCCTTTCTCTGATGGTATATGGTCCTTCCCAGTTAGCCTGTAATTTGTCATGTTTCCTGGGTATGAACGCCATAACCATATCTCCCACATCATACACACGTTCTCTGGCTGTTCTGTCATACCAGTAACTTTGCTTCTCCTGTGCATGACTCAAATTCTCTTTCACTACTTCCATCATTGATGTTAATTTATTGCGGAATTCCAATACAAAATCTACTACAGAAGTTTTGTACTCTCCCAGAGTTCCTTCCCATGAATTTTTTAGCAGTTCCAAAGGTCCCCTCACTTTTCTAGTAAACATTAGTTCAAAGGGTGAGAAGCCTGTTGACTCCTGAGGGACTTCTCTGTATGCAAATAAGAAGCACCCCAAACGTTCATCCCAGTCTTGTGGGTGATCTTGAACATAGCTTCTTATCATGCCCTTCAAAACCCCATTGAATCTCTCTGTTAGCCCATTAGTGGCGGGATGGTAAGTAGTGGTCTTTAGATGTTTTAGACCACATTTCCACATACATTGCATCACTTCTCCCATGAATACACTGCCTTGATCTGTCAGCACTTCATGAGGGAAACCCAACCTCATAAAGATTTTTAATAAAGCCTCTGCCACTACAGGGGCTTCTACAGATCTCAGTGCTTCTGCGTCTGGGTACCTGGTGGCAAAATCCACCACCACCACTAGATATTTCTTGCCATGCCTTGTGGGTTTGGAAAAAGGGCCCACCAAATCTATTCCCACTCTATAAAAGGGTTGTCCAATTATAGGAAGGGGCTTTAAGGGTGCCTTGGTCTTTACTCCACTCTTTCCCACCTTTTGGCAATTCCACAAGATAGACAATGTTGTTTTACATCCTTGGAGATATTTGGCCAATAATAATGTGCAGCCAATCTCCTCTTGGTCTTTTTTATTCCCAGATGTCCTGCACATGGGACATCGTGGGCTACCTCTAGCAATCTGGTTCTGTATTTGCTAGGTACTATCAATTGCTTCACTGGTTCACATTCATCCTTTCTTTCAGCAGGCATCCACAGTCTATATAAAATCCCATTCTCACACACAACTTGATTCCTCAGTTTGTCAGTGAAAGGAATCTGTTGGGTCAGGGCTTGTTCCTTTACCTGCTTCAGACTTATATCTTTATGCAGCTCTTCCCTGAATTGATCTGCTTCTTCCCCAGAGACCACTTGATACAGTTTGTCTTCTTCAGCAGGCCTGCTAGTAGTTGCTATGGTGACCTGAGGCTGGTTAACAGATTCCACCCTGTTTGTTTCAGCCCCCCTTAATATGGCTTCTTTTTCTCTGCCAATTTGCTGTCTGGTCACTACATAGATCTTTCCTTGGGCGCCCATTACATCCCTTCCCAGTATTACTGGTTCTTGTTGCTGGGCATTAATGCCTACTTTATATCGGCCCTCTCGGCCTCTCCAAGTCATTTCCACCAGGGCCACAGGCAAACTTTCTGGTTGACCCCTCACTCCTTGGATAGTCACAGTTTCCTGAGGTAATATTACCTCAGATTTTATTAAATCTGGCCTCAGTAATGTCTGAGCGGCACCAGTATCAAGCAATGCCCAATAATTTGCCCCTTGTACTCTCACTTCCTCTCTCAGACTTGAATCAAGGTCTGTTACTTCTGTCCAGTTTATCTGGCAGAACTGAACCTTTTTCGCTGTTTCTAAAGCCTTGGGCTCTGTTTTCACTGCCCTTGTCTGAGCAGGATTACTAATGGGGTTGGCAACCTCACATTGAAAACGTAGGTGCCCTGGTCTACCACATTTGTAGCATAATTTCTCCTCACTTTTAGGGTACACAGATCCACTCTGGGGTGTCCTGTGCCCTTCAGATTTTAATGGAGGACTCACTCGCTGTGGTACCACATCCCTTCTGCCAGCACTATATGGTCTGGGTTTAAACTCTCTTGATGTTTTCCCCACCCAGCCAGTTCTATTGGAGGCAAAGTGATCCGCCATCTCTGCGGCCTCCTGCACAGATGTAGGGGAATGGTCTTTGACCAGGAGCCTTATTTCTGGTGGTAACTGATGGTATAATTGATCCAGTATCATGAGGCTTTTCACCTCTTCCACTGACTGAGCTTTGGCACTACTCATCCACTTTCCAAATATATCCATCAACTTTGCTCCCAGTTCCACAAAAGACCTCCCTGTCTGTATCTGGCAATTTCTGAAAAGCTTTCTAAAATAATCAGGCCCCAGTCTGAATCTTTTAAACACTGCTTCTTTGAATTCAGCATAGGTGACGGGCTTGTCTGAGGGGAAATATTGGTATACCTCAGCCAATTCCCCTTTAATCAGGTTTGATAAATACTGCATGTATTTATCTTCAGGTAGCCCCCACAACTGAGCTGCTTTTTCAAAGGTGCTGAGGTAAATTTGAGGATCTTGACCAGGCTCATAGACAGCAAAGTCCTTTGGAGTAATTTTTATTTTTGCTCCATCTCTCTCTTTCCTTGTCTCCTCAGAGTGAAATTTCTCTCTATCAAATTTTAACTTTTCTACTTGTAAGACAGCATCCAATGCTCGTTGCTTCTCCCTCTCCTCAAACCCCAATCTCATTCTCTCAATTTCCAACTCCCTCTGTTTTTCCTTCTCTGCACCTTCCATCCTCAATCTCTCAGCTTCCAACTCCCGCTGTTTATCTTTTTCCTCAGCCTCCATCCTCAATCTCTCAGCTTCCAACTCTCTCTGCTTGTCTTTTTCCTCAGCCTCCATCCTCAATCTCTCAGCTTCCAACTCTCTCTGTTTTTCCTTCTCTGCACCTTCCATCCTCAACTTCTCTCTCAAGTACTCTATATAAGCGGGATTGCTTAAATATCCTTCTGGGGTCTCTTCTCTGACAGGTTGTTTTTGCTGGGCAGTTGCAAATCCTATAAGTGCTACCCTCAATTCATCTACCCCTTTACCCTCATGAGGTAAATTGAATGTTATGCACTTCTCCACCAGCTCCTCTCTTTTCATTTTTATGTATTCAGCCATGGTGTTTGAGTTCACTTACTCTTTGCCACACAGTCTTTGCCAGTCACTCTCACAAGAAATCTAGTTTTGTTATTTCTGTTTGCCACACAACTATTAGGGATTGTCTAGTATTCGTATCTCACTGCTACAGCCAACACCTGTGACGTAGTCTCCTTTGTCACCACATGTCTTTGGGACTCTCTTTGGTTCGTATCTGGATTCTCTGTTGTTCGTATCCCACCGCTACTGACACCACATGTGATGCGTCCTTCCCTGGCTCTCCCTGTCAGGTTCCTACCTGCTCGTGGTTACTGCCTGTCTCTAGGCACCACCAGGGACTCCACCAGTCCGGACCGCTCTCTCTTATGATTTCTCTCCCCGCTCTAGCACAGATCTCAACAGATCCCCCTGCTAGGCAACCACCAGTAATGCCCCAATACTAGTATTCCCAGAGACTCTGAATACTGGTATTGTTATTTTCTTCACCGCTGCCACCATTTGTTACAGTTCCCCTTCAGCCTTGGTCATTACCTTACCCTCCCTTCTGGTCTGTGAAACCCCAGCCAAGGATCAGGCCTTTGGTAAACCAAATTAAGTATTTATTACAGATAACAAAGCTAACAAGATTAACAAGATTTCTTCTTAAGGCACATAAGCATATGGTTTTACTCAATACTAATCCGAACTCCACCTCCCTCCTGGTAAACAACTCTCTAAACCCCACCAAGCAATCCACTCTTTCTCTTCTCCCCCCAGATTCCACAATTCACCACCTCACATTCACCCAGATTTACCTGTCATCCTTTCATTTATACTGTCAGCCATTTTAAACATTCAGCCAATCATCAAGCATTCTATTGCCCAATCACTCCCCCTCCTCTTTCACTACTTACCATGTATACTCTAAACAACCAGCACTTACCATATATACACTAATATATAGGAACATCACACAGGGCTCAGAGATAACTCCAGAAAACTGGTCTGGGGGAGTACAGAGGTGGCAAAGGCCAATATTAGGGGAGCAAGGCTTGCATCGTGTTATATAGGAACTTGATATACTGTGACTAAAAGTGACAGTGGTGGGCAGGGCAGGAATGGCATAGAGCAGGGGTTCCCAAACTGTGGCCTGCAGACCACAAATGGTCCATGAGCATCATTCAAGTGGTCCATAGTGTGGATTTGTGTTTGAAGACAGGACATGGCACAAGTCCATTGCATTAAATATTCATATTGGGTTTCTAATTGTACTTATATTGTATTTTATTAAATACTTGGACAAATCAGTCAAATATGTTTTAAGATGCAATCATAAACACAAAGTCCCTTTGAACAGGAAGGATTTGTTTCTGAGTAAATAAGCATAGGATTGCACTGTGAAATCAAGATACTGAATTTATTATATTTTAATAAAGCATTTAATTTTAATTTTAATTAATTTTAACATAGTAGATTGGAACCTACACAGGTTTCTGTAAATGGAAGGGAAAAGAAGTAAGTGAAGTCAGAGCTGTGAGTTGTTTGGCAGCCTAGGCTTTGGTTTAGGGTTGACTTTGGGGAAAACAGGGTTCTTGTACCTTTAACAGCTGTATAGCAGGCAGAAATTCAACAGATCAAGCCTTTTCTAGTATGACTAATTTCTAACTGTGTTATACCACACCCCATGGCATCCATTTTGTGATTGGTGCCCCCAGCACTCTCTCAAAATTTGAAATGTGCCCTCTGGTCCAAAAATGTTGGCAACCCTTGCTCTAACATAAAATTGAGGAAATTGACATGTAACAAGTACATTAATAACAAATCTGCAGTTAATTTCTACACAAATACAGCCTTGCAGAGCACACAAAGCCACTGGATGTTCCATTCTTAATAATTAAAAATGCAACTGTTCTCAGAAGGTAGCCATAGGGTGGACTTGTGAACTTTGACAAATAGAGGAGGTTGAGCTAGGAAATTCGTGGGGCTAGCCTAGCCTGGGCCACATGCAGAACTGGATTAAGACATGCTGAGGCCTAAACCATGTCAGGATTCAGAGGCCCCATACCATAAACAATGAGAAAAAGTGTATTACATTATAATAGAAAGGGTAATGAAGAAAAAATAAATGGTAAAACATTATATTTTATTTATTTATTTATTTAATGAATTAATTAATTTGTATCCCGCCCTTCCTCCCAGCAGGAGCCCAGGGCAGCAAACAAAGCACTAAAACACTTTAAAACATCATAAAAACAGATCTTAAAATACATTAAAACAAAACAGCATTAAAAACATTTTTAAAAAAACAACTTTAAAAAAGGGTTAAAAACACTATTAACAAACATATTAAACAATTCTGACACAGATGCAGACTGGGATAGGTCTCAACTTAAAAGGCTTGTTGAAAGTGAAAGTTTTCAAAAGGCTCCAAAAAGATAGCAGAGATGGCGCCTGCCTAATATTCAAAGGGAGGGAATTCCACAGGGTAGGTGCTGCCACACTAAAGGTCCATTTCCTATATTGTGCAGAACAAACCTCCTGATAAGACGGTATCTGCAGGAGGCCCTCACCTGCAGAGCACAGTAATCGACTTGGTATATATGGAATAAGACGGTCTTTCAGGTAACCTGGTCTCAAGCTGTATAGGGCTTTGTATGCCAAAACTAGAACCTTGAACTTGGCCTGGTAGCAAATGGGCAGCCAGTGCAATTCTTTCAGCAGTGGGGTGACATGTTGGCGATAACCTGCTCCAATGAGCAGTCTCGCCGCCGTATTTCGCACCAGCTGCAGCTTCTGGACCAACCTCAAGGGCAGCCCCACATAGAGCGCATTACAGTAATCCAGCCTAGAGGTTACCAGTGCGTGGACAACAGTGGTCAGGCTATCCCAGTCCAGAAACGCCCGCAGCTGTCTCACCAGCCGAAGCTGGTAAAATATGCAATGAAAAACAACTAAATAAAACATACTTCTTGCAAAAAGCTTCATTTGCATTATCACATTCCTTATGATTTCTTAATTAGAATATATGAAACTGAAGACTTTTATGGAAACGTAAGAGCAGTTACAGAGATTAAAACTTAAGTTAATGGAAATACAATGTGGCTTATCATGAAAAATTAATACTAGTATTCTAAACAAAACATATGCAGACTTGCAGTAATCCTACATGCACTATTGTATTGTTGTGCGCCTCCCCCAATCTCTGAGCGATGAGATTTCCGGGGTCCCTGCGCTCCTCCAGGGTTTGATTTCCTTTGAGAAGAAGGTCAGCGGAGACTGTGGTGTCTTTGTGAAATATGGTTTATTTATTTACACACATTCCAACCTGAGCTTAGGATGGAGGGGGTTCAAGACATCAGCAGTCCAATATCCAGCTTTTCCATCTGTATTACAGGAGGTACCCCAAATGCCATGTTGCAGAGAGCCAGTCTCTCTACCTGCCTCCAGTCCCCAGCAATTCTTCCGACACACTAAAACTACAAGCCTCTGCTGGGCTCTGTGGGGGGGGGAGGCTCTCCTGAAGAGTTTCGATGACAAAAGGATCTTCCTGGCCCATTAGTTGCTAGGCAACTGATAGACCCATTATCCTACCTGGCCAATGTATTTGGTTAACAAAGAGAATTCATCTGGCCAGCAGAGCCAGCCCCAAGGCATGGGATTCCAAATCAGAGGCTGGAGGGGACCCACAGGAATCATCCATCCCAACCCCCATGCTCATAACAGTATAGTTTTTGTCAAGAGGTATGCAAAAATGGGGTTTTCTCAGATTCATCTCAATGGATCAGAGAATAAGAATGTATAATTTGAGTGACTTCTATAATACAGGTCTTGTGTTGTCCTCAGGTTTCAAGATGGTCAGAACCGGCTTGCTAATCTTGGGTAGAAACCTAAAGATCATGAGTTTCTGTATCAGTAGAAAACAGACACTTCTAATATAGGCTGCAATATTCTTTCACCTTCAGGGAGTAAGAGGTCAATCACCCCAAACCAGGAATTTACAGTAACATTCCTTCGGAGACAGGGGTTTTTTCAGGAAATACATCTGGTAAAGCCAGAACTCCTCTCTGCAATTCCAGAGTTTTCCATTGTTTCTCACTTCAGCACTCCCCCTCCCTTGTTACATGTTACTCAGTGTAATTCAGAAACACACATATGGTCATGATTCCATGGGTTTTAGCAGCATCTCTCAGACTCCAGTGACTTCCTCATTCTACACAACGCTCCCTAAGATCATCTCAACATGCAGCCTGGAACACCGGGTAAGGAAAGGGATAAGAATGATATGCTTGGTAATATGTAGAAGGAGAACGAGAGAACCTGGCTCTCACCAAGCATATAATCCTTTACCCTGACCTTGTACCCTGATTTCCTTCAGTAAAGATATATCTATGCATATCTCTATTGCCTTCCTTCTTTCTCTGGTGTGAACGTGTGCAATCTTAGAAGCAATTGGCAACAGGGATTTCTCTTATGTTCTTTAAATGTGAGTGATTGGGGTAAAGTTAGATGCTGCTTGCATTAGCTGTAATTATAAAATGCAATATTTTCCCTGTTTCTTCTTCTAATAAACCAATCTTTATTTTACTTTATGTATGCTTTATTGGGGTTAAAGGTAAGGTTATACACACATAAGAGTGATGTGTACGTTTATTTCCAGCAAAAGATTCCACTACGCTCGCAGGGGTAGCATTTGAATTTCCAGTAAGTATATATGCATGTGGAGATTCAAATGTACATGTTTAATACTTTACATGAAAATACCTTATAATTTCTTACTTAGCATATACGAAATTAGCATATAAGAAATTGAAGACTTCTAATGTAAAGGAACACAAAACCATGACACAACTTAGCACTTAGTAAATGGAAGTAGCAACGTAACCTTGAGAATGAGGTCCCTCAAGTTTCAATAATTTTTTAAGTGCCCTTCAAGCTGCTTCTTCTTTTTTCTCTTCTGACATCCACTTTCAAATGTTCTTCATTGTTAAAGTTGATTTTTTTTGCTTGGCCAATGATACTATAAAAGTAAGCTTTAAAATTGTCTTCAGATTAGATAAATAAGCCTCTGCCCCCATCTCTGTGGTGTTGTAGTGGGTGAGTTGCATGCTGGGAGTTATAGTTAAAGGCATGGAAGAGAGATGGGAGGAATAGGAAGTGAGAGGGCAGAGCCAGACTTGTTGGAGTGTAGCCTGTTGGATTAGTTTACAGTTTTGCTAAGCTCCTGAATTAAAGAAGGTTCAAGTCCTTATCTCTGGTAGTTTGTAATTCCTGCAGTACAATACCCCACTATATCTTTGTCCTGCTCCCATTGGGTCTGGCTACAGACCTGTGTGGTGGTGTATGGATGAGGTGGGGGTGGGGAAGTGGTGAGAAGGGGATTAGCAGAGATTATGCCTGGTGTGGAATAGGACTTTAGAATGTGTTGATAGGCTGGTTCTCATTGTCTCCTCTTCAAGTCTGAGCTGAGATTCAGCAATCTGTGGATGATGTGAAATGTCCAGCAGTCCTGGAAGGGAAGCTGATGGGATGGGGTGTGGATTAGGACAGGGAGGTCAGGGTTCCAAATTTGGTGGTGGATTTTATATGAAAGCAATTTCAATTAAAATAAACTTTTTTTCAGTTAAAATAAAACTTCAACCTATTTAGATGCCCCTCATAACGTGAGGCCCTAAGCCATGGCTTATTTGGCTTGTTCCTAAATCCAGCACTGGCTGCATGAATGGGATAGGATGGATAAATCTGTCCATTTTGGCTTCTCTAAGTTTCTGATTTTCCAATCTTAAATTCAGTTATCCACATTTCCACATCAGTTTGTGATACCCTTTTTTTTTTAAAAAAAAGTCCTCATGAAAATTCATCAGCATTTTAGTGTGAAATTCTCCTAATATATATATATATATATATTGTATGCAGTTTTGCCTGTGTTTCTGCAAAGCAATTTTCCATCATATATTGCATTTTTGTATGTTGTTTTAATTAAAACATGCATTTTATGCACACTTTATCCTAGTATATGCTTTTTTGGGGGTACTCATTACTTGCCTGGAGAGCAGCACTGCAAAATCTGGAGAAGTGTGAATTCTGATGAATGGTTATGTTTCCGTTTACATCTTGTTTTGGAAAGTGCAAATTAAGTAAGTTTGCCTTTAAATGTTGATCTGGAGCTCCATATTTTCTTCCTTTTGCTCAGCTTCTCAGTAGAAGGCCCATGTAAGATTAGGCCAGAAACAGCCCAGGGGTGCACATTGCTCACTTCTGAACTAGAGATGGAAAACAAAGGAATGTTTCTTGGAGACTATGCATACTGACCAGAGAATGTGCATATTGACTAGAGAATGTGCATAATGACCGGAGAATGCAATATATGCAATTCCTCAACGCCTGTTGGAGATTATTCATAATGGCTGGAGAATGTGCAGAATTCAGTTAATATATGTACATTCCCCAAGGTCTGTTGGGGATTATGGATAGTTCTTCAGAAGAATGTACAAAATTCAGTCGATATATGCACATTCCCCAAGGCCTGTTGGGGATTGTGTATATTGACTGGGAAATGTGCACACTTCCCTCTTCATGGATGGATTATGTGCATATTGTCCATGAGGCATGGGGAATGTGCACAATGACCTGTCATTATGCACAGTAGCTGCTCAATCTACATTCCCCTTAACATATATATACAATACTTGGATACTTAGATTTAGATTAATGCTGAGTTGCATTTTTTTCAAGTGGCCAAAATCAGCAAATGCAAGTACTCTAGCTTAAAGATTTTGGAGACTGGGAACTGTAGTGATATTGCACTAAATTCAGAATTAGTTTTGATTTTAGTATAGCTTGTCCTCCAGGACCCAGAAGGCAACTGCACATCTTGCTTGCTGTGTCTTTGGGATCACAGCTTTGTTGTAGGGGGGGGGTGAGCTAGGCTGAGCTGAGGATAGCTAGTGTGTAGAAAGAGAGATAGACAGAAGTCCTATTTAGGAATTCAACACCTCATGGGATTTAGTGATGCATGAGAAGGAGTGGGGTGCCTCCCCTTTTCTGTCAGTTTGTGGAGGGAAGGCCTGAACTGGGATTTCTATCTGTGGGAATTTTCCTTGTACCGCAGCCTGTCATACCATTCATCCCAGAACAGCAGATTGACAGACACATCAATGTTTTTCATGTGCCTCTGGATCAAGTTTATGGAGTATAACCACAAACCATCTAAGAGGCTTCATAAACAAAACATAAAATTGATTTCCCTTGCCATGATAGTTGAACATTTTCCATGAGATCATTGCTTTATTTCTGCTTTATTATATTATTGGAGCTTTTTTATTAGTATATTCATTTTCTCCATGGAATTCATTGTCTTGATTTCTTTCTTTTTTTAATATAGGAAAAATATTTTTTTAAAAAGGAAAATAAAATAGAACCAAAGGGAGAAAAAACACATTTCTCCTGTAATTTTGACCACCATATATATATATATATTCAAAAATTCCCAATTATTTTATTGTAATGTTTCAAGCATGGCTGTTTGGTTAGTAACCACATTGAATGTCCAATTCCAAAAATAAGGGGAAAGAAACATAGTTGCCTGAAATGGATCCAGTTTCCTTTGTGATGTGTCCCAAAACTGAATATCCTCATGACTGCTTTTTCTTATGTAGTGAGCTGCTGCAGACAATGCCTCAGCAAATTTGGGAATCCTGCAATTATTTTTTTAAAACAGTGTCCTTTGCTCTTTCATCAGCAGAGAGTCTTAAACACTCTGCAGCAGCCCTCAGACACTTGCCCCTACTGATTTTCAACAGTACATTTGATCGGACATTTCATTCTGTAACAGGTCACCTGCAGAGTACCTCCTCCCTTAGAGAAAGGACATGGGAGAAAATACGTTCCTAAGATGTGCACTTAAGAGCTTACACCAAATGTCTGCTGTGCGTGCTCAGTATGTGTTTTTTAATGGCTCTCAACACTTCAAAGCTATCTGTACTAGGAAGGGCACCATTTGTCACTAAGGGTTATCTTCTTGGCACATTTCTTGGCACATTCCTCTGCTGCTTTAGCAGAATTCTACAGGTTGGGTTTTGTTTGTTTTTAATGGAAAAGTATATCCTTCTCTTTGTCTTTATAATGTGAAAAGCCAAATAGAGATATTATGTTCTCTCAGACTGTTCTCCCTGAGGTATCAGCCAATCATGAGAAAATAAACTGGTAAATAAAAAAATAAATTTGAAAAGCAGTGAAGAACTATAAAAAAATGGATAATTTAAAACAAGCAAATGTAATCTGGTTTTGGTCTACAAAGTCCTATGCAGCTTGGGACCAGGATACCTGAAAGATGATCTTACCCCTTATATATCCAGTCGATCACTGCACTCTGCAGGTGGGGGCCTCCTGCAGATACCATCTTATCAGGAAGTCTGTTCTGCACAACATAGGAAACGGACGTTTAAGCATTGTGGCACCGACACCTTGGAATTCCCTCCCCTTAAATATTAGACAGGCGCCATCTCTGTTATCTTTTCAGTGCCTACTGAGGACCTTCCTCTTTCAACAAGCCTTTTAAGCAGAGACCTTATCCCAGTCTGCGTCTGTGTTGGAATTGCTTTTTAAGGTTTTTTCAATATGGTGTTTTTTTAAAAGCTTTTTTTTTTAAGAAAAGATGCTTATAAAGTTGTTTTTTCATATGTTTTTATAGATGTGTTGTTCTAATATGTTTTAAATTCATTTGTTTTTAAGATGGGATGCTTCTAGTATTTTTGTTTGCTGCCCTGGGCTCCTTCTGGAAGGAAGGGTGGGATATAAACTTAATAAATAAATAAATAAATAATTACTCTGAAACATAATAGGATATTGTGATTGTCACAGTCTACCAGAGAATGCTTAATTGCTTCTTTCCTAAGTGTGATGAAACCAACACAGAGACTCTAGTACAGTTAACCTGAATTAACAGTACTTTTTCTCTGCCAGGGAATAATGGTATTTCGGTGAGGCTGGTTTAGGGATCATATATGTAGAAATGTCAGCACCCTCTACAATGCCCAAGACTGGCTGGGGGAAGGCATGGCAGTGACACTGGTATAAAACAAACATAAGGTTCCTTTGTGTATGCTCTCAGGTGTTGGTACCCAGCTTTGGAGTAGGTTGCACCTGAGTTTGCAAAAGCTTTTGTTTAACACTCTGTGCCAAGCAGAAGCCTTCATGTGAGTTTAAATTTTTTTCATGGGGTATAAATTCCAAAGGTAATGCTAACCTATTTAACGTCCACACCACTTTTCACCAGTAATTAGTAGAATTCTATAGCATTTGTATGTTGCATGCAGCCCTGGGCTCCATGGTAAGGACAGGCAGGATATAACTTTAATTCATCATAATCAGTGCAGTGAAATGACAAACTGTTGAAACCAGCCTCCAAAATTCTCTTCTCCCTGTTCCTTTAGGCTAGGTGGAAAACCCTGCTGCAGGCCTGTACAAGAAGGTCTTCAGGGAGCTGTACATATAGAGCTGTGCCAAAAATTCCCCTCAATTTCCCTCCAGCCTCTAATGGTAGGAGTGGCCAAAGCTCTAAGAAATATTTTTTGGGGTGGGGTTTGGCTTACCTTACTGTTACACGAAGTGGAAGAGTGCCCCTCCCCCCCTTTTCACAGTTTTAAAAAGCAGGTGAGGAGGGTCTCCGTGCAGCATCCTGGCTGTACTTCCTAGGGGCTAGGCTGGAAGACCACCCATGGAAATAATACCAGTCCCCTCAATCTTTCCTACCCGCCCAGACCACCATTATTCGTATGGAGAGTTTTCTGATCCAGCCTCCAGCAACTGTGATGAGGCTGTAAAAAGTTTTTACTGTAAAATTTGGGGGAAGGAGCCATTGCCCACCTTGCATAACACCAAGGTAACCCAACCCACAACCCCCTGAAAAATTCTTAGACTTTTGCTACCCACAATCATTGAAGAGGTCCCCCCCCAAATGGCAGGGGAAAAGGCTGTGCTAAAAGGTTAGACCTGACTCCACTTTATACCAATCAGTTAAATTACCAATGCTTTAGTGGACCCTGAATTCAATGACCAAAATTTGACAATATAGCCTAATAACACCATCTGCTAGTCTCAATCCATAGGCTTGTGTCCAGCGTTGCACGAATGGAGTTCTGCTCATGCAGTGGAAATTCCCTTTCCTTTCCTGTCCTTGCACTCCCCACAATATCTGCTACAACCCTCTTGAGCAGATTTTGAAGATGTGCAGTGGGAGCTGAAATGGAGAGGAGAGTTCCATTGTGTGAGCTGAAGTCTGCTGCATGAATGGAACATCAGGGTTGGATACAACCCACAGCATTCCTGCTTGGGGGGGGGGCTGTTTGGACTACAGATTCTTTTTTCTTTTAAGCAGTTACTTCCACACTTGGTTTTTAATGTGGAACTTCCACTCTGCCATGTAAAAAAGTGAGTGTATATGAGAGAAGCGTACACAAAGGGATGTACCAGCTGAAGCATGGAAAGTATTGTTGCATGCCACCCCAATCTCTGAGTGGTTCAATACTTCCAGGGGTTCCTGTGCTTATCCAGGGTTTGGTTTCCTTGGAAAGAAGGTCAGCAGAGACTGTGGTGTCTTATAGGATATGTTTTTTATTTACACATATTCACAACCTGATCGTAAGATGGAAGGGTTCTCAGCATTAACAGTCCATCAGATCTTGCTTCCCAAAGCCCATAGTTTTGGGGGTACAAAGAGCAAGCAAGCCTCTCTGTTCCCAGTCTTTCCTTAGACTCATTCTCACACAGACATACAAACTACTTCCTTGTTGTGAGGTGGGGAGGGCCTCTCTCCTGAAAGAGTTCTTATGGCCCACATTGCTCTCCTGGGCAATCCTTACACTTGTTAATGAAGGCACTTGGTAAACTTGGCTGAATCCATTAACATATGAATGAAACTAGTCTGACCACTAGAGCAGATCCCAATTACAGATCCCAAATCAGAGGCTGGAATGGGGATGGATAGACATAATCCATCTCAACCCCCAATCCTATAACACGATGTAGTTTACAAAGGGAGAACAATGAGTAAGCTGTGCTTAAAACCCATTTGTCTGGAAGCATGAAACATGTAGGCAAAACTTGAGCCTGGTCATCATCTGGAATCAATGTGTGACCTGTGAGGCCTGCACAGAGTGTCAGCCACCAAGACAAAATGGATCCTTAAACATGGTGGCCCATAGGGCATCAATTAGTAATGGAAGAATCTGTCAATTACGGTTGTTTCAGTTTCTAATTTTTCTCATCTTTAATCCAGTTCTCCACATTTCTGCAACAATTTGCATTTTTTTAAAAAAAAGAATATTCATGAAACTTCTTCAGCATTTTAGTGTGAATTTCTCCCAATAAACACATTTTTATAGGCAGTTTTGACTAATGTACACATTTTTGCAAGCAATTTCTCATAATGCATTTTTTATACTATTTTTACTAATATATTCCTTTTGACACACATTTTCTCCTAATATATGCATCACAAAATTTGGATAAGTGCAAATTTTGAAGGATGGCTGTGTTTCAGTTCTCATATTGTTTCAGAAAGTGCTAATTTAATCATTTTGGCTTTAAATGCAAACCAAATTAAATTTCTCTCCCATCCCTAGTAAACAACTTCCATTTTTGGTGCCTACTTTTGATATTGCAAAAACAGGAGGATTGCCTACATCTGACAAGCCACAATCTACAGCATTTGGTTGTGGGTGTCACAACTTATATAGAGCTGTAATATACAGAAATGTGTAAGCGAGTATGTGCCGAATGTGGTTTTGCTTGATCTGAAAACTTGTGTTGAATACTACTAAGGAAGGTGGAGTGAGAAGGGGAGAGGGAAGGGCAGAGAGACGGATTTGATCATTCCCACCTGTGTCTTCCACCCAATAAAAGAGGTCCCAGGATCAGCTTTTTCATGCTTTAACATTTGGACAAGTGCATAGTGATTTTGATTGCAGCTCCAGGTTTTAAGCTCAATAGAATTACACAAGGATAACAGGCTAAAAGGTAATACTGACGATGGCAAGAATGAAAAGGCAGGAGGAAATAAGAACCCTAAAAGTACAGAAGACAATATGCTTTTTCAGACAGTAAAGAAGTACTTAGGATCAATAGACCCAAATGGTGCAAATAGATCAAGTAAACTTTAAACCATCAAAGAACCAAAGGCAGCAAGGAGGAATAACTCATTACAAGCCTTATTTAACATAGATTTGGTGCAGTGACCATGCATACAAAAACAGACTGGATATTTTCATCTAGCTAGTTATGGTGGTAGTAGTGGGATGGCAGCTGTATGCTAATGATCCTTTATGGATTCGTTTCAGTGGGGGAAGCTTGGTATAAAATGGTAATTGGAAAAGTCTTTGCTGGTTTATTATTTAAATAATGTAGCAATGACTGCAAGGCTGCATAAGGTATTCCAAATCTTAGGAAGCTGGTAGGAAGACCTACTAGGATTTCTCCCCAGGACTTTCGTGTGTCTTGGACTATCATACTTGCCAACTGCCAACTGTTGAAAATGCAAAAGAAATTTAGCTCCTGCTCCTTTACATGAACTCACTCAAAAAACACTCTTATCATTCTTTCACACTGTGGTGCCTCTTTTGCTTTCTCTCCTCAGAAGAGCTTTACACCTGAAACACATTCAGGATTATTTCAATAAACTACTTCCTAGCACCAGAAACTCTCCATGCTTTCTATCCCAATATAGCAGAGATGGTCCTTCAATTTGTCACTTCTTTGCTTTTAGAGGAGATTTGGGCAATGCCTTTTTAAAAAAAAGTTAGCATTCTGAATTGCCTATCCTGGTAGCCAATGTTGCTGAATGTGCTTGATTTGCTGATATCCTGTAATAAGTACAATCAGATCTGTTGTGAGATTAAATATTCTAATAAAAAAAGTATAAAGGAGGAAAATGTAATGGTCCATTGTACCCCACTTCAGAAGCCAGTACAAGGACAAAGTACGGAGAAGAACATTCTGCACTGTGAAAAATTAGAACTCTCCCCCACCCCTAGTGACTGGGCAAGCTCTTACTTCAGTGGGTTCAAATGGCAGGCAAAAACATTTTTGTTGTTTGAGTGACATTAGAGTACCACTGGGTGTTTTCCTTTCAAATATGTGAGGTATAGAACAGAATGGATAAAGTGTTGCTTTTACAAAGTTTTATTTTTATATTGCCTATTATGTTTAACCCACCTGTGACCTTGTGATGAAGAATGGAATACAAAGGGTTATATCCAACGCTGTCGCTCTGCTTGCACAACAACCTTCCACTTGGGCAATGGGATTTCCCCCTCCTCTCCTCTGCAGCCCCACAAACACTCTCAAAATCTGTCTCAGAGGTTTAGGGGACACTCTGGAGCAGATGTGGAGTGTGTGGGGTAAGGAGAGGAAGGAGAAAATAGCATATCATGTCAAGGTAAAACAGTGAATCATGGTATGAGAAAAGAGGTGTCTGTATTTTCTTTAGTAAAGCGTTCAAAAGTAGGTAGCACCTTTTTGAAATCTCTTTTGATGCTATGGCACAGGGACAGGAAAAAATGGGTGGAGAGAATATGCAATGGATACAGAGAGAAGAGTAGTGTGGAGAGAGAAGAGGAATGGTTAACAGCACCTGAAGGCAGCCCCTTTTCCCACATCACATACTGCTTCCAAAGTACAAGAGATTAGAAATGGGCTACTCCTATGCTGTACAAGGAGTTAGAGACAACTGGTGTGTTTGCCTCTGTGGGATCTAGCCAAAATAGATATTTTTTTGAAGAATGAAACTGAAGGAACAGAATATTTTTTTTAAAAAATAGGAAAGATTAGCCCATTTGGAAATTACAGATACTCTTACAGGATGCTGGATACTTGTTACTTCACAAATTCATAAAATAAAGAAAGGAACATACTTTGGAGGGAAAAAGAACAGCATTTTTATTGTTCATTTGAGGGTCTCAGCTTTAAAAGCATTAGTTAATTGAACTTCAGAAAGACCCCTATAAAATAAATACAGTCCTTTCCAGGTAGATTGAGGCAAATTACAGTACTTAAACAACATGTGCATTTTAATTTGCTGAAAGGCTTGACAGAGGTCAAAAAGTAAATTGGCCTCGAAATAGAATCCAGGAGTCAATCAGTGTAATGCCATTTGCAGTTGAGGGGCGAAATAAGACACTGACACATCAGCTCCCTCGGTGGGAGCATGTCTGACCATCAGACGTATGCCAGGCCATAGTTGCCTGATAAGCTGCATGTCAGCACATGCTTGAACGATGAGGGCCATACCCTGCATCAAGCCAAGGTCATTCCCACCGAGGTGGATGACCAGTACCTGCGGAGTAACCCGAGTCACATGCTCCTGGAATAGTGTGGGTAGAAGCCCCTCCCAACGCATTCCTCGCCGGCCAAGCCACTGTATCGCCACCCATCTGCTCAGGCCCAACTGTGAGCTGGCGCTCGAGTTCGCTGCCCTTCGAGCTCCCCAGAGCACCATGCTGTGGCCGCAAATAAGAATGCGCGTCTGCTCCGTCCATCAGACGTGGAAGCGTGTCTGATCACATCAGACGTATCGAAGGCTACTGCTGCCTTGACAGCTGCATGTCCATACATGCCTGAACGATGAGGGCCTTGCCCTGCATCACACCAAGGTCATTACCACCAGCATTATCACCAGCAACTGTGTAAAATGTGTTTTTGGGGGGAGGTTGTTGAATAAGGCTGAGGCAGAATGACTTAAATAGAAAGCATTTTTGAAGTAAGCACTATTAGCAGAACTAGGAAAGCCTTGATAAAATCATTTTCTCTGATTAGAAGCTAGACCTGTCAGTCACAAAAGAGTTCTTCATAGGTCCTTGCTTCAGTTTGGGATGCTTCAGAGAGATTCTACTTTGGCTTGGCCAAGTGTGGAATTGATCTGAAATGATCCCATTTTAGTTCTTGATTTGGTATTCATCCAAACATTTTGCACACCCCTAACTGTTGTTCTCAGGATTTAACCAGCTCTAAGGTGTCTGCTCTAGTGTCCTGTTATCTTTGCAGGCTGTTTCTATGATGATACTTCATAAAGTTCTAAATTGCCTGAAGCAGCAATATTTAAGAGGACACCACCAGCCCTGTGTTCCACTGACACATCTACGATCTATGGGATCTGTATGCCAAGCCAGAGATTCTCAGAGGTTGTTGCTGCTGTGAGGGTAACCCATGGTATAGCACAGAAGTATGTGATTCTCTGTTTACAAAAATGATACTAGCAACAGAGGGGCCTGTCCTCGTATAGCAGTTTTTGGTGGCTAGCATACTGTTATTAAAAAAAAAAGAAACAAGAATTTACATGCAATTCTTCAGTATAGTTACCTGTGCTTATGAAAGGTGTGCTACTATTGGAGTTAGTCTCATTTCCAGGGGAATCTGCTATGCAGTAATTGCCCCTTTCCAAAAGTAGGAAAAATAGTTATTGCAATCTACTCTTTAAATGCCCAGAAGGTGGTGCACAAAAGGTATAGCAACAGACAGATTATTTGTAACTTTTGTGACCAACATAACTTCAGGGCCACCTATAAGGTAGGGAAACAAGGCAGCAGCCAGGGACCCCGGAACTGTTTTCAATGTGGGGGGGCTCAAGACTGGTGGGCAGGTTAGGTCATGATGACCTACTTGCATGTGCGTTTTTACATCTGCTTATTTAATGGGTTAAATAAATAATAAATCTGTCATATTCTAGCACTGTCACAATCAAATACACTTGCAAGGTCTTTTGTAAAACCATAGAGGCTTTCCATTTCTCACTGGAACTTCATGTAACACCTTTAAAATAAAGATGTATGAAATGAAAAATGAAATGGACTGCTTTCAAGTTGATTCCAACTTATGGCGACCCTACAAATAGGGTTTTCATGGGAAGTGGTATTCAGAGGTGGTTTTACCATTGCCTTCCTCTGAGGCTGAGAGGCAGTGACTGGCCCAAGGTCACCCAGTGAGCTTCATGGCTATGTGGGGATTCAAACCCTGGTCTTATTTTAATTTATCTTATCTTAAAATAAATTAATTAAAAGTACAGTAAATTAAAATAAATAAAAAGATCATAGAATACATTTTAAATTAAAGAACAATAAAATAAATAAAAAGATCTTAAAATACGTAATAAATAAATAAAATAAAGATTTAAAATAAATAGTATAATTGTGTTTCTTGTATTCTGTTATTTATTATACTTAATAACAACAAACCTTAAAGATAAGTTCGGAAGGGGTAGCCATGTTAGTCTGAGACATGAAAACACAAACAAGGGGTCTGTGGCATCTTAAATAAATCTGAGAGTCTTTAAGTCTTTAAGGTGCCATAGACTCCTTGTTTGTGTATTAATAAACCATAAACATTACTGTGGCACACTTAAGACAAAGGTGGCTTGGCGTTTAGCAGTTCTGGTGATAAATTCATTCATAATGTTTCCCAAAGGAATTTTTGCTTGTACATGTGAAGAAGCAGGTGTGTAAGGTGCTTCTGTGTCATGCAATTACGCAGGTATGTCTTTATTTTTCTCAGAGCAGTGGAAGAACATTCTCCTGATGCTGCTGATGCAAGTATGGTGTGTAAGAGCTGTACCAGCATAACTTGGTCTAAGAGATTTCGGACTGGCTGAGGCTGTCGTCTCAATGATTGTGAGATGTCTTCAATAGTCTTTACTTCAGCAGTTGGAATGACTGTTGGGAGGAGTGACAGCTGTGCCAGAAGCCTGTTCAGATCAAAGTCACAGCTGTGAACTCCAAGGGCCTCTCTGAGCTCTTTGTGCTGCTGAAATGCCTTCCACATGAAGCAGTCACTAAAGCATTTCCCAGTGTCACTAGTTGGTCCATTGCTCTTCCGTTTTATTGAGATCAAGATCATGTTTGTTACATCCTTAACAGTACTTAGTGCATCACTAACCATGTCGCAGCTGCGGGCAACCTCTTGCAGAGCCACATCTAGTGAGTGGTTGCTGCAGTGTATGTAAATTGACTTGGGTTGAATATCAGTGATCTTTTTTTGAACACGAGAGAAACGCTCAGACATATTAGCTGCACCATCAAAGCAGTGTCCACACGAAGCATGGAAATCAAGCCCCAGTCGAATGATCATGTCTTTCACAGCAGTGAAGAGAGTACAAGCTGTAGAGTCAGGAGGGTTATAAACACCAAGGTATTCTTCTCGTATGTTCAATAATTCACTCTCTACCCAATGCAGACACAATGTAAACTGCTCGTCTCCAGTCACATCTGTTGTCCCATCAGCAATTATTCCCCCCAAATGGCTTGATTTTACCTCTTTAACGATGTCACGTTTCACTCTTTGAGCCATAATTTCAAGTAGCTCAGTTTGGATATCACCACTCAGCCATTTGTCTCTTTGTGTCAGCCATCTTGTAAGAGCAGGTACATCTTCTGAGTATTCCTCCAAAAGGTCAATCAAGTTACCTTCTTTTTGGTGCGCCCCTGCAATGCTTGACCTGTACGGCAGAGGTAGCACACACAACTAATGATGATGCATAATACTTCTCAAGCCTCCTGCTGCTGCTTACTTGAATGCTTTGTCAGAGCATAACAATATTCATACTTTTCTCTTTTGTTAGATGGTATATCACAGAATCAATGTGGTAAATGCCCTTTTCATGAGACTGGAATTGTTCAACAGCATGTTTCCAATTTGAGAAAACTTTTAGAATAAAACTCACTTCTACATTTGAAGAATCCTTCTTCTCTATAAATGCCCTGCAGCAATCACGGCAAACAATGATGAAGCCAGGTGAACTTCTCAAACCATTTCAGCTGACAAGAGCTATTACCCTTACTTTTTGGAAATTTATAGGATTTTGTTGGCACAAATCTGGTGGTCGAATATGGCGGTCCATCTCTTTCTTGAGGATCAACCTCAAGGTGTTGATCATCTTCATTCAGCTTGCTGAATTGATATGGGTCTTTAGGCAATTCTTCTGAGGCAGAAGCTGTTTCCTTTGATGGCAGCAGCCAGGCATCAAGCAATGGACTTATTTGGACATTGTCCTGCAAGTAATCAGAAAAAGCAACCATTTTTTCTTTCTATTTGCGTGTGTATTGAAAAAATCAGTGTATGCTGCAAAGAAGCCATTCTGTCACTGTGGCTCTAGAACAAAAAATGAATTTTTAATTTTTTTACAGAACTCCTGAACATACCGGGGAAGTTTCTCCCCAATAGGAACTCCATGTTGGGAATCATAGAATAGCAGAGTTGAAAGGGGCCTATAAGGCCATCAAGTCCGACCCCCTGCTCAATGCAGGAATCCAAATCAAAGCATTCCCCACAGATGGCTGTCCAGCTGCCTCTTAAATGCCTCCAGTGTTGGAGAGCCCACTACTTCTCTAGGTAATTGGTTCCATTGTTGTTTTTCCTGATGTTCAGTCGAAATCTGACTTCCTGCAACTTGAGCCCATTATTCTGTGTCCTGCACTCTGGGATGATGAGAAGAGATCCCGGCCCTCCTCTGTGTGACAACCTTTCATGTACTTGAAGAGTGCTATCATATCTCCCTTCAGTCTTCTCTCCTCCAGGCTAAACATGCCCAGTTCTTTCAGTCTCTCCTCATAGGGCTTTGTTTCCAGTCCTCAGATCATCCTTGTTGCCCTCCTCTGAACCTCTTCCAGTTTGTCTGCATCTTTCTTGAAGTACGGAGACCAGAACTGGATGCAGTACTCAAGATGAGGCCTAACCAGTGCTGAATAGAGGGGAAGTAATACCTCACACGATTTGGAAACTATAAATGCAGCCTAAAATACCATTTGACTTTTCTGCAGCCACATCGCACTGTTGGCTCATATTCAGCTTGTGATCAACAACAATTCCAAGATCCTTCTCACATGTCGTACTGCTGAGCCAAGTATCCTCCATCTTATAACTGTGCATTTGGTTTCTTTTTCCTAAGTGTACAACTTTGCATTTATCCCTGTTGAATTTCATTCTGTTGTTTTCAGCCCAATCCTCCAGCCTATCAAGGTCCCTTTGAATTTTGTTTCTGTCTTCTGAAATTGTGGCTTAAACAGCTGCTTCCTATGTACATTTACCTTGGAGTAAATCTCATAACTCAATGGACTTCTGTGTAAACACACATACAAATTGGGCTGCATAGCTTGTTTTTGCATCCCTTATTTATTCATGCCACAACCATAACCTAAAATCTATTTTGATGCTAAATAGTATTTGTTTTCTATGTAGGTCAGCTAAACTATTTAGGGGTTGAGAATAAAAAAAAATTAACAATGACATGTCTTCTCTTGTCAATGTAACCATAGTATAAGGTACAATCTCTACTTATTTATTTATTATTTGATTTATATCCCCCCTTCCTCCCAGCAGGAGCCCAGGGCGGCAAACAGAAGCACTAAAAACACTTTAAAACATCATAAAAACAGACCTTAAAATACATTAAAAAAAATAACGTTAAAAACATTTTTTAAAAAAAGCTTATGAAACTAATTGCATTAAGTTAGTGAACCTGCTTATGGTAAACTGTTGCAAAGTTTGAGAAGCCTGTATATTTGATTTTTTATTACAATTTCAACTGTAATATATGAGCAGCATTTAGCTCAAACTAATATTTATAAAGCATTATACTCACTCAATAATGATCTTGAGTCACTGTGTTGCAGGCCTTTGTTCATAATCTTCAGTAGGGCTCCAACATATTGATTAAAACTGGCTGCTGCAAAGCTCTGCTCCCTGAGTTCTCCCAGCTCCAAGAAGCAGGCTCTCTGTTAGCTCAAGGGAAGTACTTTGAAAGAGAAAGTGTTCCTTTCTAAGGTGTGTGAGACCCTTTTATGAATAAAATACACCCAAAATAATGGGACAGAAATCTGGGGGGAAGAAATGCAAATGCCCCAGCAGAGATCTCTAGGCCACTGGGTGAAGGTGTAGTATTCTGTGTAGTTTAAGTGTGGTGGTGGCCAAAGAGCAGATGTATTGCTATAGCAAAGGGAGACTGAGCATGCTCCCGTTTGCTGGCTGGAACTGTTCCTATAATGGCTGTCAGGCAAAGGCCTTGATGAAAACAGAAGAAAATTAACACAGTAATCAGTTAGCATTCCTAGTGTGGTCTCCATAGATTACAGAAGGGATGCTCATGCTCTGGAGACCTGTTTGTAGCGGCAGTGCAGGAAACCATTTTTTGCCAGAACTTAAGAACGCTGAGGTATCACTATCAATTTTGCCTGGTCAATATTTTTTTTGGGGGGGGGGCTCAGCCCACCCAAGCTTAGCCTTGGGGGGACTTGAGCCCCCCCACCCCCCATTTCCGGGGTCTATGGCAGCAGCACTGCCTACATCTGAACATTTATTTATGATCTCTTAACAATTCTCAGCACCTTTAACAAACTACAGATCCCAGAATTTTTTGGGAGAAGCCATGATTGTTTAAAGTGGCATGATACTCCCTTTAATGTATAGTGCAGTTGGAGCCTTACTCATTATAGACTCAATGAACTCAGTCGGATGAGTTAGTCATGAGAAGCTGAAGTCCATTAATTTCAGGGTTAAGGAGCAACCCTGTGCTCCATAAGAAAGTGGCAAAGACGGATGCCACAATGTGGTGGCAAAAAACTCTGTTGTCACTCTCCTGCTCATAGTGGAGGCCAAAAATGAGACATACAGTAGACATTTTGAGGCATGTCAGGGTAGGCTGTGAATCTGCAAGCTCTGTACAAGGAATGGAAAGATCCGTCAAGTTCAGTTCTCTCCATTTCTCATTTTCCCATTTTTAAATTCAGTTCTCCACATTTCTACAGCAATTTGCAATTAAAGAAAAAAAAAACTCATGAAAATTCTCCAGCATTTTAGTGCAAATTTCTCCTAATATACATTTTTGTATGATGTTTTGACTACTGTACATGTTTTTGCAAGCTATTTCTCATCATATAATGTATTTTTGCATGTTATTTTCATATATTCACTTTATGCACGCTTTACCCTAATGTATGCATTTTTGTAAATATTATTTGGTTGGTGAACTGCATTCAAAATCCATATAAGTACAAATTTTTGAAAGATGGTTTGTGTTTCAGTTCTTATATTGTTTTGGAAAGTGAAAATGTGATAGATTCAGCTTGAACTGAATCGAAATTCTCACCCATTCCTACTCTGCACCTGCTCTCACTCCTTCAAAACAACTGCAAACTGGCCAGAAACTATGTAGGCCCCAGAGCTGGTGTTATTTTATTCACGTTACAGAAAGAACAGAAGGGGAAATGAAAATCCACTCACCCTCCCATAATCACACTGAGCCAACAGAGCAGAGGAAGTGGTGGTAGCTCCATCATGGTTTTTTCTCCACACACACCTTCATAGGATTGGTCTGCCAAGCATGAAAAACCTGTCCTGTACTTTTGTCAATGGCTGTGTAGGACTCAACAAATAAGAGCACTTTCTCTTTATAAGCTAGACCAATCTGCTTACTGGAAAGTTGAGGCTTTGAGAATCCTCCTAAAACAAATTCATGTGTGCAGCCAGCATAACAGGTCATTAATCAGGGGAAATTGATTTTTTAATCTTTTTTTAAAAAAAGATAATTAAAGACACTCAAGAATTATACTGGGCTTTTGATTTGACCTAAAAATATCTAGTTTTCCGGGTCATGTTATTCCGTATTGCAAATGAACCTGACCTTCTTGAAACTCACCAAAAGACTGTGGAAAAATAAATGTTCAAATACACTAATTACATGGGAATAAGGGTTTGTCATATGATGGTTTGCAGGAAGCCTGTTAAATATGAACACATCAGGCGTAAATCTGACCCTACACCCAATTTCTACATTGCCAGAATGGCGTTGACAGCCATTTAGAATACAGTCTACTGGAAAATGCTCTTGAGCAGCTTCTGCTCATTTCCAGAGAATTTCCCAGTTTGTGCAGTCCTTAGTTTACTTCTCATTGTTCCATTTAAAATAAATCTTACACTTGTTCTTCTGGGAGAAAGGGTGGGATATATATTTAATAAATAAACAATTCTTATCTCATATGTACTGGTATGGGCATGTTGTGCCTAGTTCAGATGCTTACTGATCTGGTCCACCTTTTCCTGTGTTGGAAGAGCAGGACCCTCTCTTTTCTATCATGCAACTCAAGTCATATGCGCTATCGATTCTCCATCCATTCTTCACATAGTTCTTAAAAAGGAAGGGAAAGGTGGCACAAACCACACCCTCATGTGTATGGTCAGTCTGCATGGAGAATTAATCTCCTCATACATTTCTTCCTTTCTTTAGGTTAGCATCTGCCCTCCAGACACCATAAACTGAGGCTGGAGTTGTAATTAAAAATATGTGGAGGACATAAAGTTGGAGAAGGGTGATGTGAGAGATATGTGCTCTGATGTTCAGGCAATAGATGAAACAACCATCATGTGTCACATTATTCATTGTATAAACAGGAGCAGCGGGGGGGGGGAGCCAGGCTGCTTCCAGATGACCTTTTTATTGAGCATTCATCCTGATATGCTCACACAAAGTTTTCAGGGAACTTATACAAGATTAATTCTCATTTGTATGCAGGGAGGTTATGTGACATAATGTGTTAAGCAATTCCAACACTTTATAGTGCATCTCCCTGCCACTTTTCTTACCACAAAAAAGGTCTGGGGTTTATTTTTTTGGGGGGGACAGGTTCAGTTGTGAAACCTGAAATTGCCAGTATGCATTGAATCCCACCCATAAAATAGTGACATTCTAGAAGCGTCCCCACTTGAAAGAGTCCACAAAAACTCAGCATGTAAAAGGCCTAGGCAGATAAAATGGGTTTCACCTGAGTCTCCCTAGGGAGATTATTTGAAAAAAACCCCTCTCTTAACATGAGTTTAGATGTATCTGAGAAGGCAGAGCTTGGAAGTAACTTGTTATTTTTAACGAGTTACTTTTAATTCGTTACAATTTTAAATAACGAGTGGGTAATTCCATTACATTTGGCAAGTAACGGAACGAATAGTAATTTCCCTACTTTTCAGCTTCAACTTTAATGTTTCCACGTTAGGTTGGACGTTACTTGGGGGCGGGAACAAGGGGAAGTCAGCTCCTGGCTGTGATTGGTTAACACAAGACATGTGCCTCACACTGATTGGACCTCTGTGCAGATTGTCTCTTCCCTCATGATCTGTGTTAGGAGGCATGATAGAAGAGATGAATAGGCAGGGGGAGCCTGCTAGCGTCTGACTCTGAGAGGAAAAAATGGACGCTGGAGGAAAAAGCCAGGGCAAGGAAGGCAGAATGTCGAAGAGCTGTGGAGGTGCGTGATGATGATATGTGTGTGTGTGTGCCCCGGTGTGTGTGTTTTCGGCTGGAGTCTCTGGTTTGGGGGGGGCTCCGGCTCTCTGGCTACCACCCCTTACTCTCTGGACTCTCCGCTTCAATTTTAAAAAAAGTTTCTAGGTGGTCTAATTCCCGAGATATACACCAAAATGTAACCCCCCCTGCACAACTTTTTTTTAAACAGATCATGCTCTAGCTACAACTCCCATCAGCCCAATCCAGTGGCCATGCTGGCTGGGGCTGATGGGAGTTGTAGTTTAAAGTAACTTTTCAAAGCTCTGGCTGCAACCCTGCCCTTTCATGATTGTGAGTAAAGTGCAGACTTGTGTTTGTGTTGTAAATCTCTCTCCCTCCAACCCTATTTTTAAAGAAATTAGGCAGGGTTTATCACAGTTTTTATTATGTAGGAAACTAATACTCATTTTTTAAAAAAATGAATGAAGTTTATTTATTTATTTTTATTATTTGATTTATATCCCACTCTTCCTCCCAGTAGGAGCCCAGGGCAGCAAACAAAAGCACTACAAACACTTTAAAAATCATAAAAACAGACTTTAAAATATATTAAAACAAAACATCTTTAAAAACATTTTTAAAAGCTTTAAAAACATTTTTTTAAAGAAAAAGTTTAAAAACATATTAAAAAGCAATTTCAACACAGACGCAGACTGGGATAAGGTCTCAACTTAAAGGACTTGTTAAAAGAACAAGTTCCTTATCACTTGAGGCTGCAGTTTTCCCTGGTTGAGTAAGCCCCATTGAATACATTGGGACTTGCTTCTGAGTAAACAAACATAGGATTGCACTATAAATATCTTTACAGGTTATATAAATAAACATATTTGATAGACATGCTTATATAAATATTTTCATAGAATCATAGAATAGTAGAGTTGGAAGGGGCCTATAAGGCCATCAAGTCCAACCCCCTGCTCAATGCAGGAATCTAAATCAAAGCATTCCCGACAAATGGCTGTCCAGCTGCCTCTTGAATGCCTCCAGTGTCGGAGATCCCACTACCTCTCTAGTAATTAGTTCCATTGTTGTATGGCTCTAACAGTTAGGAAGCTTTTTCTGATGTCCAGTCGAAATCTGGCTTCTTGCAACTTGAGCCCATTATTCTGTGTCCTGCACTCTGGGATCATTGAGAAGAGATCCCAGCCCTCCTCTGTATGGCAACCTTTCAAATACTTGAAGAGTGCTATCATATCTCCCCTCAGTCTTCTCTTCTCCAGGTTAAATATGCCCAGTTCCTTCAGTCTCTCCTCATAGGGCTTTGTTTCCAGTCCCCTGATCATCCTTGTTGCCCTCTTTTGAACCTGTTCCAGTTTGTCTGCATCCTTCTTGAAGTGCAGAGACCAGAACTGGACACAGCACTCAAGATGAGGCCTAACCAGTGCTGAATAGAGGGGAACTAATACTTCACATGATTTGGAAACTATACTTCTGTTAATGCAGCCTGATATAGCATTTGCCTTTTTTGCAGCCACATCACACTGTTGGCTCATATTCAGCTTGTGATCAACAACAATTCCAAGATCCTTCTTGCATGTTGTACTGCTGAGCCAAGTATCCCCCATCTTATAACTGTGCATTTGGTTTCTTTTTCCTAAGTGTAGAACTTTTACTTCCACCCAGTTTTGTCATGCTGTGTCCCTATAAGTATCCAATTGCATACTATGGTTGTACAATACTTCCTTTACATTTTAAGTATGCCTTGGGGTAGTCATGGTTCTCCATTGTTTTCATCCTGAGGGGCAGATAGGCTGAGAAATGGTGAGTAGCCCATGGTCACCCACTACACTTTATAGCTTATTTTCATTTTGAAAAATTAATTAAAACAATTTACATGCAGGCAAAATTTATTAAGCGGATTCACACAATATGTGTAAAGCACATCCAACTCGCATTTAAAGTGCATGACTTCCACTAAAGAATTCTGGGAAGTGTCATTTTCCCCTCACAGTTATAGTTCTCACCACTCTTAACAAACTGCAGTTCCCATGATTCTGTGGTGGGATTCATGTGCTTCAAATGGGTGTTGAATGTGCTTTAAAGGAATGGTGTGGATCTGTCCTAGGTATGATGTTCATTCAAGAGTGAATTGAAAAGAACAATTTTAAAAGATACTTCTTACTCTTACTCATTTTTCAGACCTCTTTCTGAAGTAAAGGGTCAAATCTGTAAAAACATTTGGAGCAGCCACATTAAAAGATAAGGGCAGGGTATTCCAGGCAGGGGGTTGCCAACCCTGCTTGGGTATGGATGTCTTTGCAGAAGAACCCTAGTCAAGGTTTACCAACAGCACAGTCCAAACTATATCTACTTAGAAGTCAGTCCTGTTGAGTTCTATGGGGCTTAATCCCTTAGTAAGTGTGTTTAGAATTGCAGCCTTCAGGAGCCTCCATCTTTACTCCCCAAAGCTCCCATCTAACATCTCCACAACACTAGGCTCCTTTGTCTCTGCTGTAGCCTTCTGGTGACTGCCCTAGCCTGAAGGCACTTAACCCTTCTTGCTGAAAGCAAGTCGCCTAGATTAAATGTTCCCTACCCAGTCTCATATATATAAAATATAAACGGCATTTTGTCAAAAGTATTTTTGTCTACATTTTATACCTCATCCTTGGTTTTCCAAGCTTGGCATGGAATGCTTCCCATACAGAATTAATTTGAAATGCTGCATATTTATTATCATAATCATCATATTCAAAATAAAAAATATATGTAACGCCTTCAAGTTGATTCCAACTTATGGTGACCCTATGAATAGGGTTTTCATGAGGCTGAGAGGCAGTGACTGGCCCAAGGTCACTCAGTGAGCTTCATGGCTATGTGGGGATTTGAACCCTAGTCTCATTTTGTTCTCACAACAACCCTGTGAGATAGTAGGTTAGACTGGCCCAGGCAGGGTTATTCAGTGAGCAAATAGGATCTCTTTTAATTGTGCTATCGACCTGCTTACTTCCACTCTGACTGGGGGATCTTGCAGCATGGGGAAGAGATGGGGGCACATCACAGCTGAAGTTCACCCATATAGGAGCATTATCTCTTGTTTATTACAGAGACACCTGTTGCAGGTTTTGCTGCTGAGAGCAGCAGTCAGTTAGTGCGGCCACTTGAGTCACAGCTTGTTGATCCTGAGGAGGCAAAACTAGAAAGTGAGGTTCAGAAAGGAGGCCCTGTGCACGAGGAGGAGGAGGGCATGAAGCAGTGCCAGTTGCCCACAGCCACATCTGCAGAACAGCAAGTACCATGGTTTGGCTTTGAGAAAGCTTGTACATTTGTGAGCCAGAGTGGGAAAAATGTTGTTGTACGATGCAATTACTGCCTTCCAAGGATCAAAAATGTGAGATCAGCTGTTTCCTCCTCATCCAATGTGAAGAAACATTTTGAGGTAAGCCTTTGTCATGCTGGTCCTCAAAGAGTGTCCATTGTCTATTTATGTTTAAATTGTGAAGTTCCTCTTCCCTTTTTTCTTGGATTCATGCTTTGTTCTTCTTCCTCAGAGGGCACACCCTGAGAAGCTGAGAGCAATTGAAGAAGCAATAAAGGCAAGGAGACGTGGCCTTCCTGAACCAATGCATGACACCCCTCCTCCCAAAATGCTGAAGCAGCAGCAGACAACCCTTGAGAGGTGGGGATCTGGCAGGGATCTGCTTCTTCCGGCAGCCTGCATACACCCTCGCTTCAAACTAGATCGGCTGGAATCGTGTCAGGCCACCACCCATACCAACAAGTAAGAACATTAGGGAAGCCCTTTGGGTGGATTACTCCAAGGGAAATGTTATCTCAAGGGAGGCATCAGAGGGCTTAAGGTGGTAGGCAGGGGCTGGGCCTTTTCTTCCTGGGGCTCCTCATCACAACCTTGGGTTGCTGCAGGTAATCCTTAAGGGTCTGCTGTGCTGCCCCATGAGTGTGGTGACTTGGTCACCTTCCTACCTTCCATGTCATCATCCACAGGCTCAGGCTGGACCCTGAACCAGGGGACATGACAAGCATCAGGAAATGAAGAGCAGATGATGGTTTCCTAACATATATGTGTTAACATATCCTCTCTCTTTCTTAGATACACAATGGAAGCCTTGTTGAAAGCTGAAATAAAGATGGGTGTACTTAATGAGGACAGTGATCAGTCTTCAGATAAAGACCAGGAAGGAGATGACTTAGCAGATGACTTCTTTAACTTTCTGCCCCAGGGCAAGAAGTCAGCAGTGGACACTGCTGAGGAGGAACTGGTGAGGTACCTGAGGTCTCCCAGCAGGGAAGTGTCATCACTCCATGGCTTTCCACGTGTGCTGCGGTGTTTTTTGCAGCACAACACAGGCATGCCTTCAAGCGCCGCAGTAGAACGCCTGTTCAGTACTGGTGGCAACGTAATGACTGTAAAAAGACATTCCTTGTCTGACATGCTCTTTGAGCATCTTGTTCTTTTGAGACATAACAGAAACATATTATAAAAGCATTTCAAGTGTAAAATTTGATTTCAAGAGTTGGGGTATCTTCATTGTTTGGGGGGATGTGAGATTCTGTTATGCCATTATGTTAATCTTATGGATAAAATTTTTTATTCTACTACCCCCTGTGTGTGTGTGTTTATTTTTAATATTGTTTTAGGCTTCTTAGATGTGCAGCAGCCAAGGCCAGCACCTTGTAGGAGTTTTTTTTAAAAAGTAACTGAAATGTAATTGTAGTGATTACTTTTGAGAAAAAGTAAAGTAATCAGTTACTTTCAGAGCAATTGTAATTGTAACGGTAATTACTACTTTTTTGGGCCAAGTAATTGTAACTGTAATTTATTACTTTTTAAAAGTAATCTTCCAAGCTCTGTGAGAAGGTATGGGGGAGAAATTCAATTCAGTTTGCACATAAAGACAAATCCATCAAAATGGCACTTTCTGAAACAATATGAGAACAACCATCGCCATCTTTCGAAAACCTGCCCTTATCCAAATTTTGCAATGCAGTTCATCAACCAAACAATATTGACAAAAATGCATATATTAGGGGGGGAAAGGCATAAAAAGAAATATATCAGTGAAAATAACATACAGCAATGCATTGTATTAGGAAACATTGCTTGAAAAAATGAGTACATTAGTTAAAATGGTATACAAAAATGTGTTAAGTAGGAGAAATGTGTACTAAAGTGCCAAAGAATTTTCACGAGGATATTTTTTTTAAACAAACATTTGCAAATTGCTGCAGAAATGTGGAGAACTGAATTTAAGATTGGAAAAATCTGAGAAACTGAGAGGACAGAAACTGACTGATCCTTCCATCTTTAATGTGGAGGGGAAAGTATGTGTGCCCTGTTTTCTACTACGTGAAAGGGTTAGCTAGCTGGGTAAGTGGGACTTGGGTTGAATTCTTAAAATGAACATGAACATGTATGTTGTAGAGGAAAGTCAATCACTCCAGGGAAGGAGAGGAGAGGGATGTTTTTGAAAGGTTTGAGCGCAGTACCAGCAGCTGAAGAGATCTTTCTGTTCCTCTCAAAACATCATATATAGCTCAAGAAGCTTAACATGGGTTAGGTGTAATGTTCCTTGTTCTTTATAGAACAATATTTATGAGCGCAGGTACGAGTCATTTCCTGCTCTTATTGCAAATTTTTATTTGTCAGGAGAAATTGAGAGTATTTATCAAGTGAGTTCTTGCCTATAAAAAGATCAAGAGAATCAGAGGTGCCACTGCTAGGAGGAAACCTAAGGTGAGTGTGTTTCAGTCATTCTTTCCTATTGCCAGAATCTCTTTTACAATGTCATTAATATTTGTGTGCCCTTTAGAGAGGCCAGACTTAGAAGAGAAGCAAGTAGGGATTTCAGAACATTGTCATGTAATCGATCTTTGAACATAAGTATGAGGGTTTATTATTATTATTGTAAAGTGTTTCAGCATTCTCAAGAACAATATAATAGTGACAAAAAACCAAGCCAAGCTCACTTTCTGTACTGCAAATTAGACCTGACAATCACTGGCTGAAGCATAATTTTTAGTAATGTGTATTGCCGTTTAAGGTGGGGAGGGTGAGACAGCTTTAAATGATATGATTTTATTAATTATTCTTAGTATTCAGTTATTCCAGACAAGACAGATACATTTTAAACACACTGTGAAGGAATCCAAAAGGATATTGCAATGCTGGCAAAGTAAATTCAGAATGTTCAAAAGTATAAAGTAAGTTTCTTTAGGGAGAAATGATTAAAAAGTAAAGGTAAAGGTGTCCCCACACTTATAGTGTGAGTCGTTTCCAATTCTTAGGGTGACGTCTTGCAACGTTTACTAGGCAGACCGTATATATGGGGTGGGATTGCCAGTTCCTTCCCCAGCCTTTCTTTACCCCCCAGCATATGCCGGGTACTCATCTTACCGACCACGGATGGATGGAAGGCTAAGTGGACCTCAACCCCTTTTACCAGAGATTCGACTTCCTCCTTCCATCGAACTCCGGCCATGAGCAGAGCTTCGGCTGCGTTACCGCCGCTTACCACTCTGCGCCACGGAGGGTCATGGAGAAATGATTAGATACCTCAAATTAAGATCAAATAGCAGTTCTGCTCTTGGGATTTATTTATTTATTCATTTCAAGTATTTATACCAGACACCCATTAGCTCATATTACATCAGGTGGTACGCTCTATAAGTACAAAGATGGAACTGGGAGATAAACACATAAATAATGAAGAAACTATATTTGTGTGAATGTAAATCCTGGTCCTGTGATCTGTCCACAAGAAAATGAAAAGAAGGTGAATAATAAGTGTGTGTGCATTCAACGTCAGCATGGATTAGGACAGAGACATCCTCCAAGTTGCGCTATCCATCTTAGGTAAGCTGGTAAAGCAAGTAAAGTAATAAGCACAATTCACTACTTTGTTGACGAGGCAAGGACAGAAGCCCAAGCTCCCAATAGTTATACCAGGGCTGGCCAATCCAGAGGCTGCGTTCTTCCTGCCAATCAGAATGGCAGATAAATCCCCCAATTTCTTTCAGTACCTGAAGAAGGCTCTGAGGCCTCAGCATACAAAGTCAACTGTAGCTCACCCAGCTAAGGCCCAGCCTCCACAGTCCTCAGTTCCAGCCCTAGGGTCTCTGACAATCTACTTGCATTCAAATGTATAGATATGAAGGTTTTACTCCACACTAGACTTCCTGCACATAAATTGGATGTAGAGGGATATGCCTCATGTTGCATGTAGAGCATTCATGGCAGCCATGGGTGCACTTTGCCTAAACTTAACTCCCTGAAATCAGAACAGCTGTCAACACATCATCAGAATATTAAGGGAAGAGAATGTTGATAGGTCATGTTTAATCTACAGGGGTGCTGTAGAAGGGAGTTAGAGGGGTTCTCAGGTTTCTAGAAAAAACAGACATGGATACTTACTAATCTAACATAACTGTTTATATACAGCCACAAGAGTTGCTGTATACTATAGCCAGCATGGATTCTTCACATTCCACAATGTTAAATTGAAAATACCCCATGCCATTCTGATGCTTTCCGTAAGGTCATTTCAAAACAAAACCCTACAAAACATATAGTCCTGAACTCAAAAATGCTTGCTTAACAACTCTCCAGGTTTTCATGGTGATACACAAAACACTCAGAGACAATCAAGAGTTCAAATTGTAAAACAAGAGGGGAAAAATACAGACCCCTGTTGGACTTTTTTTCTGTCAGTGGTCTCCTAATTTGTTGAAATTAATTAAAAATCAGCCATGTTCACAGAGTACCTGTAACCTTGCCCCATACTGTGATCTTCATCTTCTGCAGTTTAAAAGTTTTAAAAATGCCCGGCTGATTTTTAATTAATTTAAGAAATTTAACATTGAAGTCAATGATAAGCACACACATTCAGTAAGACCCAACCGTCAGTGTTCTAAAAACCAGATGCACAGCTGTTTGGCTTGGCTAATCATGGGGGCCACACCCACACCAGAATTTTATTTCACTTTAGACAGTCATGGCTTCCCACAAGACCACTGATAGAGCTCCAGTGGCCAGAGTGGTTTAACAGTCAGCCCCTCTTCTGGGAATTGTAGCTCAGTGAGGGAAATAGGGCATCTCCTAGCAACTCTCAGCACCCTTCACTAACTACACTGCTCAGGATTCTTTGAGAAAAGCCATAACTGTCCAAAGTGAAATAAAGGCCTGGTGTGGATGTGGCCAGGGACAGCTTTGGTTTAAATTTGGGTGTAAGACTACATGTGCCTGCTGTAGAATAAAAAGGTGGGGGAAACCGAAAAGCAATGATATCACAATGTTTCCCTTTTGGAAAGGAAAGGGGATTTCCCTGTGCCCAGTGCCCACCCACCCAATCTCTTCCCCCCTCCATCCTCTTCCCCTAGGTCAGTTTCACTTATCCTAAGCATTATTGTACAGGAGTAAATCCATTGAACTAAAAAATATGCAGATGATCAAACCTGCCTGCCCTCCCTCCTCCTCCCTCCTATCCACTCCCTCTTGCCCCTCCCCTCCCCCTTCCTTTACCCTTACTTTCCCACTCCTTCCAATCCTCACCCCATCCTTACCCTTCCCCCCTTACTTCCTCCTTCCCTCTCCCCTCCCCTTCTCCTCCTCTCCAATGGTCAGTTTTAGCTATCCTAACAATGTTTGTACAGGAGTAAATCCCACTGAACTCAATAAGCAATGATCAAACTTACTCTACCCTCCTTCTCCCTCTTAAGCCCACCCTGCTGCCCCTCCCCTCCCCATCCTTCCCTCTTGTTTCTCCTCCCCCTTCTCCTCCTCCCCCATGGTCAGTTTCACTTATCCTAAGCATGATTGCACAGGAGTAAATCCCACTGAACTCAAATGATCATGCAAATGATCAGACCTGTCTTTCTTCCCTCGTCCTTTCTCTTTCCCCTTCCCCCCACTCTCCCCTCCTCCTTCCTTTTTCCTCCCCTCCCTCCCTCCCTCTTCTTCTCCTCCCCCATGGTCAGTTTCACCTATGCTAAGCTTGATTGCAGACAAGTAAATTCCATTGAACTCAATAAGCATGCAAATGATCAATCCATTCTCAGCAAGCTTGCACAGGATCTAATTTCTTACCTCCAGGATTAAAAAGCAGCGAAATTCAGCACATGTCTAGTTTCTGTCATTTGGGCTGATTGCAGGTGTTGCCACCACTCACTATATGCTCAGAAGCACGTTACCAATTCTTCCAAGCTACACAGCAAGTGGATTGGACTGTGAAAGGACAGCTGCGTTGCTTTACTCCGGCCATTGTTTGGCTGGATTATATCAATGAGATTCTGTGGAAAACCTGCTCTTCTTCTGCTTCAGCTGATACTGGCTAACCATTACAGATTCAGGCCTCAAGAGATATCGCTGCTGGAGACTCCGTTGCTGTGGTCCGTGCTGCTGCCATTGCTGCTGCCTGCCCGCTTACGTGCGGGGCATTGTCATCTTCGCTGAGGTGCCGCGTTGTTGCCGGTGGACTTTGCTGTTGTGGACTGTGTTGCCGCCATCGCTGCCGCTGGTTGCGGGCATCTTCATCATCGCTGAGGGCCGTGCCGTTGCCCAGGACACTATCACTGCGGCGTATATCTTTGCCACCTCACCGCTTTCTTGCTCGCGTGTGGCGCTTCTGTTGCTGCTTGGGGCTGTGTTGCTGTCCTGGTGTCCTTGCTGCGGCTTGCCTTTGGATGGGACTTGAGACTGCCATCGCTGCTTGACGAGGATTAACTCATTTTAACGTTTGTTTGGGTGTGTGTGGGGGCTAATGTGGGGTGAATGATTGGTATGTTTGCTTGTTTGTGTGGTTTTGTGTATTTTTAACATGTGCCTGGGAGATAAGATTCCATCCTTCGTGGGGGGGCTCTCGGGGGCCCCAATTAACGTAGTGACGGGTAATGGGAGGTATGGCATTAGGAGGAGAACAGGCCAGGTAAGGGGAACTCGTCCCAGACAAATTGTGTCTGTACCTTGTTCTGGTTCTCCTCATATCCACAGGATTGTTGGTTGTCCTATCAGCCAGCTCTTGGATCTCCAAGTGCTGCTTTTGAATGCCAGGTTGGTACATAATAAAACCTCACTTGTCCATGATTTAATTCTGGAGGAGGGTGCCGACCTGGCATGTATAACCGAGACCTGGGTGGCTGATCAGGGAGGAGTTGCTCTTTCCCAGCTTTGCCCACCCGGGTATTTGGTTCAGCACTGTGGTAGATCTGAGGGCCGGGGAAGGGGGGTCGCTGTGGTCTATAGGAGTTCTTTTCCTCTCACCAAGCACCCTGTCCAGACGGCGACTGGTTTGGAATGTCTCCACCTTGTATTGGGCCAGGGAGACAGACTAGGAATACTGTTGGTGTACCGTCCACCTTGCTGCCCAACAGCTTCCTTAGCTGAGCTGACAGAGATAGTCTCGGAGGTCCTTTTGAGGTCCCCTAGACTTTTGGTACTGGGGGATTTCAACGTCCATGCAGAGGCTGTCTTATCTGGTGCAGCTCAGGACTTCATTGCCTCCATGACAACAATGGGGCTGTCTCAATTTTCTACTGGCCCAACACATGTGTCGGGACATACTCTCGATTTGATCTTTGCCACTGGACATGGAGATGGTGATCTGATGGTGGGGTGTTTTTCATCTACCCCATTGTCATGGACAGATCACCGCTTGCTGAGATTTAGACTTACAGCGGCTCTTTCCCTCTGCAAAGGTGGAGGATCTATTAAGTTGATCCGCTCCCAGAGCCGGATGGATCCTGTAGGTTTTCAGAGGGCTCTGGGAGATTTTCCGGCTGATAGGACTGGTGCTCCTGTCGAGGCCCTGGTCGCACTGTGGAATACAGAAATGACGCGGGCTATTGACATGATCGCTCCCGCGCGTCCCCTTCGCTGTAGAGCTCATACAGCTCCGTGGTATACCCCGGAGCTGAGAGCGATGAAACATGAGAGGAGGAGGCTGGAGTGCAGATGGAGGAAAACTCCCAGTGGATACAATCATGCTTTGGTAAGTGCCACCAATAAGTTGTATACAAAAGTGGTAAGGACAGCAAAGAAGCTCTATTTTGCTGCCTCTATTAGATCATCTTTAAGCCGCCCAGCGGTGCTTTTTAAAGTCGTGCGAGGGCTCTTACACTCTGGCCCCCACGATACTATGGAAACATCTGAGACCCGCTGTAATGAAATTGCTGGGCACTTTCAAGATAAGATTGCATGTATCCACAGGGACCTTGACTCTGATGTTGTGACAGATGAATCCATTGAAGTGTCCAGAGCACGGCCTTGTCTTTCTTTATTGGATGAGTTTCAGTTGGTGCAGCTCGAGGAAGTGGACAAGGTGCTTGGAATGGTTCGGGCGACCACGTCTGTTATGGATCCTTGCCCATCTTGGCTAGTGAAAGCTGGCAGGGCTGGAACCACCGGTTGGGCCAAGGAGGTGGTTAATGCCTCCTTGAGGGAGGGAGTGGTCCCTGGTAGCCTCAAGGAGGCAGTAGTGAGACCTCTTTTAAAGAAACCCTCCTTGGACCCAGATAATTTAAACAACTATAGACCGGTGGCGAATGTCCCTTTTCTGGGCAAGGTTTTGGAGCGGGTGGTTGCCAGCCAACTCCAGGCACTCTTGGATGAAACTGATTATCTAGATCCATTTCAATCCGGTTTCAGGCCCGGTTTTGGCACCGAAACAGCCTTGGTCGCCCTGTATGATGACCTGTGTCGTGAGAGGGACAGGGGGAGTGTGACTCTGTTGATTCTCCTTGATCTCTCAGCGGCGTTTGATACCATCGACCATGGTATCCTTCTGAGGAGACTCGCGGAGTTGGGTGTTGGGGGCACTGCTTTGCAGTGGTTCCGCTCCTACTTCGCGGTTCGTCACCAGAAGGTAGTGCTTGGGGAACATCACTTGACACCATGGACTCTCCATTGTGGAGTCCCTCAGGGGTCAGTTTTGTCCCCCATGCTTTTCAACATCTACATGCAGCCGCTGGGTGCAGTCATCAGGAGTTTTGGAATGCGTTGCCATCAGTATGCTGATGACACGCAGCTCTATTTCTCCTTTTCATCTTCTTCAGGTGAGTCTGTTGATGTGCTGAACCGTTGCCTGACCGCGATAATGGACTGGATGAGAGCTAATAAACTGAGACTCAATCCAGACAAGACCAAGACATTGTTGGTGAATGCCTTCCCTGCTCAGATGGTGGATGTTAACCCTGTTCTGGATGGGGTTACACTCCCCCTGAAGGAACAGGTACGTAGTTTGGGGGTTCTTCTCGACTCTTCCCTGTCTCTCGAGGCCCAAGTGGCCTCGGTGGCACGGAATGCGTTTTATCATCTTCGTCTGGTAGCCCAACTACGCCCCTATCTGGACAGGGATGACCTCGCCTCCGTTGTTCACGCTCTGGTAATTTCAAGATTGGATTACTGTAATGCACTCTACGTAGGGCTGCCCCTGAAGACAATTCGGAAGCTTCAGCTGGTGCAGAACGCAGCTGCCAGACTACTGACGAGGACCAGTCGGTCTTCGCATATAACACCTGTCTTGGCACGTCTGCACTGGCTTCCTATTTGCTTCCGGGCGAGATTCAAGGTGCTGGTTCTTACCTATAAAGCCTTACATGGCGTGGGACCTCAATACCTTGTGGAACGCCTCTCTCGATACGAACCTACCCATTCACTTCGTTCAGAATCTAAGGCCCTCCTCCGGGTACCAACCCATCGGGAAGCCCGGAGGGTGGTTACTAGATCTAGGGCCTTTTCTGTGGTGGCCCCTGAGTTGTGGAACAGCCTCCCCGAAGAGGTACGCCTGGCGCCTACACTTTTATCTTTTCGGCGCCAGGTAAAGACCTTTTTATGCTCCCAGGCATTTTAATTTTCTTAACCATTTTAATCTTTTAATCCGTATTTTTAATTTTTGTCGTATTGTGTTTTTGTAGTGTTTTTTGTTGTTTGTTTGTATATGTTTTTATGATTTTTATTATGATATATTGTATTTTATCTTGTTTGTTCACCGCCCTGAGAGCTATTCTGCTAAGGGCGGTATATAAATTGAAATAATAAAATAATAATAATAAATAAACCCAAATTGTGTTTGCATTTTAACAAATTTGTAGGGCAGCACAATATCTCAGAGAGGAAGTCAGATCTCCTGCTCCCCTGGTGCATTCACTATAGCTGCCCAATTTGCCTGCTTTTTTAAGTTTGATAGCAATATCTGTGAGCTATAGGTACGTTCTTAAACTGCAAGGGTTTTTTTGCCTATTAGTGAATTTTAATATTTATTTTTTTGTTTGTTTGTTTATTAGATTTATAACCTGCCTTTTCTCCCAGTAGGAGCCCAGGGCAGGAAACAAAAGCACTAAAAACACTTGCCCCTTCCCTTCCCTTTCCTTTGCCCACAAAGGAAAAACACAATTGAGGTTAAGAGCCTGTAACAGTCAGACATCTTATCAATGACACAACCACCAATTCATCCTCCCATGCTGCCTATGGAAGTCCAAATGACCCCTCTTACAGTCATTAGCTCTTCACTTTGTCAATACTGCTGCCACAAGGGAAAATATAGAAAACTAGGGGTTGGTATCCCTGCTCGCTTTGCTTGCCAACCCTCATGGGTCGCCAATGCTTGCTCCCCATGGTTCTCCAAGGCTCCCTCCACCTGCAGGCAGTTCACTAAACCACCCCCCAGTCAGTCACTGCAGCCCTGACTGCACGACTTACCTTGTTTCTGCTGCTACCGCCCCTCCCACTGCCATTCCTCCCACTGCCTGACCCTCTTGCCACCCCCACTGTTGCCCCTTACCTCTGCCCCTCTTGCTACCCCTCTGACTGCTGCTGCTGCTGCTGACATCTTTTTGTGGGTGAGACGCTTTGCCACCTTGTCCACACATCATACTGCAGGACGTCATGATGGCAGAATGTCTTATAAAAATATAATACATAGAAAACATGGTCATTGCTTTCTTAATTAATAGTGTGGCAATGGTTTGAGGATTGTGCATACTTCTGGATCATCTGAAGGGCCAGTTCACAGTTCCTATAATCCCTACATTCATGGTTGTGGTTTGGTAGCTGCTTCTGGGAGGGGGATTGATGGGAAGAAAGTATTTATCAACTCATGGCCTGGGGGGAGCCAGCAAGCAGGCAGGTAATGGAGCCAAGCCAGAAATAGAAACTTTATAGGATCAGGTGACGCCCTATTGGCCAATTGTATCATCTGGCTCCTTCTGAATTAGTAGCTGCAATACCACCATCTGCAGAAGTGTGCTCCAGCACAGTAGAGAACAGGCTGATAGCTCCTTCCTCTGGGCCAGTGACTCAATAAAATGCCTGGATTCTGCTGCTTGAATCTATAATCTGAGCCCTGTAGTACTTTACAAGAACTAGAAAAAGAGAATAGCAAGGGGATTATTATTTTGTGCAGAATAATGTCCGAGAGAACTACATCAGTTGCTGCTGCTTGGTCTAATGTGATCACCAAAGAGCATTTGTTTACCCAATCAAAACTGGACCAGGTTTGATCCCATAAGACAATCCCATCAAGGGGAATTATTTTATCATGTTATATCTATTTTGACGTGCCTAAGAAACCCAATACACCCAATACAATTTTATACAACAGCACACCCACCAGCAAGTTGAATGAACCACAGGGGACTGAGTCTGAGATTCCTTAGCAAGCATCACATTTGTAACTCCCTCCCCCCACAAATAAAGTAAGATTTCCTAAATAATACAGACGCTGATACTTAGTAGCATGGATGAAGATGCTTCTGGGCTTTTACTGGTTGAAACGTTCTTCAGCAGAATTTGTTATTTTTTTTTTTTTGGTGTTGGGAATAATTATCACTGTACAATAAACAGGGGGGGATCACGCTTGGAAATAAAAAATGTAAATTGCTGGAATTTGTTTGTTGAAATGTGATTAAAAATACAGTAACTGAAAGCCTGCATTTTGAGCCTGTGAGGTGGGAACAATTAATCTTATTTGTGAACATTTTTTGTAGCGCAAACAGACGTGTTTGGGTTTCTAATTTTTCTTCTCTAAAAGAGCTTGAAAAGGAATACTGCAGAGCAGTGGAGCTTCCCCTTGACAAACACAAAGAATGTGATCTACAGATTACTGAATACAGCGTATTTGCCATGAAATTGGCTTAGAACCAGTTCTGAAGTAACACCATTCACTGTTTTATATTCTGCATGTGAAAATTTGCATGTGCACTGTAGAGAAATGCTATGTATATATTTCTTTGTGTTTAAAGAAATAGTATATGACCTCTGTGACTGCCATGAGTCCTTCGGTTATTACATTGTTGCAAGCCTGTTTGGCAGTGGTTGCTTGGTGATAGTTTCTAAGAGGTAAAGATTGCTTCAAGATCACTATAAGATTCTATTCACTAATAGGCAAAAAACCTTGCAGTTTAAGAATGTACCTATAGCCAACAGACATTTCTATCAAACTTTAAAAAGCAGGCAAATTGGGCAGCTATAGTGAATGAACCAGGGGAGCAGGAGACCTGACCTCCTCTCTGAGATATTGTACTGCCCTACAAATTTGTTAAAATGCAAACACAATTTGGGTTGGTCTTTTACAGTCCAATCCACTTGCTGTGTACCTTGGAAGAATAGGTAACATGCCTCTGAGCATATGGTGAGGCGCAGAGCTTGGAAAAGTTACTTTTTTGAACTACAACTTCCATCAGCCCAATCCAGTGGCCATGCTGGCTGGGGCTGATGGGAGATGTAGTTTAAAAAAGTAACTTTTCCAAGCTCAGGGTGAGTGGTGGCAACACCTGAAATCATCCCAAATAACAGAAACAAGACATGTGATGTGGTGATCTTGTTTCAGCAGGGAGGAAGCAACAATATTAAGATAATTGATAGAGTTCAGATAGTTACTTTATATACATTCACTTTGCAATTTTAGTGAAATTTCCTATAGTAAATCATTTTCTTTTTCTTCTTTTTCTGTGAATATGTGAAGTACACACCAACACTTTGCAACACTAAAAAACCTCCAAAAACAATTGTGGAATAATGGCTCTGACTATTCTGCAGAATAGTTTTCAATGGACATGAAGAGTGTCTCACTTTGCACAAGATAAAACAGTGGGAGGTGAAATATATACTAGCAAATTTCTAGATGTGTTCTATGTTTTTAGTTGACCATGCCCACCTTTCATTAAGTGGAAAGTGGAGTAGTTTAAGCACAGCAGGCTGCAATCATGCATCTTGCATAGGCTAAGTTTGTTTTTTTCTAACAGCTAGAGTCATTCCTGAAGTAGCAATATATTGTAATCAGTCTGATTTTACATCACACTGCAGTTTCAGATTCAACTGTTAATGCATCCAAAGTAGAAATAGAACATAACCTCCAGTTTGAAACACAAAAGGCTGTCTTCACCATCATATGACATTGACCAATAAAAAGGCTTTGAAATTAATAAAAATAAATTTGACAGACTTCTAGGATGAATAATGAGAGAAATATTTTTTTTTAGTAGAAACAGTAGTAACACAGAAAAGAAGCAAAGTAAGAACACCACCAACAAACATACAAAAATGTAATTCTCCATCTTTGGAGATGGCAGGTGTTGCTACCACACACCATATGCTCAGAGGCACATGTTGCCAAATTCTTCCAAGCTACAGAGGAAGTGGATTGGACTGTGAAAGTCCAAATTGTGTTTGTATTTTTACAAAATGTGTAGGGCAGTACAATATCTGAGAGAGGAGGTCAGGTCTCCTGCTCCCCTGGTGAATTCACTATAACTGCCCAATATCCTTGCTTTTTAAAGTTTGATAGAAATATATGTGGGCTATAGATACATTCTTAAACCACAAGGGTGTTTTTTTGCCTATTAGTGAATATATATTTAATTGGAGCTGTTGGAAATGCGTGGACTATTGTAACAGAAATTCCGTCCCATACCTGACCCAGTCAGCTAAGTTATAATTCATGTGAGAGGAGGTACATAGCAATCACAGTGTTAAGTCTTGCTAGTAGTGTGGTACTCTACTAACAATGAATCATTAATTCTATACAGTGAGCCTGGCTCAGAGGCAGGGAATCATCAGACCTGGTGGCAGCTACTTCTCTCTAAGTAATGAACAGGATGCTATTTAGCCAGTTCTTCAGGCTGGATGGGTGTGTATCTGGTCCATCGTAAGTTACTGGAGATGCACAAAATCTCCCCTTCCACTTCCACAGAGATTTTATTCATGTGTGCAGTGTTTGAATTTCTGTCTAGACACAATTGTGAGTGTATATCTCAAAATGTTTTTAAGTGAATGAGCTGGATGTGCAAGTAGTTGCAGAAGAACCCATGGGCTTAATGCCATATCATATCCACAATTGGAAAGCTCTCATCAATATACTGGTGGACTTTGTTGCAGATGATGATCTGAAAATGATTTAAAGGTATATAATCAAGTTCTGTATTTGAAGCACATCCCTAGGTGTATGGTATGTCCTGAAACTGGCAACAGTGCATCATATTCCCCATTGGCAAGCATACTTTTTGTTTGATTGGAAACACAGTTGAGAGAAACATAAGCAACCTCCCCCTCCCTCTATCTCTCTCTCTCTGCAATTTCACATTGTTATACAAGAGCTTACAATCCAATCTCCCCTTTTTCACCTGAAAACACTAATAATATTCCTGAACCTGCCATAACTCTGGAATACCTTTCTGCAAAAGTGAATTTGAGTTAGCTGCACTGGAATGTTCAATTTATGGATATTTACTTATAGGCAACTCTGTAAATAACAAAAGGTGGTGTTCAACGCTAATCCTACTCAGAGTAGATCCAGTGAAGTTAATAGACATGACTAATTTGGGTTCATTAATTTCAGTGGGTCTACTCTGAGAAGGACTTTATTGAATAGAGCCTGTTGCTTTTGCCCATGTGGATGTTTTGTCTTCAAAGGGTTAAGAGCAGCACTGAAATTAAGGCAGTCTCAATCTGTTCCTTACTAGAATAGGTGATCAGATATTGAGTCATTTATTGCCTAGAAAGCACTCTGGAAAGAGCAGACAATGTACTTAATTATTTACTTCACTGTTGATTAGAGAATGCAGAGTAAAAACGTGTAATTGAGGCACTTTAGTCTTTGGGGTTTGTTTTCCCCACTGCATTGTTCACAATGATTTGTACTGTTAAAACATTATCAGATATGGAAAGAAGAAATGGTTGGGTATGCAGAAATATTCTGAATGAAAAACATTTGTGCACTGAATGTGAATTTCAGAGTGAGGAACACTTTGACTAATATTAATGCACTATCCTTTGTTCCCTAATATTAATTGCCAAAGAGTGCTGTCCCTTTTTATCTAAACCAGGCAAAGCAATTGTAGAATTTAGTTGTTATATATTAATAAACACTGCTAAGGCTAGCTAGCAGTTGAAACTCACATTCTCTCTCTCACACACACATACCCTTGGATAGAATACACAACTTCTGTGGAATAAAATTTATTAACGACATTAATTGGAGAACAAAGGCAACGTAATACTATTTGTCATTAGGGGAAATTCAAAAGAATTGTATTGTATGGAGTGCCCAGAGCTTGGAAGATTACTTTTAAAAAGTAATAAATTACAGTTACAGTTACATGACCTCCCAAAAGTAGTAATTACTATTACAATTGCAATTGCTCTGAAAGTAACTTATTACTTTACTTTTACTCAAAAGTAATTGCTACAATTACATTTTAGTTACTTTAAAAAAAAATTGCCTACAAGGTGCTAGCCTTGGCTGCTGCACATCTAAGTAGCCTAAAACAACATTAAAAATAAGCACGCACACACAGAGGGTAGTAGAATATTTTTTTTTATCCATAAGATTAACAGAATGGCATAACAGAATCTCACATCCCCTCACCCCACCCCCAGCAATGATGATACCCCAATGCACATATTTTTGTATATATATATATATATTGCCTCCAGCTTTTTTCTCCTTCCACTCCTGTCAATTTTTAAACAATTGTTTTCTCCACCCCGTCTCGCTCTCCACCTACTCCCTCATCGCCTCCATAGAGCATGAAGGAAGAACAACGCTGCACAAAAGCCCAATTTGAAGCACATGATTTTTATTCACAAATCAGTGGAGCTGAAGACTTCCCCTGCTCCCCCCCAAGTAATGCACAAAAGTAATGCTGGAAACATTACAATTACTCCTCAAAAGTAATGAAGTTACTACTCATTCTATTACCAGCAAAATGTAATGAAGTTACCCACTCGTTACTCAAAAAAGTAATAAATTACAAGTAATTCGTTACTTGTAACTAGTTACTTCCAAGCTCTGGTCAGGGGTGGGGCTGTATGATTGTCCAGGCCTCTCTGCCTTGTCCTCAGGACTCTCTCTGGGCCAGATCCCCTTCTCAGCCACACCCCTTTTCCCCAGGCCACACCCATCACTAGCCCTGCTTCGCACCCTCCTTCTTTTCACCTGGCTGGAATAAGTCCTTGAACTCTGGTAATAATGGGTGTTGCTTGTTTGGATGGAGGACAGAGAGAAGTGTGTATAGAGTGCGTGTACATCATCAGAATATACAGGGAAACCCACCGGGGCCATTCCTAGCAGGGATGTGGCACCTGTGGCCCTCAAAATGTTGCTGGACCCCAGCTCCCATCAGTCCCAGCCAGAGCTTGGAAGATTACTTTTAAAAAGTAATAAATTACAGTTACAATTACTTGGCCCAAAAAAGTAGTAATTACCGTTACAATTACAATTGCTCTGAAAGTAACTGATTACTTTACTTTTTCTCAAAAGTAATCACTACAATTACATTTCAGTTACTTTTTTAAAAAAACTCCTACAAGGTGCTGGCCTTGGCTGCTGCACATCTAAGAAGCCTAAAACAATATTAAAAATAAACACACACACACAGGGGGTAGTAGAATAAAAAAAATTATCCATAAGATTAACATAATGGCATAACAGAATCTCACATCCCCCCAAGCAATGAAGATACCCCAACTCTTGAAATCAAATTTTACACTTGAAATGCTTTTATAATATGTTTCTGTTATGTCTCAAAAGAACAAGATGCTCAAAGAGCATGTCAGACAAGGAATGTCTTTTTACAGTCATTACGTTGCCACCAGTACTGAACAGGCGTTCTACTGCAGCGCTTGAAGGCATCCCTGTGTTGTGCTGCAAAAAACACCGCAGCACACGTGGAAAGCCATGGAGTGATGACACTTCCCTGCTGGGAAACCTCAGGTACCTCACCAGTTCCTCCTCAGCAGTGTCCACTGCTGACTTCTTGCCCTGGGGCAGAAAGTTAAAGAAGTCATCTTCTAAGTCATCTCCTTCCTGGTCTTTATCTGAAGACTGATCACTGTCCTCATTAAGTACACCCATCTTTATTTCAGCTTTCAACAAGGCTTCCATTGTGTATCTAAGAAAGAGAGAGGATATGTTAACACATATATGTTAGGAAACCATCATCTGCTCTTCATTTCCTGATGCTTGTCATGTCCCCTGGTTCAGGGTCCAGCCTGAGCCTGTGGATGATGACATGGAAGGTAGGAAGGTGACCAAGTCACCACACTCATGGGGCAGCACAGCAGACCCTTAAGGATTACCTGCAGTAACCCAAGATTGTGATGAGGAGCCCCAGGAAGAAAAGGCCCAGCCCCTGCCTACCACCTTAAGCCCTCTGATGCCTCCCTTGAGACAACATTTCCCTTGGAGTAATCCACCCAAAGGGCTTCCCTAATGTTCTTACTTGTTGGTATGGGTGGTGGCCTGACACGATTCCAGCCGATCTAGTTTGAAGCGAGGGTGTAGGCAGGCTGCAAGAAGAAGCCTCTTGTCCTCCCAGATAGCTGTAAACCGCTTTCTTAGGGCTTCGCGCACACCTCTCAGCAGCTGAAAACAGTATGTGTACCTCTCAGGTTTGTTTTCCAGTCCTTCTAACTTGCGGTCCAGATTGCAGAGCGTTGGTAGCAAATACCCCATGAACATGCCGTTCTCCCGTTGCAGGATATCTAGGGACTGGGCTAGTGGCTCCATAATCTCTGTGTATTCCTGTACCACTTCAATCTTAGCAGCTGTGATCCTGGACAAGGAGCAGCGGTCCATTATGGCATGCATTTTTAGTGGCACAGTTGACAGGAGCTCATGTAGTTGCTTCAACGCATCAAAGGTGGAATTCCACCTGGTCTTATTCGGTACTTTCAGATACACACCACATTGCGCATGGATATACTCAGCAATCTGTGCTGACTGGTTCTGCTTGGACCACAACTTGCTGCACTTTCCCATCAAGGAACAAAACTGTTTCTTGAAAGGACCAAGAAGACTACTTTTGGAGGAGTCAGAAAGCATGGCCTCTATGTCTTGTGTTGCCACAAGGTTGAGGGAGTGGCTAGCACATCTCTGGTGTGGTGGTAAAACAAAATCCTCTCCTGAGTCTGCAGCTTCTTCCTCTGCCTGTGTCCAGGATCTCACAGATAGGCACAAACTCCACCTCAGCTTCCTCCTGGTTGTCACCATCATCGTCACTGGTGCCCGCAGCTTCCACTGATTCTTTGGCCATGAAAACTCTGAACGCTTTCACAAAGTTGGAGCCATTGTCTATAGTAGTGCACATAACTTTGTTGTGGATCCTGTACTGCACATGTACACCATGCAGTGCTTTTGAAAGGACATCGTATGTATAGCGCCCCTTCAGACGCTTACAAGCCAAGGCCCCGACCTCACGTTTCAGGGTAGTTGGGTTGATCCAGTGGGCTGTTACCCCAAAGTAACTCTTCTTGCCATTGGTCCAACAATCTGCAGTGGTTGCTATATATGCCGCAGCACCCATTCGGTTTGCAAGAGTTTCTTTCATGTGGCATGCTCTCTTCTCAATTCTATTTCTCAGAGTCTTGGCACATATGATGGTGAGATCTTTGGGGAGTTCAGTGCGAACCAGATTAATGAATGATGGTTTGTCCACAGTCTGAAGTGGTAATGTCTCCTCTACAATGAAATCAATGATTCTCCTGTCGAGATTGCTCTGGGTGACAGGCTCCCTGCCAGATCCCCACCTCTCAAGGGTTGTCTGCTGCTGCTTCAGCATTTTGGGAGGAGGGGTGTCATGCATTGGTTCAGGAAGGCCACGTCTCCTTGCCTTTATTGCTTCTTCAATTGCTCTCAGCTTCTCAGGGTGTGCCCTCTGAGGAAGAAGAACAAAGCATGAATCCAAGAAAAAAGGGAAGAGGAACTTCACAATTTAAACATAAATAGACAATGGACACTCTTTGAGGACCAGCATGACAAAGGCTTACCTCAAAATGTTTCTTCACATTGGATGAGGAGGAAACAGCTGATCTCACATTTTTGATCCTTGGAAGGCAGTAATTGCATCGTACAACAACATTTTTCCCACTCTGGCTCACAAATGTACAAGCTTTCTCAAAGCCAAACCATGGTACTTGCTGTTCTGCAGATGTGGCTGTGGGCAACTGGCACTGCTTCATGCCCTCCTCCTCCTCGTGCACAGGGCCTCCTTTCTGAACCTCACTTTCTAGTTTTGCCTCCTCAGGATCAACAAGCTGTGACTCAAGTGGCCGCACTAACTGACTGCTGCTCTCAGCAGCAAAACCTGCAACAGGTGTCTCTGTAATAAACAAGAGATAATGCTTCTATATGGGTGAACTTCAGCTGTGATGTGCCCCCATCTCTTCCCCATGCTGCAAGATCCCCCAGTCAGAGTGGAAGTAAGCAGGTCGATAGCACAATTAAAAGAGATCCTATTTGCATCATTTTTGCTCACTAAATAACCCTGCCTGGGCCAGTCTAACCTACTATCTCACAGGGTTGTTGTGAGAACAAAATGAGACTAGGGTTCAAATCCCCACATAGCCATGAAGCTCACTGAGTGACCTTGGGCCAGTCACTGCCTCTCAGCCTCATGAAAACCCTATTCATAGGGTCACCATAAGTTGGAATCAACTTGAAGGTCGTACGTATATTTTTTATTTTGAATATGATGATTATGATAATAAATATGCAGCATTTCAAATTAATTCGGTATGAGAAGCATCCCATGCCAAGCTTGGAAAACCAAGGATGAGGTATAAAATGTAGACAAAAATACTTTTGACAAAATGTCGTTTATCTTTTATATTTTATATATATGAGCCTGGGTAGGGAACATTTAATCTAGGCGACTTGCTTTCAGCAAGAAGGGTTAAGTGCCTTCAGGCTAGGGCAGTCACCAGAAGGCCACAGCAGAGACAAAGGAGCCTAGTGTTGTGGAGATGTTAGATGGGAGCTTTGGGCAGTAAAGATGGAGGCTCCTGAAGGCTGCAATTCTAAGCACACTTACTAAGGGATTAAGCCCCATAGAACTCAACAGGACTGACTTCTAAGTAGATATAGTTTGGACTGTGCTGTTGGTAAACCTTGACTAGGGTTCTTCTGCAAAGACATCCATATCCAAGCAGGGTTGGCAACCCCCTGCCTGGAATACCCTGCCCTTATCTTTTAATGTGGCTGCTCCAAATGTTTTTACAGATTTGACCCTTTACTTCAGAAAGAGGTCTGAAAAATGAGTAAGAGTAAGAAGTATCTTTTAAAATTGTTCTTTTCAATTCACTCTTGAATGAACATCATACCTAGGGCAGATCCACACCATTCCTTTAAAGCACATTCAACACCCATTTGAAGCACATGAATCCCACCACAGAATCAGGGGAACTGCAGTTTGTTAAGAGTGGTGAGAACTATAACCGTGAGGGGGAAATGACACTTCCCAGAATTCTTTAGTGGAAGTCATGCGCTTTAAATGCAAGTTGGATGTGCGTTACACATATTGTGTGAATCCGCTTAATAAATTTTGCCTGCATGTAAATTGTTTTAATTAATTTTTCAAAATGAAAATAAGCTATAAAGTGTAGTGGGTGACCATGGGCTACTCACCATTTCTCAGCCTATCTGCCCCTCAGGATGAAAACAATGGAGAACCATGACTACCCCAAGGCATACTTAAAATGTAAAGGAAGTATTGTACAACCATAGTATGCAATTGGATACTTATAGGGACACAGCATGACAAAACTGGGTGGAAGTAAAAGTTCTACACTTAGGAAAAAGAAACCAAATGCACAGTTATAAGATGGGGGATACTTGGCTCAGCAGTACAACATGCAAGAAGGATCTTGGAATTGTTGTTGATCACAAGCTGAATATGAGCCAACAGTGTGATTTGGCTGCAAAAAAGGCAAATGCTATATCAGGCTGCATTAACAGAAGTATAGTTTCCAAATCATGTGAAGTATTAGTTCCCCTCTATTCAGCACTGGTTAGGCCTCATCTTGAGTGCTGTGTCCAGTTCTGGTCTCTGCACTTCAAGAAGGATGCAGACAAACTGGAACAGGTTCAAAAGAGGGCAACAAGGATGATCAGGGGACTGGAAACAAAGCCCTATGAGGAGAGACTGAAGGAACTGGGCATATTTAACCTGGAGAAGAGAAGACTGAGGGGAGATATGATAGCACTCTTCAAGTATTTGAAAGGTTGCCATACAGAGGAGGGCCGGGATCTCTTCTCAATGATCCCAGAGTGCAGGACACAGAATAATGGGCTCAAGTTGCAAGAAGCCAGATTTTGACTGGACATCAGGAAAAGCTTCCTAACTGTTAGAGCCATACAACAATGGAACTAATTACTAGAGAGGTAGTGTGATCTCCGACCCTGGAGGTATTCAAGAGGCAGCTGGACAGCCATCTGTCGGGAATGCTTTGATTTGGATTCCTGCATTGAGCAGGGGGTTAGACTTGATGGCCTTATAGGCCCCTTCCAACTCTACTATTCTATGATTCTATGAAAATATTTATATAAGCATGACTATCAAATATGTTTATTTATATAACCTGTAAAGATATTTATAGTGCAATCCTATGTTTGTTTACTCAGAAGCAAGTCCCAATGTATTCAATGGGGCTTACTCAACCAGGGAAAACTGCAGCCTCAAGTGATAAGGAACTTGTTCTTTTAACAAGTCCTTTAAGTTGAGACCTTATCCCAGTCTGCGTCTGTGTTGAAATTGCTTTTTAATATGTTTTTAAACTTTTTCTTAAAAAAATGTTTTTAAAGCTTTTAAAAATGTTTTTAAAGATGTTTTGTTTTAATATATTTTAAAGTCTGTTTTTATGATTTTTAAAGTGTTTGTAGTGCTTTTGTTTGCTGCCCTGGGCTCCTACTAGGAGTAAGGGTGGGATATAAATCAAATAATAAAAATAAATAAATAAATAAACTTTATTCGTTTTTTTAAAAAATGAGTATTAGTTTCCTACATAATAAAAACTGTGATAAACCCTGCCTAATTTCTTTAAAAATAGGGTTGGAGGGAGAAAGATTTACAACACAAGTCTGCACTATGTTTACTCACAAGTCCCATTAATTTACAGCACAATCCTAACCATGTCTACTCAAAAGCAAGTCCTAATGGAGTTCAATGAGGTTTACTCCAGGTACATGCTTTACCCCCAGAAATGGCTTTACTCCCAGAAAAGCAGATATTGGACTAAATACTTTCATATTTCATAGCCCAGGGTCTGACTCTTGGACAGAAGAGGAAAAAAAACATTAAGCCATATTACTTACGCAAACTGCAAAAAACTCAAAGCCACCATATTCTGACGTTCAGCCTAGGCATGCCTGGATCAACATTGGCTACAATCATGAAAGGGCGGGGTTACAGCCAGAGCTTTGAAAAGTTACTTTTTTAAACTGCAACTCCCATCAGCCCCAGCTAGCATGGCCACTGGATTGGGCTGATGGGAGTTGTAGCTGGAGCATGGATCTGTTTTAAAAAAAGTTGTGCGGGGGGCGGTTGACGTTTTGGTGTATATCTCGGGAATTAGACCACCTAGAAACTTACTTTTTTTTTAAATTGAAGCTGAGAGTCCGGAGAGTAAGGGGTGGTAGCCAGAGAGCCGGAGCCCCCCCAAATCCAGAGACTCCAGCCGAAAACACACACACCTGGGTGCACACACACACAAATCATCGTCACTCACCTCCACAGCTCTTCGCCATTCTGCTGCTGCCAGGCCTTCTCCTCCGTTGTCCTGGCTTTTTCCTCCGGCGTCCATTTTGTCCTCTCAGACGCTAGCAGCAGGCCCTGCCTATCTCTTCCCTCGTGCCTCCTAACACAGATCACAAGGGAAGAGAGAGAGTGCGCAGAGGTCCAATCAGTGTGAGGCACATGTCTTGTGTTAACCAATCACAGCCAGGAGCTGACTTCCCTTGTTCCTGCCCCCAAGTAACGTCCAACCTAACGTGGAAACGTTAAAGTTGCAGCTGAAAAGTAGGGAAATTACTAGTCGTTCCTTTACTTGCCAAATGTAATGGAATTACCCTCTCGTTATTAAAAATTGTAACTAATTACAAGTAACTCATTAAAAATAACGAGTTACTTCCAAGCTCTGGGAGTGCCAGTTGTCTATGCACAAATACTAGTAAATGAAGCTTGTGATGCTTCATTTGTATCCAAAAGCACAGATACATGTTCCTGGCTACTATTTGAATTCCCCTCTGTCCATATCTGACCTGATTGAAATATTTGAAGAGACAACAAGACTTCAAAAGCTGAATATTCCATCCATGTGGTGGAATGTGGCCCTCTCATGAAGTAATTCTACATCCTCAGTTTTAGCTGTTAGACATTCTTTTTGTTGTACTTCCCCATCAAGCCGGTTGTGTTGCCCTATTTACCAAAGCTCAGCTTTATAGACTAAAAATGTCTTTTTATTTTCCTCATGTTTATGTTTGAATAAATGCAGAGTAGTTTGAACTGTGTACATACCAAATGTCAAGTTTCTAAATTGTGTAGAACTGTATCATTTGGGATATTTTTTGTGAAAGAGATTTACCATTGTTCCATTTTCAAACTTTGCTATCAGGACTTTCTAGCTATCTTTCCAATTCTGAAATGCCATTCATAGTTTTCATAATTACTGTTATGGGTCCTTTTTTCTTTCCTGGTTTTTTTTCCTTTTCATTTTTTCATTTTGCTGTGGTAGGGTCCCAAGTGAAAGAGAACAGGGAACCTACACCTTTAATAGTTGCATAAAGAGAGCATTTCAGCAAATGCGGCTTGTCATAGGTAGAATATGGGCTAGGACATCCGAGACCAGGGTTCAAATCCCCACTCAGTGACGAAGCTCCCTGGGTGACCTTCGGCCAGTCACTGTTCCTTGGCTTAATCTGTCTGATGGGGCTGTTGTGAGGATAAAATGGGGAGGGGGACTTCGGCTTCTCTGACTTGAGCTTCTTTGAAGAAAGGTGGGATATACATGTCATAATAAAATAAAATAGATAAGTTTAATGTTGGATGTAATGAATTTTAAAATATCCACAAAGTTTTAAAAAAGTATTATCCTGGGGGTGGTACAACACTCAGCTCCACAATCAAGATCATGTTCATGCATATGGCTGTATGCATTTGGATGTATCCTGGATGATAAGTTGACAGTTGGCTCTGGCATTTGCACCTGAGACTGTAAAGATGGATCTTTCTGTATTTCTATAGCGATATTGCCTCATGTGGTTTGGACCTGCCATGGCATGGGCTTTTCTGACAAAGACTTTCATGCAAAAAGGAGCTTTGTTGGAAGAGCTCCTTGCCACAGCACAGAAGGGAAGGTTTTCTTACACACAAAGAAGAAAACAGACTGCTAAGCTAGATGATTTTAATCTGGAAAGCTTGACTCCCTCTGTCCTGGCCCCAGTGAAAGTTTCTTTTCCTCTCCTGTTCTTTTTGCAGGCCACTTAGACCACATTCACACCATACATTTAATCCACTTTATACAGTGATGGCTTTCCCCAAAGAATCCTGGGAAGCGTCATTGATGAAGGGTGCTGTGAGTTGTTAGGAGACACCCTATTCCCTTCACAGAGCTACAATTCCCAGAATTTCATGGGAGAAGGGAGTGACTGTTAAACTACTCTGACAATTGTAGCTCAGTGAGGAGAACAGGAGTTTCCTAACAACTCTCAGCACCCTTCACAAACTACCCTTCCCAGTATTCTTTGGGGGAAGCCATCACTGTTTAAAATGGAATAATAGTAGAATATATGTATGGTGTGAATGTGGCCTTTGTTTTACTCTGATCTACCCCCCAAATAATTGAAAAGGACTGGGACAAAAGGTTGTCAGCACTAGTTAAACCTGAATATAGTTCCCACTTTGATCAAAATGATAAACTGTGGATACTACTGATCTCCTCCTTACGGCCATGCTATAATATGAGAGGGAAGAAGAGAATAGATTTGTGCATGTATCATGGTTAAGTGTTATGTCTACATCAGATCAATGTGTGGACCCTATTGGATCAGCAATTCCATGTGTGTGGATTTGCAGGAGCCTATTCGTGGAGAAACATGGACTCTAAGTAATTATTTTATTTTTTTATGTATGTATTTAAATATAGCATACCTAATCAGTCCAGTTGGGCTTTTCCAGAGGTGTGCATTGAGTAATGACAAGTACTCTCAAGGAGAAAACTTACCTGGCACTGGGTACACAGATTCCTGCTAGATAGTTGCTGGATTGGAAGATGATCTCTGAGCAAAGGACCCCAAACCCTCAACCTCCTTCTATTCTATTTATTGTTATAAATGGTTATATTGTTATATTGTGAAATTTAATCAACATTGAAAAATTATGTCACACATTCTGGACACATTCCCACTTTTTCACATACCAGCTCGTGTGTGAACGAGCTAAGTGAAAATTAAGTGGGAGAAAAAGCTACAGAAAAATATGTGATGATAAGCTGGAGTTGGATTAGTCTTCATTAAAAAAACCCACCAAACACCTGTTAACACTCCCAATCTCATATTGAAAACATACATAAAGTAGCCACAGAGATGCAATGACAAGCATTAATTCCCAATAAGATCCAATACTTTTCAGAGAGAGAACCTGATTTTTAAAAGATTTACAGAGCTTGTAATTATAACTTTCCCACAAACTGTTCAGCAAGATGTGTGGGTATCGGGGGGGGGGGTATGAGCAGAAATAAAAGAATTTGTATGTGAATAAAATGGTTTTGATGAAAAGTTGAAAAATCAGTTTCAAATAATGACTGACAGCAGGGAAGTCTGATGGGTGGAGTCAGAATGAGTGACAGGTAGAGAAAGTTGGTTGAGAAGGAGAGTTAGAGAATTAGACAGCCTGACAGAGGATAGTTAGAAGAAAGACTTGGACATAGATGGGTGGCTGGAGTTAGGATAGCTGTTAAAGGCAGGAATCAATTATATTAGGTTAGTATGTTAGAACCATTATTTGTTATTATTTATCAAATAACTACTTATTTACTTTACTGGCTTAAATTCATGAATACATTCCGCATTACTCAAATTAGTTGAAACACACTTAAACATATGGGCAATACTCATCTGCCTTCCCGACATTTATTATTTATTATTCAATTTGTATCCCACCTTTCCTCCCAGTAGGAGCCCACGTTACCCATGATCAAGAATATCACGTATCTAGACTTCCGGGAAGGATTGCTTAGCTTGTGCCTGCCTCTGAGACGAGCTCTCGTCTCAGAGGAAGTTTTTTCAGTTTTAAAACCAGCCAAAAAGTTTTTTTTGACTGGTAAAAACTTTCTCCCAGGCAAGGGAGAAACGAAGAGATTATCCACAAGCTTCGTTTTGTTTGTTGGGGGACTTGAATTCATTAAGAAAGAAGGACCTGCCAGCAATGTCGGACAGAGCCAGGGAATTTCAAGCAAGCTCAAACTGATTAAGCAAGACTTTTTTTTTCTTTAAAGAAAAACGTATTCTAACAGGCAAGCATCCTTCTATCTACTCTTATCATTTTGTTATCGTTACAGTAAAAGAGATTTGTTCAAGGATCAGCAACAAAGAATCCCTGGGTGAGTTATAACTTTCTCTCATATACACGGAATTAAGGAGGAAGAAAATCGAAATAGCCTATCTTTGTTTTTTATTGCAAAAAGCTGGCATGGAATTGAGCATTTTAAAGATATAAACTGATGAGGGGCAACTAATCTAAAGAGGAAATCTGATTTTATGACATTTGAGACTATTTTCTCTGATCTACTTTTTTTTTTTTTGATGAATCTGCTTACTTTTTATACCACTAATTTTTTGGATGCTGTGAACAAAATTTGTTTTGCACTTTTGGACACATAAGAGATAAGGCGGTTTGTGCTGTCTAGAGGGTGATGTCAGCAGGCTTGGAGGATTAACTCCTTTGTGACTGGAAAAAGAAATAAACTGTTCTTTGCTTGGGAATAGTTAAGAATGACAATCAAGAAGGTGGCTGAGACCCTGGATGTACAGGAAGGGGTTCTCTATCTAGATATGTTTCAGAAAATAATGAATGAGATTAAGCTGGTGAGACAGGAGCTGAGACAGAGCAGACAAGAGATGAAAAGTGAATTTGGCAAAATGAGACAGGAGCTGAAGGAAATTCAGGATTCTGTGAGAGGGGAGGTGGATGAGATCAAAGATATGGCTGGACAAATAAAAGAAGATGAAAGAAAAATTAAAGGAAAGGTTCAAGCCCTGGAGATTGGAATAGATATATCAAATATGGACTTGGAAAAAGATTTGGATTTTATGGCTGTGATGGATCCTGGAGACAAATATCACTGTTTGGAATTCAGCGCTGTCCTTGAAGGAATTGGTGAAGAGATTAGAGATAAAGATATCAACGGTTCAAAAAAATTCCTGGATTGGAAGGATTTGATGGAACTTGAAATGGAGAAAGTTTACAGAATTAATTCCAGATGTGTGACAATGGAAAAACTCTCGGGAGATGTGATGGTGCATTCTGTGGAAAGGAGGAGCAGAGATGCAGCTTTACAACAACATTTCAGTGGTACATTCGGAATTGATGACAAGGAAATATTTGTGATGAAAGAAATTCCTATCAGACTTCTATTATATGACTATGACTATGACAGCAAGATTATTATGGGTGCAAGGATGGAGACGGAAGATGGAATTAACATTGAGAATGGCTATTGAAACTACTGGACCTAGCAGACTTGATGAGATGGATTAATTGACATGTTTATTTGGAGAAAAATCGATGGATATATTTCTCAAGGAGTGGAAGCCTCTCTTTGACTTTTTGCAGAAAGAATAAAGTAATGTTAATGAGATTTGATGATTAATTAAGATAACTACTGGAGGAAAGTGATTTTGTAATATATTAAGAGACAGGTTTGTTATATATTATAGATCTATAACTGATCTGCGACAAATCGGAAGTCAACATTTTATTTTATTGTATTAGTTATTAATTTTTTTTTTGTTTTGTTTTGTTCTGTTTTTTGAAACTTTGAATAAAAATTAATGAAAAAAAGAATATCACGTATCTAAATCACCTTAGAAGCTGAAAGTCTCTGGATTGATCCTTAGAGTTAGATATATTTAACTAGGGTCAACCCTTCCAGTAGACAAATTGAGCTTCTTGGTTAATGGGGTGCAGAAAAACAAACATAACAAACAAACAAAAATCTGGAATGAAAGTATTGTGTGCTTGGTTCAGAAAGAACAGGTATGGGAGGTTCACAGAATTGCTATTGCCAGTGTCTTAGAGAGGAGGGAGTATGAAATGGGGGGTAGGTACTATCATGAAAAGAGAGAGGGAGGTAGATACTTGATGCTGGTCACCTGTGCTCAGCCACATTCATCAATAGAGACGTGGGTACCCATGGTCCTTTCATTTGAAGGTGCTGTTACTTAGTGCCAGGTCAGTCCACAATAAAGCAATTCTCTCATTCATGTGGCTGAGTTAGTGTGCATTACCAAGACCCAGGCAGGCAAGCTGGGGGAGCTGAACTTACTCAGTTTTGCCTGCCTGGGTATTTGGTTCAGCATTAGTCAAGGGCAGATGATGGGAAGAGGATGTGGCGGTCATCCACAAAAGTTCCATCTTTCTCACTAGGAGGCCAGTCCATCTGGGAGCTGGATGTGAGGTTTTGTACTTGGTGCTGGGTGGCAGAACAGAACAAGTATCTTGTTGTAGTGTCCACCCTGCTGCCTAGCCACCTCCCAGACTGAGCTGGCAGAGGCAGTCTCTGGTGTGGCATTGGAGAACCCTAGGGCAACAGACCTAATAGACATCAATGTCCATGCTGATTCCACCTTGGTTAGGCTGGCTCAGGACATCATGGCTGACATGACAACCAGGGGTTGTCTCAGTACATCATGCACCTGACACATATTTCACATCTGACACATATTTATTTATTTATTTATTTATTAGTCGCCCATCTGGCTGGCTGTCCAGCCACTCTGGGTGACATACAAAATAAAAACATACAAATACATTAAAACATTAAAAATATCAACAATAATAATAAAACCTAACCCACCCCAAAAGCCTGCCTGAAGAGCCAGGTCTTCAAGGCCCAGCGGAAGCTCATCATAGAGGGGGCATGGCGGAGATCATTTGGGAGGGAATTCCACAAAGTGGGGGCCACAATTGAAAAAGCCCTCTCCCTAGTCCTCACCAGTCTAGCTGTTTTAACTGGTGGGATAGAGAGAAGGCCTTTTGAGGCTGATCTTGTTGAGCGGCATCCCTGATGATGTTGGAGGCGCTCCTTCCGATAGACTGGGCCGAAACCGTATAGGGTTTTAAAGGTCAGAACCAACACCTTGAATTTGGCCCGGAAAACAACCGGTAACCAGTGCAACTCCTTCAGCACTGGAGTGATGTGATCTCGCCGGCGGCTGCATTTTAATCACTGCAACCTTCCCTTGTCTCCCATAAACAGTACCTCGGTTTTGTCAGGGTTCAGCTTCAGCTTATTCCTTCCCATCCAGTCACTGACCGACTCCAGGCACTTGGATAGGGTTTCTACAGCCAACCTCGGTGAAGATTTGAATGAGAGATAGAGCTGCATGTCATCCGCATACTGGTGACACTGCAGCCCAAATCTTCTGATGATAGCCCCCAGAGGCTTTAAATAGATGTTGAACAGCATCGGGGAGAGGATGGAACCCTGTGGCACCCCTCAGGTGAGAGGCCAAGGATCTGAAACCTCATCGCCCAATGCCACTCTCTGGTACCTACCAGAGTGGAAGGAACGGAACTACTGCAATACAGTGCCCCCTATGCCTAGCCTTTTCAGGGGGTCCAGAAGGATACTGTGGTCAATGGTATCAAAAGCCACTGAGAGATCCAGGAGGACAAGGAAGGTGCATTCACCCCTATTCAACACCCTCCTCATATCATCCACCAAGGCGACCAAGGCCGTTTCAGTCCCATGTCCAGGCCTGAAGCCTGATCTGATCTTTGCCACTCTAGATCTGATCTTTACCACAGAGGGGATTGGGAAAGATCCAGTGGTTGGGTATGTGTGATTATCACCCCATTGTCATGAATGGGTCACTTACTGGTGAGGTTTGGTTGGCTGTGACTAGTCCTCCCTGCACAGGTGAGGTATCAGTTAAGTTGCTCCACTCCCAGAGACTGATGAATTGTGAAGGATTTCTTAATACTGTGGGGGATTTTCCAGGCAGCATGACTGGCGTTCTTGTCAAGGCTCTAGTTTTACTGTGGTATGGTGAGATGGAGAAGGCTATCAATATGATTGCTCAAAAATGCCATCTCCAGCCTCAAAGAGACTGGGAAGCTGTTTGGTTTCCTGAGAAGCTCTGGGTTGTGATGTCATATGTTACTGTGTCTTTAAGATGAATAGAATATTAAGAACAAGCATGTCAGTTACCTTGGTCAGTCAGAGAAGGTTAAGTTCAGGTGCTTGCTTATTCATAAAATACCTATTATAAATTATTACATTGAATCTGGAACTTCATATACAAGATGACACACAGGTGATGAAGAGGGCCAGACGACAGCTAGAGTGGAAATGGTGCAAATCCCACCATGAATCTGACTACGTAGAGGTACAACCACACAGCTACACCTATCATATGGCAGTGGTGGCAGAAAAGAGAACACACCTCTCAGCCTGTACTGTGTCCTCAGTGAATTGCTCAGCAGTATGTTTAGAATGGTATATCAGCTGGCTCAGGCCAATGACTCATCATTAGCATAGGACCATTCAATAGCCTACTATGAAAGATTTATGAATCACTTTGAGGACAAAATTGCTTTGATCCAGGCAGATCTTGATGCCACAGTTAGTTTAGACCTGTTGGAGGTCCCAGGAGCACTGTCAAGTTTCAACCTGTGGAATCAGTTTCAGTTCTTGCAGCCTGATGACATGAACAGGAAGCTCACAACAATGAGGCCAACAACACTCCCTCTTGATCCCTGCCCATAATGGCTGCTAAAATCTAGTAGAAGGGGATTGGATGGATGGGTTCAGGGAATGGCTAATGCCTCATTAGGAAGGCAGGTATGCCCACCATCTTAAAAGAGATGGTAGAAAGGCCCCTCTTGAAGAGTGCCTCTCTGGATCCAGATATTTTAAAAAGTACTGTCCAGTCTCTAATACTCCCTTCTTGGACAAGGGGACTGAGAGGGTGGAGGCCGGTTAGCTGCAGGCCTGGAGGGAGCAGATTATCTCGACCCACTTCAATCTTGCTTAAGGTCCAGTTTTAGCACTAACACAGCTCTGGTCATCCTGACTGATGACCTCTTTCAAGAGAGAGACAGGAAGTGTGGCCCTGCTAGTTCTTCACATTTGCATAGCAAGATATGACTTTTTTTAAAAAAAATTCTCATGAAAATTCAGCAGCATCTTAGTGTGAATTTGTCCTAATAAACACATTTTATGCAGTATTGGCTAATATACAAGTTATACAAACAATTTTCCCTCATATAATGCATTTTATGTTATTTCACAAATATGTGCATTTAATGCACACTTTCCCTTAATATATGTATTACTGTACATAATGGTTGGAGAACTGCATTGCAAAATTCAGAAAAGAGATAATGTTGATGACAGCATTTTTCAGTTTTGTATTGGTTCGAGATGTGTGAATTAGACAGTTTCTCATTAGAATGCAAACAAAATTGAATCCGTGCCATTCCTAGGCCTATGAATTTTATATCTACAGTACGCCGGTCCTATGAACTATCTAAGGCTTTCCTTCTACAGACCTTTAAAGGAAATTATTATAGGGAGCTGATACATTTTTCTCATCTTGTCAGTGAATAGCAATTAAAAGTAGACTTAATCTCATTGATCACAGCAGCCACACCAACCACCAGGTTTTCTAGCCATTTAGAGTGGCTCTTAACCTGTAAAGGAAAGGAGATAAAATTCATTAAAAGGAAGCCCTTAAACCATTTTGTATGAGCTATTGTAAATCAGAATTTTGTGCAATTTTTTTGAAAATGCATGTTTATGAAGAAATTGGATTGAATGGGGTTTAAAAAGAAAGCATGTGAAAGTGACACAAACCAGAATTAGGCTGATTTCTCCATCTCCCACCATTTGCTTGATGCACCTGAAGTTGGAGCACACTGGAGGTGGGGGCAATCTAGAGCAAACTGGGAACTTCCCCAATATTGACTAGACCCCATGCTACAATGCTCTAGGACCACATATGTGCAAAGAGGCCTAGCACTGTTGAAGCTGAAATCTGTTCCGGAGATTTGGCAGAGTGCATGGCCCCATTCAGCTCTGTGCTCTCCACTCAAAGTTGGAACCAAATCATTTCACCATTCTTTTTGTGTGTGTTACAGATGTAAGAAGAAATCATTTTCTCTTCCACCTTGTATTCCTTGCATGAAGGACTACATCTTCTGCCAAAAACTATATTATTTCTCTCTCTCTCCTCCATGGTGAAAATATGTCACTTACGTAACTTAACTAATGTATGTTGTCATTATGTTATTCTGTCCCATTCATTTCAGTGCAAAAGAAATACAAAGCAAACGGGGGGAGGAACATAATCAGTTGTGTATCATTTGTGGGCTGAAAGCAACAACAGCGAATACTGATCATATTGCTGCATTGATTGCTGTCCTTGACATGGGGTGAAAAAGGGAACATTGGCAATTTCCACTGCTATTTCTGGTTTCATCAAAATTCTCCAACATAACATATGCACAGTTAAAATTGTTTAAATCTCACCAAAGCGTTTGGTCTTGAAAAAGCCTAATTGTGTTCAGCATGGTAGCCTTAGAAAAGTCCCACGTAAGTTTCACAAAGCACCCAAAGATTTATTTATTTTATTTATTTATTAAATTTCTATACCGCCCCATAGCCGAAGCTCTCTGGGCGGTTCACAACAAGCAAGACAGCAAAATACAATTAAAACCATTTATAGAACAATTTAAACATACTACAATACAAATATACTAGCATACTAAGATGCTAAAAATAAGTTGAGATGTTAAAATGTTAAAATTAAAATTATTAAATTTATTAAAATGCCTCTCTAGAAGTTACATCTGTTTGGAGAGTAGGTATATCCAATTCACAAGTCTATAGAATACATGCTCATGGTCACTTCATGCACAGCCTGATATTCTATATGCTACAGCCAAGGTGATTCATTTTCCATGTTACGGCTGCTAGCCTATGCACATTTCTTTGGTATAAGCCTCTCCCACTGTAGAGTTAGACATGTTTCTGAACATACTTTGTGGATAGGATCTGACTGCACATTGCATCTACAGTTAAGTACAATCAGATCTATTAAAAATGTTAACATTTGGCTCTTTTGGGGGAAAAGGAATAGTTTTAAGGACATTGCTCTACTTAGTTTACAAGCCCTGACTTGCTTCATCTGTCAGTGTAGGACAGGCAAATAGTACAAAACAAATGAGTAATACTGTATAGCAGGTGGAGACGTTTTAGCAGAGTGCAAAAGTGGATGAGGGTCTCCTCAAGCAGCACTAGTTCTTTATGATAGAGTATTAGGTGCATACAATATGCAGTTTTGAGATTCATGATACTAAGTTTTTTTCTCCCATGACAGTGTCTCGATATTCGTATTATATAGAGCATAATCTGCATATGATTATATTACCCTAAAAAGAAAGTAGAAGTACAGAAAATTCCCTGTGAGGGTTGAAACACAAATGTAGCAAACTAGAAGTATTTTAAAATGCTATGTTCATCGACAGTGTTTTTGCAGAATACGTGGGCTGGCAAGGTGATTTCTCTTTTAATTTCATATTCTTTTCTGAAAAAGTAAAGTCAAGATGTATGGTGCTCTTTTTAACATTAACTCAGAAAAAATAATGAGGTTTGTCTGGTATCCCATAATTCTTCCCCCTCCCTTGATTGCATACCTTTCTGTCAAGAACAATCAATTTGGAAAAAGGTGAATACATAAGGGTTACTCTTTTTAAGGCAGCCTTCTGAAATAAATGAGATCATTCCGGAATGAGAGATTTGAGGAACAGGACATAGTTAGACCTGCGGATTCCTTCATGATCCGTACACTGATTTTCTGGGATTACTATTCCCAGCACAAAGACTTTGGCATGATCTACCCATGCAACAGAATCAGGTGGTGGTGCAACAGCATTTTCCACTGCACTCAAGGACAGCAAACTAGTTTAGGGAGTGCAGAGCAGGCAGCCACATGGCATACACAATTCTATCCAGTCACCCAAGAATCTACCACCTGAATCAATGCAGAGGGGATACCGAAGGTGTTATTTCCCTCTCTGCAGTATGGAATTATACAGTTCATTCTTCCAACTCATTGCCACCTCACTCTGCTACATGTGTAGATCAGGCCTGTGTTGTAATGCTAAGCCAGTAGCAGGCAGTGTGACAGGGCTGTGCTGCTCACCTGACCTCTCTCCAGCTGAGTCGTTGCTGTATACCATGATGGAGAGCGGCAGAGGGGAGATTATAAAAAGGTAAAGGTGTCCCTGCACTTGTAGTGTGAGTCGTTTCTGACTCAGGGTGACATCTTGCGACGTTTACTAGGCAGACCATATATATGGGGTGGGATTGCCAGTTCCTTCCCCGGCCTTTCTTTACCCAACTTCCTCCTTCCATTGGAATCGAACTCCAGCCGCGAGCAGAGCTTTCGGCTGCTTTACCGCTGCTTACCACTCTGCGCCATGGAGGATTAGTGTGGTGCAAATGTACTAGTGGAGCCAGTGCTCCTGCCACCACATATGAAGTAAGCCAACCTTGCTGTTGCCTTGCCCTCTCCATCATGCAGAAACTCATTTAGAGGCAGGTAAGAAGTGCATCCCCACCACCCCATTCACTGCTGTGCTAAACCCACTGTGGGGAGGGGCAGAGAACCGGAACAAAAAGGGTAAGCATTTGAGGGGTGATCAAGGAACATTTTGGACCCTCACCAGTCCCTTTTTCATGTCAGAAATGCATGCCTGTGACATTCTGTAAAAAATTGGTGTTGCCCTAATTAAAATCAATTTGTGTGCAAGACACCAAGCTGTATCATTATGGAGTTCATTATGTGCTCCACATTTGCTCCATATAGCTCTTTCTTCTTCAGCTTAAATAAGATATCACACAAAGTGCTTCTGACACCAAAGCAGTGGTTTGCCCTGAGGGGCAGAGGGGCAATTCAAAGCAAAACCAAAGGGCAGGTGTAACACTCTCTGTTGCATCTGCATTTTTGCTGGCATGTAACCAGAGAGAAGGAGATGTTTTCTTGTGATGCTCCCACTCATTCTGTCTCTCGTACTTGTTTGGTTTGATGCATGGAATGATTGCCACTTCCTAATAAACTTGTTTATATTTTTAATCTGTTTTAATCCATTTTATGCATCTCTGAGATGCTTCTCAGGTCTGAAGAGGCTTCTTGGCATGCTGCTGTTCCTTTGAAAACCTTTTTCAAAATGTAGACTGTATTTACATGCTTAGCTTGCTTCAAAACTGCCATGTATGTGAGATTAAGAATCTGATTTACAAAGTGCTCTGCCAATGCAAAACCCAACCACTGGGCTATTAAATATTTGTAGTCAGAAGTGCATGCTAGATGACATCCTGATTCCTCTGGTGTCTCTAAAAATCTATGAGAGCTTTACATGGATTCGGCTGGAAAACGAATGAACCCATTTAAGAAAAATGAACCCATTTAAGCAATGCTGAGGTTACTTTTAAACTGCTTAGAAGCCATTTTGGCAAGTAAGCAGTATATACATGAATGAATGAATAACAGACAGCCGAAAGGGTGCCGTTTGTTTCAGACCACAAGAGAACAATTCCTGTATTTCTGATCAACATACTGCATCAAGGGCACGACCTTAGCTTATTGGTAGAGGACAAGCTTTACATGCAGAAGGTCCTAGGGTCAATCGTTGGCATCTTCAGTCAAAAGTCAGGTTCTTCAGTGAGACCTCTGCCTGTGGGAATTCCTGCCAGTCACAGCAGATAACACAGGGCATTCACAAGTCAAGGAAGGCTTTTCATAGAATCATAGAGTTGGAAGGGGCCTATAAGGCCATTGAGTCCAACCCCCTTTTGCTTTCTTTTTAGCATAATTAGTCATAATTAGCATGACAGAGATCTAACATTGTGATTGGCCAAGCCAGGACACAGCCTAAATGAGGATAGGGAAAGACTACAGAGAAACAGTTCAAATCCTGCTTTTTTGACACCTTCAATTCAGCCAGCTTGATAGATTTTCTTTTAAGAGGTAGGGGAAAGGATCATCACCAAGTCAAGTATCATACTCTTTAGGCAGAAAGGTGGAGGTTCATAGCCTCATCCAGAGTTTGAAACTGTTTTTAATGACAAAATTGCTCAGAATCTCCTCAAAGAAACCATCCATTTCACAGCTAAATGGTGACAGTGAAGTATGCAGTACATTTCTGTATAGGCAAACAGGGGGTTCTCTCTTGTCAAGGTGAGAGAGCATACTATCTCCTGGAAGATAAAATATAGACATATATTCTTGTAAAGGTCAACCCCTGTGAATTTCTCCCCTCCCCCTGTACATTGCATATTTAAGACATTTCCTTGGTCTGAAAGGAATAACTTTTTTTTTTCAGGATGAAATCAGAGCATTGGCAACCCATCTGAAATAGAGTTTCCGGGAGGGTCACTTCCTTCCTCAAAATAAAGTGTTGCTTCACTTGAAAAATGGAAATGGACTGCCTTCAAGTCGATTCCAACATATGGCGACCCTGTGAATCGGGCTTTCACGATAAATCATATTCAGAGGAGGTTTAGCATTGCCTTCCTCTGAGGCTGAGAGGCAGTGACTGGCCCAAGATCACCCAGTGAGCTTCATGGCTGTGTGGGGATTCAAACCCTGGTCTCCCAGGTTGTAGTCCAACACCTTAACCACTATGCCACACTGGCTCTCTGTTGGTTCACTTAGTAATCTCTTAATGCAGCACTTCTTGAAGAGACATGTCACTGGCCTCTGGTTTTAACAGTGACTACAGGCAACCACAGCTGCTGAGCCCATTTCTAGCTTGCATATTGCCCAAAGCTCATCACAGCTGGCCTTGTCTATGGCCAGGAGTGAGAGGAACAGGCAAAACAGCTGCCACCACAGAGACAAAACTGATAATACCATGTACACCAATTTCTTTTCCATCTCACAAATACATGAAAAATCAGAGTCTTAAAGGGTGAGTTCCCACTAGTGGCAAAGTGAGGCAAAGAGTGAGCTGGAACCTCAATACCTATTCACAGTCCTATGCACTCTTACCTAGGACTACGCCCACCGAATTCCATGGCACTTGTGAGCATGTGAATCCAACCGTCACTATTATTACCCTCTGTGGTGGATTATATTATTGAATGATTCAGGAATTTTGCAAGGGGCACCGCGTGCATCCTTTGCTATAAATAATAGTGTGATTTTCTTAAAGGATGCTAGTTAAATCTATGGAAGAAATTGTTACATCTGATCTAGAATAGAGTTCGGAAAGAAATGTTTACATCCAGCTGTAGAATGAATGGCCTTTAAGGAAGAGTGTGATACACAGCACAAACAACTATCTTTTGGGCCTGATTATACCAAAACAAATGATTTTTAGAATATCGATGGCATTATGTGTCTGACTGCATGTGATTATTTTCAGACACACACAGTATATTTGCACATAATGCAACAAATGTTCAGCATTTTAAAATCATTTTGACTTCTGTGGAAGAGACAGGCACACGTGTCAATCGTTCCCCTTGAAATTATTGAAACTTCAAAATGTTGAACTTTGGCCAGACCTTACTTTTGGTTTGTTTTACAAATGGATACAATGCTTTAATCATGGAATGACACTTTTACTGGCTTTAGGTGCTGCTTTGTTTTATGCAATCAGCTCTTTAATTTTAATGTCCATGCTGATGCTGCCTCTAGTGCTCCAGCTCAGAGTTTTATGGTCACCGGCCCAATGCATAGGGCAGGGCACACCCTCGACTTGGTTTTTGCTCCTGATGGAAGAAGGAGTGGTCTGGAGATGGGGGGGGTAGATGTCACCCCATTGTCATGGTCAGACCACTTCCTCATGAAGTTTAGACTTATGGCTCTGTTCCTCCCCTGCAGGGATGGCGAACAGGTAAAGATGGTCCGCCCCAATAGAGACTAATGGAATCCACTGAATTCCTGAATGTCCTCGGCGAGTTCCCAGTAGATAGAGCTGGTGACCCTGTTGAACCCCTTTTCATGCTGTGAAACAAACAAGTGTGTCTGGCTCTTGATACGGTTGCTCCTGAGCTCTCTCTCCGGCATTGTAGAGTGGTACACCAGTGTATACCTTAGTACACCAGTGAGCTAAGGGCAATGAAACAGGCTGGATGGCAGCTAGAGTGAAAAGACATGCTGTGAGGCTGATCGAGCATGAGTAAAACATCATAACCATGCCCACTGTGTAGTGGTGAGGGAGGCAAAGAAGGCCCACTTTTCTGCAACCATCATTTCTTCAAGTAGCCATCCAGTGGAGCTTTTCCATATTGTCAGGGGTCTGTTGACATCAACTCCAGGAAATGGCGTCTTACACCCTTCAGAGGCCCACTGTGAATTGTTTGCAAGGCACTTTGAGGGTAAAGTTGCTCACCTCCATAGCAATCTTGATGCCTCATCCACATCTACTGTAGTCCCCAGTGAGGTGTCAGATGCAACCTCTGCTGCAATGTCTTTGGATTGGTTTCAGTTGATGTGGCCTGATGACATGGACAAGGTACTTGTGATTATGTGGTCAGCAATGTGTCCTCTCGACCCTTGCCCTTCTTGGCTTATTAAAGCTTGCCAAGGGGGGTTGATTGAGTGGATCCAGGGTGTGGCAAATGTTTCATTGTGGGAGTGGTTCTAGCCACCCTGAAAGAGGCGGTGATCTGACCGCTCCTAAAAAAGACCACCCTGGACCCATTGGTTCGTGACAACTAACATCTGGTCACAAATATTCCCTTTTTAGGGAAGGTGATTGAGAGGGTTGTGGCACATCAATTGCAAATACTCTTGGATGAAACAGATTATCTTGACCCATTCCAATCTGAGCTCAGGCCTGGTTATGGGACTGAATCAGCCTTGGTAGCTCTGGTGGATGACTTTTATAGGGAGAAGGACAGGGGGAGTGCAACCCTGTTATTCTCACTTGATCTCTCGGTGGCTTTTGATACTATTTACCATGGTATCCTTCTGAGCCAACTTGGTGAGGTGAGTATTGGAGGCACTGTTTTACAGTGGTTCTGATCCTACCTCCAAGGTCATTTTTAGAGAACAGCATTGGGTGATTGTCTTTCAGCCCCCTGGCAGTTGTGCTCTGGGGTGCTTCAGGGTATCATTTTGTCCCCCATGCTGTTTACCATCTATATGAAGCCCTTGGGTGTGGTCATCAGGAGATTTGGGGTGAGGTATCAGCAGTATGCTGATGATACCCAGCTCTATTTCTTTGTAACTTCTGAATTGGGAGAGGCTGTGTCCTGGACCGGTGCCTGGACTTGGTGGTGGGTTGGATGAAGGCCAATAAACTGAGTCTGAATCCTAGCAAGATAGAGGCGCTGTGGGTTGGTGGCTCCCGACTTCAGATAATTGGTCAGTTGCCTACTTTGGATGGGGTCATATTCTCTCTGAAAGAGCAGGCTCATAGTCTGGAGGTGTTCCTGGATCCAACTTTGTTGCTAGAAGCCCAGGTGACCTCAGTGGCTAGGAGTGCCATTTACCAGCTACAGCTGGTAAGACAGCTGTGAATGTTTCTGGACTGGGATAGCCTGACCACTGTTGCCCATGCACTGATAATCTTCAGATTGGATTACTGTAATGTGCTCCATGTGGGACTGCCCGTGAGGTTGGTCCGGAAGCTGCAGCTGGTGCAAAATTCAGTGGTATGACTACTCACTGGAGCAGGGTATCTCCAACATGTCACCCCACCACTGAAAGAATTGCACTGGCTACTCATTAGCTACTGGGCTAAATTCAAGGTTCTGGTTTTGGTCTACAAGCCCTATACAGCTTAGGACCAGGATACATGAAAGATCGTCTTACCCCCCCATATGCCAAGTCAATCAATATGCTCTGCAGGTGAGGGCCTTCTGCAGATACCATCTTATCAGGAGGTCTGTTCTACACAACAAAGGAAGTGGACATTTAGTGCAGTGGCACCTACCCTTTGGAATTCCCTCCCCTTAAATATTAGACAGGTGCCATCTCTGTTATCTTTTCAATGCCTATCGAAGACCTTCCTCTTTCAACAAGCCTTTTAAGTAGACACCTGATCCCAGTCTGTGTCTGTGTCGGAATTTCTTTTAAAGGTATTTTTTAATGTTTTTCTTAAAAGGATGTTTCTAAAGATGTTTTGCCACCACACAAGGAAGACTCATGACACAAGATTGGAATAATGTTATATTTATTAAATATAACATACTAAATCCAAAGCAAGACAGCCAATCATTCAAATATAATTACTTCGGGCAGGTGAGGCTAATCCTAACTATGTGGGACTACTCTCCCACCTTCAAAAGGCATTAATTCTCATTATTGCATAACTCCAGAGTGAAGGACGTGTGTAAAATCCTCACTCCTTGCTCTTGGAGCCATGCATGTGGTTCCAACCTCCACACCATGGCCCCGCCGTACAGGCGTTCACCATGATGCGCAAGCCGGTCCCATAAGGACACCACCCAGATCCCCACCAGAGATGAACCCTCATGGTTCTCCGGGAAGTGCTCCTTTTATGATGCCTTAACCACCTAAATATATAATCCCCCTATATACCTCACCTGCCCGAATTCTATGCCACAAGAGGGGATCAGCTCAAGCTTGGTCCACTCCACCCAACGAAGACAACAAAACCCTTAAACCCTTCATAATATCCTCCAAAAACAAATCACACCCCTGATCTGAAAGATGAACACCATCCCCACGAAACAAATGTGGGGCATGGAACCCAATCCTGTCGTGGGGAATGAATGCCCCCCCGAGCGACAGGACAAGATCCCTGATCTTCCTATTCACCCATTTCCAAGATCTATCGATCCTGTTGGGATGAATAGCACCCCTCCACACCCTTCTAACAAGCATATCTGACCACACAATTATAAGGCGTGGATATGAATTAATAAGCCACGTGAGATCGCAAGTGACCTTAACAAGCAGGTCCACACCTGGATGCTGTACCAAATCATTTTCCCCTAAATGGATCAATAATATATGTGGCCTATCCATAGGAGACATAATACGGCACACAGAAGGCAAAAACGCGTCCCATAACATGCCCCTCTGGGCTACCCAGTGAACTGTAGTGGTAGCCGAAAGCTGCAGCTGGGTCCCAGGAGCAGACGAAGAAGCCCTCCGATGAGCCCAAAACAAAATTGAGTGGCCACACAAGACGATCCTCATGGGAATAGGGATGCTTAGCAAACCTAGGGAAACAAAAACAAAACCTTATTATTAAGGCCTGACATAAGATTTGAATGCATCGGAACGCCATCTTTCAATTGCCTGTATATCGCTAACGCTCATGCCCACGAGGGCTGCGGCCGTAGCCGCACCAATCCAGAAAGAATGCAGCCCATAGACTCCCGCATCACGACCACTGGCCAACAAGGCCCGCCGAACAACGGCCCAAAATTGAAATTGAGTCAGGGCAGAACCATCAGCATGAATGAAAAGATAACACTGGCCCGCTGGCCGGAGAGACAGAAATTGCCACATTGCAGCCACAGGGCACAATTCAGAGACCTGGCAACTGCGTAAAAACACAATAGTGCCACGGCCTTTCTGATCGGTCTTAGAGACCCGCAGGGAAAGCCTCACTATATCGGCACCTAATGTGCAATCGCCTATGCATAAGGCACGATAGGTCACATCATGCTTGGAGGGGGCCAATACTTCACTAGGGCGAAAAGCACCGTAAAACATCGTCAGAGTTACTGCAGCGAACAGGTGCGACTCATACCAAGATGAGCATAATGAATTAAACAACGCCAGGATCTGGAGGAGAACATCGGGCGTGATTGGCCTCCTCCGGTCAGTGGACCTGGGAGTGGAACGCGACCAACCCTCAAGGACCTTTCTGACCCTAAAATCTACAGAATGATCCGGCAGCCCCCGTGCCTTAGAGATAAAGGCAAGCGTGGAAAGGTGACCGGTGATAGTAGAAACAGCATTGTTTTGCCCTTTTAAAGTTATCATAAACTGCAATAGATGATCCACAGGAATAGGCCACGCCAAAGGCATCTCCTTGCTGATGCGGAAAGTCTGGAACTTAGCAAATGAACGCTCGTACGCATTTCGAGTACTGGGAGCCAGAGCAGCTGCAATCGCAACCCCAACTTCTAGTTGCCAAGGTTCCACAGGAAAGGTGGGACTGGCACAGGATCTAGTGCCACTCCAGGTGCAAGCTCCCGAAAGCGCACCATCTGTAAGCGGGAAAGGGCATCAGCAACGGAATTTAGTAAACCTGGAACATGCCTGGCAAGGAATAAAATATTAAAGCGCAAACATTGCAAGACAAAAGCCCGCACTAAGCGCATAACACGGGGAGACTTAGAAGTTTGTGCATTGATAACGCAAACCGTGGACCAATTATCACACCAGAAGCGCACTGTGCGATTCTGAAATGACAATGGCCAAATATGTACAGCTACTACAATTGGAAAGAATTCCAGGAATGTCAAATCAGAAGTAATTCCATTGGCAAGCCAAGAGGCAGGCCATCGCTCAGCGCACCACTGAGATCTAAATATTACACCAAAACCAGTTCCCCCAGCGGCATCAGAATGCACCTGCAATTCAGCTTCCAATAACAATTCCTGTCGCCAAAAGGAAAGGCTGTTGAATTCTGTCAGGAATTCAAGCCACATGTGCAAATCCGCTCTCATTCCTGCTGTAATACGCAGAAAATGAAAATGAGAGCGAACACCCTTCATGGCGTCACATAGCCGCCTGAGAAATGCACAACCAGGGGAAATAACTTTGGAAGCAAAAACTAAATGTCCTACCAGCTCCTGCAATTGACCCAGTGTAAGTTTCTTTAATACAAGCACTGATCGGAGCAGTTGTCGCAGTGCAACCAACTTTTCCAACGGCAAATGTGATGACTGCGCTACCGTATCCAGCTGGATCCCTAAGAAAATAAGGGAAGTAACAGGGCCCTCAGACTTCTCAGGAGCTAGCGGAACTCCCAATTCCTCAGTTAAAGAGGTGAAGGATTGCATTAAATAGAGGCAGTGAGAAGTCCCAGCCGGCCCAACAAATAAGAAATCATCAAGATAATGAACAGAGAAGGAGGAGGAAGCTTTCCTCCACAGTGCCCATTCCAGAAACGTGCTGAATGTTTCGAAAGCAGCACAAGACACTGAACAACCCATTGGCATGGCCCTATCTACGTAAAACTGGCCCTGAAATGTAAAACCCAATAAATCTACATCATCAGGGTGCACAGGCAGGAGGCGAAAAGCGGATTTTATATCACACTTTGCCATTAATGCACCCCTGCCGGCCCTCCTAACTACTCTCACTGCCTCGTCAAAAGAAGTATACTTAACTGACGCATGTACCGGCAAAATGCCATGGTTAACAGAGGCACCTTTCGGGTAAGATAAATTATGGATAAGCCGGTATTCGCCAACCTGCTTCTTAGGCACAATACCTAACGGGGAAATCCTCAAATTTCTCAAAGGAGGACAAGGAAAAGGGCCGGAAATACGATCAGCACTTATCTCCTTATTAAGCTTAGCTAACACAACAGACGCTAAATGGCTAAGAGAGGGCTGATTGACTACTGATGTAGCAATCCGTGGACCCTCAAAGGGAATACGAAAACCATCAGTAAACCCTTGCAGTATAAAACTAGCAGCCTGTCTATCAGGGTAAAACTCTAACAGCTTAGCCAAAGGAGCCAGCTTGACCGGGCTACTGGCCTTGCGACGTACTGCCGCTGTTGCCAGAACCACGTTTGGGCTGGTGATGCTCCCCTGTACCCTGGCGAGCCGTGCGTGCATGCTGACAGGAGGAACTAGGGTGGTTGCCCCCACACATTGCACAGGCGTGTCTGAACCTACAAGGACATCTGAGGCATCTGCCAGTGCTGTTGAATGCCCAGCAGACTTGCTGGGATTGAACCCAGTGCCCGCCTTGGTTGGAACCAAAGGCGGCAGTCTGCACTCGTGCTAACAAATGCCCACTATCAGCTCTATCGCCCAAGGTGGGCCTGGCGGGGGTCATAGATCGTAGCCAAAGACCGGCATGCTCAACATCCCAACGGAGGGTGGGATCTAATGCAGCCCTCTGCCTGAAATTCTCATCATACCGAAGCCAAGCGGTGCCAGAGAATTCACGGAAAGCATGATGAACAATGTCCTGATACTTTATCATGGACAAAGCTCTAGATGGATATGCCTGAGTCATAACCTCCATATAAATTGTATAGGCATTCAACCAATTAGGCCAGATGCGATCAACCCTCCACTTAATGGTGGTCTCACGCTCCTTAACCTCCTGACCATCCTTAGGTTTTGTTTCATTTTCACGAAACAGGAGAGAAAACAAATCGATGTACTCTCCACGCCAATTTTTTTCCTTAGTTCCTAACAATAAATGGTCCCCTAAAGGAAGAGATGTGTCACCCTGTGGATAAATCCCTTGAGGAAGGGGCAAGTAAGCAGGTGCCAGAGAGGAAGAATTGGCAGACGGCTGCCAAGGAGATACTGCAGCAGCAGGCCAAGGGAGCTGTGGGTGCTGAGGCACCAACACCCCCCCCATAAAAACAGTAGGGTGCGTAGAATCACCCAGCACCGGAGAACCAGCAGCTGGGGTATCCTGAAGAAGGGGACTGGAAGCATGTACTTGTGTATTGTGAGGGTGTAATTGTTGCCCACCTGTATAAGCTGCGGGAGAAGCAACGACCGGCGGCATGGTGAACCCAGTAGACCCAGGAGTGAACGTGGCAGGCGCTGGAGGAACAGGCATCTGTACATCCCGATGCTCAAATTCAGGCAAGGTAAGATTCATGGGCGAACCAGCAGGCAAACCAACTGAAGGAGTATGCACCGAAGACCCCTCCATTGGCGTAGCATCTTCCAGCACACCAACTCTAGAAACCAAGTCAGCGAGAAGACGAGATTTAGTCATTTTGGAAGCTAACCTAGCAGATTTCTTACCTACAGTTCCGGAACTGGGACCCGCATCGACATCCTGAGTCTGCCTGCGTTCCCTTTCCAGCGCTTCAACTCTAGCCACCAAGGCACGTATGGTGGCCTGCTTCAGCACACGAACCCCTTTCTTCTGTTGCACCTTCTCGGGAGGCATGCTCAAAAGACCGGGATAAACAATTACACAATTAACAAAGTTTATATACCACCAAATATGTCCAAAAATTCTTCAATTTAACCAACTAACACAATTGCCAATTATAGTAAAAAATCAAAAATTAAAATTATTTTAATTTTATGCTAATTAAATTTATTTATTTAGTTTTTATTTATTTATTTATTTATTTATTATATTTTTATTATTATTATTTATACATATAAGTTAAATACCATTTATTATTTGATTAATAAATAACAGAATTAATACTATACTATATACTATGGGAAAGGGTGGGGGGGAGGGAAGGAAAAAGGAGTGGGGATGAATTTCAATCAACTAAATATAATTACAAACAGCAACTATAGGGTAAATAGTAATACCCACAAAACAATCAAATATAAGAAGCTAAACTATTAATTTAAATAAACAAGACTCCAAATAAATTGAAAGATCAACGAGCAAAATAATATATAACAGCGATTACACAGAGAAAAAACGGAGAGGGAAAGGGGTTAAACAAGGACAATAGCGAAAACTAAGGCAAGAACAAAGAATTAAATTCTAAATCGCCCCAATACCGACCAAACCAACAGCCCAACTCCAAAATTGGACCAAAGAAACTAAGAGAACAAAGGCTTTTTAAATAGAAAAAGGGGGAATAAACGGGAAAAAAGCTGCTAGGCGCGTGGCGGCCGCCCGCCACCCAGCTGTTCAGCGGGGTATCGGGGAGGGAAATTTGAATCGCTAAAGTGAAATGAAAGGATCAGACAGATCGAACAGAGAGAAACCAAGGGATATAACTTAAGGTAAGTAGACACAATCACGCCAATACGCCGACGGAGCAATGGGAAGCACAAACCAACCGCATATGCCGCGAGGCGAAAAAGGCAAGAGCGGGAAGAAGCAGCAGCCTTTTATATGCTGCTCCAACACCCTTCCTGATTGGGTGAACGATCTCACGTGGCTCGAAAATGTTTGTATCGCGAGCATTCACGAGCCCTCCCTTTAATAATGGCGGCGGCAAATCCGTCCCTAAAAGGAACGACATTGTTTTTAATAGTTTTTAAAGATGTTTTAAGGTATTTTAATACCTGTTTTTATTACGTTTAAGAGTGATTTAGTGTTTTTGTTTGTCACCCTGGGCTCCTACTGGGAGGAAGGGTGGGATATAAATGCAAATCATCATCATTATCATTGTCATCATCATCATTTATTTGTTTTGCTGTTAATGTGAACCTCCTTCAGATCTGCACTGGTTTTCTGCGAGTGTGCTGATTTCCCAAGCAAGTGCCTTGAGCAATGCAGTATAAGTTGGACAATGGTGTTAGGATGCTGTGCCTCCCGTGAGACTGCTGTGACAAAAAATAGTTCATGAGAAGGAGAAAAGGCTAGACTGGGTTAATGGAGATGGGATGGTACGAAGTGTACAGAAAACAACTTCCTAACAACAAGAAAAGGTGACTAATGGATGGGAATTCAAATGTTCCTCTACTCCAGGAGATGTTAACCTGAAAGAGTAACAAGAAAACTCCATTAGTGTCATGTTGTTGCATTTTTTTGAAGGCTTCAGAGAGTCAGAACCACAGGCTTCCAAATACGCAATGACTGCTCAACCTTAAAAAAGAACTTGAACAAATTATGTGCCAGGAATTATAGTAAAATAGATGAGTGGGGAAGAAAAGAGATTCCATCACTTGAAGGGCACAACATGTCTCATCCTCCCCTATTCCAGATTTCTGATCACACAGCAGAATCTCAGTTGCAAAGGTGTTGATGGTACAGTGCACTCCACTTATGTTGAATATGCTTACCTGGAAAAATTATACTGGGTGGGGGTGAGGGGGAAATGTTTGCACAGAAGGCTTGAACTTGAGGCTGCTTGTTGTACTATGTATCCAGCAAAAAGAGTTTACATATTTATTGATTTTACAATTTTAGGGCACTTTACACCCTACTTATATGTATTTTACATCCTATGAGAATTACCTTCGGTAGCTAATCTTTGATAGTATTTGGTATTGGCTGTCATGCAATATTATTTAGTACTTGACTGTATTTAATAGTGAACACACAATGGTACTTGGTGAACAGCATCCAGTAGATGAAATTGCAATGGTATTAGTATTTCAGAGTATATGGCAGTTGATAGCCTCTGAAATTTCATATGCAGCATCTTCCAAAACAATTAAGATATGCCCCCATGTCTAAGGTGCTTGCATTTGGAGGCAAATATTCACATTCAAAATGTGAGTGGTAAAATGTGAACTCAGCACATTTTGAAAATTAATATCCATAGCCATTCAAAATTTCAGAGCCATATCATAACTTTCTTGTGCAGCTAAGTGTGTCATTCTTTTCTGTGTCAGATGCTGGACAGTATTCTATAACTTGCCTTGGCTTGTTCTCTAGGCTTGTGCCAGCACCTCCCTTTCATCATTATTCACTAGGTCAATATCTGCTGTCAGCTCTACTGGGCATGTTGCCCCTGCCCGCCCCCTTCCTGGCTGTCTTCTTACTCTTCAGAGAAAAAGTTTATTTAAGGAGGGAGGATCTCTGGAGCTGTTCCTGACCACTTAAGTTGATCCTTAGCTTTTTTATGTATTATTTATTTATTTATTTATTTTATTAGATTTCTAAACCACCCTATAGCTTTCTAGCTCTCAGGGCGGTGTACAAAAGGTAAAAACAGATTAAAATACAATAAACATGATAACAATACACTGTAAAATATAGAAACAAAATCAAGACAAAGACAAATTAAAATAAAATAAAATAAAATTAAAATGCCTGAGCAAAGAGGTAGGTCTTTACCTGGCACCGAAAGGATAACAAAGAAGGCGCCAGGCGTATCTCATCAGGGAGGGCGTTCCATAGCTCGGGGGCCACCACTGAGAAGGCCCTAGTTCTGGTTATTACTCTCCGGGCCTCCATATGTGTTGGAACCCGGAGAAGGGCCTTCGATGTCAAACGAAGTGAGCGGGCAGGTGTATAGCGGGAGAGGCGTTCCACCAGGTATTGCGGTCCAATGCCGTTAAGGGCTTTATAGGTAAGAACCAACACTTTGAATCTGGCCCGGAAACATATTGGTAGCCAGTGCAGCTGTCACTTCAGCAGCTGCAATGCACCAAGGGTCCATACAGCAGCCCCCACTTTCTGCCGTCTGCATGTGGTGAGGAAGGTGCCAGAAGCTTTGCCTGCACTGTGGCTAAAGGAAGGAAATCCTTACTTTTCAGTGTCAGGACCCAGCAATGGAAGGTGAGGGGGTGCCGCAACCAACACTGTGCATATGCAATCCTATTGAAATCAGCAGCCTGAAGCTGCCTTGGAGCAATTATCTTTTCAACCATCTCCCAGTACCGAGAGGTAAGGACAGGAGTTTCCTTTCCCCTCTGCCAACATACAGTGGCTGCTGGCTACTTGATAAAATGTTTCAGGAACACACACACACGCAGGCTGGCTATAGCAAATTCATGGCAACCCAGATCAGCAGAATTGTCAAATCAGTATTCTTTCATAAAACTTCTTTTAAAAATAACACCATGTTATTTTTGGTTCTCTTTGCAATCTCTGCCAAATCTAAGACTGAGTAAACTATTCACTAGTAGGTAAAAAAAACCCTTGCAGTTAAGAACGTACCTATAGCCAACAGATCTTTCTATCAAACTTTAAAAAGCAGGGAAATTGGGCAGCTATAGTGAAGGTACCAGGGGAGCACGAGACCTGATCTCTCTGAGATATTGTACTGCCCTACAGATTCATTGCTTAAATAGCAACACATTGCACTAATTTTTTTACAAATTTGTAGGGCAGTACAATATCTCATAGAGGAGGTCAGGTCTCCTGCTCCCCTGATGCATTCACTATAGCTGCCCTATTTCCCGGTTTTTAAAAATTTGATAGATCTGTTGGCTATAAGTACATTCTTAAACTGCAACTTTTTTTTGCCTATTAGTGCATTTCTCTGCTTTTTAATCTGAGAGGTAAGAAATGTGATCCTGTGCAAGGGTGCTGAGAATGGAGTGATCATTTGCATGCTTATTGAGTTCAATGGGATTTACACCCCTGCAATCATGCTTAGGACAGGTGAAACTGATTATGGAGAGGAAGGGGAAGGAGAGGAGGATGGAGGGCAGGGGGAGGGGAGGAGGAAGGGCATGGGAAAGGAGGGGGAATGAGAGCAGGTGGGAGGGGGAGGGGGCAGGTTTGATTATTTGCATGCTTTTTGGAGTTCTGTGGGATTTACTCCCATGTGATCATGCTTAGAGTAGGGGAGGGGGCAGGAGAAGGGGAAGGGGGAGAGGCAGAGAGGGAGGACTGGAGTGGGCAGGGGAGTAGAAAGAGAGGGAGGAGAGGAATAAGGGAGTAGGAGGGGAGAGGGAAAGGGGAGGAGAAGGAGGGGAGTGGTTGGGGAGGGGAAAGACAGGTCTGATCATTTGTATGCTTATTGCATTCAAAGGGATTTACTCCCATGCAATCATGCTTAGGACAGGTGAAAATGACCACAGGGAAGGAGGAGTAAGGGAGGAGAAGGAGAGGGAGGGGATTGGAAGGGGAGGTGGAGGGGTGTGAGGGGGAAGGAAGGGGAGGGGATAGGAGGGAGGAAGAGGGAAAGTTAGGATCAATCATTTGCATGCTTATTAAGTTCAGTGGGATATACTCCTGTGCAATCATGGTTAGGATAGGTGAACTGGTTTTAGGAAGGGGTGGGGAGGGGAGAGGATTCTATTGGTGGGTGGGCAGTGGGCAGAGGGACAGCCCCTTTTCTTTCCAAAAGGAAAACACATGTAGACACGTTTAGTCTCCCACTCAAATTTACACCAAAGCTGTCCCTGGCCACATCCACACCAGACCTTTATTCCACTATGGTTTTCCCCAAGAATCCTGGGAAATGTAGTTTGTTAAGGGTGCTAAGAGATGTTAGGAGACACCCTATTCCACTAACAGAGCTACACTCAACAGAGGAGTGGCTGACTGTTAAACAAATCTGGCCCCTGGAACTCTGCAGGGGAATAGGAGTCTCCTAACAACTCTCAGCACCCTTTACAATCTACTCTTCCCAGGATTCTTTGGGGGAAGCCATGACTTTTTAAAGTGGAACAAATTCTGGTGGGAGTGTACCCCCCTGTTTAGCCAAGCCAAAAGTTGTTAGTCTGACTTTTAGAACACTGACAGTTGGTTCTTACTGAGCATGCCTGCGCTATCATAGACTCCAATGTTAAATTTATTTAATTAATTAAAAATCAGCCATGCACTTTTTAGATTAGATTATGGGGCAAGGTCAGTAATCGGATTACAGGTACTCTGTGAACATAGCTGATTTTTAATTAATTTCAACAAATTATGAGACCACTGGCAGAAAAAAGTCCAACAGGGGTCTTGTTTTACACTTTGAACGATGGACTCTCTGAGTGTTTTGTGTGTCACCATGAAAACTTAGATGGTTGTTAAGCAAGCATTTCTAAGTTCAGGACTGTAAATTTTGTAAGACTTTGTTTTGAAATGAGTTTATGGGAAGCAGCAGAATGGCATGAGGGGTAATTTTCAAAGCCACCTTAGTCTGCAATCCTGTGGATATTTTCCTGGGAATAAGGCCCTTTGCACTTTATGAGGCTAATGTTTTAGTAGATATGCATAGAACTGTGCTCTAAAAGGACTTTCTAGCTGGCTGTCCATTGAAACAAGCTTAGGTGATTTGCTCTGTTGCTTATCCATTAATTAACATCTGTTACTAGTACCATTTCCAAAATTACTTAGATGCAACTCTGGGTTTGTCACCAACTGTACACCCTGCAGGGAACAGCATCTTAATGTAACTACTAACTTCCCACATGAGGAACATATTTACATGCTTGTGTTTGTGTCATTCACACTTTCCATTGTATGCATACAATTAAAACAGGGAAAAATCTAAAAAAATGTAATGGCTTGGATCCAAAGAATTGCTTTAGGTGTGCCATCTGTCTTGGACATCCCTGTATTTATAACAAATTCTTTGAAGAATGCCACATTTGAAAGTCCCTTGAATTTTAAATATGGTTTCACATACAGCACACCAGGCTGGTGCGTGAGAAACCCAGCCCTGACACCCTTCCCTTGCAGAACACAGGGTGTTTGGATCCCAGACATTCTATGAAGCAGTCCATAGAGAGATGTATCAAGCTTGCAGAGGAACTTAACATAATCGGAATCCACAATTTGTAACAATATACAAGTGAAAGCTGCAAAAAAACCACCATGATTCCAACCACTCTACTCATTCCTCTTCTCAGCCAGTTTTCCACAACCCTAGTCTCAAAAATATCAGTCAGTATTCTGTGCATCTTCAGTCCTCATTGGGCTGCTTTTGGGGTTACCCACTGAAGGAAAATAATTTAGTGCCACCTTTGAAGAGAGGGCAATTTGTCCAAATTTGAATTAACTGTCTGCCGATAGTCCTTCAAGCTGTTCCATAGTCCAGGAAGTCAGCTTATTGACACAACACCAGTACACTCTAATTGAGATGAATAATGAAGAGTTTATTAAGATTATAGTCCCTATTACAGAAAAGGAGTCTAGTGGTTAAAGCAATAGATTATATTCACACAAGCGAAAGCTAGCTACATTTTCTGGAGAACGAAACCTCTCACCAGAATCAGATTCCAAAAACAAGACAAAATCCTGGTCTCTCGCACCTAGTGTTTATAGGGACCGACCTGGCCTGGGTTCAACTGTCATCTCATGACACCAAGTTTTAGAAATTTTCCACTGCCAACTAAATGTAAGATCTCCTTACTTTCTTTTTTTTTTTTCAATAATTTTTATTCAGATTTTCATAAAACATACAAGACAAAATCATAAAACATTCAAAGACAAAAAACAAAATCAAAAATAGTTAAACAAAAAGAAAAAAAGAAAAGAAGAAAAAAAAAAACAAAAATAAAAAATAAAGAGTAAAATATTGACTTCCCATTTGTCAAAGATCAAATCAGTTATAAGTCTATAATATATAGCAATCCTGTCTCTTAAGTCATATTATAAAATCACTTTCCTCCAGTAGTTATCTTACTTAATCATCAAATCTCATAAACATTACTTTATTCTTTCCACAAAAAGTCAAAGAGAGGTTTCAATTCTTTAAGAAATATATCTATCAATTTTTTTTCCAGATAAGCATATCGATTAATCCATCTCATTACTAATTATGATAATCTTATTGTCATAACCATAGTCAAAATAAACATTTCAATTAATCCATCACATCAGAATCTGTTAGGTTCAGTAATTTCAGTAGCCATTGTTCTATTATCTCTATTAGTTCCATTTTCCATCTTCCATCTTCAGTAGTCTTGTTAAGTCCAGTAATTTCAATATCCAATCTTCCATTATCAGTATTCCATAATAATCTTGCTGTCAAAGCCATAGTCATATAATAAGAGTCTGATGGGAATTACCTCTATCCCAAATATTTTCTTGCCATCCATTCTGAATAAGTTGCTGAAATACTGCTGTAAAATCATATCTCTGTTCTTTTTTTCAAAATACACTGGGTCATCTCTTAAAAGTTTTTCCATTGTCACATGGCTGCAGTTAATTCCATAGATTTTCTCTATATTGGGCTCCATCACATCATTCCAGTCCAGAAGATAATCCATGCCATTGATAACTTTATCTCTAGAATCTTCATTAATTTCTTCAGAGATAACATTGAGTTCCAAACAATAGATTTTATTTCTAAAGTCCATAGACTCCAAATCTTGTTCCTGTTCCACGTTTGTTCCAATCTCCGGGATCTCCTCTCTCACAGGGACCCCTATTCCAGTCTCCAGGGTCTCCTCTCTCACAGGGACCCCTATTCCAATCTCCGGGGTCTCCTCTCTCACAGGGACCCCTTCCAGGGTCACCTCTCTCACAGGGACCCTTATATCTTTAATCTCCTGCTTCATTTTACTCAATTCAATTTTCGTTATCTCAATCTCATTCATTATTCTCTGAAACATAGTTATTTCCAGATTCTCAGCCACTTTCTTAATTGCCATTTTAAAAGAAAAATATAGGAAAACCACTTCTTATTTCAGCAACAATTGGGTTAATACTCCAAACTTGGTGACATCACAGTATAAACAGAGCAGACAGCCTTATCTCTCCAATAGTTAAGTAAACAAAATGCAGTTCCCAGGATCGAAGCAATTAATGGCAATCGTCAAGAAACAGATTCGTCAAAATAAAATAGACCAAAAAGAGAGTAGTCTCAAAACAGTATAATATTTTTCAAAATAAAAATCTGGAATAGAAATCCCTCTTCTGTGTGTATCTTTAGAATGCAAATCCAGGACAGCTTTTTGCAACAAAAACAGAGATAAGCTATTAATTAGTGCGTAGCAGAGAGAAGTTACGGCTCCCCAGTGAGATGTCAAAAACCGATCAATCTGGCAAATCTCTTTTAAACAGCAACAATTTAAGTCAAGTAAAAGAAAAATATAGAAAGAAGGGTGCTTGCCTGTTAGTGCGTTCTCTCTTAGAAGATAAGATGAACGTTCGCTTTAACAGATAGAGCTTGCTGTTGAAAATCCGTCCCACCTTCGTCGGCTGGACCTCGTCCCATAAATTAATGAGATCTGGTCGTCCCAACAAAAATAGGCTTTGAGGTTAATCTCTTCGTTTCTCCCTACCCGGGAGAAGTTTAATCAGCCAAAAAAAAAAGAAAAAACTGACTGATATATCTGAATAAGCTTCTTTTGAGGCAGGAGCCCGTCTCAAAAGCAGGCACAGGCTAAGTCACCCTTCCCGGAAGTCAAGATCTCCTTACTTTCCACTACTCCCCACAACTCAGTTCCCTGTTCTTGTGGAGTTTACTCGATCCAGGTGGGACTTTTTTGTATCCTTGTGGTTCCTTTTATATGCCAGTGTTTGTGTCCACTTCTCTGTTCTTTAGTCCTAAATAATTCTGACTCCAAACCACATTCTGAAGATTCTTCTGTGCATAGGCAAAGTTGTTCCCCAATTTTACCTGGTATTTACAGTTTTGTTATTAGATATTTCCTCTTTTTATTAAGACCATCTGGGTCCACTACTATTTGATGTTTGTTTTCCACCCTCCCACCTTTATCAATAAAAGGATGTTTAAATATTTTTCTACTGTCCATTCTTATGAGCCATACCAGGGCTCTGACAGATGCCTACTTTATTTTGGGACCTGGTCTTCTCTCACTTCTCCTTTTTAAGTGTAGCAGCAGTAGCACATTTGCAAAATCCAACTTTTCCTTTTCTCTTGCAAGCACTTAGCCATTTCTACCCATAATCCTTTTGAACAATTCAATCAGACATAATGGGGGATGCAAATGGGGTCCCACACCACCATTAAGGATTTTTCTGAAGAATGTCATTTTTTCTTCTAAGTATGCTGATACCTCTCTCCTGTGCATGACTGGTGCCATTATGCTTGCATAAGAAATGGCACTCACAGCCTGAACATCAGAAATAGAGGGCATGATATAGAATATGAAATGATCTCTCTCTTGCATTCTGACAAGAGAAAATATCTGTTTGTGAAGCTTCACAGGAAGTCAACTGTATTTCATCTGCAATAAGATAAACTGGGAAACACAAATTCAAATGTATTTTATTTAACCACTTGTCAAAAACTTATTGCCATGGCAATCATGCCCTTGCGTGAAATATTTATGCAGGAAATGTTCTTCAAAGGGGCCGCAGAAGATTTCCCCCCCCAAAGAAGACATCAATATGTAGTGTAACGAACAGTTGTTCCTTTGTCAATCCTGATCTTTAAAATGTCCAAATGAGCACATAAAAGTTCTCTAAGCTGTGATGCGTTGTCATATGGAATCCCTGTTGTACTGCAAAGAACTTGATTCAGACAATTTTTTTTGGCTCAGAAAAGAAGAAATGCAAAATTGTTAGTGTGCTATTTTGTAGCCCTGCTGGCCAATGCAATTTAAACACACATTTGGCACATTAAAGGCTTGTGGTTAAACTATTGCTTAATAATTACACATAAAAACATCAGAAGATTGCTGTTGGATGAGATCCAAGGCCCATCTAGTCCAGCTTACTCTTCTCACAGTACCCAAATAGGAAGCTCACAAGCAAGGCTTAAGCACTCTCCCCAGTACCAACTTGTGGTTCCCAGCAACTGGTGCACAGAGGCATACCATCTTGGATACTGAAGATAGCACATAGCCATCTTGACTAGTAGCCATCGATAACTATTCCCTCTATGAATTTGTCTAATCCCCATTTAAAGTTATCCAAGCTGGTGGCCATCACTACATCTTGTGATAGCAAATTCCATAGTCTTAACTATGACGACATTCACATTACACATTTATTCATCTATTATTCCACTTTAAACTCTTTCTCCAGAGAATCCTGGGAAGTGTTTGTGAAGGGTGCTGAGAATTGTTAGGAGACCCCTTTTCAGTCCTGTAGCCAGTCTTCCTTATTAGGTGGGACAGCCACATTTCTAGGTGGGGCACCTACATTTCTAGGTGGGCCATTTGGGAGGAAGAGAGGCACATAGCATGAGCCAATTCTCCCCCTCTGCAACTGATAGAGAGGACATGAGGCTAGGTAAAAGAAAGGGAAAGGCAGTAACCTTCTCCCGCACTACTCCTCCATCCAGAAAGTGTGTACATGAATGAAGTTTAATCAGTTGAACTGTCTCACTTTTTTTTTTTTAGCAATCCCCAGGAATACCAGACTCAAATGCTTGCCTTTGCCAATAGCTACAATTCCCTTTCACCTGTGGTCTGTCCCGGTGTTCTGATTAATCATGAAGTGAACTACTTTGGTAAAGTCAGTGAGCTCCTGAGCTTGGCTTTGATGCTGCATTAGGTATCTCAGATTTAGATACCACCTGAAAAACAACCTTGTCCATACTACAAGTTTAGGAAAGGGCAGAGAGAAAATAAATACTTTAGGGACTGTTTGGTAAATCCTCCTTGAAAGTCCCTCCTATTTTTGATCCTGACCATTAGATTTTCTTTCCTGTTGGACAATCAAGGGAAAGCTTTTTAACTCGCTGCTATATAAAGGACTAAGTAAATAATTGAAAACTAATTGTGGAAAGCAATTGGAATTTGTTTTTACTGGTTGCTGGGTTGATTTTCTGTTCACAAACCATGAAAAGGCCGCGTGCTGCGCTGCACATATTGGAAAGATCCAAAATTAGGCCTGAGTGACAGCCTAGGTGGCTAAACAGCCAGCGAGCTGCTAACTGTAGCATACACACTTGCCAGGCCAGAAACATCCCAAACTCTGAGAATTCAGGGACAGGCCCTGGTGATGTCATGGGGTGAGCCTTGGTGATGTCATTAAGCATGACACATTAAGAATCAACCACAGTTTCTTAGAGCATACCATTCAAACAAAAACATTATCTGCCTGGAAATTAAGATAGAAAGTTAAAAAATTAGATTAAGAGATTAGATTAAGAGATTAGATAAAAGATTAGATTGAGAGATTAGATTAAAAAGTTTGTTCCCAGGTCCAGCTGAAGTGACGGGATCATTCCTTCTCACTTGCTTAGGGAGCCAGAGTAGGGAACATTATTTTACTCTTCTTGCTTCTGGTAAGAAGAGTTTAAGTGCCTCAGGCCAGACTAGTCATCAGAAGGCCATTGTAGGAAGAAGGCAGCCCAGTGTTTTGGAGATGTTAGATGGGAGCACTCAGGAGTAAAGGTGGATGCCCCTGAAGGCTGCCATTCTAAACACACTTACTAAGGGACTAAGCTGTTGTTAAGGCTTGACTAGGGATCCTCTGCTAAGATATCCATATCCAAGCAGGGTTGGCAACCCTCTGTTTGGAATGCCCTGCCCCTGCCTTTTAACATGGCTGCTCCAAACTTCTTTACAGACTTGACTTTTCACTGAAGAGAGAGGTTTGAGACATGACTAAAAGTTAAGAAGTTTCTCTACCCTTTTCTGCCTACTATATGGGCTGCTATCAGAGCTTGGAAGTAATTTATTACTTTTTGAGGAACAAGTGGGTAATTCCTTTACATTTTGGTTGTAATAGAACTAAAAGTAAATTTATTACTTTTGTGGAGTAAGGGGAAGTCTTTTGCTCCTCTGATTTGTGGATGAAAATCATGTACCTCAGACTGGGCTTCTGTGCAGCTTCACTCTTTCCTCATGCTGTGTGGGTGGGTAGGAGGTGATGAGGGAGGAAGTGGGGAGTGAGATGGGGATGGAGTGGAGAAAACAACTATTTAAAAAAATGGATGCTGGTGGTGAAGAATGGAGTACAGGGAGAAAGGAGCCGGAGGGCAAGAACATGAATAAAGGAGAAGGAGGCAGCAGCAGAATGGAGATAAAGAACTATGGAGGTGAATGATGACAGTGTGCATGTGTGTGTGTGTGTGCGTGTGCGTGTGCAAATACTGAGTTTGCACTTTGCACACAAAGTGGCCTCCACTACCCTCTCTGGCTACTGTTCTGCATTTGCAGTATTTTAGTTGTTTTGCATCTCACGGGAAAATGTTTGCTTGGGTGAGTGTCCATTAGTTGGTGGCAGGGCAGGGTCTGGGAGGTGGTTAAGTGAGAGAGATTATGCTTGCTGGCTGAATGGGGGGGGCTTCACTTGGTTTGGCGTGCTAAGATCTGGGTAGCAGCCTCTGCCTCCCTCCCCACCTCTCTTACCAGCTGAGACACCACCATTGCTATCTTATGGATAAAAAGAATTATTCTACTACCTCTGTATGTGTGTGCTTATTTGTAATGTTGTTTTAGGCTTCTTAGATGAGCAGCAGCCAAGGCAAGCACCTTGTAGGTGTTTTTATTTAAAGTACCCGAAATGTAATTTTAGTGATTACTTTTGAGAAAAAGTAAAGAAATCAGTTACTTTAAGAGCAATTGTAATTGTAACTGTAATTACTACTTTTGGGGGGCCATGTAATTGTAACTGTAATTTGTTACTTTTTAAAGTAATATTCCAAGCTCTGGCTGCTATAAACTCCCTTTGACAGCCAACACAATTCCAGTGAGTAATAACTGAGAGAAAAAAAAACCACATGGTTTGATCTACCTTCACAGGTAGTAGATTGGGAACAACAGCAAGCGAAACTTCCCAGTATGTGAATTCTCTTTTACCACTGTTGGGCAAGAAACAAAATACCATGCAAACAACAAGGTGCATCATCAGTGGGTTTAAGGGGATTGAGCTGATCACATGGAACCACTGTTGCTTCTATTGATGTAAGGGAGTGAGGTCAGAGGGAAATGAAATGAAAATAGAACTAGAAAAGGAAAAAACAGTGATGATTTCCTAAACTGAATACAATACCAACCACTACAAGATTCCTATGAGTAAGGCAGAAAACTGAGCATCCCACAACAAGACAGGGTTCCTAATCGAAAATCAAAACTAAAAAAGACCTGGCAGCCAGTCAGCCAAGGTCACAGATATCCCCATGCAGCACAACCTGACCCAGGGGCTGCAGTTAGTGCATAATGCTGTGGCATGTTTGCTGACATGAGTGAAACTCTATCAGCACATAATACTTCTGCTCTGAAATCTGCCCTGATTGCTGATTTGCTACCAGGCCAAGTTCAAGGTGTGCTTTCCATGTTACAAGTGCCACATAGTACTTGTTTTGCTTTTGTAAGAAATAGATCATTTAGTGTGGCAGCTCCTATGCTTTGGAAGTCCCGGTAGGTAGAAGCCTTCATTGTATTATTCTTGGCACCTGCTAAAAACCCTACCTCACAGGATTGCAGGAAATTTATTTATTTATTTATTTATTGCATTTGTATACTGCCCCATAGCCAAAGCTCTCTAGGCGGTTTACAACAATTAAAATCATTAAAAACAAATATACAAATTTAAAAACACATTTTTAAAAAGCAATTTTAAAACACATGCTAAAATGTCTGGGAGAAGAGGAAAGTCTTGACCTGGTGCTGAAAAGATAACAGTGTTTGTCCCAGGCACACCTTGTCAGGGAGATCATTCCAAAATTTGGGGGCCACCACTGAGAAGGCCCTCTCCCTTGTTGCCAGACTCCCAGCTTCCATCCGAGTAGGCACCCGGAGGAGGGTCTTTGATGTTGAGCATAGTGTACAGGTGGGTTCATGTCAGGAGAGGCGTTCCATCAGGTATTGTGGTCCTAAGCCATGTAAGGCTTTATAGGTTAAATCCAGCACCTTGAATTGAGCTCAGAAACATACAGGCAGCCAATGCAAGCAGGCCAGAATCGGTTTTATATGTTCAAACCATCTGGTCCCTGTTACCAATCTGACCTTTGCATTTTGCACAAGCTGCAGTTTCCGAACTGTCTTCAAAGGCAGCCCCATGTAGAGTGTATTGCAGTAATCTAACATGGAGGTTACCAGAGTATGGACAGCTGAAGCCAGGTTATCCCTGTCCAGATAGGGGCATAGCTGGGCCACCAACTGAAGTTGGTAGAAGGCACTCTGTGCCACCGAGGCTACCTGAGCCTCAGGTGACAGAGGTGGTTCTAGGAGAACCTCCAAGCTATGAACCTGCTCCTTCAGGTGGAGTGCAACCCCATTGAGGACAGGTTGGACATCCACCAGAAGGACTGCGGGCATGCACGCACACGTGTGCACATACACACATGATATAAAAATTAATACTCCCCATATAATTGTTTATTGTCAAAACCAGTTGGTCATTGCAGAACATTTTTTTTAAAAAAAAATAGTATTGGTTTCCTACCAGATACAAGTAGTGACAGCTAATCAAGCCCTGCCTAATTGCTTAAAAAATAGGATTGGAGGGGGAGAGAAAGATTTACAACACAATCCTTTTCTATGTTTACTCAAAAGTCCTGTTGATTTACAGCACAATCCTAACCATGTCTACTAAAAAGTAAGTCCTACTGACCCCTTCAGTGGGGTTTACTGCCAGCTATGTGGAATTAGCATTGCAGCTTTACTCCTAGAAAACTGAGTATAGGATTAAGCTTCATATAGGGAATGTTTTCAAAGTAGGCTATGAATTAGACAAACTGCCCTCTTCAACAGTCCAGGAAATTTTAAACTTATTTCACTCCTTAAAATTAGAAAAGTATGACACATTGTGTTTGCATAATAAGCTGCATGTATACTTTTTAAATTTCTGGTCAAAAATTATTTGAAAGATATATAATATGCTATTTTTGCAAGTACTTTTTAAAAAACTGCATGTACACTTTGTTATAATCACAACTGAAATTATTTACTGTGCATGCCTACCAAGATCCTGCTGTGATCTTTTGTTCAAGATCAGCTGTACACAGAGAGAAAGATGCTATTGCTGAAAGCTATAAACTTACTCAATTTATGAAATTTGCAGAGAAGCAGGAAAAGGAAACTATTTTTTGCCCTTGAAATGGGTTCTAGTTATTGCCTGGAGGTCAACAAATCCCTCACCAACCACAACCCTGACTTCACTTATTGGCTAAAAAGCTGAAAGGGCGAGGATTAGAGGAACCAGCTACTAACAGAAGTTGTGGGGGGGTGACTTTTTGATGTATATCTCTTGAACTAGACCACCTCAAAACTTTTTTTTTAAAAAAAATGAAAACTAAGAGTCCGGAGATGGACCTGGGGAGAACCCAAAAAAACTGGAGTCTCTGGGCACAACCACGAAGATCTGGCAACCTTATTTCACAGCAATATTTCTGTTCCTCTAGGGCTATTTTAATCCTTTGCCATCAAGCACTGAAGAAAAAGAAGGAAAAATCACCACTATGATTATGAGTACAGTGAATGCTTTAAAAGAGTAAAGGACAGCCATTTTTTTCAGATTACTTTAAATTATCTCTTTATTTCACCCTTTAGCAATAAGCACCCAATCCTGCTCTGTTCATTATAATAACTACAGAATAAACAAACCTTACTGCAGGCAAACAAACATGTCTCCTTATTGCTGGCTGGGTGGAGACCACAAATGAAAATGAAAAATAAAGAAAATGAAAGTCCAAGGAGGTAGGGTCTAACTATAGCCCATAATACAAAGTTCTAATATCTCTAATGAAATAGCCTGCAGGTTGGATGTATACTGTACTCTTTGCCCCACCAGCAATGTGGGGATAAAATCAATGGAAAACAGTATAGGGTTGTTGTAGTCTCTCAGTTTCACCCCAGCCTGGAACAGCAGTCTAATACTGCTAGTCAACACTGCAGGGCTGAGGGGAAATTGTCATATTTTTCATTTGTGACCTGACAGATAATGGAAACCTCCATTTAAAGAATGGCAGCCTGTTTTAAGAACAGGAGCAATTTAAGAATAGGACTCTCTGAAAAAATCAGTGAATAAGGCAAGGCAAGTGCACAACAAAAGCCTCACCTGGAAGAGCCTCCAAAGTCTGCTCGCTCAAGATTTCCCCTAACACCCACCCACACAAATTAGCCAATATATGCATTGGATGATGAAGTGGTATTATACAATTAGGAAGCCCTGGGAAGGACTCATCTTTCAGGTTACCACTTGTAAAATGGGATCATTGAAGACCTGTCACACTGACTTCCTGTGGATCTTACATACATTTGGGTAATGTATAATGCAAATGTATAAATCAACTGTATAATTGTATAATACAAATGATGTTTAAAACAATAAGGACAAATTGAACCAACATCACACATATTTCGTTGGTATGGTACAGTGGTTTTCAAATTTTCAGGGAAACTTTGCTTATTGACCATCTGCCACTGAAGCACTGTACACTACAGAGGACTCTGGCAATGTGGGAGGATGCGTGCTTGGTTCCTGTAGTCCACTGACTAGGCCTGTCAGCTCTTATGGGTGCCTTCAGTGAACTGAGTGTGTGACCTAGAGAATACACTGTGTATGAAATGAACATTACAAGGGGCAATTAGTAGTGGTAGACATTTGGTTGACGCGTTGTCTTCAGCTGAATATGCGGAGACTCACAACAAGTTGATGGAGTACAGTTTTTTCTACCATTTACCACGAAGAGGCCTGGAAGCCTGCACAGAATGGTATCCTGTAAGCGTATAAAGTATTGCGTGGCATGGAGAAAGTGGACAGAGAGAAGGTCTTCACCCTCTCTCACACTACAATTCATGAACATCCAGTGAAGGTGAATGTTGGAAGATTCAGGACAGACAAACGAAAGTACTTCTTCACACAGTGCATAGTTACTGTGGAATTTTTCACATAGGAGGCAGGGATGGCTACTAACCTGAATGGCTTTAAAAGAGGATTAGAAAAATTCATGGAGGACAAATCTATCAATGCCTATTAGCCATGATGGCTATGCTTTGCCGCCATGATCAGATGTCATGGGCTTCCAAATACCACTTGCTGGAATTTATTTATTTATTTATTTTAAATATTTTTATCCTGCCCTTGTACCCTATAATAGGGCACTCAGGGCGACTTACAATAAAACCAAGCCCGTACATAATAAAATTGTACACAATAAAAATCACAAAAACATTAAAATAAATTAAAATACATAAAATGTAATTAAAATACATAAATAATATATATACATATACACACATACACGTATATATAGGGAGTAGTACTGAAGGGACTACTGAGGTAAAAAAATAACATAGAAGGCATAAAATCAGTGTCAGGCTCTACCTTCAGGCTCTCCCAAAGGCTCTCCGGAACAAGATCATTTTCAGAAGTCTCTGGAAAACCAACAGGGAGGGAGCAGAGCGGGCTTCTTGGGGTAGGGTATTTCAAAGCTTGGGGGCCACAGCTGAAAAAGCTCTCTCCCGCATGCCTGTCAGTCTTTCACTCCAGGCATGCAGAGGAGACCCGAGGCAGATGATGTTAAATCCTGGGCAGGTACATATGGGCGTAACTGGTCCCTTAGATACATTGGTCCAAGGCCATTTAGGGCTTTAAAGGTCAGAACCAGCACTTTGAATTGGGCCTGGAAACAAATTGGGAGACAGTGGAGTCGATAAAGTACAGGGGTGTTATGCAGGGCCGGTTCTAAAGGGCAGCCAGGTGGGGCACTGGCCTGAAGGCCCCGGAGCTACAGGAGCCCCTGAGGGGCCCTCCGCTCCCCTTCCGTGATCTGCAATCCACGATCCATGGCACCATCTGCCTGCCCACCATTCCCTTGCCTCACCTACCTGTCTCCTGTCTTTTACCATTGCCTTAAGGTACTGAAGCCGTGGCTGCCATATTAGTTGATGGCAGAGATGCGCATGAACGTAGCATGCACACGTGCCATCAACAAAGATGGTGGTGGAGGCTTCATCCCCTTAGGGAAACCGGGGCCACCATCTTCATTAAGGGCAATGGTAAAAGACAGGAGACAGGTAGGTGGGGGCGTGGAGCCCCCCGCACGCAAGCCACATGCATTCATGTTTGTGCGCACAAGCTGGGGCCCAGGGCAAGCTGATGCCCAAGGGCCCCGGCATGCCTGGAGCCGGCCCTGGTGATATGATCCCTGCGCCGTGCTCCAGTTAACATTCTAGTTGCTGCAATGTGAACCAACTGTAATTTCCAAACCATTTTCAAAGGCAGCCCCACATAGAGTGTGTTACAGTAATCAAGCCTCGATGTCACCAATGCATGTGTCACTGTGGCCAAGTCAACTGCTTCCAGGAACGGACGCAGCTGGTAGATGAGTTTGAGTTGGCCAAAAGCACTCCTGGCTACCACAGCCACCTGATATTCAAGCAGCAGGGCAGGATTCAGGAGGACTCCCAAACTGCGGACCTGCTCCTTCAAGGGGAGTGTAACCCCATCCAGAAAAGGTTGCAACCCTATCCCTGGTGCAGTTTTCCCCTTGACCAGCAACACTACCATCTTGTCTGGATTAAGTTTCAGTTTGTTATTTATTATTTATTATTATTTATTATTATTTATTAAATGTATATACCGCCCGACTAGCAATAGCTCTCTGGGCGGTGAACATGGCAATACAATAACAAAAGAAATACAATAAATGACACAATATAGTACAAAAATAATGCAATCTAAAATCAATACAATAACATTTTTTAAAATTAAATCAATTTAAATGTTAGCCCACATCCAGCCCTTCACAGCCTCCAGACACCGGTTTAGGATGAGAGCTCCCTCCCTGCAGTCAGGTGGTAGGGAGAGATAGAGTTGAGTGTCATCAGCATATTGATGACATTGTACTCTAAATCTCCAGATAACCTCTCCCAGCGGTTTCATATAAATGTTAAAGAGCATGGGAGACAGAATGGAACCTTGCGGTACCCCATAGGCCAATGGCCAGGGGGTCGAGCAGTAGTCTCCCAGCACCACTTTCTGGGTCCTGTCCTACAGGTAGGACTGAAGCCACCGTAAAACAGTGCCTCCCAATCCCATCCCAGCTAGAGGGCCCAGAAGGATACCATGGTCAATCGTATCGAAGGCTGCTGAGAGGTCCAGCAGCACCAACAGGGATACACTCCCCCTGTCTGATGCCCTGCGTAGGTCATCAAGCAGGGCAACCAAGGCGGTCTCTGTCCCATGACCTGAAACCCAATTGAAAAGGGTCTAGATAGTCCGATTCATCCAGGAAAACTTGGAGCTGAGCAGCCACTCTCAATCACCTTGCCCAGAAAGGGGAGATTAGAGACTGGGCGGAAGTTGTTAAGATCCGCAGGGTCTAACAAAGGCTTTTTTAAAACAAAGGTCTTATCACAGCCTCCTTCAACAATGTTGGCTTGGAACCTTCCCTTAGGGAGGTGTTAATTAAATATGCCAACCAGCCAGCCACTTCCACTCTGGCAGATATAATTAACCAGGATAGGCAAGGGTCAAGGGAACAAGTAGTGGCCCTCAATTCTCCCAGAATCCTGTCCACATCCTCAGGCTTTACAAGCTGAAAAGTATCCATAGAAAAACCTGCAGGTTGGGAGAGTGCCCTTGCACTCAGGTCCTGCTTGTGGGCTTTCCATGGGTCACTGGTTGCCCACTGTAATAACAGGCTGCTGGACTAGATAGGCCATTGCCCTGATCCAGCAGGCTCTTCTTATGTTCTTACATTTCTCCAGCTAGGCCATTCTGAGTCAGAATTCCAGGAACTAGCCTCCTGGGTTATAGCAGTTTCTCATAAAGGGCCATGTGCCAGATATTTAGTTGATAATGCATACATTAGAGTCATCCAGAAACTTTCATCCACGATTGCTATATTTTTAGGAAAGAACATCTGATAAGCTTTCCATGAATGCCAGGGTTTGGTGCTGTAGTAGATGTGGTGGACTTGGAGTGAGGAGACCCTGGGGCCAGTTACTACTTCTCACCCTACCAGCCAAGTGGATTATTGTGGGAACAACATTTGACAGGCCCTGCACACAATCTGGGCTTTTAAGGACGATGGCAGAATGCAAATTAGATAATAAATGCATTTAATCTATTAACTTCATTGGGTGAGACCTGGGGAATCCAGGGAATCTGATACAGTTTGGATTACTATAACATGCTCTACATGGGGCTGCCTTTGAAGAATGTTCGGAAACTTCAGCTGCTATAAAAAGCTATGGTCAGATTGTTAGCTGGGGCTGATTACAGGGAGCATACATCAATCCTGTTCGAACAGCTTCACTGGCTACCGGTTTGTTTCAGAGCGCAATTCAAAGTGCTGGTTATGACCTATATGGCTTGGGTCTAGGCTATGTGAAGGATAGCCTGTTTCAGCTCTAAGATTTTCAGGGGAGGCCCTTCTCTCGGTCCTGCCATCCTCACAGGCATGTCTGGTGGGAACTCAGGAGAGGGTCTTCTCAGTGGCTGCTCCAAGGCTCTGGAACTCCCTCCTTAGGGAGGTTAGATTGGCTCCCTCCTTGCTGTCCTCCTGCTGGCAGGTGAAAACTTGTCTATTCCAACAGGCTTTTGAGAACTAACTGAAAGGGCTCTTGATAGTGCGCTGTTCTTCTTATCCTTATCTTCGGCTTTTATAATGGATATGTTTTAAATGGTTTTCATCCAATAGATAGCTTAATTACATTTTAACAATAACTTTTTGTATGTTTTTATCAGTATCTGTTTTAATTTTTGTAAGCTACCTTGAGTCCAGGTTTTGGGGAAAAGGCACGATAGAAATAATAATAATAATAATAATAATAATAATAATAATAATAATAATAATGATGATGATGATGATGATGATGATGATGATGATGATGATGATGATGATGATGATGGGATGAGGATTTTCATACTCTTTGTTGTAATCTGAATATGTAGTCACTTGAGGTCATTCATGTCTATATCAGCAACCAATGAAAATAACCATTAGGAAATATTACATGAATTAGATGTTTGTTATTTTTTAAAAATATATATATACTTTTTAAAAATGGTTGCAGTTCCTTTAATGTCACTTTGAAACTATGTATCAAACCATGGTTTCCTCTAGGACTGTGCTGAATGTTAATCTATGTAGGTTTCTAGGCTTTTATTTCAAAGTAGTGCTTTTGGGGATGGGCAGAAATACTTTCAAACAAAACTCTTAAATGTCCAAATGTTGATTTCCCACCGCCCCGCAAGGCTGTTTGCTGCCATTGTTTTTCCTGTCTTTTGATGCTTCAGTGCCTCCCCATCATAGGGACTGAGAGGGATCACAGCCTACAAGGGATGACATAGTGAGCTTGATGATGTCACAAAGCCGTGTATCCGATTGGATTTGCCTGTGTGCTGATGTCACTGAGGATAAGATGAAGGATAGTCAGTGCTGAAGTCAATGCTTCCTAAACACCTTTGCCCCTACTTTTTTGCAATGCCCACCCCCAAAATGTTGAAATAAGGAGCTTTCGTAGTGCTCACAGAAATGTTCACGAATATACCCCCTATTTCAGCTCAGCCCTGGTTTCCACAATCCAAGGATTTAACAAACAGTTCTTGAAATGTGGTAGTTCTTCTGACAATGCTCTAATCTACAAAAATAATCAATTTCCCCCCATTTCTCTAAAACCATATTTGTCTAAACTAAAAAGTCCCACTTTCCACAGGGAGTTTTGCTTCTTCATGCTTGTCTGTGTTCTGCCATTTTACATGTTAGATGCTGAGAAAAGATCTACCACTTGACAAACGTTTTGATTTCAAATGTGTCATCCTGTCACTTATTTGGCTTGCACAGTTGGCAACAAGAACTGGAGGAAAAGCAATCATACTTTTTGGAATGCATTTATTTTCTCTTTTATTGCATCTGTTGTTTTATTGTCATTTTTGAGCCACACAGCCCAAATGTATTATACCAATACCTCTCTGTTCCTCTCTTCTCAATTCATAAGTTATCTACTTCCTCCACTAAGAGGGAATGATCTGAAGACAGAAAAATCTTCGTGAAAAAGACAGAAGAATGTTTCAGTATAGTAAGTGCATTTTATTTCACTGCCAATTTAATGAATTAGTGAATACAGTACTTTAATTTATATAATTTCTTGAACTGAATTTGAACTGGTTCAAACAGTACTTTATTAGTACAGCATCTGATATTAAAGCTATATCTGAGTCAACAAATTGATATTGTTGCATGTCTCAACATTTAAATCAACATTTGGTGCTATATTGAATGAGTATTTATTTGATTACTAAATTTATTTATTATTATTTTTTTACTAAATGAACCAACCTGGACCCTGTGTTTGGCATCTGAGGCCCTTCTTTGTGTGCCCCCTCTGAGGGAGTTGTGGAGGGCGGCATACGAGAGCAGGCCTTCTCAGTGGTGGCCACCCACTTATGGAATGCTCTCCCCAGGAAGGCACTCCTGGCCAGGGCCCACTCCAGGCATGTCGGGGCCCTTGGGCTCCAGCCTGCCTAGGGCCCCAACACACATTGCCATGGATTGCACTGCCCACCTGTTCCCTCGCTCCTCTTATCTTTCTGTCCTGTGTTGTGCAGCTGCAGGCACAACACTGCCCTTAACCAAGTGGTGACTGAGGTTTCCCTAAGGGGCTGAAGCCTCCACCGCCATTTTGGTTGATGGTATGCATGCGTGCTACACACATGCAGGGCTGCCATCAACCAAAATGGTGGCGGACACTTCAGCCACTTAGGGAAACCTTGGCCACCATCCTGGTTAAGGGCAGCACTGCGCGTGCAGGTGCAAAACACAGGAAAGGTAGGTGGAGCTAGGGAATTTGCGAGCGGTGCTAACTGTGGCAGCGATTCTGCCGCAGATCGCAGAAGGGGAGCGCTACTCCCCCACCCAACCTTGCAACCCTTTATAGCCAGCCCTGCTCCTGGCATAAACATTATCTATTTTTAGACAGCAGGCAAAAACATTTCTCTTCTCCCAGGCATTTGGCTCCTAATTTTGGAGGGCTCTTTCTGATGTAGCCTCTTTTAGGAGGTGGGTTGTTCCACCACTGTTATATTTATGTGTTTTTTTGAACTTTTTATTTTGTTTAAATTTTTATACTGACTTTAACGTTTTTATTGATTGAAGTGAACCACTTTGGGTTCACTTTTTGTGAAGAAAAGTGACTAACCAATTTAATAAATAAATAAATAAATTATATCCCTCCTTTCCTCCTAACATGTCCCAGGGCGGAAGAGTACTGAGCATTTGTGACCCTCTTAACAACAGCCAGTGCTTCAGCGCAGAGGAAGACAAGACAGAAATGGGGTCAGATGTAGAGCCCAGATTTGGATGTGGGAGAAGTATAGTGACTGTCATGAATATACATCTGAAATAAAAGTCACAGATAAATGAAAGATCCCCCTTCAGAAGCTTTAGCAATCCTTCAAATAGTGTGTACATCAAATGCACCTTATTCTCTGTAAACGTGTCTCATAAAAATAACCAACAGATCTGAACATTGGTGCACGCTGTGCATCATGTTCACCTATTCAAAAGCACAGGCGACAATATAAATGAATTCTAGTCTGAGTCACTGTTGTACATTGCATGCACAATTGGCTTAATTGTGTAACAGTCACACAATTAAGGCACTACCACATCCAACGATATTCACAAATCTGCTACCTGTTTGGGATATTTATCTGCTTCAGCAATTGTGCATTTTTTAAAAAAAATACTTTGGGAGTAGGAAGTCACTGATACTCGCTGCATCCTTTGACAAAACATATTTGAATAGATGAGCAGTGAAAGTAAACTCATTCCCTTCCCTGACCACCTGCATCTTACTGCACTCAGACAGGGGCCAGCCACAGTCTGTCCTTTAATTAGATTTGAAATGTTCAAAGCAATCAGTTCGGCTGCAGTTCTCCCTGAAGTTACTGAATGCAAAACAATTACTTCTCTTTGTCATTGCCAGCATGCCACTCTAGCCTCCATGGGTCCCCTGATAGCTAATCGTTAAATTGTGCATGAACTAACTAAGTTATTTCCATAGCTTGTGTTTCAAATGCCTAGATCAGTAACTTATATGCAGTGCACATTAGACTTTGGCATAAACAGATGGATCACACCCTTGGTTTTCTCCCACCCACCCCCCGCCTCCATGCAACTGCCTAAAACAGCAGTAAAACGAAGTGTAAATTTGCACATCATACATCTGCAGCATTAGGCAGCCAGTTAAGTCTCTCTACATTTTGAGCATTGTTCCCCCCTGTAGATGTTTACAGAATAGTCTCCTGGATCTGCTGAAATTGTTGGGTGTGATTTGAAAAACAAAATGATAAACCCCAAACAACCACAAGTCACACATATTCACAGAGCTAACAAATATAATAAAACATTTTCCCTATTTTGTCATAGCATAGCATACAGATGTGGGTGGAGTGTAAATTTCCCTAGAGACACATAACGGTTTCTGGGTGACTCAAGATACCTCCTTGAGATACACCCACAATATGGATTAAATCAAGAAAAAGGATTTTTATTATACTATGTTTGTTAATTAGCTTAGAAATGTCAGGATATCTGTGTTATCTTGTGAATGGTTCCCTGCCTCTTTACAGTTCTTAATGCAATCATCTCAGCAATGCTGAGTAAATTATCACCAATCTGGAACTGTAAAAGATGTGCCTATGTAACATAATCTGAGCTCTTAATTATCACTGACTGTAATATTTGTATCTCATTGCCATTAAACTCCCACCGTTCACTTTTCTCCTTTTTATCCCCACCAACTGAGATTTCACTTCATGCATCTGACAAAGTGGGGTTGAGTTCATGAAGCTTGTGCCTTAACAAAGTGTTTAAGATGCCACAAGCTTCTTTGTTGTTTTTACACATAATATGTGGTGCTTGAAATATCCTGTAATTGTCCGTGGTGACAGTCCAAGACAGAAAATCATTAATCCCAACCTCATAATTTTGGTCAATGTAAGTAAACCCTATTGTAATTCTTCTTCTCCCCCATCCCATCTTTTAAAAAGCATCTCAACTCATGCACATTATTAAATTACTAAACAAGAATGCATTATTTATTAGGACAGAAAATCCGTAAGGAGCACATTTTGTATATAGCCCAACAAAAGTGTCTGTGAAAATACATCTGTATTAACCCCCCTTATTGTTTTGGCAGTGAAGACAGACTCCCCTTTGCCACAGAAAAGACTGAGAATTGGCTCTGCATCTTTGATCCAATCCCCTCCCCAAAGATCCTTTCAATGGTGAAAGTGACCTGTGTGTCAAAATAATCTCTTGAGGGGGGAGAGACTTGGGCACAGAGGGAGTGTATACTTGAGACCTTGAAACCCCATTCTCTCACCTTCCTTGATAGCTTTGGAGTTTAAGGGGGTCAAACTTCATCAGCCAAAGTGTCATCTTAGAGAGAAACTGGCATGGGAGATACCCTAGAGTGGTCCACCTGGTGGTTTGTTGTGTTAGGTAATTGTGAAGCAAGCTGTGCTCTTCCTCCCACTCAACCAACAGAATCTCATGGTCCTATTTCTACTGCATGTGCACTGTCCTCTGTTGCAGAACTATCCCTTGTATGGATGGGTGAGAAAACCAATTCAATTCACATTTAAAGGGAAATTGACCAGGTTTGCATTGTCTAAACAATATGAGAACTGAAACACAGGCATCCTTGGAAATTTGCACTTCTAATTTTTCAGTTAAGTAAGTGAAAATATTTGTGACAATAATATTCAAAAATGTATCCTGTTAGAGAACATTGGTTTGCAAAAATGTGTGTATTAGGCAATGTTGCATACAGACGTGTATAATAGGAAGAAATCACACTAACATGCTGATGGATTTTTATGAGGACTTAAAAAAATTGCAAAGTGATGTGGAAATGTGGAGCAATGAACTGGAAAAATGAGAAACTGAAATAACCAAAATCAAAAGGATCACTCATCACTAAGCATGAGAGAACAAAATGTGTTCAAATGAAAATGGGAAGGGCAGAGAGTGTTCTGACCCGTTTGCTATTTTTCTTGAAGAATACAAGTTTCCACCACCAATACATACCATTTTTAATAAGGTTGCAGTCTCATACGGGAGAACTGGAGTGCTTGGTCTTAGAGGAGAGCATTGATATAGTGAGCATAATGGTGGCGGAGTCGCTCTATACGTGAAAGAAGGCATTGAATCCAGCAAGCTCGAAACCCCAAAAGAAGCAGACTCCTCCACAGAATCGTTGTGGGTGGTGATACCATGCCCCAGGAGGGACTTAATACTGGGAACGATCTATCGTCCCCCTGATCAAAATGCTCAGGGAGACCTGGAGATGAGATATGAAATTGAGGAAGCATCCAAACTAGGAAATGTGGTAGTAATGGGTGACTTCAACTACCCGGACATAGACTGGCTGCATATGTGTTCCAGTCATGACAAAGAAGCAAAGTTTCTAGATATTCTAAATGACTATTCCCTAGACCAGTTGGTCATGGAACCGACCAGAGGGACGGCAACCCTGGACTTAATCCTCAGTGGGGACCGGGACCTGGTGCAAGATGTAAGTGTTGTTGAACCGATTGGGAGCAGTGACCACAGTGCTATTAAATTAAACATACATGTAACTGGCCAATTGCCAAGAAAATCCAACACGGTCACATTTGACTTCAAAAGAGGAAACTTCACAAAAATGAGGGGATTGGTAAAAAGAAAGCTGAAAAACAAAGTCCAGAGGGTCACATCACTCGAAAATGCTTGGAAGTTGTTTAAAAACACTATATTAGAAGCTCAACTGGAGTGCATACCGCAGATCAGAAAAGGTACCGCCAGGGCCAAGAAGATGCCAGCATGGTTAACGAGCAAAGTCAAGGAAGCTCTTAAAGGCAAAAAGTCTTCCTTCAAAAAATGGAAGTCTTGTCCGAATGAAGAAAATAAAAAAGAACACAAACTCTGGCAAAAGAAATGCAAGAAGACAATAAGGGATGCTAAAAAAGAATTTGAGGAGCACATTGCTAAGAACATAAAAACCAACAACAACAAATTCTATAAATACATTCAAAGCAGGAGACCATCTAGGGAGACAATTGGACCCTTGGATGATAAGGGAGTCAAAGGTGTCCTAAAGAACGATAAGGAGATTGCAGAGAAGCTAAATGAATTCTTTGCATCTGTCTTCACAGTGGAAGATATAGGGCAGATCCCTGAACCTGAACTAACATTTGCAGGAAGGGATTCTGAGGAACTGAGACAAATAGTGGTAACGAGAGAGGAAGTTCTAAGCTTAATGGACAATATAAAAACTGACAAATCACCGGGCCCGGATGGCATCCACCCGAGAGTTCTCAAAGAACTCAAAGGTGAAATTGCTGATCTGCTAACTAAAATATGTAACTTGTCCCTTGGGTCCTCCTCCGTGCCTGAGGACTGGAAAGTGGCAAATGTAACGCCAATCTTCAAAAAGGGATCCAGAGGGGATCCCGGAAATTACAGGCCAGTTAGCTTAACTTCTGTCCCTGGAAAACTGGTAGAAAGTATGATTAAAGCTAGATTAACTAAGCACATAGAAGAACAAGCCTTGCTGAAGCAGAGCCAACATGGCTTCTGCAAGGGAAAGTCCTGTCTCAGTAACCTATTAGAATTCTTTGAGAGTGTCAACAAGCATATAGATAGAGGTGATCCAGTGGACATAGTGTACATAGACTTTAAAAAATCGTTTGACAAGGTACCTCACCAAAGGCTTCTGAGGAAGCTTAGCAGTCATGGAATAAGAGGAGAGGTCCTCTTGTGGATAAGAAATTGGTTAAGAAGCAGAAAGCAGAGAGTAGGAATAAACGGACAGTTCTCCCAATGGAGGGCTGTAGAAAGTGGAGTCCCTCAAGGATCGGTATTGGGACCTGTACTTTTCAACTTGTTCATTAATGACCTAGAATTAGGAGTGAGCAGTGAAGTGGCCAAGTTTGCTGATGACACTAAATTGTTCAGGGTTGTTAAAACAAAAAGGGATTGCGAAGAGCCCCCAAAAGACCTCTCTAAACTGAGTGAATGGGCAGAAAAATGGCAAATGCAATTCAATATAAACAAGTGTAAAATTATGCATATTGGAGCAAAAAATCTGAATTTCACATATACGCTCATGGGGTCTGAACTGGCGGTGACCGACCAGGAGAGAGACCTCGGGGTTGTAGTGGACAGCACGATGAAAATGTCGACCCAGTGTGCGGCAGCTGTGAAAAAGGCAAATTCCATGCTAGGGATAATTAGGAAAGGTATTGAAAATAAAACAGCCGATATCATAATGCCATTGTATAAATCTATGGTGCGGCCACATTTGGAATACTGTGTACAGTTCTGGTCACCTCATCTCAAAAAGGATATTCTAGAGTTGGAAAAGGTTCAGAAGAGGTCAACCAGAATGATCAAGGGGATGGAGCGACTCTCTTACGAGGAAAGGTTGCAGCATTTGGGGCTTTTTAGTTTAGAGAAAAGGCGGGTCAGAGGAGACATGATAGAAGTGTATAAAATTATGCATGGCATTGAGAAAGTGGATAGAGAAAAGTTCTTCTCCCTCTCTCATAATACTAGAACTCGTGGACATTCAAAGAAGCTGAATGTTGGAAGATTCAGGACAGACAAAAGGAAGTACTTCTTTACTCAGCGCATAGTTAAACTATGGAATTTGCTCCCACAAGATGCAGTAATGGCCACCAGCTTGGACGACTTTAAAAGAAGATTAGACAAATTCATGGAGTACAGGGCTATCAATGGCTACTAGCCATGATGGCTGTGCTCTGCCACCCTAGTCAGAGGCAGCATGCTTCTGAAAACCAGTTGCCGGAAGCCTCAGGAAGGGAGAGTGTTCTTGCACTCGGGTCCTGCTTGCGGGCTTCCCCCAGGCACCTGGTTGGCCACTGTGAGAACAGGATGCTGGACTAGATGGGCCACTGGCCTGATCCAGCAGGCTCTTCTTATGTTCTTATGTTCTTATACACAATTACATGGGAGTAAGCCCAACATAATACAATGTGACTAACGGCTCACGTACGTGGTGGTTTACTGTGTGTTGGTGCTACTCACATCTCCTTTAAATTTGCATGGTTCACATGTCACCAGCAAACAAAGCTATCACGGTTTCCCCCCTGTAAATCCATACTAACCCAATCCACTGATAATACAAAAAGGGGAGAAAAAATGTCTCCACTCCATTTCTCTAGTGGTTGCAAATGCTTTGCTCCAATGCTTTTAGGCGGGTGCGTCAACCATTCCCCTCTTCACACCCACTATCTCCTCCTCCCTTCTTTCATTTTGCTTCCTGTGGGCTGACAGGCAACTTCCGGCTGCTCTCCTCCCGTCTACTGGCCTTTTTTATGTTGCTGCTTACAGTGTCTTTATTTTCTTTTTCCCTAACTTGTGCACAAAAGCATAACACTGCTCAAACAAGGATTTGTATTTCAGCTGTATCCTACCAACCATAGGCATGGAAAACAGATATAGACACACTTCCATTTTTTTTAAGGAACTTACGGCATCTGGTAGAACAGATTGAGCATGCTTTGTCACCTAGCAACCAGACAGAATAGAAATGCATAATTAGAGGGTGGAGCCATAAGGAAACAGAGAGACTAATCCTTCCCAGAGGAACGCCTACTTGTATGAATGGGAAAAACAGATTGGCAGCTAATTTTGAGCAGGAACTGTGGAAGGTGCAAATCTATTATGACAGTAAAACAGTGTATTTGCTACAAAGACATGCTCCCATGTAGATGAGGCCTCACTGAGTAAACATGCATAGGATTGTGCTGTTAAGTTGCATACAATCTACAACACAACCAATGCCTATTGGATAAAACTAATTGCAAGTTTCCAAATTTTGATGGATTGCACTTATGTTCTACGGATATATTTGGTATCTAGTTTAAAAGTGGTTCCCTAAAGGCAGAGTTCATTAGAGAAGGCCAAGGCTTCTCAATACAATAGAATCTCACCACTTTTACACACAATACTTTTGTGGTATCTTTCTTTAAGAGTTGTGGATCCTTGTGGTATTTGTGCTTTGAAAATTCCAGTACAAACTGACCTGACCCACCTCTCCCAGACTCATCTGTGGATTAGAATTTTACCACCCACCAGCTTTCACACTTTCTGAATGTTCTGAGGCAATTTTCAGCTAAAAATGTATCATCCATTTTAAAATTATATTTTGAGTTAAATATATGTTAAAATATGTATTTAAGTGCAGATAAAAAACTAGGAAATGGGACAGAATGGGCTTATGGGTAAACAATCAAGGAAGTAGGGATGTGCATCAGCTCAGTATGCACCCCGAATAATGAGGCAAATTGGGTTAGTCTTTCATTTTACTGGGATGGATCCCATACTTAACAAGGCATGTTGAGGTGGATCAGAGAATTCCTGACCTTCCAAATAGCTCTGTTGCCTCAGTTTTCCCATAAGGCTAAATGCATGGACACTCTCCTCCATTTTCTTTTCTGGGAAATGAAACAAAGCTGAATGGGGTAATGCACAGATCAAGAGGGAAAGGAATGGAGAAGTGGAGGTATTTTTTTCATTTTGATAGACAAGTGTAGATTTTAATCAGAGTGAATTATTTTTCCAATGCAGTCCAATCTCAGTGATTTGGGGAAAGTTGTTTACTTTCAACAACTCTCCCCCAAATCACAGATTGGAGTGCACTGGGAATGGAGAACATGTAGGCCATAATTCTCCTCCGAGATTTGGTTGTGAGAGCAGGGCATCAACAGCAGGGGTAGGCTGCCAGCAGATAGTCACTTAATCTGTCTTCCTGAGCCTTCTTTTCTGGTGGCTGAGAAAAGGAGTGACTGGTACTCCAATCCATCACCACCAGGTCACACCTGCTGGTGGGATTGTATAGAAACACACTTTCTATGAGGCGGCCTGCTTCTTTCCCAATTGTTCTTTTCCTGACAAACAAAACTCAAATCTCTCTCTCTCTCTCTCTCTCTCTCTCTCTCTCTCTTCATGGGGGTAATTCCAGGAAGTGTGAAACAGTGAGAAAAAAATGTGATTTTCCCAGTTTTTTTTATAACGGTCAAATCACACAGCATGATAACCCCTACATCTATTTGTCTGGACTTTGGCAGGTTTCTTACTCAGTGGCAACTCCCCCATGTCCCCGGTTTTCAAACTGATTGTGCCTCCCCTCAACAAAAAAAGCAGGGGATGGAACATATTTTCTATTTTCCTGCCCCCAAATGGTAAAGTCTGTCCTTGTGTGAGAATCACTGCACCCACCTTTTGGAAATGTATTAGGCTTCATTTCCTGGGGGGGGGGGGAGGAGGGAAGATCATGCCTTTATTTACATCCAAGTTTGACAGAATTCTTTTTTTTTTTAATCAGTCTCCCTGCACAAAACTTCCTGGATGGCACTGGCTGAATTTTGGCATGTGTAATCCATTTTGGAGGAGCCCTTTTGCTTGCAAACTTCATTCATTTATGTAAAAAATCCCCCTTTTTAAGGTTGTTTTTAAAATGTTTTTGATGCTGTTTTGTTTTAATGTATTTTAAGATCTGTTTTTATGAAGTTTTAAAGTTTTTTAGTGCTTTGTTTGCCACCCTGGGCTCCTGCTGGGAGGAAGGGCGGGATGCAAATAAAATAAAATAAATAAATAAATAAAAACCAGCCTTTTTTAGATTCCCTATTATAGTCCATGGGGGCAAAACAGAGCTTCGGATTTAACGGGTCAGATTTGGACCTGAATAATTAATCAAATCAGAAGGACACAGAGCCGTTCCAAAACAGACTGGACCGCTTCCAAATTGTACAGATACAAGGCAAATCCTGTCATTGACTTGCTGCGTGGACCAGAAATTGACTGATCCTCCCATGACAAATGCCATGACTCTCTTTCCTGTACCACACAGAACCAGTGCCTCCACTCAACAGCTGCTGAGTGGAGGCATAAATCCTGTGGAGTGCAGTTGCTGTTGGAAAGTGGCTTCTCGCAATCAGCACCATGCAGGATCTGCTCCCTTCACTAATCAGCTGTTGAATGGAGGGAGCAATCCTGAGAGGTTTGGGTGATCACTCGCAAAACAGCACCCACAGAACTGACCCCTGCTCTCAGGCATGGGGGGAGAGAAGGAAGTGCAACATCCCTGCCCCCTCCCAACCATATGTTTAATTAGGGGTTTTTAAAACCCTAATTAAACATTAGCCCTGCCCCCTGAACTTCTTTGGGACTGGCTCTCAATTGGATGGGTGGTTCCCAGGTCGACTCAGGGTGCGGCAACTTGGTGTGTCCTCTGGATTGGAGCCATGGGTGGATTGGAGTGGGGGGGGCTGTGCCCAGCCCTAATTCTTATTTACCCCTTTATATTCTGCTCCTCCTCTAAGGAGCTTTACATGGAGTTTTGAAATTGTATCCTCACTGCAGGCCCCTGAAAAAGGTTAAGCTGAAACACAGTGATGTCAATGTACACCTAATGAGCTTAAGTGGGATGAAAACCCATTTTCCTAATCTTGGTCTATCTATTAGGGCTGCAGATTTAACCAATTAATCAGTTAGATTAATTGATCAAAAACTTTAATTTAGAAAAATTGCCCCTAATTAATTGGGCAGCAATATATAAACATTTGCAACCAATTATTTTCTATACACATGCTTATGTAAAAGCAGCAGTCCCCATTCTCTCACACATGGGAGGAATGTGTCTTATAACAATGTTTGTGACAACATGGGTGCCTCATCTAAAATCGAAATATGCTTCTTGCTTCAGAACAGTTGTTTTTATGCATACACCAATTTTATACAAATTTAATCAATATTAATCAGTTAATTGCTCATTTGACTAATCGATTAAAAGTTCTGGCTGCAGCTTTACTATCTGCTAAACCATCATATTAGCCTTTTGTTTGGACCATAGTTTAGTGCTATGTGCCCTAGCAGTAGTGAGTCTTGGTTTCATACATTCTCCATCACCCCCTCTTTTTGTAGCCTAAGTCTTGCACTCAGAAGCTGTTGTACCTTCCCTGTTGTGATGCAAACTCCTAACATCAGGCGTGTGTGTGCACGAGAAAGACATGGGGGAGGCTGTTTTATGTATTACACAGAATAAAGTGATACACTGAGGCAGCAGTGGTTGGTAGGGTGGGGCGATGCTGCTTATGAGTTGCTGTCAGTTACCTAGAGGGAGGAGATGAGGGGCTAGGTGGCGGGGAGATCAGCACTGCATGGGCACCGGCAGTGGCAGATAGGCTTCGTCACTGAACCCCCACTGCAACAACCTCCCTACCACCTCCCCCTCTCCATCTCAGTAACTGGGAGTAACCCCCATGTTGGGAAGCCAGGTAAGCAGCACTGAAGCACCCCTCTGACCAATATTGCACTGAGGTGGTACAATTCTGGATTGGGCCACATAAGAAAAGCCTGCTGGATCAGACCAATAGCCAGAAGGAGGTACTCAGCTGAGGTAGCCCGTGGTGGCTGATGCCCATTGGGGCCAGTAGAGCAGAAGGCAGGGTGAAGAACAGAAGTCTAACAGTAGTTCAACTAGTCCAGCATCCTCTTCCTACAGTGGCCAATCCAATGCCTATGTGAAGCCTGCAAGCAGGACCTGGGTGTAAGAGCACACTCCCCTCTATAAGAGCACTCTTTCCGGCCACTTCAGATTGTAGACGGGGAGACTAATATTTTTAGTGTTTACCCACATAAAAAGTTCCTGCATGTAGAAAAGCTAGTACAACAGTAAGAGGGCTATGCTAAATTTTGATGCTATTTTACTATATGTTACAAGTAGGGTTGCCAGGTTCCTGGCCTGAGACTGATCCTGTATCTTTAGGAGAAGAGAAAGTCGGCCAAGTGCAGGTGTTCTTGCAATTCTGTAATGGGAAAAACCACAAGGCGGAATTCTCCCTTCCCCCTGCACAACTTTTAAAGATACAGAAGACCTCTTGGAGGCCGGGCCTGGCTGACTTTCTCTTCTCCTAAAGATACAGGATCAGTCTCAGGACCTGAACCTGGCAACCCTAGTTACAAGGTCTGTTAGTGTGTGTTTGTTTAGCTTCCATGAACATTCAAACATAGCGTCCTATGGTCTGAAGTGCCCATGTCTACTACTTCCACTGGAAGGTGGTCCCAACAGGCAAATGGGGCACTAACCCACCAGCATCAGCCTTCTCTCAGCCAGCCTCCACCTGTCTCCCTTTCTACTTACAACCAGTCCAAGATCTCACAGTTACTCTTATAGAACTTAGTAGGGAGGAGAATAGCAACAAAGCTGGAATTACTGGAATTGGCTCTGCCTGTCATTGACTCTGGCTTCACCTACTGTTGGTCACCCTGCCTTCTGCCCTACCAGTCCCAACGGGCAGCAGCTACCATTGACTATCTCAGCCCAATCCCTCCTTCTGGCCAAAGTATAAACTAATTCTGAAACTGCTTCCAGTGTTATTTTGACAGTGCTGCTGTGGTCATGTGGTAGGAGCTTAAGTAGTGACGTCTTCCCCAGTTATTCTTCCCAGAAACTGAGGAAACACGTGTGTGTTGGATGAAGCTGCAAATGTGAAGGTATCCTGCTGGGAAGCTAATGCCAAGCAAGTGTTGCTGGCATATGTGAAACATGACAAAGCATCTCACCACCATCAGAAGTTTTACCTTCGCATAACAGATATTGAAGAGATGGACTGAATCCATAAAGGAAGCCACAGACCTGAACTTACAAGATCTGAACAGGGTGGTTCATGACAGATGCTATTGGAGGTCACTGATGCATAGGGTCACCATAAGTCATAATCAACTTGAAGGCACATAAGAACAACAACAACAACAACAACAGATATTGAGGGTTGTTTATTGGTTATCTTCAAAAAAGAGTTGTTGGGTTCCTCCCCCCCCCCAACCAGGAAAGAAGGAAAATAAACATATAACAACCAGGGTGCTGATCTACCAATCTTGAAGCCAAACTCCTTCCCTTTGTAAATTCTTCCAGTTGAGGGAAGGAGGCATGTTGTTAACCTCTGCACTTTGAGGCAACTTAACTAAGGCCTCAGGTACACCACCTTCTAATGAGAGCAGCAGCCCTTTCCTTCACCGGTGACCTTGTTTAGAATATGACGGCCCAATTTCCCTTCTATAGATAGATGACATTCACTACAGTGAAATTATATCCTGCATATTCTCTCTGAGATAAGAGGGCAGGTTAATTTAAGCCAGTCTTGGATATAATTTCTGTGTTAACCTTGTGGTTGGCATTTCATTCACCAACCCACCCCTCCCTTGCTTTTACCGATATGTTTAACCCCAGTCGCCTTGAAGTAAAACAACGGAAGGAGAGAGAGGAAAGAGATAAATCAGTTCATGATCATTTCTACAATCTCAATTTGAATCCTTTACTAAAATACCAGACAGCTGAGATTATTATAGTCATATTATCCATTTCAGTAATAATGTCTGTAATTCAAATGCTTACTAATGACACTGTTGGTGAGATTTTTTTTCTATTATGAATATAACGAATGCATCATTGGCTTCCCTTTGAGTCTTAAGCTGCTTGGGGTGAAGCCTACTGATTAATGGGAGCAATTCAAGTTAATTAAATGGACAGGTCAGCAAGGCAAGGGGCTTTTGAAATCTGTTTGACTGACTAGCAACAGGATGTAAGCGTTTCCAGAAATCAAACATGCAGACCACAGATGCTAGTTTGACCTGGAGAGGTTGAGATTGGAAAGTATTCAAACAAAGGTTCATCCATCAATATCAGCGTATTGAAGCCAATTAAAAAAAAATTAAATGAAGAATTATATAATATTCCAACCGCCAAATAAAACTTAGTTATATGCAAAAACATCTTATAACAGATAATATTAATAAGCAAGAAGACTGAAATCAGAAAGTACTGAATATCTCACGTTCGCTATTAGGATGAAACAGTCCACAGCTTCAAAAAAGCCTCCTAGGATGAGAACCAGAAATACTGTCCAAAGTTCTCTGATGATGGCCCATGAAACTGAATCAACAGCGTCTCTAAGAGATTTTACATCATCATTGTATATGACCGAAAATCTATATCCTGTGATCTTGTACATGTGTGCAAGAGACACTACTAGATATCTAATTTCGCAGCGGAGTTCCCCCTATAAAATGTGGCAATTTTTCTGTCTCATTTTTTCCATGTTGCATGAATATCATGCAAAACTGTACCATCTCACATCAAATGTTCTGAAATATCAAGTTTTTTTCATCTATAAGAGCAGAAAAAGCAATTCCCATTGCATCTCTCATGAAATTATTTGGCTCCTGACATATTCTGCAATACACTGGGACATTTTATTAGCTGGAAACAAAAGGTGTGGAAACACTAGCCTCTGAGATTAGTGGCATCAGAGCTCCAGCTGATTTTGCTTTGGGGCTATGTTGGCCTCTATATCCAGTTCTTTTTCTATCTGCAAAAGTGCAAATATGACTAACAGTGTTTTTTAAGTTAGTAGAAAATACCCATCTCTTCTCTGAATCAAGATAATGGGAGCAACATATCACCTAGGAATTTTTTTTCATAATACTTGCTAAAGCAAAGGATTTATCTCCTAATTTTTTAAAAAATGGTGAAGATTTCTTTCTTTTGCCACCATCCTGCTATCACTTCACTACTGAGCTTTAATTTCAGCAGCCAAGACAGCACAACTTGTAAGTCATCAAGCTGAATGCAGCCCACTAGCCACACACACTGTGACTTACCAGATGCTTGACTGTGCCCCCATCCCCACTGGAAAGCTTCTGGAAGGAAGCAGCATTTAGGTTGTGAGTCAGGTTTAGCTTGGAGACATACAAGTAGTACAGTACAGGCATGGCTTAGTAAAGTGGTTCCCAACCTGGGGGCCGGGACCCCCAGGGGGGCCACGAAGAAATCCAGAGGGGGCCGCGAACAGTAATGATTTTTTTAAAAAAGTCTTCACTCTCTGGACACTGCTTCCCACTGCCACTGCAGATGACACCTCCCCCTTACTCTAAACGGGAGGGGAGGACTTTTGCTGAAGCGCCAGAGCATCTTTCAGGTGCACCAAAGGCAGGCATCTGCCTATAAAACACATGGCAGATGCCAAAGGAGGCTGAGGGTGGAGCTACCAGGAAGAAGAGGGGATTACTATCACCAACTCCCATCTCTTCACACTGCTGCTGCTGCTGACACTCTTATTCCGAACGAGAGGAGAGGGCTTTTCATGAAGCAAAAAGAAGCAGGAAAGGCTGCTTTCCCCCTTCCTTCCTGACAGCCAGCCTGCCTCCCTGGGGGCAGGGGGTCACAAAAAAAATTGAGCTTGCAAAGGGGGTCCCATACTCATAAAGGTTGGGAACCACTGGCCTAGTATATCATAACCTACCAGAAACAACTTTTTTTAAAAAAAAATGTTGATTTTGAAATATAATTTTGGAGTTACCTAGCACACAAGAAAGGCTAAAGGGGGGGTGTAAGGAGAGTCCCTTCCATCAGCTCTCCAACTAAACTGCTTTGGAAAAAAGAGGTATTCTGCCTGGTATGCAATAGTGTTTCAGTTTGCCTGCATTTACTAGCATACATGCAATGATATTTAGTATTTTATTACTATTGCAGGACTTCTGACAATGTCTGATACTAGCAACTTACGATTTCTGAGATATTTGTGCATTGCTGCAATTTGAACACTCTAAAGGCTTATAGACAATAAATTACCTTTCTGCAGGATTGTAGGCAGGACGTCAGGAGTACCATTCAACAAGTAGCATTCAACAATCTAGGAATATCATACAAAGAGTTGAGAGTGGCAGACGGGAAGCTCTGCGGATCCTCCTGCTTAATCAGGAAACATAGGGTGGTATCTAATGCTAGTCATACTCAAAGTAGATCCATTGAAGTTAATTGGCATAATTAACTTAAGTTCATTAATTTCATTGTGTCTATTCTGAGTAGGACTTATTTGAATATAACCCTGAGGCTACAATTCTAACCCCACTTTTCTGGGAATAAGCCCCAATGAATTCATTGAGACTTACTTGAGTAGACGTAGTTGGAACGCACCATTGGGCTACAGTCCTCTACTCCTTCACCTGGTGATTTAGTCCAACTGAACTCAATGGGACTTACTTCTGAATAGACAGATTGCGCTATTAAAAAGAAGAAGAATTTCTCACTAGCACCCAGGAATCTGGATATTGTTCGACAAGCCTTAGGCTACAATCCTACGCACACTTTAAAATAAAGTGAAGCATTGGACTTAGTGGGACTTACTTCCATTAATTGTGCCTAGTAATGGGCTGTAAAGCAATGAATTTTTTTCTCCAGGTTCAAAACTGAAAATCAAATTTCACAGTGAAAATCCAAATTTGCTTGTTGTACAATTGTAAATGTTATTTTTTTGTTATTTATTACTACTGAACTATCAGTCTTAAACATATCTATGTATGCATAGTCCTCACCATGTTTAATATATTTTGGTAAATTTATTATATAAATGTGTTAATGAACCATTAGGGCAATATGTTGCACCGTGAGTTGTTGTTGCTATAACTGCTGGGGAAGGGCCATAGCTCAGTGGTTGGGCATCTGCTTTGCATTCAGAAGGTCCCAGGTTCAATCCCCAGCATTTCTGGGTAGGGCTAGGGAGAGACTCCTGCCTGGAACCTTGGAGAGCCCTGCCAGTCAGTGTAGGCAATAAGGAATTAGATGAACCCTATGGTCTGACTCAGTATAAGGCATCTTCCTATGTTCCCTGTGCTACTGATTGATAGACCTTGATGTCTGCTACCTTCATGACAGTTCTGCAGTATTTATTTATTTATTTATTAGCAAATAGAAATAGCACTTCTTTTTTGGTGAAGATATTCAGTCTTGGATCAGGGAGAGAGTTCCCAAATGGCAATGTTTTAATATGCAAGAGTAAATACATAATTTACTCATGCTCCTGTCAGAAGGAAAAAAAATGTAATGTACAAATGACCCGAAGGAGGTAATATCTTGATTAAATTTTGAGTTCAATATATTTTAGAAGATGTGATTTAACTCCTCTTTGATTTGCATATGGATGTTGTATACTGTATTGTATCCTTTTGCAAACACCATCAGTTCATATCTTTTTGTGAAAAAAAAATCTAAGAATGATCAAGTGGGGTGTGTGTGTGTGTGTTGGGGAAAAACATGCACAAGTTAATCAAGATGTCAGATGTTTATTTCAATGGAACCAAAGATGAAATATACTGTACCACATCTAACTATATCTGCCAAAACCTACAACCAACAGTGGGAAAATGCTTGAAAAACCAGTTTGATTCTGAAAATCTTTTCCTCTTTATAATTCTATACATCACAAAGAGGGCAACCAGAATGATCAAGGGGATGGAGCGACTCTCTTATGAGGAAAGGTTGCAGTATTTGGGGCTTTTTAGTTTAGAGAAAAGGCGGGTCAGAGGAGACATGATAGAAGTGTATAAAATTATGCATGGCATTGAGAAAGTGGATAGAGAAAAATTCTTCTCCCTCTCTCATAATACTAGAACTCGTGGACATTCAAAGAAGCTGAATGTTGGAAGATTCAGGACAGACAAAAGGCAGTACTTCTTTACTCAGCGCATAGTTAAACTATGGAATTTGCTCCCACAAGATGCAGTAATGGCCACCAGCTTGGATGGCTTTAAAAGAAGCTTAGACCAATTCATGGAGGACAGGGCTATCAATGGCTACTAGCCATGATGGCTGTGCTCTGCCACCCTAGTCAGAGGCAGCATGCTTCTGAAAACCAGTTGCTGGAATCCTCAGGAGGGTAGAGTGTTCTTGCACTCGGGTCCTGCTTGCAGGCTTCCCCCAGGCACCTGGCTGGCCACTGTGAGAACAGGATGCTGGACTAGATGGGCCACTGGCCTGATCCAGCAGGCTCTTCTTATGTTCTTATGTTCTTAAATATAGGACGCTAGTAAAGAAAGAGAATATTTTAGCTGAATAAAGTCTCTTGTGGAAAGTCACCTTCAAGTTCACTCAAGACTAAATGTAGGGAGAAAGAGTAGAGACACTCTTACTGTTTTGCCTGTTCCAGTGCATCTCCACCTCTCTTTTCTGAAAATGGGGGCACATGGCACAAGTCAACTCCCGGCCCTTTTTACTGTAAAACCTGGTGGGATCAGTTTGAGTTTTTTTTTTTTTTAAAAAAATCATCTTCAAACAGATTTTGCAACTGATTTGCAGATCAATGTTTTGCCCCTCCAGGTGTGGCCAATGGAAACACTTTGCAGTAGGCGCCTGGTGTGCTCAGAGCCTAATACATAACAGTGTGATGGAGCAATCCAACCTCCTTTTGCACCAGTCTGGGAGGGATTGGACTGAGTGGAGGTATCCCTCCATCTGGTCAGCCTCTTCTGGATTCCCTCCAGCTGCCACCTGTGGAGTGATGTTAATGTCTCTCCATCAGTGCAGACCTCCCACTTCTGCATGCCAAACAGTGGGCAGCCAGTAGAAAGGCCCAAAACATGGCATTCCAAAGTTGGAGAGGGAGAGGGGACTTGCTGCCACCAGGCTGCCCAAACTGTTGCAGCACTCTGCTTGTCTCACCCCCACCTCTGTCATGGCTGCTGTACTTGGCAGTGCAGATGTTGTCCTGGCCCAACCCACTGGAATCAGACTCGCTGGGTATATCTTTCTCCAATATATGTAATGAAAAACTCCAGTTTAGTGCCCTTCATGGATCAGCTGACAGGTCACACAAGATTCTGCATCTCTACACAGCATAACAAGGCAGGACTACTCAAAGCTAAGACATTGTTCCAGCAATTAGATGCACCCCCTTACAACCCTTAAGTAGGTTCGGGTGGGCTCTTTCTGTTTGCATGAGAACGGTGCCACAGAACGGGAGTGTATGCTCAGGAGAGCGCTCCTTCTAGGTGGGAAAGTGAGAGCGAGCTGAGCCTGCCATCTCAGTTATCTGTGTGTCTGAGGCAATAGGGGCAGTGGCACATCATTGAGATCCTCCTCCTCTAGATGAGGTGTGCACGGCAGCAGTGCCCTGGGAAGGGAGGGGGTGGAGGGAAGGAGAAGGGATGGGCTCCTGATCAGCCAGCATTCTGTCTGTTGTAACTGGAGCTAAGAGAGAGGAGCTGTCACTGTCAAAAGTACTGATGCCTACTGTCTCGTTGTAAGTTGCTAGGACCCACCTCTGGGTCCCAATGTGTATCTTTTCCTCTTCTTCTTCGTCAATTCAGGACTGCTCCGTGAGGCTCATGACAGATGTGGTGGTGACACCGCTGCTGTGTTCAACCCCACCAGGGAGCTGCCAGGTTTAGAACTGCCTATTAAGAGACAAATGAAAGGCTATAGTTGATTGCAAAAAAAGTATACAATTGCTGTTGTCACTGTTATTAAAGTAATGTGTATACCGCCTTTCTGTTGGAGAAGAAATGCCAAGATGTTTCACTAACATGCAAAAGCCAACAGCAAAAAAAAACAAGCATAAAACCATAAAATATACATATTCATAATTAAAACACACACGACAAAACAATTTCATCAAAATAACATATAACAAGATAGTCAACAGGTGTCAAAAGCTGACAACTCAGCTTTGTCTTTGAAAGCAATTTTGCCTGGCCTCTGATTGGCTTGCCAGTTCAAGGTTTGAAAGGTGTTTTCAAAAAGACAAGAGCCAGTGTGGATCTGAGTAGTGGGGTGTCATGACAATTGGCTTGGGCGGCAGGAGAACAGATGCTCATCCATGAATGGAAATACTTTTTTGGGGGGAAGGGAATTAAATAGATTTATTCAACATCCAATCTCATGGCTAAAAACACAACCATTAAAAGTATAGAAAAGCTACTAAACATGGTGTTGCATGTAATGGACAACTGGGGCAACCTTAGACTGACAAACAGTACTTGCACAAGGATAATGAAATGCAAATCATTACACAAAGCAAAGGTTAATACAGAAAACATTATTGCTACCCTGAGGAGTCCACAATATAAACTGAAGCAATCGAAGGAGGGTAACAGAGGGAGGGTAGGGGATGGGGGGAGATGTAACGCTGACAAGGGTCTGAATCAAACAAATTCAGATAGACATAGTTGCACTTTATTTCATTGTGTGATTTAGACAAGCAGTTCAGCCAAAGCTTTCATGGAAGAGGTGGTTTTGGGGCTAGGACTTAAGGAAAGGAGAGGTGATCCCCCATTGTATTGATGATGATAAGTTACAGTGTCATTCAAGCACCCAAACTGTGGAACAGCCTCCCTGAAGAAGTACGCCTGGCGCCTACGCTTCTATCTTTTCGGCGCCAGGTTAAGACCTGGCTATGCTCCCAGGCATTTTAAGCATTTATGTTATAATTTAAATTTTTTCTTTTTTCTTTTTTTCTTTTGTTGCTGCTTGTGTTTATTGTTTGTTGTCTGATTTTATTGTTGATATTTTGTATTTTAACCTTTTTGTACACCGCCCAGAGAGCCACTCGCTATGGGCGGTCTATAAATGAAACAAATAAAATAAATAAATAAAATAAAGCGCTATTGTTGCTTGGGAATAGTTTCAGCAGTGTGAAAATGGTCTGCTGATGGTTCCTTCTGTTGAACAGCCTGTTTGCATTCCAGCCAGAGCCCTTCCCATGATAGCAATCTGAGAAGGCTATTGAATCAGCACTAGTATTGGCATGTCTGCCGTTGTTATTTTTGGAGCAGTCCTGGCTGGCTGAATGCATGCTGGAGGAAGCCAAAAATTTAAGTAGTTTGTTCTTTTGCCATCTCCATTCTGACCACAGCAAAGCTCTGGTCCTCTTGAACACAACTGTGGATGTATCCATTATAATCGGCTCTATTCAGTCCTTGTGCCTTGATCCTCAGCTTGGGCCTGAACTGAACTGAACTGGAGATTCAGGCTGATTACAGTTCTTTCTAGTCAGAGTTATCAGCGAAGAGTAAATTCAAGAGACAGTCCTTTGAGGAATTAGTCTGGAGCCCTGCTTCTTGAACAGCTTTTTAGAAGTCACAGGCCTCCTTGGGGCCAAGGAGCTTTCAGCTCTTTGACTTGTTCCACCCAGGTGCTTCTCCCCTCCTTTTCCTGTCCTTATGCAACTTCCCCTTTCTGTTATTCATTCATTATTTATATAATGTGTAAGTAACTTTTCTGAGCAATAAATCACCTTTATTTATAAAAGTACTTGTATACTTTAATTCATAAAAAAAATCAGAGAGGTTTACCAGAACTATATATACATTATAAAAAACACAGGAAATAAGAGATCACCAGCTATTGCAGAGACTGTTTATCTTAATTGTCTGCATAAGATAAAGAAAAGTTTTCAGCAAGCATTTAAAGGTTAACATAGAAGATGCCTGCTGAATCCCTATTTGGACAGCATTCCACAGAGCTAGGCCAATGACAGACACTAAAGGCTCAGTTTCTTGTCAATATCTAGTAAACCTCACCAACTCAGAGGACCACTAGCTACAATTCAAAACATACTAGTAGCAGACAATGCCTATATAAGACTCTACATCCTATATGTATCTTAAATACACTATTTCTTGCTGTTTCTTTCTCCTCTCTACCCACCTGCTTTACCTCTCAGTGCTGCTTTTGGAAAACAAACTTCAGATTACCTGTCCAACCTATGATTTTGCCCTTCCCTTCCATGAGACATCCATCTAGGACCAGCCATGCAGAAACTAGGGATGGGTGAATCTGTCATTTTCCATTTCTCTCTGTTTTCTCTTTTTCCAGTATTAGGTTCAGCTCTCCACATTTCCACATCACTTTGCAATTTTTTTTTAAAAAAAGTTTCTCATGAAAATTCATCACCACAGTGTGGACTTCTAATGTTATTGCATGCAGTTTTGCTGATTATACACATTTTGCAAAGCATTTCCCCTAATATAATGCATATGTGTATGCTATTTTCAGCAAAGTACACTTTACCCTAGTCAGGTCATGTTTTGTACACACTACATGGCTGAGAACTGCATTACAAAACTCAGAAAAGTGTGAGTTTTTAATAATGGCTGCATTTCAGTTTGGGTATTGTTTCGGAAAGTGTAAATTATATAGGTTTGCATTTAAATACAAACTGAATTGAATTTCTTCCCCATCCCTAGCAGAGACCCAGGTACTGCTCCCCCCCCCTCTCTGACTGACTGACTTTGACCCTGCAGGAAGAATAGGTCTCCTCCAATGCATGACATTAACTCCAGTTGACAGCAGTAGCAAAACTTACAGAGAAACTGTTTGTTTTCTGTAAATGATGGTAATGTGTGTGCTTTATTTGTGTTGCTTTTCCTTTCTTCATGTTGGAATGCCATGGGGAGTTGTTTATACAGGAACTAGAACTGGAGCTGAATCAAACTATCCCTCTCTGTACCTACTAGGAGTTCAGGATTGTAATCTGCCAGGGTTGGTTTCTGGTGTGAATATTGTTGTTCCATTGGTGTGGGCAATTATCCCGAACCTTCTTAGTGTCCAACTCTGATTTACTTTCCCCTGGGGAAGAGGAGTGAATGTACAAATTCTTGGACAAGCATGGTGTGGAGGGGAAAAATAGAGGCAGAATAAAATGCAGATATGTGCAATGTCTATCAGCAATGCATCTCAGTTGGATATGCACTATGATATGCATTCCATTGCATATTTAATTTAATTTCCATCCATAATCACAATTGGGAAACATGCATAAGGCTATCCCAATAGCGTAGAGGCCAATTCAGAAGTGCAGGGCCCCTTCATGATAGTCATGCAACACCCCCTCAGAGCCACACACCCCTTCCCACTTTCCCTCCTCTACCTTGCTCTTGTCATCTTGCGAATGCACTCACCACTACAAAAGATGTCCCAAGGAGCCAGTGAAAAGGGAGGCTTTGTGTTAGCTATTGTGCAGAGTATTCTCAGTGGCTGATTCACCTCCTTTCACTCTGGCTCCAATAAGCACAAAAGGACAAAGACTTTTTAAAATGGAGAACATGATCCCTTTTCATGCTGATTGGTTCAGACATAGGGACCTGGCTGTGATCCTGCTCTCAAAAACGTACCGGATCAACAACCCCCCAAACCCAGATGACTGCACCCCTGGCCTATCCACCACTATAATGCAATAGCTTTTTCAAGGGGTGTGTGCAAAGCTCCACATGCACAAGTTTATTTGAAAAACAGATATCAAAGACACTCCATGGTCTTTTTGTGGATTTATAACAGCATGGAGGGACAAATGGGATGCTCCACAAAAATAAATAAATAAAAGGATTGGTTTCACACATCCCTAAAGAAACCTTTCTCAAATATGTGATAATACCTTTGCAGGGGTTTAAATGTGAGAACCAGTCACATGCCATTTTACAGTTTAACTCAAGACTGCTTCACACGTTATAGAACAAGAAGGTACATGCTTTTGACATTGCATTAACTTGTGGAATTAACATGCACTATCTTCCTCTGTATTTTTAAACAACAAGCCTGCCCATGGGTGCCCACAACATAAACCCTCATGATGCACAAATATGCATGGTTTTCATGTCCCAACACACCTTTATTATTATGGATATTTGTCCCAGAAAGATACCAGGTTTCCAAATACTGTTATAAGATGCATTGGTGGGAAGGGGAGGAATAGTGTTCCTCTTCCCCCAAATACTAGAGAATATTGTGGCATTTGGGGCAACAGTTTCACTCACTTTCCATAATTGGAGATTTTAGGATACATTTAAAGAAAAATGGGGAAATTTTCCTTTTTGTGCATTGGGGAGCTAATATCCTAGAGGCTTCATTTATAGTGAAAAACAAATGAATTAAATATTTGGATCCCGGTTGACTCTGATGCTGTTAGTCTGGTTGGCAGCTAACTGCTGGTCTGAGCCAACTTCTTTCACACACATGTGCACATGGACACACAAACACACACATTTAATAATTGATTCTATTGAGGTTTTCATTTTTGGATGGCAATGAATGAAAAATATGCTTTCAAGTTAGCCAAGGGGTAAATTCAATGACTTCAGACAAATACCCCATAGAAGAAAGAAATTACCACAATTTACAAATTATTCTGAAATGACCGGGCAAAGGTTATTTTCCTTGAGGATAATATACTTAATTGGTAAGCTTGTGTGGTGCTATTTATTTATTTGTCCTAGAAATACTACTGAGACTGCTTTGAAAAGTCATATTTTATTATTCCAAGCAAAGGATTATGACACGTTCAATGGATTATGTACTGAGGGAAGAAGCTTCCTTGAACAAACAACTTCTCACTCTTTTCTTCCCAGGTTTATTGAAAACATTACACAGGAAGGATTTAAAAATAAAAATGGAATGAGAAGCAATCTTCATTGAAGGTCTAACCATTCTGGTGAACATATTCACATACTGTGGTACTAAAAACTGGGGCCTTATGGGGACTTTCAACCTTTATTGGAAAATAACTGTGTAGAGGGGCTGAGTGTCATCAACATCCTCCGTTTGCTATAACAGTGGAATCAACAGGCCTGAACACATACAACTCTGAGCATGGAGAAGTCTAATTCTGCTAGCTGTTGTCTTTCACTAGATATTACAGCCTGTTGACATTGCCTGCTAGGTGAGCATGCAAGGTTACTTTTTGTAACTGTTATGTACGCCAGTGTGAGGGCACTGTGGTTGTAATGTCAGTGATTTTTGAACATCTTGACTCCTGTAGTTTGCTTGCTGAAGTGCCTCATTGGTGATGTTTACTCCAGACATGCTATGCTGCAATAAAGGACAGTTGTGTCTGAAAGGCCTGCTTGATCCATGCTTGTTTTCCTACTAGCTATGTATATTACACAGCCACAAGAGTGGCTGTATATTATAGACAGCATGGATTTTTTTATATTCTGCCATGTTAAATTGAAAATATTCCCTATGCTATTCTGCTGCTTCCCATAAGCATCATTTTACAAACTTTATAGTCCTGAACTCAGAAATGCTTGCTTAACAACCTTCTAGATTTTCATAGCGATACACAAAATACTCAGAGAATCCAAACTTTAAAGTCTGAGTCACAAGTAAAAAAATCCAGACCGTTGGACTTTTTATCTGTCAGTGGTCTCAAAATTTGCTGAAATTAATTAAAAATTAGCCATGTCTACAGAGTACCTGCAATCCTGTTACTGACCTTGCTCCATACTCTGACCTTCCTGTTCTGCAGTTTAAAGTTTAAAAACTGCATGGCTGATTTTTAATTAATTTAAGAAAATTAGCATTGGAGTCTATGATAGCTCAGGCATGCTTAGTAAGAACCAACTGTCAGTGTTCTAAAAGCCAGATTCACAGCTGTTTGGTTTGGCTGATCAGGGGGCCACATCCACACCAGACATTTATTCCATTCTAAACAGTCTTGGCTTCTCCCAAAGAATCCTGGAAAGAGTAGTTTGTGAAGGGTGCTGAGAGTTGTTAGGAGACTCCTATTCCCCTGCAGAGCTCCAGGGACCAGAGTGTTTTAACAGTTAGCCCCTCTTCCCAGAGAATTCTCGAGATTGTAGCTCTGTGACGGGAATAGGTCTTCTCCTCTCAGCACCCTTCACAAACTACACTTCACAGGATTCTTTTGGGGGAAGCCATGGCTGATTAAAGTGGAATAAATGTCTGGTGTCGATTTGGCCAGGAACAGCTTTGGTTTAAATTTGGGTGGGAGCCTACATGTGTCTGCTATAGAATTAAAACTTGGGAGAAAAATAATGATACTGTTAACAATGTTTTCCTTTTGGAAAGGAAAGGGGCTTTCTCTCTGCCCAGTGCCCACCTACCTAATCTCATCCCCTCCCTCCCTTTGCCCTCCTCATCTCCCTCCCACTTCCCCTTCCTCCCTATGCTTCCTCCCCTATCCCCTCCTCCCCATCCCTACCCCTCCCTCAGGTCAGTTTCGCTTATCCTGCAGTGTCACCAATATGCAGATGACACTCAGCTCTATCTTTCATTTAAATCTTCACCAGAGTTGGCTGTGGAGACCTTGTCCAAGTGCCTGGAATCCGTGAGTGGATGGATGGGAAGGAACAAGCTGAAGCTGAACCCCGATAAGACCGAGGTGCTACTTGTGGGGGACAAAAGAAGGTTGGGAGATGTTGACCTGAAGTTCAATGGGGTGAGTTTACCCCTGAAGGACCAGGTCCGCAGCCTTGGGGTTGTACTTGACTCCAGGCTGTCCATGGAGGCTCAGATTTCGGTGGTGAGCCAGGCAGCCTGGTATCAACTACACCTCATACGAAGGCTGCAACCCTACCTTCCTGCTCATCAGCTTCCCCTGGTAGTACACACCCTGGTCACCTCTCGTTTGGACTACTGTAATGCGCTCTACGTGGGGTTACCTTTGAAAACGGTCCGGAAATTACAACTTATACAAAATGCGGCGGCTCGACTACTTACGAATAGTCACCGCCGGGATCACATCACACCAGTGTTGTTCAATCTACACTGGCTTCCAGTTGTTTTCCGGGCCCAATTCAAGGTGTTGGTATTAACCTTTAAATCCCTATACGGTCTCGGCCCAGTTTATCTTACGGAGCGCCTTCAACACCACCAATTACGCCGCCCGACAAGATCAGCCACTCAAGGCCTTCTCTCAATCCCGCCAGCTAGATTGGTGGGTACAAGAGAGAGGGCATTCTCAGTGGCGGCCCCCACCCTCTGGAACTCCCTCCCACAAGATCTCCGGCACGCCTCTTCCCTAAATGTATTCCGTAAAGCCTTAAAGACCTGGCTCTTTCAACAGGCCTTTGGGATCTCCGGGGAGGGTTAATTGCTATGAATGAAATGCCTCCTACCCTGTTTTAATATTGTTGCTGCTGTATTGTTCTCATACTGTTTTTATTGTATTATTGTATTTTATCTTATTGTGTTTTAACTGTTTTGTACGTCGCCTAGAGTGACCTTTGGCCAGATAGGCGACACAGAAATTAAATTTATTATTATTATTATCCTAAGCATGATTGCACAGGAGTAAATCCCACTGAATTCAACAAGCATGCCTCTTCTCCCAGGCATTTTAGCATATGTTTTAAATTGTTTTTATATTGTTTTAAATTTTAAAATTGTGTTTTAAATTGGTTTTAAAATATATGTTTTAAATTGTATATTTGTTTTAATGTTTTTGATTGCTGTAAACTGCCCAGAGAGCTTCGGCTATGGGGCGGTATACAAGTGCAATAAATAAATAAATAATAAATAAATAAATGATCAAACCTGCCCTTCCCCTTCACTTCCCTCCTATCACCTCCCCTCCTCCCCTTTCCTTTCCCTCTCCATGCCCAGGGGCACATGTTACCAAATTCTTCCAAGCTACACAGAAAGTACATTGGACTGTGAAAGACCAATCCAGACTGTATTTGCATTTTTACAATTTTGTAGGGTAGTACAATATCTCAGAGATGAGGCCAGGTCTCCTGCTTTCCTGGTGCATTCACTATAGCTGCCCAATTCCCCTGCTTTTTATAGTTTGATAGAAATATCTGTTGGCTCTGCATATGTTCATAAGCTGCATTTTTTGTGTATTAGTGAAAATATATTTTAAAAGCTGTATGTATCTACTGATTATCCAGTGACCAGGTTCGAGGTACTTGTGTTAATTCACAAAACACAATTTCCTTTGTCGAGCTTCAGAGGAGCCTGGAGAACATAGCACCAATGTCAAGAGCAGCTCCTAAGAGGAAGCCAGCCCTCCTTCATCCTAGGAAGAGGGGGGTGGGTAGGAGAAAAGCCCAGCCTGCCTCTGACAACGTGTAGAGCCCCCAAATGGGGAGAAAACTGGAGGGCACACTACACAGGATATCACAGCAACTTTTGCAGCTCAATGAGAAGGTGGGCCAACTGTGTGCTAGTCATGCTGAGCCACCCACCTCGAAATCCAAGGAGGTAGCTTGGTGGAAGAGGACCAGTAAGTCCACACTCAGCAAGGAATTGAACATCACAAGTTCGTCTGATTCAGAGAGGTCTTCAACTAGTAGCAAAGAGCAATTATCTAGGCCAGCCATGCACTGCTGGAGGAGGGGCCGCAGGGAGAGAACCAATTCAGACAGTGCTGGATCCTCAGGAATGGATGTTTCAAGCCCTAGCACTGGGGATTTCTAGCAACGTAGAACCATTCCCGGAGCACCTGTGGGACCTTGGAACATAGTCATCATGCAGGGAATATTACATTCAATTGCACCTGCCACCTACCACTCTTACACTCGTGCTGGAGAATCATTCCTTGCATTTTCCAGAGTCCAGGGTTTCCCTGGAGCGTGACCTACTTCAGAAACAATGGTTCTCTCCTACCTATCATACTTGAGGGACAGGGGCATGGTGCCTGAGATTATGGCCATACATTTAGCAGCAATTTCTTTTTTCAGTCAGGCCCAGGGGTTCACTGATCCCTGCAATTCCTTCCGTGCCCACCGAGCATTGGAGGACAGGAGGAGCAAGATCTGCCCCAGCAGGACTTTAGGAGACCAATCACTTATTCTCTACTCTCCCACCTAGTTAACCAGGCCACCTCGGTGTGTTGGTTGGAATTTGAAGCTGCCCTCTTTAGAGCTGCCTTCTTCCCTTTTCCTTTTTTGGTGCCCTGCTGGTGGGTGAATTCACAGCAGCAACAAAGGGTGACAAGTCACGTAGGCCATACATTGGCAGGATGTAGCCATCAGCAAGAATGGCATTAATACCGTACTCTGCCACTCTGAGATAAATCAGGCCTTTTTTAAATATATATATATATATATATATATATTTAACCTTTTTAAAAAAAGATGTCTTCAAAGCTCTTTAAAAATGTTTTTAAAGTTGTTTTGTTTTAATGTATTTTAAGGTCTGTTTTTTATGACATTTTAAAGTGTTTTTAGTGCTTTTGTTTGCCACCCTGGGCTCCTGCTGGGAGGAAGGGCGGGATATAAATCAAATAATAAATAAATAAATAATAAAACCCTAAACAACTTGGGCTCAAAGTACCTTAAGGACCGCTTGACTCTTTATTTATTTATTTATTTATTTTATTTATTAAATTTATATACCGCCCGACTAGCAATAGCTCTCTGGGCGGTGAACATAAAATAGCATAAAAATACAATGAATAACAAAATAATACTAAAATACAATCAACAATCCAATACAATAAACATTTTTAAAAGTAAATCAGTGTAACTTAAAATGCTTCAGAGAATAGGAAGGTTTTGACCTGGCGCCGGAAGAAGAGCAGAGTCGGCGCCAGGCGTACTTCCTCGGGGAGACTGTTCCATAGTTCGGGGGCCACCACTGAGAAGGCCCTAGATCTTGTCATCACCCTCCGGGCCTCCCTGTGAGTTGGAACCCAGAGGAGGGCCTTCGTAGCAGAACGTAGTGCACAGGCCGGTTCATATCGGAAGAGGCGTTCCAAAAGGTATCGTGGTCCCGCACCATATAAGGCTTTATAGGTTAATACCAACACTTTGAATCTAGCCCGGAAACATATTGGCAACCAGTGCAAGCTGGCCAGAACAGGTGTTATATGCTCGGACCGCTTATGTTCCATCTCAATCACTGAGACCTTCTGATGAGGCACTTTTGTGGTTCCCCACGCTCCAGCTGTTTGACTGGCCTCCACCGGGAACTGAGTCTTTAGTATGGCAGGCTGTGCCCTGTGGAACTCTGTATCAACAGACATTTGTCTGTCTTGCGGGCCTCTCTTGAAAACTGAACTTTTTACACAAGCCTCTGCAATTTGATTTCTTTTTCTTTTTAACCAATCTCTGTTTATTGATGTTTGACTGATGTTTTTAATGATGTTTTATGGCTGTTTTTATGATTTTATTTTTGTATGTTGTACTCTTGATATATTCTTATCAAAGTACAGATTAGAACTACATAAATAAATAAATTATCCTGTGGGAAACTCCCATAAGAAAGAGAAAAGAAAACCAACAATGGACTTCTATGTATGTTTACTCAGAAGTAAATTTTACTGCATTCAGTAACTTAGTTTTCAAATTCCAATGTTTATATTAGAACAATACCTTTATAGGGCCAACCAAAAGATTTTAAAAAACGGTGGAAGTTTTCAAATTCCCCCAGATGGCTTCATCATTCATGTTTAAAATTCCAAGAAGGAAGGAGACAGAAAAGGCTGTTGGTGTTAATCAAGCCATCCATGACTGCATCTGTTAAGTTTTAACATGGAATTTAAGAGGAGATAGCAGATGTTCAAATGAGGCATTCTCAGGTAGGGATGGGAGAGAAATTTGATTCAGTTCGCATTTAAGGCGAACCTACATTATCCAGACTTTCCAAAACAATATGTGAACCAAAACACAGGCATGCTTCATAATTCACACAATATTGCAATGCTCTTTTCCAGCAAGCAATGTGTACAAAATTGCATATATTCAGGTAAAGTGTGCATACAAATAACAAAACTGTATCATACTAGGGGAAATTCCTTTGCAAAATAGGCAAAACTGCATACAAAAGTGTGTATATTAGGAGAAATTCGCACTAAAAGTCTGGAGGGGAAAAATTGCAGATTGAATGGAAATATGGAAAACTGTATGAGAAATGAGAAAAATTGTCAGATCCTTCCATACCTACTCAGGTGCTTGGAGGTTCATGTTGCACCACAGGCTCCTGGAAGAATAAAACAGATAATAACTGAGCCCACATCTCTGCACAAACAACAACTAGCTATTATTCAGTTCTGCATCCATCCTTATGCAAAACACACAGGTTCCTTTGATAAGTGGAGAAAAGGAATAAAGAGAAATTAGGCAGTCCTTATATAAGCAGAAGTAGAGATTAATTATAGATACTGTGCAAGGTATTGAAAAAAAAGTCAATAGAAGCCAAATTTGGTAGCTTTACCTAGCATTTGGAGTTAATGTTCCTTCAGAGAATAAAGGTCCATCTTCAGGTGGTGTCAGATCTACTTCTGCCTAGGATCTTACTGTGTACAGTTACATTTTCAGAAGCACTCAACTCAGGGTTAACCATGCTTCAGAATACAGAACAATGCACAATTAAGCCAACTGTATATGCAGCACACAACAAAGAAGGATAAGAGTGATTTGGAAATTATGAACATCATAACGGTATAGTTGCCTTTGCAGATGAGTATGCTAAACATATGATGGCAGTGTACAGGAAGAAAGGAAGATCTATATATAAAAATAAAAGTCAAGATTTCACTTATGCTACACAAAAACAATGTCTATTTTTTATGTAATTGAGATTTAATGAAGGCTATTGTCAATCTCAGAGTGGGGAGCAGGAAAAAGTCTGGTTATTTTTCCTCTGATTGATTTTTATGGTCTTGTATATTTATATCTATTTGTTTAATGCATTGTAAGTCCCTTGGAGACCTTTGGGAAACTAGTGACTAGCAAGTCTGATAAATTAAAATAATAATTTAAATGTATGCAAGTTTAACATTCATATTAATTGTGAATATGCAAAACAAAACAAACAAGTGATTCCCCAAAAGAGGGTAAGGGAGGGTAAGGGAGATTGGTTTAAAACTGAACAGGTGACAGCCCCAGTTGTGAGGGTCTAGGTCTAAATACCATGTCACACATGCATGTCTAACACTTGAATTCTCATCACTTGATTGCTTAGCACCTCATTACTGGCCCTGGAACACATAACCTATATTTATTGCAAAATGGTGTGTTTAAGGTCACTAGTATTGGAAATGTGGCTTATTCAAAGTTGCAAACCTAAAGATGGACAGTCAATCTGTGTTGATTTCACATACAGTATACAGGCATACCCCGCTTTAATGTTTGCAATGGGACCGGAGAGTATACTTTAAGCGAAAATAAACTTTAAGTGAAGCAATTGTCTTCACTTGTACTGCACACAATCACCACTAGATGGCAGCGGCATCATGCCAATAAAGCTTACATTATTGCGAAGCACGCGAACGTTAAGCGGGGTATGGGGACGTATGGAGCATGTACGTTATAGCGAGGCGACGTTAAGTGAAGTGATGTTAAGCGGGGTATGCCTGTATTCACCCATAAGTCCTTTCCTTCTTGTGTCTGCATAAATATGTCATTTTTAAACATCTGCAAGAAAATTTGTTTTAATTTTAAAGTGGATTTTCTCCAAAATATGTATTCAATTCTTTCAATTTTTCTCTTCCACTATTACTTCTACTGCTATCATAAAAATTGAGGATGTAATCTTATGGTCCGTTCAAAGGTGTCCCAAGCACCCTTTGTTTTTTCAGATTTCCCTCTTCAGGTGTAGAGATGGAGGCCTGCCCTCAGAATCCTACTCCCTCTGTCACAGAAAAGTTTCCTGCAGTTGCTCTTCTGCTCTGATGACAGAGAGGGCAAAATGGGGGAGTGAATTAGGAGAGGCTGTGTATCTGCTGGATCCATAGTCCTCCCATTTCCCCAACATTCGCCAGGTGTAGGGGGAAAGTGCACCAGCCCTGGGACCCACGGGACGGGAAACTTTTTTTAAAAAAAATGAAGACAGAAAGGGAGTAAAGGAAAAATACTGTAGCTCCTTCTGCTCTGCCAGTGTGAGCCCAGCTGATCTTTGAATTGTTTGGTTCATCTGCCACAACTACGCCCTCCCCAGACCCCCATAGGATTATTCTGCCCTATACAAACATAAATAGATGGAAACATACAATACACAACTGAATTAAGACAACAAAAACCTGGATAATGTTTTGCTCTAATCAAAAATGACCCCCACTCCTCTTCCTCTTACCAGTGGCAGTACAGCAGGAACGGAGGTCTTCCTCCCTTTCATTACCCTATTCCTGATGCTGGCAAATGCTATTATAGCATGCTTTAGAGCACCAGGGGGAAAGAGAGCCCAGATGGTGGGTCAGAGAGACACAGACTTCCCTTGTTACCTCCTGCAAGGACAGTTGGTGCTGATGCTCCTGCAACACTAGTTAGGGACAATTGGGTTATCATGACATGGGAGACCACATAGGAGTGTGATTTTGGGAGTTCATGAGGGGCTGGGAGAAGGAGACAAACTATGTCATTGCAGCAGGAAGGGTCTGTATTGGGCTTGAATTTCACCGAGCTATTATCCATTTTTTTGAAAAGGGGGTAGAGAGCTCAGTTTGCCAAGCCAGTTCTTAAGCAGACTAGATGAACGAGCCATCATGCAGTCAGTTGAACAACATGGTCCATGTTCTTGGGCCTCTAACTAAGGTTCTGGGGTTTAGTCTATCCCACTATGATAGAATTGAGATGTTAACAGGGTCAAGATTCAAATTAAGCTGTCTTTGGTAACTAGTTCTTTCTTTGCCGTGAGTTGTATTTTGGTGACTCTTGCTTCTCCCATTTTTTAAATCATTTTTTTTCCTTTTGGCTGCAGTGAAGTTAATTTATCAATGAAGTGGAAGGGAACAAACTTTTTAGCTTGCTAGGAGTGCAGAAACATCTGCTGGAGTCATAAGTGGCTTGCTGGCTGAGTTCAGCAGGGGAAAAGCTGGCAATTAATCTGAAGTGTCAGTGTACAAGATGCAAGTGGTAGTGCAGAGTTTCTGGGGACAAAAAGGTAGCTTCAGAAGCCCAAGGCTGTATGTGTTTCTGTAACTTAAAAAGAAGAAGCTAAAACGTGGTTTTTTGTAGCAGAACAAACTCTCCCTCAGAATGCTGCTTAACCTGTAGAGTTCAGTCAAACGTACACAGACCTATGCTATGAAGTGGACATGCAATAATGTGGTCTACCAAGATTCAGGGTTGTGTGAACAAACCTTTGAGCCCTGGATACAAAGTTCATTACTCTCCTTCCTACATCCCATTAAGGGTGCTGCCAAATTTCAACCCAGCTAGCATTCCAGCTAGCTGTCAACTGGGATAAAAACATTTCAGCAGGTTATGGTTGCATTAAAAGTGGGGGGCTGTCAGTGAAAACCTCAGCTCCTTGCTGCACTGAAGTTTTGGGATGGGTATAGTAGGTGCCTTGCACAGTCTGGAGTAGGGTTGCCAGGTCAGAAGCATCCCAAACCCTGAGATTTCAAGGGCTTGCCCTAGTGATGTCATAGGGGCAGGCCCTAGTGATGTCATTAAGCATTAACCACAGCTGCTTGGAACATATCATTCAAACAAACAAAAAATTCTGATTGGAAATTAAGATAGAAATCTTAGCTACATGAGGGTGTTTCCCGGTCCAGATGAAGTGATGCGATCATTTCTTCTCACCTGCTTAGAGAGCCTGGGTAAGGAAAATTTAATCTAGCCTATTTGCTTCTGGCAAGAAGGATTTCAGTGCCCTCAGGCCAGGCCAGTAACTGGAAGGTCTCAGTTTTTCATTTTTCTAATGTTAAATTTGGTTCTCTAGTTTTCTGCAGCAATTTGTGATTTTTTTTAAAAAAAATCCCCATGAAAATTCTTCTAATAAATACACTTGTGTATGCAGTTTTCACTAATGTACACATTTTTGCAATTTATCCTAATATAATGCATTCGTGTAAATTATTTTCACCAATATATTGATTTTGTACACACTTTCCCCTAATATATGCATTTTTTTGTGAACATTGTTCGGCTGGAGAACTGCATCGCAAAATTCGGATAAGTGTGCATCTGGAAGGAGGTCTGTGTTTCAGTCCTCATACTGTTTTGGAAAGTGAGATTTTGATAATGTCAGCTTGAAATGCAAACTGAATTGAATTTATTCCCCATCCTTAGGTGGCAGTTGTTCTTTGTTAGATCCTGTAGTTTCAGGTGGGAGGGGGACCAGGTTCTCCAATTCTGAAGCAACATATAGGTACACTTTCAAAACAATTTTTAAACCTTTTAGTTTGCAGTGTCTTGTGATTTTACAATTCAGCACTGAAATAATAAAATCGCAGTCCTTTCTTGAGAGTATCCCATTAAAATGAATGTTCTACGTTGACATGCATAGTACTTGCTTATTAATGTAATTAAGGTTTCCTTACCCAAAAAGCTGAGTCTGCTCTCACTTTCTTGCCGTTGTTTTTGTTTTTCTGTCACCTTCTGTGAGTGCCTCTCTTTCCCTCCCTCACAACCACCTCTCTATTTGCTCCTTACTAAGTGTCACCTGGCCGGAAATCAAATGTACAGAAAATAAATCTGGAAAGGTTTCATCATCCTTAGAAGTTAATATAGGTGGCAGTTCTTTGCTAGATCCTGTAGGGTGTTTTTTTTGGGGGGGGTCCCACTCTGAAGCAACAAAATGAAAAGTTTCAAAACAAAAACTATTTTTAGTTAGCAAAGTCTTCCATTTTACAATTTACAAATCAGCACTGAAATAGCAACACATTTACTTGAGAGTAAATCCTATTAAAATGCAGATGATACAAAATTGAGGGGCACAGCTAATACCATGGAAGACAGAAAAAAAATTCAAAGGGACCTTGATAGGCTGGAGCATTGGGCTGAAAACAACAGAATGAAATTGAACAGGGAGAAATGCAAAGTTCTACACTTAGGAAAAATAAACCAAATGCACAGTTATAAGATGGGGGATACTTGGCTCACCAATATGACATGTGAGAAGGATCTTGGAATTGTCATTGATCACAAACTGAATATGAGTCAACAGTGTGATGTGGCTGCAAAAAAAGGCAAATGTTATTTTAGGCTGCATTAACAAAAATATAGTTTCTAAATTGTGTGAAGTATTAGTTCCCCTCTATTCAGCACTGGTTAGGCCTTGTCTTGAGTACTGCGTCCAGTTCTGGTTTCCGCACTTCAAGAAGGATGCAGACAAACTGGAACAGGTTCAAAAGAGGGCAACAAGGATGATCAGGGGTCTGGAAACAAAGCCCTATGAGGAGAGACTGAAAGAACTGAACATGTTTACCCTGGACAAGAGAAGACTGAGGGGAGTTATGATAGCACTCTTCCAGTACATGAAAGGTTTCCACACAGAGGAGGGCTGGGATCTCTTCTTGATCATCCCAGAGTGCAGGACACGGAATAATGGGATCAAGTTGCAGGAAGCCAGATTTCGACTGGACATCAGGAAAAACTTCCAGTTAGAGTCATACGACAATGGAACCAATTGCCTAGAGAGGTAGTGGGCTCTCTGACACTGGAGGCATTCAAGAGGCAACTGGACAGCCATCTGTTGGGAATGCTTTAATTTGTATTCCTGCATTGAGCCGGGAGTGCACTTGATGGCCTTATAGCCCCCTTCCAACTCTACCATTCTATGATTCTATGCAGTAAAAAAAAAAAAGCCTTGCTTAAACCCAAGAAGCTTTACTCAAAGAGTAAGCATTGCTAAGCAACACAACCTATATCCCTCTAGTTAGTGGTGGGGAGGGGAGATATAAAAGCCCCAAGGGGATTATGGCTAAAACCCTGCAAGGTAGGGACTTCGAGCAGTTAGGCTAGGCTAGCTCATTTCACAGAAATTAGGTGGCGGGGTTCACATTTTGGTTTACACTGCAGATAGGAATTTACATTTTTTTTAAATGAAAGCAAAGAGTGTGGACCCCCTGTTGGCTCGGGGCCCCCTAGAACCCAACCCTTTCTACCAGTTTTTCGGTGGCCCTGATTTGAACCACCAAGCAGGTAGAATCATAGTGAAAATAGAATTTTCCTTTTATTAGTTCCATCTTGGTTTTCAAATGCTAGAAACAAGCAGCAGATGTCATGTGGTACTCACAGGAAGGAGATATCAATGGTCACTGGGGAGTGGGATCATGTTCCTGGCCTCTGCCCTTATAGTGGGCCCCACTTCTGGACTTCCATGTTTTAGGGTAGCCATCTGCAGTGAAGACCCTGGGGCAAACCCAGATGCCAACTCTGTCCCCAAGTTTGGGGATTGTGCCTGGCAACCCAATCCCAGCATATAATAATGTCTTTCTCAACACCTAATAATATCATTCACAACATCAGAGGTTCATTCATTTGCTCATCCTCCAATGTGACATATGCCATGATCTGTCTATAATGCTCTTATGCATTCTACACAGGACAAAGAAGCAAGTCAGCATGCAAAAGAGTAAATGGACACAAATCTGACATCAGGAATGGCAATACTCAGAAAACAGGGTGGGACATTTTGGCCTCCCAGGACACGCTGTAGCTGACTTTAAGTTGGCCATATTGGAACATCAGAACTTCAAATCTCTCTGGCACAGGAAACTACTTAATTATAATTCTTCAAGAAATTCAGTGCTATCACTCATGGACTGAATCAGGACAATGGATTTGTATCAGACTACATGTGTTAATTGGCTTACCAATGCCATGGTGTCTGTGTTACCAACAACTATTTTTTTTGTGAATGACTGCTGTGAATAATGTAATTATTTCCATCAGTACTTTTCTGCATTTCTTTTCCTTCTGACCTCACTGTTTACAATATCCCCTCCCCAGCCATGTGGATGGGAGGAAGGGTGGGATATATACATAAACAAACAAACAAACAAACAAACAAACTTGCAACTCAGGATAACACTTCATGCATCTGATGAAGTACACCATGTTGACCATTGAACCGCACTGTCACTGAGTTTGTTTTCCATCAAGTCTGAAAAACTGTAGCTAGGGGGAGTTATGTCTTTGCCCAGTCTGGGAACGGACAGCCAAGGCCGTTGCTATGGTAACCATCGCGATAGACTGGGAAAAGTTCTAGCAGCTATCTGTGTTAAGCTGAGTCTTCTGTGTAATGTCTTTGAACTGAGAACTTCTCTCCTAGAGGGGGGGATCTTAAAGCCTTAAGCCATAATGTCTTAATAAAAGACTCTTAACCTGATCTAATGCATCTGAGAAGTTTCTTGAGCAACTTAACTCCAACGTAATGCATGCTGTTTCACGCAACAACGCACACACGTCAACACACCATACTCTTATGAAAGTTTTTGCCATAATAAATCTGCTAGTCTTTAAGGTGCCATAAGACTCAATGTGTTCTTCACAATTCTAGAACTGAAACAAATTTGGTCCCCAAAGTTCTCAGTATGCCTTTTGTGAATTTTGTATGGAGTATGTCTTACTTATTCTCTGAAAACTGTAACTGCTCAATAATTTGGTATCTGTACATGATATCAGATAACATTATATGACATTTGAATTTGCTGTGCATTGCTTTTTCACATTTGACAGTATCTGGTAGCAAACATGCAATGGCATTTAATATATGACAGGACTTTTCACGCTAACGTTTGACTGTATATGATATGGGAATTTTCACTGTATGAATCAAGGTCTAAAGCAAAAGTGGGGAACTTTAGGCCTTGGGGCCAAATGCAGTCCTTTAGGCCTCTCTGCTTGACCCTGAGGATGCTCCCTAAGCCGTGGACCCTCTACAGGCCTGGCCCTGCTCCACACCTTCATCAAATCCTTTTGTTTGGCTGGAATGTGTCATTTAATTGTGTGCTTCTTGCTTTCCTGGATGGAGGATGGAGAGATGTGTTTCTGGGGTTCGGAGATAACAAACCCTTTGACTTTTGCGTGTCTGGAATGCAGTCTTCTGTGACAGAGACCACATTCACACCAGACATTTATTCCACTATTATTCCACTTTAAATAGTCATGGCTTCCCCCAAAGAATCCTGGGAAGTGTATTTGTTAAGCGTGCTGAGAATTGTTAGGAGATCTCTATTCTCATCACAGAGCTACAGTTTGTCAGAGTGGTTTAACAGTCATTTTCTCTTCCCAGAAAACTCTGACAATTGTAGTTCTGTGAGGAAACAGGAGTCTTCTGACAGTCTTCATCACCCTTCACAAACCCCAGGATTCTTTGAGGGAAGCCATGATGGTTAAAGTGGAATAATAGTGGAATAAATGTTTGGTGTGAATGTGGCCAGAGCTAAGCATCACATCCATTGATTCACCAACTTTTGCCTCTTGGCCCAATCCACTTCTGACCCTACCAAGTACTGGCCTGTGGCCCCTGGAAAATATTCTACAATTCCCTTGGGCTGACAAAGATTCCCCATTTTTAATCCAATGGTATACAGGGCATGGGAACACTGGAAAGTGACCATGACTTTTTCAAAATTCTAGAAGTGAAACAAATTTAGACCCCCAATGTTCTTAAAATATCCATGGAATTGTTATTTAGTCAAAGTGGGCACCAACCATAATATGTGGTTCAGAACCTGATTCAGAACTTCAGAAAATATCCCACCTTAGTCTGAGGCACTTTGTAGGCTGCCAGATTTGGCTCAGTGTCCATTCAAGTCCACTTCATTCCCCTGTCCTTCACTATTTGGAATCAAGAAATGGTTATAACTTTTTTCCCTTTTGACAGGTGAAATTTGCAGGCATACTAGCTCATCCAGAGTGGATAAAGCCTGCAGGCAAATAGGTCTGGAGCCTCTGTGCTGGGCACCGTCAAAGTGTACATGTTAAAAAAAGAAAACATCTGTAACTTTTCTATTTTTGGACAGAATTGGATGAAATTCTCAGGAAAAGTCCCCCTTTCTGAGGGAATGAATCTGCCAAATTTCAAAAGGAGATCTGCAGTGTTTTTCCTATTAGAGCAGCCATTGCCATTTTGGGTGGATAAAAAAGGAATCATGTAATCTCCACTAGTGTTTTGTGGGGGATTGGTCTGAAAATTGTAAAGATGAAATAGGTAGGTAAAAACCTGCCAAACTGCAAACAAATGGGTCCAAGAACTTTTGTAGTAAGTACCTTTAAAATTGATCTTGGGAAGGGGCGAACCAAAAGAGATTTGCTTCCTGGGTGAAACCATTCTTTCTGATTACAAGCATGACCTGTCAGTCACAACAGAACTCTCCTCTGCCCTGTCTCAACTCTGGTGTTTGCTCAACCTTGCCTCCCCCTGGCATTATTATTTATATGGCAAGATTAGAAATATGATTTTCACTTTTAAGAGATGCTTGTTGGAGCAAATTTTGGATGTCTTGATTACCAGGAAGTGCTTCAGGGCCTTCCGATTTGACTTGTGCTGCCTTGCACAGATCCCACTTCATCTCTGACAAGCCCCAAATCCCTCTGAGGTACCCTGCTTTGGCTCAGAATTTGTCCGAAGCCAATGCACATCTCCATCATTTATTATCTAATGGCATTTGACAACTAACCTGCAGTGGCATTATTATTTGATGCCTGCTGAAATCTCAGTGAACCACTGGAACTGCTTGAATGTTAAGAATAAGCTTTTGCAGCTTTCCCAAAAGGTCCAATGGGACAAACCTGAGTGGTCTCCTCAGGAACATGTTGTAAAGGGTAAGCACTAACATGGAAAAAGCCTTGCTTCTAACTGGGACTGATGGATTTATCAAATTTGGTTTCCCATAATTTCTCATTTTTCCAGTGTTCAGTTCACTCTGTTTCACTATCAATTTGTGGGAGTTTTTTTTTTTAAAAAAAAGCCTGCATGAAAAAATTCCCTGAATATACACATTTTAATATACAATGTAATATTTTGCAAGGAAATTTTCTTAATATAATGCATTTTTGTACATTATTTTCTGTAATATGCATTCTCTCTCTCTCACACACACACACACACAAACACACACACACACACTCCCCTCTCACACACACTTTTTGTTTTGGAGAACTACATCACAGAATTCAGAGAATTGCAAATCTCAAAGAATAGCTGCCTTCACCTTTTGGTTCAGGAAGTATGACTTAAGCAAGTTCCCATTACAATGTGAAGCAAATGAATCTCTCCCTGATCCCTCCTCCTAGCAGAAAGTAATCTAACTCTAGCTGTTGAAGGGACCTGAAGCAGCTCTTCATTTAATGATCACAGTGCATGGGAAGAGAGATATGAGAGGAAGCACTTCCTGAGGCAGTTTGTGGCTTTAAAGGTTCAAAACTAGCACCTTGAACTGTGCCTGGAAACCGAGTGTTCACTGGAGGTGCTTCATGGGTAATACTGGGATAACAAATGACTGGTGGATAAAAGATGAACATACACTTTTCCATAATCATAGTTTCAGTAAGTGAAATATAAAATGCTGAGAGATAACAGGATACAGAGATAACAGGCACCTAGAAATTAAGGACTTAAAGTAATTTGAGGGCCAGAAAAACATACGGAAGAGATGCAAATGGATCAGACAAAGCAAAGAAGATCAAAGAGTATTTAATATTTGCACACAGGGACCAGTAATGTGGAAGAGAGAAGAATGTCTGTCCAGGGGAATAGACATAAGGAATAGCAAAAGCAGTGTAAAAAAATACACATAAACAATATAGAACTAATGAAAAAAAAAACAGAGAACAAAAGGTAAGTGAAGGCACAAGGGGAATGAATTAAAAATAATGTGCAAAGGAGAAGAGAATCACAAAGGAATAGCACAACAATAGTTTATGTTTAGATTATGTTTGCCTCCCAGAAGATGCCTACAAACACTCCCCCCCCAATTTCACATCAGCATTTAAAATATTTATTTATATGACATTTCTCTCCCCAATCCAAAGCACACAGAAATGTCAGCTCTAAGCATGTTTACATGGATGAAAGTCCTATTGGTTTAAATTGGCCCCTCATTAGTAAGTGGACTAAGCATTGCAGTCTTATAGTGCTATCATATATTTACGCAAAAGTAATTCCTCTGAATTGTTTGGGATTGCAGTGTTAAGAGTTGTTTTGGACATAGCAAAAAAGAGGAAAGGACCAGATGTTCCATATGCATGTGCTTCTTATACAAAATCAATTTTGCACAGTTCTTCCCTGATTATGTGGGGAATCAGATGGCCCTCCTCCCTATATGTTCAAAGAGTACATGACGGGGTTGTAGGACTGTGTAGGAATCACAGTTCCTAGAAGACTTGAGCTTCCTGTTGGCTGCACTTATTTGCCTCATTCAGAGTCAAGCTTGTGTACTTTCCCCAACAGGGCGATTTATACTTTGTCCCCAGATTGGACAAAGGGGTGCAGATGCACTGGGCCCACAGACAATAGGGGCCTGAGACGCTGACCTTTTATATTTTTAAAAAAGTAAATTTGTAGCCCTCCTAAAAAAGAAATTATGAAGCAAAATCTGCAAGTAACCTTCTAAGCAATTTTATTTATTAAATCTATTTATTTATTTATTATATTTGTATCCCACCTTTCCTCCAAGAATCTCAAGTTAGTGGGCATGGTTCATCTCCCTCTCCATTTTAATCTCACAACAACCTCGTGAGGTAAGTTAGGCTGGGAGATAGTGACTGGTCCAAGGTCACCCAGCAAGCTTCATGGCTGAGTGGGGATTTGAACTCTGGTCTTCCAGGTCATAGTCCAACATTCTCACCACTATACCACACTGGGTTTCTGTGAGATGAGCCAACCTGGCTGCCCTTACTTTTCAGTGTTTTTAGCCAATAAGTGAAGTCAGAGCTGTGGTTGATGACTGTATTGTTTGGACACCAGGCAATAGGAACCCCTGGAATCCTAATGAGCTGTTTCCCCCTCCATTTTAGTGCACATTTCCTTCTTCTGTCTAATTTTCTACTCCTCAGAATCTCCATAGCGTGCCCTTCCTTTTTTCCCTAGCAACTAGGATGCACCTTTCCTGTGGTAGGTTCATCTGAGATTGGACACTTCCTAGAAGTTATTTTCTGCAAATACGACTGCACAATAAATAGGGAGGGATGTTAAAGAACTCCCTCCCTAGTGCCCCCACCAAATGGCAAATGCAAAATGTGAAAGCTTTACAAAGAGGCTTAGACATGTCTCCTGATGTGCAAGAGCTAAATACCAGGCACTTATTAAGAATGCATAGAGCAGATTGGCTTCAGGCGTTTAGCATTTCTGGTTAAAAGTAAAGCCTGAAGCAGAACAACTATTGCCACAACCCTGTTTGTTGTCTTTCTGTTTTCTGGTTGCTAAGTAAGGCACATATCTATTCTTTCTTTCTGTGCAAATATAAGGTGTTTGATCTCAGTATATATCCACCAGGCATTATGAAACAGCAAGCAGCAATGTTATACTTTGCTGGCTAATCTGAGGCAACAGTAAAAGAGGTGAATCCTTTAGTACTACAAACAGTATCTCAACAGTAAATGCTGCATTGCCAAGAGTTTTCAGAGGTCTTTATGACAATGCAGCAGTGAGGCCTACAATCCATTGCAGCTTGACATGGGTCCCAAATGGTTATTTGTACAGGTCATTCCATTTTGGTGTTTTTGCATAAGCCCTGATGGCTTCAGCTGATTTGGGCCATTTCTGGGTCACATGGAACGTTGAGATTGGGTTGCCCTTACATTCAAAGATGTGCTGTGATTTGATAGTCATTACGAGTTTATAGAATGGCACTCTAGGGAGTGCTGTAAAACCTCTTCCATATTTAGGGCTCCTTCCTACATTAATTTGAAGTCAGGAACTGTGTGCTTTTAAAATTACTTATTCTGTGGTAGTGAAGCCTCTAACACTGCTAGGCTGTTACAGTGGTGAGACAAAATGGAATTTTCATGAATTTCCCAACTCCTCAGGGAAGAAAACTGTCAGGAACAAAAATATTCATAGTCCAGCACCTGTGAGAAAGGACTGCCATCAGGCTGGCTGGCATTGAACTGTATAGGAGCCCCGGGCAAGGGGGAGGGGGCTGGGCAAAACAGAGTAGGTTGGAAAGCTGATGTGAAGACATTGCCAAAAAAGGGAACATAAGAGACAGATGGCCTAGAGGCAGGAAGACTGAAGGAAAACTTTGCATTGCATATAATGTTGTACCAAAAGAAGAGCCACATGTCCTTTTACAGGGATCCTTTCTGTAATTCTGGTGGTGTGCTATTACAAATGAAGAACCAAAATCAAAGGCTTTTTTGATTTCATAAAGCTTGCACTTTTCCAGCCACAGAAAATGGTCTGACACTGCTTTGTATCTCCACAAGCCCAGGGGATTTAACATAGGGCCAATTAATTTAAAGCCAACCTACACATGATGTTAAAATGTTTGTTGTTGTTATGTGCCTCCAAGTCGACTATGACTTATGGCGACCCTATGAATCAGTGACCTCCAAGAGCATCTGTCATGAACCACCCTGTTCAGGTCTGTGGCTTCCTTTATGGAATCAACACATCTCTTGTTTGGCCTTCCTCTTTTTCTACTTCCTTCTGTTTTTCCAAGCATTATTATCTTTTCTAACGAATCATGTCTTCTCATTATGTGTCCAAAGTATGATAACCTCAGTTTCATCATTTTAGCTTCTAGTGATAGTTCTGGTTTGTCTTTTTTGCAGTCCATGGTATCCGCAAAGCTCTCCTCCAACACCACATTTCAAATGAGTTGATTTTTCTCTTATCAGCTTTTTTCACTGTCCAACTTTCACATCCATACATAGAGATCGGAAATATCATGGTCTGAATGATCCTGATTTTAGTGTTCAGTGATACATCTTTACATTTGAGGACATTTTCTAGTTCTCTCACAGCTGCCCTCCCCAGTCCTAGCCTTCTTCTGATTTCTTCACTATTGTCTCCATTTTGGTTAATGATTGTCCCAAGGTATTGATAATCCTTGACAAGTTCAATGTCCTCCTTGTCAACTTTAAAGTTGCATATATCTTCTGTTGTCATTGCTTTAATCTTTTTGACATTCAGCTGTAGTCCTGCTTTTGTGCTTTCCTCTTTAACTTTCATTAGCATTCGTTTCAAATCATTACTGGTTTCTGCTAGTAGTATGGTATCGTCTGCATATCTTAAATTATTGATATTTCTCCCTCCAGTTTTCACACCTCCTTCATCTTGGTCCAGTCCTGCTTTCTGTATGATATGTTCTGCATACAGATTAAATAAATAGGGTGATAAAATACACCCCTGTCTCACACCCTTTCTGATGGGGAACCAATCGGTTTCTCCATATTCTGTGCTTACACTAGCCTCTTGTCCACAGTATAGGTTGTGCATCAGGAGAATCAGATGCTGTGGCACCCCCATTTCTTTTAAAGCATTCCATGTTTTTTCATGATCTACACAGTCAAAGGCTTTGCTGTAATCTATAAAGCACTGGGTGATTTTCTTATGAAATTCCTTGGTCCGTTCCATTATCCAACGTATGTTTGTGATATGATCTCTGGTACCTCTTCCCTTTCTAAATCCAGCTTGGACGTCTGGCATTTCTCGCTCCATATATAGGAAGAGCCTTTGTTGTAGAATCTTGAGCATTACTTTACTTGCATTGGATATTAAGGCAATAGTTCAATAATTACTGCATTCCCTGGGGTCCCCTTTCTTTGAAATTGGGATGTATATGGAATGCTTCCAGTCTGTGGGCCATTGTTTAGTTTTCCATATTTCTTGACAGATTTTAGTCAAAATTTGGACAGGTTCAGTCTCAGCAGCTTGTAGCAACTCTATTGGTATGCCATCTATTCCCGGTGATTTGTTTCTTCCAAGAATTTTAAGAGCAGCTTTCACCTCACATTCTAAAATTTCTGGTTCTTCATCATATGGTTCCTCCACAAATGAATCTGTCATCCTGTCATCTCTTTTATAGAATTCTTCGGTGTATTGGTTCCATCTTCCTTTTATTTCATCTCGGTCAGTCCATGTGTTCCCCTGTTGGTTATTCAACATCCCTACTCTTGGTTTAAATTTCCCTTTCATTTCTCTAATCTTTTGGAACAGGGCTCTTGTTCTACCCTTTTTGTTGTCCTCTTCTATTTCTATACAGTAACTATTGTAATAGTTATATTTGTCCCTAAGTACTAGTCGGTGTATTGTTGCATTTAGGGTTCTGACTGTGTTTCTATCTCCTTTTTCTTTTGCTTTCCTTCTCTCTTTAACCATTTGAAGAGTTTCTTCAGTCATCTATTGAGGTCTTTCTCTCTTTTTAACGAGAGGTATTGTCTTTTTGCATTCTTCCTTGATAATCTCTCTGACTTCACTCTATAGTTCTTCTGGTTCTCTGTCAACTAAGTTTAAAGCCTCAAACCTGTTCCTTATTTGATATTTATATGCTTCTGGGATGTTATTTAAATTGTATTTTGGCATTATGAGTGCTTTGTTGGTCTTCTTTAGCTTTACTCTGATTTTCAATATGACCAGTTCATGATCTATACCGCAGTCTGCTCCTGGTCTTGTTTTTCCAGAAAGTATGGAACTTCTCCATCTTCTGCTACCAATTATATAATCAATTTGATTCCTATATTGACCATTTGGTGATGTCCACGTGTACAGTCGTCTTTTCAGTTGTTCATAAAATGTGTTCACAAGAAACAAATTATTGGCTTCACAGAATTCGAAAAGTCTTTCTCCTGCTTCATTTCTATCTCCTAAGTCCCATTTTCCCACAATTCCTAGTTCGTCTCTGTTCCCTACTTTTCCATTCCAGTCCCCCATGATTATCAGCACATCTCATTTTGGTGTGTTATCAATTTCTTCCTGTACTTCTGCGTAAAATATTTCCAATTTCTCTTCTTCTGTGTTTGACAAAGTTTACTTAGTGCTGTCTGGAACATAAAATGATCCCAAGAACATTTAAATTGGTTGTCCAGACTGGTTGACCAGTCTGCTCCTGGTCTTGTTTTTCCAGAAAGTATGGAACTTCTCCATCTTCTGCTACCAATTATATAATCAATTTGATTCCTATATTGACCATTTGGTGATGTCCACGTGTACAGTCGTCTTTTCAGTTGTTCATAAAATGTGTTCACAAGAAACAAATTATTGGCTTCACAGAATTCGAAAAGTCTTTCTCCTGCTTCATTTCTATCTCCTAAGTCCCATTTTCCCACAATTCCTAGTTCGTCTCTGTTCCCTACTTTTGCATTCCAATCCCCCATGATTATCAGCACATCTTGTTTTGGTGTGTGATCAATTTCTTTCTGTACTTCTGCGTAAAATCTCTCCAATTCCTCCTCTTCTGCATTTGCTGTCGGAGCATAGACTTGGATGATGGTTATGTTGATAGGTTTCCCGTTTAATCTCATTGATATCACTCTCTCAGACCTTGCGTTGTAGCTCCTAATTGCTTTAGCTACATCACTTCTCACTATTAAAGCAACTCCATTTCTTCTTAATTTCTCATTTCCTGCATAAAATATTTTGTAGTTGCCTGATCGGAAATGTCCCATTCCCGTCCATTTTAGTTCGCTCGCACCAAGTATTGTAATGTTGATGTTGTCCATTTCTTGCTTGACAATTTCTAACTTTCCCTGGTTCATGCTTCTCACCTTCCATGTTCCTATTCTGTGCATCATACAACTCCGGACTCTTCTTTCTCATCTGTGTGCATCAGCCTCTGGGCTTCCTTTTGGCTTTGACCCAGCTGCGTCATTAGTCACAGCGCTACTTGTACTTGTCCTTTGTTCTTCCCCAGTAGCTTGGTGAGTGCCTTCTGACCTGGGGGGTCTCGTCATCCAGCACTATCTCATGTTGCATTTTGGATACTCTGTTCATAGGGTTTTCGTGGTAAGAGATATTCAGAGGTGGTTTACCACTGCCTTCCTCTAAGTTTGGATGCATCTTAGTCTGGTGTTTCAGCTTTGACCATTCCGCCTTGGGTGCCCCTGCTAGGAGTCTAGCCTCTTGGTCTAGACTCCTGGTGGCATTGCTCTTAGCTTCTTCAACACTCTCAAACCCTCTCACCACATTAAGGTGTGTATACAAAGAAGATTGCATTTAATGTGTATTTTTTAAAAAATGCAAAGAGAATCAATTGAGGATGGGGACGGGCTAATCATTATTATATAGCCACCAGAGTGGCTATATACTCTGGCCAGCATGGAATTTTCACATTCTGCAATGTTAAATTGAAAATACCCCCTGCCATTCTGCTGCTCCCCATAAGCTAATTTCCAAACAAAACCATACAAAACATATAGTCCTGAACTCAGAAATGCTTGCTTAACAACCCTCTAAGTTTTCATGGCGATACATAAAACACTCAGAGAGAATATAGAGTTCAAAGTGTAAAACAAGAGAAAAAATCCAGAACCCTTTTGGATATTTTTCTTTCAGTGGTCTCATAATTTGTTGAAATTAATTAAAAAATCAGCCATGTTCACAAGGTACCTGTAATCCTATTGCTGACCTTGTCCCATACTCTGACCTTCATCTTCTGTAGTTTAAAGGTTTAAAAAATGCATGCCTGAGTTTTAATTAATTTAAGAAATTTAACATTGAAGACAATGATAAGCGTGGGCATGCTTAGTAAGGACCAGCTGTCAGTGGTCTAAAAGCCAGACTCACTGCTGTTTGGCTTGGCTAATCAGGTGTTCACACCCATGCCAGATATTCATCCCACTTTAAACAGTCATGGCTTCCCCCATAGAATCCTGGGAAATATACTTTGTGAAGGGTGCTAAGAGTTGTGAGGAGATTCCTACTCCCCGACCGAGCTCCAGTGGCCAGAGTGGTGTAACAGTCAGCCCCTCTTCCAGGGATTGTAGCTCTGTGCGGAGAATAGGGTATGTCCTAGCAACTCTCAACACCCTTCACAAACTACACTTCCCAGGATTCTTTGGGGGAAGCTATGACTTTGTGAAGTGAAATAAAGGTCTGATGTGGAGGTGGCCAGTGACAGCTTTGGTTTAATTTGTGTGGGAGATTACATGCGCCTGTTGAATAATAATAATAATAATAATAATAATAATAATAATAATAATAATAAAATTTTATTTGTGAGTCACCTATCTGGCCGAATTAACGGCCACTCTAGGCGACGTACATTAACACAATAAAATAAAAATACAATATAAAACCAATACAACCACACTCAATAATTAAACTAATCACCCCTCATACATTTAAGCAACAGCGTTAAAAACTAACCCACCCCAGCGATCCCGTAGGCCTGCCTGAACAGCCAGGTTTTCAAGGTCCGGCGGAAACCTATCAGGGAAGGGGCATGGCGAAGGTCGAAAGGAAGGGATTTCCAGAGGGTGGGGGCCACAATCGAAAATGCTGTCTCTCTGGTTCGCACCAGCCTAGCTGTTTTAGCTGGTGGGACCGAGAGAAGGTCTTGTGTGGCTGATCTTGTCAGGTGGCATAATTGGTGATACTGGAGGCGCTCCTTCAGATAAGCTGGGCCGAAATCGTATAGAGCTTTAAAGGTCAACACCAGTACCTTGAATTGGGCCCGGTAAACAACTGATAACCAGTGTAAATCTACTAACGCCGGAGTGATATGATCACGGCGACGTCTGTTCTTAATCAAGTGTGCCGCCGCATTCTGTATCAGCTGTAATTTCCGGACCGTTTTCAAGGGCAACCCCACATAGAGCGCATTACAGTAGTCTAAGCGAGAGGAGACCAGGGCATGTATCACCTGTGGGAGAAGATGGGCAGGAAGGTAGGGTTGCAGCCTCCATATCAGATGGAGTTGATACCAAGCTGCCCGGCTCACTGCCAAAAATTGAGCCTCCATGGACAGCTGGGAGTCAAGAACGACCCCAAGGCTGCGGACCTGGTCCTTCAGGGGTAATCTTACCCCATTGAACACCAGCTCTATATCTCCCAACCTTCTCTTATCTCCCACGAGCAACAGCTCGGTCTTATCGGGGTTTAGCTTCAGCCTATTCCTTCCCATCCATCCACTTACGGATTCCAGGCACTGGACACGGTATCCACAGCCAACTCTGGTGAGGACTTAAACGAGAGATAGAGCTGAGTATCATCCGCACTGCAGCCCAAATCTCCTGATGATGCCCCCCAGCGGCTTTACATAGATGTTGAATAGCATGGGGGAGAGGATAGAACCCTGTGGCACTCCACAGTTGAGAGGCCAAGGGTCTGAAACCTCATCCCCCAATGCCACCTGTTGATGTCTGTCTGAAAGATAGGAACGGAGCCACCCTCCAGGCGATCTAAAAGGATACCGTGGTCAATGGTATTGAAAACCGCTGAGAGATCCAGGAGGACAAGGAAGGTGTATTCTCCCCTATCCAACGCCCTCCTCATATCATCCACCAGGGCGACCAAGGCTGTTTCAGTTCCATGTCCAGTCCTGAAGCCCGATTGGAATGGGACTAGATAATCTGCTTCATCCAAGTGTGTCTGTAACTGTTTGGCCACCAGTCGCTCAATCACCTTGCCCAAGAATGGTAAATTAGAGACTGGGTGGAAGTTGTTTAACTCTTGAGGATCCAAGGAGGACTTTTTCAAGATAGGCTTTATTACTGCCTCCTTGAGGGCTGATGGCAATGCACCCTCTTCCAAGGATGCATTTACCATTGCCTTGATCCTTTCGTTCAGCCTCTCTTTGCAGCTCATAATGAGCCATGATGGGCAAGGGTCCAATAGACAGGTGGTTGGCTTCACAGTAGAGAGCACCTTGTTCACTTCCTCAGAAGGAAGAGGCTGAAATCGATCCCACCGGACCGGAATGCAATTGGCTGACTCTGGCTCACTTCCTGTGTCCACGGTGTACGGAATCATGCTCTTCAGGCACTCAATTTTATCGGCAAAGTGTTTAGCAAATATGTCACAACAGGCTTTAGATTGCTCCATGGGTTCCTGGGCAAGTGGACCGACCAGGCTTTGGACCACTTGGAACAACCTCCTGGGACAACACTCTGCAGATGCAATAGAGGCAGCAAAGAATTCCCTCTTTGTTGCCTTTTTTGCCACCTGGTAGGCAGCTATTGCTGCTCTAACCAGTGTCCGATCGTCTTCAGAGCGAGATTTCCGCCACCGGCGCTCTAGTCGTCTCACCTCCTGTCTCAGACCCCACAACCGTGGTGTATACCAGGGTGCTATCTGAGTTCTATTCAGGGAGAGAGGACGTTTCAGAGCCACCCGGTCTACTGCCCTAGTGATCTCCCCATTCCACTCCATCACCAGGGCTTCGACCGGGCGTCCTTCAGCAGGCTCCAAATCTCCCAGCGCATTCAGGAATCCTACAGGATCCATCAGGCATCTGGGGCGGACCATCCTAATCGGTCCTTGTCCTCTACGGAGGGTGTGTGGCATTGAGAGGTCTATATGCACCAGGTAGTGATCTGACCATGACACAGGGTTAGAGAAAACCGCCCCCATTTTCAGAGCACTTCCCTCCCCTCCCGAGACAAACACAAGGCCAAGAGCATGACCGGCTACATTCATTTATTTATGAAGAATAAATAGGTGGGGGAAATCCTGAAAAACAATGATAATGTTCAAAAATGTTTTCCTTTTGGAAAGAAAAGGACATTTCCCTCTGCCCAGTGCTCACCCATGCAATCTCCTCTCCTCCCCCTTCCTCCCTAATCCTACCCTTCCTTTCCTTTTTTCACTGTTCCCCATTCTCTCCCCTTCTTGCCCCTACCCCAGGTCAGTTTCACCTATCCTACGCATGATTGTATGGGAGTAAATCCCATTGAACTGAAAAAGCATGCAAATGATCAAACTTGCCCTCCCTTCCTTCTCCCTCCTATGCCCTACCTCTTGCCCCTTCCCTCCCCCTCCCATTCCAATCCACCCCCCTCCCCTCTTCCCCCCTCGCATGCTCCCTCCCTCTCTCTGCCACCTGCAAAAGCTGCCACAGCCACTGCCAACTTTCCCTTTCACTCACTCCCCCACCCGTCCACCTTTCACTCAGGCTTGGACAATGGAGCAGAAGAGGGGGAGTCTAGTCAGTTTCATTTTTTCTTGTCACTCACCTGGCTTCAGGCTTGAACCAGAGGGAGTAAACATTTAAGATTAGAGGGCAGGGCCACAAGGAAACAATGGCATTAATCCTTCCCAGAAAAACACCTACTAGTGTGAATGGAAAACAGTGGATTTGAAGCTACCATTGAGAATGATGTATGGACCTTGCAAATCTATTACTATGGTAAAAGCAGCATTTTTAGTATGAAGGTATGCTCCTATGTGGATAAGCCCTAATAGGCAAAAAAAACCCCAAACCCTTACAGTTTAAGAACATACCTATAGCCAACAGATATTCCTATCAAGCTTTAAAAAGCAGGGAAATTGGGCACCTATAGTTAATGCACCAGGGGAGCAGGAGACATGACCTCCTCTCTGAGATATTGGACTGCCCTACAAATTTGTCAAAATGCAAACACCATTTGGGTTGGTCTTTCACAGTCCAATCCACTTCCTGTGTAGCTTGGAAGAATCTGGTAATGTGCCTTTGAGCATAAGGAGGAGGAGAGAAAGATTTATTACACAAACATAATCCTTTGCTATGCTTACTCAGAAGTCCCATTGAAGCACAATCCTACTCAAAAATAAGTCTAATTGAATTCAATGGGGTTTATTCCCAGTATCTGAGATTAGCATTGCAGGTTTACTCCCCAAAAAAACCGAGTATAGGATTAAAGCTTCATATTTGGAAGGTTTTCAAAACATGCTATGAATTGCTATAAACTGCTCTAGTTGGGAAGTGATGCAATGAGCTTCATTTCTACTGGAAACATCCTCCAAGTTCCACGGGTGAAAAGTCTCTCTACCATGGTTTTGGATTGCCTGCAGCTGCTTTTCTTTTCTGCATTTTAAGCTTCTGAGCCATGGGACAGGGAAAGAGGGAGGTCAGCAGCAGGCACTCGTGAACCTTTGCAAGTGTTTACACTGACTGATTGCAAAGCCCTCGATCTTTGGCAAACAATCACTTGGAATACCTGCAGAGCTCAGTCCTTTCAGGGAAAGCAGTGTGATACTCATGGATCACATTGGAACATCAGGAACTGATGACCCTGAGCGAAAATTAGCTCCCTGAGGGATCCTGTCTGGCTCCAAGTTTCCGAATCAGAGAAATGCTGTGTATAAATCTACATGGCTTTGCATGGCTTGTAAAAAGAAAGAAAGAACAAATATAGATAGGATCTGTCTATAGGAATAACCATTCTATGAAAGCTGATTAGTTGAAGAGCAGCATGCAAATTTCTAAATAAGTTAAATGATAAACCATATCTCAATTGTCCTCTTTTATTGGTAGCATTTAAAATCATAGTTTAAAATTTGACTGAGGAATCGTCTGTCCAGTTCTGTTGTCTTTATACGCCAGAGGAGTATTTCACCTTTTGAAGCATTAATACCAAAGGTATGCAATAACCAAGCAACTTTTTTTTTCAATATCTGCAAATTCCAATCTGTTACTCAAAATAATGTGTCTGATATGTTATGTAAGAGGCTTATAGCTTTTGAGGTTTTGATGAATAACTGTTGGAGAATAGTGTCTATACTATATAGGATTGCCAGGTTCAGGGCCTGATCCTGATCCTGTATCTTTAGGAGAAGAGAAAGTCAGCCATGTGCAGGTTTTCTTGCAACACAGTAATGGGAAAAACCACAAGGTGGAATTCTCCCTTCCCCCTGCACAACTTTTAAAGATACAGAAGACCTCTTAGAGGATCAGTCTCAGGCCATGACCCTGGCAACCCTATACAAAGTATTCAGAGAGGTTTGATGAAAACTGATAAAATGTATTTGAGCTTTAAATCAAAATCAAGTAGAGAGCTACATGCCCATGTAACAATTTTTTACAGTGGGCCTCAAATATATAATGAGGTATATATGTTTGCACTGGATACAAGCTCAAGAGAACATTTTAATAAAGAAGTGTAATATATACTTTATGCTGTAAGACAATAGAGAATTCATAGTAATTCAGCTGCTGCGTGCTCCAGGTGTACAGAATGCACGGAGACTTCTTTCTGCTACATTTGGTGGGACTGTGACATCTTCCAGAAATATGGAAATATTTTATTGTAAGTTAAGGACATTATAGTTCAAGAGATCCCACTGATTCCTGTGACCATTTTATGTGAAACCTTATGTTAGATGTGCACATGGACTGATATTTGTTAATTACAGCTAGGATTTTATTACTAGATATTGCGAACAAGACAATTTGCCAAGTATGGAGATCCAGAAATGAAACAATTGAAAGATGTTGTTGATGTATAGTAGCAGATTCTTAACCATGTCTACTCAGAAGTAGGGATGGAAAGATCTGTCAATTTCGGTCCTCTGCATTTCTCATTTTCCCAATCTTAAATTCAGTTCTTCACATTTCTGCAGCAATTTGTGAGGTCCTTTTTTATACAAATTAAAATAAATAAACCTTGTGAAACTTCTCCAGCATTTTATTGTGAATTTCTCCTAATAAACACATTTTTGTAGGCACTTTTGACTAATGCACACATTTTTGCAAGCCATTTCTTGTCATATAATGCATTTTTGCATGTTATTTCACTCATATATTCAATTTTATGCACATTTTCCCTTGACACATGCATTTTTGTAACCATTGTTTGGTTGGCAAACTGCATTGCTCAATTCAAATAAGTGTGGATTTTGAAGGTGGCTGTGTTCTCATATTGTTGTGGAAATTGCGAATTTGATAGATTCGGCTTAAAATGTGAGCTGAAACGAAATTCTCACTCATCCCTACTCAGAAGCAAATCTTACTGATTTCATTGGGACTTATTTACAGGTAAATGCAGTTAGGATGGCAGCTTTAATTGATCCGTTTTAAGATATTTAAAACATCTGTGGGATGGAAATAGTAATTAAAATCAGACTTTGTTGACACAGTAGACCTCATTCATATGATACTGGAATATGATTATGCCATAGGGAAATGTTTGTCCAGAAGTATTGGCTGTGGTTTAAGATAGACATCTAATAAGTTTCTCATTTTCTTTCTCATTTTGGGCTGTAGTGGATTTATTTGTAACAACAACAACAACAAAGTGGTGAGGAGCCAAATGATTTAAGGTTATACCATTAAAACATTTCCATAAGGAAACCGTATGTTAGAGGGGAAAGTACTAGCCTTATCTCCCTGAGACACTGGTTTTCTATCTGTAGGAATCTTTTGATAGGGGACTGAGGAGCATGCTATCATGTGAAGTGCTACAATCCAGACATAGGTTTAGTGCATCACTGAGACCACAGCCTTTGGGGTAATGCATTTTAGAAGTTGGGTGGCTAGTTCCTCTCCCTCCATTCTTTCCACAAAGTGCTTCTCCAACTAGTTGCTAACCAGATCATTGATGTGGGAACTATCTGCCCCAAAACTGAGAATTTCCACAGCCCTGCTCCCATGATTTAGCTTCTCTTCTGTAAATAATTTATCATTATGAAGTGTGAACATCAGGGCTGTGTAGGAAGGTGTTAGGTTTTGGGTCTAAAATGAGTGCTGTCTCTTCTAATGAGGGGCAATTGAGTGGTACCATATGGTCCTAAGTTTTGAAATTAGCAGATCCGTCTGTTTAAATAATTTGTCATTTTCCTGTTTTGTTCGTACTTTCAGCTCATTGAACTATGAGCTTGATCATTAAGCAATGATCTCAGTTCTTTTACCCATGTCCTTTATTCAAAGCTAGTAATGTGATATTCAGCAGGTGTTGACAGACATAAAGACCTCCTTGAAAAGAGTGAAGATCAGAAGCCTGGCTCTCCAGGGGCTTGGCTCATTAGCAACTATCCATGGACTTATACATTATGAGTGAACTCTGGGAACATACAGATCCCTAGCTCAACCTCATTTATCTATCTGTTTGCTAAAAGCCCATTATAAATTTCTTTTCAGTAGCAAAGAGAGAATTATAAGCAGAAAGCATAAGCAGGTGATACCTTATTAGCATTCACCAGTAGTATAAGCAGCAGTCTCTGTGTCCTCAGAGAGCCTTCTTTCTTAGGGCTAAAGTAGATAATGTAGGGAAGGAGCCATGTTGGTTTATTCAAGTGACTGCCCTAGTCATGTATAAATTGGAAAATGGGGTCTCATTTTTTCACCAAAAATGGTAGATGGAGGTGAGGGGTTGTCACTTTCTGCAGTTTCAGTAGTAGAACAGCCAAGACATGAGCTGTGGGCTGACGTAGGAGCTGGAGGCTTTGCCCCTTCCTGGCTCTCAGCCAGACCCTGATCCTGCTAGGTGTTTCCATGCACTTCCAAGTAGCCTCAGGTGCAGCTATCCAATCATTTTGGTGTTGCCTTTGAAGCTCCTATTTGGCTCAGTATCTGCTCTTCTGGCCCTGGGAGAGATGAGGGGCATGGGTTTTGAGAGCTGGCCAGCAACCCAAGCAATTGGTGTGGTGATTTCCAGTCCTGGGGCAGGGATTTCTAGATTCAATGGCTCTTCAGGATCACGGGTGATGTGGAGACCTGCTGAGGGTCTCCCTCTGCTCCTACTCCAAGAAGACCTCAGGTTCTAGGTCTGGGCAGAGCTCTGACAGGGGAGCTCTGATAGGGGAGCTGTTCCTGCCCTCTGCTGCTCCTTGAGCTTTCTGCTCTCTGTTTCTCTCCAGCCCATCACACTTCTGATACCAAAGGCAGGATGGCAGAAAAGAACCTGAAACAACTTGTCATGGGATGGGTGGGAGAGAGAAGGTGGGGAAGAGAAATATTATCCTCCTTTGTAAATAATCCCTCTTCAATTTTTCAAGGCCTAAGCAAGAGAGTGAGGATAGAAAAGGGTACACTTTATCTGGATTTGGCCTGGGTTGTAAGCTATGGGGAGAAAAAAATGGAGGTTAAATTGTTGTTCATACCTGAGCATGTCTATGCAAATTTATTTATTTAAAAATGGATACCCCACTTGTTAAGGATCTTTCCCCACGAAGCAGCTTACACTGTCAAATATGTGTATATATATGTTTGGAGTGTCCAGGTCTTGTAACCTACTTTGAGATTCACTACAGAAGCAGAGTGATTACGCTAACAAAAAAGCATCAGGTTTAATAGTGAACCGCTGGTCCAGGCTGTCCTGGGAAGGGAGCTGGGGGTTGTATGCATACACAAACACACATCTCTGTGTACTGGCATGTAAGAGGCACAGTTCAAGGGCACATTCCGGCCAAGCAGGGCAGGGCCGGTGAGGGATGTATCAAGCGGAGATGAGGCATTACCTGGGGAGCCCTTGGGAGAGTCTCAAAGGCTGGCTAGAGAAGGTTGAAGAGGGCTACATTCAGCTGTCAGGACTGAGGCTCCTTGCCCTGTTCAACACAAACAAGGGATTGGGTAGCTGAAAGCAGGGAGGTCCCTGCTACAAACGTGTAGGAAGCCCAGATAAATGATGCTTGATGACTGATGAGGGAATGGGGCAAACGTGTAAAGAAAATACTTGGCTGCCCCATCACATCTAGTTTGGCACTTAAACAACTCAGTCTTACTTCCTTTGGTGTTCTCTGTGCCTCAAGCAACCTTCCAGCATGTCTGCATGGTCTCACCTCTCTGTCTCATCCTTCATATACCCCCAATCCACCTTATCCGTGAAGTCCTTGTTTAAGCACCCAACCATTCTCTCAAACTGCAATGAAGTCCAGGTTCACTCAGTTTAAGCCATGAACTGCATTGATCACATCCAGTTTATCCTTGCATGTGTTCTCCTGATTATGAGTCTTTGCACTGTCAATTTCTTTGAGTGTGTACTTGTCCACCCACATATATCAGTGGCATAGCATGGCATGACAACACCAGCAACAAGAGTTTCTGGAGGAAAGGTTGGGTAAAATGCTTCTTCTGTATGATGATCTCTTTATAGTTGGCCTGACACTTTATAAGAATATAAAAAGAGTCCCGATGGATCAGACCATGGCCTATCTAGTCCGGCATCCTGTTTCCTGTGGCGGCTAACCAAATGACTCCTTCGAACCCCTCATCTGTGCATTTTAATTGCTGTTGAAAATGAGCAAAAATAATGTAATCAATTAATGTATAGTTTTTATCTTCCACATTTAAAATTAGAATTACACTTTTAAAAATCAAAAGTGAAAGAAAATTGAAAGTGCCAAGTCAAGCATGAATTAAGGGTGACAATGTTTGGATTGAAAACTGTGAAACTTAGATGATAAACATAGGGTGACACCAGTCATTGGAGTGTGTTGCCAATATTCAAATTTTGAAAACAAAATTTCACACCATTTCAGATTTTTATTTTTATTGAAAATATGGTAGTTGAATTTGGTAGTTTTGAATGTGGATACACTGTTGCTACAAACATCCATTCAGAGCACACTGCAACCTGGTAGAATGAGTTCTAAAGCTATTAATACTTAGCAATTATTTTGGTGTACGATATCTCTATTATGAGTGATTGAGTTGTCTTTTCTGCTCCTACTGAAATTTCAGGTTAAAAGCCCCTGTTTTGTTTGTGATTGGATGTTTCCCATCAGGAGTAGGAGCTCTCACAAGGTTGGTTGCTTTCTGGTTATGAAGTCCTTTCTTGTGTTGCTTTAGCTAATTTCACTCTACGTAGCTATATTTAACACACAGCATTTCTGATCCATCAGTAGAAATGTTGTAGCTACAATGAAAATGAATGTTAACGTGAACAGCTAAAGAAGCTTTGATTGTTTTACTTGCTGCTAGGCCAAGTCATTTAAGTATAAAATATGAGGTTATAATTCTCATTTCAGTACAAGTGTCTGAAAGATTAAAAGGTATCCTTTACTTTAATCTCTTTAAGGAAAAGGGCATGTCATCTTCAAGGGATTTCGGTTTTGCTATGAAAAATTTAACATAAACATGTATTTGTTTCGGTTGAATAACCAAAACAGAAAGTGTTCAGAACATAAATTTGGAAAGAAGAAAGAATCTACACTTTCTTAACATATACTCAGTAGTAATCATAAGAACATAAGAAGAGCCTGCTGGATCAGGCCAGTGGCCTATCTAGTCCAGCATCCTGTTTTCACAGTGGCCAACCAGGTGCCTGGGGGAAGCCCACAAGCAGGACCCGAGTGCAAGAACACTCTCTCCTCCTGAGGCTTCCGGCAACTGTTTTTCAGAAGCATGCTGCCTCTGACTAGGGTGGCAGAGCACAGCCATCATGGCTAGTAGCCATTGATAGCCCTGTCCTCCATGAATTTGTCTAATCTTCTTTTAAAGCCACCCAAGTTGGTGGCCATTACTGCATCTTGTGGGAGCAAATTCCATAGTTTAACTATGTGCTGAGTAAAGAAGTACTTCCTTTTGTCTGTCCTGAATCTTCCAACATTCAGCTTCTTTGAATGTCCACGAGTTCTAGTATTATGAGAGAGGGAGAAGAACGTTTCTCTATCCATTTTCTCAATGCCATGAATAATTTTATACACTTCTGTCATGTCTCCTCTGACCCGCCTTTTCTCTAAACTAAAAAGCCCCAAATGCTGCAACCTTTCCTCGTAAGGGAGTCTCTCCATCCCCTTGATCATTCTGGTTGCCCTCTTCTGAACCTTTTCCAACTCTATAATATCCTTTTTGAGATGAAGCAACCAGAACTGTACACAGTATTCCAAATGCGGCCGCACCATAGATTTATACAACGGCATGATATCGGCTGTTTTATTTTCAAGACCTTTCTTAATTATCCCTAGCACGGAATTTGCCTTTTTCACAGCTGCCACACACTGGGTTGACATTTTCATCGTGCTGTCCACTACAACCCCGAGGTCTCTCTCCTGGTCGGTCACCGCCAGTTCAGACCCCATGAGCGTATATGTGAAATTCAGATTTTTTGCTCCAATATGCATAATTTTACACTTGTTTATATTGAATTGCATTTGCCATTTTCCCGCCCATTCACTCAGTTTGGAGAGGTCTTTTTGGAGCTCTTCACAATCCCTTTTTGTTTTAACAACCCTGAACAATTTAGTGTCATCAGCAAACGTGGCCACTTCACTGCTCACTCCTAATTCTAGGTCATTAATGAACAAGTTGAAAAGTACAGGTCCCAATACAGATCCTTGAGGGACTCCACTTTCTACAGCCCTCCACTGGGAGAACTGTCCGTTGATTCCTACTCTCTGCTTTCTGCTTCTTAACCAATTCCTTATCCACAAGAGGTCCTCTCCTCTTATTCCATGACTGCTAAGCTTCCTCAGAAGCCTTTGGTGAGGTACCTTGTCAAACGCTTTTTGAAAGTCTAAGTACACTATGTCCACTGGATCACCTCTATCTATATGCTTGTTGACACTCTCAAAGAATTCTAATAGGTTACTGAGACAGGACTTTCCCTTGCAGAAGCCATGCTGGCTCTGCTTCAGCAAGGCTTGTTCTTCTATGTGCTTAGTTAATCTAGCTTTAATCATACTTTCTACCAGTTTTCCAGGGACAGAAGTTAAGCTAACTGGCCTGTAATTTCCGGGATCCCCCCGGATCCCTTTTTGAATATTAGAGTTACATTTGCCACTTTCCAGTCCTCAGGCATGGAGGAGGACCCGAGGGACAAGTTACATATTTTAGTTAGCAGATCAGCAATTTCACCTTTGAGTTCTTTGAGAACTCTCGGGTGGATGCCATCTGGGCCCGGTGATTTGTCAGTTTTTATGTTGTCCATTAAGCCTAGAACTTCCTCTCTCGTTACCACTATTTGTCTCAGTTCCTCAGAATCCCTTCCTGCAAATGTTAGTTCAGGTTCAGGGATCTGCCCTATATCTTCCACTGTGAAGACAGATGCAAAAAATTCATTTAGCTTCTCTGCAATCTCCTTATCGTTCTTTAGTACATCTTTGACTCCCTTATCATCCAAGGGTCCAATAGCCTCCCTGGATGGTCTCCTGCTTTGAATGTATTTATAGAATTTTTTGTTGTTGGTTTTTATGTTCTTAGCAATGTGCTCCTCAAATTCTTTTTTAGCATCCCTTATTGTCTTCTTGCATTTCTTTAATAATATCCCATCCTGTAATAATATCCCACAGTGTCTATGTGCCAGTCTATCTGCCTGTCCAACCACCATTTTCTTGCTGAATCACTTTCTTGGTGTGTGTGGGAAGTATAACTTCAGAGAACCTACAAGTTTTCACCTAAGAGAGATATCACAAATGTTCATTTCCCATTAGAAACTACAGAGAGGAACTGAGCCATTGTCCTGCTTTACAGAGACAGTAGTGCCATTGGAATATCACAGAAGGCAGCAAGAACCAAGAGAACCAAGAAAGAGAGAGGAAGCAGAAGCCCACAGAAAGAAATGTGGATCAGAGACATTTGGAGAAGAAAACTGGGGTTGACTCTCACTTACCGATTCAGCTTCTGGTCTTATTTACAGCTATATTTCCATTCACATGCACATCATTTGATGGGTATTTGGCCAGTATGTTTTATAACATCTGTAGAAGACATTGCGATGTATTTTACTTTTAGCTATCATTTGGAATTGGAAAGAAGGCGGAACAAAATCCATGTTTCACTGATGATGAAAACATCATGAGTTAGCATTGATTTTGGAACACATTCTGGATTCAAAAATCTGCATAGGAGCCTGCCAAATTAAATGCTCAGGGTCAGAATTTCCACAATGAAAATATGAATGCCAAAGAGATACTGGCCTAGTCAGATGCTTTATGATGCTTAATGGACAGTAACAATTCCTGTGTCAACCCATGTGAAATGTGAAGCAAACTGCACACAGAGAATGATTTCTGCTGTATTTTCCTCCTGATTTGGAAAAGAAGAATTGCACAATGTGCACAGAGGCCTCCATATGGAGTCCCTGTCACATATTACATTAGGTGCATGGAAATGTGATCATTATCCAATAGGTTGTGAACTGAGCCTGTTGTTTTAGATAGTAAGTTCCTCATGGCAAAGATTTGTCTCTTTTTTTGTTGCTTTGTAAAGTACCATGCATATAGTGCCTATATAAAAGGGATTTGTACCGATTGCAAGATTTGTTTTGAACTTTGATTTGGCACTTTTGAAAACAGCTATCTGTGGTCATATTATGGGGAAAACAGTTATAACTTTCCCCCCTTTTGATATAATTGAATGTAATTTGCAAGCACGGTAGCCCCTTCTCGGTGGATAATGCATACCAAATTACATAAAAATAGGTCCAGGCTGTTAGTATTTTTGTACTGGGTACCTTTAAAGTTTGATTTTTTTAAAAATTACTGTTAAACAGAACTGTCTATAACCTTTTTCATTGATGTTTCAGACTTGGCTGATATTTGGAGGCATGGTAACTTCTCCCAACAGGATAAATGAATCCTGCCAATTTTCAGAATGATCAGTGCAGTGTTTTCTTTTGTGCTTGGTACCTGGGATTTTTGTGCTAGGCACATTTAAAGTTGATTTGGGGGGAGCACCAAAAGGGATTTTTTTCCCTCCCTGTGGTTTTTTGGGCAATGATTTTAGTATACCCCACTTTGGCATGGACAAGACCAAGTCTGACTGTGGATTTGCTTAGGTTTGGGGTTTGGGATTTGTCCAGATCTATTGCCCACCTCTAACATAACCTATAATATGCAAAGTGGGACTTGTACATGCAATTCTTGGTGAGTTATGGCTGTTCCACCTAAGCTGAAAGTTCTCACCATAGATGGGATTTGTGAATCCCACTTCAGCAGCGTTGTCCCATTGGGGAGCATGTTGACATGGTAACCTCCTACATGAGCCACACAGCACCCTTTTCGGCACTATTTTTAGTACCTCCAGTCACTGTTCCCATCACCCACCATGAGTTGGAGAGTGAACCTCTGAAGCAGGGAGCCTTCTGTTCTCCTGGAGGCTCCCTGCGCTTTTTAGGACCTTGGGAAATCAAACAGCTAACACTAAAGTACCTTTAATAAAATAACAGTCTTCCACTTTTCAAAATGTATAGAACAGATTCTCTCTCACACTCATACACACACTCACACACACACACACAAAGATGTGGATTTCAGGAGCAAAAGGATTACGGCTCTAAGCAGTGATTCAATGGCTAACTTTTCCTACCTCCATTTGTTTCTTAAACCTATTAGATCAGGCTATACTGATCTAAGGTTTCCCACTTTGTGCCCACCTCACAGTCTAGTGCTACCTTTTGTAATACATGCACTAAATTGTAATCATGCACCATTAATAGTCCCTTGCTGTGAGTTAAAGATGAGGTTAGCTAACATGGCTTTATGTATTATGGAGTTGTACATGGCGGAAGACCAAAAAGGCATACATTCAAACAGAAAGCCTGGGGCTGTCTCTGGCTAATACCGCAATCTGAAACATGGGCTTGGCATGGGAGCATTACAGATGTAAAAAATTTCCATGATTTTCTGTCAGTGCTGGAGGAAAGGGAAGATCGGCGACATATGGTAGAGCCCCATGTCATAAATATTTGTACAAATTACAGCCAGCACAGGAATGGTCACTGGGTAGGCTATTTTTAGTGACATTTCTATGGCAAAATATAAGCCTAAATGGAACATGTTCCTCAATAAAGAAGAAATGGTCCAGTGGCTAGAGATCTTGAGTGGTAACAGATGTTTGAGAAAAGCCATCCTCTGTCATGGACTCATTATATAAAATACTTTCTTATTTTCCTAAGCATTTCTGGATTAGAGCACAATCCAAACCCACAATCTGCCACACTGAAGGGTGGTGGTGGAGGTGGCCGAGGCCTCCCTCTGCCCAATCCAGAACAGTTTCATTAGTGCAAACAGAGCTCCCTCTTCCACCTGCCAAAAGTCCAGACAGGTGGAAGTACTCCTGGCAAGCTACCCATTGGCAGTAGCCCATTCTGAGGGCAGGGAAGGGCTGAGATCCTGAGCCAGCCCCACTCCTGTCACTTGACATCATCGGGCCCAAGTTGGACTCTGCCCATTCCAGGCTCGTGTACCCTGGAACAATCTTTGGCCTCATCCACACCCTGCCTTGCACCACTGCTGGCACGAGCGCCACGGCTACAGCTGTAGCTCTGCCATTCCATCACACCCCGCTGCCACCCAGATGGGGTTTGGATTGCTTTGCCACTTTTTATGATCATTGTTATGTCGTTCTTATTGATTTAAATTGTACTTACAATATTTTATTGTTTATTTTGTTGGGTTTTGTATTTGCTGTGCAGGGCTTCAAAGTGTTTATGATTATCTATATATTTGAAAAAAATAATGAATGAATGAATGTTGCCCTGGGCGAATCAGTATCTCATGGTCTCAGTGCTCCAGAAGGTTTTTAGAAAGACAACTCACATACATGCAGAAACAAACCCTGTAAAACACTCTATGAACTGAAAGTGGTATGTAAGGATAAAGTAGCAGCATAGTTTTAAAAATTGTTGTGGTTCTAATGCATGCAAGAACAAATGCACTCACTGACAATTAATGTGTTGATGAGAGAAGCAGGGGTAAAGCTGGATAGGAGTTTGGGCCCTGAGGGAAGCAGCTTCCACACTGGTGTACATTAACAGAAGCCACATTTGCCACCTGTAAGTGGTGTGTGTGTGTGTGTGTGTGTGTCAGAGAGAGAGAGAGAGAGAGAGATTAAAAGGCTGAGAGTGGCCTCCCATATCAGCAATGAAGAGACTGATTTGACTCTCCTCTGAGGAGAAGTTGAAAAATAGCATCTGGAGCTGCTGTAGTTTGAACTGCTCTACAGAGTCTTGGCTTTTAAAAACCATTACACAAGTCAGGGCATGTATAAGCATGTTATCCTCTATCCATCCATTCCCCCAAATTAAAGGGGGAAGAATGTGATTTTAGCAGGTAGCATTTATTAACATCACAGAGGCTTCACAATAAGTGCTTAGATAGATGCCAAGTCTGACATCTTTGTACATAGCAGAGAAAATGTTCTTTTAAAGTCATGTTGATATAATATAGTCCTAGGCCACAATGGAATTTGAAGTAAATTTAAAAGGTCCTGCTGAGGCAAAATATAGCTAGGAATTTCAATGGGGGTGTTGAAAGGACTTCAGTAATATTTCTTAGGTTACTGGGTACATTTATAAGATATATACAGAAAAGCTTTCAAAACATTCAGAGAAAACATATCCAAAGGAAAAGTGAACCCTACAGCAAAAGTGAAGTATGCCAGCCTTAAATGACATGATATAAACAAAGAGAGATCACAGAAAGGTAGAAATACCCACCCCCATCAGCTAATGCAGCTGCAATAACAGGGGAAATGAAGCACCATTTACTTTAAGAGGAGCAAATCATTTACACGGCCACAGGCAGCTTTTCCTGCTAACAGTGGGGCTGCCACACTTTGGAGTAGGGCTTCAAAGAAAGCAACTGAAAACCAGTGACATTCTCTCATAAACAGTAGAAAGTTATATAGAGCTATCACCAAGCCCAAGTCTCTTGATGTATTTTAATCTGTGAATTGTTAGCATCAGAAATGGGTAAGTGGAAATAAGATCAGTTTTTTTTTTTAGTTCAGAAGCTTTTATTTATATATAAGGAAAACCTTCCTTTAAATAATTTTCTTAAGTTAACATTGACACTTCTAGCACCTTCCTATGTTCACAGACATCATAACTAATGACTCATACCTCCCAAGTGAGTCACTTAGGTGAGATAATTATGTTAGTGATTCTTGGTTAGGCAAAGGTGGACAAGTGAAGCGGGTGAAGCTTGGCGGGGTAACACTTTGAAGGGTCACTCACCAGTGACCACCAGCATTGTTGTTTTAATCAGAAATTCTCCTCTTCTAAAAAGATCTTTCTTCAAATGGCAGCTGTCATGTCATTAATTAAAACTATTTTTTTAAAAAAGTTGATATGAAATATGGTACTGGGACAGTGCACCTACTGGCCTCACCTTGGCCGCAGTCCTGACAGGAAAGTGAAGGCATGCCAGGAACAGGGGGAGAAATTACATTCAGTTTGTATTTAAAGGCAAATCTATTGAATTCAGTTTTTCTGAAACAATATATAAACTGAAACACAGCTATGTTTCAACATTCACACTTACCCAAAGTTTGTGATGCAGTTCTCAAACGAGACAGTGTTTACAAAAATGCATATATTAAGTGAAAGTGTTCATAAAAATGAATATATTAGTGATAATAATATACAAAATGCATTATATTAGGGAAAATTGATTTGGAAAATGTGTGCATTCATCAAAACTGCCTACAAAAAAGTGTTTATTAGGGGAAATTTGCACTCAGTGTTGGGTTTTCATAAGTTTTTTTTAATTGCTAATTGTTGTAGAAATGTGGAAAACTGAATTTAAGATTGGAAAAATGAGAAGCCCAGAGAACTGAAATTGACAAATCATTCCGTCCCTACTGCATGCCTCTTCCTCTATTGGAATTCTGTCCATAGAGAATTTTGTTGCTATTGTTTTGAAACAAATGCTGTTTGTTTTTTCCTTACCTATTGGTTTGGTGTGTGTTCTTACTGAAATGTATATGTGGGTCCCATTTTTGTTTGTTTCATAGTCATTCTGCATGACTTCTCTGCTGTGAAAAGAGATGTGGATGAGTTTCCCACAATGTTCTTTTTAAAAGGTATAAACAATCTAGAACCACTTTAAAAGTATAGCAAGACAATGAAATTCCCTCAAACCACTAAATTTTAGAGGAGATTGTGTCTGGCTAACAGAAGAGATGGATTCCTAGACAAATTTCAGGGCATGGGGATGGTTTGCAAAACTCTGCTAACTTTTCTAATCTGAAAGTGAACTAGGTTTCATAAAACAGGTGCTGGCCACTATAGTTGCAAGGACATAAGATTTGCCTTGCCAAAGCCTATCTAATCCAACATTCTCTTTTGAAAAGTTACTTAGGGTTGTTAGGCAATTCCATGCACTTGAAATGTTGAAAGTAAATTATTGATTCATGCTTGAAACAGGAGGTATTCAATGCCAATCCTACACAGAGCAAACTCTTTGAAGTTACTAGACATGACCAACTTGGGTTTATTAATTTCATTGGGTCTACTCTGAGTAGGATTTTGTTGAATACAACCTATGGTATGTTATCCTGAAGAGGATGAATGGGTATGGTATTTTATAGGTCTGCTCTTCTTTAAAAAGAGAAAACACTAATTTAGTGTATGTATGGTGTGTAGGGTTGCCATGTTCAGGGCCTGAGACTGATCCTGTATCTTTAGGAGAAGAGAAAGTCAGCCAAGTGCTGGTGTTCTTGTAACACTGTGATGGGAAAAACCACAAGGTGGAATTCTCCCTTCCCGCTGCACAACTTTTAAAGATACAGAAGACCTCTTGGTTGCCAGGCCTGGCCTCCACCTTGTGGTTTTCCCCATTACAATGCTGCAAGAACACCTGCACTTGGCTGACTTTCTCTTCTCCTAAAGATACAGGATCAGTCTCAGGCCCTGAAACTGGCAATCCTAATGGTGTGGTCCCAATAACTCAAAAATGAGATGACAAACTTGAACCAAATTTGGTATGTAGGCCTCTTGAAGCACCAGGAAGAACGGATTAATTTTAGCTACTAGGAATAGGAAAAATTGGGGTATATGGTGATGTGGGTGTTGTGCATATCTGTACAACTAATGTCCTGACATAACATTTCATGCACAAGGTAGATATTAGATCCTAATACACTGGTGTAAATTTCAATGGAAATGACTTACTGCAGCCTTCACCAACCGGATGCCCTCCAGATGTTTTAGACTACAGTTCTGCTCAGCCTCAGCTCTCATGCCTCAGCTTGCAGAAGCTAGAAGGCACAGCACTCACCACACTCTTTGAAAACTATGACAAAACACCCCTGGATGCAGCAGTATGTCATAATAACATACCTCTGCATCCAGGAAATTTTTAATCACAGTTTTCAAAGAGTCTGGCAAGTGTCATCCCCTTCCTGGAAAATTATATGGAGAAAAAATGGCTACAGGGCAGCCATATTTTTTTTTCCATACAAGGTCCTTGATAGCCTTGCAGAGGATTCTTGGTCACAGTTTTAAGTGAGTGCAGAAAATGTCACAGTTAGCTACTAGAAACAGCTAGAAATGGTTGGTTTGTTTTTTTAAAAAAAGCCCTCAGACCACGTCATAAAAGAAACATGCTGTGGAAAAGTTCATAGACATGCAATCTAATTCACATAATAAATAATAATAATAAATAATAAACTTTAATTTATAGGCCGCCTATCTAGCCAGTGGCCACTCTAGGCGGCGTACAATAAAAACATGATAAAATACAATAAACAATAAACAATATAGCCTGTACAGTACAATGCAAAAATTACAGTATTTAGTAGATTGTTCAATTGAACTAGTGCATGTTCTGATCCAAGCATGATCCAGCAGATGCCAGAATGGAAGGTTCACTCAAACTTGTGTAGTAAACTGAAATCCTCCCCTGAAGCACTGGGATTGGAGACATCTACTAAAATCATTCCCTCTGATTAAAAGCTAAACCTGTCAGTCATGAAGGAGCTCCCCCTCTTCCCCCCTGATCCTGGCACCTTCCTTAAGTGTAGAAACAAAAGCTCTGGTCTTGCAGAGCTGCTTCCTCTCCCCCTTCCCACCACATCCTGGCATAGTGCAGCTTTTTGGCAGCTGCAGTGTTTCTTCTTTTTGTTTTTGTCTGTGTTTAAGCCACTGAGGTGCTTCAAGGCACTTTAGGGAATCCTTGCTTCTATTTGAGACACCTTGAATAGATCCCACTTCACTTCAAAGAGACCAAAAATCTCCCAAAGACACCCTGCTTTAGACTTGGATTTATCCAAAGTCACTACACACTCCTAGTAGATATCATCGGTTTCTCTATTTAGTTATCTATGAATTGATCCAATTCTTTTAAAATCATTTTTAAAAGCCAAGTCTTATGGTAATGACTTCCATAAACTAATTATTTTGGGCAAATAGGAAGCTACTAAGATGTACTAAGACAGACCTTTGTCCCATCTAACTATTCAATTGGCAGAGGCTCTTCTGACTTTCAGGCAGGTGGATTTCCCAGGTTTGCATAGAGATGCCAGGGATTAAATCTGGGACCTTTTGCATGCAAAGCATGTATTCTACCACTGAGCTATGGCCCTTTTTCAAGCTACAGCCTTTTATCATCTGTGAAGTTATTTTCAGCCAGCTTCATTGATTGACCCTGAGCTCTAGTCCACAATGCCTGGGTAAGCAGGCCTTTCAAAGAATCTCCTACTCATGGCAGTCCTATGTAGCATCAGCTGGTCTCTTAAGCTTCACTTTTAAAATGTAACTGCAAGATACAGTGCTATTTCATTGACCTCACGGAACTGACACAAATTTCCTATTAGTGAAAGCTTTAGAAATCTACAGAAGAAAGAGATGACTGACAAAATCAGACTTGATCTGAAGAATATTCTGGAGAAAAGACATTTCATCACATACATACACTATGTATTTTCCTAGAAATATTTTTGAGACTTTTTATTAGTTCATCTTGGGTGAACACTAAACTGGAAGAAAAGTTGGCCCGTGAGTATTGAAAGGTGATGGAATCTGTATACGCTGTGAAATGCATTTTACTGTGGTTTACAGAGCAATTGAATCCGGTGTTGTTGCAAATCTGATGCAAGCATAGCACTAAATAAGATCTTCTCTGAAATAGTCTCCTGTGTCAACAAATGAGTACATATAAGAATGAGAATAAGAATTTTGAACTGAATGGAAATAATGTCATCCTTGCATCTAAAAGACAGGAGTGGAAAAAGGAATATTATGCTACCTTAGGCCTTGTGGCCTCCTAATCCTGTAGTGTAGGCTGCCAGATACTAGTTGACCACCATGCTTTTGCAATCCCAGGCAGGCATGAAACTGAAGAGGTTTATTGAATGTCTACCATATGTGGCTTATGGGCTGCCTTAACATCACAAGGTGGACAGGCCTATACTGCTTGTGACCAGAACAAGGAGGGGAGGGAAGGGGAGGGGAGGAGAAGGACAAGGACAGGTTTGATCATTTGCATGTTTATTGAATTCAGTGCAATTTACTTCCGTGCAATCATGTTTAGGATAGCTAAAACTGACTGGGGGGAGGGAGAGAGGTCTGGAGTGGGCAGGGGAGGAGGAAGAAGGAAGAGGGGAGGGGAGGAGAAAGAAAAGGAGAGGGGAAGGAGGGAAAAAGCAGGTCTGATCATTTGCATGTTTATTGAGTTCAATGGGATTTACTCCTATGCAATCATGCTTAGGATAGGAAAAACTGGCCATGGGGAGGAGGAGGGAGAGGGGGAAAGGGAAGGAGAGTATTGGGGGGGCAAACGAAGGGGGAGGGGGAGAGCAGGTTTGATCATTTGCATGCTTATAGAGTTCAATGATATTTACTTCCTTGCAATCATGCTTAAGATAGGTAAAACTGACCATGGGGTGGAGGGAGGGTAGAGGGTAGGGAATTGGAAGGGGATGGGGAGGGAGGGGCAAAGGAAGAGGGAGGGAAGGGGCAAGAGGGAGGGGATAAGCAGGAAGAGAAGGGAGAGTGGGTTTGGACATTTGTATTATACAGCCACGAGAGTGGCTGTATAGTATAGCCAGCATGGATTTTTCACATTCTGCAATGAGCGTGTCCCTCATCGTTTTATTCTACAGCAGGCACATGTAGCCTTCCACCCAAATTTAAACCAAAGCTGTCCCTGGCCACATCCACATCAGGCCTTTATTTCACTTTGGACAGTCATGGCTTCTCTCAAAGACTTTTGGGAAGTGTAATTAGTAAAGGGTGCTGAGAGTTGCTAGGAGATGCCCTGTTCCCCTCACAGACCTTTAATCAGAGTGATTGGCTATTAAACCAGTCTGGCCACTGGAGCTCTGTCAGAGGAATAGGAGTCTCCTCTCAGCACCCTCCACAAACTACAGAATATTCTCTGAGGGAAGCCATGACTGTCTCAAGTGAAATCAAAGTCTGGTGTGGGTGTGGCCCCCTGATTAGCCAAGCCCAGCAGCTATGAGGCTTTTAGAACACTGACAGTTGGTTCTTACTGAGCATGCCCCGTGTTATCATTGGGTTCCAGCCAAAAGTTCTTAACTTAATTAAAAATCAGCCAGGCATTTTTTTAACTTTTAACCTGCAGAAGATGAAGGTCAGAGTATGGCGCAAGGTCATTAACAGGATTACAGGTACTCTGTGAACATGGTTGATTTTTAATGAATTTCAACAGATTATGAGAACTCTCAGAGAAAAAAGTCCAAAAGGGCTCTGGGGTTTTTTCCCCTCTCTTTTTACACTTTGAACTGTCTATTCTCTCTGACTGTTTAGTGTATCACCATGAAAATTTAGAGGGTTGTTAAGCAAGCGTTTCTGAGTTCAGGACTGTAAGTTTTCTAAGGTTTTGTTTTGAAATGAGCTTATGGGAAGCATCAGAATGGCATGCGGGTATTTTCAATTTACCATTGCGGAATGTGAAAAATCTTGTGGCTGTATAATCTGGTATCATGGAAACCATTAAAATACTGTCTAGGGTTAATTCACCTAGATAAGCTTTGGGTTCTTTCCTCCCCCTTCCTGAGATTCTGGGCAGTCTGCTACCTTGCCCGTGTTTAGATAAACAAAGTGAGATAAGATGTAATACTGTCTGAAAGCCATACCAGGAGGAACAGCCTTATATGGAGACTCATGAAATGGGCTTTGCACAGCAGCCAACGTTTCAGGCAGTCTGCCAATTCGGTAGTAAACAGAGATAAGGATAGCTGAAACTGATATGCAGAGTGCATTATTGAGCGAATGAAATGTCTTCTCTGGAACACTTGCAAGGTCACTGAGGGGGCAGAAGTGCATCTGGACTGAAGCACCACAGTCTGAGTCATGACATCATGCAGCCACCTGTCTGATAACAGAAAGCTATAAATTCGTAGAGAATACCACAGCAAGCTTCCAGTGCTTCTAAGCCTGGTTGAAGACACTGCTGATGTTGCCAACATTCTGAGGGTGACACAATGCCATTTCTTTCTGGCTAAGACACTGGTGGATAGCCTTAAGTTATATTGCTCTGTAACTTGTTTGATTCTGACTTATTGGCTAAGGCCAATTATATGCATTCATGTAAAATGTTAAATGTTAAGATGTTTAAGAAGTGTTAACATGTTTAAGAAATAAATGTTATAAAGGTACTCCACTGTTCCAACCATTAGTCTACCTATTTAGATGACTGCTGTTGGAAACTGTGCAAGCTTAGGTGCACACATCTGACACATAAGGACTCTGAATAGACAACTGTCAAAGGGGAGAACATAAGAACTCTCAATCCTGTGCATTCACAAGAAAGAGACCCTCCTGCCAGTTTCACTGTGGAAAGAGCTGTTTCCTTGAGAGTTTACCCAGTTGTAGCAAAATTCCACTGTTCTGCTGCACAGAAAAATAGAGTAAAGTTCAATGTCTTTTGAACTTTTCAAGCATAATTTGAACTTGAATTCTCCTAAAGTGTTCTCACTCTGTGGATGCTGCCACTCTCTGTCTATATAAATCTGCTTACATCAGCAGAATTCAGAAGGCCCACAGAGTGGATTTTCTGTGGAATCTGGGTTTTGGCACTGCTGTCTTGGAAAGCTATCAAATTAAGTGTGTAAACCAATATAATATTCTGTTGAGAATAGAAAGGGTAATGTGTTGGAAATGCTGTAATGTGTTGTATGTGGGGGCTGTTTTTAAAGACTGCTAGAAATTATAGTTGGTACAAAACAGAGATGCTAACGTGCTAACTCAGGCTGGTCATTAAGAACACAATTCAATGGTGCTTGCAGAGGACCGCTGGATCCTGGTTATATTTCCAAGAACAGCTCAGAGTTCTGGTGCTTATAATAAAGTACTGCATGATTAATGGGTGCCTTTGTGGATGTTATCTCCTACATTGGCCTCCCCACATACTGAGATCTTCTTTGGAGGTCCTAGATCAGGTGCCCTCACCATCTAAGGTGAGGTGACTGGGAAAGAGGACCTTTTTAGTTGTGGCACCTTGCTTTTGGGATTTACTCCACAGGGATGTTTGCCTGTCATCTACATTGATCTCTTTTCAGAGCCAAAGGCCATTTTAATTTCCCCAGGCTTTTAAACATCTACGAGTTTTAACACTGCTATTCCCAACTGCTGTTTTATTTGATTGTTAATGTTTTTGTTATTAATATTGCTGTTATTTTTCCTGTTATTGCATACCATCTCAGAAATGTCAATTGAAGAGTGATATAGGAATTAATAAAATAAATAATAATTAAAAGGTATTGAAAAAATGTGATGAAGATTCTAAATTTCTAAAAAGAGTGGTTTGGGGATTGTTAGGCCAATAATTGTACCCTTTCCTGCTCTGGGCACATAATATCAAGCTTTTTGTCAATTGCAACCCTGTGAGCTGTTTAAATATCAATAACCAGGCATCCCTCCAATCCCATGCTGCAGTTCTGTGGAACACAGAAAAGGGGAAGAATGTAGTGTTGGACACAGAATTTAGCTTTCTAAGAACCCAAGGTTTCTTTTCTTTTCAGCAGATTTGTAGCCTTAGGGCTACAAAGTTATATTTGAAACAATGTGGACTGCAGGCAATGCCTGTTGAAATCTCCAACACCAGAGGGTGGAGTGAATAAGATGTTCATTGGGTAGGGCAGTGTTTCATGGTCCTTGCTCTCCCATGATGAACAAAAACAAAATAAAGTATGAACAGCAAAAATTGCCAAATGAATTATGCTAAATTAGAGAAATTATACATATATGTTCAGTTTGCATTGAGAAAGCACAGAATTTAGCTTTTCTTGATTCTGAATTTGATTACCTAGGGAGAAGAATTCTATTTTTATTATACAGCCATGAGAGTGGCTGTATACTATAGCCAGCGTGGATTTTTCACATTCAGCAATGTTAAATTGAAAATAACCCCCATGCCATCCTGATGCTTCCCATAAGCCCATTTCAAAACAAAACCTTACCAAACATATAGTCCTGAACTCAGAAACGCTTGCTTAACAACACCCTCAATTTTCATGGCGATACACAAAACAGTCAGAGATAATACAGAGTTTAAAAAGTTTAAACTTTAAAAAACAGGGAATTTGTTACCAAATTCTTCCAAGCTGCACAGCAAGTGGATTGGACTGTGAAAGACCAACCCAAATTGTGTTTGCATTTTGACAAATGTGTAGGGCAGTCCAATATCTCAGAGAGGAGGTCAGGTCTCCTGCTACCCTGGTGCGTTCACTATAGCTGCACAATTTTCCTCCTTTTTAAAGTTGGATAGAAATATCTGTGGGCTATAGGTATGTTCTTAAACCGCAAGGTTTTTTGCCTATTAGTGAATTTGTTTTAGCTTAGCCTATAAAGCTTGATGGATAGTTCCTGAAAAGTTCCCAATCTGCAAAAACATTTGCACCCTTTGTATGACTCCCATTAAGTAGGTTTCCAACTAAGAAAGTCTCAGTGCTGCTGTTACTCTACTTTGGAGGTGTGGATGCTGGAAAGGAAATGAAGATTTGGGTAAATTTTAAAGGCGACCTTAAAATCCATTGTCTGACACATAATAAAGTGTGTCTGGATGCAGTGTCTAAGATTTTGCAAATCAAATCCTTTAAATAACAAGCTGTTGCTAGAGGAAGTGTAAATCTTTACAGTTCAAGATTTCTGCTGTAAATTTGTCAAATTCCAAAGCTTCATCATAAATACGATTGAACAGCAGTCACGCTCTCAGTTTTCCGTTTATTATTACATTTGGCATGTTAAGCTGTTTTAACTTAAACAATACAGGCAGGGTGTTATAGTTTAGAGCAGATTCTTAAAGCAGAGTGGTGGCTTTCTCTTTCTGGACTGAATGGGCTTTAACTAGCCCAATCCTTCAGAAGATTCCTGCTTTTCCAAAGTATTTCAGTTTATGTGCTCATCTTCTGACAGTTCTTCTGTTTTATGTTATAAAAATCCCAATTGGATGAGGTTAAAAACCTAGATCTGTACTGCCAATAATGAAGACCCAATGAATGGTGTAATTAATTATATCTACATAATGCAGGGGGCTCTTACTTTATGCATCTTGAAAGAAAATGGACTTAATGGAGTTGCCTATTTACAACTATTACAACTCTTTAATGTTGAAGATAGACATAATGTTTCTAGAGCCATGAGACCAATATAGAAGCACCGTCAGCACACACAGTATACAAATGAGTCTTTGCTTTCCCAGGTGATCTCTGAAAAATGAATCTGTAAGTCTTCAGCAGGGTTCAGTTTGAACCACTGAAAAGTTTGCTGTACAGCCTACTGATCGCTAGTCAATTCCATGTTTTTTCCATTCGTTGGTGCAAATTTGGAATTATGTGTAACAAATCTGTAGCGGCTTCCCACCCCCCCTCTCAATAAGATGGATGGACATATAGAGTAGAACCTGCATATATGCATCATTTAAAATTTAGAAAGGTGGATAGCCTACCTGAAGCATGTGGGGGCATGCAGAACTGACAGTGTACATGAGCTGGTGATACGCATGTCTGTCCTACAAATTGCAAAGCCAGGCTCACACTGTGGATGAAGTACCTGCTGTGACCACTCCTTAAATACAATATTTGACTTCATTCTTATTCAGAAGATTAGAGGAACCTGTGTGCAGTCAATGCACTGAGACAGACTATAGGCTGTAAATTGTCTTTTTTATTACTTGATTCTCAATATTATGTCTTTGATAGATGAGAAAATGACAGCATGTGGAGAATGACAGGGTGAAAACATTGTAGGGTCCGTGCAAATGGCACAATCTGCACAATATACTTTATTTATTTTATAAAAATATTTGCATACAACTGTTTCATTAAAAACCATCAAAGCCGGTTTTTTTAAAAACAACAACCGTAGAATAAAAACATCACAAATACAATAAAAACAAAGTTCAACTGTTGCGAAAAAAGCATCTTAATTGCCTGCCCAGGCCTGGTGGAACAGAAAGGGTTTCAGCAGGCACTTAAAACAGAAGGCTCCTGCTGAATCTCTTTTGGCAGAGCATTCCAGAGAACTGGGTTGATGACACTGAAGACTTGATTTCATGTTGATGTTAAATGAGCCTTGCCAACTTGGGGAACGATTAAAGCCGCTCCTGCAGATGATCTCAGTGATCGAGCTGGAATATAAGGGTTCAAGCGGTCCCTAAAATACCCTGGACCTAAGTTGTTCATGGCTGTGTAAATTAATATAAGCACCTTGGTAGTGGATGGGTAGCCAGTGCAAATGTTTTAAAAGTGATGCCACGTGTTGTTGGCCATGTGCTCCCATCAGCAAACTGGCTGCCATATTTTGCACCAGCTGGAGCTTCCGAACCAGGGCCAAGTACTACATCTAGTTTAGTCAGAAATCATTATAATGGTAGTGTATTCAAAGGAAGGAATATTTCAAGCAAAATAGCTTGCTTTATCAAAGCTGGTATGACTGGCCCTGTGTTTTGTGGCTTTGGGGGGGGGGCTTTGGGGATGTTATTTTGCACGTCGCCCAGAGTGGCTGGACAGCCAGCCAGATGGGCGACTAATAAATAAATAAATAAATCTGTTACTCTTCCCAAGTAATTCAGGCAATGGATTGCCTTTTTGGAAATATACCAGTCTATTAATGCAGAGTACAGATTCCTCTACTATGCATTGAAATCATTGGATTAACAGTGCCTAGAGATTTGTGGTCTAGTGCAACAAAATAACCAATATGGACCATTATAAAGTCTACTGTGGATTCAGTGGTTCTTCTTCCCATGCTGAGTTCCATGGTATATTCCCCCTAAACAGATTCCCAAACCCATAGCTGCTGATATGCATATTTCCAGAATTTAACATTATCTTTAAAGTCCTCTTCACACACCTGAAAATATAAAGTGTGTCTGTAACAAACGTAATTGCAAATACATTTGTATCATATTAGACGGAAATGTCATGGAAAACAGGATTCGGAGACTCAGTGCACATCTAAGTTTGCCTTGAATAATATTTTAAAAGGCCTTTTAACTGTTTGAAACTAGTCCTAGCTGTGACCTATTTCTTCTAGCACTAAATAAGCTATCAATATGTTAATGATCTCAGCAATACCCTATCCCATTTTGTCCTTTAATTTGTTCCCTTCTGCTATATTCCCTGTCTTCACTACCTTCACTAGCCTCTTTTTACATCATGATGGCCCATCTTGCTTCCCTCCCCTTCCCTTCCTTCCCCACCCCTTCTCTTATCCTCTCCCCTCTAATCTTTCTAATTCTTTCCTTTAGATATTCCCAAGTAGTATCAGTGTTCACCCTTTAAGCACAATGTAAGTACCACATTAAACGTCTATTACTGCTAATGGAGTTAATGTAAAAGTGCAGATTACCTATAATTAATGGCAAAGTAATTCCATGTCTAATCCGATGTAATGAAACTCTATTTTAATTTAAATATACTGGACATCCACTAAGCCATCAAAATGTGATGCTGTATCTCAAGTCACTCAGAAGCATATTCAGTCCCTATGAAGTCTTCAGATCTTGACCCAGATGGCCTTTGAAATTTGGCAGTTACTGCAGGACACTCCTGTACTTAGATTTATTTCAGCTATTGTGATGTGATAGAAATCCTGGAAGCTATCTCTGCAGCAGGCAATTTGATTTTCATTCTTGAATTACAAGTCTGAGAGGAGATCAAGGCATAATTATGCTAGACACAGAATATCAGTCTCTACTGTAATGTAGTTGCCTTGGCTGTTGCTTTCACTGGGAAAGTGCAAATTATGACTGTTGTGAAGGTCTCTAAGCTGTGCAGCCCACATTACTTCTGCATGTGAACACCTTCTGGGTTCAAGTCAGTCGAAAAAAAATCACCACAGCTTATGTCCTTCTAGTCAATGTTCTCTCAAACCAGCTCTCCCATGATGGGAGGTCTCCTGATCTTTCATTTCAGGTCCCAAACATAAAGGTAATAGATGAAAGGGATGCAGAATCACTGCCTTGCTGCCTTGCTAGACAGTCATATGAGCATGCTGGCAGAGAAGAACATTCAAGCAGAGGTGTTGTGTTGCTAAATGCATAGCCTGGGCAGGCACAAAGCAAATTAGTTTGAAATTTCAGAAGGCAATGAACACACTGGTGGTGAAAAAGTTAAATGATTTATTAAAATGAAGCTAAATAGTGTTGGCTGGCAGGCTATAATAATGTTTACACTGAGTTGCAGGTAGTAAAGAAATAAAACAGGGATCAAAGCAGTCTAACTAATGAATGCACCTGCTCTATGCTGCCAAACTACTAACCTCCCCCTCCTTTCCCTTACATTTGCCCTACAAGCTGGAAGCCTTTGAACAGCCGGAGCAAGGGATCACTTGTCTAGGAAGAGTTATGGCTCTTGAAGCTTCTTGATGTTATTTTGAGGCTTGTTGAGGTTTGATCTCACCGATCTAGGGGTCCTCTATTTATATCCAAAAGACCCCCCTGGGAGGGGGCACCTTTTACCTATGAGATCATTAACTTCCCAGCACCCAGGTTGCTGGGTTGTCACACAGATGACTTTTGTTTATCTCTTCTGACACTGTATTTGCTACAATTTGGTCTGAGAATAAAACTGTGACCTTCATTTCCAGCTTTCCCTCCATGTGCATGGCTACTTTATTTTGACTAACAAGAGCCTTGCTCTGACTCTTGTTTACATAAGCAGAGTGAGAACATTTGTAAATCAATTAAGCTCACTGTCCTTTCCTGAAAAAGCCGTAAACAAGCCCACCTGGGCAAGCAGGGGTGTGAGACCAGCTCATCTTGATTGTTTTGGTTAATTGGACAACTGTGGGGGGAAGAGGGAGGGCTCTGGTGGTCCCTGTGGGGGAAGGGCGAGGGCTCTGGTGACCCTGGGGGGTTGGCAAGCGAAGCAAGCAGAGGAGGCAGTCCCTAGTAAGATAATAAAATTATAAGAACTATATAACAAAAACTTAGCTTTAGAAAATACTTAGTATATAACTATAATCTTTGAAAAAACAAAATATAACTGAAATTAAATTAAAATAACTTGGATGTCTATTAACTTCAAAACACTGGAAATCATATTGTATTGTTGGAAGCAACAGGTTTTTCTAACAATGTTGTTTTTCTAACAGTATTCAATAAATGAGATCCTAGTTGTTATAAATTTATTCTGTCTTTGTCTTTTTCCCCTTGTTCTAATGTACTGTGTTAATTTAGTCATCAAAGCAAATTCCCAGGTTTTTCCCCTTATCAACTCTTTTATTGTTGATATCATTTGCAATCTCAATGTTTTTGCACACAAAATTCTTGCTGTTGTCACCATATATGAAATTAATTCTTTATGCTCCTGCCTAATTGAGTCTATCACCCTCACTTTTGCCCTCCTGGCATAAGCCCAGTATGGTTTTGGATGAACAGCACTATCACCTCCTCCCCTAGGGTTGTAGGGTTAGAGCAAATGTATAAGCCTTTTGTACAAATTTTCACAGATATTCATAGTGATGTTATTTCCTCTACTTTGAGCCCATCTAACCATAAAATCTCTGACTTCCTCTGTCTCAGTGTCATATTTCGTATGAAGTAATGCAAACCCACACAATACATTTAAAGCACATCCAACTCACATTTAAAGCACATGACTTCCCCCAAACAATCCTGGGAAGTGTAGTTCCCTCCTCACAGTTATAGTTCCCACCTCTCTTATCAAACTAGTTCCCAGGATTCTGTAGTGGAATTAATGTGCTTCAAATGTAAGTTGAATGTGCTTTAAATGCATGGTGTGGATCTGTCCTAGTATGCTGTACATTCATTAGTGAATTGAAAAGGACAGTTTTAAAAGATTTTTAAACAGGGCTGTGGCTCAGTGGTGGGGCACATGCTTTGCATGCAAATGTCCAAAATTCAATCTCTGGAGAAGACTATTGCATGGAATCCTGGATAGCCAATGCTACTCCATGTCATAAGTACTGAGCTAGATGGTACCATATGGCCTAACTCGGTACAAAAGAGGAAAAAGACTCAAGGGCCACAGTGACTCCAAAATTTTATTTATGTATTTTATTTACAACATTTATGTACAACTTTATTTTAGAAACCTCAAAGTGGTTTATAGAAGGAATTAAAACAATAAAGTTATTGGCAAAAACTGATAAAGACAGGTATTTAAAGACATTCAAAACATTCAAAACATTAAAATCAACAAGGATTTAAAAATAGATTAAAAACATAATAGCTTCTATATGCCTGGGTAGGCTTGCCTAAACAAAAATGTTTTTAGCAGGTGCCAAAATGAGTACAATGAAGGTGCCTGCCTAATGTCAATAGGCAGGGAGTTGCAAACCCTAAGTACAGCCACATTAAAGGGTCAATTTCTTACAAGAGCAGAACAAGTGCTATGTGGCACCCATAATATGGAAAGCACACCTTGAACTTATGTGCTGATAGGGTCTCACTCATGTCAGCAATCATGCTGCAGCATTCTGAACTAACTGCAGCCCCTGGGTCAGGTTGTGCTGCATGGGGATTTCTGTGACCTTGGCTGACTGGCTGCCAGGATTTTTTTTAGTTTTGGTTATTATTATTTATTTATTATTATTTATTAAATTTATATACCGCCCAACTAGCGATAGCTCTCTGGGCGGTGAACATAAAATAGTATAAAAATACAATGAATAACAGAATAATATTAAAATACAATCAACAATACAATAAACATTATTAAAATTAGATCAATTAGGAACCTTGACTGGTTGTGGGATGCTGAGTTTTCTTTCTTACTTATAGTGGTTGGTATGGTATTGTAGTGGTTGGTATGGTATTGCGTTTAGAAAATCATCATTGTCTTTTTCTTTTTTATTTGCATTTCATTTACCTCTGACCTTATTCCCTTACATCCATAGAAGCAAAAACAGTGGTTCCATGTGGTCAGCTCAACCCCTTTAAACCAACTGATGATGCACCTTGTTGGTTTCATGACCATTGGCTTCTTGCCCAATAGTGGTAAAAGAAAATTCATCTATTGGGAAGTGTGGCTTCAATTGCTGTTGCTTCTAAGCTGCTGCTTGTGAAGATAGACCAAACCACGTTTTCTCTCTGTTAATTATTACTCTCTGGAATTGTATTGGCTGTCAAACTGAGTTTATAGCAGCCGACAGAGTAGGCAGGAAAGAGCAGAGAATCTTCTTAACTCCTACTCATTTCTCAAACCTCTCTCTGCAGTGGTCAAGTCTGTAAAGAACTTTGAAACAACCATGTTAAAAGGCAGGCAGGGCATTCCAGGCAGGGGGTTCTAACCCTGCTTTGATATGGATAGAGGATCCCTAGTCAAGCATTACCAACAGCACAATCCTAAATCTTTCTTGCCAGAAGCAAGTAGGCTAGATTAAATGTTCCTTACCTGAGCTGTCTAAGCAGGTGAAAAGGAATGATCCCGTTACTTCAGGTGGACCTTGGAAACACCCTCATGTAGATTTCTATCTCAATTTCCAATCAGAGAATTTTTTTTAACGGTATGCTCCAAGCAACTGTGGTGGATGCTTAATGTATCATGCTTAATGACATCACCAAGGCCCCACCCCATGACATCACTAGGGCATGCCCCCATGACATCACTAGGGCCTGCCCCTGAAATCTCAGGGTTGGGGAGGCTTCTGACCTGGAAACCCTAGTGTGATACCACATATATAATACTGTAATAGCCTTTTCCTTGCCATGCTAATTTTGCATGCATATGAAGTATAATGTGGAGGAGCATTCAAACATCCAGTCCCCACCTGTAGTCTGAAATGGTACAGCCGAACCATACTGTGATATTTATACAGGCTCATCTAATAGTTTATAACTAGAGTTTTATAAATAGAGTTGCAACAGATTTTTTACTTTAAAGTTGTTGAAAGCCTTGAAAACTGCCAAAACAATCATTTGTTCTCCTGTCCATGGCACTGCAGCCTCTTAATTTCTGCTCTGGTGCAGATCCAGTACAGTTTTTTGTTTTCAAAGGCTGTATTTTTCTCTAAGTGATGCCAGCCAAACAGGGATCTCATATGGAATATGATGACATCAGAGCACTACATAGAATTTCAGGTTTGGATATATGATAGTGACACTGAGATCAAATGAAACCATTCATTTGCTTTCAGTTTTAATTGGTGTGATAAGAGGAAAGGAAATTTCCCTGTTGCTGAAACAACTGCTCTGCCTCAGCAAAATTTTCCATTTTGCCACACTGCACCACAGTGGGATCATGCACTGGGATCGTGCCTCTCATGAATAACCCTTTTGAGGACTCCCCCCCCCATTGTTGAAAAAGAGTTATTTTCAGAAGTGCAAAAATGTTTGCCAAATTCACCTTACTTTGGGGGGGTCAGGTCTATTTATAACAATATTAATTCACTGTGTAAAGCTAACAAGTTTTTTTCTAGGTGATCCTGAAGAATATAGCATGCCATGATGTTATCTTCCTAAATCTCCCCCCCCCTGCCAAAAAAAAATAATGTTTTGAGCTTCAGGATATTTCAGAGTTTGAATCGGGGTAAATATTTGTTTTAATATTCTTGAATAAATGCAGTGATCTTTATTATCTTGTTCTTACTATATCTTATGCTAGTTAGTGACAGCAGAATAATTTTGTTACCCACAAACAACAAAGGTGAGTTCTTGGACATATAGTAATAAATTTGAGCACATGACCTATGTAAGCACAAGGAAGTGAAAATCTGCCCTACAATTAAATTCTCTCCTCTTAGTATTCTTCTTCTCCCCCCCCCCCGATTAAATTCACAGTTCTTGTTAACTGCACTAGGCCATAAATTATTAATATTAGAATTAATAGAGATCTGTTACCAAGGGAGGAATGGAATAAAATGGTTTATATTGCACTCATTTGCACTTAGAAAATTATCTTCAACCCTTGTTCTATTTTTAGTGAGCCCTATTGAATATGTCACCTACTCATGTTGTGAATGGCTTGATATTATTTTTACCCCTCACGTGAAGATACTACCATAGTAATAAATTGTCCAGAAATGTTTTATGTTTTTGTTACTGTTATGCCCAATAAGTATGCATTACATGCCATTAGCCTTACCAAAGTATTCTAATCTAACTGTTCTATACCACATTCACATTAATATGCAAATGGAACAGAGAATACGAAATTAAATGGAAATGAAAGTTGGAAGTTAATTGACATTTTTGTCACAAAAGCACAGAGAAACACTTTTTTATGGTTTAATGGCAATGAGCTAATGTGTCATCCAAGGGAGGATTCCATCAATCTACGCTAAGGCGATTTTACCGAGATGGACTGCAAAGAACTGTTTGGTATGCTGTTGCCAGCTCTCCCCCAATGCAGGGGGTCCCCATCACTATAAACCTGTATTAAATTGCTGCCATCCATTATACACACTAGCTGCCTGGATTGCTGCCTAGCACAGGCTTACATAGGCCATCTATTCCTGTCAGAAATATGATATGTCAATGACAAAAGCTTAATTACACCATTAATTAATAGGACAATTTTCAAACTGCCTTGCAATGCAGTTTGATAGTCATTAGTGCCATTTCTGAATAATTTCTCCCAGGGCGTTATACTCCACACAGTACCTTTTAAAGGAAACGTAGAACTTAAAAAAAAAAAAACACCACTTTATAAATCAAGCAAAGATACATGGTTTTGAATTGTCCTTTTCCCCCTTTAAACAACATTGCAACAAAATTGCAAAAGCAGATAAATATGCTTCACCTTGCTGTTGAAATATATGTGCTATCATACAAAGAACTACATTGTCTTGTAACAGTATTTTGCAAAGATATAAAATTTGATTCAGCAATTTTGAACACAAATTCACATAAATAGATTGGGTCAACAGGGCTTCTGTGTGAGAATCTCATTTTGGAATGTTCAAAAAGAGTATCCCAGAATCTGGGTTCCAATTGTGGGTCATGAAATTCAGGATGTGTATAATGTGTTTGTTTGTTTTAAGTTATAAAATTCTTTTTTAAAACTGTGATTTTTTTTACAAAAAATCTCTCTTATGTATGCCATGTTTTTGTGATGCTTACCTCAAATGGATATTCTTCTCCTACAGTGGTGAGCAGGCAAGCTTAGTTGTTGATCTGTGGTAATGGCTGTACTGGTCATTTTTCTGTGTTTTATTTTATTGTATACATTTGTCAGAGAACAATGGCTGCACTCCAACAAACATATTTGGACTCAATAAGTTGATATGTTTAAGCCTTATTCTGCAAGTGAGCAAACAAGGCAGGAAGTCTTCAGTTAACTGTAATTTCTTGTTATGACCAGTGTATAATGTAGCCAGACACAATGGCTAAGGGATCCCAAGCAAGCCAAAACATTCAGCCTACTGTAAAGCATGGCTTCATATCTTATCTCTAGGAAGCTGTTAACCATATTTTCTCACTTCCCATGTAATGGGAAGCTATAGTTAACTGAAGACTTCCTGATATCAAAACTGGCTTGTTTCCTGGCTCATATGAAGAGAGGAGCAAAGAGGTTATATGCAAGTGCATGAGGCTCATTCTTATTTCTGCTTATTAAGCTAAATATGTGATAGTCAAAACGTGTCCATATGACCCAGAAAAGGGAAAACTGATAAAACAATCTGTGTAGCACTCTTCCATCTACATAGTCTCCCCCTTTTATCCTTTTAAAAATATTGCTCTAGTCCTCTGCTTTGCCACCTACTTCCTGCAGAAAGTAGGTGTTCCAATTTGCATGAGTTGAATGTCTAAAAAATAGCAATATCCTTGCTAAGCTACCATGGACAGGCTATTGTGTTTTGTCTCTGGGTTAATATCTGCCTTCTGTGTTTCTCATTGTACATACAGCTTACAGATTGTTTATAGCTGAACATGCCTAATATGTTTATAGCTGAACGTGCCTAATATGACTATTATCACACAAGAATTTTAAGAAAATCCTTGTTGGAACAGACTAAAGGTCCATTTGGCCCAGCATTTTGTTTCAGTGGTGGCCATCCAAATCCTCTTGGAAAACTTACAGAGCATGAACGCAACAACTCTCCATTGTTATTTGCCAACACACTTGCACACCCCTCTCTGTCCTCCATCCAAACTAGCAAGAGTCATTATTAGAGTTCAAGGACATGTTCCAGCCATGCAAAAAACACTCAGGGCAAAAAACAAAGCAGGGCCAGTGTGGGATGTGTCCTGGAGAGAGGGTGGTTGGCCTGGGGAGAGTTCTGAGGACCAGATGTATAGGCCATTCATATCCTCCATGAATTTCTTTCATCTTTTGAAAGAAGCACCCAGGTGAGTTGTCATCATCACATCTTACAATAGGGACCTTCCTACATTAAGGATGCATTGTGTGATGAAGTATGTCCTCTTGTTAGTTGTAGGTATAGAGAGATCAATCTACTTCACTGCCTATGTCAATTTTGTATATGTTCGTACATTTGGGGAAACAGGACAGAACATTAATCTACATTTTTGTATTTAAAATAGCATTATTTTGTATGCATTCTTCACAAAATGTTAATTTGACACTAAAGTACTCATTTTTAATATGATTTTTGTTAAGTTCTTTGAGCCACGAACTGCATCACAAAACTGGGACAAGAGAAAAACCAAGGGATAAATGTCCTCCAATCTGTGTATAGTGCAAGGAGTACAAATCAAACGGGTTCAATTTAAAATGCAGACTGAATGAAACCCTCAGGGATCCCTAGTCTATTGTGAGCCTACTATCTATCATGTCACCCATATTCTAGTATTAAATAGCACTCTCTTACACAGATCTCCAAGCGGTGAGAGACTTCTAGGGGTCCCAGTGCTTACCCAGGATTTGGTTTCCTTGGAATGAAGGTGACTGGAGATTGTGGTGTCTTTATGATATATATTTGCCCATATATACAACCTGAGTGTAATATGGATGGGTTCTCAGAATTAACTCTCCAACAAATTATTCTTCCCAATTAGGTTTCTAGAGGAATCCCTAAAGCCATAGCTTGGGGTTCCACACAGAGAGTGAGGCAAGCCTCTCTGTGTCTTTCCAGCTTCCAGTTTCACTTCCAATTAACTCTAACACACAGGCCATCTTCTGGTCCCAAGATGGGGGGAGGGATCATTATCCTGCCAGAGTTCCTATAGGCACAGGATTGCTCTGGACCACATCCTTTGACATGTAGATCAGCCATTTAACAAGCCCATTAACTCAGAGACCGACTTCACCAGAACTATTAACTTACGAAGGGAACTTGTTTGACCAGTGGAGTAGGTTTCTGGGCTAAAACTACACCTGTACAGATTGCAAATCAGAGGCTTTGGGAGGAAGGGTGAGGAACAACAACAACAATGCATTACTTGTGTGTAGGGCCATTATGTAGTGAGTCAGGAGCAGGCCTGAGCTTGTACCCCCATCCCAGACATAGCATCTGATTGTTGTAACGATGCAGAGCTTTGCAAAGTTACGTTTTTGAACTACAGCTCCCATCAGCCCAATCTAGTGGCCATGTGGCTGGGGCAGATGGGAGTTGTAGTTCAAAAAAAGTAACTTTGCCAAGCTCTGCAATGATGCATTGTGCCTGTGCATGGTTGTATATAAAAAAGACCTCTGTGCAATTGGGATACCTACACACCTATGTATTCTGATTGCATGGAACCATACACAAAAGCAGGAGCTCATGTAATGGGATTTCTTTGAAGACAAGAAGCAGAGATGCCAGGGAGAGGCTAAAAACATAGCCTCCCTCTTGACTTAGCATTCCATACTCTGCATGTGAGTAACACATGCATAGACCTTTTGACATTGTGCCTCTTTTGTGCCTTACACATATGGTGGCTTCCAATGTTTGCAACAGCTATTCTACCTACCTTGGCCTGTCAAGATATTTGCCTCAACCGTTAAGCACCAGTGAGATCCTGAGTGGGTGAAATTCACATGATTCAAGTTGGGTGTCAATTTTTTATGAGAAATTGGTTCATCCCGACAAATTACTCCCTGCAGGAGAGTTTTGCTTCAGACTGTCAAATTACGTCCTCCAGTGAGACACTGAGAGCTTGGGTTTAGCATAAGCTCCTCACAGGGCATGCTTTAATCATTTAACACAAGAAAAATTAGCATAGACTTCAGCCTGAAAACTATAATCCCCATTTATCCCATAGAGACCTACCGGGTTCTTTTCAGGTGAGTCGTTCTTTCTAGGGGCCTTCCTTCACTCTTCCTCTGGAAGTGTCATTTTCTAGACAAATTGTTTCCTAATCCCCCTTCCCTCAGATTTTCAGCTCAGCCTTTTTTCAGTTTGCAGTGACCTCAATCAGCCTTCACAGTCATTGGCAAGGTGATAAAGATAACCATCAAGCCAGCTCACTACATGCCGTTTTAGCACATGTCCTTCAGAAGTAGACATTTTAAACACTGGCTAATAAAATTTCAGGAACATAAAACATATTGAAACTTTCTGACATAATCATGCTAGCAGGAAAAGAAGAAGAAAACCAATGTTTTATGGCTTATCTGTAGAGCTGAATACTGGCAGTCAAAGTTGCTCCCACCATTGCTGTATCCTGATGAAAGGAGGTGTACCTACTGAAATTCTCAGCTAGGAACACAGAAGCACAGGCATCTGCTTTGTATGGAGTTAGACCAATGGTCCATCTAGCTCAGTACTGTCTATGCCAACTGGCAGGGGTCTCTCCTAGCCCTACCCAGAGATGCCAGGGATTGAACCTGGGACTTTCTGCATGCCAAGCAGATGCTCGACCACTGGGCTTTCACCCTTCCACATTAAGGTACAAAAATGGAAATACTTCCAGCTGTGAAATATGGAATCTGGCGACTACTACATTTGCCTATGTTGGAGGAAGTGGAAGAATTAAAAAAAACAAAACACATTAGTGGTGAAAATGGCAGAACACAGGTACAAGGTAACAATAAGATTTAGTAGCTATATGGGACTCCATAATGGGAACATCACCAATAAAAAAATGAAAAGTAATCTACCCAAATTGGACAAGGTTCTTACAGTGATTCCAAGGGCTATGGACAATGTTTATTTTTTAAAGATAGATGTTTAGCCCTAAGTGAGAACGTTGCTATCTACCTTGGACGTAAACTCCAGTCATTAATCCTAAATTCAATTGCTCAATAGGGAGTTGCACAGTAGGGACTCTGTATTTGTTCAGAGGCACTTTTTGTTAAAATTTCATATCCATCCCTATTCAAAAGGGGCAGTTGGCTATGGATGGGGGTTTTTTTCCCCTAAATGGATATTGTAAAAGTAAAAAAGGCAGGATTGCAATAGTATGTGTAAGGACTCTCCCATCAGATCTTCACAGGTTCTGTCTTCTGTGATTTCAACTTTTCTTCAGACTCTTTCCTTAGAAAGCAAAGCTACTGTCTTCTTCCCTCTGCCTGAGCTGACCCTGGACACCTTTAGACTGAACTTTATACTCTCTAACCAAAACCCTCTGACTAATGCCGTCTTAATAAGTCGTTAACTCAGTCCATTGGTCAGTATTATGAGCCAATGAAAATGTTCTCTAGCTGGCCTATCACAACCTGACCCTTTTTATTCCTGTCTACGTAAACTTCCAAATCTATATGTAACCCTTCTAAGGCTTATAACTGTCTCCTTGGCAATAGTTTAAGCTTGACTGGAACTTGGGTCAGAATACAGCTTGCAAGGTCAAATATCACTACAAGGCACAAAGCGGTGAAGATGTTGTCACAATACTTGACACATCCCCTGAATCCCCTTAATAAAGGGCAGGGTGTGCACAGCTACTTTTGCTGGATTTTTCTCTCAGTGTGGGACTGGGCAGGCAAGCAGGCACTCCTATGAGGATGGTTAATGGGATCACAGTGGGGAGGAGAGCCTAGCTGGGAGTCCAGAGTCTGTGAATTCAAATCCCTGCTTGTGTCTCCTGTGTGTAAAGGGCCAGCTAAAGATCACCTCCACACTGAGGAAGGGGCTGGCAAGCTGAGCAGGCCCTAGCCAGCTGGGAAGGACTAGCCTCAGAGGGAGGCAATGGTAAACCCCCTCTGAATACCCCTTACCATGAAAATCTTATTCATAGGGTAGCCATAAGTCAGGATCGATTTGAAAGCAGACTATTTCCATTTTTTCAATGGGATCAGTTTGTTCATGCCTGCACAGCCAATGGCATGTCACTGGCAATGGAAGCAAGAATGACTCTGCCAGGTCCTCCTCCGGCCCTGCATTGGACACTCTCTCCTGGGCTGGGGATGGGCCAGCCAGGACAGCAGGCTGTTTTGGCAACAGATCGGCTACTAAGGGCAGCACAATTGGAGGGACTGAAAGCTCAACCCTTTTATTTACATCAGCTGGCACCTCAGAGGAGGGGCTATCAGTGGGTAGACCACTGGGCCCCTCCCCTGGAACCCAGACCTCCTCCTCCTCATACCAGTCCTGCCAAGAATTCTCCATGGCGCTCATGATAGCTCGAAAGCAGCCACATCACCACCAATACTATGTGTGTGTATTGCGTGCATATTGGGCTATTTTGTATTAGTATTCCTGAATGCCCTGTGAAGGAAAACAGCCATTTTGGTCAGGCCACAAACGTAATGTGAAGAGCTTCCCATTTCTCCATGTGGAGATAAGTCAAAGAACTATGCTACAGTGTTTACTTGCCTTTGAATGAGAGAACTTCACCTTCATACCAGTCCAAAGCTCTCTGTCTGTGTCATATCTTCCCTCTCCTTTAAAATTCACAATTCACTTTAAAATGCTTATCTGCTCCTCCTTTTCTGCTGCTGGTTGGATTGAGGTGTTGTGCTTTTATTGACAAGAATCTCACAGGGAACAAACCCAGCTCTGTGGAAAGGCCCAAGTGAGCAATCTGCTTCAGTAACATTGTAAGAGTGGGCTGAAGCTTTTTATGGCCCCAGGACCATAGCTCTGCCTCTTCCTAGAGGACATCCAGAAAAGTGCAGGCCTCTGGCTTTGAACTTGGCACTCATCCTGCTTGGCAATTCAGCAAGCTTGTTGCTAGTCCTGTTGGAATGACAACAGGATTCAAGTCCCTAGAGCAGAGGGGTTGGGTTCTTTGAGGTGGGGTTGCAGGCTCTGAGGTTATGGACCCTGGAGGTCTCAATTCAGGAGTCACTTGCTCAAGGGCCTCTGATCCAGTTGGTTCAGGACTAGTCATCAGCTGACACTTGGGTTGGTTTCCAGCACCTCTGCCTCTGGTATACTGGTATGATGGAATCAGCTGTTTCCTTCCTGTATGAGTTAGAGATGGACTGAACAATTTTAGTTTTGCTGGCACTCAGCCATAAGTCTGTTTGATGCCATTTTGTGCAGATTTTTGAAAGAACACATGGAAAGGCCACTTTTTAAACTGCACACATCTTGTATGTACTTTTAATGTAAAGTAGTATTTTATGCACATTTTTTGTGCATCAAAACTGCATTGCAAGATCCAAGTAAGTGTGTCCTCTGATTGGGAGCTGTGTGCCAATCCACAGTTCCGGAGTATGTGATAGGGTTGGTCCATTGTGAAGAACAGAGCCTAGGCTGCTGTTTAGGTTGGGGATTCTGATGCTACCTTCCCGAACTCTTATGGGTATTACAGTCCAAATGCTGAAGAGTGATTCTCAGCTGTCAGGTAAACATCCCGGGTAATTAAGAGCCATTAAGGTTCTTTTATTAATATTTTCCCAGCCACTCTTCGGTTAGCCATTCACAACGATCAAGACAACCACACTTATAACCATAATTCATCAAGAATTAGCACTGCATAGAGAAATAATAATTGGCCTGTATAACGTCCTCATATGCACGACCAAGTACAATCAGCACAGACATAACCATTAAGTTTGTTTGGTTGTTTCTGTTTTGCTATGTGCACTCTGGTGACAGATGCTGCTGATAGCCCATCAGTGGTAATAACTTCATCAAGTGAGGGAAATCAACCCCTCTTTATTCATGAATATGAAATTCTGGTATAATTGAAACTGGGATCACATAAAAATGTGGATTACTTTGCAACCAAGTAATGATTATAGATACTAATCCTACCTGCTGATTGAAAGGCCTGATTGGCAGGGAAGAGAAAATTCCATTTATATTCTATCTATTGGTAGTATTACAGAAATAAAAAACTAGAGATAAATGGATAAGCAATTAAGAGCATGAGAAGGAATGAGAGGTTTTTATAAGAATATTTTCACCCATATCAAATAAAGAAATCATCCTTTCAGAAGTGTTCAAGTTTGCAGTCTTTCTGTGACATCTACAAATTAGGCAACTAATTAGCCTAATAAAAGAGAAGTAACATAAAGATGAAACAGATTGCTTCTTATCCATAATTCCAGGCATGCTTGGACATTGTGCCTTTGAATTTATTCCTATCTATGAAGTTGCAAAATGGCAGCCCTCAATTATGGGATAAAGCAGAGGGGTGTGTTCAAAGGCATCATTGGAGTATAGCTAAAACTGTTTTACATAACTGATATTTTTTGTCAAAATCATGGTCAGCTCAGACTCTGGGGATACCTCCTCTGAGAAAAAAGTGTTGGACCTTGCAGAGAACTCTAGTACAACTGTGGACCTGGAAGAACCTGCAATAGCCCTAAGGCTGCCTTAAGTATCACTTCTCATAGACGTCTTATCTAGGTCCCTGAAAAGCCCTCTCACCACATCCCAAGCATGCACTAGCTTGATCCCCAGTTCTTCCCTTTCACATACACAGGGCCTCAAGAGTGAAGGCAGCAATGGACCCATTGGGAAGTCCAGAGTTGGTGTAGGAGTACCAGTTGAGTTGTCAAGAGACTCTATCACCAGGGGCCTCCTCAGGAGGAAAGGTTTATTTGTGGGAGGAAGATGATATATGATATATACGATAAATAATGGTCCAGCAGACAGCCAGGAAGAGGTGGAGCTGGCAGTGAGGACAAGTCTCTCAGTTGTCTCTAGGCATGTGCTTTGTTAACAGCTCCCTCTTGTGTGTCAGTTCACGTGCTCCAGTTGCCACACAGGGTCCTGGTCATGAATGTCTTAGACACCAGTACGTGCAAATCAAATCTGCTTCTGTCTGAAGTGCTCCATTCCAGGTTCTGTTTCTTGGTCATGTGACAGAATGAGAGGAACAGATACACACCCAGAACATGCTTTTATTGCCCCCTCTCTTTCTAGATGGATTCAATATTACCCTTTCTTATTATATAAGCAATTGATTGAACACACATAAAATATTACATACAACATGTTGAGTTAGAACCAAATCTCTAACTTGTGTATAAGATCTCCAGTTTCTACTGATTCCCCTCGGTTGAACAACTTTCAACTACGTTGCATATCAGTCCATTGGGCAGCTGTATTCTGCTGGGGAATTACTACGTCATGTAACACATCGTGACATATGTCTGCAGATTTTACTTTAGACAGCTATACCTATCCCAAGGCTAGCATCGACAGGGAGAAGAAGCCAATGGAAACCATTTCCCCGCTGAAATTCCTTCATTCCTCCTGCTCCACAAATGGTTGCCTCTTCTCTGTCTTACTGGAAAATAAGAATATTAAAGATGACATTGCAGCAGCATCTAGAATGTTCTTCTGCTCTAGGCATTGGTACCATCTCAGATGTCCCCAAAGGAGGAAGAAAAGAGCTAGCAGTTGCAGTTATCGTTTAGTGATAGCAGAAAGATGTCTGGAAGCCCTCAAGCCACTCCCTCAAGCCAGTGCTAGAATCTGGGACATAGAGGTGTGGAGAGGGGGAGGAAAAGGAACCTGCCTTTCCTCACTCACCACTGAAAGCCAGTTGATTCCTGGTTTTTCACACATAAGAGGAGTCACCAAGTGTGATGGCTGAAGTAATTTGTGTATTTTAAAACTATTTCTTTAGCACTTTCAACTAGATAAATGCTTCACAATCCATATTTCCTTCAAACACACATGCACCTCAAAAAACCTCTGTCTGAGATAATTCCCAGAATGAAACTTTTGCCTAAAAACCCCTCACCTCATTTGACTGCACATCATGTTCATGATCTGTCCTACACATTTGTGCCATTCGAGTGATTTCTTTCATTTCTTTCCTGTTCTCTTACTTATTTGATTTTTAAATATATATATATATATATATATATATATATATATATATATATATATATATATATATATATATATATATATATATATATATATATATATTGAAAACTTCTTTACATTAAGATGTTGATTTTCAGTGGCAGCTGATTAAGCCTCTAAAGCTCATTGCAGCACAGCTGGAATGGGTCTACGAATACCCATGCCAATGTACTTCATACCACATTTGCTTCACAGAATAACAAAACCTTATTTTCTTCTTGTGTTACAAGCCTCTTTGGTCCATTGTCAAACTGTGTTGATTCTAATTCTTCATGTACACTCTCTCATTATGGTTGTATTGATTATCCTTTTCCTATATTTGCACCATCACTTGTTACAGTGAATATATTTGAAGATGCCTATTAATGAAAATTTTTCCAGGCGGTTATGACAACAAATATTTTTCTGTCATTCTTTTTTGTTCAGAAGGCAGATTCGCTTTGCAGACAGCTTTTTAACGATAGCTCATTGTTGTTCTTTATTCATTTTGTTAGAATTTGTGGCATATTGTTGACATGATAAAATTAAAGAAAGAAAACTAAGTTAACTGAGCAATGAAAATGCTTCAGAAGTCTGGAGAACACATAGACTTAATGATTTGGTAGGTGGTAATGAAAATTTTACCATCCACTGATTCACATACTGTTAAACAAACAAACCTGAAACCCCACTGATCAGCTGACTGATGAGGAAGAAAGTGTGAGGCTGGGGCTCCCCACCAATCAGTGGGATTTTGTTGCCTTAGTCAAAGGATAAAATTTCACACACACACAAGTAACCATACCAAATGGACTGGCAGGTGAATCTTACTTCAGAACTGGTAAGAAGACAGTATACTCCCCTCTGCTTGAGGGTAGCCGACTAACTTGGGGGATGCAGGATAGACTGTATGGAACAAGAGGAAAATACTCTGGTCTCCAAAACCCAGGACAGGCCCAAGACAATTTACTGCCTGAGGTGAACGACAAGATGGTAACCTGTCCCCAGTCCAAGTACAGAGGCTGAGTGGGCTAACAGATGAATCTTGCTTCAGCACTAGTGTTGGGAGAGCACCCTTCATCATACCTGAGGCTACAGGCTAGTTTAGGGGGCCCAGGACAGCCTGTATGGTATACACAGCTCTGTCCTCCAACAGGTAGCAACACCTAAGGATCTCAGGAGGAACAGCCAGGGGGCTGCCATTGTTAACTGCCAGCATATCAAGCCAAGGAAATTGTCTCATTCTGCCTAATCATAGGCCTGGCCCTGCCAACATGTTACCACTGCTCTGTGTCCCTGGCATCCATTGCCTTATGGAGCCACCACACTCTGCCTAATGGTAGGATCACTCTTCACACAGCCTAATCCACTGAGGTAGAGCAGAGGTAGGGATCCTCTGGTCTATGGGACAAACTTGGCCCAACAGAGGTTCAGATTAGGCCTGTAAAGCCATTTCCCTCAAATCATGCCCACCTGCCCCACACCAAACATCATATGTGATGTCAGGTATGGAGCAGGTAGAGATGTGGCTGCCAGTGCACAACTGGCAGCCTTAAAGTGTGCTCCCAATTTTGCATTGACAAGGAAAAGCAGGATTTGGTAAAGTTGAAGTGGGCTGGATCAGTTATGCGAGCGAGTTCTCTGCAGGGAACTCTCTTGTGTAGCCAATGTCTGCATAAAGGAGGCTTCAGCAGTTGGAGCCAAAGCCTGCTGGATCAGGTGTGTGAGGGAATCTCTGTCGAGAAAGGTGATGGGCAGTAAAACTGAAGCCTCAGACACTTTAAAGCATTGTATAGAACCCTTTGCTAGCCCTACATGGTGCTTTGATGTCCCGACTTCGGTTCTTCAAAGCATACAATCACCTGATGTCATTGTGATGTGAAATGATTGATAGGTAGGCAGCCCCATTTAAGTGTCAAATTTCATCTGCAAGACTAGGATATGACAAGGATCTGGCCCGCAGAGCCAAAAAGCTTCCCCACTCCTGGGTTAGAAGCTTATACATTGCCCATTAACTACCAGGCCAAGTTCAAGCTTTTGGTTTTGGTGTACAAAGCTCTCTATGCAGCTTGGGACCAGGATACCTGAAAGAGTGTCTTACCCCTTATATACCCAGTGGATCACTACGCTCTGCAGGTGAGGGCTTTCTGCAGATACCATCTTATCAGGAGGTCTATTCCTCACAACGTAGGAAGCGGACCTTTAGTGTAGTGGCATCTACCTGTTGGAATTCCCTCCCCTTAAATATTGAACAGGCACCATCTCTGTATCTTTTTGGCGCATACTGAAGACCTTCCTCTTTCAACAAGCCTTTTAAGTAGAAACCTTATCCCAGTCTGCATATGTGTTGGAATTGCTTTTGAAGATGTTTTAAAAGCTTTTTAAAAAATGACTTCCGGGAAGGGTGACTTCGCTTGTGCCTGCTTTTGGGACGGGCTCCTGCCTCAAAAGAAGCTTATTCAGATATAAATCAGTCAGAACATTTTTTTTTTGACTGATGAAATTTCTCCCGGGCAGGGAGAAACGTAGAGATCAACCTCAAAAGCCTGTTTTTGTTGGGAGGACTGGATTTCATTAATTTATGAGATAAGGTCCAGCCAACAATGCCGGACGGACTTTCTAACAAGCTCTATCTGCTTAAGCGATACGTTTATCTTTTCTTTAAAGAGAGAACGGACTAACAGGCAAGCACCCTTCTTTCTATTATTTTTTTTTACTTGGTTTAAATTGTTACAGCAAAAGGAGATTTGTCAGATTGATCGGCTTTGGACAACTTCTGGGTGAGATATAACTCTTTTTTGTTATTCACGAAATTAACAGCTTATCTCTGTTTCTGTCGCAAAAAGCTGTCCTGGAAGTGCATTCTAAAGATAATAAACAGAAGAGGGATTTCTATTCCTGATTTCTATTCCGAGGAATATTATATTGTCTGGGACTATTCTCTTTTTGGTCTATTTTATTTTGACGAATCTGCTTCTTCACGACGCCACTAACTGTTTTGATGCTGGGAACTAAATTTGTTTTGCATTCTTGAACATAGAGAGATAAGGCAGGTTGCTCTGTTTATACTGTGATGTCATCAAGCCTGGAATATTAACCCAATTGTTGCTGAAATAAGAAGTGGTTCTTCTTTATTTTTGTTTTGCTTTGTTTTCGTGGTTTTAAAAATGGCAATCAAGAAAGTGGCTGAGAATCTGGAAGTAACTATGTTTCAGAAAATAATGGATGAGATTGAGATAACGAAACAAACCCTGCGACAGGGTAGTAAGGAGCTGAAAATTGAACTGAGCAAAATGACGCAGGAGCTTAAAGAAATAGGGGATCCTGTGAGAGAGGAGAATGAGATCAGAGATGAGAAAAGAAAAAATAAAGGGAAGATACAAGCCCTGGAGATTGGAACAAATGTGGAATTGGAAAAAGATCTGGAGTTTATGGATTTTAGATATAAAATCTACTGTTTGGAATTTAACGTTATCTCTGAAGAAATTAATGAAGATATTAGAGATAAAGTTATCAATGGCTTGGATAATCTTCTGGACTGGAATGATGTGATGGAGCTTGATATAGAGAAAATCTATGGAATTAACTGCAGCCATGTGACAATGGAAAAACTCTTAAGAGATGAGCCAGTGAATTTTGTAAAAAAGAAGAACACAGATATGACTTTACAACAGTATTTCAGCAACTTATTCAGAATGGATGGCAAGAAAATATTTGGGATAGAGGAAATTCCCATCAGACTCTTATTATATGAGTATGGTTACAACAGCAAGATTATTATGGAATACTGATAATGGAAGATTGGACACTGAAATTACTGGACTTAACAGGACTATTGAAGATGGAAGATGGAACTAATAGGGATAATGGAATAATGGCTATTGAAATTATTGGACCTAACAGATTCTGATGAGATGGATTAATCGAAATGTTTATTTGGACTATGGTTATGACAATAAGATTATTATAATTATTAACGAGATGGATTAATCGACATGTTTATTTGGAGAAAAATTGATAGATATATTTCTTAAAGAATTGAAACCTCTCTTTGACTTTTTGTGGAAAGAATAAAGTAATGTTTATGAGATTTGATGATTAATTAAGATAACTACTGGAGGAAAGTGATTTTATAATATGATTTAAGAGACAGGATTGTTATATATTGTAGACCTATAACTGATTTGATATGTGACAAATGGGAAGTCAACATTTTATTTTTTTTGTTTAATCATTTTTGTTTTGTTTTGTTTTTTGTCTTTGAATGTTTTATGATTTTGTTTTCTATGTTTTATGAAAATTTGAATAAAAATTATTGTAAAAAAAAAAGCTTTTTAAAAAATATGTTTTTAAAGATGTTTTGTTTTAATATGTTTTAAAGCCTGTTTTAAAGATATTTTAGAGTGTTTTTAGTGCTTTTGTTTGCTGCTCTGGGCTCCTACGGGGAAGAACAGGTATCAATTAAATAAATAAATAAATAAATAAATAAATAGTGCATACTTATCATGAGGTAGAAGTGTTTCATAGTGATTGAGAAAACAATCTGGACTAGAGTTCGAATCCCCACTTAGCCATAATGCTCACTGGGTGACCTGTGGACAGTCACTGCCTCTCAGCCTAACCTAACTCACAGAGTTGTTATGAGGATAAGCTGGAAAGGGGCAGAACCATGTATGCCACCTTGAGCTTCCTGAGGAAATGTGTGTTATAAATGTAATACATAAATAAATAATAAAATCACCCCTCCAAAAAGAAAATAAAAGGGGGAAAATGGTTGGGATTCACTTGTGATTAAATGGCTTTGCAGAAATTCCCTTTCACATTATTCAAATTATAGGCAAAATAAGTTTAGGTAATCTAATCTAAATGACTGCATTTCAATGCTTTATACATTTCCATTCACCTGAGAACTAGAAAACATCATTGATGTGAAATTCAGAAACATCTTCCTTGAAAAATTAATAGATTTTTAAAAAGTTAATGTGGATTCAGAAGTGACCTTGATGATTAGCTGAAGACTTTATGCTAACGATATGACCATTCCAAAAGAGGTAAACTGAAATAATCTTGCTGGCTGAAATGCTTTTCTTTTCTTTCTTTCTCCCCCCCCCCTTTATTATGAACCATGCAGTAATGGTATATTATTTTACTCATTTTCCAAGCATGCATTCGGATCATTTAATATAATTGTATGTTTTATGTGCACTGAGGTGTTATAAAGCACTAAAAAGATGAAGAAAACTGATGTTCTTATTATAGCACAGATCTGCAGCACAGCCCCACAATTATAGGGAAGCATTCTTGTTAGCTCTCTCTTTCCAGCGGTATACACATAAGCAACAATGACAAACAGCAGTGCTTTCCTGATTAATACTTCACTACTAATACATCAGCTTTAACTAAGTCTCAGGTGACCTAAAACACTCTAGATTTCGGTACAGCCCTTGCCTTAACTTGCATGCTTCAACAGTTTCATTATGTTAGATTACTTTCAACATACATAATACACAGATAAACTGATCCTTTGGGTATCTAGGTCCTCATAGATATTCTACAGATTAAGTGAAGTTTTATTCACAGTGAAATAAAAAAGAAGCTAATAATGGCAGGAATGCACATGAGCTTGTTGACCAAGGATGGAAACAAATGGGTCAGATCTACCAACTGATTGGCCAGATCTGGCTCCAAAGTGACTTCATCTGGCCCTTATTAACCTGACATATTTGATTAACTCTCTGCCTATATCTATATGCTAGGGGATTTGCCCCTGCAAGCTTTGTGCACCAACTCCCCAGACACTGACAAACCACACCCCACACCCCAGGCAGTTCCAAACCATCTCTTATCACCTCAGGCAGTTCCAAACCACTCCACCTTGCCCTTGGCACTCCCAAACAATCCCACCACCCTTGGCACTTTCAATACCCCCAGTGCCTCAGCCATCATGGGCCCCTCACTCTCCTCTCCCATTTGCCTCACATGTTCCTATACCACTGCAGTTCCCCACCACTTTCCCACACCACTACCCCTGACAAATGCTGCTGCCACCCCATATAGGCCACTTACGACTCTCCCGCTCACCCAGTCGCCCAGGTTGACACCACTGATGATGCTCCACTTAGGTTGCTTCCCAACCTCCTTCCTGCCCCCACAGCCTGTAGCAAAAAGAGGACTCATGGTAGCGATGCTGAGGCCTCCCGTGAAGCAGGTCTTCAAGTCACCCAGGCAGCCAATGCCCATGCACTCTCTCGCTGTCTGCTCAGTCTTGGCCACCTTCCTTCCTCTTCCCTCCACCTTGAGTCAGGCATGGTTAAGTAACACTGCAGTTTGCAGCACTGCTGTGAACTATACAGTGTTACAGTGTGGCACTTTCATTTTTATTAGTAGGGGCTACCTCCCCTGTTCGCTTCACTTCCAACCCTCTAGACTCCACCCTATAACACCCCCAAGGACTACCCCTCTGCCAGGCCCTCCTTGCCATCTCTTCATCTGCTCTGCCATGCTGCCCCTTATCACCACTCCCGCCACGACTTTGCCAGGTGCCTCTAGCTGTCCTCCCACCCCCTCACCAACACCACCCCACATATGTCGCCAGAACTCCTCTGCACACACATTGGTCACTGAAGCTCTCCCCTCCTCCTCCATCTCTAAACCTCTCCCCTCCCTTCTGCGGGTCTCCAAACGTTCCCCCCTCATCTTATGGCCTTGCTGATGGCTCACTCTCACACATCTGCTAGGCACCAGCTAGGCACCGGCTAAGCTAGGCCATGCCTTGCTAGACCCCCCTGCCACCCCTCTCATCATTGTTTCTACTGCTGCCACCTCATTGCCATCAGAGCCAAGGTTTGCCTCTCTTTGCTCTCCTCACCTGTAAGCGTCATGCTACCTGTAAATGTTTCAGTGCAGGCACATGCCTGCACAGAAGCATTCATGGGTAGCATCACACACACACACACACACATAAAGATATGAATAGGTAGATATATACCAATCTGATATCAGGGTCAAACATACCCCCCAAAAGTTATACAAATAAAATGGTGGAAATTATTAAGCATGACATTTGCAAGTAAAAAAAGAAGAAGCTTTATTTAGACCTTCCCTTTTCCAATAAAATTATATAGTCACACAGAAGTCATCAGGGTCAACAGTGCCCTACAATATAAAGTGCAAAAATCTACACATATGGTAAGTAACTGACCCCACAATAGTTCAAACAATACAAAAGATTGTGCTATCGACATATGTATAACATAATTGCAAACTTATAATAGTTCACTAATCATGAAATTTGAATTACCAGTAACGACAACAAATTTGATAGACCTTCCAGCTGTAACATTTGCTACCCAAGCAGCCGATGCTCAGTCACCGCATTCCACATCCTTCATGAGCTGGAAAGACAAAACAGTTACATGCTGCAATTTTCTGTCATTGCGTCAATCACAGAGATGACACCTTTCCCTTTTCTTGGTGTCAGCAGTGACAGACTCTACAAGTTTTGAGACTACCTCTCTTATTTTGATCAACTCTAGACCTAGGTCTATTAAACAGCTATGTCTGTTTGCATGTTCACACCATCATGGGTAGTTCAGCTTCCAAAAAACAAAGGGAGGCAATGTCTGCCAAAACAACTGAAAACAGGTATTCATGCCATCTTTAATTTATTATAATAAAAAAAAAGATCTCAGACATGGAATTCTGGACTGAGATTGCTGCATCATAATGCCCTGCAGAAAAGGGAATCACTTCTTGGCTACATAACATGCCAGAGTCAAAGCTTTTTGAAAACCAAAAAAAAATGCTTTTTAATTTTTTATTTAACAAAATTTATCTACCACGTGATTGTAGAAAACCTCAAAGCAGTTTTTTTAAAAATAAAATTATCAATAAAACAGTTAAAAACAAGTAATTAAGAACATTTTAAAAACAATTAAAACAGCAATAGACTTAAAAGAGATTAAAACACCTCAACATCTATGTGTCTGGATAGGCTTGCCTAATCAAAAATGTTTTAAGCAGGTGCCGAAAGTGTTGTAAGCAGGGACAGGGAAGGCGCCTGCTGGATGTCAACAGGCAGTGAGTTCCAAAGTACAGGTGCTGCCACACTAAAAGAAGATTTTTTTACAAGTGCAGAGTATTATGTGGCATCTGTAACAGTGCTAGTTCTGCAGATCAAAGCAGCTGAGATCATGGCGGCCCATAAGGGGTAAGGCAGTCCCATAAGTAAACTGGTCCCAAGCTCGTAAGGGTGTTATATACCAGTAGTAACACCTTGAACTTGATCCAGGAGCAAATCAGCAACAAACCAAAAAACCAGAGTTCTGCACTCTGGGTCTCACTCCTGCCAACAACCTTGCTGCAGCATTCTGCACTAACTGCAGTTTCCAGGTCAAGTGCAAGGGAAGCCCCACATATAGTGCATATAGTGCATAATCCAGTCTTGAAGTCACCAATGCTTGAACTATTGTAGTCAAGTTTTCCCAGTCTAGGAATGGTCATAGCCCTCATGCCATTCAAATGTATGTGTTGTATACTTTTAAATCCTTTACTGCTAGGTTTTCTCAACCATTGAACTTTACTATCTACAAGGAGGTTAAAATGTTCCAGCTCCTGATTAGCATTTTGAGAAAATGTAGTAGTTCCAAATATATCCAGTTTTGTCATCCCTGAGATAAATGGTTTCCTTGTCACCTTGCCAATAGTGATGCCACCTTAGATTTTCACTGAGATTTGGCATGCTTTGTTCTTGCAGGCTCCTTGCACAGTCTGAAACTGGGAATAAGAGAGAAGATGAAAGAGAGAGATACCCATGGATGCTCTTATTCCCACCATTTCCTTCTTCTGTGTTAACAATTTAATGCCTGAAGCCAAAAGAAAAACGTTTCCCCACTCCCACCCCACATATATGTGGCCCAGCTTGTAAAAATGTAGAAATAAATAGAAAAATTACGATTTTGCTGCCAGATTTAAGAACGCCTCATGGAGGAGGATGTTGGAAAACTTGGAGGTATTGGGGAAACAGCTGTGGCAAGTGAAAGTTGTCTTCCCAGCCCTCTTGTTGCTTGAGTTGCCTTCTCAGGCCTGCAGTGGCCACAAAGAAATAGCTCTGTAATATAAGATGTTAGTGTCTTAGTGTCCAAAGAAGGAAGAGGCCTCTGGACTAATGGCTTCAATGGCTCCTGGCTTTTAGGAGAATAGATGCGGATGTCACCCCCCATGCACTAGGCTACTGGCCGGCCGGCCTGTCCTCTGTTTCCAGAGCAACGTCAAAAGCCGCCTTATACCTAGCCAGCCATTGGTCCATCTAGCTTGGGATTGTCTACACAAACCAGCAGTGGCTAACTAGGTTTTCAGACGGGACTGTTTTCCACCCCTACCTGGAGATACCAGCAATGAACCTGGGACTTTGGAGGGCTTTGGGGATATGGGAATGTGCCTTGAAAGCCTCTAATGCAGCCTTTCCCAACCAGTGTGCCTCCAGATGTTGTTGAAACACAATTCCCATCTTTCCTGACCATTGGCAATGCTGGCTGAGGCTGATGGGAGTTGTGGTCCAACAACATCTGGAGGCACACTGGTTGGGAAAGGCTGCTCTAATGCCTCATCTTATTCTCTGAGGAAAATAAATGTTTGGCCATTGTACTGGAAACACAATATATCCACCTCTTTGAAAACAAAAAGGAAGGAAGCAGGATTGTAGGGGTTTGCCAGAGATTTGGGGGCTGCCTTTTCATCTGGTCTGGAAGCTTCCACTGGTGCAGAATGCAGTAGCCGCACTGCTCACAGGAGCAGGTTACTGGCCACATGTTACTCCTCTAGTGAGACAGCTGCACTGGTTGCCAGTTTGCTACCAAGCAGGTTCAAGGCTCTCATGTTAATTCACAAAGCCCTAAATAAGTTGGTCTCAAAGTACCTTGAGGGCCACCTGATTCCTTATGCTGTACCTCGATTATTGATGGGCCACATTCGGTGGTCCTCCGCACTCCAGAGATTCAATCAGCCTTTACCAGAGACCAAGCCTTTAGTGTGACAGACCCTCCCCTGCGGAACTCCCTGTCAATAGAAGTTTGGCAGGAGTCATCCCTGCTTCCTTTCAGACAGCTTTTATACACTTTATTGTTCAAACAGGCCTTTGGAACGTATAATTTTTTACCAACCAGTTTTTATTGATAACTTATTTGTGGTTTTACTGTTGTTACTGTGGTTGCACACCACCTTGCTATACTTTCAGTAAAAATGTGATGTATAAATATTTAAATAATAAACAAATTAATTAAATAAACCTAAGTCCTTCTCCCATAAAAAAGTAAAGATTTGAAGTCTATGACACTTATAGTAGGACAGGTGGTTACATTTTCTCCTACATGGCTTTCTTTAATACTCTCTAAGTGTGATGTGTTAATTAATCTAAAAAATGCCACCTCTTCCTTTATTTTAACTTCAGTGTGTCCTTATTTTAGAATTTATGATTAAAATATAAGTGTCAGCCCCTGGGGGAAAATGATGGTTTTATTTTGTTTTGTTTTGTTTTGAAATGTCGCTTTAACAAATTCTGCATTCCTTGCAGTTTTTTGTATAGGCTACACAAATAACCTAGCACTAAATAGAGAGGCTCCACAAAAGCCCTGGTAAATATCTTACTTGGAAGTAAATTCCATCAGTTTCCCTCCCTCATAGTGATTATTTCCTCAATGAAAAAGATCGTATAACTCCATAATGTGATTATTTCAGATTCTAGAGGTATTAAAATTGTCTGGTTTGCAGTGGGTCTAATCAATTTCTGTCAGTTTTGTATTCAGACAAAATGGATGTATAGGACATGTAGCTTCATAAAATAAAATAAAAATGGGTCATGTCCTTTCTTTGGCCCTATAATCAAAAGCAAAAATCCAGCAAAATCAAATTTAAATATGCATTTTTATTTCTCAGGTATGCAATTCACATTGAAAAAGGAGGGATCGCTAATCCTTGTTGAAAAGGATGGAATTGCTAATGCAGTTAAGTACTTTCTTTCTGAATGCAGAAATTAAGCGGCATATGATAAAGGGTGCTCTCTTATTTCCAGTATGGTGCAAAATCCTTGGAACAGTTGCCTTATTTGTAGCCCAGAAATAGAAATAGAAATCTAAGTCATATTCCATCCAGAACTCCACTGCTTTCTTTGTCTTTTCCTTTATGGGATCATATTCTGATTCCCACTTTCTCACCACAGTATTTATAGCATGACAATGCAAACCAGTTGTACTGTTATCGAGATATTTGTGTTTGAAGCATCACTGTGCGGTGGGAATGGATGTATTTATGTGGATATATGACCCTCTTCTCCCTGCCTCCTTTCCTTTGCCCTGGTTCCTTTTTTGTTTTGTTTTGTTCATTGCTGTACAAAAAGAAGAAATCAAATAAAAACAAAAACATAAGAGCTCGAATGGATCAGATCATATAGGCCTATGTAATCCATCTTCCTGTTTCACACATTGGTCAAATAGATGCCTCTGGGCAGCCCACAAGGTAGAGATGAGGGTAGGCTCATCCTGCCTCTGATCCTGGACAGCCATCATGACTAACAACCATTTATAGCCTTTTCCTCCAAGGGTAAAGATATTTAAACTAGTGGCCATCCCCACATCTTGTGGTAGTAAGGTTGCCACGTGTCTGGTTTTTGCCTGAAGACTCTGGGTTTTTGGGGTCCTCTCCAGGTCTCCGGGTGGGTCACCCCAATCTTCAGACTCTCAGCTTTCATTTTTTTAAAAAATTAAGCTTCTAGGTGACCTGGTTCAAGAGATATACACCAAAACGTCAGGCCCCTGCAACTTCTGTTAAATGAGCTCGTAGCTGGCTGCTCTAACCCACCCTTTCAGGTTTGTAGCCAGTAAGTGGAGTCAGGGCTGTGATTGACAAGGGATTTGTTGACCTCTAGGCAATAGCTAGAACCCATTCCAAGTCCAGAAAACTGCTGTTTTGCTTGTCTGAAAATTTCATAAACTGAGTATGTTTATAGCTTCCAGCAGTCATAAAAGTCTCTTTCTCTCTGTGTGCAGGAGATCTAAATACCATAACAATGTGTTAATTATGAGGATTCAAATAAGTTTAATTTTTTCCGGGCTGCTGTGTTTTGAAAACCTTCCCAATAGGAAGCTTTAATCCTATACTTACTTTTCTGGGAGTAAAGCTGAAATGCTAATCCCACATACCTTGGAGTAAACCCCATTGAATTCAATAGAATTTACCTTGAGTAGACATGGTTGGGATTGTGCTGCAAATTAATGGGACTTCTGATTGAACATAGCAAAGGATTGTGCTTGTGTGGTAAATCTTTCTCTTCCTCTCTAATCCTACTTTTAAAGCAATTAGGCAGGGCTTACTTAGGTGTCACTGCTTTTATTTTGTAAGAAACTAATAATGATTTTATTTTTTAAAAAAATGTTATGCAATGACCAACTGGTTTTGACGATAAACTATTGTATGGGGTGTGTGTGTTTTACATCCTGAGTGTGTGTGTGTATATGGTGTCTTTCCAACATCCCTGTGAGATAGGGTTGCCAGTTGGAAACCAAAGCAGCTCACAACAAGAAATGAATCCCTTTAAAATCCAATAATCATAAAAACAAGTATAAACAGTTGCAAAACAGCTTAAAGTGGGATGATTCTGAATTTTGGGTTGCATGAGAGAAGTTCCTTATCACTTGAGGCTGCAGTTCTGTGCATGCTTTCCTATTGAATACATTGGGACTTGCTTCTGAGTAAACATGCATAGGATCTTTACAGGTTGTGCAAATAACAAACATCTTTGACAGTCATGCTTATATTCACTAATAGAAACTTCACTAAAATTGCAAAGTAAATCAGACATATTGAAAGTGAGTATCTGAACTATGTCAACTGTCTTAATAATGTTGCTTCCTCCCTGTTAAAACAAGATTAGCCCAGCACATGTCTTGTTTCTGTTATTTGGGCTGATTGCAGATGTTGCCACCACTCACCATATGCTCAGAGGTACATGTTACCAAATTCTTCCAACCTACACAGGAAGTGAATTAGACTGTGAAAGAGTTGCTAGGAGATGCCCTGTTTGCCTCACAGAGATACAATCCCCAGAAGAGGGGCTGACTGTTAAACTACTCTGGCCGCTGGAGCTCTGTCAGGGGAATAGGAGTCTCCTACCAAATCTCAGCACCCTTCAGAAACTTCACTTCCCAGGATTCTTTGGGGGAAGCCATGACTGTCTAAAGTGAAATAAATGTCTGGTGTGGTGTGGCTCCCAGAACACTGATGGTTCTTACGGAGCATGCCCAACATTACAATAGACATCAATGCTAAATTTCTTAAAGTAATTAAAAATCAGCCATGCATTTTTTAAACTTTTAAACTGCAGAAGATGAAGGTCAGAGCATGGGGCAAGGTCAGTAATAGGATTAAAGGTGTGAACATGGCTGGTTTTTAATTAATTTCAACAAATTATGATATCACTGACAGAAAAAAGTCCAACTGGGGTCTGCATTTTTTTCTCTTGTTTTACAGTTTGAACTCTCTATTCTCTCTGAGTGTTTTGTATATTGCCATGAAAACTTGGAGGGTTGTTAAGCAAGCATTTCTGAGTTCAGGACTATAAGTTTTGTAAGATTTTGTTTTGAAATGAGCTTATGGGAAGCATCAGAATGGCATGGGGGTATTTTCAATTTACCATTGCAGAATGCGAAAACTCCATGCTGGCTGTATAATAAACATTTCTTCATACTATGTCCCAATAAGTATCTGATTTAATACTATGGTTGTTGTACATTATTATTTCCTATACACTTGAGATTGAAGCCCCATGGAATACATTGGGACTTGCTTATGAGTAAACATGCACAGGATTGCACTATAAATATCTTTACAGGTTGTGTATATATTAAACATCTTTGACAGTCATGCTTATATAAAAATTACTTCATACTATGTCCCAATATGTATCTGATTTCACACTATGGTTGTACATTATTGTGTCCTCTACATTTTAAGTGTGCCCTTCTTCCTTGGGGTGCCTATGGTACTCCTCTATTGTTTTCATCCTGACAGACAGATTAGGCTGAGAGATAGTGAGTAGCCAATCGTCATCCAATAAACCTTATAGCTCATTTCCATTTTTAAAAATTAATTAAAACAATTTACATGCAGGCAAAGTTTATGGAATACATTATACATTTAAAGCACATCTAAGTCGCTTTTAAAGCCTATGACTCCTCCCAAAGAATCATGGGAAGTGTGGTTACTCCAAGTTATATTTCCCAAAACCCTTAACAAACTACAGTTCCCACCAGGGCTGTGGAGTCGGAGTCATGGAGTCGGAGTCGGAGTCGGGAGCAATTTTGGGTGGAGTCGGAGTCAGAGTTGGAGTCGGTAGAAATGTACCAGGGATTGGGCTCATGGGAGTTGTAGTTCAAAAAAGTAACTTTTCCAAGCTCTGGATTCACGTGGTGGTGATGAAATGCCTTGTGCTACCATTTTACTACAGTAAATGTGTTATTACTAGTTAATATACATTTGCCATTTATGAAGGAGTCGGAGTCAGACAGTAGAAAAATAGAGGAGTCGGAGTCAAAGGTCTGGCCTACCGACTCCACAGCCCTGGTTCCCACAGTTCTGTGGTGGGATTCATGTGCTTTTAATGCATATAATTTAAATGAATGGTGAGGATCTGTCTTAGGTATGCTGTGCATTCTTTAGTGAATTGAAAAGAACTATTTAAAAAGATACTTTTATAAACAGAGGAAGCGCTGTTGATAGTGCATATGCTTTGCATTCAAAGGTCCAAAATTCAATCTCTATTGTCTGGAATCCTGGAGAGCCAATGCTAGTCCATGTCATCAGTACTGAGCTAGATGGTACCACATGGCCTGAGTCGGTATAAGGCAGATTCTTTTGTTCCTAAAAGTGGAAAGAGATCCAAGGACCACAGTGACTCTAAAATTTATTTATGTATTTTACTTACAACATTTATATTACACTTTACTCTAAAAAATCTCTAAGTGGTTTACAGAAAGAATTAAAACAATAAAATTCTTTGCAAAAACAGTTAAAGACATGTATTTAAAAGCATTCAAAATAATAAAACCAACGATGAGTTAAAAACAGATAAAAAACACAATAGGTTCTACATATCTGGGTAAGCTTGCCTAAACAAAAATGTTTTTAGTAGGTGCTAAAAAGAGTACAATGAAGGCATCTGCCTAATGTCAACAGGCCAGGAGTTCCAAAGGGTAGGTGCTGCCACACTAAATGACTGATTTCTTACAATAGCAGAACAAATACTATGTGGCACCCATAACATCAAAAGTACAACTTGAAATTGGCCCGGTAGTAAATCAGCAACCATTGCAGATTTCAGAGCAGAGGTATTATGTGCTGATAGGGTGTCACTCATGTCTGTAATCGTGCAATAGCATTCTGCACTAACTGCAGCCCCTGGAACAGGTTATCCTACATGGGGATTTCTGTGACCTTGGCAGTCTTGCTGCCAGGATTGTTTTGTTTATGTTTTTGGTTAGGAACCCTGGGATGCTGAGTTTTCTGTCTTACTCATAGGAATCTTGTTGTGGTTGGTATGATATTACATTTAGGAAGTCACAGAGCTTGGAAAAGTTACTTTTTTGAACTACAACTCCCATCAGCCCAATCCAGTGGCTATGCTGGCTGGGGCTGATGGGAGTTGTAGTTCAAAAAAGTAACTTTTCCAAGCTCTGGGAAATCATCACTGTCTTTTTTTTTTCTGTTTTCTATTTGCATTTCATTTGCCTTTAACTTGACTCCCTTACATCCAGAGTAGCAGCACCAGTGGTTCCATGTGCTCATCTCAGCCCCCTTAAACCCACAGATGATGCACCTTGCTGGTTGTATGATGGTTTGTTTCTTGCCCAACAGTGGCAAATGAGAATTCACTTACTGGGAAGTGGACCTACAATTGCTGTTCCAAAGCTACTGCCTGTGAAGGTAGACCAAACCATTTCTCTCTTTCCATTATTACTCATTGGAATTGGGTTGGCTGTCAAAATGAGTTTATAGTAGCCCACAGGGTAGGCAGAAAATGGTAGTGAATTTTCCTACCCTTACTCATTTCTCAAATCTCTTTCTGAAGAGAAGAATCAAGTCTGTAAAGAAGTTTGGAGCAGCCTTGTTAAAAGGCAGGGGCAGGACATTCCATGCCAGGGGTTGCCAACTCTGCTTTGATATGGATAACTTTTAACAGGATCCTTAGTAAAGCTTTAACAATAGCACAATCCTAACCACATCTACTCAGAAGTAAGTCCTATTGAGTTTTATGGGCTTAGTCCCTTAGTGTTTCTAGGATTGCAGCCTTCAGGAGCATCCATCTTTACTCCTGAGTGGTCCCCTCTAACATCTCCACAACGCTAGGCTCCTTTCTTCCTACAATGACCTTCTGGTGACTGACCTGGTCTGAGGGCACTTATTTATTTATTTATTAAATTTATTAGTTGCCCATCTGGCTGGTTGTCCAGCCACTCTGGAGGACGCACAACATAAAAACATACAATTCACATTAGAGCCTTAAAATTCCAACAATAACACTAAAATCTAACCCACCCAAAAGGCCTGCATGAAGAGCCAGGTTTTCAGGGTCCGGCGGAAGCTCATAATGGAGGGGGCATGGCGGATGTCATTTGGGAGCGAATTCCATAGAGTGGGTGCCACGATTGAAAAAGCCCTCTCCCTAGTTCTTACCAGTCTAGCTGTTTTAACTGGTGGGATGGAGAGAAGGTCTTTTGAGGCCGATCTTGTTGGGCGGCAACATTGATGATGCTGGAGGTGCTCTTTCAGATACTGGGCTGAAACCATACAGGGTTTTAAAGGTCAAAACCAACACCTTGAATTGGGCTTGGAAAGCAACTGGTAACCAGTGCAACTCCTTCAGCACTGGAGTAATGTGGTCTTGCCGGAGGCTTCCCATAATCAGGCGAGCCGCCTCATTCTGTACCAGTTGCAGCTTCCGGACCGTTTTCAAGGGTAACCCCACTAAGAGTGCATTACAGTAGTCTAGGCGAGAGGAGACCAGGGCATGTACCACCAATGGGAGCAGACTGACATGTGCTTTTTTTCATTGTTTCATTTATGATCACTTTAATGAACATGATGTTTTTGTTGTTATGTGCCTTCAAGTCGATTACAACTTATGGCGACCCTATGAATCAGCGACCTCCAAGAGCATCTGTCATGAACCACCCTGTTCAGACCTTGTAAGTTCAGGTATGTGGCTTCCTTTATGGAATCAATCCATCTCTTGTTTGGCCTTCCTCTTTTTCTACTCCCTGCTTTCTTTCCCATCATTATTGTCTTTTCTAGTGAATCATGTCTTCTCATTATGTGTCCAAAGTATGATAACCTCACTTTCATCATTTTAGCTTCTAGTGACAGTTCTGGTTTAATTTGTTCTAACACCCAATTATTTGTCTTTTTCGCAGTCCATGTTATGCGCAAAGCTCTCCTCCAACACCACATTTCAAATGAGTTGATTTTTCTCTTATCCACTTTTTTCACTGTCCAACTTTCACACCCATACATAGAGATTGGAAATACCATGGTCTGTATGATCCTGACTTTGGTGTTCAGTGATACATCTTTGCATTTGAGGACCTTTTCTAGTTCTCTCACAGCTGCCCTACCAGTCCTAGCCTTCTTCTGATTTCTTGACTATGGTCTCCATTTTGGTTAATGACTGTGCCGAGGTATTGATAATCCTTGACAAATTCAGTGTCCTCATTGTCAACTGTAAAGTTACATAAATCTTCTGTTGTCATTACTTTACTCTTTTTGACGTTCAGCTGTAGTCCTGCTTTTATGTTTTCCTCATGCTTTTATGTTTCTTCATATTCTGTCCTTACAGTAGCCTCTTGAGCAGAGTATAGGTTGTGCATCAGGACAATCAGATGCTGTGGCACCCCCATTGCTTTTAAAGCATTCCATAGTTTTTCATGATCTACACAGTCAATGGCTTTGCTGTAGTCTATAAAGCACAGGGTGATTTTCTTCTGAAATTCCTTGCTCCGTTCCATTATCCAACGTATGTTTGCGATATGATCTCTGGTGCCTCTTCCCTTTCTAAATCCAGCTTGGACGTCTGGCATTTCTCGCTCTGAATCAGCACAAAGATCCATCTCACAGTGGCCAACCAGATGTCCATAGGAATCCTGCAAGCAACAGCACTCTTCCCACTTGTGATTCCCAGCAACTGGAATTCAGAGGCATACTGCCTCCAATAATGTAGGAGTCCAATAGTGCCATAGTCATCATGAACATACTGCTAGTGATCTGATTCTTTGGGCTGTAGAAAAAGTTCGCAGCTCTAAAGAGAGGTTCCACCGCAGATATAATTGTTTTGGATTCTCCAGCTGAAAACTTTATCCCCCATTTGTTTGAACGAGGACCTAGAATTTGCATCTTTTCTGAAATGTGTCTCTTTAGAAAAACTGGATAAATATTTTTGCAGTTACAGTATTTTATGAAAATAATACCCTCAATATAATGTCTCAGGAGTGGGCTAACTGTGAATGTTTTTCTCATGAGTATGCCTCGATCTTTGGATTCAAAGTGGTTTTGCCTCACTGTGTCTTTAACTATTAAGTTGAGCCACCTAGATTTGCTTCTAAGGTCTTTAAGAAAGAATATTTTCTGACTCTCCAGTTTGTTTGTCCTCTAGTTGCATATTCTGGAAGGAGTAATTGTCAAAGTTTTGTTGGATGTTGTATCTGGCGCAAGCAGATGCCCAGGATGCAGAACAGTATAGTGACAGGCTAGATGCCAGTTGAAGCAATGAGCCAGATAAGTAATAAGTTTTAAGAGTCACTTTACTGACAATAGAATATATCACAAGCTCTCTCTCTGTACAAACTCCTCGACCCCCACACTCACAAGTGTCTGCTGGCCCTCTATATAGATAAGGCCAGCTGCCCGAGCCTAGGTTGCTTAGCAACGTGTCCTTGAAGATGGCTCGAGCTCTGCCAACTTTCGCTTCTAAGTCACGTAGCTCACTTGTGGAAATTTAACCTCTGCTTTCTCGGTTTAATAGCCAACAATCCCCCACCTTAAATTTCCACATTCAGCCAGTTACATTTCTCTTCCATTTACATGTGTTACATTTTACATGTCATTACATTTACATCATTTGGTTTTATTCTTCTGATACATTTCCTTTTATTTCAGTTTACATCACTTTCATTTGTAATACAGTTACTCCATTGCAATCTCAGCATCATTTTCATTATATTTTATTACTCTTCATGATTTCCATCATCCCACCTTTTCCAGTTACTGAAGTCTATATGTTTAATGGAATTTATTTTAAATCTAACAGCTGGAATACCTTTTGTTGTTCTCTCTGATCTGCGTGGTTGTATTTCTGCCTTAGTGTCTGTGTCTGTGTCAGGCGATTCCTCTGTTTCTCTCTCAGAGCTAGAACTTGATTCACTACTGCTGCCTGTTTCTTCTTGTTTTATTGGTACTGTGTCTGCCTGTTCTTGTTCATTACTACCTTCAGTGTTTCCCAACTCCACATATGTTTTCTCTTCCCAATCCTGCTCTATTGCTTGCACGCTTCTGCTTAACACCACAGACCTTTGTTTTGGCATCCAAATTCTGTAATACGTGTTTTCAAAACCCAGCATGTACCCTTTGTCTGCTCTCCTTTGCAGCTTCCCTGTCCTTTTATTTTTGGGAACATGTACCCAGCATTCTGCTCCAAACCTAATCAAATGTTTTAATCTTGGTTTTCTGTCATACAATTTCTGATAAGGAGACATTCCAGTGGCCTTATGGAATATTCTGTTTTGAATGTAAGCTGAATACAGAACACACTCTCCCCAGAAACCTTGTGTTAAAGAGGAGTCACATAGCATTGATCTTATTAAGTCCTGAAGCAACCTGTTCCAGTGTTCAGCTAACCCGTTCTGATGAGGACTATAAGGGGCTGTTAACTCCTGTTTTATCCCTCTTTTATCCAAGTATTCAGTAAAAGAGTGTCCTGAAAACTCTCCTCCTTGATCTGATCTTATTCTCTGTATTTTGACACCAAACTGCACTTCAATTTTTGTAATAAATCTTTTCAGTTTCTCTGCAGCTTCACTTTTAGCTTTTAGTAAATAAACAGTGCAGAATTTTGAAAAATCATCAACTATTGTCAGGAAATATCTTGCACCCCCCTGAGTAGGTTGAAATGGCCCCACTAAGTCCACGTGTATTAATTGATAAGGTGCATCAGTACTAGGCATGGCTTCTTTGTTCTTTGCAGCCATAACTGCCCTAGTTTGTTTACACACGTGGCAGTCTACATATTTTTCACAGTTTCTCAATGTCACATCATTACTGTTCTCTGTTGTTTTCACCACATTTTCATATCCTATATGGCCTAGTTTTCTGCGCCATAAATGAACACAATTATTATGGGGTTTCTCATTAGCACACATGAGTACATGATTTGTTTGTTTCACGTGTAAGAAGAACAATGAGTTCCTTACTATTCCTTTCATGAATATTTTTTTCCCTTTCATGACTTGACATGAGCCCCTTTGAAACAACACATTGAACCCCATTCCATTAAGTTTAGAAACTGACATTATGTTATTTTCAATGTCTGGAATAAACAGCACGTCTGTCATAATCGTATTAAAACCTGCTAATTTCACTGTACCCCTACTTTTGATCAGTTTCTTAGATCCATCAACCATTATTACATGATCCTCTACGTTGCAAAATGTATGAAACATGGATTTATCTTTGATTATACTATTTGTTGCCCCACTGTCAATTGCCCATAAATCTTTACAGTTATTTCCCTGCTCATTGTTAATACATTGCTTATTCTTACTAGCATAGATCACCTGTACACATGGTTTTCTTCCTCTTTCTCTTCTTCTTGCTTCACAATTCCTTTGAAGATGTTGCTTGGAACCACAAAAATAACATGCCTTTTGTCCATACAGTCTCTCTTGCGCTTCTTTGTTGTTCTGCTTTTCCACGTGTTTAGACTCAGTCCTTTCTTGCTTTGCCATTTCTTGCCTTCTTTGAAATTCTTGTAAAAGTTTTCCTTCTATGTAATCCATATTGAGATTTGCATCGTCCATTGCTTCCAAAGAGCTCACCAGACTATCATAACATGAATCTAGTGAAGCTAATGTGATATTCACTTTTTGCGTTTGAGAATGTTCAATTTCACGTTCTGACAACTCAGTAAACAGTCTGTTTATTTCCAACAAATGCTCTGACATGGTTGTATCTCCAGATAAGCGCATCTTATACAATCTTCTGGCAAGATATATTTTAGAACTGGCAGTCTTTTTCACATGAATATTTCTTAAAGTTTCCCAGGTTTCCTTAGCTGTTGTTGCATCACGCACGTGCAGTAATTGAGAATCATCAATAGCAAGAACAATTAACGCCTTTGCCCTCTCATCCAGCCTTCTCCAATCTGCTGGAATAGGCACCCCGGTGGGTGGGTCTTCTGCGACAGCTTTCCACAGGTCTTCTTTCACTAGAAAAGCCTGCATTCTCTGTTTCCAAGTGCCATAATTTTTCCCTGTCAGCCTTTCCAAGGGAATCCCGGCTGATAATGTAATAGACATACTTTCACTTTTCACAGTTCACCGCCTTTGTAATTAGAGCTTCTCACCTCTGTCCTTCAGTTAGTTTTTTTTCCCCATGGCTCTCTCACAGCTTTCAGCTCAGCTTTCGGTTTCTCCATCTCTCTGCTGTTTTACTCGCTGGTCTGCAGTTCTGGCTTTTCTCTGCCGCTTTTCTGCAATCCTCCGCTCCAGGTAACCATCAGCACCAGGTAACCATCCTCTGCTACCACTTGTTGGATGTTGTATCTGGCGCAAGCAGATGCCCAGGATGCAGAACAGTATAGTGACAGGCTAGATGCCAGTTGAAGCAATGAGCCAGATAAGTAATAAGTTTTAAGAGTCACCTTACTGACAATAGAATATATCACAAGCTCTCTCTGTGTACAAACTCCTCAACCCCCACACTCACAAGTGTCTGCTGGCCCTCTATATAGATAAGGCCAGCTGCCCAAGCCTAGGTTGCTTAGCAACGTGTCCTTGAAGATGGCTCGAGCTCTGCCAACTTTCGCTTCTAAGTCACGTAGCTCACTTGTGGAAATTTAACCTCTGCTTTCTCGGTTTAATAGCCAACAAGTTTAAGGTATTTTTTTTCTTGACATACTTCCCTCCCCCCTTTTTTCCTTTTAAAAACTTTTAAGTGTTGTCCCCTCTATGAAAGGTAATTTGTTTGGTAAGCTGTTGGCAGCATGTTGGCATGCAAGATGTTTCTAACAATGTATGTTGGTGGTTTTGTAGTTATGTAAACTTTTAAATTTGTATTGTTTTATGATTTCTTAATATAGCCTACATTTGATTGTAGGTTAGGGTCTGGTTGACCTTGTCAAGAACTCGCAAGTTCTCACCAGGGTCAACTTCCAAGCACAGGGCAATTGATCCCAGCCAGGCACAACCTGTGCCTCCCTTACCAGGGCTAAGTTAAACCAACACAAACCCTTGAAGGTAGGTAGACTGCCACTACCCCTTAAACCTGGTCACTCACTCTGGGCCAAGGAGAAACCCAAAGTGCCAGAAATAGATCTGCCAAGAATTCTAAAAGACAAGAACCTTAAGAGAAAATACCCACCTATACAGTAGTCTGTGGCTAATGGGCCAAGGTGCTGGATTCAGAGCCAATTTCTCCTTGAAATAAACACACACTGGTATAGAAGAGGTAGCTTTATTAAAATAAAAGTGCAAAAGTGTAGCAGCAAACTAATTCGTTAAACCAAACACCCCTAGGGTTAGGTAAAATACAAAAAGAAAAGAGTTCAAGTCACAGGTAAAAAATAACAAAGCTGTCTAGCCTAATCTATACTCACACAATATAGGTGAACCAGCAGAGTGGCTTCATGGTTTCACATCTCCCTAGAGATGTATAGTCTGGATAGCAGATGGAAGATAAAACCCCAACATCAGATAGCACTAAGGAACATTAGGGAACAAAGACCCAAAAGCACAGTTCTATTTTTATGGGGGAAAGCCCAGCAATAGCCAGGAATTAATTAGCCAGTCAGGGGGGTTTCTGATGATGAAATCTTCTGGAACTTTCACACCTAATGGCCATACACTTCTCCAACCTTCCCAGGCCTGTGGCCTTGAGGTACCAGTCTTGACTGATAAGTAGGTGTTCTTGCTTACTGCTTAATCAACTGAGTTCAGCTGTGAGAACTGACAGTCTCGCAGCTTCCCAGAGGCCCTAATTCAGGCAAGATGTTTCCCCCCATAATTCCTTGTCACAGAACCATTTTAGCTGACAACCTTACAAACCAGGCATTCTTGACAGACCTGACACATGAGTTGGGCTTGAATAAACATCTGAACAGTTCGCATTCTTGCTATTTTCTCCCTTTTGTTTGACCTTGGCACCTTGAGTTTTCCCCCCTCTCCTGGGTTATTTTCTTCTTTTTTGGTGCTTTTCCATTGTTGCTGTCTTCTAGTAGCCACTGATAGCCTTTTTCTTCATAAATTTGTCTAAACCTCTTAAAAAGGTATTCTCGTCTCCCAATTAGGAACATGTATTCTGTTACATGTTACACCAGAAGTGCAAAAGGGGCATTTGGAAAAAAAAGAGATGTTGACTTACTCATGTTTTCACTGCTTCCAAATGATGTCTGAATCAGCCCTTGGAATCTGGGCCACTGGAACTTGGTTTCCTCCTTGGTGTTTGTGGTTTTTTGCAGGTAGCACAGCCTTATTACTGGAGAAGGAAGGAGAATATGCGGGCTTCAAATTCTGATAGGGGCTCTCCTGATCCACATCTCCTCGATTAATGTACAGCTCAAACATGGGTTCTGTGCAACAACCTGATTCCATTACAAAGTGGTCCAAAGGCTGATCTCTTCTTTTTCTTCTTCTTTTAATACAGATACTAGCTGAAAAACAAAGTCCAGAGGGTCACATCACTCGAAAATGCTTGGAAGTTGTTTAAAAACACTATATTAGAAGCTCAACTGGAGTGCATACCGCAGATCAGAAAAGGTACCGCCAGGGCCAAGAAGATGCCAGCATGGTTAACGAGCAATGTCAAGGAAGCTCTTAGAGACAAAAAGTCTTCCTTCAGAAAATGGAAGTCTTGTCCAAATGAAGAAAATAAAAAAGAACACAAACTCTGGCAAAAGAAATGCAAGAAGACAATAAGGGATGCTAAAAAAGAATTTGAGGAGCACATTGCTAAGAACATAAAAACCAACAACAACAAAATCTATAAATACATTCAAAGCAGGAGACCATCTAGGGAGGCGATTGGACCCTTGGATGATAAGGGAGTCAAAGGTGTACTAAAGAACGATAAGGAGATCGCAGAGAAGCTAAATGAATTCTTTGCATCTGTCTTCACAGTGGAAGATATAGGGCAGATCCCTGAACCTGAGCTAACATTTGCAGGAAGGGATTCTGAGGAACTGAGACAAATAGTGGTAACGAGAGAGGAAGTTCTAGGCTTAATGGACAATATAAAAACTGACAAATCACCGGGCCCGGATGGCATCCACCCGAGAGTTCTCAAAGAACTCAAAGGTGAAATTGCTGATCCGCTAACTAAAATATGTAACTTGTCCCTCGGGTCCTCCTCCGTGCCTGAGGACTGGAAAGTGGCAAATGTAACGCCAATCTTCAAAAAGGGATCCAGAGGGGATCCCGGAAATTACAGGCCAGTTAGCTTAACTTCTGTCCCTGGAAAACTGGTAGAAAGTATGATTAAAGCTAGATTAACTAAGCACATAGAAGAACAAGCCTTGCTGAAGCAGAGCCAGCATGGCTTCTGCAAGGGAAAGTCCTGTCTCAGTAACCTACTAGAATTCTTTGAGAGTGTCAACAAGCATATAGATAGAGGTGATCCAGTGGACATAGTGTACTTAGACTTTCAAAAAGCGTTTGACAAGGTACCTCACCAAAGACTTCTGAGGAAGCTTAGCAGTCATGGAATAAGAGGAGAGGTCCTCTTGTGGATAAGGAATTGGTTAAGAAGCAGAAAGCAGAGAGTAGGAATAAATGGACAGTTCTCCCAATGGAGGGCTATAGAAAGTGGAGTCCCTCAAGGATCTGTATTGGGACCTGTACTTTTCAACTTGTTCATTAATGACCTAGAATTAGGAGTGAGCAGTGAAGTGGCCAAGTTTGCTGACGACACTAAATTGTTCAGGGTTGTTAAAACAAAAAGGGATTGTGAAGAGCTCCAAAAAGATCTCTCCAAACTGAGTGAATGGGCGGAAAAATGGCAAATGCAATTCAATATAAACAAGTGTAAAATTATGCATATTGGAGCAAAAAATCTTAATTTCACATATACGCTCATGGGGTCTGAACTGGCGGTGACCGACCAGGAGAGAGACCTCGGGGTTGTAGTGGACAGCACGATGAACATGTCGACCCAGTGTGCAGCAGCTGTGAAAAAGGCAAATTCCATGCTAGCGATAATTAGGAAAGGTATTGAAAATAAAACAGCCGATATCATCATGCCGTTGTATAAATCTATGGTGCGGCCGCATTTGGAATACTGTGTACAGTTCTGGTCGCCTCATCTCAAAAAGGATATTATAGAGTTGGAAAAGGTTCAGAAGAGGGCAACCAGAATGATCAAGGGGATGGAGCGACTCCCTTACGAGGAAAGGTTGCAGCATTTGGGGCTTTTTAGTTTAGAGAAAAGGCGGGTCAGAGGAGACGTGATAGAAGTGTATAAAATTATGCATGGCATTGAGAAAGTGGATAGAGAAAAGTTCTTCTCCCTCTCTCATAATACTAGAACTCGTGGACATTCAAAAAAGCTGAATGTTGGAAGATTCAGGACAGACAAAAGGAAGTACTTCTTTACTCAGCGCATAGTTAAACTATGGAATTTGCTCCCACAAGATGCAGTAATGGCCACCAGCTTGGACGGCTTTAAAAGAAGATTAGACAAATTCATGGAGGACAGGGCTATCAATGGCTACTAGCCGTGATGGCTGTGCTGTGCCACCCTAGTCAGAGGCAGCATGCTTCTGAAAACCAGTTGCCGGAAGCCTCAGGAGGGGAGAGTGTTCTTGCACTCGGGTCCTGCTTGCGGGCTTCCCCCAGGCACCTGGTTGGCCACTGTGAGAACAGGATGCTGGACTAGATGATCCACTGGCCTGATCCAGCAGGCTCTTCTTATGTTCTTATGTTCTTATGTTCTTATGTTCTTATGGCTAGGCAGCTAGCGTTCACAGCTCCTGACACACATGTTGGAAATGTTGGTGCAATTCTGGACATTTGTTTTTCCAGATAATTTCACTATTTGGACATTGGCCAGCCAGCTGAATGTTACAAGCATTTTATGAGAAATCCATCCGTGTGTTCTACAGTGCATGATGGCCAAGCATTGAGCAGGGGGTTGGACTCAATAGCCTTAAAGGCCCATTCTAACTCTATGATTCTAAGACCTCCTTATTGACCTCCATGATCTGAGAATGTGCCCTAAATGGCACCCAACAATCCTCTTTAGCTGCACAATATACAGAAAGATGCCTTCATTCATGGAATCATGTCTGCCAGGACTGATCTTCTGGTCAGGGAAGTTCAAGAACAGTTTGAAAATAAATAAATGGATGAATCTGGTAGGTGGGGTGAATTAAGTCATTCATTCTTACGTGCATAGCGTCCTCTCCTTGGGGAGACTAGAGTGGGGAAGAATAATGTAATTCTACCCCGATGTGGTGACTGCATGCAGAATTACCATGTAGGATGGTCATATGCTTTACTTTAGAGAGGACAGTCCTTTATTTGAAGGGCAGTCTGGTCCAAGTCTAGTTTAAATATGAATAATCCTGAGAAGGGAGGTTCCAGGCTTTGAAGTTGCCCACCCGCACTTAGTTCCTAGACAGCAGACCAAAGAGGCATACAGCCTTCCCTAATATATTGAGATCTATTGCATTTTTATTTAAATTATAGTAATTATTTCTAAGTGTGTGTGTTGTCTTCTTTTCTGGTGATGCTTCAGTGACCATCCTGTCATCAGAATGGCTAGGAGTGGACCATATGGAAGTGGTTCTCATGCTGCCATAATTTAATCAGTGATTCAGACCTTAGTTGTACCCAGAGGGGGAACAGAAGAATAGGAGGCTGGCTTTCAGATTTGTCACTGTCCATTCCTGGGTTTTGATGCTGCTGTATTCAGATAAGCCCTATTTTGACTACTTTCAAGTCTGATTTAAATGTGGCACTGTCCATAGGCAATGTTTTAACCTGTGTAAGTTGTACACATGCAGCAGTAGCTTCCAATGGGGTAGCAATAGTGCAAAGCTTTGCTGGGAATGTGTAAGTGAACTCAACCTTTTCCCATTGTCTGGCTCCAGCTTGAGTCAGGCTCAGCCCCCTTCAGGCATTCTCACTTTTGGAGAAGACATAAGAAGAGCTTGCTGGATCAGGATCAGTGGCCAGTGGCCCATCACAAGATTATGTGTCTAGCATCTTGTTCACACAGTGGCCAACTAGATGCCTGTTGCAAGCTCGCAAGCCAAGACCTAGCACAAGAGCATTCTTCCCTCCTGTGGTTTCCAGCAACTGGAATTTTGAAGCATACTGCCTCTGACTGCGGAGATAGAGCATAACCATCATGGTTGGCATAATGGCATTATCCTTCATGAATTTGTCGAAACCTCTTTTAAAGAGATCCAAGTTGGTGGCCATCACTGCCACTTGTGGGAGTGAATTCCAGAGTTCAACTATGAGGAAGATACCAAGGGGCGGGTGTCCCCATTCAACACAGGATATGCACTTAGCTGTAAATGGCCCACTGAGTGCCACTTCCTCCTGGGGAATCATTATTTTATTATTATTAAATTTATATCCCACCCTTCCTCCAAAGGAGCTCAGTGTGGCAAAAATATCAATACTAAAACGATACAATTAAAACTTCTAAAAGCAGGTCTAGCCCCCCTTCAGGCCTTGGAGAAGAAGAGGACTTATAGTTAGAAAATTTCAAGCTCATTATCCTTTCAGGAAATTATGCTCTGTGTGTGCTCTCTCCTATCTGGAAATAAGTCACTACTTTACCCCTCTCATAAGGTAGATCCCCCCCTTTGGGGAGGCTTGTGTAAGTCCATTTGTGTGAGGTTCAGGAATTTAATCAATGTTCTACTACATTCCTTCTTGTTATGGACTTACAGAAAGAATGCATGGGAAATCCATGTAAATAGAACACGCTTTGTACACACTCTTTCCATAAAATACAATGTGATGTAGTAGTTAGAATGCTGGGCTGGAACCTGGGAGACCAGGGTTCGAATTCCCACTCAACCACAAAGCTCACTGGGAGACCTTGGGCTGGTCACGATCTCTTGGCCTAGACTACCTCACAGGGTTGTTGTGAGGATAACATGGAGAGGGAGAGAATCATGAACACCACCTTGAATGGGGTTGCACTCCCTCTGAAGGAGCAGGTTCATAGCTTGGGGGTTCTCCTGGAACCATCTCTATCACTTGAGGCTCAGATAGCCTCAGTGGCACAGAGTGTCTTCTACCAACTTTGTTTAGTGGCCCAGCTGCGCCCCTATCTGGACAGGGATAACCTGGCTTCAGTTGTCCATGCTCTGGTAACCTCCAAGTTAGATTACTGCAATGCACTCTACATGGGGCTGCCTTTGCAGACGGTTCAGAAACTGCAGCTTGTGCAAAATGCAGCGGTCAGATTGGTAACAGGGACCAGACGGTCCGAACATATAAAACCGATTCTTGCCTGCTTGCATTGGCTGCTTGTATGTTTCCAAGCTCGATTCAAGGTGCTGGTTTTAACCTATAAAGCATTACATGGCTTGGGACCACAATACCTGATGGAACGCCTCTCCCAATACGAACCCACCTGTACACTATGCTCCATACACCTCCTCCGGGTGCCTACTCCAAGGGAAGCTCGGAGGGTGGCAACAAGGGAGAGGGCCTTCTCAGTGGTGGCCCCCAAATTATGGAATGATCTTCCTGATGAGGTGTGCCTGGCGCTATCACTGTTATCTTTTCAGTGCCAGGTCAAGACTTTCCTCTTCTCCCAGGCATTTTAGCATGTATTTTTTAAATTATGTTTTAAATTGTTTTTAAAAGATGTGTTTTAAATTTGTATATTTGTTTTTAATGTTTTTAGTTACTGTAAACTGCTCAGAGAGCTTCAGCTATGGGGTGGTATACAAATACAATAAATAAATAAATAAATAAATAAAATGAATACATTTAAATAAATAAACACATTTCAATTCAGTGCTTCTTTAAAATGCCAACTTGGTGCACATTTTACGTGTAAAATGTGTATTTTTCTGTGTACTTTTGGGACAAAAGGCTCATCATAAAATTTAAAAAAGTGTGTAACTGACTGATAGTTGCATTCTGATCCATGTGCATGAGTGTTGAACTGGGCTGGTCCTGTTCTGACTCCCACTAATGGACTCAGACTCTGGACTCTCAGCTCGGCTACTTACCAGTGGCTTTCATTCAAAGGTTAGCACACCAATGAAACAGATCATCTTATAGATCACACAGAGTTCAGATCATAGCAAGGCACTGCTCGGCATAGCTACACAAGCAAAGACATTGTTGCAATACAGTAGGACCCCACTTTACAGTGTTTCGCTAATACAGTGGTATCAATTAGACGTAATTAGTCTAAAGCCCCAATCATACGGTGCTTGTTCCGCTTTTACGGCAGTTTTTGAGCATCGCAAGCCATTCTATTCAATGGGTTCTGCTTTACAGTGGTTTTCGCTTTACAGGGGGGGTCCGGAAGGTAACCCGCTGTATGAGTGGGGCCCTACTGTACTTGACATGCCCCTGACTCCCCCTTTAAAAAGATGGGGTGGGCTTGACTACTTCCATGGTACTTGTCTCTCAGCTCAGGACTGGGCAAGCAAGCAGGCAGTCCTATGTGTAGGCTGGTTAATAGGCCCAGTATGTTCTCATGCCTGCACAGTCTCTAGCATGACCTTGGTGCCAGAGGCAGACAACCTGGCCAGTTCGCCCTGGTTCCATGTCCAGCACCCCCCAGTGCTGGAGGCAGGTCAGCAGCAGGAGTTTAGTCAGGAGGGGACATGGCCACAGAAGGTGGGGATGGGCTGACAGCTCAATCTCTTCATCTGTGGCACCTTGGGGGAGGGGCTCTCGACAGGAAGGTCACTGGGCCTCTCCCTTACATCCTCATCCATCACTCCTAAACCACTGGACCTCTCCTCTAAACCCAGACCTCCTCCTCAGACTTGTTCTACCAAGAGTTCTCCATGGGGGGTCTGCTGCAAAAAGTTGTTGAGCCTCAGCTAACCCAGAATGGACAGGGAAGGGGGAGGCATGAGTTTCAGGCGCCTCCACTGCCAGAGGAAGCAGAGTTGGGAATTGTTGAGTCTGCACAGGAGGCCTTCGAGAGCCTGAAGCAAAGGTTTGCTACCGAACCCATCCTACAGCATGCTGATCCCGCGCTCCCTTTTGTGGTAGAGTCAGATGCGTCAGACGTAGCGATCGGAGGTGTTTTTTTGCAACCTGCCCAGAAAGGGGGAGGACTAAAACCTTGTGCCTACTTTTCCAGAAAGTTAACCGACTCTGAACAAAACTACACTGTGTGGGAAAAGGAGCTATTAGCCATTAGAGATGCCTTGGAAGCCTGGAGACACCATCTGGAAGGGGCGCAGCATGAAATTGAGGTGCACACGGACCATCGTAATCTAGAGAGTCTTCATACCGCCTGTAAACTCAATCAGAGGCAAGTGCGCTGGGCTCAGTAGAGCATTACGTTCGCTCTTGCCCCACTTGCATGAGGGCTAAACATGCCACTGGGAAGCGACCGGGGCTGTTGGAACCCCTTCCTACTCCCGCAGGACCTTGGCAAATGATTACTATGGACTTTATAACAGACCTTCCCCCTTCGCAGGGGAAAGCCACAGTTTTGGTGGTAGTCGATGCCTTCTCGAAAATGACTCACTTCATTCCATGCGCAGGGCTCCCAAGCACTCAAGACACTGCCAAGTTGTACGTGCAAAATGTGTATCGGCTGCACGGACTGCCAGAAAGCCTGGTTTCCGATCGGGGCACACAATTCACCGCATGTTTTTGGCAAGCGTTGTGGAAGTTTCTGCAAAGTGAGCTAAGACTGTCGTCTGCCCATCATCCCCAAACGGATGGACAGTCCGAGAGGGTGAACGCAATTTTGGAACAATATTTACGTTGTTTTGTGGGGTAACAGCAGGACAACTGGACGTTCTACCTTCATTTAGCAGAATTTGCTTATAATAATGCTGTGCATTCGCACACGCAACAGACTCCTTTCTTCGCCAATTTTGGCTACCACCCCCGAGCCTTCCCTGCCCCAAAGGACAGTCTCTCAGTCCCAGCCGCTGAGGATTTCTTACTTCACGCTGTGCAACAGCTACTCCAAGAACAACTGGAACGGGCCAAGGCAGATTACAAACGCACAGCTGACCAGCATCGGTGAGAGGGAGACCTCATTCAAGCGGGAGACAAGGTCTGGCTCTCTACACGTTTTTTATCTATGCCTGGCCGGTGTCGTAAGCTGCAGAATAGGCGTGTAGGGCCCTTTGAGGTGGAGGCACAGATTAACCCCGTGGCTTACAGACTAAAATTGCTGTCAGCTTTCAAGATGCACCCAGTCCTTCACAGGGCGTTGTTGACCAAGGACTTTCCCCCCGACCCTCACCGGCCGCAAGTGGAGCCCACACCGCCTTTGTGGGAAGAGGGGGAGGAGGAATATGAAGTAGAACAGATTTTGGACTCGAGAAAACGCCGAGGGCATATTCAGTACCTGATTCATTGGAAGGGTTATGATCCAACTGAACGTTCCTGGGAAACTGAGGAGAATGTGCACGCTCCGACTTTGGTGAGAGAATTGCATGAGGCTTATCCAGCAAAACCTAGACCTCAGGGGTGGGAAGGGTTAATGCATGGAGGGGGGGATGATGTTGAGCCTCAGCTAACCCAGAATGGACAGGGAAGTGGGAGGCATGAGTTTCAGGCGCCTCCACTGCCAGAGGAAGCAGAGTTGGGAATTGTTGAGTCTGAGCAGGACCTTGCGGGAGGGGGTCAGCCTGCACACCAGCCAATTCCTACGGGTCCCGCACTCTCCGAGGAACAGAGCGTGCCACCCCCAGCTGCTGCAGAAGACTTGTTGGGGGAGGCTCCAGAGACAGTGCCAGCTCCTCCCTTGCCAAGCAGTTCCCAGGAGGATACCAGTGTGGCACAGCCCCCTGATCTTGAGCCTGTTGCTCAGGAACAGGTGTCTTCCGATGAGCCATTGGAAACACGCCCTCTGTCCCCACGCTCCCGCCGCCGTGAGAAATGGACAGGGCAAAGACAGGAATTACGCAGGAGTCAGAGATTACGTTTGAAAATGTTCCCTTCTTAAGCTTGCCGCTTAATGTATCCATTACTCTAATAAAACGAGATTTACTTGCACCTATGCTTCAGCCTCGTCCTTCCGGCTCTGGACGGGACAAAAGTGGACACAACAAGTCCTTCCGTCATCTCTACTTGTAGGAAATTGGGGAGGGGGGGAAGTAGCAAAAACATTAATTGGCCCTTTCAACGGCTAAGAACATAAAAAGAGCTTTTCGGTGGCCGCCCCTAGGCTGTGGAACTCCCTTCCAAGTGAGGTGCAATCAGCTCCCTCCTTGCCGTCTTTCCGGTGACAAGTAAAGACTGTTTTATTTCAACGGGCATTTGGGATAGAGAATGACCAGGATTAAGTGTCATAGGTTTGGTGATTACATTATATGATTTTATTATTTTAAATTGTCCACTGTTTTTAACCTACATTTTATGGTTTTAATTTTTCTCATAGTTTAATTCTTTTTTAATAATATACTCTGTATGTTTTAATGGTGTTGTTTTTACTTGTAAGCCACTCTGAGTCCTATTGGAAAAAGGGCGGGGTAGAAATAAAGTTTATTATTATTATTATTATTATTATTTCTAAATCAGGCCACAGGCCCATCTAGTCCAGCATCCTGTTCTCACATGGACCAACCAGATGCCCATGAAAAGCCCACAAGCAGGTCCTGAGCACAAGAGTACTCTCCCCCCACCCATGGTTTCCAGCAACTGATATTTGGAAGCATACTGCCTCTGTCTATGGAGGCAGAGCACAGCCATCTTGGCTAGTAGCCATTGATAGCCTTATCCTCCATGAATTTGTCTAATCTTCTTTTAAAGCCATCCAAGTTGGTGGCCAGCACTGCCTCTTGTAAGAGTGAATTTCATTGTTTAACTATTGGTGTGCATGGAAGTATTCTATCTGTCCTTTATCTTCCGGCATTCAGCTTCATTGGATGTCAATGAGTTCTAGTGTTATGAGAGAGGGAGAAAAATTTCTCATATTGAATTCTTGAAAATCCATCAGAATTCCAGTTTTTGGAGCAAGCCAGAGGTGGCTTGCACATCCCTACCAGGATATTTACTAGGCCCACAGATCATTAGTGTGCTTTTACTATATGCTTGTGGGACACTAAAAGTACAATCCTATGCATATCTACTCAGATGCGGGTCCCAGTCAATTCAATGGGTCTGACTTATAGGTAAGGGTGTATAGGATTTCAGCCTTTGCCAAAGCCAGAACAGAATATGAACATCTAAGTGTTATTTGCATTATCCTTAATTTGAACTCATGTTACCACTTAAAATGTGGCTTAGGTAGAAAAACATTCTTAGAGTAACCCTGCTTCACTGCCCTGCACTTAAGAAGTTTTGCGGTTCAAAAATAGTATTTTAAAGAAAAATTGCTGGAGAGGAAACAATAATGTTAATGTACTGAAGATCGCTGAGTACTTTTTCTTGACATGGCAAATAAACTATTTGGCTTCAAAAAAGCTTTGCACTGGTGTGCATATCATCTGCATTCTGAAAAGCAACTACTCAAGCTACAGGGTTGATAACACAATGCTGGTCACAGGTGGGTTTATCACTCCTTTCAATTATTTGTAAATCTCACAGCTCCGTAAATAAAAGGTTTCAGTGGCAAAATTGGCATTCACTTTAGTATAAACTTTCTGCAACAGGGTTTATGTGGCAGTTTTATTTGCATGGTAATATTTAAAATATCACACACATATGGTGCACTCATGATACATATTTATGATGATGTATGTATTGTTGTATTGCCTCAAAATCAGCAGTTGAAGGACACTATGGAGATGGATTTTCAGATAATCACACCACTCAGATGTGGGACATATTCAAAATGTCCTTTTTGATATAAAAATGAAACTCAATAAGAAATCAAGAGTTAATGCCCAGATCTAATTACCAACTATCTAAGTGAGGCAATAAGTTCTTTAAAAGAAAACCAATTCTATATGCATGTGTTGACAACTGGGATTTTTAACAGCTTAACCTTTGTACTGCAGCTAAAGGCAGATGTGGAGCTTCTAAATAATGTCAGCCATAAGATTAAAAATTTAATACAATTTGGCATAATGCTACATAACAACAATTAAAAATCAGGGGCAAAGTTCATGGCCTCCCTGAAGCTTTAAAAATGATATATACCTTGCAACAAGTTGTATAAAAGCACTATCGCAGAAAGGCTTGCTTGTTTAAACTTCTTAAGCAATTTCTCTGTGTTAGTTGCAATTCCATTTTCAATGGAATTGCTGTAAAAATAAAAAAAGTGGTTTGGAGACTGCAATCCTCATTCAGTGCAGATGATGCAAACATGAATACAAGCTTCTGCAAGCAGATCTCCTGCTTAATCAGAGCTTGTACGTATAGAACAGAACAGAACCTTGGAGAAAAAGTGGGAAGGAAATAAATACATGAATGAATGAATGAATGAATGAATGGAAAGCTGGCCTTTACCAAGTCAGACCACAGGTTAGTATTGCTTATACTGACTAACTGTGGCTATCCAGGGTTTCTTTTCCAAACCTACTTGAAATTGCCAGGAAGTGAACTAGAGACCTTCTGCATATAAAACATGTGCTAGAATATTAAGCTATGGTCCATAACACAGAGACTAATTAACAGCTAATCTAGAGACTCCAGCCTCCTCTTTCCAATCAGAGCTTCATATGGCTCAAATTTCCAACATTTTGGAGGCATTCATATTTGCATTTCTATGCATGTGCCCACTCCTCCACTACATGAAGAAAGTGTGTTGTGAAACTGCCCGAAGAGTGCTATGAGATCCTTGGTAATGTAGACCATTTGTAGGAAGACAGGCTAGGATCTATTGGAATTATACTGCTCAAATGAAGAAAGCAGTGGGGTTAACCAGGAGGTAATTTATGTGTGGGACCACATACTCAGTTCATTTCCAGTACTTACAACAAATTCCTGGGCTCAGTATTTTATTTTGTATTATTTTATTCTATTTTTTTGCATTTGGTTCCAGTTGGTGGAGCTTGGGAGTTCTAGTAAAAAATAAAGTAGATCCTGCAAGCCAGAAGTCTGCCCACCTCTGGTGTAGACCATTTTGCAGTACAATATTATACAGCCACAAGAGTGGCTGCATAATATAGCCAGCATGGATTTTTCGCATTCCACAATTTTATATTGAAAATACCTCCCCATGTCAATCTGATCCTTCCCATAAGCTCATTTCAAAACAAAACCTTATAAAACTTATAGTCCTGAACTCAGAAATACTTGCTTAACAACCCGCCACATTTTCATGGCAACACACAAAACAGTCAGAGAGAATAAAGAGTTCAAAGTGTAAAGAGAGAGAGAGAGAAAAAACAGACCCCTTCTGGACTTTTTTTCTGTCAGAGTTCTCATAATGTGTTGAAATTAATTAAAAATCAGCCATGTTCACAGAGTACCTGTAATCCTATTACCGACCTTGCCCCATACTCTGACCTTCACCTTCTGCACTTTAAAAGTTAAAAAAATGTCTGACCGATTTTTAATTAATTTAAGAATTTTAGCATTAAAGTCAATGATAAGCCCGGGCATGCTCAGTAAGAACCAACTGCCAGTGTTCTAAAAAGCCAGACTCACAGCTGCTTGGCTTGTCTAATCAGGGGGCCACACCGACACCACATGTTTATTACACTTTAAAGAGTCATGGCTTATCTCAAAGAATCCTGGAAAGTGTAATTTGTGAAGGGTGCTGAGAGGAGACTACTATTCCCCTGACAGAGCTCCAGTGGCCATACTGGTTTAACAGTCAGCTGCTCTGATTGAAGCTCTGTAAGGGGAACAGGGATCTCCTAGAAACTCTCACTGGAATAAAGGTCTGGTGTGGATTTGGCCAGAGACAGCTTTGGTTTAAATTTTGGTGCGAGACTACATGTGCCTGCTGTAGAATAAAAAGGTGGGGGAAACGCTGGAAAACAATGATACTGTTCACAATGTTTTTCCTTTTGGAAAGGAAATGGGCTTCCACTCTGCCCAGTGCCCACCTCACCATTTCTTCCCTCTCCCTTCCCTTCCTGCCCTTCTCCTCCCCTCCCTCCCTCTTCCCCCCTTCCTGTCCCTCTCTCAGGTCAATTTCACCTATCGTAAGCATGATTGCACAGGAGTAAATCCCATTGAACTCAAAAAAGCATGCAGATGATCAAACCTGCCCCTTCCAAGCTACACAGGAAGTGGATTGTACTGTGAAAGACCAACCCAAATTGTCTTTGCATTTTTACAAACTTGTAGGGCAGTACAATATCTCAGAGAGGAGGTCAGGTCTTCTGCTCCCCTGGTGCATTCACTATAGCTGCCCAATTTTCCTGCTTTTTAAAGTTCGATAGAAATATCTGTTGGGTATAGGTATGTTCCCTCCTCTAGGATGCACACCTTAATGTGGTGAGGGCATCTGAGAGTGTTGAAGAAGCTGAGAGCAATGCCGTCAGGAGTCTAGACCAAGAGGCTAGGCTCCTAGCAGGGGCACCCAAGGCAGAATGGTCAAAGGTGAGACACCAGACTAAGATGCATCCAAACTTAGAGGAAAGTAATGGTAAAACACCTTTGAATACCTCTTACCATGAATACCCTATGAACAGAGTATCCAAAATGCAACACAAGATAGTGCTGGAAGATGAGTCCCCCAGGTCAGAAGGCACTCAACGAGCTACTGGGAAGAACAAATGACAAGTATGAGTAGCGCTGTTACTAATGATCCAGCTGGGTCAAAGCCGAAAGGAAGCCCAGAGGCTGATGCGCACAGATGCGAAAGGAGAGTCCGGAGTTGTACGACACACACAATGGGAACATGGAATGTGAGAAGCATGAACCAGGGAAAGTTAGAAATTGTCAAGCAAGAAATGGAACACATCAACATTACAATACTTGGCGTGAGTGAATTAAAATGGACGGGAATGGGACATTTTCAATCAGGCAACTACAAAATATTTTATGCAGGAAATGAGAAATTAAGAAGAAATGGGGTTGCTTTAATAGTGAGGTGATGTAGCTAAAGCAATTAGGAGCTACAACGCAAAGTCTGAGTGAGCGATATCAATGAGATTAAACGGAAAACCTATTAACATAACAATCATCCAAGTCTACACTCCAAAGGTAAACACAGAAGAAGAGGAATTGGAGAGATTTTACGCAGAAGTACAGGAAGAAATTGATCACACACGAAAACCAGATGTCCTCCTGATAATCATGGGGGACCGGAATGAAAAAGAAGGGAACAGAGAAGAATTAGGAATTGTGGGGAAATGGGGCTTAGAAGACAGAAATGAAGCAGGAGAAAGACTTATTGAATTCTGTGAAGCCAATAATTTGTTTCTTGTGAACACATTTTTGAGCAACCGAAAAGACTACTGTACACGTGGACATCACCAAATGGTCAATATAGGAATCAAATTGATTATATAATTGGTAGCAGAAGATGAAGAAGTTCCATACTTTCCACGTAAACAAGACCAGGAGCAGACTGCGGTACAGATCATGAACTAGTAATATCGAAAATCAGAGTAAAGCTAAAGAAGAACAACAAAGCACTCATAATGCCAAAATACAATTTAAATAATATCCCAGAAGAATATAAAGATCAAATAAGGAACAGATTTGAGGCTTTAAACTTAGTTGACAGAGAACCAGAAGAACTATGGAGTGAAGTCAGAGACATTATCAAGGAAGAATGCAAAAAGACAATACCTCTAGTTAAAAAGAAAGACCTCAATGGATGACTGAAGAAACTATTAAAATGGTTAAAGAGAGAAGGAAAGCAAAAGCAAAAGGAAATAGGAACACAGTCAGAACCCTAAATGCAACAATACAGCGACTAGTACGTAGGGAAAAAGAGAACTATTACAACAGTTACTGTATAGAAATAGAAGAGGACAACAAAAAGGGAAGAACAAGAGCCCTATTCCAAAAGATTAGAGAAATTAAAGGGAAATTTAAACCAAGAGTAGGGATGTTGAATGTATCAACAGGGGAACACACTGACTGACCGAGATGAAATAAAAGGAAGATGGAAGCAATACACTGAAGAACTCTATAAAAGAGATGCAAAGATGACAGATTCATTCACGGAGAAACTGTATGATGAAGAACCAGAAATTTTAGAATGTGAGGTGAAAGCTGCTCTTAAAATGCTTGGAAGAAACAAATCAACAGAAATAGATGGCATACCAATAGAGTTGATACAAGCTACTGAGACTGAATCTGTCCAAATTTTGACACAAAATTGTCAAGAAATATGGAAAACTAAACAATGGCCCACAGACTGGAAGCATTCAATATATATCCCAATTCCAAAGAAAGGGGATCCCAGGGAATGCAGTAATTATCAAACTATTGCCTGAATATCCCGTGCAAGTAAAGTAATGCTCAAGATTCTACAACAAAGGCTCTTCCTATATATGGAGCAAGAAATGCCAGATGTCCAAGCTGGATTTAGAAAGGGAAGAAGCACAAGAGATCATATCGCAAACATACGTTGGATAAACAGAGCAAGGAATTTCAGAAGAAAATCACCCTGTGCTTTATAGATTACAGCAAAGCCTTTGACTGTGTAGATCATGGAAAACAATGGAATGGTTTAAAAAAAATGGGGGTGCTACAGCATATGATTGTCCTGATGCGCAACCTATACTCTGCACAAGAGGCTACTGCAAGGACAGAATGTAGAGAAACTGATTGGTTCCCCATCGGAAAGGGTGTGAGACAGGGGTGTATTTTATCACCCTATTTGTTTAATCTGTATGCAGAACATATCATACGGAAAGCAGGATTGGACCAAGATAAAGAAAGTGTGAAAATTGGATGGAGAAATATCAATAATTTAAGATATGCAGATGATACCATACTACTAGCAGAAACCAGTAATGATTTGAAACGAATGCTGATGAAAGTTAAAGAGGAAAGCACAAAAGCAGGACTACAGCTGAATGTCAAAAAGACTAATGTAATGACAACAGAAGTTTTATGTAGCTTTAAAGTTGATAATGAGGACAGTGAACTTGTCAAGGATTATCAATACTTCGGCACAGTCATTAACCAAAATGGACACAATAGTGAAGAAATCAGAAGAAGGCTAGGACTTAAGAGGGCAGCTATGAGAGAACTAGAAAAGGTCCTCAAATGCAAAGATATATCACTGAACACTAAAGTCAGGATCATTCAGTATTCCCAATTTCTATGTATGGATGTGAAAGTTCGACAGTGAAAAAAGCGGGTAAGAGAAAAATCAACTCATTTGAAATGTGGTGTTGGAGGAGAGCTTTGCAGTTACCATGGACTGCAAAAAGGACTAATAATTGGGTGTCAGAACAAATTGAACCAGAAACATCACTAGAAGCTAAAATGATGAACCTGAGGTTATCATATTTTGAACACGTAATGAGAAGACATGATTCACTAGAAAAGACAATAATGCTGGGAAAAACATCAGGGAGTAGAAAAAGAGGAAGACCAAACAAGAGATGGAATGATTCCATAAAGGAAGCTACTTACAAGATCTGAACAGGGTGGTTCATAACAGATGGTACTGGAGGTCGCTCATTCATAGGTTAGCCATAAGTCATTATTGACTTGAAGGCACATAACAATAATAGGTATGTTCTTAAACCGCAAGGTGTTTTTTGTTTTTTTTGTGTTTTTTTCCTATTGGTGAATTTCCCTCTCTTTTAATCCGGGAGGTAAGAAATAGGATCCTGTGCAAGTTTGCTGGGAATGGATTGATCATTTGCATGCTTATTGATTTAATGAGATTTAGTCATAAATCATGCTTAGGATAGGTAAAACTGACCACAGCGGATGGGGAGTGGAGGAGGAAGGGCAGGGGGAGGGGAGGGGGAGGGCAGATGGGAGATGGGGAATGGGAGCAGGCAGGGAGGAGGAAGGCGGGTTTTATTGTTTGCATGCCTATTTAGTTTTGTGAGATTTACTCGCATGCAATCATGCTTAGCATATGTAATACAAAATAAAACTATTACAATTATAATATGAGTAAATTGGTTCCAAATGGAACCATACAGTATAAATTCAGCTAAAGATGTGGTTCTCTAACTCTCAAAAGCCAGGGTAAAAAGTTGTGCCTTCAGCATAAGGGAAAAGCTGTTCAATGAAGATGCCAGTCACACATCTGTAGGGAGATATTTCCACAATTTAGGAGGTGCCAGTGACAAAACCCTCTCCCATTCTCCATTCCCCACACTTCTGAGGGTGGTAGAAGAGAGCTCCCTCTGAAGATTTTAATACGCAAGAAGGTCAGTAGGGATCGACACTATCTTTCAGGTACTTGGAGCCTAAGGCATTTAGGGTTTTAAGCACTAATGTAAGCATCTTGAACTCAGTCTGGAAACAAACTGGCAACCAGTGCTGTTTTAAAACAGGGGTTCTAAATGGAATCTGTGCCAGTAATCTGGCCACCGCATCTTGGACCAGTTGAAGTTTCTGAATTATCTTCAAGAGAAGGCCCACATAGAGTGCATTCCAATAGTCCAATCTGGAGTTACGAGAGAGTGCAGTACAGTGGCTGAGTCACAAATTCACAAGGTTACATACAGAAGTAGGTTCATGTAGTTTTTCCTGATCTGTGACTATACCAGATGGCGGGGAAGGGGGGGGTTACATATTTTTACAGGGAAACTGACATGTCATGGGGACATACTATTTCTCCTGTTAAGTGATATAATATGCTTCTATGGGAAATTTAACTTGTAACCCCCGTGTTTACATACACCCCTTACATATGATGTTGAAGCAATATAGTCCAGAAAAGGCTTTATCACTTGATTCTGCTATCTGAACAAACTGATCCCAAGACCAACTGCAGGCTGTCCCCCTGAATAATGTTTTATTTCATATTCTTTGCTACTATTTGATATTTTATATCTCCCTCTGTGATACATGTTATAATGTAAATTGCAAAGTACAGCCCTCGTTATATTAATGTAAGAAGCCTTTAGTAGTAAAATAAAATATCTTCTAAGCTGAGCACTGTGATGCGTCCTTCCCTGGCTCTCCCTGTCAGGTTCCTACCTACGCGTGGCTACTGCCTGTCACTAGGCACCACCAGGGACTCCACCAGTCCGGACCGCACTCTCTTATGGTTTACCTATCCGCTCTAGCACAGATCTCAACAAATCCCCCTGCTAGGCAACCACCAGTAACGTCCCAATACTAGTATTCCCAGAGACTCTGAATACTGGTATTGTTATTCTCTTCACCGCTGCCACCATTTGTTACAGTTCCCCTTCAGCCTTGGTCATTACCTTACCCTCCCTTCTGGTCTGTGAAACCCCAGCCAAGGATCAGGCCTTTGGTAAACCAAATTAAGTATTTATTACAGATAACAAAGCTAACAAGATTAACAAGATTTCTTCTTAAGGCACATAAGCATATGGTTTTACTCAATACTAATCCGAACTCCACCTCCCTCCTGGTAAACAACTCTCTAAACCCCACCAAGCAATCCACTCTTTCTCTTCTCCCCCCAGATTCCACAATTCACCACCTCCCATTCACCCAGATTTACCTGTCATCCTTTCATTTATACTGTCAGCCATTTTAAACATTCAGCCAATCATCAAGCATTCTATCGCCCATTCACTCCCCCTCCTCTTTCACCACTTACCATGTATACTCTAAACAACCAGCACTTACCATATATACACTAATATATAGGAACATCACAAGCACATTGGGTATATAAGTTTCTCCCATGACAAAAAGAATTGGAAATTTAAGAGTTACTGTTATATAAGTTTCTCCTGCAAGGTTCTTCCAGGACAGCAAAGTCCTGGATTTCTTCCAGAACATCACAATTCATTCTTTTATTTTCCACCATTAGCTGAAATAAAACTGAATGTTTTCCCCCTAAAGAAATTAGAGTCTTATGAAATACAAAAGGACTAGGAACCAGAGATCTGAACTAAATATATCAACCAGAATTACAAGATGACCTCCAAATCTGTTTTAGATAAAACAGGAGGGAATATGACATCATTCCTACCCCTCCGCTCCCCACAAACAAACATATCAACAGCTTTATACTCCAGTCATCAAAGGTCTTTGAACAGCAATACTTTTTTTGAAGTCACTATGATTTCTGCTGGCTGAGATGCCCTGAGGATTGCTGTGCAAGAGATTGTAATATTACGTTTTCTAACAACTTACTGATAGACACATCAGTAAAGACTTGCACAGCTGGTCAGCTATTGCTAGCCTTTAATACAGACGTTGTGAATATTCGTGATTTTCTGTTCCTAAAGCAGATAGGATAAAAATATTGTGGATAAAAATATCAAAGTAACAGGCTTGCAAAATGTTTCACTGTATCCACAAGCAACAACAAAAAACCACAAAACCCATAGTCAATAGTCTAGTGTGGTGCCATTTATTTCATGTATACCCCACCTAGGGATGGACGAGAAATTTGATTCAGTTCATATTTCAAGCTGAATCGAACAAATTCACACTTTCCAAAACAATATGAGAACCAAAACACAGACATCCTCCAAAATTCACACTTATTTGAATTTTCAAATCAATTCACCAAAAAATGTTTACAAAAATACATATGACAGGGGAAAGTGTGCATAAAAGTGAATACATGAGTGAAAAATGCCATATAAAATGCATTATATAATGAGAAATTGCTTGGAAAATGTGTGCATTAGTCAAAATCACCTACAAAATGTATTATTAGGAGAAAATTGCATTAAAATGATTGATAATTTTCATGAGGATTTTTAAAAAAAGAAATTGCAAATTGCTGCAGAAATGTGAACTGAATTTAAGATTGGAGAAATGAGAAACTAAAAGAACTAAAATAGTCAGATCTTTCCTCCCTAACCCCGTCTTTCCTCCAGAGAGCTCAAGACAGATTGCATAATTTTCACTCCATCCACATAACCATAACCGTTTTATACTCACAACAGACAGCCCAATGAGGTAGGGTAGGCTGAGAAGGGAGAACATGACTAGCCCAAGGTCACTCAGTGGGATTCAGGTATGAGAGGTGATAAACATCCAAGGGCTAAGCAATGGTAGCGATGGTGCTGCAGAAGTCTCTGCCAGTGCATCTGCAGAAGGTTATCCAGCAGAACGTTTCTAGGAAGTTGAAGTTATTAGAAATAGGACCTGTGATGATATGTTTTCAAGGTATTTCTCAGATAAGATTGCTCACACCTCAACACTCAGGTTTGTCACAGAAAAAATGTAGAAATGTGTGGGTAGTTTTTCAGTAGTCGCTTTGAAACCAAAACTGTTCTGTAATGGCAGGACCTCTGATCAATGGGACAATGATTTTACATATCATTGATGTATTGATTGCATTTATGTGCCACCTTTCATCCAAGGCACCCAAAGTGGTTTACTGATATAAACAGATGGGACAAAATATTCTCAACATATTTGTGATTGCTTCAAAAAGGTTATCCTGCTATATTTCCTCCTTCTTATTTAATTTTCTGCTGTGATAGGAACATAGGTAACTGCCTTATACTGAGTCAGACCATTGGTTCATCAAGTTCATTTTAGTCAACCCTGATTGACAGCATCAGCGTCTCTCTGTAGATGCTGGGGATTGCACCTGGGGCCTTCTGAATGCAAAGCAGACACTCTACCATTGAGCTATGGCCCTACCCCTACGGTTGTACAAGCATTAGGGATGGGGGAGAAATTCAATTCAGTTCACATTTAAAGTCAAATCTATCAAATTCACACTTTCTGAAAAAACATGAGAACTGAAACACAGCCATCCTTCAAAATTTCACTTATCTGAATTTTGCGATGCGGTACTCCAACCACTGTTTACAAAAATGCGCTAATTAGGAGAAAGTGTGGATAAAAATGAATATATTAGTGGAAATAACATACACAATGCATTATGTTAGGAGAAAAGGTTTGCAAAAATGTGTGTATTCGTCAAAACTGTATACAAAATGTGCTTATTAGGATAAAACTGCACTAAAACACTGAAGAATTTTCATGAGGATTTTTTTAAAAATAAAAATTTACAAACTGCTGCAGAAATGTGAATTGAATTTTAGATTGGAAGAATGAGAATGTGAGGGAACTGAAACTGACAGATCCTTCAATATCTAATGAGAATAGATTATACATATGAAGCTTGTTCACATGCTCTAAAGCCCTCTGTGTAGAACTGCCCAATTGACACACATGTATGTGAGCAAACACATATGGAGGAGATAAGATGGTCATCACAGCTTATTCACTGAGAGCAGTTCATGGGAGTGTGATGGTACACCTTGAGTGAGTGAGTGCCGTGAAGCAGTATCTGTCAATGTGGTTATACCAGATCATACATTACTTCCTCCACACAGCTGCACCTAATAGGTCATAGTAAATAGAGGAATTTCTTAGATGACATGAAGTGGCCCACGGTCAGCAGCAATTTCTTTGACTGCAGCAGCATTTTACCTTGCTGCTTCATTCACAGAAATATTGTTGATTAATATGTCCATCAGACCATTTTGTTTCGATATCTTTCTACTTTTAACTAATATTTGATCTTTTTGAAAACCCATTTTAAGATGGGTCAGTGGACCAGCCTACCATAAAGAGTTAAAATAGACAATCTTGGGATAGTTCACTGGAACTTTAATATAATGAACATCTGGTCCTTGGAGGAATCATATCTTTTTTTGGGGGAGGGGGGTTGCAGTTCCCTTGTCCTTAGGGGTTTTCATATACTACATTCAACTCGTTTACAGTCTGTATACCTGTGTACATTATAGCTGAGTTGTACAAATCAACAAGTGTACACTCTTTCACACAAACACTTGTACATGTGTGGAGATAGTTTGTACCTGTGCTCAGTGTAATGTGTTAACAAGACTCTTGTATTGCAGGATATGGACTGCTTCTGGGGCCTTCTTAACTCATCCACTGAGGTTGTACAGCCCTGGGGGATGGTGACGTAGGTAGGTCCTCCTGCTCACCTAAAGGTGGGGCTGGGGTAAGAGGTAAGATAAAAGGGCTTACACTTGTCCCAGCAGGGGCTGGTCGCCCGATAGCTGTAAACAAAGCTTGCTTATAAATAGTTCCGCACCTAGGTTTCCCTTTGCAGGTCAGTTAAAGTTCTGGTTTTTATAGTTTAATAAAGTGGCCCTTTGTTCAACCCAGTTTATTGTGTCTGTGTATTATTTCAACCCTCCGCCGCAAGTGTGGAGATAGTTTGCACCTGTGCTCAGTGTAATGTGTTAACAAGACTCTTGTATTGCAGTCCTTAAATATGGAGATGTTGATGTTTTATTCCATATAGCAATGGTACCAAATATTTGATTGTGTGATATATTCTATGATTTTATTTGTATAGTGTTCCCTCCATCTTCCCCTCCCTGCCAATACAATGGTAGAATATGCTTAGAGTTGCTTTTTATAAGTGATCTGCAACACGCTACTATTTCTTCAAATGTGTGAGCGCCCAGAAAGGCTGAAATTGTATAGATCACTAGGGACTTTGCCACTACCATTCTCCAACACCCCTGGCACTCTCAAATCATCCCCCCAGACACTTTCAAACCATTCACCCCAGACACTTTCAAACCATCCCCCCATGCAGCTCACTCCCTTCGCCAACCCTCTCTCGCAATACCTCCCAGAACGTGCAGGTAGTTAAATTGTCTGTACTGCAGTGTTCTCTGAGTGCTTGTGCATGTACTGGGCTGGATCTGTAAGTTCCATTGTGAATGCAGAGTCGGGTGCTTCTTTATGTATCAGAAGAAGCTTCTGAACTGCATTGGGGTAGAAATGCAAGCAGAGGTTTAGTTGATGCTGGAATTAATAGGGTAGATCCTGCTAACAGAAAAGTGTTTGTTTGTGTGTGGGGGGGAGAGAGAGGGACTGTCAGAGCCCCACTAAAGTTTGATTTACAGTACAGTTGTGAGTGACCTCTCAGAATTTTTTGCAATTGTTATCAAGACTCTCTGAGCTTTCTTTACAATCCCTCTACATGGATTTACCTTAGCAGGGCTTGCAAATTTTTCTTGACTTTCGCCGAGGTGAAATTTGGCAGCAATGTAATTGATCCTGAAGCCTCACCATCACAACCCAACCAGGTGAGAAATGTCATTATTGTTTTTTATACATAGGCTACTATACCAAGAAGTAACTGGTTTATTACCTCTTGGAAGTTTGAAGCTAAGCAGTGGCTAGAGGCAATCAGATACTCTCATCAGAGGATAACTGTAGCCCACCTGTAGCATAAAATGGGAACCAAGATCCCAATGGCAATCTGAAAAAATGTAAGCATGCTCACCTGCTATTGATTTCAGTTGGAAAATTTATGTCAATTTATGTATGTATTAAATGTTCACCATTTGAAGGGACCAAAATGTTTTTCAAAAACCCTGTATATCTGAGAACATTTGCATTGCTCAGGCTTGTTCATCACCATTGTTCCTGATATCTGTTGTTGCTTCAGTCAGTACTAGCGGATGGCATGGTCAGGCTGTGCAGTTTACCTGACCTCCCTCTGTTCAAATTGCTGCTAGATACTGGTGTGGGACAGAGATAGGGAGGGACAAGGCTGGTGCAGCACCAATGCATTCTGTATGCCCATCCTTAAAAAGGGTTGTTTTTTCTTTCTGCAAACCTTGCTGTTCCCCTGAGTCTGTTGATACCTTCCTCTTGTGCATGGATGGTGCTATTTTAATGATGTAAAAATGAGCACTCAGATGATGATGATTAATGATATTTATTAGTCACGTTTTCAGAACAAAACTCAAAGTGACTTACAGAAAAATCTCAAAAACATGTACAGAATAAAGATCACAGTAGAAAAAGAAACAAAATTCCAAGCAAAACTCAAAAAATACAATAAATAAATAAATCACAACACAATATACAATGCAATTCAAATACAGTACAGCATACCATTAGCAGTCATCTTACAAGCCAAGGTAGATAAAAATAATTAGAGAAAGGGACCTCTTCATGGATACTCTTACAGTTACCATGGAACAATACAAAATAAAAACTTAAGAGGTATAATTCTAAAGTAAAAGAAAAAAATAATAAAATGATTTTTGAAAACAAACAAACAAGAAGTAACCACTGACACACACACCCCAGCCCCTGAGGAAAACAGTCGACTATATTGCCTACAAAACTTCATCATTGCCACCTGTGCTGTCACCATTGTAGCACAGAACAGCAAGGCAAAAGTGATAACCGAGCTGCCTTGGCAAAGAGGACACCTTGCCTTCCCATACCCATTAGTCTGTCCCCATATAATGTGTGAATACTTTTGTATCCTTTGGAAGCCTCCCTCCATATCCAAATCATCTGAAGGGAGTGCTTTTTTCATGGGACAAAAATATTTATAAGAAGCACACACCTTTTGAGTTCAGCTCTAGCTGCAGCTAAGTTTGTCCTGTGGATTTCGGTGGAAATTAAGAGTGACTAAAATTCTCTGGAGTGGAGCCAAGGTGATTATACTATAAGGTAAAAACAAAATGTGTGTAAAAGCCTGAAATTTCCAATTAAGATATCTCAAGAATGGTCATATTTAAAATGGGTCAGCATCAGAGCTGGACAAAATGTATTTGAGATACGAAAGAAAAGAAATACTTTAACTGAGAAGCACTCAAGTGCAAAATGCAAATGTATTTACAGAACTCCCAAGCGAATTTCCAGAGTCAAATACGTTAATTCAATAATGTCTCTCAGTAATACTGGAACAACGTGTAAATGCGTGTTTTAAATCATGCTACTTAACAGTTACAGAATGGCATATTTATTTTTAAAAAATGTGCTGTGGGGAAAAGAGGTACCTTACAGAAACCACAGGAGTCTGACTATTTTCTAAAGTAGATACCAAGCATTCATTTGAACTGATACATCAAAAAGTGCAAAAAGTGTCTGGGATTGTGCCTTTACTCCCTATGTGGGACTGACATGGATCCTGCTTCCACTGTCTTGAATGGTAAGAAAAACAAAATAAGCACAGCAAGATATGAATATACATTTGACCTTTTTAAGGAGCCATGTGTTCCTCCAGAGCAACAAGTGATTGACATGGTGGGATCCAGCCCCTTTGCAGTGGTGGTGAGAATGCACTGCAACCACACCTGCAGGAAGTTCAGGGCTCAGTCCTGGGCTCAGTCCTCTTCAACATTCTTATTAATGACTTGGATGAGGAGGTGCAGGGAATGCTTTTCACATTTTCAGATGACAGAAAATTGGGAGGGATAGCTAATACCCCAGAAGACAGAAACAAAATTCAAAGTGATCTTGATAGGTCAAAACAACAGAATGAAATTTAACGGGATAAGTGCAAAGTTCTGCACCTAGGGAAAAGAAACCAAGTGCAGAGTTATAAGATGGGGGATACTTGGCTCAGCAATACTACACGTGAGAAGGATCTTGGAATTGTTGTTGATCGCAAGGTGAATAGGAGCCAACAGTGTGATGTGGGTGCAAAAAAGGCAAATGCTATTTTAGGCTGCATTATCAGAAGTATAGTTTCCAGATCATGTGAAGTACTAGTTCCCCTCCATTCAGCACTGTTTAGGCATCATCTTGAGTATTGTGTCCAGTTCTTGACACCACACTTTAAGAAGGATCAGACATATTGGAACAGGTTTAGAGGAAGGCATCAAAAATTATTAAGAGACTGGAACAAAGCCCTATGTGGAGAGGCTGAAAGAACTGGGCATATTTAGCCTTGAGAAGAGAAGACAGAGGGGAAATATGATAGCATTATTTAAGTACTTGAAAGGCTGTCACACAGAGGAGAGCCAGGATCTGTTCTAAATCATTCTAGAGTGCAGGACACGGAAGAATGGGCTCAAGTTATAGGAAGCCAGATTTCAACTGAACATCAGGAAAAACTCCTAACTGTTAGAGTGGCACGACTGTGCAGCCAATGACCTAGGGAGGTGGTGGGCTCTCCGACACTGGAGGTATTCAAGAGGCAGCTGGACAGGCACCTGTCGGGTATTCTTTAATTTGGATTCCTGCATTGAGCAGGGGGTTGCTCGATGGCCTTATAGGCCGTTTCCAGCTCTGCCTTTCTATGATTCTGTAAGTCTCATCAGAAGCCAGAGAACCACTATATATGGCTGAGACAGGAACTGTGGTGTTTGGGAAGAGGAGTTAACAGTCTCAACAACACCAACAAAACCCCACAACAGTTATTGACTGCAGAAGGCAAGCTCCATTAGGGATCACAGGTATTATTCCTATTTTTCTTGATGGCTTGTAATTGTCCTGGAGTTTCTATCCTCTCCCATATTCACTTTATTGGGAGAGAACAGTTTTTGTATTCCTAGTTTATGCTGCATAAGGTAAAATTAATTTTAGCTACTTGGAATGGGCAATCCTTTAAGATAAATGCTGGCTCTTTGGGAAGTAAGCTCTCTTTCTCAATTCTCAAAAGTTCGCTTCCCTACCCACCCCCTGGGTTGAAATTCAGTCTCTTAGGCTTGGTCACCACGGAAGACTGATTTATATTGCTATGGTAGAATAGTGTATGCTGTGGCTGATTCCAGACCAAAGTAACAATAACAAAAAGACTGCATGCTTGCAATATGCAGCAGAACTAATTCTCTCTCTGTGTTTGTGTGTGTGTGTGTGTATGTATGTATATATATATATATATATATATATATATAAACTTGAAGCAGAGATGTAAGTACTCAGTCTTGAAGGAAGTCAGTGTTTCTAGCAAAAGAAATTCATCAGTAGCTCAACAGAAAATAGCATCAGGATGGTTCACATAACACCCCTCCATGCACCAAAAGTTTTTAAATTATTTTTTACTTAACAAACTGTACATACTGCTTGATTGTAAAAAGAAACAAACCTGCAAGCAAAATTATCAATAAAGCAGTTCAAAACAGTTAAAACAGCAATAGACTAAAAAGATACTAAAACACCTCAACATCTATGTGTCTGGATAGGCTTGCCTAAACAAAAATGTTTTAAGCAAGTGCTGAAAGTGTTGTAAGCAGGGACAACGAAAGCACCTGCTGGATGTCAACAGTTAGGGAATTCCAAAGTGTAGGTACTGCCACACTAAAAGGATAATTTCTTACAAGTGCAGAATGAATATTATGTGGTACCTGTAACAGTGCCAGTTCTGCAGATTGAAGTGTTCGAGTGTGCACATATGGGGCAAGGCAATCCCACAAGTCAACTGGTCCCAATACGTTAAGGGCTTGATATACCAATAGTAACACTTTGAACTTGGACCAGTAGCAAATCAGCAACCAGCGCAGATCCCTGAGCAGAGATCTTATATACTGACAGGGTCTCACTACTGGAATGGGGGGGGGATTAGCCCAGCTCCAAATGATGAAGGACACAGCCACTTATCCCATTTCCTGCAGCAGAGTTGTTACTCTGCTATCCGTGTATTCAGCTGCCATGGAAAGGGGCTCTATGCACATAGTGTGATATACACACATAGAGCTTCTCCACTGACATATGCACATAGAACTCTGTGCTGTGCCAACTGAATGTGTGGGCACTGGCAATGGGGAAGCATTTCTATTGTGAGTCAGTGGCAAACTCATAGTGTGTCATCAGGTGGTGAGACTATGTACCACCATAACACCATCAAAAGTTATTGCAGCGTGAGGAGGGCACATGAACTTTCTTACTGTATGCCAGGGTACTGTATCAATGTGGGTGGAAATAAGTAAGAGGGTTAAAAAATCAGACAAGAGGGATTATTTAGTGGCACAGAGAAAATACACAGATTGAGGTGACTCTGAGGAACTGAGTTTATACTGGCCAGTCTGATATAAGTTTTTTTTTTAAAAAAAATGGCACAGCTTCATTTTGGGAGATCAGCAGTGCTAGGTTGTTCTATATCATATGTGGATTGCTTTTGGGTTAGATTGCAAATCTTATATCTTCCCCTGAAAAGCAGATGTTGCCTAATCCTGAATTTTTTAGGGGACTTTCCAAGTACCTGGTCAGTCTATCTGGAAGAGGTATCAAATATAAATTGTCTCCTTTATAGTTTACCTGGGTATTCAAATTACTCTTAAATTACCCACTGAGGTCAGTGACGTTACACATTGAAGTCAAATAAGTATGTACAAGATAGTCATCCTAGACTTCTGAAATTCTTTTTGTCAAAACCCACTGACATTAGATACTTCTTTTGAACAAGAGCTTCTGAATTTTGTTTTCAGAGATGTTTGGTGGTAATTCTATTCCCAGGTCCTATCAATTTAAGAACATAAGAAGAGCCTGCTGGATCAGACCAATGGTCTCTCTAGTTGGCATCCAGTTCTCATTGTGGCCAACCAGATCCCTATGGGATCTTGCCCACTGCATGAAGAGTTGCTTCATTGGTTTAAATCCATAACAGGACATCCAGTGCTGAGTAATAACTTTGAACTGTTATTTTTTGATGGTGGTGGTGGAAGGGGGAGGATTGTGGATCCTAAGCAGGGATATGTGGAAATCCTTCCCATACCTCCAATTTTTCTAGTCTTACTGAAACATTTACTTCCTTTGAAATGCTCTTCCTCGAGTGTTCAGTTACCTAATCTCCAGATTTGCTACTAACAAACTAGAGATGCAGGCAGGATGGCTGAGGAAAGTCTGCTAGTTAGGAGTGACACAGGGATGGATGGTTGTCAGTTTTGATTTCTCTTTGTTTATTTTCCTGGTTCAGTTCTCCACAATTCTCCATCAATTTGCTGAGCTTTTTTTAATGTTCTCATGAATTATTTTTTGGCATTTTAGTGCAATTTTCTCCTAATATATACATTTAATAATTGATATTTCATAGTCTTACCTTTGAAAAAGACAAGTAAGTACTGTATAAGACCTCCTCCCAGAGTTAGTGATCCAGTCTCATTTAGGCATTTAGGGAGCAATCCAAACTCTGTACTGCTGCCACCAGGGCTCTGTGAAGTGGCGGAGCCACTGCTGCACCCAGAGCCCCATCGTTTTCAGTGCCCACAATGGAAGGGGGGAGCAGGACGATTGGGCCCATTCCCTATGCCAGTTTCAGGCTGGTGCAGCCATTGGGTCCAGATCAGGCCCAATGCTGGATGCCAATGGCTGTGAGATTGCTTTGGATCTAGCAGATCCCAAACCAGCCCAGCTCCACCCACTCCCTGCATTCACAATGCACCATTTTGTGGCTGTTTACTGGGCTCTGCTGGCAGAGATAGTGACTGTAGGCTGTTCATCTGCTCATGCAGTGCCTGGTGGGAGGCCAGCTCAGCTATTTCTCATTCTCAACTCCCAATGGTGTAAGAGGAGTTTGGATTTCTCTGGCAGTCATTGCCAATTTGTTGTTGGGGAAATGGGCACACATCACATGATCTGGAAACACAATATGCATCTGATTTCCTGTGAACTTTCCTTTTAATCTTGAAAAATGCAAGATTCTAGCCCTTATTGCTGTTGAGAAAGCTGGGGGGGGGGGAAACAAGCAGCAAAAATCTTGGTTAATGTGCAACCAAAAGTCAAGGCATACAGAAAGAAAGAAAAAAGTACTACAAACTTCAGGTGAACTCAAACAAGATTAGTAGAATCCATCCATCATTTACTTTGCTAAACATTTTTTTAAAAGATCTGTAAGGAGAACAAACATGTCTGAACAGACCAATACAAGATAAGAAAGGAGAAAATAGTGCTGCTAGTCTAGGACAACAGATTATACTTCCTCTCAAAACAATCAGTTAGAGTTTTATCCAACAAGTCAAAATACAACAAACAAGATAATAAAAACTTTACATTTATATAGGACATCTTATACAGAAAGCACAAAAAGCTGTGTACATTGTTTTGTTGGGGGTGAAAAATCCTTTAATTTCAGAACAAACGGTTTTGTTTGTTTTTTGGTCTCATCTAAAATTTTAAGTATAGTTTGCTTTTTAATCTTAATCTTATAAAGCACTCTTCCCCAACCTGGTGCCCTACAAATGATGTTGGATTCTGATTGTCATCAGCCAGCATGGCCGATGGACAATCAGGGAGTATGGGATTTGTAATCTAACCAGGTGGGGGAGGCTGTCATAAAAACTTTTATAAGGATTTTTTTAAAAAAAATTGCAAACATCTTGCATGTATCCCATAGTCATTTCTGCCATTTGGACAATATATGAGGAGAGAAATGCTCACTGAAAAAAATGGGGAAAATGCAAGATTTGGTGTTTTAAAATCTCTAACATGTTTAAAAATCTCTAACAAGGCTTGTCTGAGGCGAGTTGAGAATAGATGATTCTGTCAATTTTTTCTCAGTTTGTCATACTTAAGTTTAATTTCCACATCAGCTTGTATTTTTTTCCCCTGTCTGCAGGAACATTCATGTGTACTTTTGCATAGCATTTTCACTAATATATAAAAAAGTACACAGTATTTGTTAATATATGCCTTTTAGTACAATTCTTAGGGTGGGAGAACTGCAAAATTTAGAGATGTGCCCATTTTGAAGGATTGCTGTGTGTCAGTTTGCATATTGATTTGAGAAGTGTGAATTAGGTATATTCCTATTATTTATTTAAATAAATATTTAGAACGTCTCTGTACAAAGGATAAAATGTGAATGGAACAAATTTAGGCCACAGTCCTATGCCCAAACCATGGAGGATTTCTTTTTGAGAGTGAGAGATGAGAATCAATTATTATCAATTTGGCTTTGATCCTTTGCCAGCTTCCTTTACTAATTTGTTAAAGGAAAAGAGGGAGGAAACATTTTCCATAAATTATTATACAGCCACAAGAGTCACCGTATACTATAGCCAGCATGCATTTTTCACATTTGGCAATGTTAAATTGAAAATTGAAAATACCCCCATGTCATTCTGATGCTTCCCATATGCTCATTTCCAAACAAAACCTTACAAATCTTATAGTCCTGAACTCAGAAACGCTTGCTTAACAACCCTCTAAATTTTCATGGCAACACACAAAACAGTCAGAGAGAATCGAGAGTTCAAAGTGTAAAAAGAGAGAGAGAAAAAACCCCAGACTGCTTTTGGACTTTTTTCTGCCAGAGTTCTCACAATTTGTTGAAATTAATTAAAAATCAGGCATGTTCACAGAGTATCTGTAATCCTATTACTGACCTTGCCTCATACTCTGACCTTCATCTTCTACAGTTTAAAAGTTAAAAAATGCCTGGCGGATTTTTAATTAATTTAAGAAAATTTACATTGAATTCAATGATAAGCCCGGGCATGCTCAGTAAGAACCAACTGTCAGTGTTCTAAAAGCCAGACTCACAGCTGCTTGGGCCACACCCACATCTGACCTATATTTCACTTGAGACAGTCATGGCTTCCCCCAAAGAATCCCGGGAAGTGTCATTTGTGAAGGGTGCTCAGAGGACACTCTTATTCCCCTGATAGAGTTCCAGCAACCAGAGTGGTTTAACAGTCAGCTGCTCTGATTGAAGTTCTGTGAGTGGAACAGGGCATCTCCTAGCAACTCTCAGCACCCTTCACTAATTACTCTTCCCAGGATTCTTTGGGAGAAGCCATGACCATCTAAAGTGAAATACAGGTCTAGTGTGGGTGTGGCCAGGGACAGCTTTGGTTTAAATTTGGGTGAGAGGCTACATGTGCCTGCTGTAGAATAAAAAGGTGGAGGAAACCCTGAACAGCAATGATACTGTTCACAATGTTTTCCTTTTGGAAAGGAAAGGGGCTTCCCCTCAACCCAGTGCCCGCCCACCCAATCTCTTCCCCTCCCACTCTCCTCCCCTTCCTCCCACCCCTCCCCTTCCTGACCTCCTCCTCCCCTTTCCTCCGCCAAGTCAGTTTCACCTATCCTAAGCATGATCAAGAGTCAATCCCACTGAACTCAAAAAGCATGCAAATGATAAAACCTACCCTACCCTCCTCCCAAAAGCTGATAAGAGAAAAATCAACTTATTTGAAATGCGATGCTGGAGGAGAGCTTTGCGCACACCATGGACTGTGTAAAAGACAAATAATTGGGTGTTAGAACAAATTAAACCAGAACTATCACTAGAAGCTAAAATGATGAAACTGAGGTTATCATACTTTGGACACATCATGAGAAGACATGATTCATTAGAAAAGATAATAATGCTGGGGAAAACAGAAGGGAGTAGAAAAAGAGGAAGGCCGAACAAGAGATGGATTGATTCCATAAAGGAAGCCATAGACTTGAACTTACAAGATCTGAACAGAGTGGTTCATGACAGATGGTCTTGGAGGTCGCTGATTCATAGGGTCTCCATAAGTCTTGGAGGCACATAACAACAACAAACCCTTCTCCCTCGTATCCCTACCTCTTGCCCCTTGCCCCCTTTTACAAATTTGTAGGGCAGTACAATATCTCAGAAAGGAGGTCAGGTCTGCTGCTCCCCTGGTGCATTCACTATACCTACCCAATTTCCCTACTTTTTAAAGTTTGATAGAAATATCTGTTCAAGGCCAGTCCCAAAGGGCAGCCAAGTTGGGCCCTGGCCAAGGGCCCTTGGAGGCACTGAGGGCTCTCAATAGGATGGGGGAGGAGTAGATCTTCTTTTCTGCAATCCACGGCAGAGTAGCTGCCATGGATCACAGAGAGGGAGCTTCTTCCACCTGCCTGTGTCTCCTATCTTTTGAGGCTGCACATGCAGGACTGCCATTAACCAAGATGGTGGCTGAAGTTTCCCTAAGAGGCTGAAGCCTTCGGTGCCATTTTGGTTGGTGACAGTGATGTGCGTGCGTAGCAGCCAGCGCAGCTGCAAAAGACAGGAGAGACAGAGACAGCAAACGGGTGGGCGGAATGAGCTCCCTCTGTGTGAGAGACAGGTAGGTGTGTGCGTGTGTGAGCGCGCGCATGCCCCGGGGCATGGGGCAAGCTGGTGCCCAAGGGCCCTGGCATGTCTTGAGCCAGCTCTCTATCTGTTGGCTATAGGTACGTTCTTAGATCGCAAGGTTTTTTGCCTATTCGTGAATAGTAGATTTGTTTATTCCTTGTTGGTGTTTTAATGTTCTCTGCTTTTTATAGTTCAGCAGTACAATCCTATGCATGTCTACTCTGAAGTAAGTCCCATTGTATTCAGTGAGGTTTACTACCATGTAAGAATGTATAGGCCTGCAGCCTTAAACAGTGTTCATCTGGGAGTAAGGCCCATTAGACTCAATAGGATGTATTTCTAAGTGGAGAAGCATAGGATTGTTCTGTTATTTATTTAGATTGTCTGTTTTTAATGCTGCAAACCACATTGGGGGCCATTTGGCCGGCCAAAAGGCAACATATGATTTTATATAAAAATACTGGAGTACTGGATGCCATCTTGGAGGCCTTCAGATGGTGGGAGGGATAAAAATGGGATTGAAATTATATACAGAAATTTAGACTAATACTTCCCTTCCCCTTTTCAGATATGCCTGCAAATATTTCCTTCTATATTGATTTTTTTTGGAGAAGGGTGAAGCTTTCTCTTGTAAACACAACTTAATGCTGAGCTTTGAGGATGAAATGCTGATAGCCATTTAAATGGAATACAACACTGTGTGGCACCACCGTAATTGTACAACATCAATAATTTCCACACCAAATCTCCCACAGAGGCCAGTCAAGAATTTACCAATTATATCTCCCCAGGTTGCATTTTACACTGAAAATTATTATTTTTTCCTCTTTACTGTCAGGTAAATAACCAGTTTCCCTTAATTAGGTTCCATTATGGGAAATGAACATGTTATTGAAAAACAGCCATAGAGTGGAACGCTACCTTTCATCAAGAGCAGCACCATGTAAATGTCTTAAGTGTGTCTCATTGCCACGATAAATAGGCTTTGGTACATGCTTGTTTTAATTGCTACCAGCAAAATCTGCTGAAGTTTAAGCACTGTTCTTGGTAAAAATGTCTAATGTTGAAATGACCCACTTATTAGTGACCTGTGCTATCAGAGTTATGGATTTAAATTGGTAATTAACAAAAGTCTGTTTCTGAAAATGCTAGCGCAAGGAGCTCAATAAAAATGCTAACTAGGCCTCAAATGCTGCAGACAGTTTATTGACATGTTAATACGTATTACTTATGCTGAAGACTTTTGTAGATTTAAAACTGAGGATGAAGAGATGACAATGGTCTGGAAGATCAGCAGTAAATGCAGTGGACTAGTTCACTTTTGCAGTTTTTAATCCTGTTTATAATGGAGAAATAGACTGTGATTTCTTTTTGAAGAGGTATTATATCAAATGTACTCTCCTCTTTTTAAATCTGAGACTTCAGAGGACAAGAATTCAAGCAGAACAAAAAGAAAAGTTAGTCTTTCAGGGAAAGAATTTAATGTCCAATATGTAATAGGGAAAAGGAAGTTGTATTTGTGTAAAGGGAAGAGCCGATAATCCAGCAGACTGCTTTAGGAGTTTCTTGCGAGAGACCCCCTATGTCTCCCCCACCTCCAAAATGCTGAGCAAGTTTAACTGTGATAGAGTGTTGAGCTGAGCTGTGATTTTCACTTCAGGAAATCTGCAAAATGTCTAAAAACATAAGGAAACAGTCTAGCTTTAGAGATTGCAAGGTATAAAGACCACAGAACTTCACACATGATATTTGCCTTCCTGGAGTGTAGGAAGAAAAGATGATTATCATCAGGAGTGAATATTACTCATGTGCCTGTCTTACCATGTATGGGGCACCATTATTGGCAGCTTCCCATGGCAAATCTAAAAATTAAAACTGACAGATGCATTTCCAGCAAAAATTAGTGTAGTGTAATGACTAATAGTGCAATCCTAACTCTGTCTATTCAAAAGCAATTGAATTCAGTGGGGCTTACTCCTAAATAAGTGGGGTTAGGACCACAGCCTAATTGACTTATTTCAGGACTTTAGAACTTCAGAAATCCCAGGTTCAAACACCACCAATGCCATGGACTCAGTTCTGTATTGTTTTCTGCATCTTACACACCAGGGGGAAGGTTCTGAGGCCACTTCCTATTTGACATGTTTGTCCTGTGATAACTGGGATAAAAATTTCAAAATCATTTGAAAGTGATGTATAAACATTAATACTTATTACTAGGGCTGTGCATGGACTACCCAATCTGATTTGTGTAAATCCAAATTGGACATGATTCGTTCCAGACCAATTGAGACTTGATTTGGCCCACTGGAATCCAGATTACAATCTTGAAGATGCAAACCTTCAGAAATCCCATTGACTTGCTTTGGGAGACTACGATGGGCACAAGTTCCTTGTTTTTACACACAAGGACATAAAATCTACAGACATGCTAGATGCTACAGAGGGGGTTAATGCTTCTGAATTTCAAACACATAGCTCCCTGTGGTTTCATTATTTATTTATTTATTTATTATATCCCACCCTTCCTCCCAGCAGGAGTCCAGGGCAGCAAATGCCACCCACCGTTAGGTTTTCAAAGGTTTCAAAATTAAAACAGCCATAACTTAGTTTTTTTCACACAAGGTCAAAAATTCTGGAGATAGGGTAGATCCTCAAGAGGGGATTAATTGTGCCAAATTGCAAACAGGTAACTCTGTGGGTTTTCATACTATACACCTTTAGGTTTACATTTGAAAAGAAAAAAACTTTAAAAAAAACTTTAAAAAAAACTACACTGATGTGTTTAATATTGCACTGTATGTGTGGTGCTTGTACACTGGCTGTGGACTGTGTACAATGTATTCACAAGACACACACACAACAAAGTATTAATAAAGACAGAAACAGAACACAGCTGTAAATAAACCTTTCCTAAAAACTAAAGCCAAAATGGGATGGTGGATACTAAGACACAGACAACAGACTTAAAACAGCAACAACTAAGGATTGATTGGAAAAGGATGGTCTTCTCGGTGGCTGCTCCTAGGTTCTGGAACTCCCTTCCTAGGGAGACACGAATGGCCCCCTCCTTGCCATCCTTCCGTTGGCAAGTAAAGACTTTTTTATTCTGACAGGCTTTTGGGATAGAAGGTCTTTAGGGTTGGGCTTTACAAGGCTTGTTTTATTGTTTTATATTATTATTTGTATTATTTTAAATTGTTCTTAGATTTTTAAGTGCCTTTTACGGTTTTAAGGTTGTGCATAGTTTAATTGTATTTTAATTGTATGTTTTTCTATGTTTTTAACTGCATGTAGTTTTATCTGTAAGCCGCCCTGAGTTCCAGTTTGGAAAAAGGGCGGGGTAAAAATAAAGTTTCAATTCAATTCAACTAACAGGTCTAAGGCTAGATAGGGTACTGTGAAGGAAATAAAACACAAGGCGAATAAGTGCTACCAAACTCAATCTAAGAAACAGAACTTACAAAAAACAGTTCTGTATTTTAAGACTTCACCATCCTTTTCCCCAACTGGAGAATGTTGGGTGGGGTGACATTCTAGCCCTGCCGTTCTCAATAAGCAAAGTCCACCTCCCCTTCTCCCCACCCTGGCATTTTCCCTATAATTAACTAATATTTGGAAGAGTTTGGAGACAGACTGGCTTTCTGACCGTTCTGAGCTATAGATGGGCACAAATAGCTGCAAACCAATTTGGGTCAACTTAATCAGCTCTGTGCGATTTGTAGCTGCCTCAACCCAATCTCAACAGGGCACAAATCAGCCCATATCAGTTTGGGATTCAGCCGAATCTAGTGCACAGCCCTCATTATTACTATTAGGGTAACAGGATCATAAGCAGAAAGTGTATACTAGCACTGAGTGTTAATTTAGGGCTTAAATTGAAGATGACATGAATTGCATGAATGTAATTAATATGCTTTCTTTTTTGTTGTGCAGATCTAACCAAGGGGATGCCTAACGAGCTTCACCAGCGAGTGGTGTTCAGAATGGGAAGTTCAACTCTTCCTCTACCTGCCATGGTCTCAACTAACATCTCCTCTCTGAAGCTACTACTTGCATTTCAAGCCTCCATTGGTGCCAGTGGGAGCTTCTCTTTAAATCCAAAGTGCAGCTTCAAAATGTGAATTTTTGCTGGGACCATCGCAGGGAGAGAAAGAGTTAAACTCCCATTTCCTACCTGTCTCCTCGGGTCCAGAGATTGCTCAGGCTCAGCTTGGCTGCTATGTACATGCCAAAAACATGCATTCACACAACTTACATCACATCTAATTTGGCCCTAACTATAGACTATTGTATCAAAAGTACCTTCATACCCCAATAACGGGATTAGTGCCACATTGCATTTTCTCCAAGTTTAAATTTCACTGAGAAAAAAAGGTGTGGGTGTGTGAAAGTTGCCTGAACTCCCTTCCTCTCTTATATTTGTATGACATTTCACTTCTATTTGTAACCTAACCACCTGCTACTTTGGCACCATTAAAAAACAAACAAATGTTGTCTCTCCTTTCTAGAAACTGGGAGGACATTTCAGGGATGTTTATGGGATCTCCCTCTACCCAGTTCCACCGCAGACTTTGAAGTTTGACTTTACCAGATATGTTTATCACAGTGGGGCATAAAGCGTCTGCCGCATTAACCCTGTGAACTTCAGAGGATTCTGTGATATGTTCTAGGGTGAACAATCAGTTTGCATGGGGCACCATAACCATGGGCCTCACTACCATCCATTGTAAATGGAAAGTGTGTTTTACTCACACCGAACCTTCTGCTCTGCACATTTCTCTATATGTTGCACAGCAAGATAAGCAGAGAAGGACAAGTTGTCTTTCAGCTGTTCTTGTCATTGAAGTACATCTGATAAACTTCCAAAGAACCTTGCAAAGTTCCATGGAAGATAATACAAAAACCAACGGTATATCATATTTGACAGTAATGGGTGGCTGGCATGCAAAAGTATTTAATACTGGAGACTATTTGATATTTGACATGTCATGGTGTATGCATTTTTGGTCATATAGCATTTGGTAGATAACATGCAATAGTAATTAATATTTGACAGCTATTGGCAGGCTGGCTACTATAAATCTGAGAGAGACACTCCACCCCAACATGATGCTTAAAATGGCTTCATTTTGGTTCATTTTGCAAAGAGGCTGCTTGAGACCTGAGGGGGAAAAGTAGCTGAAAGAGTTTGTCATCTCCACTGAGAGGATGTTGCCAGTCATACGCACAGGACATGGCCTTTGGCAATCCAATCAATGCAATCCCAAAAGCAATTGCAAAAGTTTGGCCCTCAGGAGAGGAGCCCATTGTTCAAATCTGTCTTTTCCAGAAATTGAATTCTGGACCTTTCCATGCAAAGCATATGCCCTACCAATGAGCTACAACCCTTCCCCTGTTTAAAAAAGTATATTTTAAAATTGTTCTTTTCAATTCACTCTTGAATGCACATCATACCTAGGCCAGATCCACACCATTCATTTAAAGCACATTCAACACCCATTTGAAGCACATGAATCCCACCACAGAATCAGAACTGTGAGGGAGAAATGACACTTCCCAGGATTCTTTAGGGGAAGTCATGTGCTTTAAATGCAAGTTGGATGTGCTTTAAATGTATTGTGTGGATCCACTTAATAAATTTTGCCTTCATGTAAATTGTTTTAATTAATTTTTCAAAATGCAAATGAGCTATAAAGCGCAGTGGGTGACCATGGGCTACTCACCATCTTTCAGCCTATCTGCCCCTCAGGATGAAAACAATGGAGAACCATGACCACCTCAAGGAAGAAAGGCATACTTAAAATGTAGAGGAAGTATTGTACAGCCATGGTGTGAAATCGGATACTTATTGGGACACAGTATGAAGAAATATTTATATAAGCATGACTATCAAATATGTTTATTATTTACACAACCTGTAAAGATATTTATAGTGCAATCCTATCTTCATTTACTCAGAAGCAAGTCCCAATGTATTCAATGGGGCTTATTCAACCAGGGAAAACTGAAGCCTCAAGTGATGTGTTCTTTTAACAAGCGTTTTGAGTTGAGACTTTATCACAGTCTGTGTCTGGGTTGGAATTGCTTTTTAATATATTTTTAAACCTTCTCTTTTAAAAAAAATAATTAAGCTTTTAAAAATGTTTTTAAAGACGTTTTGTTTTAATATATTTTAAAGTCTGTTTTTATGATTTTTAAAGTGTTTTTAGTGCTTTTGTTTGCCGCCCTGGGCTCCTACTGAGAGGAAGGGCGGGTTATAAATCAAATAATAAATAAAAATAAATAAACTTCATTCACCCAATCCAAAATTCAGAATCATGCCACTTTAAGCTGTTTTGCAACTGTTTATACTTGTTTTATGGTTATTGGTTTTTTAAAGGGATTTATTTCTTATTGTGAGCTGCCTTGGTTTCCAATCACCAACCCTACTTCACAGGGTTCTTGGAAAGACTCCACACACACACACATACACTTGTAAAAATACACCCCATATAATAGTTTATTGTCAAACCAGTTGGTCATTGCAGAACATTTTTTAAAAAATCAGTATTAGTTTCCTACATAATAAAAAATGTGATACCTAGGTAAACCCTGCCTGATTGTTTTAAAATTAGGATTGGAGGGGAAGGAAAAGATTTACAACACAATCCTTTGCTATTTTTACTCAAAAGTCCCATTAATTTACAGCACAATCCTAACCATGTCTACTCAAAAGTAAGTCCTAATGAATTCAATGGGGTTTACTCCAGGTACATGGGATTAGCATTGCTTTACTCCCAGAAAAGCAAGTATTAGATTAAATTCATATTGCCAAGGTTTTCAAAGCACTGCTCTCTCCAACAGCCCAGGGTCTGACTCTTGCACACAAGAGAAAAAAAATCCATTATTATTATTATTATTTATTACATTTGTATACCGCCCCATAGCCGAAGCTCTCTGGGTGGTTTACAACAATTAAAACATTAAAAACAAATACACAAATATATACGAATTTAAAAACACTTAAAAAAAAATTAAAAGCCATATTCTTACTTACTCAAACTGAAGATCTCAAAGCCACCATTTCCTGATGTTGCAGTTAAGTCTAGGCACTGCCTGGGTCAACAAATCACATCACTGGCTTCACTTATCCTGAAAGGGCGGGGCACTGGAGCTAGAAGCTGCTATAACAGATCCGTTAAACGGATTTAACAGTTGCGGGGGGGGGCTGATGTTTTGGTTTATATCTCGGGAACCAGACCATCTAGAAACTTAATTTTTTTTTTAATTGAAGCTGAGAGTCCAGAGATTAAGGTCAGTTACCCGGAGACCTGGGAGGAACCCCCAAAAGCCGGAAACTCTGGCCAAAAACTAGTATTATGATACTACTTGTTATCTAGATAGTATTTTGATAGATATTTCATAATCACTTGCAGTGCCTCTATTTCTTGTCTGCTGTGCTCCCACTTAACTGTGGATTACCGTGACCTTCCTTGTATTTTAAATGTGTTTACTCTCATTTGGTATCATTATTTATGCACACTTTGCTTCCACCTCTGTTCTGCCATTTGTGAGTGAAAAGTGATCAGCAGTGTTTATACAAATACGCACTATGTACCATCCATTATTTGCTGAGCTTTCCTATCAAGGGCTGCTTACTAGAGGCATGGAATGACTGATAATAAACTCAGTATTCCTCTGACATTCTGTCAGCCAAAAGGGGAAGTGCGCTGAACTTTAATATGAACAAACCAAGTAACAGCTTTTTGAACCAGTCCTGGGTAAAATTTGTAGTGAGCTATAGAGCAGGAATGGAGAGCCTGTGGCCTCCAGATGTTGTTGGACTCCAACTCTCATCAGGCTCAGTAAGGATAGCCGAAGGTCGGTAATGATGGGAGTTGTAGTTCTACAGCTCCTGGAGGCCTACAGGCTGCTATAGATGAGAGAGGAAGGGAAAGAGAAAGAGGTACGTATTTTCAAAGGGTTTGGTGATTGTGATGGCGATGGTCAAAAAAAGTGATTGGCAAACACTGCAATCCAACCCCTCTTTCTGCCAATATATTTATTTATTTATTATTTAATTTATATCCCGCCCTTCCTCCCACCAGGAGCCCGCTCCCCGGAATGGGTAGACAATACTGCCATTGGCAGGATGCCCCTGATGACAGCCCAAAGGCCCAAATTAGGGTGTTTTGGGGAAGGGCTAAGCTGGCCTGGGATCTGCTGGATCCTGAGCTGGGCCCACTACCATCCCATTATAGCACCGGGCCCAGCATGAGGAACAGGGATGTGGCACTACCTTGACACTCTGTTAAGCCCCGCCCCCGGCATTGCCTGGAGTTTGTATCGCACTCTATGCCATCTAATAGCACAGAGGGGTGGGCCAGGCAGTAAAAGGTCACAGAATGAGTTGTCAGGTGCTTGAGAGAAGCGAGGCTGGCGCAAGGGCCCTAGAAAAGAAAGAAGATGCATGGGCCTCAAAAAGCAGGAACCAATTTCTGGAAAGGTTGCGGGCTTCCCCCAGGCACCTGGCTGGCCACTGTGAGAACAGGATGCTGGACTAGATGGGCCACTGGCCTGATCCAGCAGGCTCTTCTTATGTTCTTATGTTCTTAAAGGTGCCCAAAAGAGGCAGGCACTTAGAAAATGGGGTTGGAATGGGAGAGGGAATGAAAATTGTAAGGGTGATGATAGAATGCCAAAGGGAGGAGTGAGAGAAAAAGGAAAACTAGAAAGTTTCTCTAACAATCTTCTCGGTTAAGGCTGGGAATGTCGGAGAATTCTGACAAAAACAAAAATGGCAGCAAAAATTGCTGGAGCTTATTTCTTTGTCCCATGTTGTTGTTGTTGCTTTCAATCTGCAAATGATATTTGTTGTTGTTTTCATGATTACTTGGTATGTAATTGATTACATATTCAATGCTAGTTCTACTCAGAACAGACCCAATGAAGTTAATGGACATAACTAAAGATTCATTAATTTCAGTGAGTCTGCTCTGAGTAAGAATTAGCTGACTATCACTCTCAGCCCCCCCCCCGCATTTGCATTGAGTTTCCTTTGCACTGAAATGAATGGGATGGAATAACATAATGACAACATAATTTATGGAAGTTACACAATTAATTATGAAAGTTACATAATTTCATGACAGCAAACAGTGAGAGGAATAACACAGTTTATGGTGGAAGATGAATGGCAGCAGAATGGAAACAGCGTTCCATCGGATGAATACAGGGTGGAACAGAAAATGATGCCTTCTTACATCCCTAGTTAAGGCCTTTATTTTAGAAATGCACTTGGACTGTAGGAAATGGTGTTCCCCTTGCTTTAGCATTTTGAAGCTGCCCTACGATAATTGATTTTTAACGTTTGCTCACGCACACACACACGTTTTAGTACTTGACTGCTTGGTTTTGGATTTTATCAGCTGCTTGCCACTTTGATATGATCATAACTGTTGTATTATTTTGCTCATTTTAGAACCTGTTAGCCATCTGGGACATTTTATGGATTGACATGTTTTAATACATTCTTAAAAATTGAGAAGGAGATGTGTACATTGCCCACCGCTGCACAGGTGAGGGATCATGTATTGATTTGAAATAATCAGCTACATCTTCGACAGAAAGCCTATAGCTAAGAAATACAGTCAGATTCATTGTGAGAGGAAGCTATCTAGGAAACACTGAAATAAAAGAAAGCAAGTAAACTCTTAGTTTCCTAACACACAATGCTTCAGGGGAGGATAGATTATTGCAGAGTAAATTAGCACACACACACACACACACATATATATAGACAGAGGTTTTGAGGAAACCACCACAATTTTGATTAATTTAGTGAAATGTCTTGGTGGTAGGGGGATGTTTCACAACCTAGGTTACACTAAGGGGAAATTCAAAATGAATGTGAAGATTGCTGCTCAAAAATCAGGTAAAGGATTTTGCAGGAAGCAAAAAGAAATCCTGCTCCGCTTGCCTGTGCAAAGCCTGGGCGGGCGGAGCGTAATTGCAGGTAGAGGGTGAAGCCACAGCCACCATTTGAAGTAAGGGCAGTGTCGCACATCACACATAATCGGTGTGTGTGACATGCTGCATGGAGGGGCGGAGCGCCAAGGGGCTTATTTAAGCCCGCACCACACACTCCTTCTTCCTCTTCGGCTGGCGACGCCTGCCCTGCCCCCCCTTTTTAAAGTATGATCTTGGTTTATTCGGGGCCGAGTAGGAATTTTTATCCTGCCCACCCTGGTTGGCTGGCAGGTTTTTTGCCTACTCAACACTATGAGGGTAGGAGGGAATTGGGTTGGGGGTGTTGCGATTAATAGGTGGTTTTGGCTAATTCGGCTAATTTGGTCCGCTAAAATTGATGCCCTGAGTGGGGCAGGTTTGGGGTTACTGATGTGGGAAGGGAGGGAGGTAAGGACAGCTAGGTTGCCCCCTTAGGCACCTTTGGAGGTGACTGGTGGTTCCGGAGGCCTGTCTCTAAGGGTTTTACGGCCCGAGGTCAGGATATGGGCTGCTTTTGGGGCCAACTTACCTCATCCACCCAAGGGTTGTACAGCCCCGAGGGATGGTGATGTGGGAAGGCCCCCCTACTCACCTACAACGTGTGGCCGGGGCAAGGGGTAAGCAAAAGCGGCTTGCCCTTTGCCCCAGTAGAGGCTGGTCGCCCGAGAGCTGTAGGGCAAACTGCTTGCCTATAGTTAGCTCCCGCACCTAGGTTTTCTCCTCTGCAAGTCGCTTTAATGGATTTGTTATAGTTTAATAAAGTGGCCCTTTGTTCAACCCATAACTGCTGTTGTCTGTGTCTTATTTCGCCCATCAGCTGCAATTTCAATCTGACTGACAGCACTGAACACACCCCTTTTATGAATCATGCCTCCCCTCTCCAGAGGGCATTGCAAATACAGAGGCAAAATGATTCTGAGGTCAAATTTGCCCACATTCTCTCCTCTCCTCTGGCACCTACCCAAATTTTAGATCAATAACAACACTGGCCATGTAACTTGACAGTATTCAGTGGATATAAATCCTAAGGAATTTGTGTAGTGTAGTTATTAAGATGATAAACTAGGTAATGGATAGCCAACATTCAGTTCTTATTTAATAGAACAAATTCAAATTGTGGTAAAAATGGTGCTCTCAATTTAACTGGGAAAGGGAAAGGTTGTATGGAAACTTGTTTCGTGTAATTACTTCTAGAGCTAGCATGTCTCAGTGCACACGTCTGCCATGTTGTTTAGCAAAGAGGTGTTGAAATGAAGGAAAAGAATAATTTCTTTTTTAAAAAAAAATACCAGAAAACCATTTGTAATGTGTGTGGGGAGCTGCTAGAAAGAAAGAAAAAAGCTAATGACTCAAGTGAGTCTGCACTAATTTTTTTGACATGCTTCTTGATATATCTTTAGATCTTGATATATAATGGGTAGATTGTCAGATTCTGACTTGCTCGCCTAGTAACTTTCAGTATTTACTTCCAAATTTGCCAACGTTCTGGTTTTTCAGCTTCACCTTATTTTTTTTTCCTGATTCCCTCAAGTATAGTCTTTCTCTTTTTGAAATTGGGAATGATTTTTCTTCAAGAAGCTACATCAAACCCCTTCAGAAGTAGACATGTTCAAGTCTCAAATCTCTGAATGTAATAGAATCAATATTTCTTCTCCTAATGGCCATTGTGTCTTATGTTCATGTGCATAACTATTCAGTTTGTCTTTTTAACTGCCACCAAAAACAGAGGACGGATGGTTTAAGATATTTTTGTACAATAGTGTCAAATCCTTTCTATGTGTTGGCTGCTTGAGTGTCTTCAGTACATTTTTCATAGCTGCTTTTCTATTGGTTGTCTTAAAACTCTATATACTTCCCAAGATGAGACAGATATAATATGAAAAGGACAGCACATGGCACCTTCTTAACTAGCATTCCAGCAAATCCAAAGCTGATATGTTATTTGTGCTCCTCTCTGCTTGTTTGCTGCTGCAGGCACCATTTTCTTCTTTGGGATGAAAGCTGGTAAGCAGCTGATTCCACTCCCATGACATTGCCAGTCCTTTTCCCAGCAGAAGAAATACCAGGGCAAAAGCTGTCTTTAAGTCTCCACCCTCATTGATAAATCACATGAGCTTCTCCCACGGCCACTACATTTAACAATGTGGAGCAGCAGCTGATTGTGGCTGGAAAAAAAGACTCATCAAAACAGGCTGGAGAAGAAGATGGGGCCTTCAACTTCAAGACTTAACACTGTGTCCTCTTGCAGGCAGAGGAGGGGAGAGGAGCAGCTAGGAGGGCGGATGGTAAGGGGAAAGGCAGGCTGTACCACAGGAAGAAGAAGATGGCTTGCAAGGGACAAATTGAGCCTAGAACTGGTGATTCTCTCCCAAAACATTTGGAAGCTACCGACACAGTGTGCAACCTCAGTGGGGGAGGAAACTGAAGCAGAAGGTTTGCCTTCCTCCCCAGAGACTTTTGTATTGATGCACTTTCCTCTAGGGCACAGTTTGAGAACTAGAGCCCTTTTGCTATCATTCTTCCATCCAGTTTGTGTAAATCCTTGCAGAGGCACTAATCTGCAGAACCACAGGAAAGTTTATTGCTGCCTATACATGGTGAGGCCCCATAGCTTTGTGGTTCAGATGAAAGGATCCAGGTTGTCTTTTGCCTGGGGCATCCCCCCCCATGAAATGCTCCCTGAAGCCCCTAATATATGCCCCATAACAACAGCACCCTGTAGCCAGGTGTCGGGATGGAAAGCAACATGTGCTGTTTACAGGAATACCCCGCTATACGGACCTTCACTTTACGGACACTCGCGAGTATGGACATATTTACAGTAGCACCATTCCCCTGTTTACGTATGCTCACTTCGCAAGAACGGACACTTAACGGCATGATGCCACTGCCCAATCAGTTTCCAACTACAAACTTTTTATTAAAATAAGGCCTACTGTGTTTATTTTAGTTATAAATGCATTATTTACATCAGTTATGCCCGTATATGACGATTGTAGTGCAGTATATGCATCGATAAGTGAAAAAAGGTCATGCTTCACTTTAAGTACATTTTCGGTTTACGTACTCGCTCTGGACCCATTAAGTCTGTTAATGGTATTCCTGTATTTCCCAGCTAAGGGAAAAGGCAGCAGCAGTCTTGGTAGCAACAGGGAAGATGAGCACGCAGAGGTGGGCAAGAATGACAGTTTACTGGTATGCTAGAAAGTCAGGTTAAAATAAGCATTTTATAGAAAAAAGGGCTGGTAGTGCAATGAGCTTCCTTTTATATTACACATGTCTTCAAAGTCTCAGCACTTTGATTCAAACTGATGTGTAGTACAATCCTCTGTATGGCTGAGTACACCCCATACATTTAAAGCACATTGCTTCCCCCAAATAATTCTGGGAACTGTAGTTTAACCTACATTTGCCGGAAGGCTCATTCTCATTACAACAAATGCCTCTCATCCTTTATCTGCTGTATGAACAATAATTGGACAAATGACGTGAGGGGAACTCAAACAGTAAATATAACATAAGAATGTAAGAGCGCTGTGTGATGTTCCTGCTTATATTGTAAATGTGGTAAGTGCTGGTTATATAGAAGACATATGGTAAGTGGAGTGAAAGAGGAGGGGGAGTACATGAGCAGTAGAATGCTGGATGATTGGCTGAGCGTTTGAATGGCTGGGAGTATAAATGGAAGAATGACAGTTGAATCAGGAGGTGGATGTTGGAGGTTGAGAGAGGTGAAAGAGAGGTTTTGGTGGTGTTTGGAGGTTGTTGTTGTTGTTGAGAGTGAGTCGGAGTTCTGAGGCAATTAATGAGAAGTAAAATACATGTCAGAACATATATGAAACCATAAGCTTGTCAACAAAGTAATAAGTAATCTTGTTATTTCTAATACTTAATAAATATTTCTTGGTTAAACAAAAGCCTGATTCCTTCAGCTGGGATACACATACCAGGGGGAATAGCAAAGTAACCAAGGCTGAACAGTTTGCATTGAATGGTGCCAGCGGCGGATCGGAGGAAAGTGTATCCAGTCCCACAGAGAAACCCAGGGCTGTATGCTTCAGAGTCAAGGGGCTGCAGGGGGGTTTACAAATTACCTATACCCATTGACACAAGGTATCGAGATAGCCTGGCAGAGACTAAGGCACAGTCTAAAGGTTATCAAAGATACAGAGTGTTGGATAGTAAGGCCTAGCAGTGGGATCTTTTGAGATCGGTGCTAGTGCCGTAAAGGGTAAGAATAAACCTGACGATCCTGTCTGCTGGTAGCCACAAGTGAGAGCTTCACAGGTGGTGTCGGGGAAGGACGTCACACGCTGCTGCATCAGTTGTATGAAGTGTTGCCCTCAGTGGCCAGATATATAGGCCAGAAGACCCAACAGTGCAAGAGACAGGGGTGTCCCATTATCATACAGAGCACAAATGCAAGCAACATCCAGTCAAAAGAAAAGATCCAGACAGAGTGGGTGTAATGGCCCATTTCAAACTAGCAATAAGTTGGCCAAGTAAGCTGAATAGCATACAAAAATGCCCAACACGGGCCAATTATTTTCTGTAGTGGTCTTGTTACTCCAGTCCTAGTTTCTATTCAGCCAAAGTCCGATGATGTCAAATCTGCATATGAATTCCAACTCAGCAACTTCATGTGGGAGTCTAGGAAATGGATGTCAAATGTTGCTTTATCCACAGATACTCTAAATTTTGGATTCTTCTGAAAGCAATAAAAAGACCACGAGCACAATGTTAGTGTTGCTATTATTGCTGCAGTTGTTATATTCCCCACGCTTCCAGTTGTAAGAACCTAGGACAACAGCCAATAATAAAAAGTATAACAATTTAATAACAAAGTTAAAACCACAATACAAAAAAAAAAATACAATATTTGATACCCTCAGATGGTTAGCAATGAAACAGCAATAAATATTATTTAAAATGTAGAAATCTTGGGGAAAGGGGTGCATGTGTTTGAGCTTGCATTGTTTCTTCTTTATTGTTGGAACCTTCATTGCTTAAACCCATTAACACCCTCCTTAAGTACTAATATATTCAGCAGTTTAATGACCTTTTCAAATGTGACCTTTTTGGATTCCTTTTCTGGAGGCTATGGGGTAAAATAATTTCACCGTCTGCTTCTGCTTGCAATAGGATATAATTGTATGAAGGGCCCTTGATTGAGAACAGAGCAAGCCTTTGCTCTTTAGCAAATGGGTTGATGCACCTTGAAAGAAACCTATTTAACCCCCATTGTTTCACACATGTGCACTTTCTTTCTCTTAAGTTGATAAATGATTTTCTAATAACAACTCTAAATCAATCTGGGTTTAAAACAAGCTTGTCATATAATGACTATTTTTTTTAAAAAAAAAGTGTAAAAACTCCATCTCAGCAGAATAGGCCAAGAATAATTATGAACTGGGTTGGGGATGGGGTGTGTGCAATAGACATTTTCATGGAAACAATATATATTTATATATATAAAGCATTGAGGGTGTTAATGTTATTCATGAAATGGAAATTTGTTCCTGTTCATTTTAGCTTTAAATACAACTGGTAACATGTAATTGCTGTTTTAATGTCTCAGTGACTGCAGAAACTAATACATTCTCAACTGATTAGATATGACCTGCTTTGTGATCGGATGTCTTTCAATATCTCAACATTTTCCAAGTGCCTTCCTGTCTTCATGTGTGCTGAAATCTGCAACACTTTATCTGGTGGAAAAACTCATATTTAAAGACAGAAAGGATTCATTGTGAACCAGATACCAACTTTGTAGAAAAACAACATCTTCCAATGATGTTTTTTCTGACTTTTCCTTCAGTACTCCAGGTTTTTCAAATTCACAATGTCCAAATATTGAATTAGGTCCATTGTATCATGGCAACACTAGCTATAGCCATGGTTTTTGAGCTGAAATCAGCACTATCTGTAGGGTTGCAGGATTGCGAGCTCTCTGGATTTCACCCAGAGCCTCTGGATTTTGGGGTTCCTCTCCAGGTGAGTCACCTTAATCTCTGGACACTTAGCTTTCATTTTTTTTTATATATAAAAAAAGTTTCTAGGTGGTCTGGTCCAAAAAATATAAACAAAAATGTCAGCCCCTCCACAACTTCTGTTAGTACCGGCTGCTCTAATTCCTGATCTTTCAGGTTTTTAGCCAGTAAGTGAAGTCAGGGTTGTGATTGACAAGATTTGTTGACCCCCAGGAAATACCTAAACCACAGTTTCCTTTTCCTGCTTGTCTCACATCAGGAATTCAGTAAATATATTAACTTTCAGCAGCATAAAGAGTACTTTCTCTATTCAAGATTGGGACTTGCGTCTGAGTAAACATGCACAGGATTGCACTACAACAGAAGATCACAGCAGGATCTTGGTGGGCATACACAGTAAACTTTTTTATAATTATAATAAAAGTATATTTTTACATACAGGTTTTTTAATTACTTGCAAAAATGGCAAATTATACATTTTATCTTTCAAGCAATTTTTGAACAGGTTTTTAAAAGTGTACATACTGCAGTGTTATAGTTTTCTAATTAAAGAGTCAAACAAGTTTAAATTTTACTGGACTGTTGAAGAGGGCAGTTTGTCTTATTCATAACCCATTTTGAACACCTTCCCACTATGAAGCTTTTCTGGGAGTAAAGCTGCAAAGCTCATTCTACATACCTGGGAGGAAACCCCACTGGAATTCAGTAAAACATACTTCTGTATCTTTAAAAGTTGTGCAGGGGGAAGGGAGAATTCCACCTTGTGGTTTTTCCCATTACAGGGTTGCAAGAACACCTGCACCTGGCTGACTTTCTCTTCTCCTAAAGATACAGGATCAGTCTCAGGCCCTGAACCTGGCAACCCTAGTCATGAACCACCCTGTTCAGATCTTGTAAGTCCAGGTCTGTGGCTTCTTTTATGCAATCAATCCATCTTTTGCTTGGCCTTCCTCTTTTTCTACTCCCTTGTTTTCCCAGCATCATTGTCTTTTCTAGTGAATCATGTCTTCTCATTATGTGTCCAAAGTAAGATGACCTCAGTTTCATCATTTTAGCCTTTAATGATAGTTCTGGTTTAATTTGTTCTGACACCCAATTGTTTACCTTTTTCACAGTCCATGCTATGCACAAAGCTCTCCTCCAACACCACATTTCAAATGAGTCAATTTTTCTCTTATCTTCTTTTTTTCACTGTCCAGTTTTCACATCCATACATAGAGATCGGGAATACCATGGCCTGAATGATCAGTGATACATCTTTGCATTTGAGGACCTTTTCTAGTTCTCTCATAGCTGCCCTCCCCAGTCCTAGCCTTCTTCTGATTTCTTGACTATTGTCTCCATTTTGGTTACTGACTGTGCCAAGTTATTGATAATCTTTGACAAGTTCAATGTCCTCATTGTCACCTTTAAAGTTACATAAATCTTCTGTTGTCATTACTTTAGTCTTCTTGACATTCAGCTGATGTCCTGATGCACAACCTATATTCTGGACAAGAGGCTACTGTAAGGACAGAACAGGGAGAAACCGATTGGTTCCCCATCGGAAATGGTGTGAGACAGGGGTATATTTTATCACCCTACTTGATTAATCTATATGCAGAACATATACTGTACAAACATTCAATATATTTAGGTGCACTTACACAGATTTATCTATGAGTAAATCCTATTGAATTCTATAGGACTTATATCTCAGTTGAATGTATAAGATTGTTCCATGAATGCCTGCATCAAAGAAAACCATACATACTTTAAGAATAATAGGCAATAAAAATGCAATATTTTAATAGCTATAATTATGATAGTTATAGAAGTTGGTATTTTCTTTTTAAAAGTTGGTGTTTTTAAGTTTAAAAACTTAAGAATCTGCAGGAAAAATGAAAGAAGTAAAACTACATTCCCCTTTCTGCCAAAACTCTTTTTATTGAATGTAAGCCTTGACAGGAAACAGTTTCGGGAAGTATAACAGACCCAGCATGCCTTGTTTTGTTGCCAGTAAAAGAGAATTGCTTCAATGGAGCATTTAATAAGTGTCATTGAAGCCATTTTTTCCCCTGGCATAAAATATGTATATAACGGAAACTGCACACTTGTTGCATATAACATGTGAATAACTGTACGAGTGTACAGCTCAACTACTTGTGTATCCAGGTCCATCTACTTGTGTACCCAGTGTGTACTCAACTACTGGGTGTACCCAGACTGTACATTCATTGAATGTAACTTGTGAACAGGGGCTAATCACACAGTCCATATGACACTTAAGGAACAATCCAAACCCAAGATCCACCAGGCTGAGCAGAGTTTGGAATAGGCAGATTTCTGCCTGAGCTGGCTGACTCTGGGCTCAGCTGGGGCTATGCTGGCTGATGTCCCTTATCCTGGCTCTGTCGGAGAAGATGCCAGTATAAATGCTCCATCCAGGTTCAACCAGCTCAGCCAAAGCCGATGCCAGTGTAAGTCCCCCCAAAAAGGGAGTGTTCAAGGAAGTGGATGGGATGGGGCAGGGAGAAACTTACCTCTATTCCAAAATACCCTGGAGCCCAGCAGATGTTTCACTGACAAAAAAGGGTGGTGTGAGTCAAACTATTTTAAAGGCTTGGTTTTTCTCTTCCAGTCTTCGGCCACGTCAGCTGGCAATAGCCCTGCTCCTGAATGGAGTTCGACATAGGGTTAAGTTATGCTGACATAATTTACCCTGGCATCAATTACGCTGGCTTCCTATAGTCTCAATTGCTCTGCCCATTTATTACTCAGTGCAGCAGCCGATTTTGTGATACAAATAAAAAATGCATTGCATCTAGTCTCTTACTGAAGAAGTACCGTTTGTTCATTCAGTCCCTGCAGATCATCTACAAGTACTATTCTCTCTAATTATAATGATTTCAGCTTGTACTTGAAACAGTTATAACCTCCACTTTCATTTGAAAGAACCTCCTCCAAATCAGCTAACAGTGATATAACACAGGTTACTACAGCAGGAGTAGCTCTTAACAGCCATCTGTTCACATTTGTGTCCAAAATCCCTCCAAACAGCCACATTTTTGCTGTTTTCTGGAAAGCAAGCAGTACTGAGGCCAGGTGGTTCTCCCTTGGGATTGCATTCCACAGCCTGTTCCTCTCTTTATAACATTTGTACTGGTATTAATCTGGGTCACTGAGGGGCGCAAGAGACACATGGACTGAGCTGAGACTTGGAAGCCACCTTTGCAGGTATCCACCTCGGAGCCGGAATGTATCACTTTGGGAGGAGGAAGACAGGAGGGAGAGGTGCCACCATTAACTGCCAGCTGGTCTCTCCTCCCTCCTTCTTTTTCCCCTGGCACTGTGGGGGGGGGAGTTTCTGGCAGAGGGGAGAGAGGTGGGTAAATGAGGTGGGAAGGGAGGAAATACATCCTCTGCTTGGTAGGAAGTTATGGGTGGTTGGGGGAGATATTGGTGAGATATTGTGATCCTTTTGTAGTTTCAGAAGCTGAGGAAGAACAAATTGTGGTCTTGGGGAAAGAAACAGGCATGGAGAAGGGAGACTACATTTCGAACCCATGGAAGTTTCTGAACACTCTTTGGAGACAGTCCCGCATAGAGTGTGTTGCAACAATCTGATAAGACACTGTGCATTTATCAGCTTCTGAAAGTTTCTAAGTTTTGGATTTTGCAGTTTAATTCTTCATAAGAACATTAGACATTCGGATTCATAAAGGCTAGGTGCATAAACACAATTGTCCAGAAAACCTTACTCCCACGGTTTCCTCATCCTTTCAGTATCAGAACCCTACAAGGTATAAGGGAAGAAAATGACATTCTTCCCCCTCAGTTGCCACTTGAATCTGAAGAAATTAATCTCCCCAATAACCTCCCTCTCCTTGTATGCATGAACAGCCTATTTATAATAGCACATTTAAAAAAGAAGTAGAAGGGTGTCTCAGTCATAGCCAGCATTCAAGTTATATGTGACACTAAGATACAGAGTTAATTTTACAAGAAAACGAAAATATATTGCAGGGCAGTGTGCAAGGTCTTTTTCTACCCCTTTGCTAATGTTTTCTGAGTCAATCATTGGCACTAATGTCTCATAATGCTGCACACTGTTGTGAGTCTTCACTCAAAATGTGAAGCTGATGGATCAAGACAAGATCAGGGTAGTGTTGCTTCTGTGTTTACATGACTACAATCCCATCATTCACAAAATACTTTCCCATTGGCTTGATGTGTCGCACAGTTGATGGAAGGCAAGGAAGTCTCTTTACTTTCTTGTAGCAGGAGTTTGCCAAGACTCCTCTGAGCGTGACACCATGCCTTGTCTGGAAGACATGAGTTCTAATTTAATTCTCACACCTGTCTGTCACAACGACAGTAGTGTACCATTCTCAGAAATGCTTTGATTCTGGTGACTCAAAAAGTTGTGCCTTTGACTGCTTGCTCCTAGAAATCTTTCTTCCCACCCTCCCCTGGCCGCTACACTTTATTCAGTGCTGTAGTACATTATACTGAAATAAATAATCATCTGTATTGCAGTCCAGTGAGAGAGAGTAACATCCATAATGAGCAGTGTTAGAAGAAACCAAGAATATGTTTCAGCAATCCTTTCTGAGTTCTCAGCTGAAATGCAGAAGTTAAGTACTAATGACAGAAATGGAAACTGGGGTAATAATTGTGAAACAAAATTAAAAGAATATAAAGTACATTTAAGATGCAGTATAAGATTAGAGGATAAATGTACCCATGCAGCAGAATGTAGCATGATGTGGATAATCTTTCAGATCTTGGTTTTATTTTCAATAATTCGCAGCATACACTTTGGGAATTATTTTCAATAATTCTTTTCAATAATTCCCAACGTGTATGGTGGGAAACAATTGTTATTATGCCATGAAAAAATGAGCACTCCCATATATGTCTACTCAGAAGTAAATATCATTGAGTTCAGTGAGACTTTACTCCTAGGTTAACCATGTATTGGATTGCAGCTTAACAGTGCAATCCTATACATATCTATTCAGATATAAGTTTCACTGTGTTCAGTAGTGCTTGCTCCCAAGTACATGTGTATAGGATTGTGTATGTAGTCTCCTGTGAGCCCAAAATGCTCACCCTCAGAGGATGCCATCTGCTGCCTCCTTCTCATCAAGCCTCTGCCACATCTCTGCACTTGATGTGATTGGAATAATTAAATCACACCTGATACAGAGACCAGGCAAAGTACTCCAATCTTTGGGAAGGCACACCCAGAACAGTGACTCCTACAGAAACAAGAAAAGGGTGCTTTTGCACACTCAGAAAGAAAATTCTCTCTCTCTCTCTCTCTCTCTCTCTCTCTCTCTCTCTCTCTGTGTGTGTGTGTGTGTGTGTGTGTGTAAGAATGAATTACCTTTTGTGATCTGAAGTTTAGGAACATACAGACTTGTCATTATAAAGAAATATCTGAGAATGTGGAGAGGTTCTATGGGGGTATTCCAATGAGACATCATTCAGTCTCAAAATTAACTTCTCCTCCTGGGATTGAATCCAGAAAGAGGCTCAGGACCATTACAGACCCATTTTTCCCAATTCAGGGGAATGGAAACAAAGCCCTGTGAGGAGAGATTGAAAGAACTGGGCATGTTTAGCACTGAGAGGAGAAGACTGAGGGAGATATGATAGCACTCTTAGTCAGACAGAGGAGGGCCATGATCTCTTCTCGATGGTCCCAGAGTGCATGACCCAGAATAATGGCCTCAAATTACAGGAAGCCCGATTTTGACTGAACTTCAGAAAAAACTTCCTAACTATCAGAATAGTACGACAGTGAAACCAATTACCTAGGGAGGTGGTGGACTCTCCAATTCTGGAGGGATTCAAGAGGCAGTCAGACAGCCACCTGTTAGATATGCTTTAGGTTGGATTCCTTGCAATGAGCAGGGGGTTGGACTCAATGGCCTTATAGGCCCCTTCCAACTCAACTATTCTATGAGTCTACCTTTTTATGATACTTTGATGATATATGTGATAAACCTTAGCAGAAATATGTCACACTATGCGAATTTGGTGTCGTTTGAACATTAGGTAAGCATATATGAAATGGTCTAAGAATCTTTTTGTCCTTTTAAAGTATGTTGAAACCTAGAACTCTGGATCTTGAAACCTAGAAAGCTTACATGAATAATTCTATATCCATAAGGTCAAATTTTTATATCTGCAAATTTCTAACTCGGTTCAACGACAGAGAGGGGAAAAGCTGCTTTATGAAAGAGTAAAATATAAATTGGTCTGCAAGGTGGCATCTTCAAAAGAAAGGCTATTAGGGAAATAAAATACTTATATTAAAAGCCTTTGTGAGTTTTCCCCCTCAGTTTGGCTGCATTTAGCCCTTTGTTTCTCAGATGAATTTAATGACCAACTACATGTGGTGATTAAGCTGTATGTAGTTTTCCCCAAACACTTCCCACCTTTCAAACTGCAGCCAAGGAGGCTGCAATTTAGCTAGAGGCCCATATGAAAAGAGGAGGGGGAGATTCTTAAATTTCTTCTCTCCCACAATTCTGCTAAAAATAGCCCTTGGCCTCCTGTACTGTCTTCATCAAGGAAACATTTTTAATGGGAAAATAGTGCAAGGGGAAACTGTTAAGAAGCCATCCCTCCATTGGTTTTCCACTTCGTATTACAGTCCTCCTCATTCTTTTAACATTTAAGATTCCTAGATGTTTCTACAGCCTCTCAGGCCTGGCACCAGTGAGCGGCCATGTTGCGCACTGGCTGAGGGGCCCTGGCACTGAGAGGGGCCCCTAACATTGGGACTGGGTGGGTATAGCTCCCACTTTGCAATCCGCACTAGCATCTGGTCAAGGAGCATGCTCTCTGTGCCACAATGCTAGCATGGATTGTGGAGCAGCAGCCACCCTCCCAGGGAACACACATATCCTGCTGCCAGCATGGGCTGGCTGTGCATGAATGTGCTGTGTGTGCACATGCTTGCTATCACCCAAGATGACGGTGGGGGCATCAACAGCAGGCATGCAGGCACAGTGTGCTGATCCACTGGTGCACCTGGGCCTATTAAAGCCCCTGGCAGTGGTAGTGCTGTGGCCATCTGCCACCTTCAAAGGCCCACTGCAGTTTGGTGTCAGTAGCCACTTTTTCCAATTTCACTTTCCACAGAGCTGCCCACTGGTGTGTTGCTCTAAAACAGAGGAGTATCCCACCCCCCTTTGTATCAGGCCCTTTCACGAGGGAACTTAGAGCAGTGTACATGGAGATGTACAGAGCAGAGTCTGCATGGATAGGCAATTCCACTGTCTAGGTGTTGGCTAGGCCCAAAATATTGCTTCAGCAATATTTTTAGTTTTCAGGTCAAATATATATGAGATTATCCCCACAACTAGCCAATGCTGTTGGGAATCTTAGGCTCCCAATGTCACCAACTGAGCTACTTGACTTAGTGGGGGATATGCACCTAGGTGTTCCCCAGTCCAAGTTCTTTATCCACTGCACTGATATACCAGTACCTTGTGACTCCAGGCTATTCTCAGGGGCTGAGGAGCATGTGTATGGTTGCTAGTCAGCTGTTCTCATATTGCTCCCACACCCTGTTACTTGTCATGTACTTCCTCCATCTTCCTTTCTTTGAATCTACCATATATTTTGGAAAGTTGTTCATCTGTTCGCTATGCATTTAGAGACCTCTTAAGATATCTCAACTAAAGTTTGCATGATGATTCCTCAAGGAGCTGGGTTCTGTCTATGTTTGGATACAATTGGATGTCATTTGGAATCAAGATGGTAGACTGGCTTTTTCAAAACTATGCTGAGTTTAACCACAAATTTCAAAACTGGACTGATTTTTGGTTTCTTAGAATTCCAGAGCAATGCTGGGTATGAGGCTGCTAGTATTCTATACTTTACTAGCAATGTGCTAGTTACTATGGAGGGCAGGCTTATTTATTGCAAAGACCCCCTGCAGCATTTCAATGGTCTCTATACACAGAGATGCATTGCACCACCTGAGACATCCAGGCCACATCCAGGCAACCCAGTGATAGGCTTTGCCCTCACCGCAACTGCATCCCAAAGAACATCACTTTCCTTTTCCCCACAGAAGGGTAATTGTCCACTAACTTGAGAGGAAGAAAAAGGGTACACTTAAAGGACACCACTGAGATGCAGAGCTGGTGACTCCCAGGTACTGAAACTCAAGCCCACTCTTACCTTCATAGCTCTTCCTCTTCATCAGCACACCCATATCTGAAGTTTTATTTAATGATCAGTCATCCTTGATTCATGGAAGCAAACTAAGATGAGAAGCTAGATGGACCTTGACCCTTGACCTACTCTCAGGACAACAGCAAGGAGGTGAATTCTTTAATGGATCCCCCACCTGTGCAACCATCACTGAGGCTTTTATCATGGGCAGAGGATTCATTTGGGGCCAGGCCTGCTTTTTCAAACCTGGCCGTACCCAACCCCCATTACCAAAATCAAATCATTATCTTCAGATACTGAGAAAGAGCAGGCTTCCGGCGATACCCACATTTCTCTAGCAAGAGGATGCATTCTTGATTCTGTTTCTTGGCATTACTTGACTGTGATGAAATGTTGGGAACCAACTTCTATATGTAGATATTTATAAACACAGTGATTATAACCAGGCTTTCCCCATTTTACTTTATTTCCATAAAAACAAAATGAGAAGAATGAAATGTGAACACTATCTGAGATTTCACTTCAAAAAGCCCCAATTATGCAAATATGCAATTTCACCTTGAAAAAACTGAGATTTGGCTTCTTTTTGTGTGCATCATTTGCCCTTGGAAATGATTTCCAAAAAAGATAGCTAGTCAAAAGATTAATAGAATCAAAATCTTTGTAGAATAAGCCCGTTCTTGCTGACAGTTAACTTCCCCCCCTTTCCTTTCAAAAGACAGTAAACAGAAACTAAGCCTGCAGCAATACAAAGGAAGCAAGCACATTAAAGAGGGATTAGCTTCAGGAGGCTATGACAGATGTAAAGTGCTTTGCACACGTTGCTATGTGATGTTGAACATACGTTGTCAATTAAAAATTGCTTAAGAAATATTTAACAAGGCAAATCTTTCATAGCTCTAGTTTGTAAGAATATACTGCCTTTCTCCTTCACTGTGTTTTGTTTCATTTTATTCTTTTACTGCTAGCAAAAGGGGGAAAAAACCCTTTGCATCATGGTAGTTACTTTAATATACTTCCTAGGGTGGTGTTTTAATGATGTCTTGGAAACCTGACATTAATCTACCTTTTTAAGAAGAGTACGAGACTACCTTTATATTGATGCTATGGTTCACATAGTCCAGAATTGTCTTTGTCATACTACCTGAGGCCCAGTGGAGGCTGGTCCACTAGGTCTACTTAGGCTCTGCCATATCACGTTAAATTTCAATTTTTTTTTTATCTCAAAAGCCAAAATCTCAAAGCACCAAAATCCCAACATCTCAAACCTACACACTTTCCTGACCCCCCCATATCCTTCCATGTGAACTTAGAGGCTCTGCAGATGTTTCTGTTAAACTGTCATCTACTGGCCAATCAACTCTCTGCACCACTCAGCCAATCCCAATCCAAAAATATATTGTTATGGCCAGGAGATTCCTCTCATCTGTCTCCAGGCAGAAAAAAAGCACATGAAAAATGTTGTGTTGTTTTTAGGTCTAGGGCACCTTAGCACTAGCAGTTTTGCAGGTTCCCCTCTCCCCTGTTGTCATTACAACAATCCAGCCAATCAGGACACGGCAATTAGCATATGGCCATAGTACAACATTAGTGGGGCTGTAGCCATTGTAGACTTATTAGACCTACTACCTTATCAGAATTATACATATGTGCAGAGCTGTTTCCTTGAAGACAGCACCTACCCAGAGTAGGAGTGCATGTTTCCCTGAGTAGCCTTGCTTCTTAGTTTGCTTTCATTGCCTGTTTGTGTGAGTGAATACCACTGGGTGCACTGTGACTAGATTGTTTGTAAAATAAATGCCTTTTATTTCTACCATGTTTGTTTTATGGATGAGGCATGGGAGGATTGCAAGGATTGAAAAATGTATTTGCCTATCCTGTAGCAGTTTGCCCTCATTCAAAGTTGTTGGAATTAAAAAGCCTTATGGGGAAGGGGAGCACATGAGGACAGAGACTGTTTTTAAAGGCATGCTGGGACAAGTATTTCTTTTTGATCAGCAGTGGATGCCGTGAGCCTGGCAACCTGTTGATACAGATACGTGATGCATTTTCTGTGTTGTACATAAAGATGTTTCTACTCTGCCATACCAAGTTAAATTTGTTCTGCTGGTTCCTGGCAACCTGTTGATACAGATGCATAATGTATTTCCTGTATTGGGCATAAAGATGTTTGTAGTTAGAGCAGAGTAAGGTTTAATCCCAGTTTGGGCAGCTGTTTGGAGCAATTAAAGTTGATTAGATGGTATCTTAAAGATTGAAGCTCTGACAGAAATACCATATAAAAATACAGTCTGGGAAAGGATGTGTGTGCTTATGTCTTGATTTGAGCTGTTTATTGTGTAAGTAAATGTACTGATTGCTGTTGGGCAGACTGAGGGCAGAAAGACACTTACTCTTCTGCTGATTCCATTGTGTCTCCATCTCTCTCTTCTGAAATTGGGGGCACATGACGCTAATCAAACCCCACCCTATTTACTGTAAAACCTGGTGGGAGCAGCTTGAGTGTGCTTTTTAAAAATCCCACTTCAAAGAGATTATGCAACTGATCAGCAGATCAGCCCATTCCCCCTCCAGGTGTGGCCAATGGAAACATTCTGATCTGGCAACTAGTATGTTTACAGCCTGAGTGCAGAACTGAGTTGTTGTTGATACTGTAGTGACTGTAAGATGTACTCTTTACATAAAGGATGGTGACCAAACCACTTTATTTGGAACAAACTGGAACACACATTAAGCATGAGAAAAGCCCACCAGAAATCACTCTCTCTTCAACTGCCTCTTTCGAACTCCTGAGGTAGTTTTGGTTTTGGTTAAACCTGAACTGGAACTGTTCTAGCTTAGGGATGGGAGAGAATATCCAACAAAATCAAACCTGGTACTGGATCCCGACTGAATTTGCTAGTTCGTTATCCCTTTGGAGCGGGCATTATGCTGTAATTGGCGTGGATTTTGCGCCAACGACTGCAATCTGCAAGAATTTCCCCTCCCAAATCCTTCCCCTATTTTATGTATTTTCCCCTAATTAAGATGTTGTGTCAACCACAGGATTTCCATTTGTCCATTATATATTATGAAAAACATTTCGTTATTATTGCAATATGCCAAAAGTGCCGTATATGTCTTCAATGTTAATTGTCAAATCAACCTGCAATGTCATGTTTTTCAAACAAGATATCTCAGAGCATTCTGAATCTCTTGCTTGGGAAACATTACGGTAATGAGATTGACATATGCTACCTGCCTTGCCCCGCCCCTGCCCCTCTTTCGTTGCTGCTGTCTGGAACTAACCAAGGGCTGTCTCTCTCTTGCGCTCTCTGTGCTAAATATGTGTGTTTCACTGTGTGACTGAAAAAAACAAAAAACCACATAGAACACTGTAATCATCTATCCACCTGAAAACTACACAGTGTTTTTCCCACCACCAAAAAACCATGTGGAACACTGTGATCTGATCATTCATTCATGGCAGCTACCTAAAAATTACACAATGTTTTTCTCTGCCACCAAAAAAACTATGTGGAATGCTGTCATTTACATAAGTATCAATGAAAACAATTATGTAATTTTTGCATCCTGAAAACAAGAACTGCGGATCGAATCGCCCAAAAACGTGTGCAGCAGATTGAATCAGCAAGCGCCAGAGAAAGCAGAAACAAGAAAAGGACGGACCGGTAAAGAAATGACAGACTATCAAAATGAATGCAGATGGGACCATGCAGCGAACCCCATCCCTATTCTAGGCTTTGGTGAAGTGAAACACAGATACTGGATTTACCACAGGCTATGGTCTGAAGGCACATGAGGCCAGCTCCCTGCTGAAGCTAAGCAGGGTCAGGTCTGGTCAGTGCCTGGATGGGAGACCACTTGGAAACCATATGGAAGCCGCCTTGGGTTTCTATCATGAAAAGAAAGGCGGGGTATAAATGAAATAAATAAATAAATAAATACTTGATATTACATTGATTGGTATTTGATGCCTCTTGCTCCACTTGGTTTTGGTTTGCTTTTTGTTTGGCTTTTTTTCCTTCCCTGGTAAAAGAACAACAGTGATTCCATGTATCATGTGACTGGATGAAAAACAAGGGTTTATATTTCAAGCTGAAGTTACTGTTGTAGAATCAACTTATTACAAACAAACAGCGATTCCTCTTTGAGGAGACAGGTGCACTCTATTTATGCTCATGCTGTTTATTTCTGAAGCTCATAATTTCTAATCATGCATTTCCCTTCTCAGTAAGCTCATTGTCAAGAGCATCGTCTTCTTCACACTTTTTAATTTTTAAACAAACCAGCCCACCAGAAGATCTGGAGACCTAATTTAAAATCCCTTCTCTCTGCCACAGACTCATTGTATGGTACCAGCTACATTACTCTGATACACTTTCAATCAAAGGGGTAGCTAACTAGCCATGGCTTACAGCAGAAACAAAATAATAGTCCAGTAACATTTTAAAGGCTAGCAAATGTATTATTGTATAAGCTTTCAAGGATTACCAAGAATGATGCATCAAATAAAGAAAGCTATGCCACAATATGCTGGCTGGGGCTGATGGGAGTTGTAGTTCAAAAAAGTAACTTTTCCAAGCTCTGATTTGTAGGCTTTAAGGTGCTAGTACTCTTCTTCTGTTGTTGTTTTGCTCAAATGTACTTTACAGGGTTGCTGTGAGAATAACAAGACTTACAACAAGACTTACACTTTGGCAAATTTAAAAGGCTGTTACAAAAAGTAGGATGGTGTAGGGGAGGGTTCAAATGAGCTCAGTATGCAAAGCCTATATGGAGTATGGGAACATGGATTGCACCCTGCCTGCACACCTCACCCAAGCAAGCCTGTCCCAGAAGATAGCTACACACTGGATTTGCTGAGAAGGCCTCCAAATAGTGGCTGTCTCCCAGTTTCTTTTTTATTTGATTTAAGGTTCATAAGAACATAACAAAAGCCTGCTGAATCAGTCCAGTGTCCGACATCTTGTTCTCATGGTGGTCAACTGGATGCCTATGAGAAGTCCAAAAGCAGGACGTGAGTTCCGTAGCACTCTAGTTACTTGTGATCCTCAGCCTCCAATAATATGGGATTTTCATGATTCCAAACCTGCCCCCCCACATTCAAAATTGGAGATAACGAGGCTGAAGATGGACTGTCTATTATCATTCTTTACTTGTCAGTATTATATTTATATCCATTCCACCTTTCCACTAAGGCAGGGGTGAGGAGCCTTTTTGGCTCTGGGGACCCGATTTTTATCTGGCCCCACCCCACCAGCCAATTTTTGACAATTGAGTAAGGTAAGCCACCTGTCAATCACACCATGTCATAACTCCCTGCTGAGAGGAAAGGTGGGATACAAATTAAATAATAAATAAATAACTTCACATGATTGACAGGTGGGTTACCTATGGGTTACATCAAACTGCAGTTTCAGATTCAACTGTTAATACACCCAAAATAGAAATAGAACATAACCTATAGTTAGACAAATGAAAGACTGTCTTCACCATCATATGACATTGACCAATGAAAAGACTTTACAAATTTTTGGACAGTACAATATCTCAGAGAGGAGGTCAGGTCTCCTGCTCCCCTGGTGCATTCACTATAGCTGCCCAATTCCCCTGCTTTTTAAAGTTTGATAGAAATATCTGTTGGTTATAGGTATGTTTTTAAACCACAAGGGTTTTTTGCCTATTAGTGAATATTATATTTCATCTGTCTTCACTTCCATTGTGACTGATTCTGCCCTATTCCATCTTTGGTTTGCAGTCAAACCTAGACTCTTCTTCCATCATTCCATTTTCTGTTTGTAAACCTTTTTGATGAAACCCATATTATTTCTGAATTCTGTACAGTGTCTTGAACATTGCTAAAGTTAAATAGTGTAGCAATTATACTAAATGAAAATTTATTTTTGAATCAAAGGAAATGAAACATAAATGTGAGTATTTGGGTGCCAAATCTGAAGATGTGGTGATGGCACAATATTTTTAACCCATAACAAAGCTATACACAAATCATCTGAGGACTGAAGCCAGAAACCTCAAACAATGAAGCTGGATCCTACCCTAAAGGTTGCCATAGGCTGAATTCACTCATGTCTCAGAGCACCCTTTAGATGTAGAAGGGGATAGGAATGTGTGCAACCTCAAACTGTGTAATTGGCTGGAAGGGAAATAGGAACATTTTGGATTGGCCATTCCTTGTTTTGGCTTTCATAGAGCCTTTATGCGATTATTGAAATTTCATGACACAGGAAGGTACTGTTTCATTTTTCGTTAAGTCATTCAAGAAAAAAAAAGTCCATAAATATCTATGGAAAGTCATAACAGGATGAGATATCCATTTTGTAACTTTCTTTTGTTTTATTTTGATAGTTGTGATGAGTGCTTTATATATATAATGAGGTGCCAGTACTCATGCCTTGATAGAAGTGTAATGGATGCCAGCACAAAATGGTTGCCATGGGCAGCAAGAAAGAGGTGCTGGTACTCCATCACAAATTCTTAGAAGCACCATACAGACATACCGCTAACCTGTATTACTGGAATAGACAGATTAATGTATTGATTGTGAGCTGGAAGCTTCCTTAACTTCCATCTCTATGTAGACCTGTGACAAATCAATCTTGCAGAATCATTTTCCACTTACCCATGGAGTCAATATAACTTCTGTTTGTTGCAAGTTACACTTTCTGACTTTCAGGAATGAGTTTATAATACCCCTGAAATCTTCCTATAAATATAGCATGCAACTTTTAAAAAAAACGAATTGGAAACAGAATTTCCTCAAACACAACTTTTTAGAGTGCACCTGAGCAAATGCTACAAATAGCAGGTCTGAATTTTGGAAATGGAGTATGAGAGTTCTCAAAACAAGCATTCGTTTTTCTCCATGTGTTGGGGTTCACATGCTTCAGGTTCCATAGGGGAAGTTAAAAACCAGGTCCAGGTTAAGGTCCAGGTCAAATTGGAGGTACCCTTTAATGGTCCACCTTCAAAGCACATTTATTTCTGAGAGAAGGCTTGTAAACCATTTGCATTGGGGAGAGAGAGAAAAAGAGCAAGAGAGACTATGAATGGGGAGAAACTGGGTTCTTCTTATCCATTGTCCCTGCTTCCAGACTCCATGTATTAATCTAAAACTCTAAATAGAACCTTTGCATGTATGCCCTGTATCCATCATTTCTACACGATTCTGAACCCTGCAAAAGACAGATAGCCTAATTGGATATCCCGAGCCCATGTGTATATCAGGAGTTCCTGGAATCTGTAAATGGCAGCCCCATGTAGTGAACAACTGAACTGCAAGTGGAAGCCTTCTGGCTGCCCACCCAGCTGACCATTTGATCTTTCTGGGCAGGAAAGTGTATAAAGGGCTGAGACTTGCTTGAACAACATGCTCTTCCTGAGCTCTGGCACAATCATAGATCCTTGATTGTTCTTCAGTCTTGTCTTCTGCCTTGCTCCTTGACGCTGCTTCTTTCGTCCTGGCTTCAGGCTTGCAACATGGCTTCTGGTTCTTGCTGCTAGCTCACCTCAGACTGCTGCCCATAGCTCAGCCCTGACAGTGAACACAGCTGTACGTGCACATGCTATATTCCAAACATCAGATGAATGTATGGAGATTTGGAGCAGGAGCAGCAGCTGTGATCTTATTTCCCCACTCCCACATTTCATTGAACATTTGAAAAGGGCTGTTAAGTGATACAGAGCTCATGGAGCTAATGTGCATCACACTGGAGAAAGACTGATTGTGTAAACATCCAAATGTGCCAGCTGAAGATTGTTAGGGACACTACTGACTCTAGGTTTCTCAAACGGAGATATCAGTGTCACTGCTCTCATCAACTGTCCATTCCACCAGGATATGCTGTGCTTCACCAGAAAACTACTTTTCCTTTTTGCTTAGCAAAAAGCAATTCCAAGAAAAGGGAGATGGGAATCTGAATTGACAAGAGATTTTTCTTCTTCCTTTTTCAGAGTTCAGTACAGAACTTTATTTTTTTAGTAGTAATAGTTTATCGTTTTTAGCCAATGGCCATTACAATGTGAATGTCAATATAAAACATCTGGTAAAACATACATATAAAACATATAAAAGACATTAAGAATCTATCCAATGGTACATAGATAAGACCCTGAGTTTTCAAAAACTAATTAAAATGATTATAGAAATGTTGGTATTTATTTCACTTATTCGTTTGCTTGGGTTAAAATGTGCTCAGGTGTGTCTCCCTTTGTTGGTAGGACTCGTGTGTTTTAGGAAGGCCATTCTTATCTTCGCTACGGCTAGTGCAAACAGGGCTACCCTGTAGGTGACAAATTTGTCTTTGTCTGCCAGTAGCCATCTTACCTTAAGTTCATCTGGCTGGCCTTCTAATAAAGACTGAAAGGGAAAAATGAACTTTCTCCTTGGTGAGTCGTATAGAGCACAGTGTAGTATATAGTGCTCCATGCCTTCTATTTGTCCTGACCCACATATGCACAATCGATCTTCTAGTGGTTTTTTTGAATATCTGCCAACCAGATATTCAGTGGGCATCAGTTGGAAGGGGAAAGAGGGGATTGGAAGGGAATGGGGATGGGGAGGGAGAGGCAAGAGGGAGGGATTGGGAGGGAGGAGAAGGGAGGGTGGGTTTGATCATTTGCATATTTTTTGAATTCAATGGGATTTATTTCTGTGCAATCATGTTTGAAAATGGAAATAGACTGCCTTCAAGTCGATCCCGACTTATGGTGACCCTATCAATAGGGTGTTCATGGTAAACGGTATTCAGAGGTGGTTTACCATTCGGACCCTGGTCTCCCAGATTGTAGTCCAACACTGACCCAGGGGAGGGACGGGGAGAGGGAGGAGATTGGGTGGGTGGGCACTGGGTTGAGGGGAAGCCCCTTTCCTTTCCAAAGGGAAAACATTGTGAACAGTATCATTGCTTTTCAGTATTTCCCCCACCTTTTTATTCTACAGCAGGCACATGTAGCCTCCCACCCAAATTTAAACCAAAGCTGTCCCTGGCCACATTCACACCAGGCCTTTATTTCACTTTGGACAGTCATGGCTTCTCTCAAAGAATCCTGGGAAGTGTAATTAGTGAAAGGTGCTGAGAGTTGCTAGGAGACACCCTGTTCTCCTCCCAGTACTTCAACTAGAGTGGCTGACTGTTAATAATAATAATAATAATAAAATTTTATTTTTAGGCCGCCTATCTGGCCGAGTGAACGGCCACTCTAGGCGGCGCACATAGATTAAAATAAGATACAGCATATAAATACAATTCCAACATCAGTCTTCAAATAATCAACCCACCCACATCTGTATGTTATAAACTAAAATTTGCTAGGGATCCTGTATGCCCGCTGAAACAGCCACGTTTTTAATCCTTGGCAAAAACCTACCAGGGAGGGGGCATGGCGAAGATCATATGGGACAGAGTTCCAGAGGGTGGGGGCCACAATCAAGAATGCCCTCTCTCTGGTCCGCACCAGCCTGGTTGTTTTCACTGGCGGGACCGAGAGAAGGTCTTGTGAGGCTGATCTTGTCAGGTGGCACATTTGGTGATGCTGGAGGCGCTCCTTTAGATAGACCACTCTGGCTACTGGAGCTCTGTCAGTAGAATAGGAGTCTTCTCTCAGCACCTTTCACAAATTACACTTCCCAGGATTCTTTGGGGGAAGCCATGACTGTCTCAAGTGGAATCAAATTCTGGTGTGGGTGTGGCCCCCTGATTAGGCAAGCCCAGCAGCTGTGAGTCTGGCTTTTAGAACACTGACAGTTGGTTCTTCATGAACATGCCCCGCGTTATCATAGGGTTCCAGCCAAAATTTCTTAAATTAATTAAAAAATCAGCCAGGCATTTTTTTTAACTTTTAAACTGCAGAAGATGGAGGTCAGAGTATGGGGCAAGGTCAGTAATACGATTACAGGTACTCTGTGAACATGGTTGATTTTTAATGAATTTCAACTGATTATGGGAACTCTGACAGAAAAAAGTCCAAAAGGGCTCTGGGTTTTTCTCTCTCTTTTTACACTTTGAACTCTCTATTCTCTCTGACTGTTTTGTGTATCACCATGAAAATTTAGAGGGTTGTTAAGCAAGCATTTCTGAGTTCAGGACTATAAGTTTTGTACAGTTTTGTTTTGAAATGAGCTTATGGGAAGCACTGTTGTGGCTGTATAATATGTGAAAACATGAATGTAAATAAATAAAGTACTTAGGAGGTATCTGAAGGCTGTAGCGCTGCATCAGTCCATTCACATTTTTCTTTCCTTTTAAAAAGTCTTTTTCATCTAGGCCCCCACATCCTGGAGCGGCTACCGTACCAAGCTCTTTAGACAGAGTAGGACAAGCCTCCCTGGCAGCAAATAACTTGATGACATTCTGTCACTTTCAGAGGGAATGGCATGGGAAAAAATGGTTGCCCCCATGCAAACATTGATGAAGGAAGAGACTGGTGACTGAAAGGTCACTTTTTAAAGTATTGGCCCCAACAGAATGGGGGGTGCCATTTGATGTTCCATTTCTGGCAGCAAAATATCTTTTGATGACACAGGCACCTTCAAATTTAACAAGAAAACACCAGTGTGCCTGCTATATAAAACTGTGCATGCAAAGGGACACAATCATGGGGGAAAAAACTAAGCATATTAAGAAATGACTGATTTTTTTCATTGGATCACTGAGTCATCTAAATCAAGTGGTGTCCATATATAAGTTAAACCTGTGTGGTCAACACTGAACACTCTTTTTTTACAACCAATTAAATTAAAATCTACTTTTAAAAACTTGTCTAATAATTAATCAGCTGATTAAACTGACCAGTTAAATGCCTGTATGCAGCATTTTCAGCATTAAATGAAAGACTGCTGAAAGTAAATGAAAGCCTGTCATTATTTGCTATATGTTGCTGGTCTTTTTTTAGTCATATAGATTTGCAAGCTTGAATGCTCATGTGTTGCTAAGAAACATATTTACACATTCTTTTCCAGGCTAAATCCTATAAAACCATGTTATTTAATTTTGATTCACAGTATTCAAAATAATGTAAATTGATTACTGCCATTTCAAATACAGTTATTGTGAAATCCCAAGGAGAGAGGTAAAATGGAAGACAAAACTTAAATAATACTTGGACAATATTTTCTTATCATGTGAAATTTCAGTGGAGGAAATAAGGCCCAAATTAGACATCATGCATCTTTGAAATAAACATAGTTGTTGTTTTTTTAAAAAAATGTAAATTATATCAGCTGGAGTACTAATAATTACCAGAGCTGGCATGAAGGGGGAATTTAGCCTCCTTTGCTGCGGTCCTGAGGAAAGTCCCCATACCTTATTAGAAGCTGGTCTTTTGGGGAAATCCTCCATTGGCCCCATTGTAAGATTTACTCTCTGTGCAAATACTGGCTTCATAGAAGGGATTTTCTTTAGGATCACAGTAGGGAAAGATAACGTTAAATACCCCTTCCATGCCTGTTTGAATCCCTTTAATAATCAGTGCCTGACTCCCCACAGCTAACAGAAATTGCATTTTAAAAGTCCTGCACATCAAATGCAGAGATACATTTAACCTCATGTCTGGTATGGCCCTCATTTTCTAGATTGGCTTTGAGATATGCATTGTTGGATTTTGCACTTCTGGAACAGATAGCGATATAAAGCAGTCCACAAAAGTGGCAGAGGTGGAGTGGAGGTGATGGAATGGTTTGCCAAAATTCCTAATGTTGAGTGGGTATGTTTCACTTAACCTATGCCCCCACCTTATCTTATCTGGCCCCTGATACCGCCATTCTTCCATCCCATTAGAACTCCTTTCTTCCTGTTTGTGTCCTCATCTTTCCTGGCATTTAAAACTGTGCTTTCCCTCTTTCTATATAGTTCCAGAACTATTGGAAGGGGCAGTATTTCATTTGATAAAAATGAAGTGACCCCTCCCTCATTGTATAGCTTGTGGGGGGAACATCCACCCCCAGCTGTCTGAGAACGAATTAGATGACTTCTTCTGTTACAACAGGGTGGAAATCCTTTTTTAAATTCCCTCCTCCAAATATTGTGTTCAAATGAACATTGGATGCAATATTCTCATTATTTCTCTTGAGGAAGGAATTGTTCTCTCTCTAGAATCTTTGCACAGGGGATCGGCTGTTGGTGCTGCTTATCTGAATTGTTCAAGGTGGCTAAGGGCTTTTGACTTAAAAATAAAAATAAATAAATAAAGGGGTCCTGTGCAACTCAAAGTGGTGCAAGATTCTCTCTGTCTCTTCCTACCATTCTCACTTAACAGAATGGCTTTGGACTAGAGTGATGGCATGCAACATCACATCATAGGGAGTGACGACCCTTTGGCAGCACTGTGGCAAGGGCCACTTGAAATTTGGCCCTGGCCTGATTGGATTTATCCCAATTCTTTCCTAAAGAATCTCAGAAATTGTACTTCGATGAGGTACAAAGAAATTAAGGCCGCAACCTAAGACTTGCTCTTTTGCCCTGCTGCCAATGTCAGATGTGTGTGTGAACTAGTGCTGCGAATAGAAAATATGCTTTTTTAAAATCTTCTGCTTCAATAGGCCTGTCAGGGGGGCTACTTTGAATACTTTCACTTCTCTTTTTGATAAGTTTTTTTTAATTAACAGGGAACAAAGTGGGTTGACACACATGCAAGTAAAAGACAAATGAATCTCTTTCCCTCAGCCATCTCTTGCTCTTCCTGGAACCCCTATTCCTATAACTTCCATTCTCTCTCCAATTTTCCTTCTTTTATGATCCATTTCTTTCCTTCCAGGAACAGCTGAGACTCCTGTCTTTCTTCTTCTTCTGCCTTCCATCCCCCCTCTTGTCCTCCCTGCCTGCTGTGATCTCACCTCAGCTTGTCATCACTATTGCAGGTTGAATTTTTGCTCCCTTCTCATCACAAGAAACCTGACAAACAAAAGCTACTGCAAATGGACAAAAGCTGATCTCCCCCTAAGCTTTCTGAGAAGTAGGGGGAAATGCATTATAGCTCTCATATTACATTGGTTTGGGAGGAACCATTATATAGTGTTTCATAAAGGATAGGAAAGGAAATACATGGAAACTATTGGGGCTTTTGGGGAGGGGGATTTCAGGTGACAGAATAGAGTGGTGATGACAGAGAGGTATATGTAGCAATTACACTACTAGGCTAGGACCAGGTTCAGATCTCTTAGGGTTGCCAGGTCTCTGGTTTTCACCCAGAGACTCTGGATTTTTGGGGTCCTCTTGGGTCTCCAGGTTAGTCACCCCAATCTCTGGACACTCAGCTGTCATTTTTTTTTAAAAAAAGTTTCTAGGTGGTCTGGTTCAAGAGATATACACCAAAACATCAGCCGCCTCCCTCACAACTTCTGTTAAATGAGATCATAGCTGGCTGCTCTAACCCTGCTTTTTTGGTTTGTAACTAGTAAGTGAAGTCAGGTTTGTGATTGACAAGGAATTTGTTGACCCCCAGACAATAGCTGGAACCCACTGCAAGTTCAGAAAACTGTTGTCTTTTCCTGCTTGTCTGAAAATCGCATATATTGTGTAAGTATATAGCTTTCAGCAGTAGCAAAAATCCCTTTCTCTCTGTGTGCCCAGCAGGATCTTGATAGGTAATTGTTTACTGTAAATAATTTCAGTTATGATTATATTAAAAGTGTATATGCAGGGTTTTTTAATTACTTGCAAAAACAACATATTCATTTTATCTTTCGAATAATTTTTGAACAGAAATGTAAAAGAAGTGTTCAGGCAGCTTATGATTAAATGAGTTATACTTTTCTAATTAGGAGGAGTGAAACAAATTTCAATTTTCCTGGGGTGTTGAAGAGGGCAGTTTATTTGTCTAATTTATAGCCTGTTTTGAAAATCTTCCCACCATGAAGCTTTAATTCTATACTCACTTTTGTGGGAGTAAAGCTGCAATGCTAATCTCTCATACCGGGAGTAAAAACCATTGAATTCAGTAGGACTTACTTTTGAGTAGACATGGTTAAGATTATGCTGTAAATCAATGGAACTTTTGAGCGAACATATCAAAGGATTGTGTTTGTGTTGTAAATCTTTCTCTCCCTCCCCAATCCTATTTTTAAAGTAATTAGGCAGGACTTACATAAGTGTCACTGCTTTTATTTTGTTTCTTGGTGGTCTGGTTCAAGAGATATGCATCAAAATATCAGCCACCCCCCTCCCTGAAACTTCTGTTAATAGAGCGCTTAGCTGACTATGCTAACCCCGCCCTTTCAGAATTGTAACCAATAAATGAAGTCAGGGTTGTGATTTGTTGACCTCCAGGCAATAGTTAGACATCTGAATATCTCATAAATTGAGTAAGTACTGTATATAACTTTCAGTCTTTTTTCCATCTTGTGTGCAGGAGTCAAACAAATTTAAATTTTCTTGGGCTGTTGAAGAGGGCAGTGTTTTGAAAACCTTCCCAATATAAAGCTTTAATCCTATACTTGCTTTTCTGGGAGTAAAGCTGCAACACTAAATCCCACATACCCAGAGTAAACCCCATTGAATTCAATAGGACTTACTTTTGAGTAGACGTGGTTAAAATTAAGCTGTAAATCAATGGGACTTTTAAGTGAACATATCAAAGAATTGTGTTTGTGTTGCAAATCTTCCCCCCCTCCCAATCCTATTTTTAAAGTAATTAGGCAGGACTTACAAAGGTGTCACTGCTTTTATTTTGTGGGAAACTAATGCTGATTTTTTTTAAAAAAATGTTCTGCAATGACCAACTGGTTTTCATGATAAACTATTATATGGGGTGTATGTATTTTTACATCTCCAGTGCTGGTGTGTATATGGAGTCTTTCCAACAACTCTGTGAGGTAGGGTTGCCGATTGGAAACCAAGGCAGCTCACAATAAGAAATAAATCCATTTAAAATCCAATAACCATAAAAACAAGTATAAAACAGTTGCAAAACAGTGTGAAGTAGCATGACTCTGAATTTTGGGTTGGGTGAGTGAAGTTCCATATCACTTGAGATTGCAGTTCTGTGCACGCTTCCCTGTTTGAGTAAGCCTCACTGAATACATTGGGACTTGCCTCTGAGTAAACATGCATAGTATTGTACTGTAAATATATTTACAGGTTGAGTAAATAATAAACATATTTGACAGTCATGCTTATATAAATGTTTCTTCATAATATGTCCCAATAAGTACCTGATTTCACAGTATGCTTGTACATTATTATTTCCTCTACATATTAAATGTGCCCTTCTTCCCTGGGGTGGTCATGGTCCCTGTTGTTTTCATCCTGAGGGGCAGCTTAGGGTGAGAGATGGTGTGTAGCTCATGATCACCCAGTAAACTTTATAGCTCATTTTCATTTTAAAAAATTAATTAAAACGATTTACATGCAGGCAAGGTTTATTAAGTAGATCCACACAATTCATTTAAAACACATCCACCTTGCATTTAAAGCACATGACTTCCCCTAAAGAATCATGGGAAATGTAGTTTCCCCCTCACAATTATTGTTCTCTCCACCCTTAACCAACTACAGTTCCCATGATTCTGTGGTGGGATTCATGTCCTTGAAGTATATGTTGAATGTGCTTTAAATGAATGGTGTGGACCTGCCCTAGGTATGCTGTGCATTCATTAATGAATTGAAGAGAAAAATTTTAAAGATAGTTTTTTTAAAGCAGGGTAAAGGCTGTAACTCAGTGGTAGGGTACATACTTTGCATTTAAAGGTCCAAAATTTAATTTCTGGAAAAGACTGTTGCCTAGAATCCTAGAGAGCCAATGCTAGTCCATTTCATCAGTACTGAGCTAGATGGTACCAAAGATTCCTTTGTTCCTAAAAGTGGAAAAAGATTCAAGGGCCACATTAACTCCAAAATTTATTTATGTATTTTATTTACAATATTTATATACTGCTTTATTATAAAAAGCCTCAAAGCTGTTTACAGAAAGAATTTAAACAATAAAATTATTGGCAAAAATAGTTAAGGACAGGTATTTTTAAAAATTCAAAATAATAAAACCAACAATGTGTTAAAAACAGATAAGAAACATAATACCTTCTACATGCCTGAATAGGGTCACCTATATACAAAAATGCTTTTAGCAGGTGCTGAAAAGACTACAATGAAGGTATATGCCTAATGTCAATAGGCAGGGAGTTCCAAAGCATAGGTGCTGCCATACTAAAGGACTAATTTCTTACAAGAGCAGAACAAGAATTATGTGGAACCGGTAGCATGGAAAGCATACCTTGAACTTGGCCTGGTAGCAAATCAGCAACCAGTGCAGATTTTGGAGCAGAGGTATTATGTGCTGATAGGGTCTCACTCATGTCAGCAATCGTGCCGCAGCATTCTGCACTATCTGTAGCACCCGGGTCAGGTTGTGATGAATGGCGATTTCTGTGACCTTGGCTGACTGGCTGCCACAATTCTTTTAGTTTTGGTTTTTGGTTATGAATCTTGATTAATTGTGGGATGCTGAGTTTTCTGCCTTACTCATAGGAATCGTGCTGTGGTTGGTATGGTATTGCATTTAGAAAATCATCACTGTCTTTTGTTTTTTTCTTTTTCTATTTGCATTTCATTTATCTTTAACCTCACTCCCTTACATCCAAAGAAGCCACAATAGTGGTTCCATGCGCTCAGCTCAACCCCTTTAAACCCACGGATGATGTACCTTGTTGGTTGCATGATGTTTTTTTTCTATCCCAATAGTGGTAAAAGAGAATTCACATATTTGGAAGTGTGGCTGCAACTGTTGTTCCCAGGCTGCTGCCTCTGAAGGTAGACCAAACCATGTGTGTTTTCTCTGTGTAAGTTATTACTCACTGGAAGTGGGTTGGCTGTCAAAGTGAGTTTATAGCAGCCCACAGGGTAGACAGAAAAAAGGGTAGAGAATCTTCTTACTTTTCCTGATTTCTCAAACTTCTTTCTGAAGTGAAGGGTCAAATCTATAAAGATGTTTGGAGCAGCCATGTTAAAAGATAAGGGCAGGGCATTCCAAGCAGGGGGTTGCCAACCCAGCTTGGATATGGATAACTTTGCAGATGATCCCCAGTCATGCTTTACCAACGGCACAATCCAAACTATATCTATTCAGAAGGAAGTCCTGTTCTATGGGGCTTTGTCCCTTAGTAAGTGTGTTTAGAATTGCAGCCTTCAGGGGCATCCATCTTTACTCCTGAGTGCTCCTATTTAACATCTCCACAACACTAGGCTCCTTTCTTCTTACAATGGCCTTCTGGTGACCCATTTGGCCTGAGGGCACTTAAACCCTTCTTGCCAAAAGCAAGTAGGCTAGATTAAATGTTTCCTACACAGGCTCCATCTTTGAGCTAAAATTTCTATCTTAATTTCCAATCCGAGCAATGTTCTTGTTTAAATTGTATGCGCCAAGCAACTGTGGTTGATGTTTAATGTATCATGCATAATGACATCACTTGAGCCCACCCCATGACATCACTCAGGCCTGCCCCATGACATCACTAGGGCCCGCCCCCAAAATCTCAGGTTTGGGATGCTTCTGACCTGGCAACCCTATGTTTGGGAGGCCTGGATTCAAATCCCTGCTGAGCCATGATTCTCACTAGGTAACTTTAGTCGAGTCACAGTTTGTCAGCCTACCCTCCCTCACAGGGTTGTTGCAGAGGATAAATTGGGAAAGCCCTATGGGTGCTGTCTCTTGAGGGCACCATTCAAACCTGATAGACGGAAAAGGCAATTAAGATATATTGCTCCCCATGAAAGTAAAGTGGCATTCAAGAAAGCTGTTTTAGCTTTACCAAAGTTTTGTTCTAATTCACTAGCTGCTGCTGTATTTCTAAGTTCCAATGGGAGAAACTTTTTATTTTTAGGTAGTATCTTATATTTTAATGAAAATGCAGTTTTAATGGCAGTTGCTATTACATTAAAAGCTCAAAGACAGCTGTTAATGTCAGCTTCTATGTTGTTGCTGTTCACTGATCATGGGAGTTAATGTTTTCCTTTTTAAAAGAGCTGTGATAACTGCTTATCAATCTTTAACAAGTGTGAGAAATGAGATTACTTTTTTTCCTCCAAGTCAACACAGGTAATATTTAATGGACACATAATCTGTTGCATGATAGAACATTTCTAAATATGGCATCAGGTACCTTTCATTTTCATTACTGGCACAGATTACATACTTGGCACAAAAAATTGATAATGCCAGCTGTTACCTGTTCAGACTGAAAATAAAAAATAATATAAAATGCTGTCGATTATTTTATGAACACTTTCCCAATCAAAGTATTTGGTTTGTTGATGAAATTTGCCTGCCTCTTAGGTTGCATTCCTAAACATACAATCTAAACCCAAGATATGCCTGTATGAGAGATTTTGGATTTGACAGATCTTGGGCTTTCCTGGCTAAATTGGGGCTCAGCCGGGGCTATGCTGGTGGAACTTAAGCTGGCAGAATGTACTCTGGCATAAGCCCCCCCATGGGGCAAGGCGGGGGTGTGGCAGGGGCAGGACAGGGCAAGGAGAGCCTTACACCTCTTCCAGGCTCCTTTCAGCTCTGTCCCATGAGCTAGCAACCTGGTGGAACTTAAGAATGGTGTACGTCATGTTTTAAACTGAAATATTTGAGCATTTGTTAGGACATCTCTGTGTATGGAAAACAGTGCATTCAAATCAGGGGCAGCCAAAGACCATTTGGTGCTTGAGGTGGCCCACGTTCCTCAGCTTCCATGTCAAGGAGCATACTACACAAGGCCTCTTAACATATTTTGGCCCCTGAGGCAGAAAATTCCACAAACACATCACCCCATCCCAGGCAGTAAAAATGGAGCAATGATAAAATAAATAACATTTTGCTGTGTTTACTCATGACATCCCAAATCAATTGCCTGAAGAGTCCAAGACACTCTGCCCAACAGTAGGGATAGTCTTGATTCAGGCCACACCCTGAATTGATATCATACCACTTTAAACAGTCATCATGATTTTCCCAAAGAATCCTGGGAACTGTAGTTTTTTAAGAGTGCTAAGAGTTGTTAGGATACTGCTATTCGCTTCAGAGAGCTACAATTCCCAGAATTCCCTGGGAAGAGGGATTGATTGTTAAACTACTCAGGAACTGTAGATCTCTAAGGGGACCAGGGGGTCTCTTCCTTCTTTTTCTGCATGCAAGGATGTGCTTGATTTAATGGGGATATTCAAATACGTTACTTTACTTGGTTTTCACGAAGGGATTTTTTGTAAGTCATTTGTCTTTAGAAGCCTAGGAATATATCAATTGTACTTCATATTATAAATAATCTTTGCATGGGGTTGAACTAATAACAACAGCCCCAAGTGCTCTGCATTTTGCAGTACAAGCCAGTATTTATTTGTTTGTTAATTTTGCCACTGTCACCAGCAGTCCCAAATGAGAGCATTAAAAACACAGTAATATCAAAACATTTTGTTTTAAATCAGGTTTATTTCCAGATGGCTCAACTTCACATTATAAATGTTTTGTTGGATATTTTGATGTGACACTTCCAGTAATAAAGAAAGAGTTATCTTTAACATCATCACTTTGCATTAATCCTACTGTTAAGCAACTACAACTGGAATTCATTACAATGACTATTAATATTTTTGAGTCATCAAACTGGGAGCCTTTTTTTTTTGCTGAACTTCAAAATTAGCATATAATGCAAACAGCCATCCAAAGTGAAATAATTTTAAATCATATTGATTTCAATGGGAAAGAGTGAAGCATGTGCATTGAACTCAATGGGACCAAAAACTGCCATATTTTTTTAATGTGACTATTATGCCAGGCACTGCTGTAGATTATGATATAACATCATTATATGCCTTACTGGATCAGACCAGAGGTTGATCTAGATCAGCTTTTTTTTTCTCTAACAGCTGCCTGCCAGATACCTTTAGATCAGGGATCTTCCACCTGCACTCGGTCCCCCCACTCTCCCTCTCCAAGATGCTGTGGCAGTTGAGGGCTTTCCCCCTCCTATGTGCCCAAATGCATGCACACCTGCAGATGCTTGTGTGTGTGCATGCACTAATCTGTCTTCTGCTCTATTCTCATTCCCCAAGTGCATGCTAACCAAATCATCAGTTCTGATGATCATCCCAAGACCTAAAAGCACTAATCCCCCTACTCAGTCTGTCCACCCTGTGTCTTCACAGTCCAGCATCCCCACCACTACCACATTGCTTCTTCTTCATTGCTGTTGTTGTTGTTGTTTTAAAAAAGCTCAGCAGGTTGGCTTAGGCTGGGGTCCACATCCTGCAGCTGAAATGTAATTAATTAATTAATACATTTATACCCCACCTTTCCTCCAAGTTGCTCAAGGTAGTGGCCATAGTCCCCCCCTTTCCATTTTATCTTTACACCAACCCTGTCACGCTGAGAGACTGTGTCTTGCCCAAGGTCACCCAGTGGGGATTTGAACCTGGATCTTAGTCCAACACTGTAAGCCACTGGTGTTGGCAGACAGGACTGTACATCTTCAAACTATGTGTGTGGGGGAGAGGGGGAGACCAATTTGATGAACCTTTGCATTAAGAAAAGAAAGCAACACCTCCCTATCTGCTGGGAGCTTTTTATGGAAAAGGATATTTGGAGATGTGATTTTGCCATGCACCATTTTTTTAATTAACAGAGGCTAAAATTACAATTAGCATGGGGGGGGTCATGAAAGTCTTTGAGCTTTGAGGGCCTGTACTCATAAAGGTTGGGGACCACTGATGTAGAGGAAATAATAATCTACAACCATAGTGTGAAATAAAATACTTATTGAGACACAGTATGAAGAAATATATATATAAGCATGACCATCAAAGATGTTTATTATTTACACAACCTGTAAAGATATTTATAGTCCAATCTTGTGTATGTTTGCTCAGAAGCAAGTCCCAATGTATTCAATGGGGCTTACTCAAACAGGGAAGTGTGCCCAGAACTGCAACCTCAAGTGATGAGGAACTTCATCACCCAACCCAAAATTTAGAATCAAGCCACTTTAAGCTATTTTGCAACTGTTTATACTTGTTTTTATGGTTATTGGATTTTAAAGGGATTTATTTCTTATTGTGAGTTGCCCTGGTTTTCAATTACCAAACCTACCTCACAGGGTAGTTGGAAAGTCTCTCCCCCCCACACACACAGAGAGAGAGCAGATGTCAAAATACATACATCCCATATAATGGTTTATTGTCAAACCAGTTGGTCATTGCAGAACATTTTTTTTAAAAAATCAGTATTAGTTTCCTAGATAATATAAACTGTGATACCTAAGTAAGCCCTGCCTAATTCCTTTAAAAATAGGATTGGAGAGGGAGAGAAAGATTTACAACAGAAACACAATTCTGTGCTATGTTCACTCAGAAGTCCCACTAATATACAGCACAATCCTAACCATATCTACTCAAAAGTAAGTTCTACTGAATTCAATAGAGTTTACTCCAGGTATGTGGGATTAGCATTTACTCCCAGAAAAGTGAGTATTGGATTAAAGCTTCATATTGGGAAGGTTTTCAAAACACTGCCCTCTTTAACAGCCCAGGACAATTTGAACTTGTTTGACTCCCGTACACGAGAGAGAAAAAACTGTGAAAGCTACATACTTACTCAATTTATTAGATTTTGAAATAAGCAGGAAAACAACAACTATTTCCTGGCATTGCAATGGGGTCTAGGCACTGCCTGGAGGTCAACAAATCACAACCCTGACTTCATTTATTGGCTACAAACCTGAAAGGGCACGGTTAGAGTAGCCAGCTTTGAGCAGATTTAACAGAAGTTATGGAGGGCGGTGGCTGCCATTTTGGTGAATATCGCATGAACCAGACCACATAGAAACTTAATTTTTTTTTAAAGAAAAAGTAAAGCTGAGAGTCCAGAGATTAAGATGAATCACCCGGAGACCCGGAGAGGACCCCCAATGTCTGGAGTCTCTGGGCAAAAAACAGAGACTTGGCAACCCTACTATCCACAATGATTCTGGAATTTCATATCCTCTAATTCAATGCCTATTCCAGTCCTGGGTCCCATCATGTTTGCCTATTACATGGACTATTACATGCCTATTTAGATAGAGAACTTTGGACAATATTACGTGGACATACTTTCTTCAGTAGCCGTGGAATTCCAGCAGGACATCCAGCAGGACTTCCAGTGAAGTGGTAGATGACACCCCACACACAGCTTGACAGAAACCTCTGTTAATAATAAGTTAATAGGTGTCAGGTAGAGCCTTTGAAAATGAAACCAGGATCCTGTGACACCTGATATGAATGACCATGAGTATGGGGATGGGTAATTCATGGAGCTCAGTTGGACTATGAATGGTAAAATTTTCATTTATCGTCAGTTTCAGTTTCATGAGAGCCATCCTGATCTTGTGCTTTAAGTGCAGAATAACTAGATGTTATAAGAGATAATGGAGTTGCAGTTCTCCTTCAACACAAGTAGATCAGCAAGTCCAGTCTGTCCCAAGTCAGTGTGGATTTTTAGGAGGGAAATCCTTTAAAAATCTGCATGCTTTCAGTAGATTTGCATTGCTTTGGAACTAGTACTTACCAGAGCTATGCAACCAGTTTGTACAAATCACAAACCGAATTGGGCCTATTTGTGCCAAATCCAGATTGGGTCGAGGCAACTACAAATCGCCACAGAGCAGATTGGCTGGACGCAAATCAATTGGTAGTGACTTGTGCTGATTCAGAAATAAAAACAAAATAGTTTCTCTAAACTCAAAGTGTTACAACTATTAATTACAACACCATATAACAAGAATGCCCGGGTGGGGAGAGGGGGAGTAGGGGAGCTGAACTTTGCTTATTGAAAGCTCTAGCTTCCAATGCAGCATTTGTTTCCTATCCTTTCAGAAACAATCCCAGCTCCATCCTTATGCAAAAAAAAAAAAAGTATTTTGTCTGGGTCTTAGTTGATTAGGCAGTGTCATTTTCCTTATTCCCCCCCTTCCCTGCATTTTTAGTCCTAGATTTTTAGGTTTAGTCCTAAATTTAGTCCCAGATTTGCATTTTATTCAGAGCTGGATTTTTTCTGTATCTGTCTTTATTAGTACTTTGTCTTGTGTGTGTTCCTGTGTGTCAGTAAGTCTTGTGAGTACATTGTACACAGTCAGTGCACAAGCAGCACACTTTTAACATTACATGCATCAGTGCAGTACAGTCTTTTAAACTTACATATTTTATTTTTTAAAAAGCAAACTTTAAAGGTAGCTAGCACAAATAATCCTGGATTTACCTATCTTTTTCTCTATACAATTACTCAGGAAGGAGTGGTACATCATAACATACCTCTACTTCCAGGAGCCTTTTCTTCTCCCCCCCCCCCAAAAAAACATAAGTCCCATGCTTTCTAGCTGTTGCAAGCACTGAGAAAGAAATATAGAACCAGGGAAGCCCTCAGACCACCACGTAATACCCCCACACATACACTCACCCACACATACACACATAAATTGGAGTGAACCATGCTTGGAAAGGTTTGTAGGCATGCAATCTAATCTGCACATCTATGTTCTGAGCTAACCATGATCTGTTGGATGTGGACCAGGAGGTTTGCTCCAGTTTGTGGAGCAAACTGCAATCCTCCCCCATCTATGCACTAGTACATTTAATTCAGGAGAACCCACTATAGGCACTCATAAATACTTGGTGTTTTTTGTAACTTGAGCATTTATAATCTTTGGCCATCCCATGAGAGCCATTAATTGCTTCTCTCTTTCTCTCTTTTAAGAGTACCTGTAGGCAAACTTTGTGGACCAATTAGAAAAATACTTTAAAGCCATGTCTCTTGATTATAAGATCGCACCAGGATTTCAGGAAAATTAAAGCTGTCAAAAATACACACAATTAAAATTTGTAAAATTAATGGACTGCGAAGAGTAAAAGGTTTGCAGTAGGCAGTCCAGATGATCTGGTCAACAGGAGATGCTATTAAAGTGATCATGATAAATGGTGACAGGTAGAGATTTTTTAGACTGAATTTTTTATCTATTGGAAATACCAAGGACAGCCTTCAAAGAGCTATATAGCTGAAAAGTTATGTTTTAAATTCCCTGTTGGTTTATAATCAACAATCCAAATATATTGGTGGCTCAAGGATTCTGGGGTTTAGGCCAGGAGCCAAGTCTGGGATTTAGCTTAATGAGCTACCCAGGATTGTGGTTGCTTAGACCTCAAAGTCCCTTTCAGGCTGCAGTACTATTCACACATACCAGAGAGTAAGTCCTGTTGAAATCACCATAGAATTGTGATTTCAGTCACAGAACAAGGATGTGTAGCTAGGGATGTTGGAGATTTCTGACAAAAAACAGAATCAGGTGAGACAAACATAGTTTTGTGTGGAAGGTAAACTGCAGCATAACGGAAACAGTGTTGCATGTGATGAATATAGGGCAGAATGATGCCTTCTTACATCTTTACATGTAAGTTAAGCCCCAGTTACTGAAAGGTAGTAGAGAGTCTCTGGATTACCCAAATTAGAATGCCCTTGCTATGTCAGCAGAGCAGTATCTTCTGCCTATTTCACCTCTGAACCTAGGATCCAGTTCCAGTCATGGACAGCAGAGACACTGGATTGGACCAGTGGTGTAGTAGTAAATGTGGAAGTGCAAATGCTCTTAATGACACCCCCCCTAGCCATATCTCTAAAGAGAGACCAGAACTATGCCTGCCTCCAGTTCTAAAATGCAGGCAGCAGTGGTGATCCATTATATAGATATATATATATCCCCCCAAAACCTGCAATGCATAGCATAATGCACATCTTATTAGTTTCACCTGAGTGACAGTCATGGAACAATAAGCTGGCAAAAGGTGGTGCAGTGGAAATGTGTTGGACTTTGACTGGTGAGACCTTGATTCACACCCCTGGCCAGCCATGAAGTTCACTGGGTGACTTTGGACCAGTCCCTATCTGATCCTAAGCTACCTAACAAAGGGATCCTATTGCAAACCAGATCTGTCCTCCAACCCAAGCTTAGCAAATACAGTTGCAGCAGGTTATGTCATCATTCTACCCTGAAAAAAGTACTAGAGCTACTGTACCACCCGTTCCAGTTCTCCTATACCGCTGGATTTGCCACCAGCAGAGTGTAACGATTATCTGATCATCCATAGTGTTGTACTAGCTCTTAGCAGGAAGAGGCTAGAAAAGGCCAGGAAGCAGCTGCTGCTGCGTGTCTGCTCTTTCTAGATCAGCCCTGACAAGGCTGGTGTAAGGCCACTGATGAATGTAAGTTGCCAAAAGCCTCAAATTAGAAAACTAAACAATGAATAGCTTGGCTCTTTTTCTAGTCTGACTTATTGCATTATGCAGAAGAATGTTAGCACGAATATATGACAAATTAATTAGCATGTGTCTGTGATTCATTTATCTTTTGTGACTGGAGACCTGCTTTGACAGAGGAGGCTCACCAGAGGCTGCACACTAAACAACACATTTACCTTACAATTAAGAGTTATTTCCCAATTAGGCTACAGCAACTGCCGAAAGCTATTGAGGCCACTAAGAGGAGGGCTTCTGGCTATATGTTAATGTATACTGGATGTACTTTGGTTGATATGCATTTGCTTTTGCTTATGCCAACCCCCCTTTCAGAATGTAATTAATCGTTAAATGTATAATTATTTTTGCTCTAGCAATATTTGATAACGTTGCAACCTAAAAAGGAAATGAATGGCACTAATGCTCTAGCAGTGAATACAAGTGTGTAGACTGGGAGCAGTTTGGGATCCTTTCTGTCCCTGGAAAGATGGACTGACACCTTGCAACTCATGCACAATTTTTAATATCAGGTTCCCCATTTTTTTTAAAAAATTAAACAGTTACTCAATTTTTACAGATCAGCAGAATTCCTGAGGTCACAAGTACTCATTCAGATGAAGGTGCATTGTGATTATTATTAATGACATTTTTATCTCATGCTTTCTCCAAGGAGTTCCAGGCATTGTACGCTCCCTGTCTTATCCTAATCCTTGAGTTAAGATAGGGTGAGAGATAGTTACTGCCCTAAAGCCACATAGTGAGCTTCATAGCTGAACAGGGATTTGAACCTGGACCTTCCAAGTCACAAGTGATGTGTTTACAGGTTCTCATTTTGAGTAGACATTGCATTTTTTAGTATGAACCACAACTTTTACAACAAGATCTTGGTGAGTTAGGAGTTTGTATTGTTGGCTGTTTCCATCTGCTGGTTTGATGGTTTTATTACGGCCAATATGATATGTCTGTTTTGGATTTCTGTGCTTGATGTAATGTTTTTGGAGAATGGCTTCAGAGATTTTATGTCAGAGCACATTCCATACAAAGTTAAGCCCCATTGATTTCAGGAGGAAAGGTAAGCATGTGTTTATCTTCCTCATTTTGAAGTACACTGGGTTGTGCTCTTAGCTTTTAATTTTGTTTGTAAATTGCCTTGAGTTATGGGAAAGGTCATATGGAAATGTATGAAATAACTTTAGAACAAAAAATGCAGGTGATGAGTCAGCAGCACTGCATTGGATTATATGCTATATGACTCTAACACAAGGAAATGGACATGTAGCGAAAACATTAATAACAGATCTGCAGTTAATTTCTACTCAGATACAGCCTTGTAGAGGATTCAGACCCACTGGGCATTCGTTTCTTAATAGTTAAAAATGGAATTGTACTCAGAAGATGGCCATAGGGTGGACTTGTGAACTTTGACAAATTGAGATGGGGACCATATAGGAAGAGCTAGGAAATTTGTGGGACTAGCCTAGCCTTGGCCACATGGATGGGGTAGAGATGGACAAATCTGTCAATTTTGGTTTCTCTCAGTTTCTCATTATCCCACTCTTAAATTCAGTTCACCACATTTTCACAGTCAGTTTGGGATATCTTTTTTTTAAAAGTCCTTATGAAAATTCATCAGCATTTTAGTGTGAAATCCTAATATACATATTTTTGTATGCAATTTTGCCTAACAAACATTTTGCAAAGCAATGTTCTGCAATATATTACATTTTTGTATGTTGTTCTACTTAAAATAAGCATTTTATGCGCACCTTGCCTTGGTATATGCATTTTTTGTACGCACTACTTGGCTGGAGAATTGTATTGCTTAATTCAAGGAAGTGCGAATTTTGAGAGATGACGATGTTTCAGTTCACACACTGTTTTGGGAAGTGCAAATTAGGTAAGTTTGCCTTTAAATGCAAACTGAATTTAATTTCCCCTCCATCTCTACACTGGGGTCAACAATGTGGTGCCCATGGCTGCAATGCCACCCTTGAAGACTTCCCATTGCACCATGAAACGTCTGAGACCTCCTGTCTATTTTTCCTTTCAGCATAAGGTGATGAGGATGTTTAGCTCCATCCTCCCCAAAAAGCACATTGAACTGAAAGAGGAAGTTGGAACAGTGACACTCTTTCCCATTTCCTCTATATATGCTTTTCAATGCTACGTTTGGCACCTAACCAGCTAAACAGAAGTGACCAAAAGGGTAAGAGCCTGGAAAAAGATCTGAGAGACTAGGGGGAGGAAAATGGAGTGGTGGGGGAGAAAGTGGGCTGCCTCAGCAATACGAGAGACAATGGTATGCCAGAGAGAGGGGGCGGGAGGTTGGATGTGCATGTGTGTGTGCACACATATGTTGATTCAAGTAAAATGGAGCCTCTTGAAATTCTATATTTTTTTAATTACCACCATCAGTTCATATCTATAACTGCACTGATCACAGATCCTCATAATTTGTACAGTAAATTCCATCACAACCACCATCAAATCATAGGTTACTTCTGTCAAAGATTGCCCCCTGGGGTCCTTTGACCTCAGCAACCCCAACTTCTTTGCTTCTGAGAACAGTCCCAGTTCTCTGGGCCACTGCTTCCCAGGCAAGCACTCACTTTCCTATGGTTAGTTTATACCTAATATCAACCCTAGAAGGTATACTGCCACCACCCTTCTAAATGGTCCTTCACTCTGAGTAAGGGGAAACTCAGAGCACTATCTGAAATCCTAGATCAGATCTATTGATAAACCCCGTGCTCTGGAGCATTCACCTAATTTAATAAAGAGTAGTCAGTAGTGTGTGGTCAAGGATTGGATTTAGAGCCAAAGCCCCAAGCAATACAATAAGAAAAGGTAGTTTATTTAAAAGAAAAGAAAAGAACATATAAAAAAGAGAGCAGCATTACTTTCCTTTAAAGCCAATTACCCTCAACAGGGCTGAGTAAGAGATACATTTACATAACACTGTGAGAGATTCAAGCAGACAAAGAAAATAAGAAAGCTCACCTATCACTTCGTAGTCTGATGGTCTGGCTCCCGAAGACTGTTATTGAAATCCATGGATGAAAAGGGATAGGTGAAATGGGGGAACAAGTAACTGAAGGATCACCTTCATTTTATGGGGTTTAGCTGGCAACAAGGAGGGGGCCAATTAGCCATCCAATTAGCCATCCATGATCACCTTCTTTGAAGATAAGGAAGGCTAGACAGTCACACCAAGCAGTCTCTGATCTGCAATACCCAAACTCCTGACTTTGATCTTAGGAAGCAGATAAGAGGTAACAGACAGGACTCAGCTGCATCTGCTTCACATTAGCAATTTGCAACTGTGTGGCACTAAAACACTTGGGTTTCCCCAGCAGAGTATCCCAGAGGTCTTTGCAAGAAAACACCCCAGAAGTCCCTCTGGTTGAGCCATTTTAGCTTGACCAAATTTAGCTATTCTTGACAACTTCGGTGTCCATAGATGTGTTCTGTGAATTTTTCTTGGTATGGTTGCTATCCTATGTAGCAGAGGCTCCATTTCTTGGATCAGTGCTTTTGTGGTACTGACTAGGACTGGATCTGTTGTTTTATTTTTATTTACTGTGCAACCTATTAGTGTAAACATTAATTTGATGCCAGATTTTTTTGGGGGGACAGCACGTAAAATAATTTATCCAAATACCATTGAAACGAAAAAAAAGTGTGTATGCTCATGTACACACTTTCTTGTGTGTTTGTGTATGCACAAACTTGAGGAGTGAGATGCAACCAGATGGGGTGGTGTTCACAATACTCTCTTAAATTTCCACTTGTGCCCATGGGTCCAAAAAGGTTGGCAGCCCCTTATCTTGCATATATTGTTTTCTTCACCTGCGTGCCCTGCATTCTACCAAGCCATTGGACCTTTGAAAGTGAAACTGTTTCATTTTAGCATCTGTCAAGAGAGACAGAAACACATGATCAGAGCTGCTCTGGGACATATTAAAAATCAATCCTAGCTGGCTATGTCCAACACTGTTCAGCAAGCACTGATTCCCAGATGCATATCTGAAGCACTGAGAACTTTGCATATTTTTGAGCTAAGCCAAATCTGCATAAGTTTTCATTTGAGTGTATGTTGGAATTTGCACATTTGAGAGAGCTTTTTGAGACATCTTCATTCATTACAAAATCATGATGGTAGTGGTGATATAACAACATAGATTTAACACTGTTAATTTTCCAACATTTGCTCTGAAGCATCTACTTTAAGGCACATCCTTCCATAATAATACTATAATGTCATAGGTAATGACAAAGAGTGATATCCAGTGTTAATCATGCTCAGAGGAGATCCATTGTTTGAGTATGACTTACTTGGAGATCACCCACATGTTCAAATTGTCTCCTTTACCAAGGGCAGATCTGGTTTTCTGGTAGTGATGGAAAAACCGGTCAGTTTCAGTTTCTTTCAGTTTCTTATGTTTCAAGTCTTCAGTTCACCACATTTCTGCATCAGTTTGTGATTTATTTATTCATTTAAAAAATCCTCAAAAAATTCCTCAGCATTTTAGTGCACATATCTCATACACACATTTGTAAGCAATTTCTCATATACTTTGTATGTTATTTTTACTATTATATGAATTTTATTTCTATTTATTTGTTCCAAAGCTTTTCTAAGCGGCATTATATTAAAAATTTCTAACCTATATACAAAAATACAAACATAAAAACAATATCATAAAAACAGAAATCTAGTAATGACTCTGGCCAATCTTATAGGTCAGAGAAAGGCTGAGCAAAACGCTATGTCTTTGCAAGCAACTGATGGATGATGGCAAAAAGAAGGGAATTCCAGAGTGTAGGGGCAATAGTGGAAATGCCAGTTTTGAGGTCACTTCCATGTGATATTCTATAGGGTGCAGTGCCACAAATAAAATTTCCACAGATTGTTTTATTTTATGCATATTTCACTGCGATATACACATTTTGCGGCCTGTTTTTGGTTGAAGAACGGCATCATAAAATTCAGAGAAGTATGGATTTTGAAAGATATCTGTGGCTTGGTTCCTCCATCCCATATTTTTCCTATTTTGTTTTTACTGAACAGAGGAAGCTGCATTATACCAGGTCAAATTATTTGTCCATCTAGATGAGCATTGTATATTTTGACTGGCAGCAGATCTCTAGTACCTCCAGCAAGAAGGCCCTTTCCATCACCTGATCCTTTTAACTGGAGATGCCAAGGACTGAACCTGTCACCTTTCACATGAAAAGCATGTGTTTTACCTCTGAGTGATGACTCCTTCCTTTTAAAACAACTATTGCTTTTAAAAAGGGAGGGGAGAAGATACAAGTTGCTACAGGTTGTAAGGCTCCCTGCTTCTTGTTCTATAGAAGAACAAGTTTCCAAATACTAGGAGGCTGATGCATCATCTCTCTACGGTACATATATGTAAATTCATGTGTGCACAACAAAGAGGCCAACAGGAGTGTAGCGACTGTAGCTTGTAAATGATGCTGAGAGTAGTCAGGAGGCCCCTATTTCCTTTCATAGAGCTACAATTTCCACAGTTCCCTGGGAAGCGGATTGATTGTTAAATCACTCTGAGAATTACAGCTTTGTGAGGGGATTAGTGGTCTCCTAACACCTCTCAGCACCCTTAACAAACCACACTTCCCAGGATTCTTTGGGGAAAGACATTACTGTTATAACGGTATGATACTACTTTAAATGCAGCTGATATTTTGTTAACAGTGATCCATAGGTATGACAAAATAGATACCCTGTCTTCCTGTCCCTAACTTCCATATAGGCCAACAATATTGCCACTGGGCAGACTTCCTTATCTTGCGATATTCCCAGACATATCATAGACCCTCTACCCCTCTGATCATAAAATCATAGAATAGTAGAGTTGGAAAGGGCCTATGTGGCCGTTGAGTCCAACCCCCTGCTCAGTGCAGCAATCCAAGTTAAAATATACCCAACTGGTGGCTTGTACATCGTGTGAAGGTCAAACATAATGCGCAAGTTACCAGCTAAGAAATCATCAGAATAATGGAATAAAGTGCACTGTGAAAGCAGCACTAGTGTAGTGACAAATTCAGAAGTGCAGGATCCCTTCATGATAGCCATGCTACCTTCCCACACAGCCACACCTCCTCACTCACTGGCTTGCCCACTGTTATCTCTACACTCCATTCTTCCTATCTGCAACTTCTCCAAAACAACAGATGTCCCTAGGAGCCAGTCAGTGTGAAAGGGAATGTAAGAGTGTTAAGAGTCTTCTCAGTAGCTGACTCACCTCTTTTTACTCTGATTGGCTCCAATAAGCAAGAAAGGATAAGGAAGCAGCTTAGAAGCCTCTTCTCAGTGGCCAACACACTCCCCTTTCATACTGATTGGCTCATAGGATGCTGAAAACATAGGGACCCTGCTCCCCAAAAAGTAAAGGGTCTAAGATCCCCGGAGACCCTGGATCACTACACCCCTGGAAAGCAGCCATTTTCCTTTTGCAAGAACCCAAAGCCAAGTAGAAATAGATGCCTGACCTCAAAAAGCAACGTCTACATTCTTTCAACACTTTAATTCTATAAGGAATAGTTTAGACTCCTTGTTTCAAGACTTGGGAATAGAATAGATAATTAGAAGGAACTGGATACAGTTTTCTTTCATCAGCAAGTTAATAATGTTCCTGACATACTAAACAAGTGTAAAATAGGGTTATTCACAACTATTATTAAGTTATAATATAGAAAGAAGATGTTACATTGAAGTTAAATGCTTTTTAAAATTTACTGGCAAAAGTCAACAGAAAATGCAGCTGAGATGGGAAATTTGCTGGGTTTTATTTAAAGGATAATAACTGCGGTTGTATTTTCTTTCTTTCTTGTATGTTTTTGCATTGAGACAAACTAAGTGTCTCTCCATTTTATGACACCATAGTTTTGCAAGTGCTTCCTGTATGAATGAGAAAAAGGAGAATCATAAAAAGCTGGTGTCTTGAATGCTATTAGGCAGCGATTTTTAAAAAGTGAAGGTTCATCAGAGCAAACTTTTGTGACCAAAAATAATGGCTGTCAACAGTCATTTTGAAAAATTCAATTTTGAAGCCAAAACTTAACAACCTAATTAAAAAGAAATGTTATCCAGAACTGCTGTTGCCAGCTAGAAATACATTCGTATATTGGTACCCAGGTTCATTCTTTGGCTAAATCACACTTTCATTTTCCCCATCACATCTGAAGAGGGATGTCCTACCTATCCTCATAAGCAGTGGCTTATATGACTAGCAGATGCAGGGACAACTCCTTCAAGCACCTACACTCACAGAGATGTAAAGGCCTTTTAAAAGAGCCACCGCTTTACCAACCATCTAAAGCAGTATAACAATGGGGCCTGATTAGGGATGGGGAGAAATTTGACTGAGTTCACATTAAAGCCAAATGCATCAAATTCATACCTTCTGAAACAGTATGGGAACCAAAACATTCCCATCCTTCAAAATTCACACTTAATTTCCCTGTGTTTCATACTACCAAGTTAAACATGCACAAAAGGAGAGAGGGATAGCAAGCATTTGTCATATACTAAACATTTTTTTTGGGGGGGAGTATAAGCAGTAGTCTCATGGCTAGCCTGAAGATTCAAGAGACATAAGGCTTACAGAAAAAGCACTAATTTGAGCTTATGATTCAAAAGTCTGAAGTTAAACTATAGATTTCACCTGTGCAGTAGATCTGTAGACTTCAGAGGCCATGGGAAGCTGATGAAGTTGATATCATAATGGTTAAAATGTGTAAGAAATCAGAAGCTGGAAACTGTATTGTATTCTATTTGTATTTATTCATTTATATCCTGCCTTTATTTCCAAAACTGGGACTCAAGGCAGCTGAGAAAAATTAAAACAAACACAGTTAAAAACATATAAATAAAACAAAGAATACATCTGCTGCTCCCCCAGCCTCCAGAGCAGATTTTGGGGCATGTGGGAGGACTGCAGGGGAGAGGAGAGGAAGCCCATTTCACAAGCAGGCTGACACCACTGGAGGTTCACTGAAATACCATGGACTCTACCTGTGGACCCATTTTGAGCTCTGATCCCAAACCCAAAATTTCCTGCCCAATTACCAGATTTTTTTAAAAAAAGCTAAAAATTGGCAACTCTAATTGACCAGTGAGGCAGAAAATCATTGCCACATTTTTTGAGAGCTTGTTTCAGTTCAAATATTCTATCCATTGCATGGATCAAATCTTGTAGAATTCTGAGAAGGTGAAAGGGCTCCGGGCCACCAGCATTCTGAATAGTAGGCAACATAGGAGAGGCTTTTGGCTTACTGGCCTATACTCTCCTAGGAACAGAGGAGAGCAATAACAGGCACCATCCTATATCAAACTATATCAACTGGAGGCATTCAAGAGGCAGCTGGACAGCCATCTGTCGGGAATGCTTTGATCTGGATTCCTGGGTTGGACTCGATGGCCTTATAGGCCCCTTCCAACTCTACTATTCTGTGATTCTATGATTCTAAGCAGTCTTGGCTTCCCCCCAAGAATCCTGGGAACTGTAGTTTGTTATGGGGGTTGAGAGAAGACCTAGACAGAGCCAGAATTCTCAAGAGTTCCCTGGGAAGATGGATTTCCTATTAAATCACTCTTGGGAACTGTAGCTCTGTGAAGGGAATAGCGGTCTCCTAAGAACTCTCAGCGCTAACAAACTACAGTTCCCAGCTGTTAAATTAGAACAGGCTGGATTTAGAGCCGAACGATCCACCATAGATCATGCTTTTGTTCTACAGCATTTGGTGAATAAATATACCGCCTACTCTGGAGGAGCCCTATATGTGGCTTTTATTGATTTCAGGACAGCTTTTGATTCAATTTCCAGGGAAAGGCTATGGGAGAAATGAGAGGATACCAATATTGATAAGCGCCTATTATGTCTAATACGTGGCTTATACGCGAACACTTGTTTACGAGTCAGATGTAACAACGTAGGATATCCAACTAGGCCTATCCCCACCTATAAAGGGGTTAAGCAGGGATGTATCTTAGCCCCTCCCCTGTTCAACCTCTATATTAATTCGCTAGTTGAGAGTTTGCAGCAGGTTTGTTCACATCCACCTAGACTAGCTGAGAGGTCCCTGTCTATTCTTATGTACGCGGATGACATAGCCCTGTTATCGTGCTCTTGTATTGGCTTAAGGCGCTTACTGACAGCACTTGCACATTATTGTAGCACTGAATCTTTGTCAATTAATTATGATAAGATGAAAGTTTTGGTCTTCCCTAATAAAAGACCAAAACATCGATGGCGGATAAACAAGCATTCCATTGACCAAGTAGGATCCTTCAGATACTTGGGACTGATCTTTCATTCAAAGGGAGCCTGGGGGCCCCAAGTAAAGGCAGCTGTGGCTAACGCTCAAAGAACTACGAAGGCGCTTCTTTCCTTCTATGTTAATAAAGGAGGTCAATTTTGGCACCACCATCATCTTTATAACTGATATTCGGCTGATTAGTGACAGGTTCATTTTATTCCATCTTTTAATATCTGCTGTTGCTTGTTTCCAGATTCTTCCATAATTTAATTGAAAGGATTTGTTCATATTTTTTGAAATTTGAACTCCCAAATAATGGAATGACTTGTGAACTAATGGGATTTTAAGTTGATTAGACATGTCAATGTGACCTTTGGGAGGTATATTGTAACATAACAAATCTGATTTTGTGTAATTGACTTTCAGTCCTGATGCATTTTGGAAATGTTCTAGTTCCTCTTTGATATATCTCATACTTGTTTTTGGATTTTCTAGCATAAGTACCATGTCATCAGCATACAAATTTATTAAATGAGTTTAATTTTTAATTGGCACTCCCTTGATGTTATCATTGTTTCTTAATTTGTCTGCTAAAAAATCAATTATCAGATCAAATAATAATGGGGATAGAGGGCATCCTTGTTTGGTACCAGATTGAATTTTAATTGAATTTTACTTGTTCTATGTATTACCCACTGATATTGCACCAAAAAAAATTAAAATATGGCAATCAACAATTGACACATTTATCTTTAAAAGTAAAAGACCTAGGACATCAAAAAACTTGAGATATAGGAGGGTAGAAGAAGGAGGATGGGGAATACCCCTATTGAAACTATATTATGAAGCTTATCAGCTTAGACACTTGATGTCCATGATCAATGATTCTCAAGAAAAAAATTGGGTATGTATAGAAAAGTCTTTATTTCAAGACATAGATCTTGCAGTATTACCTTTTATTAAAAAAGAAATTAAAAAGGGAACACAACAACAACATACAAGCATTAATCCCATACTAAAGGTCTGGAAATATAGAAAGGAATCATTGATGCCAGGGATATCCCCATTGATAACAATTTGTAGACACCCGGACTTTTACCTAAAAGAGAGAATGATAAATAAAAAGGCATTAAAAGATAATCAACTCTACAGATTAATGCATTATTATACTGACTTATTACCCATATCCAGGACTGTCTGGAGGACATCACTGAAGAATTCAAATATAACATGGTTAGCGTGGTATCAACTATCTACATTTATTAGAAAGCAACACATCATACAGCAAGGCACCAGAAATTTAACAGATTTTGAAAGAATGGTAGTTAACATATCAGAAAAAGATAAAGGGCAAATAACTACCCTATATAGATTGCTTCTTAAACAGGATTTAGGATCACAACAAGGGCTACGAACTTGCTGGGAATCTGACTGGGCTATCAAAATTGATCAAGAATACTGGACAAAAATGTGGGGGAAATTTCCTTTTAAAGCCATATCAGCTAAATACACAGAAATATCACTCAAAATCTTACAAAAATGGTACTTAACGCCATCCAGAATAGCAAGGATAGACAAGTCCTACTCACCATTGTGCTGGAGAGGATGTGGGGTCTGCGGATCCTATGTTCACATGTGGTGGGACTGTGAACGTATTCAAAGATTCTGGATGGAGGTTTTTGAAGAAATATTCATTATAATGGGAATGAAAGTAATAAAAACACCAGATGAGGTGGCTGGGCTTGCATGCACGTGCATGTGCGTGCGCACTCTAGGCCAGCCACCCTGTCTATGCCCCTGGGAGGATGCGCACCGGAGGGGCACCCAGCCGCAGAAGGCCTGGGAACGCCGGCACGCCTCCCTCGCCCCACCGATGCTGCTTCCTCTCCCACTCTCGTCCGCCCCCCAGCCCCCAAGGAGGAGTCGGTGCAGCCTTGCCGGGCAACAGCGTGGGGCGGGGTGGCTCTGGGTGTCACCCCCTCATGGTGACACCTGGGTGCGGGCCGCACCCTCCGCACCCCGGTAGGGATGCCCCTGTCCGGAACCACCAATCACCTCCAAAGGTGCCTAAGGGGGCCACCTAGCTGTTCTTAACTATTTCCCTTCCCTCACCTTCCTGCCACAAAAGGGGAACAAATCTCTATTTAGTACCCCTTTGCCCCACTGCCGAGAAGCACCTCTCGCAGACACCCCTGCAGGTCCCCAAGAAATATATCATTACCTGTGTCAGACAGGTGAATGCCGTCTGCCCTGTAAAGTTCACCCTGCCAGTGCCGAATGCGTGGATGTGGGATGGTTAACCCACCACGTGGAAGAAGGGCCAAGCAAATCCGTCGGTTGACCATCTTCCGCACCTGATCTATAGCCCGTGGATCCCAAACCCCATGCCACTCCCTCCGCGAGAGCATGTCTGACCATATAAGATGTACGCCAGGCCACCTTTGCCTGATAAGCTGCATGTCAGTACATGCTTGAATGATGAGGGCCTTACACTGCATCAAGCCAAGGTCATTCCCACCGAGGTGGATGACCAGTACCTGCAGAGTAATCTGCGTCGCCTGTTGCTGGAATAGTGCGGGTAGGAGCCCCTCCCAACACATTCCTCATCGGCCAAGCCACTGTATCGCCGCCCATCTGCTCAGGCCCAACTGTGAGCTGGCACTCGAGTTCGCTGCCCTTCGAGCTGCCCAGAACACCATGCTGTGGCCGCAAATAAGGATGCGTGTCTGCTCTGTCCCCGACCAACAACCTGTCAAAGATGCAAATGTTAAGCTTCCACAGTTCCCTGTCTTCAGAAGGGGCGAATATAGCCCTTAAAAGCAGCAGAAGACCAACGCCCAACCACCTGCACCTGTGCCTGGGGAAAACCAAAACCTGCTGCTGTAGAAGCAGCTCCAATTCGAAATGAATGGGTTCCAAACTATGCAGGGTTGTGGCCAATCCCTTGTAAAGCACGTTTAGTCAAAGCCCAAAACTGGTAAATAGATAGGGGCTCCTGGTTAGCATGTATAAACAAATATCCATCCATAGACCCCCTGTCACCTAAGAATACCTGCAAAGACCGTACAGGGCAAAGTTCAGGCACCGAAGACGGGGCCAAATGCACGCATCTTCCCTTACACTTCTGGTCTGTTTTAGACCTTCTCAAGACTATACAGGGCCCACCTCCGTCTATGGAGACGTCTGAAAACTGGAGAGCACGCCCAGACAGATCTTGCTTAGAGCAGGCCACTACCTCTCCAATCCTGAAAGCCCCCAAAAACAATGTAAGGGCCACTGCCTGAAATAGCTTGGTTTCATAGCTGGATGAGCAAATTGCTTCCAATTGCTCAACCATGCCCAGTAACATTTCCAGAGAGATACGGCGACGGGAATCTGGTGTGACGGGTTGTTCCCTGGCCCACCCTGTCAACATGCGGCGGACCCTAAAGTCCCCTGCATGATCCAGAAAGCCACCTGCCTTGGCTAAAAAGGAAAGCCCACCAGCTTACCTTGCAGGGCACTGACTGACAGGCCACGTCTCCTGCCGTCCACCAGGAATTCCATGATGTGACTTACCGGAATAGGTCACTCAGGAGTATAGCCCTTGGTGGCCCAGAATTCTTGCATCGCCCTACCTGCCCTCCGGTAACCGGCGAGCGTGCTGGGGGCAATGGAAAGGCTTATGGCCCTCTCCGACTCCGCTCTCCAATCTCCCAGATCACAGAGGGCACGGCTTCTGGCTGAGCCCTGGCCCATGGCGCCAGCTGACGGAAGCAATCCATCTGGTACCGTGACAGAGCATCAGCAACACCATTATTAATGCCCGGAACATGCCATGCCCGAAAAAGAACATTAAAGCGCAGGCATTGGAGAACAAAGGAACGGATGAGACCCATAACCCAGGCATTCCTGGATGTAAGGGAATTGATAACCTGGACTGTAGCCATGTTATCACACCAGAAGTGGACCGTGGAGTTCCTCAACTCCCCAGCCCACAAATATACTGCAACTACTATTGGGAAAAATTCCAGAAAGGTCAGATCCTTGTCTAAACCTTGTGGCACCCATGTCTGTGGCCATTGTCCTTTACACCATGAAGACCCAAAGACTACACCAAAACCATAACCCCCAGACACGTCAGATTGTACTTGTAATTCTGCCTCTAAAAGTCGGTCCTGCCTCCAAAAGGATAGCCCATTGAAATCCTGTAAGAAGGAGGACCACACCACAAGGTCAGTGCGTAATGCTGCTGTAACCCGAAAACTATGGTGGGGTCGTGACAGCCCCACCATGGCATCATAGACTCGCCTGAGGAATGCTCTGCCAGGTGCTATGACCCGGCATGCAAAATTTAGGTGCCCCGCCAACTCCTGAAGAGTGGAAAGAAAAACTTTCTTGGCCCCCGTGACTTCTCTGATCTTCCTATGTATCATAAGAAGCTTGTCATGGGGCAGCTTGCAGCATTGTTGGTCAGAGTCAATTTCAATGCCCAAGAAGGTCAAAACGGTGGTGGGACCCTCGGTCTTCTCCATGGTTAAAGGGACCCCGAGTTCCTCTGTTAAGTCATGGAACTGTGCCATTAAATGTTGGCATACACCAGTGCCAACACTACCCGCAAACAAAAAATCGTCCAGGTAATGCACAATCAAATGAAGCCCAGTCCATCTTCTAACAGCCCATTCCAAGAAGGTACTAAAACGTTCAAAAAGTGCGCAAGAGATTGAGCATCCCATAGGCAATGCTAGATCCATGTAAAAAAATTTTGCGAAGGCAAAACCCAGCAGTTCAAAATCCTCTGGGTGGACTGGTAGAAGGCGGAAGGCGGATTTGATGTCGCACTTGCCCATGGAGGCACTTCGGCCACAAGCGTGCACCATGCGCATTGCAGCATCAAAAGAAGTGTAGTGGACAGTGCATAGGCTGTCAGGAATAAAGTCATTGACTGACTGTCCACGCGGGTATGACAAGTGGTGTATTAATCTAAACTCCCCAGCTGCCTTCTTGGGCACAATACCTAAAGGGGATACCCTAAGATTAGGAAGGGGGGGCGATTGAAATGGGCCAAGCACCCACCCTGCCTGCACTTCTTTATCAATTTGCGCTTGCACAAGCGCCTCCATGCCCATGATAGATTTTAAATTGGGTGACATGAAGGTGGCTTGTGGGCCGTCATAAGGAATGCGGAAGCCTGACAAAAACCCATGTAATAAAAGACGGGCATCCCCAACTGCCGGGTAACCAGCTAGTAAGGTTCGCAGAACGTGCAACTTAATTGGGGAGGGGCCCTTTTCCTTGAGTAACTCCAGGTGGGGGCTGCTTTCTGCCCCCTTGCTGGTCCTTACTACCTCCCCTGTAGAATCTCTGTCTGGGGCGGGCACTGGAAGGTTGCGCAGCTCCGCAATTGGCACTCTCGTGTCGGAAATGACATGGGTTGCGTGCGCATACCCCCCGGGCATTAAAGTCCCAGCACAACAGCCGTGGTTGAACCCCCTGCCCCGCATTAACGCAGGGAAGGGTAGCAGCCGACTGCCGGCTGAGAAGATGCCCACTGTCGCACCTGTCCCCAGTCATGGCCCTGGCTCCAGACACAAACTGCAGCCATAATTCAGGTTCTTTCTTGTCCCATGGCAGAGACCCATCACATGCCACCCGCGTATGAAAGGCCTCGTCATCAGACAGCCAAGCTGGGCCCGAAAACTCTATATACGCTCTGTATATAATGTCTAAGTACTTCAGGAGAGAGAGCCCCCTCTGGGGCTGCCTCTCTATCAGTACCCCAGCGTAAATCAGGTACGCTGGTAACCAATTGGCCCAAGTCCAGTCAACCTTACGCCGTCTGGGCCGCTCCACATCGCCCTCCCTGTCCTTATCTTTATCCCTCTTGGGGTGTTCCCGATACAACAGGGAAAAGAGACCCATCCACCCAGGTGCAGGAGCAGGCCTGACAGACTCACCTGTGCCCACCAGCAGCCCAGCCACACTCAGGACCTGGCTTGTCACCATTGCTGTGGATGCAACGCCAGTCTCAAGAGTAGCCAACTCGCCTCCAGTTCCTGTTGCCGCTGTTGGTGCCACAGGAGTCACTTGCCTCTCAGTCCCTGTCTGGTCAGAGTCAGGGTGAGCCTCTAATGCATCCAGCTGGGCTAGAATTAATGTAAGGACATCCACGTTAGCAACCTGCCGCTGCCCCACAGTTGTATTACCCCGGGCCATGCTTTTAGCCCGTTTTGGCTTAGCAACAATACCTGTGGATGTACCCGGAGTGGCTGCCTGTTCTGCTGCAGCCAGAGGTAACCCAGGACCAGGATCTGGTGCCACTCGACCCCGCTGCTCTAAAGCCTCTAGGCGTGCCAAAATAGCAGCCCAAGGCAGCGCCTCCTCCTCATCGGAAGAGCCAGGCACCAGGGGAGGGCGTTTCACCCCAACTTTCCCTTTTTTGGGTGGCATGGCTAATAAATTCAACTCAGGCTTATGATACTATTTATTATTAGTATTGTATTATTATTGTTATCAGTAGTAGTAGTAGTAATAGTAGCAGCAGTATCAATATTATAAGCCTCCAATACACACTAAAACAATGCAATGTTATCAGCTGCCAACTCTAAGGTACCAACCCTATCTTATGCTAAAAGGGGGAAACGTGTGTGTGGCTAGCTTAACTAGCTGCTAGATAAGCCTGAATATAAGCAAGCCTTGCAGCTCTGCCACTAGCAGGGGCTTGAGGAACTGAATACAATTAAATGTATGTGCTTGTTGAAACTGGCTACTGCCGCGGGGGGGGGCAGTCGCAGCGTCCTGCTGAGCAGGCCCCGTTGAAGAGGCCCACATCAGCCACAAGTATTTGTGACAAAAATCATCCCCCAGCTGCTGTATGGGGCACAAGGTAGCACCTACGAGATGTATTCCCCTCTCGAAACAGTCCAAAATAGTTTTCTTCATTCTGTATTGGCTGTTCCTTGCTGTGTCCCTATCTTTATTCTGCATTTAGAGGTTGGGCTTCCTACTATAGAATCTCGTATCTGGATTTGCAGAATTAAAGCATGGCTAAAAATGATCTTTGCCCCTGTAGGCCTGGCCTCATGTATTTTATCGGATGCTTTCCAGTTCAAATGGGAAAAGATGATGAACACCAAAATATTAAGTCTAGGGTTTTCCCTACCTGTGATCCTTAAACTGGGTCATACAAAAGCCAAAGAAAGCATCCTCCAACGGATCCGAGATGTTGATCTTCAAGACCATCTGATGTTAATTGCTAAACATAGATACAACCCAAGGCCATTCATACCTGCTTGTTACTTAAGCACGCTGTCTGTACCTAAATTCCGAAGAGCCTTTACATGGTCTAGGTTTAACATCTTGCCCTCGGCACTTTTAGAGTGCAGATATAAAAAAATCCCTTATAAGGAGAGACTTTGCCCATGCGGTGGTGGGGTAGTAGAAACGGTAGAACATGTGCCACTTCATTGCCTATTATATCGAGATCTCAGACTTCAGTTAATTATTCCAATTATACAAAATCTCCCTGGTAGAAGTGAGGCCTTTTATGCAAATTACCTTCTATCCGATCAGACTCCACAGATAACAGCTAAGGTTGCTAGTTTCTGCTCTGCTGCTATCCAATTCAGAAGATCTATGTCAAATTGAGGGTTAGATATAGATGTAGTTCAGGTTATAATGAAATTTTAACTGTTTTTAAGTCATTTTTATTGTATTTTGTTACTTTTATCGATGCATATATGTATTTTGGTCTATGACTGCAATAAATATTCATTCAAATTAGCATGGTAGTGCTTTAAACCTTTGGTCCCCCCAGATGCTACTGAACCTCAATTCTTATCAACCCTAGCAAGCATGGCCAATGACCAGGGATGATGGGAGTTGTAATTCAGCAACATAAGGGTCAAAGGATACCTATGCCTGCTTTAAATGTATAGTGTAGATAGGGGCCTTAGAAATGACTTCACTAAGGCTACAATCCAATACACACTTACCTGGGAGTAAGTCCCACTAAACCCAGGATCTCTTCTCGATCGTCGCAGAGTGCAGGACACAGAATAATGGGCTCAAGTTGCAGGAAGCCAGATTTCGACTGGACATCAGGAAAAACTTCCTGTTAGAGCCATACGACAATGGAACCAATTACCTAGAGAGGTAATGGGCTCTCCGACATTGAAGGCATTCAAGAGGCAGCTGGACAGCCATCTGTTGGGAATGCTTTGATTTGGATTCCTGCATCAAGTAGGGAGTTCGACTCAATGGCCTTATAAGCCCCTTCCAACTCTACTATTCTATGATTCTAACCTATCTTCTTCAAAATATTCTGCTTATTTTTAAAAAAGAAGCCATAGATTGATGTGCTCTGGCAACAATTGATGTCACCTGAGCAGCCAAAAGCAGCTGATGTAGAGGCAAATGATGAACAGTTATTTTAAAAAGACAACCAGAACTTAAATCCAAAAGAGAACAGGGCTCCTGTACTGTTAAGAATTGTGTAGAAGAGGGAATTTGAGCAGGTGTGTGAACTACATCTGCTGAATTTCCCTCTTCTGTACAACTATAAAGGTGCAGCAGCAGGAACCCTCTCCTTTTTTTGGATCTGGCTGCACTAGAGTAGAGAGAGGAGCAAAATCACTTTAGTAAGTGCATTTCTCTTTGCATTCCAACATCTTGAAGAGGGGAGGGGAGAAGCTTCATACTGTTTTCATAAACAGAGTTTACTTCCCTGCTAATATTCAAATGGCTGATGAGCTAAATCATATGAATTAGTTAAATCAACTTATTTCACAGCTGTCTTGTGGTTGCAAATGTCTGGGTAACTTACTTAAAATTTCAGCTAATCATATTATTGCCTTAAGTTTATGTAACTGTAACTTCAGTCATTAAAATTAAATTGATTACAGAATAACTGATATTAAACCGTTATGAAAAACACTGAGCTCCATTATTATTTAACCTTGGTCAAATGTATTTCCTTTTGAAAGGATTCCTAATGTTATCCAGAAGAACATTAAAGAAAGAAAGAAATTAACAAGGAAAAAAGGTTAAATGGAAGTAATTGCACAAGGTTCCATATGAGAAAATGTATTTGTTTATAGGTACTTAATCCATTTGAATTAGACCCTGATAGTGCAATCCTATACATATCTACTTAGAAGTCCCATAGGACTGCAGCCTAAATGAAAGGTAACAAAGATATTTTGGGCCCTTCTCTGATCCTTTATAGTGCTACTGTACTGGAGTTTAGGTAAACTATAATCTCTGTGATTGAATTAGATTAAGAGGTCCATCTCCCTGAGGGGTGTTACAACTTTCAGTGCCAACATTAACAGCCAGGAAAGAACTTCCAAAAAACAAACTCTAGCTCTATTCAGGTATTTGTTCCCCTTCTGCGTGAACAAACATGTGAAGGGGTGTGGGAGCACATTTCCTAGTCCTGCCCCCTTCTGAATATAACCTTTAAACTATTCAGAATCCATCCCCAAGTTTGAAGCCTAAGGTCTGAAGCAGAGAGCTTCTTCTACTTGTGGAGGCTCCCTGCAAGATTTAGAAACCTAATTCTCCAACAACAACAACAAAATGACCTGAAAGCACTTGTTCGCCTGGCGTCATTTTTAGTTATTCTTTCAAAACATATATCCTTTCATTATGTGAAATTTTAAAAATATACAATTAAAATGTCTCCTGCAACTAGAGCTAAACCAAATCTGCTCCTCAAAATTCTCCTCTACATATCTTGAACATCTTCTGATATGCTGAAAATATTTGAATATTGTTTACTGAAAAGAATACTGACGTTGGCATGTGATTTCTAAGGGTTTTGTTTTTTTACAATCAAGTGGTATATACACTTTGTTAATTAATTAAGATAAATAAATGGGATCTTGATACCCGAGGGAGAGCCTACCCCTAAAGACTCCTGCCTAGGCATTCTGATTTCCGGTGGTGGTACAGGCTCCTCCACATGGCACCAGTGGGAGCTGTTCATTATGTGGAAATGCAGGGGAGGGTTTTCTCTGCTGTCATACCCCGACTGTAGAATGCCTTCCCCTCAGAGGCTTCCTTGCCATCATAGTGGGTCTCATTTTTACCTGGCTGTTAACTCAAGCATTTTGGGTGAGAGGGGTATAAGTTGCGGTTGTACGTGAGCTAGCTGCCACTGTATTTGAGATGCTTATATTGATTTTTATTGTTCATTATTAGATTTTATGTGGTGAGTTAATTTTTTAATTTTTAATTTTATGGTTTATGTTGTGTTGTTAGTTTTATAGATTGTAACCTCTCTTGAGATCCTCAGGTTTAAGGGAAGATTAGAAATATAACAACCACCACAACCACAATAAGTATTTGGTTTGCATGTAAAGGTAGTTCATCTTTAACAGTACTTGGTGGTTGCAAGAATATTTAATATTTTAATGTATTTGATAAAGGCTATGCAAATATGTTTAGTATTTAACGGTATAAAACAGTATTCTCTATTTAGTCAGTGATTTGCCCTTGTCCAGAACCAAATCAGTATGGCATGGTACAATGTTAGCATGGTGTCAAAAAGTCTGATTCAGTCTTAGGATCAGTTCAGCCTTAGGAAGACATTGATACCTTATAGTGTTTTAGTTGATGATATCAAAACAGTGCCTGTTAGGAATGGCACTGAATCTATGATGCAGGAACAACAGAAGACATGCCACATGTGATCCAAGCTTTAAAAAGTGGTCTTCTGTTAACAAATTCCAGGAAATGGATTATTAAAAAAAAAAGCTGACTTTGCCTTTGGTCAGTCACACTATCAGTTTAAAAATATCTTATCAGTTGATATCTGAGTTGACCCCTTTGCTATTTTTTGGAGTTAGGTTGGTATCTAATTTTTTATTACCTTTGCTAATGTCCCTGTCTTTTACTGAGACTCTTTGATCACCAACCAAATCTATTCTGGTCTGCAGATTTTGCTGTTTTAATACTTTGTCATAAATGTTGTTATGGCTTATGGCTGGAACAAATAAATAAATATGAATCTGAAGTATTTAATTGTGAACCAAATCCAGCTTCTGTTCCCAAAATGAGGAATGCATGGCAACAACCCATCCAAGAAGTGACCATAGCACAGAATGATGGATAGTCTGTCTTTTATTTGAAGAGCACAGATCAACAGATGCTATTTGCAGGGTTTAATCCCCTCACAACAGGCAAAATCATATTGAGCCATGCACAAACAAGAAACCAGCATTCTTGTGTATACTTTTTAAGTTAGGAGGGAATAACAGAGACATGGGAAGGCTTAGAGAGAACTTTAGATGAGGGGTAGCTAAGCTAATGTCCTTCAGATGTTGTTGGACTACAACTCCCACCATAACTGATTACTGACCATGTTGGCTGGGGCTGATGGGAGGTGGAGTAAGAGCATCTGGAAAACACCAGATTGGCTCAGTAGCTTGTTGTCATGGTAAACATTTCTGAATTACTTTGTTATTTTCAAGCAGATATACTTAGGAAACTCCATTAATTGTTCATGGAACGGACATATTAACTTTTACACACACACTTTCTCTCTTGGTTTCCTTGGTTCATAAGGGCACTGTGATAGCTAAACTGAGAAGATACAACGTCTCTGTTTGTGCGCTTATCATTACATTTTCCAATGTAGTAGGAGACAAGGCCTCTATTGCCTGTAAATCCCCGATCCCATTGTCCACAGTCTTCCCACTGCATATGGTACATCTAGGAATGTACCTAAGTTACAGTAGACCTATTAAAATTAATGGACCTAAGTTAGTAATGTCTATTAATTTCAATTACTCTATTCAATTTATCTCTACTTTGAGTAGGACTAATGTTGGATACAATCTCTAAAGCAGGGATGGGGAAACCTCCAGCTATGGGCCAGATTTGGCCTGCAAGCCCATTTTCCCCAACCACACCCAGCTGCCACACATCTGATATAATATATGATGTCAGGTGAGGGGCAGGTGGAAATGTGGCTAGATCAGCTGCTTGTGCAGCCAATCCTTGCAGAAAGCAGGACTGAACTTCCTGCACATCAGCTGATGGACAAGGAGTTCAGTTCTGCTTGGTTCAGGCAGAGCTTGGAAAAGTTACTTTTTTGAACTACAACTCTCATCAGCCCAATCCAGTGGCTCTGCTGGCTGGGGCTGATGGGAGTTGTAGTTCAAAAAAGTAACTTTTCCAAGCTCTGGTTAGGTACATGAGCTGGTTCACCACAGTAACTGGCTGGCACATTGAAATCCTGCTGAAAGAAGGATTGCATTCCTTGTGCATCAGCAGATGCATGGGAAGTTCACCACCCACCTGTCAAAGTTCGCCCCAAAAGTGGGGAAGATAAAGATCTGGTCTTTCTGGCCAAAAACTTTCTCTACCTCTGTCCTAGACTTCTGTTCACCATAGCAGGTGGATGACAGAGACAGGACAGTGGAGTAAAATGTGAGGAGGTAATCACAGCTGCTTTATATCCTGCTGCATTAATATTTAACCAGACACGAACATTTTCCAATTTGTTTTCTGGCAACCATATGCTCAATTTGCTTTAAAGATAGAAACAAGCTAGAGACGGTCTCTCCACCTTGCAAAGCTGAGTCAACTTTTGACTGCAATGACAAAATTGCTGCCTATGCCAAACTTTGTCAAATACATTTTTCATGAAAAAAAATTCTGCGATGTGTCTTTTTATCCCCATGCCCCTAGAAGAGGAAGGGCAGTTTGTAAAAATTTCTTTGAATATTCTCCACCATTTGTTATAGTGGTTACCAGTTCCTCCCCAGCCCAATACACAATGCCCCAGAACAATGACAGGTCTGGGGCAATGTGGCAGATTCAAAATGGTTGCTGCTGTTATCGCTTAAGAGTGGCAGCAAAAAGAAACCAAACAATAGAAACAAAACCATCAGCCACTAGTATAGCGCTGCTAATGGTGCACCCTAATCCCAAGAAACTGCCAGAACATTTATACGCTCTCTCGAGAAATTAGGAGAAATGGTCCCCCCATTTCTCTGCCAACAACAGGGTGGAGAAGGCCATTTGTGCACAGCTCTAATCATAATTGACATGTGGCTAACTGATTGCAAAATCATAATTTGCAACACACAACACTAAGAATGCACAAATCTGACCATTTTGGCTTCTCATTTTTTTCAGTCTTAAGTTCAGCTCTCCACATTTCCACATCAGTTTGCAGATTTTCCTTTAAAAATCGTCATGAAAATTCATCAACAAATTTCTCCTAATATATACATGTTGGTATGGAATTTAGCCTAATATGGATATTTTTGCAAAGAAATATTCTGTAAAACAATGCATGTTTGTATGCTTTGTTCAGCAACGTACGCATTTTAGTACACATTTGTGGCAGGAGAACTGCATTGCAAAATTTGGAGAATAGCAAATTCCAAATGTTGGCTATGTTTCACCTCACATATTTTTTTAAAAATGTGAATTAGATAGGTTCACTTTTAAATGTGAACTGAATTGAAGTTCTTCATTTTCCCTATGAAAGGCTTTGTTTTACACTCCAGACCATGCTTATTATGGAATAGACCAGGGGTAGCCAACATGGTGCCCTCCAAATGTTGCTGGACTACAAGTCCCATCAGCTCTGACCACTGGCCACATTGGCTGAGGCTGATGTGAGTTGGAGTGCAGCAACATCTGGAAGGCCACTGCTTCCTCATCCTTGACATAACTTTTCATAGTCTACAGTTGACTTCATCAGATGCATGAAGTATTATCCTGAGTTATAGGTGGTGGTGGTTGTAAACAGTGAGGTTACAGAAGGAGATGAGATGAAGAAAAGTACAGCTGGAGATAATTACATTACTGACATTACTTTCTAAGGGAGTTATTTTTCTCTTTTGTCATTCTTCTCCAGAGCAGTCTCTTCTTCTCCCCTGATATCTGAAGCAGCCAACTTTCACTTCAAAGGCTAATAACTTACTAAACATAATCATAATGCAATGCATACAGGGAGAACCATAAATAACAAAGGTATACCAATTGTGCTGCTAGACAGAGATTATTACAAATACTAAACAATATATTTTTTTAAAAAAACCTTTTGAGTAGGAGTAAGGATCCCTGTGTTGCAGGAAAATTTCAGAGTATATTTTCCAGCCACCATCCCCACCCATACTAATTTGCCATACTAATTTGAAAACTGAAATTGCTTTCTTGGATAAGGAGTGTGTGTAATAACTGTTTGCATTTTTGACCTGGTTTCAAACTTCAGTTTTATAATTGAAAGAATGAAAACAATTAATTGAAACACATAACTCTATAGTGTTCACAATAAGGTTTTTTTTTTTAATCACTTTATTGAAACTGTGAGTGTGCCCATATGTGCCCATGGTTTGTCAGTTTAAAGGGGTGGTTACGACTGCACTGATAACAACTAAATGAAAGGGCTGCTTAAAGTTCTGCAGTCTCAGCTGATTATTACCAGCTTTACCAGCTTTGTACAGGGCTAAGGGGCAGCTGTGATTCAGTATAGCATCATACTGTGTGATTCAGTAGCTGTGATTCAGTTTGGAGTTTTATAGTCTTTATATTGGATCTTATCTAATATTTCAGGTGACTGATTAATTGATCCAGAGATGATTCTGTAATGAAACACATTGAGACACTGCTTAGGTAGCAGATTTTATTGCAAGTTTTAAGAGCATCTAAAGAAAGACCATCTTGGCTGTGAGACCCTCTCCCTGCTTGCTGGCCTTTTCCCACTTGGCCTGGAAGGGTGGGGCCTTGACTGACTGCAGCTATAAAAGGTATCATTACCTGAAGATGCCAAAGACCATCTTGGTTGTACCTGTCCCTGCAGTTGTGATGTTCTCTAGGTGGCCTGCCTAGGCTGCTGACTTTTTTCTTATTCTAACCTATCTTAGGGAGACCTCTTATGGACACGTGTAACAAGGGTCCCCTAAAGATCAGCATTGGGACCTCTGCTTTTGTAATTTGTTCACAAATGACCTGCAGTTAAAAGGAGAGGTTGCCAAGTTTGCTGATGACCAGGGCCAGCCCCAGGCAAGCCGGGGCCCTTGAGTACCAGCCTGCCCTGGGCCCCTCCACTCCCCCTCCATGATCCGTGGAACTTAAGCATCCACGGACTGCAAGACAGGAGCTTCCATGCCGCCCGCCATCCCCCCTATCCCCACGCTTTCTGTTGTTTTTTGCGGTACACGCAGGTTTGCCATCAATCAAGATGGCGGCCAAGGTTTCCCTAAGGGGCTGAAGCCTCTGCTGCCATCTTTGGTGATGACAGCAACTCGCATGTGTAGCACGCATGTGTGCCATCAGCAAAGATGGCGGCAGAGGTTTCAGCCCCTTAAGGAAACCTTGCTCGCCATCTTAATTGATGGCAAATCTGCGTGCCTCAAAAAACAATGGAAAGGTAGGCAAAGCAGGGGGGTAGTGGGGGATGGCAGTTAGCGGATGCTTCTGTGAATTGTGGAAGGAGAGTGGGGGGCCTCCTGTAGCTCCAGGGGCCCTTGGGCCAGTGTCCCACCTGGCCGCCCTTTAGAACCGGCCCTGCTGATGACACCAAATTCCTCAGGATGATAAGAATAAAAAAATAAGGATTGATTATAGGGAGCTCCTGTAGGATCTCTCCAAACTCCAGCCAAGTCTCATGATGGAAAGGAGGAGCCAAGTTTTGTACATGTGACAGAGCCCAGTACAAGGTGCATGGCAGTCAGGGCTGGATTTATGTACAAGCTAAACAAGCTACAGCTTAGGGCCTCACATTACGACGGGGCCTCTTGTTAGAAAGAAAGAAAGAAAGAAAGACGTTTACAACATTGCTACCGGGAAACCATAAACATCAAACAAAATGAAGATAATTTTTGGTAGGTATTGAATATCATTGTTGTGGCTTGCTTGCCCACAACAGTAAAAAGTAAACAATTGTACAGAACTTTGTACACATGCAGCCTTTTGGATTCTTGCAGAAAACAGCCCGTGTGTCGGCGTCGACTGCGCTAACCCTATAAGTAATGCACATATGTGGAGACGAGCATTGAGCATATGGTCAGTGGTTTGATATGTGTAGTGTGTATACGTGAATTCGAGTCAATTACGAATACAATTTATTTCGATACGTGAACCACTGTTGTGCGCTGTTGTGAAGTAATGACGAGCTTTGCATCTTGCAATAAAAGTAAAAAGGTACATTCCTTATCTTATTTTTTGTAGTTAGAATTAATTATTATATTATTATTCTTACTATACAAATTAAACCAGTGACTGCAATGCTCATGTATCTATTACACCGTTTGACAAACAGAAAAGCGGTGACACCAAGAGGGAAGCCGGGGTAATTCAGGACAAAATGGAGGAACTGGAATTTATGTTTATGCTGGTTTTATGGAATTCTGTATTGGAATAGTTCCATAAAACTAGCAAAACATTACAAGATATGCAAACATTGTTGAGTACATGTGTACTTTTATGGGGAAGTGAAGCACTTTCCTCTTTACATAAAGAAAAATTTCCCACACAAAAAGTTTTACTTACCAGGATATATACAACGTATTTAATTGAGGACAAAGTAGAGTCTGCCTTTCCTAATGTTGAGACTGTATTTTGATTATTCCTTAGCCTGATGATTACAAATTCTTCAGGGGAGTGATCATTCAGCAGGTTGAAGAGAATAAAAAGTGAATACCTAACGATACATCAAGAGAAGCTTTCATCTCTAAGCATTTTGTGCATTGAAAATGACAGTTTATTGTTTAATGACGTAACTGATGATTTTGCAAGTATTAAATTGCGTAAAAATGTTTTGAATGTGTTTTTTCTAAATTTATACTTCATTAACATAACTTTTATGTTATACATGGTTTAAATTTTTTATTTAAATGTATTGTTCTTACAAAACAAAAGAGAATGTGCAAAGAATAATTACTTATTGTGATTTACATCTAATTTATATATTATAACCTTATATTATATTAATTGTGTTATGTGCTGACAAACTCCTAAATAATGTGCACACATATAACTTGCATTTTTAATACCTATATTACACAACTATCAAATTCCATTTAATTGTAAAGGCCGTATTTTGCATATAAAATTTTTATTATTTGTTGAAGAGAGAAGGGCCTCACTTGCGTTACAGCTTAGGGCCACAACAAGTTTAAATCTAGCCCTGTTGGCAGTACTGGTACAGTTTACAGGTGAGATCCAGTGTAGCCTAAGCTGGTTTCTGCTCTTGCAATGGGGATTCTCTTTCCTCTCTTCCCATCTGCAGACCCCCATGTGCCCCCAAACTGTGTTCTGGAGGGTTGTGGGACCATGGATCATATTTTGGGGTCAAATGGTGGCTGGAGGGGGAGAAGAGAAACCAGAAGGCCCATTGCGCAAACAGATCTCCATTGCACAAGAGGCAGATTTACAATTACTTAAGTAGCTAGACTTTTGGGGCCTAAATGCTTAAAAATGAAGTCATTTCTTTCCTATATGCTTTCTAAATCTAAAAATTGAGTAATATAATTCTGGGTAATTAAGACCCTATATTAAAAGGGAAGTGTGGTGTAGTGGTTGGAATGCTGAACAGAGACTTGGGAGATCTAGATTCATATTGTTATCCTTGTTCATCCAGAAAACCTTCTGTGCTCAGTTCCAGTTGTGTTTAGTGACAGTTGGTATTGCACAGTAGGGAGGAGAGCCTGGCTGGGAGTCTATAGTCTGTGAGTTCAAATCCCCGCTCGTGTCTCCTGGGTGTCAAGCCCAGTTGCCCCCCAGCTGGCAGTTGCGGACAAGGAAGGGGCTGGCTTGTGCAGCTGTGGCAAGCTGAGCAGGCCCTAGCCAGCTGGGGAGGACTAGCCTCAGAGGGAGGCAATGGTAAACCCCCTCTGTATACTGCTTACCATGAAAACCCTATTCATAGGGTAGCCATAAGTCAGAATCGACTTGAAGGCAGTCCATGTGTTTAGTGTACCTCACAGAGTTGTTGTGAGGAAAGATGTGAGAGTCATGTATGCCACCCTGAGTTTCTTAGAGGAGGAATGAGATAAAAAAATGAAATGAGCTCAAGCCCTGGATCCTTTTAGGTTCTAGCAGTGCCTTTTGTGGTGTCATAAAAAAGCTGCAAAATGTTAGTTTTGAAATATATGATCATTGTATGTCTTTTGTCAGGGAAAGGGAGAGGCTCTTGTAGAATTGCCTACTTCATGTGCCAAAATATCTTGGCTAGCCTTGGAAGCTGTGCACCTTGACTTGGGAACCATATGTTGCTCTGCTCTGGGGAGAAATCTGATTCAGTTCACATTTACAGCCAAATCTATCAAATTCTCAGTTTCCAAGACAATATGAGAACTGAAACACAGCCATTCTTTTTTGCACTTTGCCATGCAGTTCTCCAACCATTGTTTACAAAAAATGCATATATTAGGGCAAGTGTGCATAATATAAATGAATATATTAATGAGAATAACATACAGAAGTGTGTTATTAAGAGAAGTTGCTTGCAAAAATGTGTACATTACTCCAAACTACATACAGAAATGTGTTTATAGGAAAAAATCTGCACTAAAATGTGGAAGAACTGTCATGAGATTTTTTTAAAAAAATAGCAAACTGTTGCAGAAATGCGGAGAACTGAGTTTCTCATTTTCCTAATCTTTGAGAACTGAAGTTGATCGATCCTTCCATCCCTAAATGTACCAGATGGCAAGGAAGGGGTTGCAATTTTGAATGCTCCCTCACATAAAAAGCTGCCTGCATGTAGCCCAGGACACCAGGAGAGATGGTTACATTAAACTTTCTAATCTGGTGTGCTGGTTTGTTACACACAGTTTTAAACAAAGCAAAACATGGGCAGCATTCAAAGATAGGAGGACCACCTACCTGAAGCAGTCCAATCCAGACTTCTTTCACATCAGTCTACCCTCTCATTCTGTGTAACATTTACAAGACAGGAAGCAAGGGGAATAGCATAAAAACTATACTTTTGAGGGAAAAGAAATAAACAAAAGGAGAGAAAATAGAAATCTGAAATAACGAATAGGGAGTTGAAAGATGTTAAGGAACATGCAAAACATAGACTTTATGGGTATGTTTATATCTGTCTAAAGATAATATATACACAAGGAAAAGAAGGGAGAAGCACATGCAAGAATAAGATGAAATATACAATGTATTAGAAAATATAGAAGTTGTAAAGAGTGGGTGGAGGTGGGTGACAAGGGACACAGTTAAATGCTTATAAAGGGTTACAAAATGCCCCTGAACACAACCTAGTTTCTTATAAAGAGTGCTGGCCTCTGTTCACTCTCCAAATAGACCACTTTGCCAGGTATAAATGGCTCCCTGTGCATTCCTGAGGCTGCTGACAAAGGTTATAATCAGAGACATAGAAGTTCATAGTCTGCCAAGCGTGAGTTATTGCTGCCTAGGGCTGCCCTAACTTGCAGTGTTTTAATAGGTTATGCTGGCCGTCACATAGAGCATTTATTGATTTTCCTGACACCTCTCACCTTCCCACAAACCACCTTCTCTCTTTGTTCTCCATCCGGTCGTGCATAATAACCTGGTTTAGGCTGAAATGCAGTGTGGCCCCATGCCAGGTTGTGTAAATCTGAAGGATTCAGTCATGGTGTTTAAAAGCTCTAATGTTGTCGTTTAGATGTGCTAATCATGGAGTACACATGGCTTGGGAGAACACCTGCAGCGTTTACTTTTTAATTTAGACTAAAGATATTTCTATTCATTTTTTTAAGAGAGTAGGTGGAGAATATGGTGAAAATAATTCATAACAAAGGAACAAAAGGGAATAAAAGGAGTAATGGCCCCATAAAGAGACTAAAGAGTAATAAAAAAAAACAGAAGTGGAACAATGGAAGGAAATGGAAAGTCTACTGAATTGATACTGTTGCTTTACAATACTGGTCTGAATGATGCATAAAGGAATTTGTACTTGCATTCAGTCATTCCACACTACAACCACCCAACTGACACATGTGTACAGCAAAGGCCCCATTTTAGATTTCAATTGGGAGAATAAAGATATTTCAGCAAAGGAAGAAATAAGATTCACAGGAAAATTTATGAACAAATTCAAGATTAAATTACAAAGGAAACCCAGTTTAACAATAACAATATTTCTTGTGGTTATTTTTTCCTACCTCATAAGAACAGTGGCCTTCAAAGGTTCTACTTCTAAAAAACACTTCCACCATAGATGTGTGTGACATGGAACTCCTGTGTGATGTTATTCATTCTGGACATATTCTATAATGGGCACACTTTTCTATGCACAACTATTTCTCCTCATTTTCCTTCTTGTACATACAGTATGTATTATATAGCTCATCAGAGCCACTCACCTAAACTTTGGAGTTACATACCAACATATCACAATATCAACATAAGATTGGACCCATTTAGTTAGCACCACCCTTTTTTCCTAAGAAGTCAAAGATGGCGGCAGAGGCTTCAGCCCCTTAGGGAAACCTCGGCTGCCATCTTGATTGATGGCAAACCTGCGCGCGCCACAAAAAACAACGGAAAGTGTGGGGATAGGGGGGATGGTGCGCGGCACGGAAGCTCCTGTCTTGCGGTCCACAGATGCTTAAGTTCTGCGGATCACGGAGGGGGAGTGGAGGGGCCCAGGGCAGACTGGTACCCAAGGGCCCTGGCATGCCTGGGGCTGGCCCTGTTGACACAAAACAGATTGCACAGTTCCTCAGTCCCACTTTGAGTGTGGATATCTGCATAGGTAAGGTCTACATACTGTATATAGACCTCTGTGTGGGTTGTAGTCATGTGTGATTAGAGTTTCAGTTCACATGGAGGACAAAGCTTGTAGGCTTCACCTGTACATAATTACATGCTTAGTGTGTGGGTGGGATTAGGGAAAACTGTGCAATGACAGAGAAGGGCTAGCAGTGCCCGGAGCTTGGAAGATTACTTTTAAAAAGTAATAAATTACAGTTACAATTACTTGGCAAAAAAGTAGTAATTACCCTTACAGTTTCAATTGCTCTGAAAGTAACTGATTAGTTTACTTTTCCTCAAAAGTAATCACTACAATTACTTTTCAGTTACTTTAAAAAAAAAACACGCCTACAAGGTGCTGGCCTTGGCTGCTGCACATCTAAGTAGCCTAAAACAATATTAAAACCAAACACACACACACAAGGGGTAGTAGAATATATATTTTTTATCCATAAGATTAACGGAATGGCATAACGGAATCTCACATGCCCCCCCAGCAATGATAATATCCCAACACTTGAAATCAAATTTTACACTTGAAATGCTGCTTTTGTAATACATTTCTGTTATGTCTGAAAAGAACAAGATGCTCAAAGAGCACGTCAGACAAGGAATGTCTTTTCACAGTCATTACGTTGCCACCAGTACTGAACAAGCGTTCTACTGTGGCGCTTGAAGGCATGCCTGTATTGTGCTGCAAAAAACACCACAGCACACGTGGAAAGCCATGGAGTGATGACACTTCCCTGCTGGGAGACCTCAGGTATCTCAACAATTCCTCATCAGCAGTGTCCAGCAGTTTATAGAAATACATAGTAGATAGGAAAGGCATACCTAGTTCTAACTTACTAACTTGGAGGAGCAACACCCAGGTTTGGGAGTTGCCCTCGTGGCTCAGGAGGGAGAGAGCAGAGACAAAGGTGTCTCCTCTCTCTCTCTCGGACAGTCAAACAAGAGAGGAAGGGTAAAGGGCAGAAGGAGGAAGGGCAGATAAGCTTCCCTAAGCATATCAGTCTGCAAGGGAAGGAAGTCAGTCCGAGCATCACAGGTAAAGGTAGGCAAGCCTAGCCAGGAGTTTTTATCTAAGAATTATGGCTTCTAAGAGCTGGTTGTTGGGACAGCAAAAAAATCTCTCTCTTGGAATCAAGCTGCTTGTTTCTAAATGTGTGTGTTGTTAATCTTTCACTAATAGTTGCACATAGAATTTTCTGAAGCTTGCTTGCTTTCTTTTGACAGATGCCCATTCACTTGAAGTGAATTTTTTTAGTCAATAGATTCCTATAGGTCTGAACAGAAGTGAGAATTCAATACAGCTTATTGTCAAATTAACCTTGTCACAAGGTCTTCAGCTGCAGTTTCCCATAATAAAACCTCCATATGAGGAGGGTGTGGAATGTGTGAGTTACAAATGGGGTGCACCTGCAGTGTGGCACACTAGATGCCCACAAAGTGAATGAATCTTGGCAGGTTTGCAGTCTGGCGCCTGGCGCCGACACTTCTATCTTTTCGGTGCCAGGTTAAGACCTGGCTATGCTCCCAGGCATTTTAATGCGTTTAATGTTACAATTTTAAATCTCTTTGTTTCAGTTTATTTACTGTGATATTTTGTATTTCTGTACTTTTAATCTTTTGTACACCGCCCAGAGAGCTATTTGCTATGGGCGGTTTAAAAATGAAATAAAAATGAAATGAAATAAAATGAAATAAAATAAATAACTGGATTACTTTATTGCTTAACTGCATTCCTTGTTTGCCTCTGTAATTCTCACCTTTTTTTACCCACTGTTTGAATGTCTTTTGGGAATGCCTACTGATTATTTGTTATCATTTTGGGCTGATTACCTTCAGCTATTATCTCACCAAAGCTGCATACACATGATAGATTTAAAGCACATTTCCACCACCACCCCAAAAAAGAATCCTGGGAACTGTAGTTTGTTAAGGGTGCTGGGAATTGTAGCTACAGTCCCCAAGATTCTTGGGGAAAAGCCATGTGCTTACATGTATGGTGTCTAAAGGGAGACTCCTACCGAGTGATCCTATACTCCCAGATGTAAATCTTATTGACTCCTATGGGAATTACTCCCAAGTAAGTATGCCTGGGATTGCAGCTTTTAGGTCATGCTTAACAGCCACCTTGTATCAAATTGAACAGATCGTTTCCAATCAGATTTAAACACTTTAGCCACTTAAACAGGTCAGAGTGTCATTCCCTATATTTCTGAAGCTCTGGCTGGAATTGTTGTTGCTATGGTATCACCATCCATATCACACATAATGAGTATTAGTGGGCAAGACGGAATACAAAAAAAGTGAGAGAGAAAACAGAAAGGGGATGACTCCCAAAACAGTCCAAATGAGTACTGAGCATGCTCTGTTATGGAATGCTCTCTCTCTCTCTCTGTGTTGTGTGTGTGTGTGTTTGTGTGTGTGTGAGAGAGAGAGACAGAAACAGAGACAGAGAGAGAGACAGAGAGAACCATGCGAGAAAACTTCTCAGGTAAAAGGAACATGGGATCTGCTTCTTCAAGGTGTGGTTTCATGACACTGAAAAGTGTGTATGAATTAAATCACCACATGCAGATTTTTTCTAATCTATCAATATCTTTGCAGGATGAAGGATATCAATCTAGCCTTCTCCAAATGGTTTCACCCATGTGGTTTAATTTTTACATACTTCCCCAGCAACATGGGATCACAGCAAAAAGGAGTGGCTCCCATGCCACTGTCAAGAGAGCTCTCCCGACAGCTTAAATCCAAGCACTTCGACTTAAACTGTATTGACAGTTTCCTTTACATAAAGCAGGGGTAGGGAACTATGGCCCTTCAGATGTTGGTGGACTCCAGCTCCCATAATCTCTCACCATTGGCCATTCTGGGCTGTGAGCACACTGGTCACCTACAGCAAAGCATTTCCATTAGCCACACCTGGAAGAGGACTGGGTTGATCTGCCCATCCATTGTGAAATTTCTTTGAAGAGAATTTTTAAAAATGCCCTCAAGCTGATCCCACCAGGTTTTACAGTAAAAAGGGGCAGGGTTTGACTAGCATCGTGTGCCCCCATTTTCAGAAGAGACAGGTCAAAATTACTAGATCAGGAAATGGCTAGAACAGTCTACACAAACCCTAACAGGCCAGTATAGCTGTGTCACATGGGCTATCATGCCTGGGGAAAATATACAGCTGCTCCATTGTATTTTTTTTTTTTTTAAGATTACTTTTCTGAGCTCTGGAAAAAAAAGGAAGTTCATCAGAGACAACACGTGAAGGGTGCTTGTTTTGTCCATGACATCATGCAGGTGCCCCATTGCTATTCCACGGTAAATGCCTAGGCTAGGAGCAGTCGATATGGAAAGAGGGGGAGGAGACTTTTAAAAGCCAGAGAAAATAAAGAATAGAACAGAAGCGAAGGAACACTGGTGGGATGGGGAAATGGAACATCTTCATGAGGTCCTCTGGGCTGGAGGTTGCTCTTATGTGTCCTAAATGGATTGGGAGCCAGGTATCTGTGAGTCTGCCTACACTCATATCCATCTTCCTGTGATTTAAGATTGTCTGTTAATGCCCTTCTCCCAGTAGTGTAGTGGCAAATTCAGAAGTGTAGGGTTCCTTTATAATACTCATGCTACACCTCCACATAGACACCCCCCTCACTTGCTTCTCATTCTCTGTCATCATCTCCATGCTCCACAGTCCTTCCTGCGTGTGCCTTCTCCCATAACAACAGACATCACTAGGAACCAATCAGCATGAAAGGGGAGTCTGTTTGCTGCTAAGAAGAGTCTAAGAGGTGGGGTGGGGTGGGGTAGGGGTGGGGTGGGGAGAGAGGCGTGAGGGGTGGCGGTGGAGGAGGCGACGGGGGAATGAGAGGTGACGCGAGGCGAGGCGAGGCGAGGTGAAGCGAGGCGAGGTGAGGGGTGACAGGAGGGGCGGCGGTGGAGGTGGAGGCGGGGAAATGAGAGGTGAGATGAGGTGAGGCAAGGTGAAGTGGGATGGGGCAGCAGGAGGTGCAGTGGTGGCAGTGGGGGAATGAGAGGCGGCGTGGCGGGGGACAGTAGAACATGCTGTGGGGACGGAGGGTGGCCCAAGCGGTGGTGGGGGTGGCAGGACATGCAAGGGGGATGGCAGGAGGTGCAAAGAGGACATGGGGAAGACGAACAGCTGAGGGTGGCAGGATGCATGGGGGAGTGCGCACGCACACACACACATCATCATCACTCATCTCCACAGCTCTTCACCGCCATTCTGCTGCTGCCTTCTTTCATGCTGTCATCCTTGTCCTGGCTTTTTCCTCCACCATCCATTTTTTCTCTCTCAGGCACTCCACGATCCCTGCCTATTCACCTCTTCCCTCGTGCCTCCTAACACAGAGTACGAGGGGAGAGGCTGCGCAGAAGTCCTGTGTGAGGCACATGTCTTGTGTCCACCAGTCACAGGAGCTGAAGACTTCTGCTTGATCCCACCCCCAAGTAACATCCAAACCTAATGTGAAAACATTAAAGCCGTGGCTGAAAAGTAGGGAAATTACTAGTTGTTCTGTTACTTGCAAAATGTAATGGAATTACCCACTCATTAGTTTAAAAAGTAGTGAATTACAAGTAACTCGTTATTTCTAATGAGTTACTTCCAAGCTCTGGCAGTGCTGTCCCATTGCCCCTTTGCACCCGTGGAGCCTTCCCACAGTTAACACATGATGGGGGCCAGTGCCAAAAGTCCAAATTGCATCTGCCACTCAAAGTGTGTGTTTTGCCCTTGCAAGTAGCCCATAGCTTAGAACATTTTTCAGCTATATGAAATTACTGCTTACAGCTACATTTACCACCACATTGGTGTTCCGTTCATTTACAATCATGCATGAACAGTCCCTTTAGGTAGGAAAACATATACTAAACCATAGAAGATTTCACAGTTAACTTTTTTGGAAGAGTATTACTAGCAGAAATTTGAAAAGTTTAGTCCCAAAAGGGAACTCTTCCATAGAGACTTCTGCTATGCAATAACATTTTCAAAGGTGTCTCAGTAAATTCAAAGTCTCCTGATTGTTCATAATGTTCCAAACTTTAAGCCCTTTGGAAAATCCTCCTAATGCAGATGTGCATATGAAATTGTAATCCTCTCTGGATTTTTTTGTTATTATTTAAAGAGACCATCACCTGGAAAAATACTCTAAAGGCTTTAAACAGGTATAAACACAAATCTTTACAAAATCAATATATATTAAATGAGATTGAAATTAGTTGTTTCATTTGTACACTGTTTGTGCTGCTCCTCTGAGACTTTATTAAGGCTCTTAATGTAAAAAAAATCTTTTAGAAAAATGCAGTACTTAATGGCTATTGCTATTTATATACTTCCATTAAGAAGGAAATGAGTGGAAATGTTTTCAATTGAAATGCTAATAGAAAGGGGGGGGACTTAATTTTCCATGAAGGAAAAGTCATTTCTGCTTATATTAAGTATCTCCTTGAAACATTATTCTTCACATCCAGATATTTTTTTCTAATTAAATAAATCCATATTTGCCTCTTTTAGTTATCAGGATGGTTTTCATAGACACTGTCAACTGTCAATAATACTTGTAACTTCTTTTGAATTTCATCCATGAAAGCATGCACATAATACATCTGACTAGGATTGAAGTTAGCAATAATGGTGGGGATGTACTTTCTCAAAGGTTTCCAAAATGGACCAAAAGCTGTGTATCCTGTAAAGAGTAATAGAACCATCTCTGTTCAAGGCTACTTAAGGCTGTCATTGTTAGCTTTTGCATAAGACTGCACAGCAAGTATTGTTGGCTGCACTAGTCATTGCTTAGCATGCCCTTTTCCTTAATGCTATTGCCTTTGAATATGAAGCTACATCAAGCCATTTGCCCATCTAACTATGTTTTCCCAGGTCAGGAAGGCTGGAGCTTGGACAAGAGCTGTAGCTTCAATAATGAAGCAGCTCAAACCAAGAGTTTATATAGGAGCTGGAGCCACCTTCCTGGCTCTCAGGCAAACTCTTTTCTGGGCAGGCATTTCCCTGCACTTCCCCCTTACTCCTGAGTAGCCTCATGTACATCTAGCTGGACACTTTGGCCTGACTTGCCATCGCCTCTGCCCCTGTGGTCCTGAAGGGGATGGGAGGCTCTGAAAGCCAGCCAGGAACCTCGGCAGCTGGTGTGGGGACCCCTAGTCCTACTGCAGAGATGTCAAGGTCTGATTGCTCCTTAGTCATTGACACTGTGGAGATCTTCGGGAGGATCCTGTTCCTCTTGCTTCTCATCAGAGTAGATCTCAAGTTTTGGGCAGAACTCTGACACTGACCACATACCAAATGCTTTAAGGTCTTTCCTAAAGCTGATATCCTTCATAACTGGCCATACCAGGGATTTAAAATGAAACCCTATAGCAGTAGATCCACAGTTGACAGCATTTGTTCAGCACAATCCTATGCATGTCTACTCAGAAATGAGTCCTGTTGGGTGCAATGAGGTAATTGTGGATAGGATTGCAGCCTTAACCTGCACAACTGTGGAACCTGCACAACTATCTGAACACCTACAAGGCAACCAGCAAACACTTCTGTTCCTTGCCATAGATTTCCTTGTTTCTCAAATCAAGAAAATCTTTAGCAGTTAGGGCTATGTATCAACTTTGGTCAAAATCTAAATACTGGAGTGAAGCAAACTGCTTCAGAGGTATTCGGACCTCTGATGTGAAGTGAGGGTGCTTCCAGATTGTTGCTATTTTGTGGGTGGGTTTCAATGGTGTACTGGCAAATCCATGTGGGGCAATTAAGGTGGATTTGGGCTCTTACACAACAAACCCACCCCCAATCCAAAAAAAAAGAAAACCACACCAGACTTTTTATGATAAGGAAAGTGGTGGGAAAATGCACTGAAAAACATGGGATAACAATAGCTTGATCTGACTTTATATAACCTCCTTGCAAACAAATCAGGATAAATACTAAATGAACAGACAATGTCTTATAACATCCCCAAAACACTGTACAAACAAATCAGGACAAATGTTTAATAAACAAGTTCTCTGGAAGTGACCTGGGTAGGGTTGGGGGAGAAATTTAAAGCTAATTCTATCAAATTCATACTTTCTCAAACAATATGAGAACCAAAATAGCCATCTTTTAAAATTCACAATTATCTGAATTTTGCAATGCTGTTCCCCAACCAATGTTTACAAAAAACTCATATATTAGGGAGAAATGCACATAAAAATGAATATATTAGTGAAGATGGCATACAAAAATGCATCATATAATGAGACATTGCTTGCAAAAATGTGTGTATTAGTCAAACCAACATACAAAAGATGTGTTTATTAGGAGAAATTCACACTAAAATGAAGAATTTTCATGAGGATTTTTTTTTTAAAAAAAAATGCAAATTGTTCTACAAATGTGGAGAATTTAATGTAAGATTGGAAAAATGAGAAATGGAGAAAATTGAAATTTCCAGAAACTTCCATCCGTAGACCTGGGTCTTGCCTAAATAAGTCCAAAATGAAACTGACTGCTCCCAAAGCTTCAGACCCACTTCAAAACTTTGGCAGGTGCTTGTAGGCACCTCCCAGCCAATTGGATGCATTTCTGAACCTCACCCAAGCTTCTGATAAAAGGAAATTATCCTCCCCTGGGGAGGGAGAGGAAGCGGTTGTAGTTTTGTAACTGACAGCTTCTAACCAAAGAATGACTTGACAAAGGCTCTCCAATCATAGTGCTTTGGGAGAGATGTTGAAGTAACACATCAAAAGTTATTCTGCTGTTTTCGGTCCTCTTTTGCAATTTGATTCTCCTAGGAACAGCAGTGTTGAAAGAATTCTGGAGTTAGTAGTGTCTGTTTTCCTCCTGTGATCTTCTTATTCCAATCAAGATAAATTATTTCATAAACTTCAGTCCCTTGCATCTGAATTCTTAGGTACTCTTGCTGTTTACATCTTTCTTGAGTGTTAGTTACTATGTTTTTTTAACACGTTTTTATTATTTATATTGTGGACAACCAGCCATTAAAGAATATGCAACTCTATAAATATATAATTACAAAATCAAAAGAGCAAAGATGAAGATTAAGAGCTAACAGTCACTGAATGTCTAAGAGATATTACTACATTCAGAAACATTGCTACCTGTTCAGTTATTAATATATTGGACCTTCCAAGGAAAAGACTCAGAAGAGTCACTAAAGATCAACTGGAAAAGGAGTATATTATATGTTCTCTGGCCCCTTGATAAAATCTACAGTAAAAAAAACCCACATAGGGAACTGTTTCAAGTTTCATTTGATTACACAGACAGCACCTGTCCTTGACAGGCACTTTAGCAAATCTGCCCTCTAACGCCTTTGAAGGTAAAATGTTGAAACGTGCCGGCAGAACAGCTCTTCTGTACTTTGCTATTGTTAGAATGTGTAAGTATGGCATACATTGGTTAAAGGCAGACCAAGTCAGGCCCAATGAGTGTAGTGAACATGGCCTATTGGCTAAAGCATAAAGCTCTTGGACATCCATATCTCATAATCTCTGTTTAACAATGGATTTAACTTGCATTGGATCCAAGGACAAGAGATTGGGACAAACCAACAGTACTCATTTTACCTATTAGCTCTTTTTTTCCAGGTAGACATAAAAGAAGTGAATAGCACCTGATAAACAAGAGGTACTGGGGAAGCAGAAGAGCAGATTTTTAGCCAATAACGTGTAGAGTGTGTCCAAGTTAAATTGCTTAATGAATTCAGTCCAGCTTCCAAATTAAGGGCATCATTAGCTACACATTTGGATATACCCAATATGACTCTAGGAAAGAGGGACAGTTCCTTCTAGAGAAAATGCAAGCTCAGGAAACCAGATTGAAGTGCCATATAGAATCTGGCTACCTACCTTTGCTTTATGCACTTGTAAGGTTGCTGGAACAAATTTGTCTCCTTTTGTAAAGAAAAACCTAACTGTGTGCTCTGCTTTTGCCTTCGCTAATTTGGCCTGCATAATCCACTTGGTAGAATAAAAGAACCAAATCCCAAGATGCTTGTAGGAGTCAACTTGTTCCAACCTGTGTCCATGCATGAACCAGGAATACTTAACCCTCCTTTTTGAAAACACAATGACCTTTCTTTTGGCATAGTTAACCATAAGATGTTCTTACCTACTAGGTAACGGACTTCACCCCCCCCCCCTCTCTCTCTCTCTCTCACACACACACACATTCACTCACTTCTGGTTCTAGTTGCATTTGATTGAATGTCAATGTTATAATAATAGAATAGTAGAGTTGGAAGGGGCCTATAAGGCCATTAAGTCCAACCCCCTGCTCAATGCAGAAAATGAAGTTAAAGTATACCCAGCAGATGGCTATTGCTGCTGCCTCTTGAATGCCTCCAGTGTTGCAGAGCCCACCACCTCCCTAGGTAAGAGTTCCACTGTTTTATCGCTCTAACAGTTAGGAAGTTTTGCCTGATACTCAGCTGAAATCTGGATTCTTGTAACCTGAGTCCATTATCCCATGGCCTGCACTCTGGGATAATCAAGAAGAGATCCTGCCCCTCCTCTGTGTGACAACCTTTCAAGTTCTTGCAGAGTGCTATCCTATCTCCTCTCTATCTTCTCAAAGCTAAACATGCCCAGTTCTTGTTAAATATTTGTAGGTTGTGTGTCTGAGTAACTGTATAATATCTGTTTGACTCTGTGTTGGTGTTCTTTGTTTTGTGTAGTAGTGTTATTTACACACAGAGATGTGTCATAGCATACACAAGAACTACATTACTATACACTTTTAGATTTCAATCAAGTGTCATCCATCAAGGATAAAATACGATCTTGGCGAATATTATACTATCCCCAAGGCAGTTTCTGTGTGAAGACAACAGTAGTATGATAACTTCTCCCGGTTAAATCGACTTTAAATTCATCTCTCTCTCCTAAATTTGACATGCTTCATCCCCTCAGAAGGGGATTCTATGTTCAAAAGTTTAACCCAGTTCAGCCCCAACTTTTTTAAAAAAATTGTAGGCTGTCCCCCCGTTTCAAGTCTCAACATTTATAATCCCCTTGTACAAAAAAAGCTGCACCTATTTGTCTGAAATTTGAAAGGCATCATCTACTCAGATATGGCTACTATGCCTGTGAATTTTACCAAATTCTACGAAAAAGTTATAAGCATCTCCTTCAGATTTTAAAGACTATTATCTCTCTCTTCCTCTGTCTCTCTCTCACACACACCTTCAGACCTGTATGTCTGAAATTTGGCCTGCTTAATTCCCCTCAACAGTGGTTATAATTTTTAATTTATGACAACAGCATACTGTTTCCCTGACAGGGCACTTGTTGATTGTTCTCTCCCCTCTCTTTCTATTATTTTAATTGTTGTTGTTGTTGCATATTTATGTATCTATATAAGGAAAATTAAATAAAAATAATTTTAAAAAACCCAGTGGCTACTATGCCTACAAATGTCAGCCAATTTATCCATTAAAAAATTGTAGCCATTTGTTGATCTCCCCATCACAATCAATGGAGACATCTGAAGCTTCAGAAACTGCGGTCCTATTCCCCTCTGCCAGCTTTGCTGTTGAGAGGGTGGATCGTCTTTTGCACCTGGCTCCAACTCTTATGGGGCATGACACCTGGTGCCAGGTGCAGATGTTTAGTCTGCTGTGGATGGTGTGCAGAGCCACCTGATAGGCTGGCTCTTGCACTCCACCCTTTCTCCCATTTATTGCAGGTTTCAGCAGCACCCACCTCCCCACCTATGACCTTTTCAGTGTGGGCTTAGCTGGTCGTCACTAGGGGGGCTCACAGGAATTTTACCTTCCTTTGTTTTTTTGACTGGGAAGTTTTTTGTCTATGTCATATTGGATTGCAAACTGGTGGTTGGGTTAGGTAAAAAGGCTGTTTTGACAGGTTTACTGTGGGACTAGGAAAAATGGGGTAAGTGGAAAAATTGATGGTAACCTTGAGGCAAACTTCCAGAAGGTGAAGGGGGTTTCCTTAGACCTGTCCTCAAGACTAGATGGTGGGGACAGGAGCCCTCCTTGAGGACTGCCCAGATCACAGGCTCAGTGCCTCAAGGCCAGTGCTGAGAGTGATCTGGACAGAATTCCCTAGGCACAGTTAGGAATAGGTAATAAAACTACCCTTGGGCCTAGAAGTAAATAGTAAAACTCCTCGAGCCTACAGCCAAAGTTCCTCACCCAAAAAACTGAGGATTTGGGTTTAAGCTTTATAGCACTCAGATTTTAGGAGTCCACACTGATCTTTAATATTGATTTAGCTTCCTGCCACAGATCTTAATTGATAATTGGCTTAACTGCCTTAACTGATCATTTGGCTTAATTGGTGCATTTGCTTAGGATGATAATTGGTTCAACTGGTTCATTTTGTTTTAATTGGCTTCTTAAAAATATTGCCCTTTTTATCCCATATTCTGGGTCTGCTTCATCATTTTGGGGGGTCAAGGTGCAAATGAATCAAAGTGAGCCTTTGTCCTGTATCTGAAGCAAACCAGGTCTTGTCTGAAGTGAAGCAGCCCCCTACTGAAAGCAACAAAATGACTTCTGGTGCATTTTTTTCTGTGCACACACATAGTAGCAGGTTCCTCAAAGATGATCTTAGTAGGCAGGTGGACTTGTCAGAAAATGCATTTTATATATCCCAGGGATGTAGGGACTCAGGCTGAAGGACTTATCACTACATAGGCCACATAGATTTGTTTGTGCCTCACAGTAATTTATACAAGGATAACAGATACTTTGCATTTCAATGTGAAATCATTATCATTTTTCCTGTTAGTTCAATAACCACAGGCATCTGAAATAGACACAACTCAGCTGAAATCAAATCAATATGTGTTTTTAATCTGGGTCTTCCACAATATGATGGAAATTACTGCTGATCTATGTCACTTATATCTTTTTTGTAGGCAGAGGAATCTGTGTGCAGGTATCTAGAATGGGTAATGGTCTGGATGAGAGCTAACAAACTGAAACTCGGTCTAGACTGTTTGGTATGCAGGTGGCAGCTGTGGCCCAGGAGAACCTTTTCCCAACTACACCTAGTGTTCTCCTATGCTCTGTCCTGGAAGACAAATACTGTGCCTCCATCATACGTTCTTGGTATAGCTAAATTAGATTACAGGAATGCACTTCACATGATGTAAGTGTTTGTGCATGTAAGTGTGTGTGTACGTGTGCCTTTGAAGACTGCCGAGAAATCTAGAATACAGCAGCCAAGCTGTTAATGACAAATGGCCAGAGGTACCAAATTGTTATCATCAGTTAGTTAGCTGAAGCACCTTAGACAGCTCCTTGAAAGTTTAGACTAAAACTTGGAGCATATTCCACTGTCCCACTGACATGAAGCCATCAGTTATCACTGATGGAATATGATTATATTGCAAATGAATCCAGATGGCAAACGTATAGTTTCTGAGTTATATAAAGATTTGGATAAGGATTTGTAGACAAGGTTCAGGATGGAATTAGACTACATGGGCTAAGGGTCTGACTTGATGTACATGAACACGTTCATGTACATTACACCTTTTTTCATAAAATCCCACCAAGTTTGAACCTAAAATTCAAGACTATCCTCTGTGAACTATTCTGTGAGAGAATTAGGATAGGCATGAGACATGTCCTTTTTGCGGGAGGGTAGAAAAACAATCCACCATGATTCTCAGGTGGATTAAGAGAATTTCTGGAGGACTGTAAAGTAATCCTGTAAATCTCAATCACATACCATGTTGTTCTAAAAGATTTGGCAGGGACTAAAAAGTGTTATATTGTAAGGTCTGTAAAGCGTCCTCTAGGAACAATAAGAGATATGAGTTTGTCCCTGTAGAAATTTATTTCAGCTCTAGTAGCAGAAATCTGGGAAGCGTGTGTATGTGAGTCTGATATGATGTAGAATTCATTTTCATCACATGCATTGGTCTGCTAAAATGTTAGTAGAATTTTTTCACCTGCTTTTCTATGGGCTGAAATAGTTGTGTGAAAGGGCATGTTGGCTTACATACATGTTGGTTTTATACCAGTTTACAATCATAGCTTTCTCCAAAGTATCCTGGAACTTGTAGCTAGTTAGGGATCTCTAGCTCTTCCTGTTACAGAATTATAATTCCCAGGGATAGCTGCAATTAGAGATATGCTATAGCACTATTATACTGATTGTAGTCTTAACACTCGCCTTGCACTGCGCAAAGCAGGATGCACAAGCAGTTGTGGCAGCATACAAAAAGTAAATTCGGCTTAAGTTCAGAGTTCATCTTTGCATTATGGTTATCAAACACTTTTTATCATGTCATGTTTTCTGTGATTACTGACAATGTGGTGATTGTCATCACAAGCATTTAGAATCATCACCTGACATAAGAGAGATGATGTTGATGAACAGATTATAGAAGGCTTCTTCTCTAGTCATTTTTACTGCTAAGAAAAGATGAGGGTTTCAGTGGCCATTATTTTGTTTTCAGGCCTTAGCAAAGGCGTGCATGTGAGCATGTGGGATGGAATCCCATCACCTGCAAATTTTACCAATGTGATCCCCTTTTGCTGTGATCATTTGTACACCTGTAACAAAATTGATTCTAGGAAACTTTCCTATGTGATGAATTAACACTCCTTCCCATTTATCCATAATATGTCAATATTTTTGAAATGCTTGTAATGTTTATCAATTGGACTAAGATCTAGGTTCAAATCCCCACCTAGCCATAAAGCCCACTGGGTGACCTTGGACCAGACACAGTCTCTCAGCCTGACCTTTCTCACAGGGTCTGTGTAAGATAAAAAGGAATGGGGGGGGACCATGTGTACCACCTTGAACAACTTGGAGGAAAGGTGGGATAGAAATGCAATAATAATTAAATAAATTAATTTCAGCTGCAGTAGGTCGACCCTAGCCTCAGCCCACCTGGTGAGCTTTTTTGTTTTTGTTTTAAATGATAATAATCATCAAGAAGCAGCAATGTGGTTGTGGTGAGGATGCTGCATTGTGAAGACAAAAGGGTAGATAGGTTGAGGAGGGGGGTTAGTGCTTTCAGGCCTTGGGATGATCATCCAAATTGATTACTTGGTTAGCGTGCACTTGGGGCATGAGAGAGGAGCAGAAGACAGATCAGCGCACACACTGCAAGCGTGCATGCATTCAGGCACATGGGAGGGGGGAAGCCCTCAACTGCCGTAGTGTCTTGGAGGGAGAGGTTAGGGGGGTGGAGTGTAAGTGGAAGAAAGGGGGCATGCTGGTACACACACTTAGCCTCAGAAATGGAGGGTGAGCAAGTTCTCAGCGTCCTCACTGCTCCTTGGCACCATCTGGACCAAAGGCGAGATCTGGACAGCCTCACAAATAAAAATATTTTTTTAAAAGGAGGTAGTAGCAAAGGAGGAGCCAAGAAAGGCAGACAGGCTGGCTGCCAGGAAGGGGGAAAAGCATCCTTTCCTTGCGTCATTTGCTTCACAAAAAGCCCTCTCCTCTCATTCTGAGCAAGAGCGTCATCATCAGTGAGGAGACGGGAATACAAGGAGATGGGAGTCAGCATTAGTAATCCCCTCTTCTTCCTGGTAGCTCCACCCTCCTTTGGCATCTGCCACATGTTTTATAGGCAGACGCCTGCCCTCAGAAAGCCTGAAAGATGCTTTGCCACTTCAGCAAAAGTCCTCCCCTCTTATTTGGAGCAAGGGGGAGGTGTAGTCTGCAGTGGCAGTGGGGAGCAGACAGTATCCAAGGAATGAAGACTTTTTTAAAAAAAAATCACTTATTTACTGTTTGTCTCCCCCCGGATTACTTCATGGCCCCCCTGGGGTTCACAGTCCCCAAGTTGGGAATCATTGGTGTAAATGAAGGGTTTTTAAAAATCATTTGCAAAAAAAAAATCATACTATATATTTTATCTATCAAATAACTTTTGAACAGAAAATAGAAAGTGTAAATGCAGCTTATGATGGTATAACAATGTGCTACTGTTTTCTGAATATAAGGAGTTATACAAGTTTAAATTTTCTTTGGCTGCTGAACAGGGCAGTTTATTTGTCTTATTCATACCCTGTTTTGAAAACCTTCACAACATGAGGCTTTAATCCTATACTCAGTTTTCTGGGAATAAAGTTGCAATCCTAATCCTACATACCTAGGAATAAACCCCACTTAATTCAATAAGACTTACTTTGAGTAGACATAGTTAGGATTATGCTGTAAATCAGTGGGACTTTTGAGCAGACATAGGATAGGATTGTGTTGTTCTCTGTCTCCTCATCCTATTTTTAAAGCAATTAGACAGGGCTTACTTAGGTGTCACTGATGTTATTTGGCAGGAAATTAAAACTGATTTTTTTTTAAAAAAAATCTGCAATGACCAACTGACCAATACAATAAACTATTGTATGGGGTGTATGTATTTTTACATCTCCACTGTGTGTGCATGGAGTATTTCCAGTAACCCTGCGATGTAAGTTAGGCTGAGAGTTGGTTCAGTCAAGCTGCACATGCTTAAGTGTATTTTTGTGTATGTGTTGGCAAGTGTTTTTTTGGGGGGGGTTACTGTAAAATATCAGGACTGTGGAATATTGCAGTTAAAGCAATTGGGGGGGTGCCTTTGTGCATGTTTTCCCCCTCACTGCATGGTTTGTCAATATGACATGAAATATTTGTACCCCACGTTTCTTCCTGGGTCCTCCCTCCCCATTTTATCTTTGAAACAACCCTGTAAGGCAGATTAGGCTTAGAGTTGGTTCAGTCACAAGCTGCACAAGTTTTTAAAGATGTTCCTATCTTTTTAATGTTATTTTAATGTTTTAATGTTATTTAATAATGATATGATTATGGTTTTTAAACTATTTATAACTTTTGTAAAATGTCTTGTGAAGGCATAAACTCTGAAAGGCAGGTTAAAAATCTGCTAAATAAATACATCTTAAGTCAAGACTGTGGATTCAAAATAACTGTTCATGTTGGTAATATATGTACATAAGCATCAGTTGTTGCCAATAGACTGCTGGAAGATGGGGATGGGTGGGAATGTAGGGGGCCCAATCTACATGGAGTTTACTGGGCCCTGGGAATCCTGTTGGCCCCCCTGACTATCCATTGATTTTATTCCCAGTTTTCCTCCATCTGAGAAATAGATGACACACCTAGTCACTTTCTGCTCTAGTCTTTGGGTTGCTTCTTTCCTGCTTTTGTATGCCTTTCTCATCCTGTCTTTTGCAATAATACTCTTGCCCGGAGCTTCAGTGCTGCAGCCCTTGACTTCCCTGGCCTGCTCTTGTTAAATGCTTTCTCCTGAACACAATTGTGAGCTGTTTGGATGGCAAATAGGGTTGTGCAAAACCGATTCCTTCATTCCTATAGATATCTCTAATGGCACATTTCCACTGGCATCACCTGTGTGGGATTTATTTCTGTAAAGATGATACACAGTTTTTTTCCAGTGCGCATCTGAATAACTATTGTGTGTTATCATTTGCAGTGGCCAAATCACACGTCATGTTCCCCCCTTTTTTTTTTAAAAAAAAGACAACAATAAAAATAGCCCATCAGAATTACTATTGTGCAATACAAGCCAAATTGGCATTGTTATACAATAGTACTACCATGCTTGCTCAGGATGAATCTACAAACAATCATTCAGGGAATAAGCACTTCTGGGACATAAATGATGTGAAGGGAATTTAATTCAAATGCCCTAAAGGAATTATTTTCCAATGCAGCCTTGGGTCAGTTCAGCTGGAAAACAGACCTGGCTCAGAAACTGGAATGCTTATTCAATGCAAAGGACCCAAGCATAGACCACTTAGATCATTTAGACTTTGTGCATAAGGAACGTGAGGAAGCAGCGGAGATGAAACAAGAGGTTTTCCAGAAATTGACTTTTATGGCAAAAGTATAACAAGATGGCACTTTAATTGTTAACTATGCAGACCGTCCCACATATTGGATGGGGTGAGAGAGAAAAGAGGTGAGGTTGTGCTGTGGCTTGCTTCAGTTGCAGAGGAAAAGGGAGACAGGTTGTTATAGAAAGTGAGAAGTTGACAGGTAAGAGAGATAAACAGACAAAAATTGTATGGCCTTCCTTATGTTCTATTTGAAACACGGGGGGGGGGATGGAGTCCAGAGGTTCAAGGACAGCCAGTGAGCTGAGAGCTCACACACAGGAAGAGACTCAAAAAGCTTTTGAAGTACTCAAAGGACACTTAAGAAAGCAATTTTTGCTGGGCTTTCTGAGGTTCTGCTATTCTGAATCAGTATATGAGATTCTGCTCTCTTCATTCTGGGTATCTTTTGTCACCAGCACAAAGCCCTTCCTCTTCCCAATGCCTATATGAGGTTTCCCTATTCTCTGTCCTGCAGCTTTAGCTTCTCTCTTTCTGTTCCCTCCTTCCCAGCCCTGATCAACAGCACAGACTATAATTTTCTCCTTGGACCAGCTGCACTGAAAGTCATTCCCATAGCTCAGCCTTTCCCAACTAGTGGGCCACCAGATGTTGTTGGACCACAACTCCCATCAGCCTCAGCCAGCATTGCCAATAGTCAGGAAAGATAGGAATTGTGGTCCAACAACATCTGGTGGCCCACAAGTTGGGAAAGGCTGCCATAGCTTAAATTATGGGGAGAAAGGTAGGGCAAGGAACCTGTGGCCCTGCAGATGTTGTTGATGTTTCTTACATTTCTATCCTGCCCAGGACAGCAAACACCTAAGTGCCAAAACAATACAATTAACAATGAAATAAAAAACATAAGAACATAAGAAGAGCCTGCTGAATCAGGCCAGTGGCCCATCTAGTCCAGCATCCTGTTCTCACAGTGGCCAACCAGGTGCCTGGGGGAAGCCCGCAAGCAGGACCCGAGTGCAAGAACACTCTCCCCTCCTGAGGCTTCTGGCAACTGGTTTTCAGAAGCATGCTGCCTCTGACTAGGGTGGCAGAGCACAGCCATCACGGCTAGTAGCCATTGATAGCCCTGTCCTCCATGAATTTGTCTAATCTTCTTTTAAAGCCGTCCAAGCTGGTGGCCATTACTGCATCTTGTGGGAGCAAATTCCATAGTTTAACTATGCGCTGAGTAAAGAAGTACTTCCTTTTGTCTGTCCTGAATCTTCCAACATTCAGCTTCTTTGAATGTCCATGAGTTCTAGTATTATGAGAGAGAGAGAAGAACTTTTCTCTATCCACTTTCTCAATGCCATGCATAATTTTATACACTTCTATCATGTCTCCTCTGACCCGCCTTTTCTCTAAACTAAACAGCCCCAAATGCTGCAACCTTTCCTCATAAGGGAGTCGCTCCATCCCCTTGATCATTCTGGTTGCCCTCTTCTGAACCTTTTCCAACTCTATAATATCCTTTTTAAAACATTTAAAAATATTGAGAACATCTACAACAAATATAAATGTTGCTGGGCTACAACTCCAGTCATCCCTGACCATTGGCGATGCTGGCTGGAACTGATGGGCGTTTGAGTCCAAACGCATCTGGAGGGCCACAGGTACTTTGTCCTTGATGTAGGAGGATCCTTAAGGAAATTCACAACCTGTATCTGTTGAATCTTCCCAGTTTTAGCCAAAACATGCCTCCCATAGCAGAGGAGTGTCACCAAAGGTAAGTGGTAGGGATGGGCAATAAATTCAGTTCAGTTAGCATTTAAAGCCAAATTTATCAAATTTGTACTTTCCGAACCAATATGAGAACTAAAATGCAGCCATCCTTCAAAATCCATGTTTATTGAAACTTTGCAATGCAGGTCGCCAACAAAACCAGTGTTTACAAAATTCCATATGATAGGGGGAAGTGTTTGTAAAAATGAATATATGAATGAAAGCAACATACAAAAATGCATTACATGACAAGAGATGGCTTGCAAAAATGTGTATGTTAGTCAAAACTGCATACAAAAATGTTATTACGAGAAATTCACCCTAAAATGCTGGATAATTTTCATGAGGATGTTTTTTTTAAATAGCAAATTGTTGCAGAAATGTGAAGCCCTGCATTTAAGATTGGAAAAATGAGAAACGGAGAGAACTGAAACTGAGAGATCTTTCCATCCATAGTAAGTCTCTTCTGTCCACAATAATTCACTAAAATAACTAACACTTCATTTTCAGTAGTTTAGATGTTCATGAACATTCTTTGGCATCACAACTGTCACCAATTCTGAATGTATTACATACATAAGACTTTGGAAAAAAAAGTATTAGAATAAATGTATCTGGTATGCATTTGGCTAAATAAGAATTCACTCCATAGGCTGATGTGGTTCCTCTTCTTTTGTACAGAACCTTAGGTGAAAGGGTTTTTTTAAATGTTTTGAATTCTAAATTAATGGCTAAAAATAAACAAAAGAGTTGAAAATGTAGCTTACATAAGCCTCAAAGTTACTTTCTAAGAAGGAAATGACAAGAAAGGTTCATTGGGGACACTGCATGTCTTTTAAAATGATAGAAGTCTTTACAGTCATTTTTCATTTTCTGATTGCCAACAGCATGCAATGCCGCTTATTGCATAGCAGACGACATGGCTGCCTCGAGGAGCTTACTATCTATTGTGAGACTTTCATTTACATTTTGAATGCATAGGGGAACAGAGGAATATCAGCACACACAAAAAAGTGGAATGATCAACTAATTTTCAGCCCTTCTGCTTAGAATGGGCTTCAGCTGAGTTTAAGAAACAAATCACAGTTTGCTTTTCAAGGCTGTCTGTACACTGAGTTTATTGGAATAAGGAGTATCTCTGATTCCCTAGTGGTGCAGCCGAATTGTCCATATTATATACCAAATGATAAAACAAATTGCCTTGAAAACAGTCTTATCTTCTTGCCCTAGTTCTGAACATTTTCTACAGGAGATGGGATGTAGCAATAGAATTTTAAGTAAAAATAGCTTTGAGGGTTTTTCATGCATGTATGTGTGTATTTCTTTACAAATTTGTGTGCCGCATGTTACAGCAAAGAGCACTTTAGAATAGTCACATAGCTTGCATGACCTCTCCTTTGGCAATGATCTCAGAGGATAATTTATGAGAAAGGGAGAGAGGGTCATGCATCCCTTAACTACATTCTAATTGGCACCCCAGGAAGTTCATATTGCGGACTAAAAATTCAACTAATTAACAGGAGATTCAGCGTGAAATACAATAGGTAATAATACATAAAAATAACAAACAATAATCAGAACAATTTTATGTGAAGTATGAGACAGCTCATCTTATGACCCATCAAGGTGAATGCAACCCACAGCAGTGTATTGTGGCCTGTCGGATCAGATGCAGTCATACATGGCTGGCAGGCTACATTTTGCTCAGTGAGTCACAAGTTGGGGCTGCCTCCCACTGAAACCATATGCAGGAAACTTCTGAACTGAGTTTATGTGTGTGTAAACCGGGTGAAGATGCCATGCTAGCTCCATTACCACTTGTTTCAAATCCCAGAAAATCCCTATGGAAAACTGACAGCCAGTCATACATATTTGTGCAATTGTTTTATTTCTTTGCTTATGGCATTTATATAATGCCCAATCAGCAACGTCCTCTGGGAGAACATTAAAATAAAACTATAACCCAAGATTAAAACAATCAGTTCAAAAAGAGGCCAGCAGAGAAAACCAGCACAAAACTGTTAAGAGGCTGCATGAAACAGCGCTGTAACCCATCCAAAAGGGAAAAGAGAGTTTGAGAACTTAAAAAGCAATAAAACCATGGTTGTTAAAAAAAAAAAAGGTCTGGGAAAATGAAAAGTTGGCACCAAAAAGATCCTCACATAGATGCAGGGACTTCAAAGCACTGCACATGGCGCTCTCTGCAAGCACCAGCAATCAGCTGATTGTCTGGGCTTGCATAGAGCCACACGGTGCTATACACAGGGCATTAAAGGTGCCTGTCAACTCCTTTTTGGCCCTGCTGCGTCTTTACCTGCCCACATCTGACATTATATATGATGCCAAGTGTAGGGCAAGTGGGCATGGCCTGGCCAAAATGGCCTGGTGGGCCAAATAAGGAGGCCTGGTTGGCCTAAATAGGCCAATGGTCTGGAGGTTTCCTACAGCTGATTTAAAGGTTAACATCAGTACTTTGAACGAGGCCCAGATAGGAAGCTAGTGCAAACAATAAAACATTGGTGTAATAAGCTGATTGCTACTAGCCCCCATCAATAAGCCCATCTGAGGGCTTCCATAGTAACAAATTGCAAGTAATCGTCAGTTTCGTTTTGAAGGAGGCTTATGACCTGGAGAAAGTTTTATGGAGGCACCACTAGTATATGAATCCGAACTGGGTGATCTTCAATTTCTTCTCAGTGGAATTACTTCTTTAAGGGCAATTAAAAATAATTATATAACTGCAACCAATTATTGCTGTGGGGGTAGGGAGGAAGTCATTTTTAAAGTTTTAAAAAATACAGTGCCACAGAGCTAGTATATTTGTTGTGGCTATTAACCAATTGTGTGTGTTATGTGCCTCCAAGTCGATTACAACTTATGGTGACCCTATGAATCAGTGACCTCCAATAGTGTTTGTTATAACTAGTTATTAACCACAGGTTAAGGCAGGAAAATCCCTTGGACAAATCTTACCAGTTAACCTACAGCATGGCCTTAATCAAGGCTGTTTCTCTTGAACTCTGTGTCCTCACCCCATTCTGGCTTGATTCAAAGTACTACAGTAAGGGATTACTGAGATAATGCACATAATGCAAAGCACTTTGAGCACTTAAGACATGCTAGAAAAACAAATATTAACATGAAATCAGCCCATCTTCTCTGCATTGAAACGAATATATTATTGGATGATTTTTATCTCAGAAATGACACTCAAAAATGCAGACAGATTTAGTTCTGGCCTCAGATTCACATGATTGGATTTGCATTACACCATTGCTATGCTACTCACTTTACAGACAGGCAGGAAGACAGTGGGTCAGATACTAATGTGACCCTAAGACCCTGCCCCAAAGAACTGCCAATCTGAAGAGACAGCATGCAAATTAAGGATGGAATACAGAAAACTACATAAGATCAGTGGAGCAGGAAGCATGTTTGGATTGTTTTGCATAAAACTTTTTTTTGTTAACTTTCATTTTATCTGATTATTTCATTCTGAACTAACAATAGAGCTTTCAATGTAGCTGTTGTAAATCACATTTTTTTCTCCCAAGAATCATGCATTTCCAGTAAGTGAGAAGAATCATTCTAGAAGCTAGAATGATCATTGCAGTTGAATGATGGAATACAATAGACAAGGGAAGAGAAGATCACCAAGTTTCCAGCAAAGCTTGAAGAGCAACACAAGAAACATCACAGAGTTTGTTGAACACAGGAAAAAAGGTGGTAAACAACTAGTGGGTGGTGGGATAGAATATTCAATGCAGAGTGAGGAATACATAAGCTCACAGAAATAACACAAGCTCCATCTTGGACTGTGGCTAGGGAGATGAAGCTTGCAAATGTTAGCAGAGACTTCACATGAGTTTGAAAGACATCTTAAAACCACCCCTAATTTTAAAACATGACCATGGGACACGTCTTGAGATTTTTTTGTTTTGTTTTTGAACATCAAAATACAGATTTTATTAATGTAATATTAAAATATATATGCTGGTGGAGACAAGGTAGGTTGTGTATATGACTGAAACTTAGAGAAAGACTGCAAAAATATCCTCTCTTTCTATTTCCAAAAGTTGGAGGAGAAGCTTCATGGAAGCATTTTCACTATAGCAGAAGATACACTAACATAAAGAGGAAAAATCCTTTTGTTTAGATTTGTTTTTCAGGCAGCTGCCAAGAAGAGCTAGACAAGACCAAAGCCCCTTAGTCATTTCAATGCCAGTAAGCTCTTTGTTGCTTTATTTATTTACAAGTTTCAATAATTAATAGTGTGGGTTCCACAACTGTGTTTCTTTTACAGCACATAGCAAAGTATACATGCTTTTTTTGCTCTTTTTTGGGAGGGGGTGAGGAGGGGGAGAATGGATTGAAGTCTGTATTGTACTAAATGCCTTCATTCCCTGCAAAAGTGTACAGCTTCAAGTTGACAACACTGAAAGGCTATGCACTCATTGGTGTAGCTAGCTTTTGAGGCAGACATGGCTGAAACGCCATGATACTGGTTCTAGTGGTTCCAAAAAGGCATCCAATAAGCATCCTACATTAAACTCATAGAGTGACGATCTTTTTGTAGTCAAAATGGCACTATCCACACAAGTATGGACACCTTGGGGAAGCCCCAAAGTTTGTAGAATCTATAGGAGGGGGGGAAGCTAATGGAGGGAAAAATCCAAAAGGAGTCCAGTGAGGATGGAGCATGTTCAGTGGCCATGGAATGCTGACTGGATGTTGGGGACTCACAGTTGAAACCAGGAAGGGGAGGGGATGGAACAAAGTACCCTGGAATAGGTGGCTGCTTGTTGCACTTCACACTTCCTAAGGATAGAAGTGTTGTTACATTATCACTTAGGTGTGTGTTTGTTTGGCTGTATAAAGCATTCTCTGGTACACTATGGGTCTCTAGAACATCCCTTTTATACTTCATCTATATTATACAATTGTAGTCATGGTCGTATTAATGTTGCACTTAAAAACAGTGCTGAATTAAGGTAATCCAAATTCTTAGATAACAAAAGTGGAGTTGTGTTACCTGTGCAATTATGCATATTGAGAAACTTTGCATATTGTAATTCTTTGCATAATTTATTCTGCCATTTTTACTGTTTATGTGATTGAGCCTGATATTATAAGTTGAACGAGGGGGCAATCAACTCTGCAGCACACTGAAGACCTACTCCGCCGTTACTACTCAGGTACCCTTGTGAGATATTAAGATTTTTACAGGTCTGGAAGTCAGCGAGATCTTTACAGCCATAATGACTTGAAACTTACTTTTAAAAGGAAGAAATTATCCAGAAGCTCAGATCTCTGCCAAATAGCACATTGTCTGTGGTTTGTGCGCTCCCACAATGTTACCGCCTTTATTCATCTATTTTATTTGTAAAATTAAGAAAAAGTATCATGACAGTAAACATCATAAAATCAACAATAAAATTACAGCCATGATTCAAATACAGAATGCATCATAAATCAGCAGTTCAGATTAATAATACATCAACATAGCTGGATCACCCACAGGGAAAACCTGAGCAAACTGATGAGTTTTTAGCAGGTGCTTAAGTGCTAGTCGGTGCCTGTATTTCTTCAAATACATTTATTTATTTATAGAGATATTTATGTGCTACCCTCCTTGTGGCTATGTGCTACTCAGGGCAGCTTACAATTTAAAATTGCAATGTCATAAAATACAATGAAATAATTTTTTAAAAAAATAATTGCTGTACACATGCTGACTTAATATCAGCAGCGTCACAAAGCCACCCTGAGTGATTTAAGTATTATTTGGTATCTTTTGAAGGAAGAGACACAAAACTATGTTGGCAGGATTGCCATGGTGAGAATGGCTTATACACTTTTGTGCAAATAGCATAGTAAAGGGTCAAGGACAGGGAGTGGGCAGAAGACCTAATTGACATTTTTATCATTCAAATCTATCCTACCTCTGTACAAATATTTACAAGTGGGCTTAAGTTTCTGCTCTGAATATACACAGTTGTGCTTAATATACACTCCCCCCCCAAGCTATTTTCTCTAATCTGCATATTTTGCACACTAATTTGCACATTTTTGAATGGATTTTTTTTGGGTTAGGAACTGAGTGCAAAATATGAAATGTCTGTGTCTGTGTTAGAATTGCTTTTAATATGTTTTCTTTAATAATATATTTTAACCCCTTTGTAAAGATGTTTTTAAAGCTTTTTTAAAAACGTTTTAATTTGTTTTAATGTAGTTTAACGTCTTTTTATGATGTTTTAAAGTGTTTTTAGCTTTTCTGTTTGCCGCCCTGGGCTCCTGCTAGGAGGAAGGGCGGGATATAAATCAAATAATAAATAAAATAAAAAAAATTTGAAGCATAACTGGGTTCTGGTTTGGATATTGGGTCAGAAAGTGTGAATTAGGTAGCTTTGTATTAAAAGGTGAACTGAATAAATGTCTTCCTTATCCTAGTCTCCACGCAAGAATTGAGAGCGATAATTACGCTATCCCATAGAGTTGTTGTAGCTTTAGTTTCTTCTTTGACTGGGACAATAATATAATGGTCTCTGTTCACTTCAAAAAGGCAAAGCTAATTACACAGGTGGATTTATCAGCTCTTTCTGTTTGTTATGCAACCCTGAAGCTGAAATTTAATCATTTATTTTTACTCCTGTTTTTAGGTTTGGGGCCAGTTATTGATCCTTGACAATGCTTTACCTCCTGACCCTTAGATACTTAGAGGTTTTGTTTTTGGTTTGACTTGGGAGCAGCTTGTGAAAGACCTTGCTAAAGGCCTTTTCAAACTTTAAATACATTTTAATCAACCAGTGCTTCTGTATCCAATACTTTATTGACACATTCAAACAATACTGCTGAAACGATTTTAAGCTCCATTATAATGGTAATTTGAAAATATTGACTCTGTTGTATCTTTGTGTCTCCTCCACCCCCGATGCTTTAAAGGCCTTTAATTTACTCTTTCTAAGTCTTCCCTTTCTTGGACTGTGGAGAATTCTTCCAAAAAAAGCCAAGCAACCCCCAAATTTCCCCTAACATTGCAGAATATGCAGAACAGAAATACTGGCTCCATAGGGTTGCCGGGTCAGAAGCATCCCAAAACCTGAGATTTCAGGGTGGCCCTAGTGATGTCACAGGAGTGGGACCTAGTGATGTCATTAAGCATGATACATTTACAATCAACCACAGTTGCTTGGAGCATAACACTCAAACAAAAAAAAAATCTGATTTGAAATTAAGATAGAAATCTTAGCTAAATGAGGGTGTTCCCAGGTCCAGCTGAAGTAGCAGGATTTCTTCTCACCTACTTAGGGAACCTGGGTGGGGAACATTTAATCTAGTTACTTGCTTCTGGCAAGAAGGGTTTAAGTGCCCTCAGGACAGGACAGTCATCAGAAGGCCAATGTAAGAAAAAAGGAGCCTAGTGTTGTGGAAATGTTAGATGGGAGCACTCGGGAATAAAGATGGATGCTCCTGAAGGCTGCAATTCTAATCACACTAACTAAGGGACTAAGCCTCACAGAACTCAACATGACTTATTTCTGAGTAGAGATGGTTAGGATTGTGTTGTTAGTTAGGCTTGACTAGGGATCCTCTGCTAAGATATCCATATCGAAGCAGGGTTGGCAATCCCTTGCTTGGAATTCCCTGCCCCTGCCTTTCAATATGGCTTCTCCGAACATCTTTACAGACTTGACCCTTCACTGCAGAGAGAGGTTTGAGAAATGAGTAGAGTTAAGACGATTCTCTACCCTTTTCTGCCTACCCTATGGTCTGCTAAAAAACTCACTTTGACAGCCAACCCAATGCCAGTGAGTAATAAATAACAGAGAGAAAACACACAAGGTTTGGTCTAACTTCATGGGCAATAGCTTGGGAACAAAAGAACTGAAGCCAACCTCTCAGTATGTGAATTCTCTTTCACCACTATTGGGCAAGAAACAAACTGTCATGCAACCAACAAGGTACATCATCAGTGAGTTTAAGGGGGTTGAGCTGATCACATGGAACCACTGTTGTTGCTTCTATTGATGTAAGGGAGTGATCAGAGGTAAATTAAATGCAGCTAGGAAAACATAAACAGAAAACAGTGATGATTTCCTGAATGCAATATCATACCAACCACAACACAATTCCTATGAGTAAAGCAGAAGACTCAGCATCCCAAACAAGTCAGGTTTCCTAAACAAACTAAAAAAAAAAAATTGGCAGTCATTCAGTCAAGGTCACAGAAATGCCCATGCAACACAACCTGACCCGGGGGCTGTAGTTAGTGCAGAATGCTGTGGCACGATTGCTGATGTAAGTAAGACCTGAATACCCCTTTTCTGAAATCTACACTGCTTGCCAATTTGCTACCAGACCAAGTTCAAGGTGTATTTTCCATGTTACTGGTGCCACATAGTACTTGTCCTGCTCTTGTAAGAAATCAATCCTTTAATATATAAAAGTTGTAAACAAAATGCATTTTGTTATAAACAAAATGAAGTCACTGGGGCCCTTATGTCCCTTTCTTCTTTTTGGAACAAAGGAATCTGCATTATACTGACTCAGGCCATTTGGTACCAGCAAACTCAGTACTGATGACATGGACTAGCATTGGCTCTCCAGGATTTCAGGCAATAGTCTTTTGGACATTTGCATGCAAAGCATGTGCCATACCACTCAGCTATAGCACTTCCCGTGTTTAAAATATTATCTTTTAAAATTGTTCTTTTCAATTTACTAATGAATGCACATCATGCCTAGGACAGATCCATACCACTCATTTAAAGCACATTGAACACACATTTGAAGCACATGAATCCCACCACAGAATCATGGGAAAGGTAATTTATTAAGGGTGGTGGAAACCATAACTGTGAGGGGGAAACTATACTTCCAGGATTATTTAGGGGAAGTCATGGGCTTTAAATGTGAGTTGGATGTGATTTAAATGTATTGTGTGGATCTACTTCATAAACTTTGCCTGCAAGTGAATTGTTTTAATTAATTTTTTAAAAGTGAAAATAACCTATCAAGTTTACTAGGTGACCATGGGCTACTCACCATCTCTCAGCCTAGTCTGCCTGCCAGGATGAAAATAACAGAGGAAGACCATAACCATCACAAGGAAGAAGGGCACACTTAAAATGTAGAGGAAATAATCATGTACAACCATAGTGTGAAATTAGATACTTATCGGTACGTAGTATTAAGAAATATTTATATAAGCATGGCTGTCAAAGATGTTTGTTATTTATACAGCCTGTAAAGATATTTATAGTACAATCCTATGTTTGTTTACTCAGGAGCAAGTCCCAATGTATTCAGTGGGGCTTATTCAAATAGGGAAGCGTGCACAGAACTGCAACCTCAAGTGATAAGGAACTTCATTCACACAACCCAAAATTCAGAATCATGCCACTTTAAGCTATTTCGGAAATGTTTATACTTGTTTTTATGGTTACTGGATTTTAAAGGGATTTATTTCTTATTGTGAGCTGCTTTGGTTTCCACTAGGCAACCCTACCTCACAGAGTTGTTGGAAAGACTCCATATATACACAAACACTGGAGATGTAAAAATACATACACCCCATATAATAGTATATTGTCAAAATCAGTTGGTCATTGCAGAGAATTCTTTTAAAAAATAAAATCAGTAGTAGTTTCCTACATAATAAAAGCAGTAACACCTGCCCTGATTGCTTTAAAACAAGAGGTCTTCTGTATCTTTAAAAGTTGTGCAGGGGGAAAGGAGAATTCCTCCTTGTGGTTTTTCCCATTACACAGTTGAAAGAACACCTGCAATTGGCTGACTTTCTCTTCTCCTAAAGATACAGGATCAGTCTCAGGCCATGGACCTGGCAACCCTATATTGGAGGAAGAGAGAATGCTTCACATCACAACACAATTCTTTGCTATGACAACTCAAAAGTGCCTTTAATTTACAGCACAATCCTAAACATGTCCACTCAAAAGTAAGTCCTATTGAATTCAATGGGATTTTTCTGGATTTGTGGGATTAGCATTGCATCTTTACTTCCTGCATATTGTGAGAGTAAGGCTCCTTTAAGAGCTGGGATGGAAGGAACAAGGAATCATGGGATGTACCTAAAGCTGAGAGGGGAACACCGGAAGCTGGATAATGAGAGAGGTCTTTTGTGTTAAAACTAAATAAAGCATTTGTTGTTCCCTTCCTACAGTTTTACAGCTTTCCTCATTAATACAAACAACAACACATGTTACACAGGTGTGGGGGGCAAACTGCAAGGTGACTGTGAAGCCTAAAAGAGTGAGAGAGAAGAAAGGTGGAACAGTTTCATGTTCCAGATATGTTAGATCTCTCCAGCCATGCTGCAGACAATTGGAGAAGATTTAAATAGCAGTTTGACCTTTTTTTCATGGAGGCCAGTGGAACTAAAAAGAAGATAGCCCTTTTACTGAATCTTGCAGGGCTCCAAGCTATTTATTTGTTTTATACCTTTTCACTAACTACAGAAGAAAAATCTAAATATGATAGTGTGGTTAACAAGTTTGAGGAACATTGCGTGCCAAGTAAAAATGGCACTTGTTGATACATTCTTCATACAAGAAATCAAAGGGAGACAGAATCCTTACCAAGTTTTGTTGTTGATCTGGAAAAGAAGAGCAAGACATGTAACTTGGGAGAAATTGCTGGCTCATTAATAAAGGGTCTGATTTTCCTAGGGATGTCAGCTTGCAAACCGAGCAGATGATTGCTAGAAATTAAAGATCTTGCTTTAGCAAAAGCAATTGAAATGTGCCAATCTGCAAAAATCCCACAAAAGGGAGTATATGTGTTGGAGAGAAGAATTCTGCTGACTCTGTAGACAAGGTTGTGACCTCTAGTAGCTATAGCAGAGTCGAAGGGGGATCTCATTCAAACCGAAGTCTGATTATATGAAACAGCAAGCTAACGTCTGCAGACAAAGTGGCAGTGTGCATGCACCAGAACAGTGCAGGGCCTACTGAAAACATGCAACAAATGCCAAATGGTGGAGCACTTTGCTGGAGTCTAGGAGCAAAATCAGTGTGATGAGAAAAAGCTGCAGCATGTGCACACAGTGTCACAAGCAGGTAGCTGCGTTGCAGATGAAAACGTTTTACATTCATGTTTTAAAGCAATCTCCATCACTAAAGGACTGGAATATTAAGCTAGAGACCAGTGGCACTACAGTGAACTTTAAAGTAGACGCTGGAGCACAAACAAACATGATTCCTGAAAGCGTGGAGCTGGGCTACAAAGGAAACCAAGCTACAGGAACAATAGAAAAGTGAAATTAAGAGCACATAGAGGGAGAGTAATACAAACTGTGGGTACCTATAACTTGCAAGTTAGATCTGAAGATACTGGGCTGGTTCACACAGAGTTTTAGTGCTGGTCTGGTGCTACTCACAGCCCCTTTTAATTTCCATCATTCACATGATGTGACTGACAATCAGCAGCTAAAACTCTGCTTTCCCCTTTAAAACCATAGTAAAAACATGCTGTTTTAATCTGAAAAGGAAAGGTAAATATGTCTACAGTTTGTATGTCTTGGAGCTGGTAGTCACTTTTAATCTGATGCTTCCCCTCTCCACGCCCACTCCCTCCTCCTCCCTTTGTTCATGTCATTTCCTGTTTGCTTGCTGTCCCAGTTCTGCAAGCCTGCTGCAAACAGTGCTTTATTTTTCTGCCCCCCCGTCTGTGCACAAAAGCATAACTGTGTTCAAGCAAATATTTGCATTCCAGTGGGATTGTAGCAGTGAAAACACAAATAATCACACTTCTGGGGGTGGTATGAAACCCTGGAACTAACTGAGCATGCTAGTTTGGCAAGGTAACCAGAGGAAATGAAATCTTACCAGTAAGAGGGTGCAGTCATTAGGAAGCTGCATGGTTGATATTTCCCTTCACTGTGAATGAAAAGCACCATGTTTGCAGCTGGCTTAGAGCCCCCTATGTGAACTGTGCAAACAGAAAATGGAGGTAAAAGCAGCATTTTTAATACGATGTTTTGCTCCCATGTGGATAAGCCCACTGTTAACAAATTTGATCATTCCAGAACATTAAAAAAAAAATCAATATTGAAATGGACTTCCTTCAAGTCGATCCCGACTTATGGCTACCCTATGAATAGGGTGTTCATGGTAAGCGGTATTCAGAGGGGGTTTACCATTGCCTCTCTCTGAGGCTAGGCCTCCCCAGCTGGCTAGGGCTTGCTCAGCTTGCCACAGCTGCACAAGCCAGCCCCTTCCTTGTCTGCAACTGCCAGCTGGGGGGCAACTGGGCTCCTGGGGACTATGCAGCTTGCCCATGGCTACACAGGTGGCAGGGCAAGTAACCCCTGAGCCACTCACTGTGGGGGTGATCTTTAGCTGGCCCTTGACACACAGGAGACCCGAGCGGGAATTTGACCTCACAAACTCTGGACTCTCAGTCAGGCTCTCCTCCCCACTGTGCTATACCAACTGTGGTGAATCAATATTAGTTTCCTACAAAATAAAAACAATGACTCCTAAGTAATTAATTAGGTGCTTAATTGCTTTTAAAAAAAGGATTGGAGAAGCAGAGAAAGATTTACAACAGAAACACTATCCTTTGCTATGTTCACTCACAAGTTCCATTGATTTACAGCACAATCCTATCCATGTCTACTCAAAAATAAGTCCTATTGAATTCAATGGGGTTTATTCCTGGTATGTCTGATTAGCATTGCAGCTTTACTCCCAGAAAAGTGAGTATAGGAATAAAGCTTGATATTGGCAAGGTTTTCAAAACAGGCTGTGAATTAGACAAATGAACTGTCCTCTTCAACACCCCAGGAAAATGTAAACAAGTTGCATGTATACTTCTTTTAAATTTCCGTTCAAAAAGTATTTGAAAGATAAAATGTACAATATATTTTTGCAAGTAATTTAAAAAACCCTGCATGTACACTTTTCTGATAATCATAATTGAAATTGTTTACAGTAAACAATTGTGTACTGAGATCTTGCATCTCCTGAACTCCACACAACAGAGAACCGGACGTTTGCTACTGCTAAAATCTATAAACCAGAAAAAGCCGACTGTTTTCTGACCTTGCAGTGGGTTGTAGCTATTGTCTGGAGGTCAACAAATCTCTTGTCAATCACAACCCTGCCTTCACATATTGGCTACAAAGTTGAAATGACAGGGTTAGAGCTCATATAACATAAGGTGCAGGGGGTGGCTGATGTTTTGGTGTGTATCTCTTGAACCAGACCACCTAGAAACTTATCATTATTATTTTTATATAAAAGCTGAAAGTCTGGAGATTGAGGTGCCTCACCTGGAGAACTGGAGAGAACCCCCAAAATCCACAGTCTGTGGGTAAAAAATGGAGATCTGGCAACCCCATGGCTCCAATAGATACTAGCACACCAATTAAAATGATTCAATTCTTTTAGAGACCTTTATCACTAGTTTAATAGTAAGGGACCTAAGGGGAAGGAGGAGACACCACAACTCAATATATGTCTTTGTACTTTGAGCATGGTGGTTTCTATGAAAATGTGAGTAATAATAATTAAAGGTTAAACGGGGGGAAATCCAGTTAAAATTACATGCAGAGCAATCCTATAGATGTTTACCCAGAAGAAAGGCACACTGTTTTCAGTGGTGTGGTAGAATTGCAATAACATTTTATTAAATATTATTTAATTATACTATATTAAGTGTTAATAAAATTATATAGAAATTTCAGGTGTTTGTCATTCCCAGGCAGTGCCTAGACTTAATTACAACATCAGGAAATGGTGACTTTGAGATCTTCAGTTTGAAATGAAACACTTGGTCAACTGAGTTAGGATGATGTGGGAGACCACCTGTATCAACTGAGGCCCACCTAGCTTGTCATCAGAGCCAACCCAACACTTTTTGCTGCTCGAGGCAAAGGAGAAGATGGTGCCTCCTCCCCATTTCACAGACAGAAGCTGACTGGACTGGCAGTTGGATCTTACTTCAACACTGGCAATGGAACAACATTTTACACTTGGACTGGACGGCAACAGACTTCAATGGTCAGAGGAGGACAAACAGCAAAATGCATAAAATAATGACGTACTTGTGGATAGTGTTCAAAGCCAATGTGGTGGAGTGTACAGCAGGAAGGGTGAACCTCTTTCAGCCAACCTTCTGGGCAACCTTCCGAGGCGGATGTTGAGGACCAGAGACAAAAGCGAGATGAGCAAAAGATTTAATTTTATATTTGTAATTTTAAATTGTTTTTAAATTTTTTCAATTGTTTTTCAATTGTTTTTGTGCTTTAAAATTTGTATATTTGTTTTTAATGTTTTTAATTGCTGTAAACCACCCAGAGACCTTCAGCTATGGGGCGGTATATAAATGCAATAAAATAAATAAATAAATTCCAGCGACTTTGCACTCAATGCCTAGAATACTGGAAGAGTTTATATTTTCTTTTTGAACAATTGGATAGAATTATTCCTGCATGATTCTCCTTATGGTATCATTTTCAGACCTGAGCCAAAATTTCTGTTTTGGAAGGCTTTTTGGGAAGATCACTATTGGTGGAGATATAGGGTGAAGAAGCAATTCTACATATTGGGGGTGGGGGCTTACCAGGACAAGCAGAGGCACTGGCCTTTTTCTTCTTCCTTTAAAAAAAATGGTTGGCCCCAGTCACAAACAGCAGACCCGACTCTGCTTTTAGCAGTGAAGCAGGGTTCCATGTTCCTTCTTGAAGGAAGAAGATGGTGGCCTAATTGCTGGAAAGAGAGTTGCCATTGCTGGCTGAGGGCTCAATAAATAAACCATCTTTTCTATAGTCCAAGACAAGTCACCAAAAAAAAGTGTCAGGTGTGGGATTCCTTTGCTGGGTTGAAGGCAATGTGGTGATCAGAGGCAGAGCCTGGAAGTAACTAGTTACAAGTAACGAATTACTTGTAATTCATTGCTTTTTTGAGTAACGAGTGGGTAATTCCTTTACATTTTGATTGTAATAGAACTAGGAGTAATTTTACTACTTTTGTGGAGTAATTGTAACATTTCCAGAATTACTTTTGGGCATTACTTGGGGAGGGGAGCAGGGGAAGTCTTCTGCTCCTCTGATTTGTGGATGAAAATCATGTGCCTCAAACTGGGCTTCTGTTGCTCTTTCCTCATGCTCTGTGGATGGGTAGGAGGCGACGAAGGAGGAGGCAGAGAGTGAGACGGGGTGGAGTGGAGAAAACAATTATTTTAAAAAACAGATAGTAGTGGTGAAGAATAGAGTGGAGGGAAAAAGGATCCAGAGGTCAAGAACATAGATAAAAGAGGAGAAGGAGGCAGCAGCAGAATGGAGATAAAGAACTGTGGAGGTGAAAGATGATGATGCGTGTGTTTGTTTGTGTGTGTGTGTGTGTAAATACTGTGTTTGCACTTGGCACACAAAGCGGCCTCCACCACCCTCTCTGGCTACTGTGTTGCATTTGCAGTATTTAAACTTTTTTGCATCTCAGGGGATCCCTCCCCACCACCATTGCTATCTTATGAATTAAAATAATTATTCTACTACCTCTGTATGTGTTTGTTTATTTTTAATGTTGTTTTAGGCTACTTAGATGTGCAGCAGCCAAGGCCAACACCTTGTACGCTTTTTTTAAAGTAACTGAAATGTAATTGTAGTGATTACTTTGGAGGAAAAGTAAAGTAATCAGTTACTTTCAGAGCAATTGTAATTGTAATGGTAATTACTACTTTTTTGGGCCATGTAACTGTAACTGTAATTTATTACTTTTTAACAGTAATCTTCCAAGCTCTGATCAGAAGTTGTATAGTCCTGCAGTAATATTTACTTAGAAGTAAGTTTCATTGATTTCACTGGTCTGAATTTCCTCTGGATATGTTGCAAAATACAGTAACTGTTTATTAACTCCAACCCCCACAACTGGACAATATCTGTATTGGGACCAACCAATATGTCACAAAATAGTGGCATACTTTTGAGCTCTTCAGCTTTTTTCATCAGGCAAGATGCTACACAAAGCAGGAGCTGGAAGAGGAAAAACTAACAATAAATAAATAACTAAATAAATAAATAAATAAAATCCATTAATTTATTCATCATCCAGAATTCACCATAGTGCCAAATTTAAGGGGAGGAGAGGGATGGAAAAGGACTCAGTTGAGCTAGATTGGGAATTCCTTTCAACATATTGAACATATTCAGTTCCACATGTGAAAATACAGATCATGCACTTACTTTTTAAAAAGTTATAATTCAAAGTTCAGGGAAGAGTCTGGAAGTTCCCTTACAGTTGGAGCCCCACATAACTCCCATGTCTGCAGCCTTGCTTTGCATATCGTCCATGGTAAGATATTTCTTTCAAGAAAGAAAAGACAGACCCCCCCCAAAAAAACTTAGCTTCCACTTTTGAAGTTGCCCCAAGAACATCTCTGTTATTAATTATCATCAAAGACAAATATTTCACTAGAGAACAAAATCAATATTTGTTGTTTTGCAAGGCCAGTGCTATTTTATGCATTACTTGCATCATGGGGAGTGAAAGAAAGGAGTGAAGGTTTCTAGTTAGATCAACATAAATACATCGGCATCTTGCCTACCACAAATTCAGTTTTGATCAATCTCCTTTGAGTACATATCTACAGTGACACAGATGGAAAGTCAGAAAGTACGAAATTCTTTTATAGACATGTCCATTTAAATAGTTAGTTATTCCTTAACTCTAACAGTGACTTTCCAAGGGCACAACAGCTAACTATATAGCTGCTGATGTGGGCAAGGTTCTTGTTTCCATAGTTGGCCCTTTTAAGTGCTGCTAAAGTATTGCTTTTTTGCAGTTAGCTGCAAGCAGAATTAAAAGTTCCACACAAGCACTTAATACACCACCACAGAATCCAGGAATGCCCTTCCCCATGGCCCAAGATCCTTCTCTGGCATTTACTCACAAATTAACAAAGATTCCCAGCCATGTTAGTGAAGATTTGTTCCTTGTAGGTTCTGCCCACTTTATTGTTTCCTGATGGGGACATAATAGAATAGCCTATTAATTGACCCTTGGATAGCCTCTCTTAAATGCCCCAATATCAGGTTTTGTTCCTGCTCAGCAGATTAATTACCATTTCACCACATTTTTAATCTTCTTTTTATACTAAAATTGTTCTGTTTTTCTATACAAGTGAAAAGCAAACAAGAATGAGAGAAAACCAGTAGTTACAGTTTCTGCCTACCCTTGCACTGGATCAGTTAGTATTCAGTTGCTAGTCACTCTTTTACCTCAGAGAGGATTACTATAAGAATTATATATTTTACTAGGTGCTGCCACCCCTGCTCACTTCTCTCACCAACCACACCTACCATCACCAAATTTCCCCCACTGCTCACCAACAACAAATCCCCTGAAGGTAACCCCTTAGACATTCCCCTTTCACCTCCCCCCCTGTAGACCTCACTAAGCCCCTCTCTTTTACCCCTTAAAGCTCCTCCCCATAGGTCACCAAAGCTCCCCCCTTCCCCCTAAGGGTCATCAACAAAACCCTTCTCCCCACCTAGGGCTGCCAGGTCAGAAGCATCCCAAAACATGAGACTTTAGGGGCGGGCCCAAGTGATGACATGGGGCAGTCCCGAGTGATGTCACGGGGCGGGCCCAAGTTATGTCATTAAGCATGATACATTAACCATCAATCACAGTTGCTTGGAGCCTACCATTAAAAAAAAATCTGACTGGAAATTAAGCTAGACATCTTAGCTAAAAGATGGAGCCTGGGTAGGGAACATTTAATCTAGCCTACTTGCTTTCGGCAAGAAGGGTTTAAGTGCCTTCAGGCCAGGCCAGTCACCAGAAGGTCACTGTAGGAAGAAAGGAGCCCAGTGTTGTGGAGATGTTAGATGGGAGCATTCGGGAATAAATATGGATGCCCCTGAAGGCTGCAATTCTAAACACACGTACTACGGGACTAAGCCCCCATAGAACTCAACGGGACTTACTTCGGAGTAGATATAGTTTGGATTGTGCTGTTGGTAAAGCTTGACTAGGGATCCTCTGCAAAGACATCCATATCCAAGCAGGGTTGGCAACCCCCTGCCTGGAATGCCCTGCCCTTATCTTTTAATGTGGCTGCTCCAAACATCTTTACAGATTTGACCCTTCACTTCAGAAAGAGGTCTGAGAAATAAGTAAGAGTAAGAAGATTCTCTACCCTTTCTGTCTGCATAGATGCCCTCCTCCTTCCCCTGCACCCAGCAGAAGCTCTGGGCTGGATGGGATGCACTGGCATCTCATAGAGGACACCCTCCCCTTTCCTGTGGTATATGATTTGTCCTGTCCCAGAGCAGAGTTTGGGGTGGGCACCCCCAGTTACTTATTTTTTATGATTTTATGACATCATTACGTATTTATGATAATATCAAAAGCCTGATGATTTTGATTGCATAAATGTATTGTTATTATTGATGGGGAGAGTCCCCCGATCACAGTGATATATCATACAGGGTACCCCAACATATATTTTGGGGTTCAGAGACATGTTAAATTTGGTTTGAAGTTGCTGTAGTTGTCAACTCTTCTTTTTTAGTGTTTTGAAGTTTCAAGCAAATAAGGAACTGGGAACTAGGAACCAACTTCAGTGTCGTATCAGTTAAATAGATTAAACAGTTGCGGTGGCGGCTGACGTTTTGGTGTATATCTCGGGAACCAGACCACCTAGAAACTTATTTTTTTAAAAAATTGAAGCTCAGAGTCTGGAGATTAAGGGTTGCTAGCTGGAGAGCCAGAGGGGCCCCAAAAAAACCAGAGACTCCGGCGAAAAGCTGGAGATCTGGTAATTCTACCCCCACCGGTCACCAAATCTGCCTGCCCATTCTTCTGTCTGGCCTCCAAGCTGCTGCTGCTGCCACCAACAGCCTCTCAATCAGCCTCCCACCCAGGCTACAGCTGCTGCCCCTTCTGTGCATACACATGAATCTTTAGAGCTGCTCAGTGTAGGGCAAAGAATCCAAGATGGAGTAACAAGTAGGTTCAAGATTGGATGAATCTGTCCATTTTGGTTTCTCATTTTTCCTATCTCCAGTTCATCCCAGTTCCTCAACAGTTTGTAGTAGTAATAGTAGCAGCAGTAGTAGTAGTAATATCTGCAAAAAAATCATAAGCCTTTTTGTGTACATTTCTCCTCACATTTACATTTTATTACATTTTTGATGGGGGAACCAAATCACAAGATTCAGAGAAGTGTGAATTTCAAAGGATAGCTATGTTTTACTTTTGGAAATGAAAATTAGACAGGTTCACATCAAAATACCCACTGAATGGATCTCTCCCCCATCCTGAGGTGAGACACTGAGGCTTAGCTCTAAAAGCAAGAGACAAAGACAGCAAAGAAGCTCAAGTGGTCTTTCTAAGCAGGACACTCAAAGCAGCAGTTACAACAAGGCATATATGTGGAATGATTCCTTCTGCACATTACAGTTGCTAAGAGGATGATTCCACTAAAAATAGTGGCTGCTGGAAGCATACCCATATTTTCCCTTTATTGGTATTAGGATTTTTTGTGAGAAAAACTGCATGTATTTCAATCCAGATTGTAGCCTCCACTATACGTGACTAAGCATTACCTGCAGAACACTGAACATTGCAAACTGCATCAAGCTGTGTCAGACCACTGATTCATCTAGCTCAGTGAGCAGTCTCACTGCTGCATTTTGCTCAAGCTTCCGGACCAACCTCAAGGGCAGCCCCACATAGAGTTCATTACAGCAATCCAGCCTGGAGGTTACCAGTGCATGGACAACAGTGGTTAGGCTATCCCAGGCTGCTTTCACACATGGGGCTAATAGCGCTAGTTTAAAGGATTAAAAAGGTAGCGCTCCTGTCCTGATTTTTAAAATCCCTTTCACACTGCAGTACCTCTTGCAATAAGGAACAGTACTTTTTCAGCTGATATAGTGGCATTTTGTGTAACTGTCTTTCACACAGCTTGTTTTTGTCCCTCACCATTCACACTGTTCCCCACTGTGTAGGAGGTCTCAGATCTTGTCCCGTCGCCATGCAAGCCCTCTCCCTTGAGGATCTGACTTTTCAAATTGTTTTAGTTGTATCAAGACGGGTGTGTGTGTGAAATGCAGCTGCTATCTGCACTGATGCCAGAATACTGGTACAATGTTCGTCAGGCAAAAAAAAAAAAACAACCTGTGAGACTAAAGGGCGGGAATGCACTGCATGCTGGGATGCCTGTCACATGAGTGGCGGCAGCTAGCGAAACACTCCAGTGATCTTCTGCGTTCCCAGCCTTGCTAACAGATTATTTCTGGTATCATTTATTGCGGAAATTAGCACTACACTTGCACTACATTCCACCAGAATTCCGGACCTACCCGGTGTGTCGTGTGAAAGCTCAAATATAATGTGCAAATTACCAGGTAATAAATAGTCAGAATAACGGAATAAAGTGCAGTGTGAAATCACCCCCAGTTCAGAAACAGCAACAGCAGTCTTACCAGCTGAAGTTGGTAAAAGGCACCCCTAGCCACTGAAGTCAACTGGGCCTCTAGTGACAAAGATGGATCAAGGAGCACCCCCAAACTATATACCTGCTATTTCAGAGGGAGTACAACCCCATCCAAAGCAGGCAACTGACCAATTATCCGAACTCGGGAACCACCAACCCACAGTGCCTCTGTCTTGCCAGGATTCAGACTGAGTTGAGTTATGTTCTTATGACTGGTGCCCATCCAAATCATCATCAAGTCCAGGCACCAGTCCAGGGCTTCCACGGCCCCTTCCTGTTCAGATGTTACAGAGAAATAGAGCTGGGTGTCATCAGCGTACTGCTGACACCTCACCCCAGATCTCCTGATGACCTCTCCCAAGGGTTTCATATAGATGTTAAACAGCATGGGGGACAAGATGGTACCCTGCGGCACCCCACAGCACAACTGCCAGGGGGCCGAAAGACAGTCACCTAATGCTATTCTCTGAAAACGACCTTGGAGATAGGATCAGAACCACTGTAAAACAATGCCTCCAATACCCATCTCACCAAGTCGGCCAAGTTGGAGTGACTCTGTTGCTGAGCCTGCACAGTGCTGCCTGCCTCAGTGCCTCAACTCTCTTGGTTACCAGTAGTGATCTCTGCATTGGGAAGCCAGGTAAGCAATGCTACCCCACCATATCAATGCCACTACCAGTATGGTGCAGTCATTCATGTGATGAACATGCATGTGTGATCTAGAGATGCAAAGGCTCAGAAAAAACCAACCCCCCAGGAAAAAAACAACTGTGTTTCCCCAATTTTTTCTGTTTTCCCCCCAGACCTTCACACCTCTAGTGTGAACTAGCCTTATAGCGAAGTGGACATTGAATGTTCAGGTACAATATTTATTAATTGTTTATTTAATAATATATTTTGAAATATATTTTGTAGAAATTCCCTTGGGGAATTTTGGCTGCAATAACTTGGACACAAATCACACAAAATTAGTAGGGTTTACTTCTGAGTATACATGGTTAATATCAGATTGTTAGACTATATATATTAAGCCTGTGTGTTAGGTTTGCACTGCATGCTAATAAAATTAGAAAATTATAGTGATACTGAAACAGTGTTCATAAAATTAATGCAAATATTCATTGGTTTAGTTTAATTGTTGTCAAATATTTGGCTTAATCATACTCCTGTCTGTTGGGAGTCTTAAAACAAATAGATGTTCATATCTTTAACTGCATTACTTCTTTGGGCAGGAGGGAATAATTGGCTGTAAAACAATTAAATATCATTTACAATATGACTTGAAGAAAGTCAATAGTAATATCACTTGCAAGAGGCTGGGTGGATAGGCTCTTTTTGCTTTGTCTTAATGGAAATATCCATGTTCATCTCATATAGTGCTCACTTGCTTTTGCATGGGTAAAGTAGTCACTGATATTCATTATTGAACACGTACTAGTAAGTACACATGAATATTTCTAAATATAGCTGGTGCAAAACTATTAAAAGGCATTACTCATCTATGCAATTTTGATAAAGAAATGTTGGAGATACTGCAGTGTTAAGGCATGCATAATAAGTTAAGATTCCCCATTTTTATTTAGACTTGGTGAAGCATAACGCATAATAAAAAATAACAACAAAAACAAATGCTAGTCAATTTTTTTTAAAAAAAGAAAAATGAATTTAAGATGCTCTGCTTCGCTTAAAAAAATATTGTAATTTGTTACTCATCTACTCACTTGCAGTGAGTGACAGCTGCCCTGGACGGGCACTCAAGCGGAAAACTGTATCTCCCATACGGCAGCCCAGGAAAGCATGCACTCTGTCATGCCTCCATCGGATGAATCCTCGGAGTAGGACAAGGATGAGTGGAGTGCCACAGCAGACCCAGGGGGAAGGGACAAGCAGAATCACCAGAGATGCAGCTCCAGACCCCTTCCACTGGAAACTGATAGGGACACAGCTGCAGCCCGTTGGTCAGACTTAGTGAGTGAACAGAAGGCCCTTCTGCCCCCACCAGAGTGAAGATGCCAGTGAGTAGCAGAGAAACACAGGCATTCTGGGCATTTAAGATTGCAAGCTCCCAGGTGTCAGAGGGCAGATTTCCCCTGCATCTGGGAGTGGAGTTCAAAAGACTGTGAGAGGCCTTTTGCCCTCTAGTGGAAGCAATGTCAGACACCAGCATCGGTGTCCATGACCTGGATCCTTTGTAATTTTTTTTTTTTTTTTTGGTTCCTGGAATGCCTTGCCGGACTATTTTGGACTTTGGACTGCCTTGCTAAAACCCAACTGGTACAGTTCCTTCTTCCCTATTCCTCATTATCCCCAAGCCTCGACAGATTTATAACCCAGCCACTGCCTGGCCAGCTGCCAGCTAACTGTTTTACTGCACCATCAATCACCACGGTGCAGCTGGCAAAGACTGACCCATCTTTGATTGGGTCAGTCCCACAGCCCAGACACAACCAGAAGCACAACAGGGACAGATAGAGAGCAGGGAAGTCATGCGGAAGTTCTGTTGGGCCAGATAAGAGGCATAAGCCTTTGGAAGGGAGAGTTGGAAACAATCAGTACAAGTGATCTGCCTGATATGGCGATGGAGCTCTTTGCCTCTCTGCAGGATAGGTCAGACGAAACAGCAGGAGGAGAAGACCAGGCGCCAGGGCAGAGGCAAGAGGATGGAGCCATGGTAATGGCTGTGGACCTACCCACAGATGTTAAGCAGGTAAAAGAGCAAGAGCCAGGAGAGACAGCTGGAGGTGGAGCAGCAGAAAGATCAGCCAGTTGCTAAAAAAGTAAAAAGCTACAGCATAAGTTAAGCCTGCTTCTGACATCCTTCAGCCACAGGATGTCCTATGCCCAAGTGGCAGGTACTCTGGGGAGAGGAGGAGGAGGGAGGCCTTTCAGCAGAGAAGAGCTGCAGGAGGCTGGAGTGGAAGAAGGAGAAAATGGCAACAACAGAGGCAGAAAATATGAGGAGGGCAGGTTCACAGAGGGTAGGCTATTCTTCCACACAGAGAGCAATGAGAACCATGGTGAGTTCAGAGTGTTCCTTGACATGGTCCAGCAACCTTACTAATTTGTCCAGCTGTGGTGTGGGAAGCCATTGGCAGTATGTCCTGAAACATGTGGAAAGGTGCCAACTGGTAAGGGGGCTGGGGAGGGGTGGTGGGGAGGTACATAAAAGCCATCACTCATGCAGATGACCTCGCCACAATCATTCAAAGCACGGAGGAGGCAAAGGTCATCAGGGAGGTGTTTCGGCACTATAAGGTAGCTTTTGGGGTCAGCATTAACATCTCAAAGAGCAGAGCCATGGCTGTCAGGATGGAGGAGGAGGAACTGCAGCAGTAGCAGCAGAAGCAAGCAGCATTTGGCTAGACATCCAGTTATGTGCTTCCCCAAGGAAAGAGGCAAAGGTGAATCAAGAGAGGCAGCAGGAGATAGAATACATAATCAAGATCTTGAGGGTCTGGTTTAGCCAGGACACAGAGGTAGCGGTCATGACGAACTGGAAGGAGGAGCTGAAAGAGCTCAAGCAGAGGATGGGACTGTGGCAGGAGTAGGCCCTGTCCTGTGCTCAGAAGGTACAGCTGCTGAAGACTTTCAGTCTGGGGGCACTCATGTTCCTGGCCGCGGTCTACCCCCACCCCCAGGAGTCATGGTCTGGCTCAACAGGACAGCTTTTGACTTCTTGTTCAGGGCTCAACACTGCCCCATTAAAAGGGCATCCACATATCCAGACCGGAAGAGGGACTTCTCCCATTCTTGGGGGTGAATTGGTGTAAGGGAGGGGAAGACATCAGCACCACCAGGAGCCAACAGAAGTGGGCAGGAGTCATATGGGGCCCTTTTCCCGGGCATCTGAAACAAGCGTGGAGGTGGGTGATGGCATGCAACGTGTCAGCAAGGATCTTCCAGAGCATCTCAACCCTGTGGCTAAAGCAGATGCAGCAGTGGCTCTATGGAGGTATTGTGAGGGTTCACCTCAGTTGGGAGCGCTGGCAGGAATGCTTGGAGAAGATCCAGGAGGAGTGGAACAGGGAACAGGTGGAGGAGTCTGAGGAGGGCAACAGGGCCGAGGAGGAGGAGGGGACAGGCAGAGCAATGGGAGATGGTAAAAGCAGCTTTCAAGGACCCAAGAGTGTCCAGCGGGCTGCTGGATTTCTGGTGGCAGCTGTACCACAAGGCACTGCAGGTCACCTTGAAAAAACGTGGGCTATATGGATACACAGTGCCCAAGGGCCCTGTATGTGGATGATTACCAGGGGAGACCGGAGACCCTGCAGCATTTCCTGCACACCTGCAGCTTCACCCAAGAGGTAAGGGCAAGGGTCGCTCAGGAACTGCAGATGCCTTGGCTAGCTTGAGGTTCAACCTCAAAGAAGACAGGGATGATGGGGGAGCTGAGTCAGGAGGGTGTCCCTTGGGGAGCACCATGAGGCTGCTGAAGCTAACGCTGTAGCACCTGTGTGTAAGTATGGGTGTCACTGAGGAGAGCTTGGCAACTCAGCAGTGAGAACAGCGGCTGCAAGAGCAGCAAGGGACAGACCAGGAAGACAAGAAGAGGAAGAGGGAAGCAGAGGTGACTGCACTGTGTGCATGGTTCCGGGCACACCTGAAAGCTATTGTAGAGAAGGAGCTGTATGGCCTAATATCAAGGAAACATGAGGCCACCTGGAGGCAGCAGTGGGGAGATGGCCAAGGCCCTGGGTTGTGAGGGAGGGGTTTGTGTGAGGGAGGGTTGCATCTTCTTAGTGGGTGGACTTTTCTTCAGAAGGGGGATGGGAAGGGACAACGACAGCTGCTACTCACATGTCTTTCTTTTTTGAGGAGTGTGTGCATGTATGTTTGAAGACTGTATGACCAGCTGGCCATGAAGCATCAGAAAGAGGCATTGAGCAGTCATAGAATGTGCCTGGTTCTTGTGAGAGACAGCAATACAGGCAGAAGAGGAGGTGGCAGTGGCCATGGTGGACTTGGGGAGTGCATGGGGTGACTTTTTCTAGTTTGGACTATCCAGTATGAACAGTTTTCTTTGCAGACTGTCTGGTCCGTTTGGTGGTTGTTTCTTAGAATTGTCTGGCTCACGGGTTTTTGCTGGAGGAATGGCACACACAGGGGTAAAGAGAGAGGAGCCCTGCAAAATGGAAGGGGTGGTAAGGGGCAGGAGCACAAAGGGGGAAAGGTCCAAAGGTGGGGGTCATGGTTGTGTGCCAAGAACAACCAGAGAGGGCCAGAAGTGTGTAGAGAGGGCAGGAGTGTGCAGAGGCAGAGGTTTCTGTAATGCTGGCACAGTGTTGTGTGACTGTGCTTTGGGATTTGCTTGTTCTTGTTCATGGTGCCAGTGAGCTTGCTTGGATAAAGCCTATACAAAACCTCTCACTGGTTGTCCTCCTCTGGACACAATTTTTAAAATACACACAAAACAATCCAATTACAAAACTAAAGAATGGCAACAACTTAAGAGACAAGGTCAGCACTTCTAGGAAAACACAGAATGAAACAAAAAAAAGTTTCAAAAAGTCCAAGTTGAAGCTAATAAAAACGGAGTCATATGTACTCTCTTCAGGAGACAATCCCAGAGAGATGAGCCACCTCTGAAAAGGATTTGTCTCTTGTGACTATGGACCTTGACAGTGGGCTGGCAAGCAGAGACTCTGAGGCCAATCCTAAGGCCAATGCAGGTTTGTATGGGTAGAGGCTTATCAGCTATTTGGCAGGAAAAGAGAAAATTTTCTTGCTACCCACCTTCCCCCATGCAACCAATCACTGATTAGAATTTTAGCATTTAAAAAAAAGACTTGGCATGCTCAGCCCTGTCCCTTAGAGAAGGCAAATTGTGCCTGCAGCACTTGCTTCCTTCTCCTGATGGGAATATGTGCTCTGTGTATGGCTGCCCATGAGGTTGGTCCAGAAACTGCAGCTAGTGCAAAATGCAGCAGCTCACTACTCACTGGGCAGGATATTGTCACCATTTTACACCGCTGCAAATAATTGCACTGGCTTCCAATTACATACTGGGCTAAATTCAAGGTGCTGGTTTTGGTATACAAAGTCCTATATAGCTTGGGACCAGGACACCTGAAATATCATCTCACCCCTTATATACCCAGTCGATCACTGCGCTCTGCAGCTGAGGGCTTCCTGCAGATACCATGTCATCAGGAGGTCCATTCTTCACAATATAGGAATCAGGACTTCAGTGCTGAGGCACCTACCCTTTCGAATTCCCTTTTGTTAGGCAGGCACCATCTCTGTTGTCTTTTTGGCACCTACTGAAGACCTTCCTCTTCCAACACGCCTTTCAAGTAGAGATCTTTCTCATTCTGCGTCTGTATTGGAATTGTTTTTAGATTTTTAAATCAAAAATTTAGATTTTTAATTCTTTGAACCACCCCTGGGTCCTTTGGGAGGAAGAGTGGTATATAAATGAAAGAAAGAAAGAAAGAGATGTGCTGAAGGCCTCCTGTTTTGGGTGTGATGCTCCTAGCTGAACAGAGGTATGAGGAACTCTGGGAACTATAGTGCTATAAGTGGAACTAGGGATCTCTAAGAAAGTACTCAATACTCTTGCTAAACTCTGATTAGCAGAACTAGAAAGACATTACAATTGAGCTGGTATAAAATCAATATAAAAGTGTGACATTGATATGCCCAGTATCTCATGTTATCTTTTTATCTCTCTTTGTCTCTATCTCTTCCCACCCTAATTCTCCTCATCCACTCTAGACCAGAGCTTGGAAAAGTTTTCCTTTTTTGAACTACAACTCCCATTCGCCTAGGGTTGCCAGGTTAGAAGCATCCCAAAACCTGATATTTTAGGGGAGGGCCCAAGTGATGTCACAGGGTGGGCCCAAGTGTTGTCATGGGGCGGGCCCAAGTGATGTCATTAAGCATGATACATTTAACCACCAATCACAGTTGCTTGGAGCGTACAATCAAAAAAAATCTGACTGGAAATTAAGCTAGGCATCTTAGCTAAAAGATGGAGCCTGGGTAGGGAACATTTAATCTAGCCTACTTGCTTTTGGCAAGAAGGGTTTAAGTGCCTTCAGGCCAGGCCAGTCACCAGAAGGTCACTGTAGGAAGAAAGGAGCCCAGTGTTGCGGAGATGTTAGATGGGAGCATTCGGGAGTAAAGATGGATGCCCCTGAAGGCTGCAATTCTAAACACACGTACTAAGGGACTAAGCCCCCATAGAACTCAACGGGACTTACTTCGGAGTAGATATAGTTTGGATTGTGCTGTTGGTAAAGCTTGACTAGGAATCCTCTGCAAAGACATCCATATCCAAGCAGGGTTGGCAACCCCCTGCCTGGAATGCCCTGCCCTTATCTTTTAATGTGGCTGCTCCAAACATCTTTACAGATTTGACCCTTCACTTCAGAAAGAGGTCTGAGAAATAAGTAAGAGTAAGAAGATTCTCTACCCTTTCTGTCTGCATAGATGCCCTCATCCTTCCCCTGCACCCAGCAGAAGCTCTGGGCTGGATGGGATGCACTGGCATCTTGTAGAGGACACCCTCCCCTTTCCTGTGGTATATGATTTGTCCTGTCCCAGAGCAGAGTTTGGGGTGGGCTCCCCCAGTTACTTATTTTTTATGATGTTATGACATCATTATGTATTTATTATAATCTCAGAAGCCTAATGATTTTGATTGCATAAATGTATTGTTATTCTTGACGGAGAAAGTCCCCCGATCACAGTGATATATCATACAGGGTACCCCAACATATATTTTGGGGTTCAGAGACATGTTAATTTTGGTTTGAAGTTGCTGTAGTTGTCAACTCTTCTTTTTTAGTGTTTTAAACTTTCAAGCAAATAAGGAACTGGGAACTAGGAACCAACTTCAGCGTCATATCAGTTAAATAGATTAAACAGTCGTGGGGGGGGCGGCTGACGTTTTGGTGTATATCTCAGGAACCAGACCACCTAGAAACTTAATTTTTTTTAAATTGAAGCTGAGAGTCTGGAGATTAAGGGGTGCTAGCCAGAGAGCCGGAGGGACCCCCCAAAAACCAGAGACTCCAGCTGAAAATCAGAGACCTAGTAACTGTACATCAGTCCCAGCCAGCATGGCCACTGGATTGGGCTGATGGGAGTTGTAGTTTAAAAAAAAGTAACTTTGCCAAGCTCTGCTCTAGACAGAGAGATTTATGTGTGGGCCTGTTAGGGCTGTACTCTGTTACTGTAATACTATGAGGGCCTATTATCTATCTTTCATGAACATTGTAAAGTTTTGGAGCTATAATGAAGCGGAGGCTTTCAAACAGTGATCTGTTATGTGAACAGCGATCTGTTATGTGTTACTAGTAGGGATGGGTGAGAAATTTGATTCAGGTCATATTTCAAGCCAGGTATATCAAATTCACAGCAGATCCTCCGTGGCACAGAGTGGTAAGCGGCGGTAACGCAGCCAAAGCTCTGCTCACGGCCAGAGTTCGATTCCAACGAAAGGAGGAAGTTGAATCTCCAGTAAAAGGGGTCGAGGTCCACTCAGCCTTCCATCCATCCGTGGTCGGTAAAATGAGTACCCGGCATACGCTGGGGGGTAAAGAAAGGCCGGGGAAGGAACTGGCAATCCCACCCCATATATATATGGTCTGCCTAGTAAACATCGCAAGACGTCACCCTAAGAGTCGGAAACGACTCACACTACAAGTGCGGGGACACCTTTACCTTTTATATCAAATTCACACTTTCCAAAGCAATATGAGAACTGAAATACAGCCATTCTTTAAAATCTGCACTCATTTGAATGTTGCAATGCAGTTTGTCAATCACACAATGTTTACAAAAATGTATACATTAGGGCAGTGGTTCCTAACCTTTATGAGTATGGGATCCCCCTTGATAAGCTCAAAAAATTTCATGACACCCTCCCCCCAGGGAGGTAGATTGGCTGACAGGAAGGACGGGGAAAGCAGCCTTTCCTTGCAGCTTGGCTTCTTTTTGCTTCACACAAAGCCCTCTCTTCTCATCCTGAGTAAGGGCATCAGTAGCAGCAGCAGTGTGAGAAGATGGGAGTTGGTGATAGAAATCCCCTCTTCCTCCTGGTAGCTCCACCCTCAGCCTCCTTTGGCATCTGCCATGTATTTTATAGGCAGATGCCTGCCCTCAATGCACCTGAAAGACATTCTGGTGCTTCAGCAAAAGTCCTCCCCTCTCATTTGGAGTAAGGGGGAGGTGTCATCTGCAGCAGCAGTTGGAAGCAGACAGTGTCCAGGGAGTGAAGTCTTTTTTTACGAAAAATAATACATAATTTATTTCTTTACTGTTCATGGCCCCCTCTGGATTACTTCACATGCGTCCCAGGGATCACGGCCCCCAGGTTGGGAACCACTGCATTAGGGGAGAATTTGCATAAATATTAATATATGAATGAAAACAACCTACAAAAATGTATTCTGTGATGAGGAATTGCTTGCACAAATGTGTACATTAGTCAAAACTGCTTACAAAAATGTCCTTATTCGGAGAAATTCACACTAAAATGCTGGAGAATTTTCATGAAATTTTTTTTTTTTTTTTAAATGCAGATTGCTGCAGAAATGTGGAGAACTGAATTTAAGATTGGGAAAATGAGAAAGTGACAGAACTGAAAGTGGTTCCATCTCTAGTTACAAGTGTGCCAGAGAGTATCTCTCTTTTCATTTGTGAAATGTTGGAAGATATGAAATGCGGTGTGTGCTTAAGTACTGCCTTGAACTGGTTATAAGTTAAACCCATGCTTAAGGCTTTTCTTGAAATGAGGCCTGACTGAACAACCTCACCAAATTACTCTGCATGATAAGATGTCTCTGAAGAAACAGCCAATAAAATCCAAAAGACATTGTTACTGAAGCATTTGCTACTTTTGCTGAGAAGGCAATGCCACTTCTTTCAAATGAGCAACTCTCTATATATTTGTTAAATTATACCGTATGAATCACAATCCAATAGTACTCATAATTTGTATGTTTCTGGAATGAACCATAAAATGTCATGTTTTACTAACTACTAGACCCAATAATTTCTCCTCCTGATTGTACTTTGCTGTAGTACAGGGATTTCTGGAATAAACATAATGTGTTATACTTTTTTTCAAGTTATCAGTTAGATTTATTAGAAATGAACACATCGAATGAATATTTAGAATGTTCCTGTTATAAGTATGCTAATTTTTCTGAAGTGAGAACTTCTATAAAGCTATGCTTCTCAAAAGAGAACTTAAAGAGGAGAAAAGCCCCTCATCTTAGCTTTTGTAGTATAAGATTAATAACATGGTAATCTGGCTTTTGATCTGAAATTGTATTATCAGTTGTTAATTTAACTCTAATTCACATCATTTATTCTCATTATCTAAGATATTTTTAATGCCACTCTAAGCATTTTCATTGTTAACATGGTGTTTTAACATTATTAGGATTTGAATTTTAATCAAGATTTCTGTTATAATGTAACTTGTACCCTAAATGGGAATAATTTTGCAAGACTAGAATAAAAACAACCCACCCCCTCAAAACCCCTTGGGGTCTGTTTCACTAAATACATATTCATGCTCATGCATAATTAAAAAAAAACTTTTCCATTGTGAAATGCAGCTCCATTTCTTATCTGCTAACTGCACAAACATGTATCAAAAAATCAGCCCTACATCAGCCTGCCATGGGGTCCCCCAAAGCCAGTTTTGTGAAATTTAATACAGTCAAGCTACTGGGCAGCTGGCAGTATTCTGTTGCAGTCGAGGGGTGAAATAAAACACAGAGACGTCAGCTTGGGTTGAACAAGGGCCACTTTATTAAATTACATTAAACATAAACCCAATTTAAAGTGACCTGCAGAAGGAAAACCTAGGTGCGGGAACTGTCTCTAAGCAAGTATCTTGCCATACAGCTCTCGGGCGACCAGCCCCTGCAGGAGGAAGGGCAAGCCCATGTGCTTACCTTTACCCAGGCCACACCTTGTAGGTGAGTAGGGGGGCCTTCCTACGTCATCCCCACCCGGGGCTGGATAACCCTTGGGTAGATGAGATAAGTTGGCCCCAGAGGCAGCCCATATCCTGCCCTCAAGCCGGAAAGCTCTGACAGACAGGCCTCCGAAACCGCCAATCACCTCCAAAGGTGCCTAAGGGGGCTACCTAGCTGTCCTTACCTATTTCCCTTCCCGCACCTTCCTGCCACAAAAAGGGGGACAAATCTCTATTTAGTCCCCCGTTACCCCACTGCCGAGAAGAACCTCTCGCAGACACCTCTGCAGGTCTTTCAGGAAGAAGTTGTTACCTGCGTCAGACAGGTGAACGCCATCGGCCCTGTATAGTTCAACCTCTGAATGCTGAATATGGGGTTACGGAATGGCTAAATCCCCGTGCCCAAGAAGAGCCAACTGAATATGCCCATTGACCTTCTTCTGTGCTCTATCGAATGCCCATGGATTCCATACCCCACGCCACACCCTATGTGGGAGCAAGTCTGACCATAGCAGACGTAGCGAAGGCCACCTTTGCCTTATCACCTGCATGTCCTTACATGCTTGAACCCTGAGGGCCTTTCCCTGCAGCAAACCAAGGTCATTACCACCCAGGTGAATAGCCACCACGTGCGGGGTTGTCCACACTACATCCTGCTGGAACAGAGTGGGTAGGAGCCCCTCCCAACACATTCCTCGCCGGCCAAGCCACCGTACCGTAGCCCAACGACTGAGGCCCAGCTGCGAGCCCATGCTCGACCTCGCTGCCCTCCGGGCTGCCCAGAAGATCATGCTGTGGCCGCATATGAGGATGCGCGTCTGCTCCCTCCCTGTCCAGCAACCTGTCAAAACAAATAAAACATATTAGGCTTCTGCATTCCCAAGCCCTCTAAAAGGGGCGAATGTAGCCCTTAAAGGCACCAGAGGACCAACGTCCAACTGCCTGTACTCTCGTTTGGGGAAAACCAATACCTGCTGCCGTAGAAGCAGCTCCAATTCTGAATGAATGGGTTCCAAACTGTGAGGGGTCAAACCCCAGCTTATGCAATGCTTGCTTTGTTAATGCCCCAAACTGGTATTTTGTGAGGGGAACCTCACTTGCATGGGTAAATAAATATCCATCCCCCGGTCCCCTATCTGCCAAAATTGCTTGTAAAGCCCGCACTGGGCAGAGGGCAGGCACTGTGGATGGGGCCAACCTGACGCGTCGTCCCTTACACTTCTGGTCCATCTTAGACCTTCTCAGATTTATGCAAGCACAACCCCCTTCCATGGCAATAGCTGCCAATTGAAGGGCACGACGAGATAAGTCTCGCTTGGAGCCAGCTACCACTTCTCCAATTCGAAAGGCACCAAAAAACAGTGTGAGGGCCACTGCCTGAAATAGTGAGGCTTCATAGTTGGAGGAGCAAAGTTCGTTCCACTGGCCACTCAAGGCTATTAAAATGTCGACTGAAATAGGTCGATGGGAATCAGGCGTGGCAGGATGCTCCCTAGCCCACCCTGCCAACATGCGGCGGACCCTAAAGTCCCCTGCATAATCCTGAAAACCACCTGCCTTTAAAAACAATGAAAGCCCCGCCAGCTTACCTTGCAGTGCCTGGACTGACAGGCCATGTCTCCTGCCGTCCACCAGGAATTCCAGCAAATGACTCACTGGAATAGGCCATTCTGGTGCATAGCCATTGCCAGCTCAGAATTCCTGAAATGCCCTACCTGCTCTCTGGTAGCTGGCGAGCATGCTGGGGGCAATGGATAGGCTTATGGCCCTCTCCGACTCTGTTCTCCAATCTCCCAAATCGTAGGGGGCACGGCTTCCGGCTGAGCCCTGGTCATCGGCGCCAGCTGACGGAAACGGTCCATCTGGTTCCATGACAGAGCATCAGCAACACTATTGTCAATGCCAGGAACATGCCGTGCCCGAAAAAGCACATTGAAACGCAGGCACTGGAGAACAAAAGCCCGGACAAGGCTCATAACCCTGGCATTCCTAGATGTAAGGGAGTTGATAACATGGACCGTGGCCATGTTATCACACCAAAAATGGACCGTAGAGTTCCTCAGCCTCTCGGCCCATAAATAAACAGCCACCACTATAGGGAAAAATTCCAGAAAGGTTAGATCCTTGTCTAAACCGTCTTGCACCCATGTCTGTGGCCATTGACCCTTACACCAGGAAGACCCAAAGACTACCCCAAAGCCATAACCTCCAGACGCGTTGGACTGAACCTGTAACTCAGCCTCCAAGAGTCGGTCCTGCCTCCAAAAGGATATTCCGTTGAAATTTATTTATTTATTTATTTGATTCAATTTCTATACCGCCCATAGCAAGCTCTCTGGGCGGTGCACATCAAGTAAATACACAGCAAATACAATTTAAAAACGACCTGGTCATCAGATTACAATTTAACTGTCTGTTAGAACATTAAGTACAAAATACTAAAATATTAAAATGTTAAAAAATGTTAACATGTTAAAATGCCTGGGCAAAGAGGAAGGTTTTCACCTGGCGCCGAAAGGATAGTAGTGTAGGCGCCAGGCGAACCTCGTCAGGAAGGGTATTCCAAAGTTCGGGGGCCACCACCGGGAAGGCCCTCTTTCTTGTAATCGCCTTCCGGGCATCTCTATAAGTAGGCACCCGGAGGAGGGCCTTCACTGTTGAGCGCAGTGTACGGGTAGGTTCATATTGTGGAATTGTGGAATAGCCTCCCCGAAGAAATATGCCTGGCGCCGACGCTTCTATCTTTTCGGCGCCAGGTTAAGACCTGGCTATGCTCCCAGGCATTTTAATGCGTTTAATGTTACAATTTTAAATCTGTTTCAGTTTATTTATTGTGATATTTTGTATTTCTGTACTTTTAATCTTTTGTACACCGCCCAGAGAGCTATTCGCTATGGGCGGTTTAAAAATGAAATAAAATAAATAAATAAATAAATAAATATCGGGAGAGACGTTTCATCAGGTATTGTGGGCCCATGCCGTGTAAGGCTTTATAGGTTAAAACCAGCACCTTGAATTGGGCCCGGAAACATATAGGCAGCCAGTGCAAGCGGGCCAGAATCGGTGTTATGTGCTCTGACCGCTTGGTCCCAGTTATTAATCTGGCCGCTGCATTCTGCACGAGCTGCAGTTTCCGAACCATCTTCAAGGGCAGCCCCACGTATAGTGCATTGCAATAGTCCAATTTCGAGGTTACCAGAGCATGAACAACTGAAGTAAGATGTTCCCTGTCCAGATATGGGCGTAGCTGGGCCACCAGCCTAAGTTGGTAAAAAGCACTCCGTGCCACCGAGGCCACCTGTGCCTCAAGTGACAAGGACGGGTCCAAAAGGACTCCTAAGCTGCGCACCTGCTCCTTCAGGGGGAGTGTAACCTCATCCAGAACAGGTCAAACATCCATCATCTGGTCAGGGGATCCATTCACTAACAGCATCTCAGTCTTGTCTGGATTGAGCTTCAATTTGTTCGCTCTCATCCAGTCCATTATCGCAGCCAAGCATCGGTTTAGCACCTTGACGGCCTCACCTGAAGAAGATGAAAAGGAGAAGTAGAGCTGCGTATCATCAGCGTACTGATGCGAATGCACTCCAAAACTCCTGATGACAGCACCCAGCGGCTTCATATAGATGTTAAAGAGCATGGGGGACAGAACTGATCCCTGCGGAACTCCATATTGGAGTGCCCAGGGCATTGAGTAGTGCTCCCCAAGCACTACTTTCTGGAGACAACCTGCTAGATAGGAGCGGAACCACTGCCAAGCAGTACCTCCAACTCCCAAATCCGCAAGCCTCTCCAGAAGGATACCATGGTCGATGGTATCAAAAGCCACTGAGAGATCAAGGAGAATCAACAGAAATCCCATAAGAAGGAGGACCACACCACCAGGTCAGCACGCAATGCTGCTGTAACCCGAAACCTATGGCGGGGTCGTGACAGCCCGACCATGGCATCATAAACATGCCTTAAAAATGCTCTGCCAGGTGCCACTACCCTGCAGGCGAAATTTAGGTGTCCTGCCAACTCTTGGAGGGTGGAAAGGGAAACCTTCCTTGCACCTGTAACTTCTGCAATCTTCCTGTGGAGGATTAGAAGCTTCTCTTGGGGCAGCCTGCAGCATTGCCTGCTAGTGTCAATTTCAATACCCAAGAAAGTCAGAATGGGGGCTGGACCTTCGGTTTTTTCCAGGGCCAGCGGAACCCCAAGTTCCTCTGCTAGGTCCTGGAAATGTGTCATTAAGTATAGGCATTCATCAGTGCCAGCCCCCCCGGCAAATAAAAAATCATCCAGATAATGTACCACCGAATTCAGACCTGTCCTTTGCTTAATAGCCCATTCCAAAAAAGTGCTGAAGCGCTCAAAAACTGCGCAAGAGATCGAGCATCCCATGGGTAATGCTTGATCCATATAGAATTTATTGGCAAAGGCAAAACCCAGCAGCTCAAAGTCTGCAGGGTGGACGGGCAGAAGGCGGAAAGCTGATTTAATGTCACACTTGCCCATAAGTGCACCTCGGCCACAAGCATGCACCATGCGCACTGCGGCGTCAAAGGAGGTGTAATGGACTGTACAAAGACTGTCAGGAATGAAATCATTAACTGACAGTCCATGTGGGTAGGACAAGTGATGAATCAGCCTAAACTCACCCGCAGCTTTCTTGGGCACAATACCTAGTGGGGATACCCTAAGGGTAGGGAGTGGGGGTGACTGGAACGGGCCAAGCACCCGCCCTGCCTGTACATTTTTGTCAATTTTCATTTGTACAATTGCCTCCATGCCTATAACAGATTTTAGATTTTGTGACATGAAGGCGGCCCTTGGCCCACTATATGGAATTCGGAAGCCTAACAAAAACCCCTGGGAAAGAAAACGCGCATCACCAACTGCTGGGTAACTAGCAAGCCAGGTCTGCAGAACTTGCAATTTAATTGGGGAGGGGCCCTTTTCCTTGAGCAGCCCCAGGTGGGGGTTGCTTTCTACCTCCTTGTTGATCCCTGTTACCTCCTCTATAAAACCTGTCCCTGGGGCAGGCAGTACAAGGGTGTGCTGCCCCACAAATTTTATTTATTTATTTATTTATTTTGTTCAATTTATATACTGCCCACAGCCCGAAGGCTCTCAGGGCGGTGTACAGCATAGGATAAAATACAATAACATCACAAGAACAATAGAACATAAATATAAACAATAAATAACCTCATATACATTAAAAGCTTAAAAGGTAGATTAAAATGCCTGGGAGAATAAAAAGGTTTTCACCTGGCGCCGAAAAGATAGAAGTGTAGGCGCCAGGCGGACCTCATCGGGGAGACTGTTCCATAATTCGGGGGCAGCCACTGAAAAGGCCCTAGATCTTGTTACGACCCTCCGAGCCTCTCTGTGATTCAGAACTCGGAGGAGGGCCTTAGATGTTGAACGTAGTGAGCGGGTAAGTTCGTATCAGGAGAGGCGTTCTGCCAGGTACTGTGGTCCCGCACCATGTAAGGCTTTATAAGTGAAAACTAGCACTTTGAATCTACCCCGGAAACAAATAGGCAGCCAGTGCAAACGTGCCAGAACAGGTGTAATATGCGCGGACCGCCTGGTCTTCGTCAGCAGTCTGGCTGCAGCGTTTTGCACTAACTGAAGTTTCCGGACTGTCTTCAAAGGCAGCCCCACGTAGAGCACACTGCAGTAATCCAGTCTAGAGGTTACCAGAGCGTGCACAACTGAGGCAAGGTCATTGCTTTCCAGTTAGGGACGTAGCTGGGCTACCAACCGAAGGTGGTAGAACGCATTCCGTGCCACCGAGACCACCTGCGCCTCGAGAGACAGGAATGGACTGAAAAGAACCCCCAAGCTACGAACCTGTTCCTTCAGGGGGAGTGTAACCACATCTAGAACAGGTTGAACATCCACCATCTGGTCAGAGAAGGCACTCACCAACAGTGTCTCGGTCTTGTCAGGATTGAGCCTCAGTTTATTAGCTCTCATCCAGTCCATTATCACAGCCAGGCAGCGGTTCAGCACATCAACAGCCTCACCTGAAGAAGATGAAAAGGAGAAATAGAGTTGCGTGTCATCAGCATACTGGTGACAACGCACTCCAAAACTCCTGATGACCGCACCCAGCGGCTTCATGTAGATGTTAAAAAGCATAGGGGACAAGACCGATCCCTGCGGGACTCCACAATGGAGAGTCCAGGGTATCGATGCATGCTCCCCAAGCCCTACCCTCTGGAGACAATCCACCAAGTAGGAGCAGAGCCACCGCCAAGCAGTACCTCCAACTCCCAACTCTGTGAGCCTCTCCAGAAGGATACCATGGTCGATGGTATCAAAAGCAGCTGAGAGATCAAGGAGAATCAACAGAGTAACACTCCCTCTGTCTCTCTCCCCACATACGTCATCATACAGGGCGACCAAGGCTGTTTCAGTGCCAAAACCGGGCCTAAAACCGGATTGAAATGGATCTAGATAATCAGTGTCATCCAAGAGCACCTGGAGCTGGCTGGCAACCACCCGTTCTAAGACCTTGCCCAGGAATGGAACATTCGCTACCGGTCTATAGTTGTTCAAATTATCTGGGTCCAGGGAAGGTTTCTTCAGGAGTGGTCTCACTACTGCCTCTTTTAAGCAACTAGGGACCACTCCGTCTCTCAAGGAGGCATTTATCACTTCCCTGGCCCAGCCGGCTGTTCCATCCCTGCCAGCTTTCACTAGCCAAGAGGGGCAAGGATCCAGTACAGAGTTGGTTGCACGCACCAGTCCAAGCACCTTGTCAACGTACTCAAGCTGTACCAACTGAAACTCATCCAATAAATGAGGACAAGACCGTGTTCTGGATACCTCATTAGATTCAACTGCCATAATACTGGAGTCTAAGTCCCGGCGGATGCAAGAGATTTTATCTTGGAAGTGCCCAGCGAACTCGTTACAGCGGGATTCAGAAGGTACTATAATATCCTAAGGGCTAGAATATAAAAGCCCTCGGACAATTTTAAAGAGCTCCGCTGGGCGGTTGAGAGCTGATTTAATAGTGGCAGCGAAATGTCGCTTTTTCGCTGCCCTCACCGCTTCTGTATAGAGTTTGGTGGAGGCACTCACCAAGGCGTAATTGCATCCGTTGGGAGTACGCCTCCATCTACACTCAAGCCTTCTCCTCTCTTGCTTCATTGCTCTCAGCTCTGGGGTATACCACAGGGCTGCATGAGCTCTGCATGGTATAGGGCGCGCAGGAGCGATCGTGTCCACGGCCCGGGTCATTTCCGTATTCCACAGTTCGACCAGGGCTTCGACAGGAGCACCTGTCTTATCAGCCGGAAAATCCCCCAGAGCCCTTTGGAAACCCAAAGGATCCATTAGTCTCCGAGGTTGGACCAACTTAATGGGTCCTCCACCCTTGTGGAGGGAAAGGGTGGCTGTAAGCCTAAACTTCAACAAGCAGTGATCTGTCCATGACAATGGGGTCGATAAAAAACTCCCCACCTCCAGATCACCATCTCCATGTCCAGTGGCAAAGATCAAATCAAGAGTGTGCCCCGACACATGTGTAGGGCCAGTGGCAAATTGAGACAGCCCCATGGTTGCCATGGAGGCCATGAAGTCCTGAGCTGCCCCAGATAAAGCAGCCTCAGCATGGATGTTGAAGTCTCCCAGTACTAATAGTCTGGGGGACCTCAACAGTACCTCCGAGACTACCTCTGATAGCTCAGTTAGGGAAGCTGTTGGGCAGCAGGGTGGAGGGTACACCAACAAAATTCCCAGTCTGTCTCTTTGACCCAGCACAAGGTGGAGACATTCCAGGCCAGTTGTCACCTGGACAGGGTGCCTGATGAGTGAGAGAGAACTCCTATAGGCCACAGCCACCCCACCTCCCCGACCCTCGGATCTGCCACAGTGCTGAACCGTATACCCAGGTGGGCAGAGCTGGGAAAGAGCAACTCCTCCCTGATCACCCACCCAGGTCTCGGTTATGCATGCCAGGTCAGCCCCCTCATCAACAATTAAGTCATGGATGAGGGAGATCTTATTATGTACTGACCTGGCATTTAAAAGCAGCACTTGGAGATCCGAGGGCTGGCTGATAGGACAACCAACAGTCCTCCGGGTGTGAGAAGGACCGGAACAAGGTACAGACACAACTTTTCTGAGATGAGTTCCCCTTACCTGGCATGTTCTTCTCACATCACCATACCTCCCATTACCTGTCACTACGTTGATTGGGGCCCCCGAAAGTCCCCCCGGTCGAACTCTCTCTCCCAGGCACATGACAAAACACCCATAAATACACGCTCATGCACTCACACACTCACTCAATCCCATTCACACCAAACCCGAACCACAAATCAGCCACACAAAAACCCAGACAACACAGTCATACAGTTCATACAATAACTCAAACTCATCCACACCAGACAATCACAGCTAAAACAACAGCGGCAGACGTCAAAGCATCCAACATTCAGGCATGCGGGCCAGCAGTGTCCGTCTTGGGCCGATCCACAGCCAAGCAGCAGCAGCGGCGACAACTACAGTGGTAACCACACCCGAGCAGGAGCAAATAACAGCGGCAACGGTGGCGCACCTCAAAAGAGATAGAAGCAGCGACCGGGCCTCGTTGATCCATGCCCAAGCAGATGATGATAAATGACAACAGTGGGCGCGACGACAATGACAGCAACAGCATCCGCATCCGTGCACACAACAGCACCCACTCGAACAGTAATGACACAGCACCAGTCTCGCACTCTGGGGCAGCCCAGTGGCGGCAACAGGGGCTTCCACGTCCCAGGCAGTAGCCGCGACCCGTCCCGCAATGCCACGGGGATCAGCTGCAGCAATGGCCACGCCCGGATTGACGGCAGCGGCAGCAGCCAAAATCCGAAGCCGCGGCGCCACAGCGCCCAAGGCCGCAACGACGCCTGGGCTCGGACTCGGGCTCCGGCAAGCCGCAACAGTGAGAAAGAACTAAAAAGCAGGGAGCAGGAACGCAGGAAGCCCCCCACCTTCCAGCGGCTCTGGACAACTCCCAGAGCAGGCGATATGGTGAGGCCGCCTCCTCGCTGCCTCCTGGGTCTTCTTCGCCTCCAAGGCCCCACAGAGCCACGACATCCACCGGCGACGCTAACGAGGAAAGTGGGCTGTCGAACAGGGGCCTCCAGATGGAACAACAGGCTGCACTCCTCTCCGTCTCAAACCGGAACATTCGTGGCAGAAATGGAACATTCGTGGCAGAAACGACACGGGTTTCGTGAGCAGACTCCCCAGGAACTAAAATCCCAGCACAGCAGCCGTTGTTGAACCCCTTGCCCCGCATTAGCGTGGGGAAGGGTAGCTGTCAACTGCCTGCTCATTAGGTGCCCACTATCACACCTGTCGCCCGTCATGGCATGGGCCACAGTCATAAACTGCAGCCACAGCTTTGGTTCCTTTTTGTCCCATGGCAGAGACCCATCGCATGCCCCGCGCATACGAAATGCGTCATTATAGGACAGCCAGGCCAGTCCTGAGAACTCCACATAAGCCCTGTAGAATATATCTAAGTACTTTAGTATAGACAGACCCTTTTGGGGCTGTCTGTCCATCAGCACTCCAGCGTATATTAAATATGCTGGCAACCAGTTGGCCCATGTGCAGTCCACCCTCCTACGTCTGGGCCTCTCCACATCGCCTCCAGCATCCTTGTCTTTATCCCTCTTAGGTTGTTCCCTATATAAAAGTGAAAAGACGTCGACATACTCCCCTCGCCAAATTTTTTCTTTCGTTGAAGGGAGCAGGTGGAAGCCTAAGGTGATGGACGTGTCCCCAAACGGTATAGCATTTATTTATTTTATTTATTTATTTTGTTTCATTTTTAAACCGCCCATAGCGAATAGCTCTCTGGGCGTGTACAAAAGATTAAAAGTACAGAAATACAAAATATCACAATAAATAAACTGAAACAAAGAGATTTAAAATTGTAACATTAAACACTTTAAAATGCCTGGGAGCATAGCCAGGTCTTAACCTGGTGCCGAAAAGATAGAAGCGTCGGCGCCAGGCGTATTTCTTCGGGGAGGCTATTCCACAATTCGGGGGCCACTACAGAAAAGGCCCTAGATCGAGTAACTGTCCTCCGGGCTTCCCGATGGGTTGGTACCCGGAGGAGGGCCTTAGACGCTGAGCGAAGTGACCGGGTCGGTTCATAGCGGGAGAGGCGTTCCACAAGATACTGCGGTCCCACACCATGTAAGGCTTTATAGGTCAAAACCAGCACCTTGAATCTGGCTCGGAAGCAAATAGGTAGCCAGTGCAAATGGGCCAGAACAGGTGTTATATGCGCTGACCGGCTGGTCCTCGTCAGCAGTCTGGCTGCTGCGTTTTGCACTAGCTGAAGCTTCCGAACTGTCTTCAAGGACAGCCCTACGTAGAGCGCATTACAGTAATCCAACCTAGAAGTTACCAGAGCATGAACAACTGAGGCGAGGTCATCCCTGTCCAGATAGGGGCGTAGCTCGGCTACCAACCGAAGGTGGTAGAATGCATTCCTTGCCACCGTGGCCACTTGCGCCTCCAGAGACAAGGAAGGATCGAAAAGAACCCCAAGACTACGAACCTGTTCCTTCAAGGGGAGTGTAACCCCATCTAGAACAGGGTAAGCATCCACCATCTGGGCAGGGAAGGCATTCACCAACAGTGTCTCAGTCTTGTCTGGATTGAGTCTCAGTTTATTAGCTCTCATCCAGTCCATTATCGCGGTCAGGCAGTGATTCAGCACATCCACAGACTCACCTGTAGAAGATGAAAAGGAGAAATAGAGCTGCGTGTCATCAGCGTACTGGTGGCAACGCACTCCAAAACTCCTGATGACGGCACACAGAGGCTGCATGTAGATGTTAAAAAGCATGGGGGACAAAACCGACCCCTGAGGGACTCCACAATGGAGAGTCCAAGGAGTTGAGCAATGTTCCCCAAGTACTACCTTCTGGTGACGATCCGCCAAGTAGGAGCGGAACCACTGCCAAGCAGTGCCTCCAACTCCCAACTCCGCGAGTCTCCCCAGAAGGATACCATGGTCGATGGTATCAAACGCCGCTGAGAGATCAAGGAGAATCAACAGAGTCACACTCCCTCTGTCCCTCTCCCGACAAAGGTCATCATACAGGGCGACCAAGGCTGTTTCAGTGCCAAAACCAGGCCTAAAACCGGATTGAAACGGATCCAGATAATCGGTCTCATCCAAGAGCACCTGGAGCTGACCGGCAACCACCCGCTCCAGAACCTTGCCCAAAAAGGGGACATTCGCCACCTGTCTATAGTTGTTCAGGTCATCTGGGTCTAAGGTTTCTTTAAGAGAGGTCTTACTACTGCCTCCTTGAGGCTACTAGGGACTACTCCCTCACTCCAGGAGGCATTTATCAGTTCCTTGGCCCAGCCGGTCGTAGTAGTCCTGCTAGCCTTCACTAGCCAAGATGGACAAGGATCTAGAGCAGACGTGGTCGCCCGCACCAATCCAAGTACCTCGTCCACTTCCTCAAGCTGCACCAACTGAAACTCATCCAATAATGAAAGACAAGACCGTGTTCTGGACACTTCAATGGATTCGTCTGTCATAACATCGGAGTCTAGGTCCCTATGGATGCATGTGATTTTATTTTGGAAGTGCCCTGCGATGTCGTTACAGCGAGCTTCAGATGTTTCAATAGTATCTCGAAGACCAGAATGTAAGAGTCCTCGTACAACCCTAAAAAGCTCTGCAGGGCGGCAGAGAGATGTCCTGATAGAGGCAGCGAAGTGAAACTTCTTCGCCGCCCTTACCGCTTTTATATACGACTTAGTAGAGGCACTTACCAAAGCATAACTGCATCCGTCTGGAGTTCGTCTCCATCTGCACTCCAGCCTCCTTCTCTCTTGCTTCATCACTCTCAGCTCCGGGGTATACCACGGAGCTGTATGAGCTCTGCATCGAAGAGGGCGCGCGGGAGCAATCGTGTCAATAGCCCGGGCCATCTCCGTATTCCACAGTTCAACCAAGGCCTCGACAGGAGCGCCAGTACTATCAGCTGGAAAAACTCCCAGAGCCATCTGAAAACCAATAGGATCCATAAGCCTCCGAGAGCGGACCAACTTAATAGGTCCCCCACCCTTGCAGAGGGAAAGAGTTGTTGTAAGTCTAAAACTCAGCAGGCGGTGATCTGTCCATGACAATGGAGTAGATGAAAAACACCCCACCTCCAGATCACCATTTCCATGACCAGTGGCGAAGATCAAATCAAGAGTGTGACCCGATACATGCGTTGGGCCAGTAACAAATTGAGACAGACCCATGGTTGTCATGGAGGCCATGAAGTCCTGAGCCGCCCCAGATAAAACAGTCTCGGCATGAATGTTGATGTCCCCCAACACCACAAGTTTGGGGGACCTCAGCAATACCTCCAAGACTATCTCTGTCAGCTCAGCTAGGGAAGCTGTTGGGCAGCAAGGTGGGCGGTACACCAACAGGATTCCCAGTCTGTCTCCTTGACCCAGCACAAGGTGGAGGCACTCTAGACCAGTCGCCATCTGGACAGGATGCCTCGTGAGAGAGAAAGTACTCCTATAGACCACAGCAACCCCGCCTCCCCGACCCTCAGGTCTACCATAGTGCTGCACCGTATACCCAGGTGGACAAAGCTGAGAGAGAGCAACTCCTCCCTGCTCACCCACCCAGGTCTCGGTTAGACATGCCAGGTCAGCACCCTCATCCACAATTAAGTCGTGGACAAGGGAGGTTTTATTATATACCGACCTGGCATTCAAAAGCAGCACCTGGAGATCTAAGGGCTGGCTGATAGAACAACCAGCAGTTCTGTGGCCTTGAGGAGAACCGGAACAAGGCACAGACACAACTTGTCTGGGGCGAGTTCCCCTTACCTGGCACATTCTCCTCCTAGCGTCATACCTCCCATAACCCATCACTACGCTAATTGGGGCCCCCGAAAGCCTCCCCGTTAAATGCAAAATATGCTCTCCCAGGCACATATTTAAAAATACTAAAACACAACAGGCACATTCACACAACAACACATAAAATACACATAAACGCACACAAACACATCCACACAATCTCATTCACACGCACAAACAAACAAACTAACTAACAAGTTAAAATACACCCAAACATCAACACTAGCAGCCGGTATTAAGAATACTCCTCCGCATCAAACTTTGTCCATAAATAATATCTGCAAATAAAGTTGTAAAATATCTGCCCACGACCCAATAAACAAACAAACAAGTAAGCAAGCCAAAAGGGTAAAACACGCCCCAAGCAGCGAACTTGAATGGAGTGGCGGCAAGCAGGCAGAAAGCCACGATGAAACAAAGACATGGGAGCAGGCAGAAGCAACGGAGCCCAGCAGCAACGATCCAGCAATGAAACAACAACAAGGAGCAGGCAGAAGCAGCCGAAAGAATGTCCGAGCAACAGTGGCACGAAGGCCCCGGCAGCAGTGGAAAAGCAATGGGCCCGGCCCCTACGATGATGTTCCAGCGGCGACACGGCCCGCGGCGGCAGCGGGGGCGACGACGGCGGCGGCAGCACAAGCCGCAACGATGACGACCCGGGCGAGAGCACAGCCCGCAGCGGCAGAGGCGGCGGTCACAACGCCCGCACACGGGCGGGCCCGCAACAACGGTGGCGACAGCACCAGCCGCAGCGATGGCGCCCCGGGCAGCGACACAGCCCGCAGCGGCACACGGGCTGGCAAGCGCTGGTAACAGCAGCACAGGCCGCGACGAAAAGCAACGGCCCAGCCTCTGCGACGGCACTCCGAAGAGCGGCCCGACCGCCGCAACAACGGCACCCTGGCAGCACGGCACGGCCCGCAGCGGCGGCGATGAAACAGAGCCGCAACGCCCAGGCAGCAACACAACCACGACAGCGGCAGGCGGGCAAGCGGCAGCAGCGGGCAGGCGGCGGCAGCGGCACAACAGCAGCAACAGCCCCCAATGGGTCAGACAAATCGCCCTGGTTTACCAGTGTAGTGGACAGCTGCTGCTCCTCAACCTGGGTGACTGATAGAGCCGGCCTGCCAGGTGACACAGCAGGTGCCGACACTTGTCCATTGCCTGCATGTTGCCAAATTTGGCTACATGCAGCTTGGAGCGGTGGTTGAGCAGTACTACCTACTTCCAATCTAGGAGGAGTAGCAGACACCGTCCCTGGACTGGTAACCCATGGGCCTTGAAAAGTCCACCCCCAGCCTGGCGACCCAGTGGCCAGAGCAGGCCTGGCAGACTCACCTGTTCCCACCAGCGGCGCAGCCAAACCAGCAACGGGGCAGTCCACCACAGCTGTTGATGTCACTCCAGTCTGGGGTGTCGCCACCTCTCCTCCAGTCCCTATCGCCGCTGTTGGCCCAGGGGGAGCCACTGGCCCATCACTCACCATCTGGGTAGAGTCAGGGCGGGTCTCAAGAGCGTCAAGCCTCACTAAAATTAAAGCAAGGATATTACTGTTAGCCCCTTGCCGCTGCCCCATATTTGAGCCACCTGGAGCCTTTGCTTTTGTTCGCTTTGGCCTGGTAGCCCCCCCAGTGGAAGTCCCCAGAGTGGCTTCCTGTTCTGAAACAGGCCGTGATAACCCAGGAGCCGGGGTTGGTGTCACCCTCCCCTGCTGTTCTAAAGCCTCCAGGCGTGCCAAGATGGCAGCCCATGGCGGCGCCGTCTCCTCATCTGAAGAGCCAGGCACCGGGGGAGGGCATTTTTGTGGCTGCCTAACAGCCTTGCCCTTACCTTTTGGCCCCCCTTTTCCTTTTTTGGATGGCATAAGTACTTAATACCACCCTTGTCAACAAGAATAGTAATGACAATTTTATTGTTATTTTTAAAGGCCACTGACCATATGATCCAAAACACTTAGTGAAGGCCTTTACTTGTCAATAATCACCACAGCCGAAGTAGGCTTATTATTACAAGCCACTGACTGTCTGGTGGAATCAAACAATGCAATATTAACTGCTAGAAGACACTAATTAATGCATAAAACCTATAACACCTATAATGTAAACGATAGATCTATTTAATTGTATAAATTCAAATATAATTGTGTTGTGTTCTTGTTAACTGGCTGGCAGTCAGCCTTGAGGTGGCACTGCTGGAGTGCACCCTGTATCTCCCTCTCCTACTAGCTGAGGTGGGGGGGGTGCTCGCTGCATTTGGCTGAGTAGGCCCTTTTACGAGGCCCACTTTGGCCGCAGTCGCTCCTCCAGGAATGCGACCACCCTTGTCTGCCGCCCACCCTCAAAAGAGGGAATGAAAGAGGCCTAAATCGGCCCGAAATGGACTCCGTGTGCTGCAAATCAAGAGCCTAAAATGGCGCCGACCACACGGCCGTGTCCAAGATGGCTGCCGGAACTATGCAGCAGCCCCAAGTGCTCTTAGCACTGTCCCTCGACGCGTCAACAAAATGGCCACCACCACCGCACTCCTCACCGCTCTGCTGGAACGCTACGTCCTTGTCTCCATCGCGCGAGCAAAGAGGAGGTAGGAAGGGATGGCTGGGCTTAAATAGGCCCTTAAACCCCGCCCCTTCACACTGCACATCGCACACGCGTAATAGACGTGATGCGCGACTTTGCCCCAACGGAAGATGGAGGCAGCAGCTTCACCTCCGGCTGCAACTAGGCCCCACTCATCAGCTATGCGGTGAGTGAGGCCTCATTACTGAAAAAGTTGTCTTTCAGATTGTTTTTTGTTTTTACACATTAAAAAAATCAGCCTTGGGATTCCAAAGTTTGGATTACATGAGTCTTCATAATCTTTTTTATTTATTTCATTGTTATCCCATCTTTCCTCCCAGGAGCTCAAGGCAGCGCACATTGTTCTCCTTCTTTCCCTTACCCTCCATCACACTCTCCATTTTATCCTCACAAAAATGCCATGAGGAATCACATGCTGAGTGTGTTTGACTTGCTGAAGGTCACCAAGTGAGCTTTATGGCAAGGAGGGATTAGAACCTGGTTTTTTTTTCCCTTGCTAGTCCAATACTCTCTACACCAGTGTTCTTCCACTTTGGGTCCCCAGATGTTGTTGGACCAGAACGCCCATCATCCTGACCAATGGATCAGCTGGCTGGAGATGATGGGGGTTGTAGTCCGGCATCACCTGGATACCCAAGGTTGTGGAACAGTGCACTAAACTATATTGGCTGAATGGACACCCAAAATATCCTGAGGTCTCGGTATTCATGGTAAAGTGTATCTTGGCAGGATATCAGTATTCACCTGTTTGCCTGAAAGTGTGTCTGCACTACCTATTCTGGGCTCAGGAGCAGCAGCCAGCTGCTCCTTCTGGGATCCCTCATCAGAGTTCCACTCTGGTTTTTGTAGCTGGGAAGTGACCACTTCATTACAGAGGCACTCACTTCTCCCATAGTGTTCTTCAAAATGTTTGGAGAGCCATAACAAGAAAGATTGGTCTTCACAAACTTTCCTATTGAAAAGCAGGCTGGGTGTGCTTTTTCTGTGTGTGTTGATCCAGTTACAGGTGCATGCTCCAGTCTTCAATGTCAAGCAGCAAGCTGATGCACACTCCTGTCTGAAGAAACTTGTATATGGTTTGATTTGTAAGCACTTGCTGACTACTACTCATCACTTGACGAATCACAGCTAAATGTATGAACTAACTTCACTGGCAAGCATTATGTTTGAAGTGATGTGGGGAGTGGTGAAATGCATCTGTATAAGACTGACACAGATACCCTCTAGGGCAGAAGACTAGTTTGGGAGGATCAGGAATAACAAGGAGCAGAATCCTTTATATCAAGGATGGGTATCAGCTACCATGGTCAAGGACGATAGAAGCTGAAAGCCAGCAACATTTAGAGGGCCATAGTTTCCCCATCCCTGTCTCATATATGCTATTCTTCTGTGATATGGGAGGAGGGGAGATTGGCGTTCCATTATATTCTGGTATCATTTCCTTGACTGATATAGGGATGGGGAAGAAATTTCATTCACTTCCCATTTAAAGGCAAACCTACTTAATTCATACTTTCTGAAACAATATGGAAACCAAAACACAGCACTTCCCTGAAGTTTGCAGTGCAGTTCCCTAGCCAAGCAGTGTGTAGAAAAATACATATACTAGCGTAAAATGTGCATAAAAGCTGATATATCCATGAAAATAACATACAGAAATTCAATACATTAGGAAAATAGGAAAAGCGTGCTTTGCAAAAATGTGCACATTAGGCAAAATTGCATACCAAACATGTATTTTAGGAGAAATGTATGCTAAAATGCTGGTGAATTTTCATGAGGACTTTAATATATATAATCACATACTGATGTACAAATGTGGAGAGCTGAATTTAAGATGGAAAAATTAAAAATGGAGAGAAACTGAAACGGACAGATTTACCCATCCATAGAAGTGTAACAATGTCATTTACCCATCCCCAAACAGCTAGGGCTTGAACTAAGCAGGACCAAACAGCTTGAAAGGGTCACTATTGGAAAACATGGGAGCCCCCTAATCAAAAGGTTAGGCCTCAAATGCTTTATGGAAAACATTTTATGCATAAACATCTCTTTAAAGAGAGAAAATGGCATTAAAAGAACATACAGGTCTCTAACTCTACAGACAAGTCAATAAATCAATCTCTAATAGCCTCTGACTATGAAATTAATATCTTTGGTAATTATCTCTTGCTAGGGAATCTTTGATCTTTTTTCAAGTCAAGCTTATGTTAAGGAGGGTCACAGCACCAAATAATTTCTCTTAACTGATGATAAATATCCATCTGAATAATTGGAAAATTAGATTTTTCCATCTGTGAACTGCACTGCTTTCCTTTTCACACGAGGTAAGCACTCCTCACTGCTTCATTTCTGAAGCTGTCAAAATGAGATCCTGTTGGACTGACTCAAAAGATAATATATCCCCCCCCCAACCAGCTTGTAATGATGTACTCAGTGCACAGGCCATTTGACAAATGAGATTTGTGTTTGCAGTAGCTTGAGCATTTGTTTAATACAAAATACACGAAAAAAATTAACTATGAGACGCTACAGTCTCCTTCTCTCCACTTCATATATGTTACCAAGAAAATATGTTTTTAAAGAGGAAACACAACCCAAAATACACAACCATCAATAGATATGTATAAAATTCCATTCATGTATAAATGTCAACATACTGTTAGATACCCTGTGTTTGACCTTCACCTATGTACTAATCAAATTTCCCTATTTGTCAGCACAGTATACATAAAACCATACCATAATGTTGGCATCTGAGGCATAAAATTCCACAAATGACTTCCATCCTTCCTGGCTGTAAAAATAAAATTCACTAATTGGCAAAAAATCTTGCGGTTTAAGAATGTGCCTATAGCCCACAGATATTTCTATCAAACTTTAAAAAGCAAGGAAATTGGGCAGCTGAATGCACCAGGGGAGCAGGAGACCTGACCTCCTCTCTGAGATATTGGACTGCCCTACAAAGTTGTCAAAATGCAAACAAAATGTGGGTTGGTCTTTCACAGTCCAATTCACTTCCTGTGTAGCTTGGAAGAATTTGGTAGCATGTGCCTGTGAGCATATGGTGGTGGTGTATTGGAGGGGGCAAAGGAAGGGGGAGGGGAGGGCAGGTTTGATCATTTGTATGCTTATAGAGTTCAATGGTATTTACTTCCATGCAATCATGTTTACGATAGGTAAAACTGACCATGGGGAGGAGGAAGGGGAGGGGGAGGAGGGAGAAGGGGAAGGAGGGGATTGGAAGAGGATGGGGAGGGAGGGGCAAGAGGGAGGGGATAGGATGGAGGAGAAGGAAGGGTGGGTTTGATCATTTGCATACTTTTTGAGTTCAATGGAATTTATTTCTGTGCAATCATGTTTGAAAATGGAAATGGACTGCCTTCAAGTCGACCGGATTTATGGCAACCCTTTGAACAGGGTTTTCATGGTAAATGGTATTCAGAGGTGGTTTTACCATTGCCTTCCTCTGAGGCTGAGAGGCAGTGACTGGCCCAAGGTCACCCAGTGAGCTTCATGACTGTGTGAGGATTTGAACCCTGGTCTCCCAGGTCATAGTCCAACACTGACCTGTGGGAGTGGCAGGGAGGGGAGGATGAAGGTGAGAGTGAGGGTAGGAGATTGGGTGGGCTCTGGATTTTTTCTCTCTCTTTTCAGACTTTGAACTCTCAATTCAGTTTTATTCAACTGGCTTGTTTTCCTGGATTACTGCTTAGTTGAACATTTGAATATTTTAGTGAAGAGAGAACTGAGTGGTCGGTTGTAAGGAGAGTGAGCATTGAATGATTGTGTATAGGAGAGCAGAGGTGTATGTTTAGATTAGTTTTGTGTAGTGTGAATGTAATTTTATTATGATGTGTGTTTCTTATTGTAATGCAATTTTTATAATGATATATACTGTAATTATGTTACATTTTGTTGTATTTTGATGGTTTTTATATGATTTGCTTTTGTGGTTCTTCATTGTTTTACTTACATTGTTCAGAGATATTTAATGCTTAATTATTTTATTTAAAGTGTGGAATTAATAGCAAAAGAAATAGTAGTATTGGTTGGTTTTGAACATACTGTATTGTATGTTTGTATTGTATTTCCTACATTGATTCTTTTTGTTGTGGTATGTAAACCACTTAGAGATTTCTGTTGAAATATAAGTGGTATATAAATCAAATAAATAAATAAATAATTCTCTCTGAGTGTTTTGTGTATCGCCATGAAAATTTAGAGGGTTGTTAAGCAAGCATTTCTGAGTTCAGGACTATAAGTTTTGTAAGGTTTTGTTTTCAAATGAGCTTATAGGAAGCATCAGAATGGCATGTGGAGTATTTTCAATTTAACATTTCGGAATGTGAAAAATCCACGTTGGCTATAGTATACAGCCACTCTTGTAGCTGTATAATATAATAAAATAAATGAATTAAATATCTAATAATATGTTGCCTTTTCATGACACCCCAAATCATCTGCTTGAGATGGCCACCTCATTCTATCTAATATTAGGCCCAGTCTAGGCAACCAACCATCTGCACTGTCTTGCAAGAAAATTTTGCCATTTCTTTTCCTTCAGGTTTTTGATTAGGTACAGAATGTGGTAAAACTGTGTTTGGATGCAGGAATGAAAATATTAGATAATCTACAAGAAGGTTACAGTTAAATAAACTCCCAACCCCAGCGAATATTCTAAATCTCTTAGGATGAAATGGCAGAAATTCTATCCCCATCCGGTGGGTGGGCCTACCCTGACTCAGTTGCCAGTTTTGCTCTTTGCTCTCACAACCCACAAATCAAGGGAGGCCTGAACATGTTACTAGTTCTGAGCATCAGAGCATTGAGCAGGTGAGGTAGACCGGCCCCAAGGGTGAGTTTCCATCTCTGAATAACCCAAGCCTAATAGTCTTATGATTAAGATCTGAGGGGAGAATCCCTCTACTTCAAAGTGATGTCTCAGAGGGCTTAGCCATGTAATCATATCACTCCTTAATCTTTACTAACAATGTCCTATGTCCTATTGGAAAGGCATTTCAGCTGGATTTAAATGTAACCAAACTCCACAGCACAAAGGTAGAACAGAGTAAGCAAAACAAACAACCTAACTAACCCTTATATCTTGGCTAATTTGGGTCAAGTGGAAGGAAATTTCTGCTTGGCCCTGGAAGCCAGCCAGATGAAATACCTGGGGTCAGTGGGTGGGTAAATGTCCAGGGAGGTAGGCCTTACTATCTTAAATAGCTAGTCCATACACACTTGTCATCAATTAGCCTGGAGAAGACAAACACAGCAAAGCCACAATCTTTCTCCTCATCATTCCCATCATAAATAGCCAAATGCAGCATCTGCCCACTCTGTTCATAGTGTAAGGGAGCAGAAAGCAGTGGAATTTTCCTAACAACTTGGCAAAATCATATAACTGATAGCTTGCCAAGTGGTTCCATGAATGTGCTGATGTTAGCACTTGAAAAATGTTTCTCTTCATTCACCCACCTTTGATCCTGTTCCATGACTATTAGTTTGTTCTTGCCCCATTACCATTCTGCATCATTCCCAATGTTACTTACCTATTGCCACACACACTGCCTCTTCCTAAAGCTTGTCAAGCTTGACCAACACACATAAGACTAAATGCTTATCAGTGAAGAATTCTTTGATTAGTTCAGATCAATACATGAAATTCAGCACCACCGTCACCTTCTGCTTCTAGTTGCCTAACTAAAGTACCAGGCCACAATGCTGTTTATTAATTTATTTCAGTCATTTCCATCCCACCTTTTCATAAAGCATCCAACGTGGCTAACAATAATTTAAACCAGTAACACAATAAAAAGGAACTGCCACAACTGACAGAATTGTCTTGTCAGGGTTGGTATGATAGATGCAGCTCACTAGAAGGGGCTAGCTTACCAACAACCAACCTGCCAGGGAGCTACCGCAACATCTCTCCTCTACCCAGTGATCCACTTCTGCTGCATGAGGATGTTAATGTTGACATTATGCACCATTCACACTATGGGGGGGGACTGTAACAAATATGAATATAATAACTAAATAAATAATTCAACTGTGCTAGCTAGCAGAAGCTCTTTCTGTACATCTAAACAAGAGTTTGGATTCTGGCCAAGGACCACCACATGTGTGGAATGGCCCTGAGTGTACAGTTTCTGCAGAGAACAAGCCTTTATATTATTTCTCACTTAAAACCCGTGATGTAAGAAAGACAGCCACAATCCATTGCATGGAATCCTGAAATTCATGAATAGATTATTGAGCTTCTCTCTCTTTTGTCCTATTATCCTTTGATGCATAAGAATCTCAGAGTTGTGTCACTGCAAGCTTCAAAAAGGTTTGCATAGTGTAAACAGAAGTCTGAAATTTTAGTTTCAGGATGACCGAAGTTTGATTAGGTTATTTACTCCTGACTTGCTAATTGGATAAAATGTAGGCAAGTCATTCCTACAATCACAGATTTGCTTTTTTGCTAGTCCACTTGAAACTTTTCCTTCTCAGTTATTAAACAAGGAAGCAAGAGCCATGAACCAATATTGACATAGCTGTAAAAATATTTGGGGAGGTTGCAGAAACAAATGGTTTTATATTTCTGACACTTTGTGAGACATATTTTTTGCTCTTTTTTAAAAAAGGAGAGGTAACAATAAGATGTATTAGATCATTTCCCCTCTACTGACAATGCCTCACATGTGGTTGAAATACAGACAGAGCCCTATGCATAATGTAAAGCAAAGTCCAATAAATAAAACAAAAGCTCCACCAAGAGTATGAATGCAGCAATTTGAAATTTTAAGAAAAAGCCCTGTTAACAAACGAAGTTGATTAAGGTTCATTAAAGTGATGGCATGCAGTAATAAGTAGGTAAAAGTGGAGAGAGGGTGATAGCTATAAATTGCTTCAGTATAGGAGTTCTGTATGAAAGATCTTTCTGTAGTAAATGAGGTGGCAAATGATATCCAGAATAATGACTTTGGAATAGCTCTGAGCTGCTATCCTGATCAAAGATAACATAGACAACTGTGTCTGTAATATAGGCTGGAGGTTTTTGCATGCTCATCCTTGGCAAGTACTACCCGTGTTCTTGTATTTCTTACATACTGCAGATGTCAGCATACACATACTTGAAACAGGGCAGTGGCAGAGCAAAAACAGGCCTCCTCCTTGCCCAGGCCAGAGACCAAATCTGGTCCAGAAAGCTTTCTAGGGGTCAAGGAAATCACTTCTCAGTCTTGAGACCAGTGCACACCCCTGGCATATACCCTTTGAGCTGTATTCATTCATTACTGCCAAAAAAAAAAAGAGAGAGAGAGAACCTCATGAAATATGGAATGGGAGAAATTGGCAGAATTAAGGAGTAGATTATACAGCCACAAGAGTGGCTGTATACTATAGTCAGCATGGATTTTTCACATTCCACAATATTACATTGAAAATACCCCCTCTTCCCATTCTAATGCTTCCCGTAAGCTCATTTGAAAACAAAACCTTACCAAAGTTATAGTCCTGAACTCAGAAATACTTGCTTAACAAACCTGTAAATTTTCATGATGATACACAAAACACTCAGAGAGAATCAAGAGTTCAAAGTCTGAAAAGAGAGGGGGGGAAACCCAGATCCCTTTTGGACTTTTTTCTGTCAGAGTTCTCATAATCTGTTGAAATTCATTAAAAATCAGCCATGTTCACAGAGTACCCATAATCCTGTTACTGACCTTGCCCCATACTCTGACCTTCATCTTCTGCAGTTTAAAAGTTAAAAAAAAATGCCTGGCTGATTTTTAATTATTTTAAGAAATTTTGGCTTGAACTCAATGATAACATCAAGCATGCTCAGTAAGAACCAACTGTCAGAGTTCTAAAAACCAGACTCACAGCTGCTGGGCTTGCCTAATCAGGGGGCCACACCCACACTAGACTTTGATTTCACTTGAGACAGTCATGGCTTACCCCAGAGAATCCTGGGAATCGTAGTTGCATGTCATATATTGTTGCATGTCATTTGTGTCTAATGTATTCATTTTTATTCACACCTTCCTCTAAGATGTGCACTATTGTAAGTATTGATTAGCTAGTGAATTGCACTGCAAAACTGAGGAAGTGCAAATTTAAAAGGACGGTTGTGTTTCAGTTCTTATACAGTTTCTGAAAGTGCAAATTTGATACATTTGACTTGAAATGCAAACTGATTCAAAATTATCACCCATCCATAATCAGCAGTGACCGCTCATGCTATTCTAAATTTGCCACAGCCTTTTACCGATAGTCATTGGAATTAAGGTATCATGAAAAAGATCCCAACCATTAAATTTGAGATCATTGATGCCTGCAACTATCATGTGTAATGTATGTGGAACAGGGAAGCCTCTGGCAACCACAGGCCCCTGTGGAGACAGGCTTAGAATTCCAACTTTAATGACTGGCTGAGCATTCCAGGGGAAAAAAAAGAGTTTGAATGGATTCAATCAATTTATTGAAAATGAGCTTAGTCTTCAGGGTAAGAGTCACCTCCAGAACATATGCAAAGTTGAAATCTGCAGAACTGTATTATATAGCCACAAGAGTGGCTGTAAACTGTAGCCAGCATGGATTTTTCACCATGCCATTCTGATGCTTCCCACAAGCTCATTTCAAAACAAAACCTTACAAAACATATAGTCCTGAACTCAGAAACGCTTGCTTGACAACCTTCTACATTTTCATGGAGATACACAAAACAGTCAGAGAGAATCGAGAGTTCAAAGTGTAAACAGAGAGAGAAAAACAAACCCCTTTCTATTTTTTTCTGTCAGAGTTCTTTGGTTGAAATTAATTAAAAATCAGCCATGTTCACAGAGTACCTGTAATCCTATTACTGACCGTGCCCCATACTCTGACTTTCATCTTCTGCAGTCTAAAAGTTAAAAAAAATGCCTGGCTGAGTTTAATTAATTTAAGAAATTTAGCATTAAAGTAAATGATAAGCCTGGGCATGCTCAGTAAGAACCAACTATCAGTGTTCAAAAAGCCAGACTCACAGCTGCTGGGTGTGGCTAATCAGAGAGTCACACCCACACTAGACCTTGATTTCACTTTAGACAGTCACGGCTTCCCCCAAAGAATCCTGGGAACTGTAGTTTGTGAAGGGTGCTGAGACTCCTATTCCCCTGACAGAGCTCCAGTGGCCAGAAGAGTTTAACAGTCAGTTGCTCCCATTGAAGCTCTGTGAGGGGAACAAGGCATCTCCTAGCAACTCTCAGCACCCTTCACTAACTACACATCCCAGGATTCTTTGGGTAAACCCATGACTGTCTAAAGTGAAATCAAGGTCTGGTGTGGGTGTGGCCAGTGACAGCTTTGGTTTAAATTTGGGTGGGAGACTGCATGTGCCTGCTGTAGAATAAAAAGGTGGGGAAAACACTGAAAAATGATACTGTTCACAATGTTTTCCTTTTGCAAAGGAAAGTGGCTTCTGCTCTGCCCAGTGTCCACCCACTGAATCTCCTCACCTCTCCCTCCATCCCCTTCCTTCCTTCCTCCCCCTCCCTGCCCTTCTCCTCCCCTTCCCCAAGTAAGTTTCACCTATGCTAAGCATGATTTTACAGAAGTAAATCCCAATGAACTCAACAAACCATGCAAATGATCAAACCTGCCCTCCTCTCCTCCTCCCTCCTATCCCCTCCTTCTTGCCCCTCCCTGCTCCTTCCTTTGCTCCTCCCTTCACCTTCCAATCCCCTCCTCCCCCCTCCTCCTTTCCTTTACCTCCCCTCCCATCTCCTCCTCCCCCTCCCCCACGGTCAATTTTAATCATGATTGCATGGGAGTAAATTCCATTGAATTCGATAAGCATGCAAATGATCAGACCTGCCTTTCCTCTCCTTCCTCTGTCCTCTCCCTTCCTCCTGCCTTCTTCCTCTCCCCCTCTTCCTTCTTCCTCCTCCCCTGCCCACTCCAGCCCTCTGTCCAATTTCCCCTCCCCTCCCTGGTCAGTTTCACCTATCCTGAGCATGATAGCATGGGAATAAATCCCACTGAACTCAATAAACATGCAAATGATTGAAAATGCCATCCTTCTCCCATCCCCCTCCTTCCTGCCTGCTCCCATCCCCCTTCTCCCTCTCTCCTTCTTCCCCTACACCTGCCCTTCCTCCTACTCTCCTCTGCATCCCCTGCAGTCAGTTTCACCTATTCTAAGCATGATTGCAGAACAGTAAATTCCACTGAACTCAATAAGCATGGAAATGATCAATCCATTCTCAGCAAAAAAAATACACAGGATCCCATTTCTTAGCTCCCGGATTAAAAAGCAGGGGAATTCACTAATCAGCAAAAAAGAAAGAGAAACCTTGCAGTTTAAGAACATACCTATAGTAAACAGATATTTGTATCAAACTTTTTAAAAGCAGTGAAATTGGGCAGCTCTAGTGAATGCACAAAGGCAGCAGGAGACCTGACCTCCTCTTTGAGATATTGTACTGCCATAAACATTTGTAAAAATGCAAACACAATTTGGGTTCGTCTTTCACAGTCCAATCCACTTTCTGTGTAGCTTGGAAGAATTTGGTAACATATGCCTCTGAAAATATGGTGAGTGGTGGCACCACCTGCAATCAGCCCAAGTAACAGAAACAAGATGTGTGCTGTGCTTGTGTCATTTTAGCACTGAGGAAACAGCAATATAAAGACAGTTGGTATAGTTCAGATAGTCACTTTAATTATGTTTGATTTACTTTGCAATTTTAGTGAATTTTCCTATAGTAAATCATTTTCTTTTGCTTCTGTTTCTGTGAATATATGACTACACTTTGCAACACTATAAAACTCCAAAAACTATCGTGGAATAATGGCACTGACTATTCTGCAGAATAGTTTCCAGTGGACATGAGGAGTGACTCAGTTTGAACAATATATAACAGTGGGAGGTGAAATATATTCTGGAAATATTCTAGGTGTGCTCTATATTTTTGATTGACCATGCCCACCTTTTCTTGAGTAGAGTGGTTTAGGCATAGCAGGCTGAAAACATGCATCTTGGGCAGGCCAAATTTATTTTTTTCCAACAGCTACAGTCATTGCTGAAGTAGCAACATATTGTAATCAGTCTGATTTTACATCAAACTGCGTTTCAGATTCAATGGTTAATACACCAAAAATAGAAATAGAACATAAGCTCCAATTTGAAATACAAAAGGCTGTCTTCACCATCATATGACACTGACCAATAAAAAGGCTTTGAAATTAATAAAAATCAATTTGACACATATTTCTAGGATGAATAATGAGAGAAATATAATTTTCTAGATTAGATTCTCTGTAGAAACAGTAGTAACACAGGAAAGAAGCAAAGTAAGTACACCAACAAACATACAAAAATGTAATTCTCCATCTTTGGAGATGGCAGGTGTTGCCATCACTCAGCATATGCTCAGAGGCACATGTTATCAAATTCTTCCAAGCCTCACAGGAAGTGGATTGGATTGTGAAAGTCCAACCCAAATTGTGTTTACATTTTGACAAATTTGTAGGGCAGCACAATATCTCAGATAGGAGGTCAGGTCTCCTGCTCCCCTGGTGCATTCACTATAGCTGCCCAATTTCCCTGCTTTTTAAAGTTCGATAGAAATATCTGTTGGCTATAGGTACATCCTTAAACTGCAAGGGGTTTTTTTGCGTATTAGTGAATTGCTTCTACTTAGTACATAAATATTTTAGCTAGACTTTTTTTTCTTGTTGTGATCCTAAAGCCTTGTCACTTTTTCATTCTTCTTCTCAGACTTGGTATATGTGAGAAAATCTTTTTTGTTACCAGGGATGAATTAAATACTAACAATTTTCTTCCCATGATTATTATCAATTGCTAACCAATCCATGTATAAGGATCTACACGCACGCAAACATAAATCTGTAGGATTTGTAGTTTCAGGACTGGAGTGGGTTCTTATAATACTTGGACATATTCATATTTATTATTTAATCTGAGAAACAAAATGTTGACAATAGAAAGTGCTGATAGTTCATTGGGGAAAATGGGTCATCAATATTTTCTTCTACAACATCAGAAGAATGCCTTTTATACAATGTAAACATATACCAGAGCTTGGAAAGGTTACTTTTTTGAACTACAACTCCCATCAGCCCAATCCAGTGGCCAAGCTGACTGGGGCTGATGGGAGTTGTAGTTCAAAAAAGTAACTTTTCCAAGCTCTGACATATACACTGCATACATTGTATAAAGCTAAGATCCTGAAGTCCTTCCCAAATCTTTTGGAGGAAGAAAATGCTGGGTTTTTAAAAAAATATAAAAAAAGGTGATGAGAGTGGAACAGGTACCACACTCCCAATGCCTCATTTTTGAGCATGCCTGGGAACTCACCAAGCAAAATGCATGCAGCATAGCTCCCATGTTGGTGCCCACTTCAATTCCGGAAATTGGGAATGCCAAAACACGATACATGACGTCAGCTTGGCATGTGACAAGTTGTGTAGTCCTACCCTAATGGCACAAAATTAACATGACATGTAAATTGAACGACACACACACACTGAACCAGTGAATAGCAGCTGTGAAAAAGGTAACTTCTATGTTCAGGATCTTCAGGACAGCGATTGAAAATTATTATTATTATTATTTATTAGACTTTTATACCGCCCGACTAGCAATAGCTCTCTGGGCAGTGAACACAAGGAATACAATAAAATCACATAGTATAGTACAACAAAAAGATATAAAATAAAATACTCTAAAACAATCGCAGCAGATTTTAAAATTAAATTAACTTAAATTAGTGTGCCTCGGAGAAGAGGAAGGTTTTAACTTGGCGCCGAAAGGATAACAATGTCAAATAACAAACTGCCAATAATCATAATGTCAAATCTATGGTGTCAAATCTAATACTGGTTGCCTCATCTCCAAAATGACACTAGAGAAGGTTCAGAAATGGCAACCAAAATTATCAAGGGAATGGAGCAACTCCCCTGCATGGTGTGCAGAAAGAGAGGTTTTCATCCTTCTATCATAATGCTAGAACCCGGATAAAGATGAACCTGCAATGAAACAGAATGTTGGAAGATGTAGGATGGACAAAAAGAAAGTGCCTCTTCACACAGTGAATGGTTAAACTGTGGAATTTGCTCCCACATGATGTAGCGATAGCCACCAATCTGAATGGCTTTAAAAGAGGAGGAGACAAATTCATGGAGGATAAGGCTATCAATGACTGCTAGTCAAGATGACTATGTTTTGCTTCCACTGTGGGAGGCAGCATGCCTTTAGCTGAACACCAGTTGTTGGGAATCACAACTGGGGAGAATGCTGTTGCACTCAGGTTCTGCTTGCAGGCTTTCCATAGGCATCTGTTTCACCACTGGAAGAACATGATGCTTGATTTGATGGGCCTTTGGCCTGAGCCAGGATATCTCTTTTTACATTCTTATGATGAAATATGAACCAGGGAAATCTGGCTTCAGTAACTCTTGGCCCATGAAAGGTTTGGGTGGCACGAGAGTTCTCTCTAGGTAAGCCTCAGTTTGCCATCTGTAAAATGTATAGGCACCCACTGTTTGATCAGTTGAAAAAGCAACATTTTTGACCGTGTGAAGCAGAGAGGATTTTCTTCACAGGGTGAGGATAAAACAGATTATTTCTCTGTAACATGGTCAATATAAAGGGCTACATGAATGGTTAATTATACAAAAAATATTAGCCACCCTTTACTATACTCATTGTAAAAGCAACTATCTTCACAGAGAGACAGCTCTACAACACCATAGATAAAATAAGCAACACCATAGATAAAATAAGTAACCAGCTACTCCCACACCTCTACAATCAACACTTGGAGGTTAATAGGTGAACAGTAACAAAGGAAACAGGTTTGCAGATGGAAATATTAACTAATATTAGAAATACTAGTTTGAATTACTTTTATGTCTGAAAGGAGGAGGCTTGAATTTTGGATAGTAGCACATGGTATATATGTATAGGCTTATGTGCTTGTATATACACACCTGTGTCTATACAAGCTGTGTAGAGAGCCCAGTGAGGGAATGTAGCCTGTTCAAAAGCTTATATTGAATATCTCATCCATCATGCACACTTTGAGCTAGGCTCTTAGGCTAGACAAGTACATCAAGGGCTGAAAGCTATAAGGCTATGTACAGTCATCACACAAAGTAGTCTGTGCAGCCAGACACATACATCAAAGGTTTTTGATGACATCATCACAGCAGCAACTGAGTTTGAAATGTTACTCATACCTAAAAGTAATATTTGTCAAACATTTGCTCCCATTGGTTTCATTTATTCTATCACCTGGTGTATAGTGGAACCACTATACTAAGATGCAAAATTTCTGGATACCCTAAATGACTGTACCCTAGAACATTTGGTCATGGAACCAGCCAGAGGTGTGGTGACCCTGGACTTAATATTAAGTGGCTCCCAGGACCTGGTGCAAGAGGTAAGTGTTGTCCAACCAATTGAGAACAATGACCATAATGCTATTAAATTAAATATACACATAATTGGCAAATTGCCAAGAAAATACAGTGCAGTCACATTTATTTATGGTTTATTATTTAATTTATATCCTGTCCTTCCTCCCAGCAGGAGCTCTTTTTTACTTCAAAAGAGGAAACTTCCCAAAAATAAGGAGATTGGTAAAAAGGAAATTGAAAGGCGAAGTCCAGAAGGCAAAATCACTCCAAAATCCTTGGGAGTTTAAAAATACAATATTAGAAGCCCAAGTGGAGTGTATACCGCAGATCAAGAAAGGTACGACCAGGGCCAAGAGAATGCTGGCATGATTAACAAACAAAGTCAAAGAAGCTATCAGAGGCAAAAAGACTTCCTTCAAAAAATGCAAGTCTTATCCAAATGAGGAGAATAAAAAAGAACACAAGCTCTGGAAAACAAAATCCAAGAAGACAATAAGGGATGCTAAAAGAGAATTTCAGGAGTACATTGCTAAAACATAAAAACCAACACCAAAAAATTATTTAAATACTTTCAAAGCAGTAGACTATCTAGGGAGGTGGTTGGGCCCTTGGAAGACGAGGGAATCACAGGTGTGCTTAAGAAGGATAAAGAGATTGCACAGAAACTAAATGAATTCTTTGCTTCTGTATTCACAGAGAAGGATACAGGGCAGATCCTTACCATTTGCAGGAAGGGAGTCTGAGGAACAAAGGTAAATAGTGGTGACAAGTGATGACGTTCTAGGCTTAAAAGGGCCAAGTTCAAGGTTCTAGTTTTGGTGTACAAAGCTCTATACAGCTTCGGACTAGGATACCTGAAAGACCATCTTATCCCTTATATACCCTTAATTTGGAGGCTGGCCTTAATTCTGTAAAATGCTCAGCTTTTTATTATTATTATTATTATTATTATTATTATTATTATTATTATTATTATTATTTATTTATTTATTTATTTATTTATATTCCACCATCCTTCCAACACTGGAACTCGCGGCGGCTTCTTGATAAAAACACATATAATTAAAACGTACAAAATCTACATCAAAATAGAATTAAACTATATCCAATATTAAAACCATTCAAACTGATAGCTAAAAGAGGATCAAAGCCAATTTAAAATAATGGTATTTGACATTAGCAGTGCAGGTCCCGGCAGTCCTAACTTTAGTATCCATCAGTACCAAAAGCTTGTTGAAATAGGAAAGTCTTTGCTTGATGCCGGAAGGACTGCAGGGAGGGGGTCATTCTTATATCCCTAGGGAGAGAATTCCACAGCCTAGGGGCCGCCACCGAGAAGGCCCTATCCCGCGTCCCCACCAGTCGAACTTGAGAGGAAGTGGGTATGGAAAGAAGGGCCTCTCTTGAAGATCTCAGGGCCCGGGCAGATTCATACAGGGAGATATGGTCTGTTAAGAAGCCTGGGCCTAAGCCATATAGGGCTTTATAGGTCATCACCAGCACTTTGAATTGTGTCCGGAAACAGACTGGCAACCAGTGGAGCTTTTTCAACAGGGGAGTTGTATGGTCCCTGTAACCAGCCCCAGTTAACAACCTGGCTGCAGCGCGTTGAACCAGCTGAAGTTTCCGAACAGTCTTCAGAGGCAGCCCCACATAGAGCGCATTACAGTAATCTAAGCGGGATGTAACTAAAGCATGTGTCACTGTGGCCATATCCGACGGTTCAAGGAACGGGCACAGTTGGTGTACTAGTCTCAACTGTGCAAAAGCACTCCTGGCCACCGCAAAAACCTGGGAATCCAGGTTTAAAGCTGAGTCCAGGAGCACACTCAAACTGCGGACCTGTGTATTCAGGGGGAGTATAACCCCATCCAGCACCAGCTGTATCCCTATTCCCTGATTCGCCTTACAACTGACCAGGAGCACCTCTGTCTTATCTGGATTAAGCTTCAATTTGTTCGCCCCCATCCAGTCCACCACTGATGCCAGGCACTGGTTTAAAACCGAGACAGCTTCCTTGGAAGTAGGTGGAAAGGAGAAATAGAGTTGGGTGTCATCAGCATATTGATGGCACTGAACCCCAAACCCCCGGACAACCTCTCCTAGCTGTTTCATGTAGATGTTAAATAGCATAGGGGACAAAACTGAACCCTGAGGGACCCCACAGGCGAGCGGCCAAGGGGTCGAACAGGAATCCCCCAGCACCACCTTCTGGGTTCATCCCTCCAGGAAGGAATGGAGCCACTGCAGAACAGTGCCCCCGAGTCCCATCCCCACAAGGCGACCCAGAAGAATCATGGTCGATGGTATCGAAAGCCGCTGAGAGGTCCAAGAGAACCAACAGGGACACACTTCCCCTGTCCAGCTCCCTACGTAGGTTGTCCACCAAGGCGACCAAAGCCGTCTCCATCCCAAAACCAGGCCTGAAACCAGACTGAAATGGATCTAGATACTATGTTTCATCCAAGAATCCCTGGAGCTGGGAGGCCACCACATGCTCTATTACCTTCCCCAAGAATGGAATATTAGACACTGGCCGGTAATTGTCCATTATAGAGGGGTCCAGGGAGGGCTTTTTTAACAAAGGTCTTACCACTGCCTCCTTTAGGCAACCTGGCACTCTGCCTTGACATAAGGAGGCATTAACCACTCTCTGTACCCAATCAGCCAGACCCTCTCTGGCACTTCTTATAAGCCAGGAAGGGCAAGGGACAAGCAGACATGTGGTGGCCCTCATCTCTCCAAGAATCTTGTCCACATCCTCGGGTCGAACAAATTGAAAAGAATCCATCATTACTGGACAGACAGAAGCCAAAGTTACATCCCATGGAACTGTATCAATTCTAGCGTATAAGTCGGAACAAATCTGAGCGATTTTATCTGCACAGTGGGCTGTTGAGTGGTCCATATTGCCCTCACGAGGGTCAGAATGTAAAAGGCCTCTGACCACTCAAAACAGCTCCGCTGGACAGCTCCTTGCAGATGCAATGGTGGCAGAAAAGAAAGATTTCTTTGCTGCCCACATTGCCACGGAGGACACCTTCGAGGAGGCTCTAGCCCGTGTTTGGTCAGACTCGCTTTGAGTCTTCCGCCAACATCGCTGTAGTCTCCGTCTCATGCATTTCATCACCACCAGCTCCTTGGTAAACCAAGGAGCTGGTTTGGCTCCACTTCGTGAGAGGGGACGCTCAGGAGTGATCGTGTCCACCGCCCTGGCCATTTCCCCATTCCAAAGGTTGACCAGAGCTTCGACAGAATCACCTGCCGACGTGACAGGAAAATCCCCAAGAGCCATCAGGAAACCATCCAGATCCATCAGCCTCCTGGGGCGGACCATCTTAATCGGTCCCCCACCCCTGCAGAGGATCCAAGTCCCAGTGAGTCTAAACCCCACCAGGTAGTGATCTGTCCATGACAAAGGAACCACAGAGAGTTCCTCCACATCAAGATCACCATAATCCCCCTCCACACAGAAAACAAGGTCCAGGGTGTGGCCAGCGACATGGGTGGGACCAGATACTACCTGGGACAGACCCATGGTTGTCATGGAGGCCATGAAGTCCTGAGCCACTCCCAACAGGGTGGTCTCGGCATGGATGTTGAAGTCCCCCAGCACCACAAGCCAAGGGGACTCCAACATCAACCCCGGGACCACCCTGGCTAGCTCAGGAAGGGAGACTGTTGAGCAGCGGGGTGGGCAGTACACCAACAGAATCCCTATTCTGTCCCGGCCACCCAGATTCAGATACATACACTCACACCCTGGACACTGTGGGATAGGGCACCTGGACAGGGAGATAGTATCACGATAGACCACTGCAACTCCACCTCCCCCCCCCAGGTCTTGCCTGCTGCTGCACAGAGAAACCTCATGGGCACAGCTTGGATTTGTGTTATTCAATATTGGCTAAGCTGCTGCCTTCTGCTCACTCAAAGCTCCTTTACATCCCAGGCAATGAGAGACCCCTTTGAGCCATCCTGGACAAAGGTGGTGGTGAAAAAAGTTGTCTCAGTTGGCCTCTCTCCTTCTGATTTGCTCTCTGTGGAGCTTGGAAGTGCCAAGGCAATGGTTAAACAGCGGCTAGGTGGATATTGATACTCAAGAGCTCCTTGCAGCTGCTTTGGGTCCCTGTTCCCCTCAGTCACTGGGTCTATCAGGTTTTCCTTGCAAAGATGGGATGCCCTATCTAAGCTGGCTATCCATCCCCAAGTATAGGAGGGCATTCTCTTTGGCTTGATTTAATGTCTTACCTTCTAAACTTCTGGAGGGTAGATACGATAAAACTCCAAGTAACAATAGATGCTGTCCTTGTGATATTGGTGAAGTGGAGTCTATTTTACATGTTTTGTTCAATTGTAGGTATTATGAAGAGGCCAGAAAAGATCTAATATACCCTTTTATGCAGTCTTTCCCAGGCCGTCCTTCTGAGTTTCTTCTGACTGTTCTACCTGAGGGTTCTGATAAGGCAACCAGTGTACAAGTGGCCAAATTTTTGAACTTGGCCATTTTGACCAGACCCTGTAAGATTGTGAATGGCAATTAATTCCACTGAACTGCTTTGATGTCTGCCATAGCTTCTGTTACCAAGTAGTCTTATTTTTAATGCTTAATACTATGTTTGTAATTGTGGTCTGTTGACTGAAAATAAAGATTGACTTGACTTGATATACCCAGTTGATAACTGAGCTCTGCAGGTGACGGTGTCCTGCAGATACCATCTTATCAGGAGGTCCATTCTATACAACATAGGAAATGGACCTTTAGTGTGGCAGTACCTACCCTTTGGAATTCCCTCCCCTTAAATATTTGACAGGTGCCATCTCTGTTATCTTTTCGGCACCTATTGAAGACCTTCCTCTTTCAATAAGCCTTTTAAGTTGAGACATTATCCCAGTCTGCTTCTGTGTTGGAATTGCTTTTTAATATGCTTTTAAACCTTTCTTTAATATGTGTGTGTGTGTTTTAACCTTTTTTTAAAAAAAAAGTCTTCAAAGCTTTAAAAAATGTTGTTAAAGTTGTTTTGTTTAAATGTATTTTAATGTCTGTTTCTATGATGTTTTAAACTGTTTTTAGTGCTTTTGTTTGCCACCCTGGGCTCCTGTTGGGAGGAAGGGTGGGATATAAATCAAATAATAAATAAGTCAATAAAAGGTAAAATAAACATTGAACAGATCCAGATGGCATCCACCCAAGAGTTCTCAAAGAACTCAGATGTGAAATTGTTGACTTTTTAACAAAAACTATACAGTGGCTGTATATTATAGCCAGCATGGATTTTTCACATAGCGCTATGTTAAATTGAAACACCCTCCATGCCATTCGGATGCTTCCCATAAGCTCATTTCAAAACTCTGTCAGAGTTCTCATAATTTGTTGAAATTAATTAAAAATCAGCCATGTTCACAGAGTACCTGTAATCCTATTACTGACCCTGCCCCACACTCTGACCTTCATCTTCTGCAGTTTAAAAGTTAAAAAAGATGCTTGGCTGATTTTTAATTAATTTAAGAATTTTAACACTGAAGTCTATTATAGTTCCAGACATGCACAGCAAGAACTATCTGTCAGTGTTCTAACAGCCAGGCTCACAGCTGTTTGGCTTGGCTAATCAGGGGGCCACACCCACACCAGACAGTTATTTCCCTACCCATTTGTGGAAAGTGTAGTTGGTGCAGAATGCTGAGAGTTATTGGGAGACACCAAATTCTGACTGCTTTGTAGTGGCCAGAGTAGTTTAAAAAAATGCCTCATTGCTTTTAAACTAATTTAAGAAAATTAACATTGAAGTCTATAATAGTGCAGGCATGCTCAGTAAGAATCAACTCTCAATATTCTAAAAGCCAGACTAACTGTTGTTTGGCTTAGGTAATAAGGGGGCCACACCCATGCCAGGCATTTATTCCACTTTAAACAGTCATGCCTTCTCCCAGAGAATCCTGGGAAATGTAGTTTGTGAAGGGTGCTGAGAGTTGTTAGGAGACTCCTATTCCCCTGACAGAGCTCCAGCAGCCAGAGTGGTTTAAAAGTCAGCCCCCTTTCCCAGAGACTTTTGGCCATTGCAGTCTGTGATTATGTTGTTCTTCTAGGCTCTTACTCCAAATAAGGATATCTCAGAGCTTGGAAAAGTTACTTTTTTGAACTACAACTCCCATCAGCCCAATCCAGTGACCATGCTGGCTGGGGCTGATGGGAGTTGTAGTTCAAAAAAGTAACTTTTCCAAGCTCTGGATATCATCAATACATAATTTGTGTGCCCTCAAAAATGTGTTGCACTTTCCTATGGAATACTTCAGGATATGACTTTAAACCACATGGTTTGAACAATAATACATTTAAAAAGTACCTCCCAAATGCTATGTTAAAAATCAGAGCTTGGAAAAGTTACTTTTTAAAACTACAACTGCCATCAGCCCCAGCCAGCATGGCCACTGGATTCGGCTGATGGGAGTTGTAGTTCAAAAAAGTAACTTTTCCAAGCTCTGTTAAAAGTGCATAATCGGGTACAGCATTTTGTGAGAGGGAGTTGCCAAAATCCACATGAAGCATCCAAAGTAATGAAATATTTTGCCCTTGCCAGCTCACCCAAGCTTTCTTCCACTTTTTCATCTGCATCGCAGCTACCTGCTTCTGACACTGTGTGCACATGCTGCAGCTTTTTCTCATCACACTGATTTTGCTCCCAGACTCCAGCAAAGTGCCCCACCATTTGGCATTGGTTGCATGTGTTCTGTAGGCCCTGCACTGTTCTGGTGCATGCACACTGCCACTTTGTCTGCAGACGTTAGCTTGCTGTTTCATATAATCAGACATCGGCGTGAGTGAGCTCCCCCTTGGACTCTGCTACAGCTACTAGAGGTCACAATCTTGTCTACACACTCAGCAGAACTTTTCCCTCCAACACATATACTCCCTTTTGTGGGATTTTTGCAGACTGGCACATTTCAATTGCTTTTGCTAAAGCAAGATCTTTAATTTCTAGCAATCGTCTGCTCGTTTTGCAAGCTGACATCCCTAGGAAAATCAGATCCTTTATTAATGAGCCAGCAATTTCTCCCAAGTTACATGTCTTGCTCTTCTTTTCCAGATCAGCAACAAAACATGGTAAGGATTCTGTCTCCCTTTAATTTCTTGTATGAAAAATGTATCAACAAGTGCCATTTTTACTTGGCATGCAGTGTTCCTCAAACTTGTTAACCACACTGTCATATTTAGATTTTTCTTCTGTAGTTAGTGAAAAGGTATAAAAGAAATAAACAGCTTGGAGCCCTGCAAGATCTTCTTTTTAGTTCCACTGACCTCCATGAAAAAAGGTCAAACTGCTATTTAAATCTTCTCCAATTGTCTGCAGCATGGCTGGAGAAATCTAACATATCTGGAACACAAAACTGTTCCATCTTTCTTCTCTCTCACTCTTTTAGGCTTCACAGTCACCTTGCAGTCTGCACCCCACCCTGATATCATGTGCTGTTTCTTGTATTAATGAGGAAAGCTGTAAAGCTGTTGTAAGATAACAAATGTTTTATTTAATTTTAACACAAAAAACCTCTCTCATTATCCAGTTTCTCATGTTCCCCTCAGCTCTAGGTACATCCCATGACTCCTTGTTCCTTCCAGCCCAGCTTTACTCTCACAATATGCTCGAAGTGGTGATTAGTTGCTTTCCCACCCTCAGAGGAAAATCTGGAGATTCTTGGGAGTGGGTTGCTGCTGATATAAACACTTAAATGGGTTGTTGTTAGGGTTGCCAGGTCTCCGTTACTTTTAGGTACTCTGGTTCACGAGACATACACCAAAATGTCAGCTGCCCAACCCCCTGCAACTTCTGTTAAATGAGCTCATAGTTGGCTGCTCTAACCCCGCTCTTTCAGCATTGTAGCCAATATGTGAAGTCAGGGTCCTGATTAAAAAGGGATTTGTTGACCACCAGGAAGTACCTACTACCTAGACACCATTGCAAGGTCAGAAAACTGTTGTTTTTTCTTGCTTATTTGAAAATCTCATAAACTGAGTCAGTACTGTATATAACTTTCAGTCTTTTTTCTTCTTGTGTGCAGGAATCAAACACATTTAAATTTTCCTGGGCTGTTGAAAAGGGCAGTGTTTTGAAAACCTTCCCAATATGAAGCTTTAATCCAATACTCATTTTTCTGGGACTAAAGGTGCAACGCTAATCCCACATATCCAGAGTAATCCCCATTTAATTCAATAGAACTTACTTTTGAGTAGACATGGTTAGGATTGTGCTGTAAATTAATGGGACTTTTGAATGAACATAGCAAAGGAATGTGTTTCTGTTGTAAATCTTTCTCTCCTCCAGTCCTATTCTTTAAAGCAATTAGGCAAGTCTTACTTAGGTGTCACTTCTTTTATTATGTAGGAAACTACTACTGATTTTATTTTTAAAAAAGAATATTCTGCAATGACCAACTGGTTTTGACAATAAACTATTATATGGGGTGTATACATTTTTATATCTCCGGTGTTCATGTGTACATGGAGTCTTTCCAACAACTCTGTTTTGTAAGGTTGTCGACTGGAAACCAAAGCAGCTCACAATAAGAAATCCCTTTAAAATCCAATAACCATAAAAACAAGTATAAACAGTTGCAAAGCAGCTTAAATGATTCTGAATTTTGGGTTGGGTGAGTGAAGTTCCTTATCACTTGAAGTTGCAGGTCTCTGCACACTTCCCTATTTGAGTAAGCCCCATTGAATACATTGGGACTTGCTCCTGAGTAAACAAACATAGGATTGTACTGTAACTTTCTTTACAGGTTGTGTCAATAATAAACATCTTTGACAGTCATGCTTATATAAATATTTATTCATACTATGTCCCAATAAGTATCTGATTTCACACTATGGTTATATATGATTTTTTTCTCTATATTTTAAGTGTGCCCTTCTTGCTTGGGGTGGTTATGGTCAGGGCCGGTTCCAAAGGGTGGCCAGGTTGGGCACTGGCCTGAGGCCCCCGCAGCTACAGGAGCCCCTGGGGCCCCCTGAGGGGCCCTCCACTCCCATTCCATGATCCGTGCAGATAGCAAGACAAGAACTTCCGAGCCACCCGCCGCCACCCCGCCACCCGCCACCATCCCCCCGTTTCACCTACCTTTCTCTGCTGTTCTTTGCGGCTGTGTGCACTGTGCACACAGGGTTGCCATCAATCAAGATGGCAGCCGAGGTTTCCGTAAGGGACTGAAGCTTCTGTCGCCATCTTGGTTGATGGCAGCAATGCACGTGCTGCATGCCATAATGGAAGCAGTGCTGCATGTGATGAATACAGCGCAGAATGAAAAAGCCTTCTTATATGCCTGTTATAACTCATGTTGTTTGACTTTTTTGCATGGTTTTGGGTTGACACTGGAGGAGAGTATGGCTCTCGTGGCAACCATGGAGCTACAATTATGGGAAAAGCTTTACCTGTTGATATTCTGTCAAACATCATATTTACTTGCATGTGCCCCTGATTTATTTTGGATCCCTCCATCACCACCTGCAAAAGCGCACACACACATACACACACACACATAATATTTAAATTGCAAATGAATGGGAAGGGATTATATGTACATAAAAATTTCTAAAATGACATGGACCTGAAATAAATAAATTATACAGCCACAAGAGTGTCTGTATGATATAGCCAACATGGATTTTTTGCATTCTGCAATGTTAAATTGAAATATCCCCATACTCTGATGTTCATCTTCTGCAGTTTAAAATTTAAAAAATGCCTGGCTGATCTTTAATTCATTTAAGAAAGACAAGCCTTGAGCCTCCACACGAGGTGCTAATTGTGGGGTGGAGTGCAGGGAGGAGTTAGAACCCTTCCATCTATGACCCAGCTCTCGCGAGATCACCCACAACCCTGGGCAGTCTCACGAGAGCAGCCAAGGGGTGGAGCCAGACCCAGGCCTTTAAAGGCCCCAGTCTCCTGAGAGCCAGCCTCTTTCTTCGTGTGCCGGTTTTCCCACCCACCCTCCCTCGATCTTAGGGTGTCACTGAGCTGTGTTTAACTGGGTTGCTGGTTGACAGGACTGGATAGGAATGTTTCCTCTGGCCCCATGGTAGAGCAGGTTTTTTCGCCTATCCCTCAGTGGTTCACTGTGCAATTGTTAGGCGTTTACTCATTTCTGTCACAACTTTAGGAGGAAATGGCATTGGGCAGGATCAATCATAAGGGGGACTCCCATAAGGAGTCCAGTGGGGGTACACGATGGCCACGCCCCTAGCTCAGGAGGGGCACTGCCTCATCCAGCTCACTACCCCTCCCACTGGTTGGTCAGCGGGACCACAGGTGCCTTGGGTTCACACCCCACCTGGGTCTAAAGCGAGCCAACTCCCAAGGGTAGTTTCCAACTGCTTGTTGGTTGATTCAGCATTCCTCCAGCATGGGCTGCCAGAATGAAGCAGATTCTGGCCCTACTGCCATGCCAACCCCGCTTTACTTGCTCTTATCAATAAAGTTGTGGCCCTACTTCATCCATAAATCTGTGTCTGGCTGTGTTGTTCCCGTTGCTAAAGGGGGTGCAACATGCTCCTACCACACAATTTAAAAATTGAAATCTGTTATAGTGCCAGGCATGCTCAGTAAGAACCAGCTGTCAGTGTTCTAAAAGCCAGACTCACAGCAGTTTGTCTTGGGTAATCGGGGCCACACCCACAGCAGACATTTATTTCCCTTCCCAGTGGTGGGAAGTGCAGGATGCTGAGAGTTGTTAGGAGACTCCATATCCCCTGACTGAGTTCCAGTGTCCAGAGAGGCTTTAAAAAAATGCCTGGCTGCTTTTAAACTAATTTAAGAAAATTAACATTGGATTCTATGATAGTGCAGGCATGCTCGGTAAGAACCAACTCTCAGTATTGTAAAAGCCAGATTAAGAGTTGTTTGGCTTGGCTAATCATGCCAGGCTAATCACACCCATCCCAGGCATTCATTCCACTTTAAACAGTCATGCCTTCTCCAAAACAGTCATGCTTTCTCCCTTTTTACAAATCTTTACAGCAGTACAATATCTTGGAAAGGAGGTCAGATCTCCGGCTCTCCTGGTTCATTCACCATAGCTGCCCAGTTTCCCTGCTTTTTAAAGTTTGATAGGAATATCTGTTGGGTATAGGCACGTTCTTAAACCGCATGAGGTTTTTTTTGCTGATTAGTGAATCTATCCCTATTTAATTGTCTAAATTGTCAGTTGTTTTTCCAAATTTTATCCAAATTTTTGGTCTCGGGTGGTTAAACCCTCCCCTATAATAAATTTTCTAAACTTTGAGATTTAATTTAGTTTTTAATTTAATTTCAAATATGTTTATTGATCCAGCACCCATTACAAACAATTGAACAAATTTTAAAACCAGTTGCTCTATAAACTGATATTCAGCAAGAATTTTCCCTAATATTAATAACAATGTTTAAAAACTTGGCAACATTTAATATGACATAGGGACTTTGTACAGATGTCTTACAGAATTTGTCCAGTGAACTCATCACACACATAAACATTAGAGAATAAACACCTCCCAGCAGAAAGGAATTTTGCTCACTTGCAGCAGCAGAGCAGGAAGAAGGGTAGACGAGGGGAGAGATAATTCTGAAGAAAATAATGCTGTAGTATTGCAAGGAAGTGTCTAGTGTTATATTAAGTACATGCTATTAGTTTTGTTCATGGTGTTTTAATTCAGGCTATATCTAACCCCTTTAAAAGAAACTGAATCACAACTGAAAGTCCGCTTCATTGGATTATACAATTGTGCAAAATTAAGGAAAGTGTTACATGTGGATATGCACCATCGGAGTCTTCTTCATTTACCAGCTACAAACTCCTCAGAGACTTACCATGAATATTTTATAACTGTAAATGAAAAATATTATTGGAATGTTCTGGGGGAGAGGGGGAAAGCTCAGAAAACTGAGAAGCATTTTGACATATTTGAATAATGGGTGGACTCCTTGCTGTTGGACAACTAAAGGTCAATTCTAATACTGCTGTTGTGCATTTTGTACCAAGGAAATTGGTAACAATCAGAAAGTTTACACTCAACACATTCTCTGGGGATGTGCGCTTTGCCAATAGTTGTTATCCTCTTTCCATGATATATCAGTTTAACTTGTCACAAGGAGTCGCATGCAGTCAACATACACACTAGTCTGTAAAAACTCAGGTCACACATACGCACACACGCAAAATAATATTCACTTAAAACAAAAGACCCTCCGTGGCGCAGAGTGGTAAGCGGCGGTAACGCAGCTTAAGCTCTGCTCATGGCAGGAGTTCGATTCCAACGGAAGGAGGAAGTCGAATCTCCGGTAAAAGGGGTCGAGGTCCACTCAGCCTTCCATCCATCTGTGGTCGGTAAAATGAGTACCCGGCATATGCTGGGGGGTAAAGAAAGACCCGGGAAGGAACTGGCAATCCCACCCCATATAGACGGTCTGCCTAGTAAACGTCGCAAGACGTCACCCTAAGAGTTGGAAACGACTCGCACTATAAGTGCGGGGACACCTTTACCTTTTTAAAACAAAGGATCAATATGGGTAAAAAGAACTCCTCACAAAGGGATGTATAGTCAAGCAGCTATCCTGAACATATTCACTAATAAGCAAAAAACCTTGCGGTATAAGAACGTAGCTTGGAAGAATTTCATAATATGTGCCTCTGAGCATATGATGAGTAGTGGCAACTGCTATGCTGAAACTACTCCACTTAAGGAAAGGTGGGCATGGTCAATTAAAAACATACATCTAACCTAGAATTTTGCTAGAATATGTTTTATCTTGTGTAAACTGAGACACTCCACATGTCCACTGGAAATTATTCTGCAGTGCCATTACTCCACAATCGTTTGGGGGGCTTTTTTTAGTGTTGCAAAGTATTGCTGGACTTCACATATTCACAGAAACAGAAGCAAAAGAGAATTATTTACTATAGGAAACTTCACTAAAATTGCAAAGTAAATCAAATGTATTTAAAGTGACTATCTGAATGATATCAAATGTTTTAATATTGTTGCTTCCTCCCGGCTAAAACAAGATCAGCACAGCACATCTTGTTTCTGTTATTTGGGCTGATTACAGGTGTTGCCACCACTCACAATATGCTCAGAGGCACATGTTACCAAATTCTTCCAAGCTACACAGGAAGTGGATTGGACTGTGAAAGACCAACCCAAATTGTGTTTGCTTTTTGACAAATTTGTAGGGCAGTACAATGTCTCAGAGAGCAGGTCAGGTCTCCTGCTCCCCTGGTGCATTCACTAGAGCTGCCCAATTTCCCTGCTTTTTGAAGTTTGATAGAAATATCTGTGGGCTATAGGTACATTCTTAAACCACAAGATTGTTGTTTTTTGCCTATTAGTGAATTTCCCTGCTTTTTAGTCCTGGAGGTAAGAGATGGGATCCTGTGCAAGTGTGCTAAGAATGGATTGATCATTTGCATGTTTATTGAGTTCAGTGGGATTTATTCCCCTGCAATCATGCTTAGGAAAGGTGAAACTGACCATGGAGGGAAATCTGGGGAGGGGAGGGGGAAGAAGGAAGAGGGGAGGAGAGGAAGAAGGGAGGAGGAAGGGTGAGGAGAGGGGAAGGAGGGAAAAGGCGGGTCTGATCATTTGCATGCTTATTGAGTTCAATGGGATTTACTTCAGTGCAATAATAGGATAGGATAGGATAGGATAGGATAGGATAGGATAGGATAGGATGGGATAGGTAAAACTGACCATGGGGGAGTAGGAGGGGGAGGGGAGAGTACAGGGAAGGAAAAAGGGGGAGAGGGGAGCAGAAGGAGTAGGAGGGGATTGGAAGGGGAGGGATGAAGGAAGGAGGAGGAAGGGGCAAAAGGGAGGGGAGGGAGGAGGAGGAGAGGGCAGGTTTGATCATTTGCATACTTACTGAGTTCAGTGTGATTTACTCCCATGCCATCATGCTTTAAAATGAAATGGACTGCCTTCAAGTCGATTTCAACTTATGGTGACCCTATGAATAGGGTTTTCATGTTAAGTGGTATTCAGAGGTGGTTTACCAATGCCTTCCTCAGCAGTGACTGGCCCAAGGTCACACAGTGAGCTTTATGGCTGTGTGGGGATTTGAACCCTGGTCTCCCAGGTCATAGTCATCGGATAGCTAAAACTGATCATGCGGGAGGAGGAGGAGGAGGGCAGAGGGGAGGGGAAGGAGGAGGAGGGGGGAAGGAGGGGATTGGAAGGGGATGGGGATGGGAATGGGAAGGGGGAAGGAAGGGGCAAGAGGGAGAGGATAGGAGGGAGGAGGAGGGCAAGGCAGGTTTGATCATTTGCATGCTTTTTTACTTCAGTGGGATTTACTCCTGTGCAATCATGCTTAGGATAGGTGAAACTGACCTGGGAGAGGGGCGGGGGGGCAGGAGGAGGGCAGGGGGGAGGGGGAGGGGAGAAGATTGGGTGGGTGGGCACTGTGCAGAGGTGTCCTGTTTAGAGCAGGATTCACAAGGCTGAGACACAGGTGCAATTAAATCTTGTTTTATTAAAGTAATGGATATATCAAAAGCAGTGCACTTCATAGAAACCTCTAAGCTAACTCACTAGAATTCCCTAACTGCACTCTAGACATGCTCTGCAATGTGTGAAGAAAGTTGACTCAGCAACTCTACCCAAAGAGCTGCACTCTTAAGTAGGGAAAGTTTTAGATCATAATCTCTGGCTCCTTCACAAGTCCTGCCTCTGACCTGTCTGCTTCTCATGGCGTCGAGAGCGGGGTGACGGGGGTTGTGCTTCCAATGGCTCGTCAGCAAGACCCGTCTCCTTAGCAACCGGCTCAAGGTCAAGGGGTGGTGACTCACTTGAGGCATCCCGAGAGCCGCTTGGTGAGGGGGGAGTCAACGTCCCCTCCGAAACAACTTGCAATGGCTCCTCCGACCTGTCTGGGGGCGGCGCGCTCTCCTCTTCAGAGATTGCACCATCCGTGGGAACTGGCCCGGAGTCAACCTCACTTCCCCTCCCAAGGTCTTGCTGAGACTCAACAACTCCTTGGTCTTCCGCGCCTTGTGACACCTGAGAAACCTGAAACTCATGTCTTCCCCCTCCCTGGCCCTCGTGGGGAAGCGGAGGCTCAGCAAGAGGGAAAGCCCCTTTCATTTCCAAAAGGAAAACATTGTGAACAGTGTCATTCTTTTACAGGGTTTCCCCCACCTTTTTATTCTACAGCAGGCACATATAGCCTCTCACCCAAATTTAAACCAAAGCTGTCCCTGGCCACATCCACACCAGACTGTTATTTCACTTTAGGCAGTCATGGCTTCTCCCAAAGAATCCTGGGAATTGTGGTTAGTGATGGGCACTGAGAGTTGCTAGGATATGCCCTGTTCCACTCACAGAGCTTCAATCAGAGCGGCTGTTAAACCACTCTGGCCACTGGAGCTCTGTCAGGGGAATAGGAGTCTTCTCTCAGTACCCTTCACAAAGTACACTTCCCAGGATTATTTGGGGGAAGCCATGGCTGTCTCAAGTGAAATAAAGGTCTGGTGTGGGTGTGGCCCCTTGATTAGCCAAGCCCAGCAGCTATGAGTGTGGATCTTAGAACACTGATAGGTGGTTCTTACTGAGCATGCCTGATGGAATTGCATAGAAGATGATGAAAGGGTTGTTCTTCGGGCTATATCAAAGTTTGCATTAGAAGAAGAGTTTGGAAGTGATCAGCAGATTGATTTGCCAACTTGCAGTGGTAACCCATCAAAATTTAGGTCAATTTATTTTTCAAAAGCCCAGCTACTGATACATGATGTAACATGCTGTGGGCAGCTAAGATGCTGCTTGAAATGGCAGCAAGGCTTCTTCCTAAACAGAAAAAAGGAAATATGGAGGGGGGGGGGAGAGAGAGAAAAGCCCTCAGCTGCCTTCCGTTTATTAATTAAGGGTAAGACACCCTTAAAAAGTCTTAGAAATTTTGCCCTTCATTGAAAATCACTTAATGTTCTTCCACTTTCACAGGGGATGAATGGTTTCTTGGAAAACTGTTGGGGGTGAAGATATTTGGCCCAGCCCTCCAAGACATTCTGAATACCTTGCCTATCCAAAATTCAACATATATGTGGGGGATTGGGGCTGTTCCATACAAACATATCGGAAGCATAAATCCATTGTATTGTTACTTTCTCCTCTGGTCCCTGGCAGCCCTGTATGTTTATATCATTTTTCTAGAGTTTTGCAGGATATTGGTAACTAGAAATGTTACCATGATATAGGGACTCTTTTCCCATGTGTATAAACAGGTAAATGAAATCTGAAATGGTGAGTAATCTCTGCAAACCTAGCTTGAATAAAGGGAAATAACTTTCTTATGCCTTAACTCTAATTGTGGCTCTTCCCAAGTATGTCCATATACAGTCATACTAAATCTTCTTATTCCCAGTCCTCGTTCTAATCCTCTTGAGAAATCTAGAAAGTTTCAAAACTTTAATTGGAAAGAGAAGAGGTTCCTGGACTGAAGATTTTAATGTTCAATGTTTTATGTTTAATGTTTTAGTTTAACGTGTTCCTTTCTGTTACTGATTTTATTCTATATTGTATTTTAATCTCGTTTTGTACACCGCCCAGAGAGGACAACACCAGCAAAGACCAATATTGAAGACAAGAAATGCCAGCTAAATAATCCTGTCAGCTAGGGACATTCCTGATATCAGACTTTAATATTTTTATTCTGAGAATTTTTTGTAAAACCTTTCAGGGCTATAATGTAGGATATTAGTATTGTAAATGAATAAATAATAATAAAGATTGCAATTCTTTTATCAGCAAATAAAAGGCATTTGGATAGCATTGAAGCAGGTGTTTATGCTAAGTAGGAACTAGTTGCTGCCAGAGGCCACTCATTGCACCAAACACCTTGCAGCAGAGGGCACCACCTTGCTGAAGCTAAGCCAGGATCGGTGTGGTCAGTACCTGGATGAATTGCTGCCTGGGAATCACATATATGCTGCCTTAGTTTCCATGATGGCTGGCTGGTAGGATATATATGTTAGAAAATAAAATGTATTAATACAAATATTGTATTTCTCAGATTTGTCTCTGGATTAAAAGAAATGACCAGGAGATAGAAGATCAAGATTCGCATGACTCTGGTGATAATTCTGATCTTTGTAATTGAGGTGGCTAAGAAAATAGGCATGTGGATCAGCTTAGGAATGATGGGTACTTCATAACATGGAATTCCTGCTCCATGAAAAGAAAGCCCACTTTTTGGGAGAGAGCTAACTTTAGTGTTCAACTTTACTGGAAACTGCCGTGAACTCCAACTCACTGCCCATTTATTTAAATAGACAGAGTTTATAATCATCCAGTTCCATGCACCCACATTTTTTTTCTGGCTCTGACAAAAGTTCTGGCCTATTTTCTTGATAGAACTGTAAGCTTTAACTGGATTATTAACAGAGCAACCTGAACCTCTAATCTGCCATTCGCACGCGTGGGAGGGATTGGATATGATGAAGGTATCCCTCTGTCTGGCTCTCTCTATTCCGACAGCCTGTACCAGCGGGGGACAAGGGTATCCAACTGTAAAAGAAAAAAACCCTTTTTATTTAGTTATTAGATTTATATCCCACCCTTCCTCCCAGTAGGAACCCAGGGCAGCAAACAAAAGCACTAAAAACACTTTATAACATCATAAAAAGACTTTGAAAATGAAATGGACTGCCTTCAAGTCAATCCCAACTTATGGTGACCCTATGAATGGGGTTTTCATGGTAACTGGTATTCAGAGAGGGTGACTGGCCCAATGTCACCCAATGAGCTTCATGGCTGTGTGGGGATTCGAACCCTGGTGTCCCGGGTTGTAGTCCAGCACGTTAACCACTACACCACACTGGGTCTCTAAAAAAAGTTTAAAATATGTTAAAATAAAACAACCTTAAAACATATTAAAACAAAACATCTTTAAAAACACTTTTTTTAAAAAAAGGTTTAAAAACATCTTTTTTAAAAAAAGGTTTAAAAACATATTAAGAAGCAATTCCGACACAGATGCAGACTAGGATAAGGTCTCTATTTAAAAGGCTCATTGAAAGAGGAAGGTCTTCAGTAGGGACCAAAAAGATAACAGAGATGGTGCCTGTCTAATATTTAAGGGGAGGGAATTCCAAAGGGTAGGTGCCACTGCACTAAAGGTCCATTTCCTATGTTGTGCAGAATGGACCTCCTGATAAGATGGTATCTGCCGGAGGTCCTCACCTGCACAGCTCAGTAATCAACTGGGTATATAAGGGGTAAGACGGTCTTTCAGGTATCATGGTCCCAAGCTGTATAGGGCTTTGTATACGAAAACCAGAACTTAGTCTGGTAGCTAATAGGTAACCAGTGCAATGGAGGTTACCAGTGCATGGACAGCAGTGGTCTGGCTATCCTGGTCCAGCTGTCTTACCAGCTGAAGCTGGTAAAAGGCACTCCTAGGCACTGAGGTCACTTGGGGCTCTAGTGACAAAGATGGATCCAGGAGTACCTCTAGACTATGGACCTGCTCTTTCAGAGGGAGTACAACCCTATCCAAAGCAGGCAACTGACCAATTATCCAAACTCAGGAACCACCAACCCACAGCATCTCCATCTTGCTAGGATTCAGACTCAGTTTATTGGCACTCATCTAGCCCACCACTGAGTCCAGGCAGTGGTCCAGGGCTTGCACACTCCAGAGCTTATATTGAATATAAGAACACCAAATAAGGTCTATACCCAAAATTTGTTGTAAAAAACACACACACTGATAGTTGAAAGATTGGTGACACCAAAATACACAAAATATACAATATGACATATAATACAAAACCTAAACAGAAAAAAAACCCTAAGCATGTGACTAGGTGAAATCTAAACAAGACCCATACATAAATCGAATTTGGATAAGGCATATATTTATCTCATAAAAAAAAAAGATAATGGTTGTGCATATAACCAAATCAGTGGATAATACTGTTTATACAGCTGATGTGACCACATAAATCATATCTCAGTAGATTTTCTGGATAGATACATGTCAAACATATTTTGGCTTCTTACAGAGCATTCCAAATGGTGGGAAGCCAGCGGAGGCTGGCTGGCAGAGGTGGAGCTGGCAGAAAGCTGTGTGGCATGCACTTCCTGTTTAGGAGCCACCAGCCCAGCTGACTGCGAGCTCTGTCAAGAGCTGTGAGCATGAGTGGGAAGGAAGAAGCCGGCTCCCACAAATCGGTCTCTGGGAGAGTATGCCCTCTCTGTTGAGGCCCATTATAATTTTTTATTTCATTGGCCTTTTGGCCAGCAGATCCTTTTGGACTGGGACCTGGGGGACTCCAAGCACAAGAAGGATCTTGTGTAAGCCCCCCCTACAGCTCTGCTCCGTCACACCCCCAGAACACACACTTTTTAGGGCTTCCATGTCTGGCCATCCCCAGCAGATCTCCAGCAGTGCCAGCAGGCTTTTGGTGGTGCAGCAGCTCAGCCGCAGTGGAGGGCTGCTGCCATTGGAGCCCAGCAGAGCCTGGCTGCACTTCAGGAGCCTGCCAGTGCAGCTGGGGGTCCGTGACATCCAACTCCCCCCCAGCCTGGTGGAAATGTGAGTTGGATTGCGCCCTTAGCCTTCTTCAGTGGCCTGTTTGGATACAGGTTTTCCTGAGCTTCAGTAAACCAATCTTGATCTAGGAACTGCTTTGTAAATATCAAGCAGAGCAATCCAGCTCTGGTGTATACATTTATCAGTAAGTTCTGAGACATGTTGGCCAAAATTTGTTCCTTTTTTGACCTCAACTGCTCTGTTTAATATTTACAAAACAGTTTCAAAATTGACGAAAGTTTAAATACTTTGTTTTGACCTAGGAGGCTCTGCAGTGTTTTATTTAAATAAAATATAGCGTTGTTCTGCAATGTGAGGGTTACTGTCACCACTCCCTGTTTTGCCACATTCTCCTTGCTGTGCCAGGACCACCCTTAATACATCTGAACACAGGAAGGTGGGTTGAGAATAAAATATCGCAGGAGATAACAGCAAAGAAGAGCAATCAGATGTCTACAGGAAAACCACAAGCAGGGCATAAGTGCAATAGTTCCCTCTTGCTTGAGATACCCATCAACTGGTATTGAGAAGCATGCTGTTGATTGCCCTGATTGTAAGGTTCCCAGAAACATCTGGCCAACTGCTTTTGGCACAGAATACCCCTTTGGTCTGATGCAGCATGATTTATAAACCACTGAACATATGTAGTTTAAAGGAGAGGGGGAAACTCACAGCATAAAATACAAAAAAAATATACAGAGGAATAGCATATGCCTGAACAATTCTGGATTGTGAAGGTCACATCATAATATTTTAAAATTATTGTCATATCTTATGATGTAGGGAATAATATGTGAAAAGGGCTGACCATTCAAGACGTTTGTTGCTCTGTTTAAAGGAGGTGGCAATTAATATGGGGAATGGACTGCAAACTCTGAAATGATATCTCCTACTGCAATTATGTTTATAAAAGTGCAAGACAAGCACTTACCGGGAAAGAGAAATTATATGGCAGATATGGCATATTGATGTAGATTACCTTGAAATAAATGAAGCACGTGGCCTTCTTGAAGCCTGCAATGTAGTGTAGCAATGGGGAACATTTCTCCACTGCATCTAAATTAGCCCACTGCTATATAATTTATTTCTAAGCAAGCTTCTCAAAGAGTAACATCACATTAAAGCTCCAGTTGCCACAACACTGAAGAGAGAAAGACCTACCTGCTGAGTCTTTTATTTATCACTCTCCCTCTCCCCTACTCCCAGCATCTCTGGTCTCCTTTGGGAGGAAGGGACTGAGAGAAATCTAATAAAGTAAATAAATACGTACATCAAGGTAACATTCAGCCAATGATGACAGGCAATGTTGCCAAGTTTCAGAACTGGGGTGGTGGAAAGGACCACCCCAATTTCAGAAATAAAGAGTGTTTTATTATTTGGTTCAAAATCTCTTTGAATTTTGGCTAGGTGTGAAAAAAATGCTTGAGACATTGCAAGCTGCTTCTGTTTCTTCCCTTCCCCCAAAACAACTGGGGGAGGGAAGAATGATCTTCAGGCTTTAATGAGGCCCGAAACCTTAGGAACAGAGATTTTCCATTGCAAAGACCCCTTGGTAAGGATCCAGAACCCCTAGCCAACCACAGTTTCCAGCAATCTTTCATTGGTGAGGATCCAGAAACCCTAGCAAACCATGGTTTCCAGTACTCTTTCACCGGGAACTTCCTATTGTGTCAGACTTTTAGCTGTTTTGGGGGCAGCTCACAAACCTAGGAGGCAAATGAGCAATTGGGAAGGCTGGGAACAGTGGAAGCCTGGCTGGGCAACATTTGAATTGAGCCGGGTATTTCTGAGATTTCAGTAAACAGCTGGAAAAGCTCTTTCCCCATGAATAATTGGGGCAGGAAAGCTCAGAAAGAATGACTGAATTGAAGTGAAAAAAATTCACTCATTTTTAACTGAGACCTAGTAAAATATTCTGATTCTACAGTTAAAAGTGTTTCTGGAAGCAAATTGTTAAACATTTCTTAAGTAATAAACTGCATACCTCCCCATCGTAAAAAGTACGCAAGTAGCAGAAGTGGTACTGAAAAGTATTAATTCAGAAGAATCTAGTGAATGACTGTGACCAAATGCACATCATGGAATCTGTTAAAATATGTGTTCTGTAAGCCATAATATGGCATGACATGGTGATGGGGTGGGGTGAGAGGGAAATTGCTCTTCAAAGAAAAAAAAGAAAAAAAAAAACGGTGGCTATGCTCGAAGCTTTAGGTCCTGATCATATTTAATTACCGTTGGATATTTCGGTTTAAATATTGTATATATTTTTATATTTTAATGCTTTCTTAAGAGTTTCTCTAAATGTATGGGTAAATAGAATTTGGAAGCTTTTAATTAATATTTATTTCTTATATGCAATAGATCATTTAGAACATGGCTAAGCACACATATATCAAGACAAAGTAATCTGAGGCCGCCTATATACCATACATTTAAAGCACCTTCCCCCCCAAAAAAACCCTGGGAACTGTAGTTTACCCATCACAGGGCTACAATTCCCAGCATCCTTATCAAACTACAGTTCCCAAGAATCTTTTTTTGGCGGGGAGGGAGGATGTGTTTTAAATGTATGGTGTGTAGGCAGCCTCAGTGCAGAAAGATTTACTTTTGAATTTATTCAGTTGATTTTTGAGTCAGGAATAAATACCTATTTTTCTCTTTTTTCCTTGGTGTTTTGGATGGCTGCTTTCAAGTTCCTTAATTGTGTTATATGTATTTGCTTCTGACAGAGTCTAACAAGCTAATTATCCAAACAACATCGGGTTCCTTTGTTTGCTAATTGAGTTGCTCACTTGACATCTTTGTCGTAAGTTTGTCACAAGGAAACAAAGAAGTATATGATGTTTGAGCATAACATATTGAAATAAAATGCCCATTCTTTTGGAGTTTGGCCTAATATTTCTCTGCTATTTGAAATCTAATTAATCTTCCTGTTTTTGAAGAAGCAGAATCAATTGTTCCAGGATGTTTAGGAATTTAATTGAGAAAGTTTATGCAGGATTTCAAGCTTCTATCAGATGTTTATGCCTTTTTATTTCTATAGGACTTTGCCTCATGTTCTGCATGTGTATTTTATATATTTCAACCTTCTCAAAAGGGAAACAAACAACAAACAACAAACAATAACATAAATTATAAGTGCCAAACCTTCTGCCAGCTCTTAATTTCTTTTGGCATTTTAATGCAAGAATGTTTCATAGTGTTCCAAGCTGCAAATAGCAGTTCACTAAACTCTCAGTTGCACAATTGGGGTAAGCAGATTTCTGACAACCATCTGCTTTGCCATTACTACCTCCTCCAAATCAGGCCAATGGAAATTAAAATCCTGAGGCAAGCAGGAGGGTTAAGATGATCATTGTGGAGCTGTTAAGGATGGAGTGCTGTTTTCTGTGATACTGTGGTGGTAGTTCCGAGAATTGTTGCTGAGTTAGCTCCAAAGAATGACTGATACAGAAAGGTAAGGTGCCTAACTTATTTTATATATCTCTGTTGCCACTTGCATTGCTGTATCTGCTATAAGCGTTATTAGAACAGGCTATTGATGGGAAAGGGTTGTAAGTAGCTTGGTATAAATAACTGATATATATATATAAAACACAATATATGTTAACACATTTCTCTGTTTTTCATAGGCATATCTTTACATTCTATTTTAGTCTTAAACCAGCTGTGGGTATTCTTACATCAAGTGACGCAACAGAGAGAAATCTCATGATGGCTCACTGCAGATGCCCTGCTGCCATTTTCTTAACCATGGTTAAGTTGTTGGAGTGACTGCATGCCTCTTTCTTCCTGTCAGGCACAAATTCCTCATTTCCTTTTTCTGTAGGTCTTAACTATGGTTCATTGCTACATATTCTGATGCTAACCATGGTCTACTTAAGATGGTTCCCTTCATAAGCAGAATTTGAAGGTCATTTGTAAACCATGGTTAGCATCAACTGTGGTTTGCATCAGTGTAGATGTAATGCTGAACCATGATTAAGGCTAAGAAAATAAAGAAGATAATTCATGCTGGAGAAGGGAGGGGGGAACAAGGAAGGCCATGGGTCCTGATCTGTTACCACAGCTAAAAGACCACCAGTAGCGGGGGAATCTGTTTAAGCACCACTACCCTCAAAGTATTTGTGCTTGGGCAAGCTATGGCAATTGAAGCGGCTTTAAATCAGGAATGTTTACTTTTTTGGCAGAACTCCTGGGCTTTTAATAGGTATGTGCTATGAAGGCTTTTAGTAAGTGCAGCTTTTTCCAATCATTTTATCACTATACCAGGAGCAGTTTCACCTGCAGGAAAAATGTTTGCAATACTAATTAAAAAGTAATTCAAGTGTGTAGGCAATTTAAAACTTCCAAAAGGATACCATGTTGTTTTATTTTGTTTGTTCTGCTGTATCTTTTAATATATATGTATAACATTTTCTTCAGCAGGGTGATTGATCCATTTTAAACTGAGTTAAAAGATGAACATTTTACTATTAAATGTTTTTTATGTTACAGATGAGATCCACATACTGGCCTAGTTCAAACACAGGGCTATGCCATGGTTTAGTAACTAAACGTCAGTGTTATAAGAATGAGGTGTGTGAGCCCTGGGCTCCCATGTTCCCTCTTCTCCTTCTCTATGCATTACTGCAGGGGTGAGACTGTGCTTGGACCATCAAGGGGCAAGCTTTCCCCCTTGCCTCCTCACCCCTGCTCTTTCTGACATCTTTCAGATGCCCTTTCCTAGGAAGATTAACAGATTTGACTTAGTTGAGTTTTTTATATTAAGTTTTTGTTGTCTAGATTTTTTGTAGTTTGTATTGTATTTTTTTCTTACTTGTATCTTATATTTGTGTGTGTTCTTTGTGAGCCTCCTTGAGGGCATTTTTGGCCAATAGGCAGCATAAAAACATTACATGACCGGGGTGGGGTGGGGAGGAGATTGAAAACTTTCACGTTTAGTTCTGAATAAACTGCAGTATCCCATTACAACAAGAAATTTTGTTTTATGCTGTGGCTAGTTAGCAAACCAGGATCTGAAAACACTATTTGATCTTAGCTTCAATTTATTCAAAAGTGGAAGCAGACAATTTTAGTTGTGTCCTCTCATACACAAAGGAAGAGGAGAGTGGAGCCTGCCCTGGGCTCCTTCTGGGAGGAAGGGCAGGATATAAATTTAATAAACAAAAAATAAATAAGCCTGAAGCTAGCCATGGCTTGTTCTTGGAATACTAAACTATGGTTTATCAGCATGTCTGAACCAAGCCATTATTTGCAGAAGCTAACATTAAGGGCATTCTCAATAGAATAAAGTTGAAGTTTGCTTGTTTCTATGAGTATATGGCTCAAATTTAGAGAATTGTATGTGCTGTGGCAGTGCTACTTTTAGTTCCCAGTTACACTTGTTATTTCCATCTGAGATCATTCTTGCATCAGTCTGCACACCTGACAGTTACCTGTTCGGAAATGAACTGTGCAGTTTGCCCACTTGGTTGCTCTCCTAGTATAGATTCAAAGGTGCCTTGCTCATGCTGCTCGTTGTGTGCTCCACTGGTAAATCTATTATGCATGATACTGCCACTCAGTCGTGCCCTTATTATGATTAAATCAATGCCTCATTTTGTAATGTTATGTATCTTCAGAATAACCAGCCAGAAAAGATAAGCTCTGAAAGTGAACAAGTTCATAAATAAATGCATATGGTTTTTATGAACCTGTGTCAATGAATAAAAACACAGTGTAGGAAAGAGAGAGAGAAAAGGCAGTACCAGCAGTATGGCCTAAAAGGAATGGGTTGATCCCCCCACCTCATTTCATCAAAGTCTGTAATACCATGTCAGCAAATGTAGGGTATTACAGAAGTTATGCCAAAAACTGCTACAGCATGAAAAATTAATGGGCTGTTTGTAAAACTGGCCGGTAAAGTGAGGGGGGAAATCACCTTACCATATGCCAATGGAGATAGTACACAGGTTACTCCCTGTGGCACAGTAACATACCATTTTGGATGATCCGTGGTAGATTTGAAAGCAAATGGAAAAGCATTTCCTGTTCATAATTAACTGAAGTCAAATGACCATAAGTGCTGATTTGCACAAGTTTAAAATATATATATTTTAATGTTGATTATTACATTCTTGAAAAGTAGGCATGGTTGCTACCTCCTGAGAAACTCTAATGCCTCCTCCAAGACTCATGTAGCAAACTCATGCAGGAAAGAAAAGTAGCTAAATATGCACATTTCTGAATCTTCCTATGACATGCTGTGCATCATGCTGTTATATACTGCAAGTTAGCAAGAAGAGTTATCACATTGGTGAACGGCGGAAGGGGGGAAGAAAATTAAACTGTAGCACTTCTTGAAGCATATGAAAAAAGTTTCTTAATAATCAATATGCATGCATTTGTGCATAAACAGAAAGAGAGGGAGGGGGGAGGAATTATGATGCTAACAATTCATAATATTTAAATCTAGGTCCTAGGTATTTGATTGACTGCTTCCTCCCATAAGTGTTCATTCCCATGTGCCTTGTGGCCATCAGAAGACCTGAAATGTGTTAGGTGGTTGCCGAAGCCAGGATTTTGACTTTTATCACTCTTTCTCTGTGGAAAGGCAGAGTGAAGACAGTCCTTTATAGGAGGGTTTTTATTGGTTCATTTGATACTACTGCTGAGAATGCTTTCATTAGCACTGGCTGGGTCATTTCTTGTCTTGATGTTGTGATTTTTGATTGAAACCTTTATTGTTAACTGAATTGTAAACTTTTGCCATGTCAGTTTTAACTTGGGAAGCAGTTTGATTTAAAGGTAGGAAATAAAGCTGTGCACAATTGTCCTCTTGAAATTTTTCATCCTATTTCTGAGAGAAATTGGGGAGATCATTTAACAAAATTTTTCTGGGGAAGGAGAAATTCCCGCAACAGTTTCTTGCTAGCGGTGTGTGTGTGTTCACCATTAGCTAGTAGTACTAAAGTGGCAATCGCAACCCCACTCACCTGAAAGTAAGCCACATTGAATTCAGTAGGACTTACTTCTGAGTAGATATGGTTAGGATTGCAGCCTAAGTGTGTGTGTGTTCGTGTGCAAGTGGCAACAGTAGCAACTGTGTTAGCAGCCTGGTCACCGTTACGCATCCTCCAAAATGCCCTGGGCCTGGTGTCATTCTGAGGCAACGTGGAAGAAAAATAGTAGCCACCGCACACCAAAAAATGGGTGGTGAATATTCAGAGAATATTCTAGGAGGAGTGAGAAATAGAAAAATCTCAGATTTTTCTCAGAAAAATGTCTTCCACAAATTTTCAGCTCTACTAGGAAATAACTCAGTAAAGTTGTTAAAGGAATGAGTTGTGAGTTTAGAATGCAAATTTTTCCTCAGCTATGAATTTACTAAGTGGCCTTAAGTGCTAGCCACTATCCCTCAGCCTCTCATCCACAATATGGAGATAGTCATCCTAACCTGCCTTTCAAACTTCATATAAGGTTTACTTAAAGCACAGGTGGGGAGCAGGCAGCCTTCCAGATGATGTTGGACTACAGCTGCCATCTTCCCTGGCCATTGGCCATGGTGGCTGGGATTGATCAGAGTTGAAGTCCAACAACATTTGGAGGGCTGAAGGTTCCCCATTCTTGTCTTAAAGGATTACCATATAAATACTAAGGAATAGTTCACATTTACATGCTCATCAACTGATGATTGCAATATATCACATGGTAACTTGGCTATGTGAATTAAGTCATCACAGGTCAAGCATCACCAACAGAAACTTCCTATCATCTCATGTCACCATAACCTCGATGCTTTTCAATTCAGTCAGTTCACATATCCAGCTGGAAGTCACTTAGTTTTGAGTAATTAAGTGATTAAAATTCAAAGGATGCACACACATGTGGCAAACATGCAGATGTGTTATCTACCAAAAAAAAAATCAAATAACAGAATCATGTACAGGTGGAAGGAATATCCTTATATCCTTTTGGCCAGCTCCGTGCCATGAAGCAGACTGTTCTGAGCCTAAGTTTTGCTTACAGTTGGCCATCAAACCTGAATCTGAGAATCTCCATGGAAGAAAAACCCACTATTGCCATGAAGTAGTTGTCCCATTAGTAAAGCACTATTTGGTGGTAGAATAGTAACAAGGGATACAGAGGACTTGCTCTTTCTTTTTCTTGTTTTAATATGGTAAAGCTGCTTGGAACAGCTTCAAAGCATGGCATCTTCATCACTCCTGGTAAAAATGCTGTTAAAATGGTGCAGGAAGTGACCACACATTGTTTCCCGGGTAATTGTATAAAGAGCTATTGTACATACAAAAAGATTGGTGCCCTGTGTTGTACTGATTGTCTTTTGCTTAGCCTTCTTGGGGGCATTGTACTAACCCTCAAATAATCCACTGAAAAGGAATTAACTAGGAAACCCAGGATGCCCAAAAGCTCAATTAAATAAATTCCTATTCCAAGCAAACAAAAACCTCCCAAAATTGCCCCCAAGTGATATTTATTCCTACACAAATTCCACATACCAATGACTGATGGAGGTAGCAAGGACTATGGAGGAAAACAGGAATTCAGGCAGTGTATGTATCTTGCCCAGACCCACTCAGCTCAACTCCTGAATAAAGTGTGAAATGGTACAGAGGCAGAGAAATGCCAAGATCCTGCACCCACTAAGTGACATGGCTGCTGACACTGTCCCACAAACGGTTGTGACCAGAAGCAGGCAACCATTAGAGGACAGTAACTATAGTGTACAACCAGCAGCAGGAATAAGGCCCCAAGCACTTGTCTGACAAAGGCCATGGCCAGCATTGGCTAGAAGGCTGGTAAACAAGCTGCCAAAACAAAGGCTTCAAGCAAAAGGTTTGTAGAAAGCTGTGGCTTGCAAGTAAAGGGCCTGAGAAGCCACAAAAAAGGAGGTCAATAGGGTTAGCTTGGACATTAGGGATAGAAAGATCTGTCAATTTCAGTTCTCTCCATTTCTCATTTTTCCAATCTTAAATTCAGTTTTCCACATTTCTGCAACAATTTGCTTTTTAAAAAAAATCCTCATGAAAATTCTCCAGTATTTTAGTGTGAATTTCTCCTAATGAACACATTTTTGTAGCACGTTTTAACTAATGTACACATTTTTGCAAGCAATTTCTTCTAATGTAATGCATTTTTGTATGTTATTTTCACTCATATATTCATTTTTATCCACACTTTCCGCTAACATATGCATTTTTGTAAACATTGGTTGGTGAACTGCATGCAGAATTCGAATAAGTATGAATTTCAAAGGATGGCTATGTTTCAGTTCTCATATTGTTGCAAAAAGTGTGAATTTGATCGATTTGGCTTGAAATGAGAACTGAATAGAATTTCTCACCCATCCCTATTGGACATCCTCCTCCATGCCACATCAGCTGGTAAAGAGGCAGAATGGTGGGCAGAGCTGGCTTATAAGACCAGCAAAACATGCCACCTTGACATGGGGACATTGCCCTTACGAGAACCTGCCCTTGCACGTGGTTTACCTCTACAAGCAGGTGGACCATAGCAGCCCCTTCCAAAGCTGCAACATTCACATGTTGTTCTCAATAGTTTTCCTTATTCATCCCCCTCACCCACCTGTTGTGACTGGCCAGTAGGATTTTAACATTCCCCATCACATGGAGGGGAGGAGAGTGAGTGAGTGAGGAGATTAGCAAAGGAACGTGGCAGGAGGCTCAGTGGCTGCAGCATCAGTTAGTGTCTTAGTACATTCCAAGGTATAGGTACTGGTTCTGGGTAAGGATGTGTTAAACTGATGTGCTCCAGGGTATAGTAGTGCATGTAAGTGACAAAGCTGAAGCATGGATTTCTGGGAGATGTAGTTTAACTGGATAAGAAATAAGAAGAGATTTGGCTTGGAGTTTGAAAGGAGTAATTGAGTGATGCAGCAGTTGTGCATGTTTTGATTATGAAAATAAACCTTGCTTGCACCTGACTTGTGGCTCAGTTACACTGAGCCACAAACGCTAGAAGAACCCACCTCAGACTGATCAGAATTCCCCATGTGTCCATTGTCTCCAAGACAGTATAATGGTAGTTAGTTCTCACGATGTATCCCACCAGCAGACTCACTGAATGAATGGGATTTGAACCAAAAAGAGCATCAGACTTCAGTTCAGCAGTGTTTTGCAAGTATAATACAGAAAAAGCTCCCTGCTTTGCCTTTTAAAAACTGAAATGTGATTATCGTGTGTGTTAGCCTCTGTGGTTTGCAAAATAAATGGCATTTGTAAAAACAAAACTCCTCTTCTTTGGCTTGATGGGATGCAACCATATGTCTTGTTTCCCTGGGGAATTTTCTCCTTGAGATTTTTTTCTTTAATTTGTTAAGAAGTACAATATCATAAAGGAGAAATATCAGTATGCTGTAATTAAGACATGTAAAGCATCCTTGACTGCTAAGTAATCTACATTCTCATGGCACTCTTGATCTGGCTATCTCACAAGTGGTATAAAGCGAAACCACAGCAGCAAAAATGCATTGAGATAGCTGAGATGCTACTTAATGTTTTTTGCTCTGAAGTCTATGCAGGAAGCAAGTAAAATGGTAGAGGAAATTTAGAATATGGCTATCTCTGCAGCTCAGTTCATCTGATCCATTGTTTTTGTTCTGGTTTGATTGCCTCTTTGTCTCCATTGGGCCAAAAAAAGAGGATCCACACTTTAGCCATACTAAGGTGATTGTTGTAGTTGCTGCCAGCCATCAGCTCCTGCTTGATCAATCTTAACAGAGTTGTTATATTTCACCTAAAGAGTCAAAGCTTATTTTGGAGGCCCTGGCAAAGGGAAAAGATCTAAGAAGTTTTGAGGAGCGCTAGAATAGAATTGTTTAGGTTAGCAAATACCATGGGGCTGTGTGCATTGCTCAGTAGTAGCAGGGCTGTGCAGCTGGGGCTACGGTGCTCTCCCGGCTTCCCAACACCATGTGTGGTTGCTGATAATGGAGAGGTAGAGGTACAAAGCAGTGGGGAACTCAGCATGATGTGGGCACTGCGCTCCCTGCCACCTTGCCCTCCTCCAGTAACCAGCAGTGATGCACAATGTTGGGATGCCAGGAAAGAAACGCAACCCCACTTGCATAGCCCTGCTGGCCACTACTGGCATGGCCCAAGCATGGGAAGTAGAGCTTGGAAAAGTTACTTTTTTGAACTACAACTCCCATCTGTCCAATCCAGTAGCCATGCTGGCTGGGGCTGATGGGAGTTGTAGTTTTAAAAAGTAACTTTTCCAAGTTCTGATGGGAAGATGGGGAAAGGATACACTTTACGGCCTCTGGTTATACAGGTGCTCACAGCCAAGACTTCAGCCTCATTACCATAGGGGGGGGATGAAGCTAAATTGTAGGTAATTCTGGTGGTTATAATTTATGTAAACTTATTTTCCTTGTATCCATGTTCTTTTTGTCTAGATCTTGTGAGATTTCCTAGAGTCAATCAGAAAAGCAATGTTCTGAATGAGGAGTTGCTGGCCCAGGAAACCCCCCCCCCCCGTGTGTGTGTGTGTGTGTGTGTGTTTTGTTAAAGTGAAGCAGGAGGGGAGAGTGCTCTTGCATTCAGGTCCTGATTGTGGGCTTCCCATGGGCAGGATTCTGGACTAGATTGGCAACTTGCCAGTTCCAGCAGGCTCTTCTTATATTCTTAGAACATGTATTGAGAGAGAGAGAGAGAGAGAGAGAGAGAGAGAGAGAGAGAGAGAGAGATTTGTGCTTAGCTATGTGGCATACTCTCTGAAGAACTGCCAGTTCTAGTGTTATTTGTCCAGAGGCAGGAGAGGGGAACAGCTGGGGGGTAGGATATAAGATGACAATAATAATGGACACTGATCCCAGGAACATTGGGAGCAAGTGTTGTTGATAAGATTTAAAGGCACAAAATAATTATTTTGATGATGATGATTTATTACATGCCCTTCACCCTATGGTCCCAGGGTACATCACAACAGTTTTAAAACACATCATTAAAACAGTGAAAAACAATCTAAAATAGCATCACAAACAATAAGGTGGGTCCTATAAATATATATTTCAGATGTCAAAGGCCAGGGTAAATAGGTGCATCTTCAGCATTTGCCAACAACTTTGCCGTGAAGTTGCCAAACGCACCTCTGTAGGGAGGGAGTTCCACAACTTAGGGGCTGCCATATAGAATGCCCTCTCCTAGGCTATGACCTGATGAGCTTTTGAGGGTGGTGGAACTATGAAAAGGACCTCCTCTGCTGATCTCAACACCCGAGAGGATCTGTAGGGAAGGAGGAGGTCTCTCTGATATTTGTGACCTACGTTGTTTAGGGCTTTAAACACTAATGCGAGTACCCTGAATTGGGCCCAGAAAGAAACTGGCAACCAAAACAGCTGTCTTAAAACAGGGCTAATATGAGATCTACACAGCACTCACCCAGTAATCTGGATACTGCATTTTGGACCAGTTGAAGTTTTTGAGCCATCTTCAAGGGCAGCCCCATATAAAGTGCATTGAAATAATTCAGTCTAGAAGTTACCAGAGCATGGAGTACAGTGCCCAAGTCACTGTTGTCCAAAAGGGGTCATAGCTGGCAAACCGGCCAGAGCTGGAAAAAGGCACTCCTAGCCACTGAGGCCACCTGAACCTTTAGTTATAATGTTGGATCCAGGAGTAAACCCAAGCTGTGGACCTGCTCCTTCCAAAGGAGTGCATAATAGGCCATTGTAATGTTCCATACTTTTACACACATGTTTTGTGCTTGTGTTTTACAATGTTATGGGTTTTGGGCTTGAGATGGGTAATTTCTATGAATCCCATTCCAACCTCTGATTTGGAATCCTATGCCTAGGGGTGAGAAACTCACTCTGCTGGTCAGATGAGTTTCTTTTGTTAATCTAATAGAGTGGCCAGGTGGGTTAATGGGTCTATCAGGTGCCCATCAACTGGTAAATGGGCCAGGGAGATCCTTATGTCATTGAAACTCTTCAGGAGAGCCCCCCCTCCTGGGGCCAAGGAGAGGTTTGTGTTTTGAGTTATGTCTGAGAAAGGCTGGGAACTGGAGGCAGGCAGAGAGACTGACTGTCTGCACCATGGCTTTGGGATGCCTCCTGTAACTCTGATGGAAAAGCTGGATATTGGACTGCTGATGCCTTGAACCCCTCCATCCTAAGTTCAGGTTGGAGTGTGTAAATAAATAAACCATATTTCATAAAGACACCACAGTCTCCGCTGACCTTCTTCCCAAGGAAACCAAACCCTAGGCGAATGCAGGGACTCCTGGAAATCTCACCACTAGGAGATTGGGGTGGTGTGCAACACTAATGTTTATGTGAAGTAGTTTACATTAGAGTATTTAAGGTAAGTGGTGAATGTTGGGAAGGGAGAATGAGTCAGCAGAATATGGAATGTTCTGGGTAGTGATTGGCTGTAACTCAGAGTAAGAGGTTTATATTTGAGTATGTGACTGTTTTGGCATTTGGGGATCGTTAGGGATAGTTTTGAGGGACTGTTTAGCATTAGAGAGTGTAGGATCAGCATTCTTAATTATATTTGGATTAGTTGATGAGAGGGTGGAGCCATGTAGGAATATTAGAAGAGTTGGCCAGGTAATAATAATAATAATAAAATTTTATTTGTTAGTCGCCCATTTGTCTGACTTAACAGACACTCTGGGCGACTTACACAATATAAAACACAATTTGAAACATATTCATACAACAGTAAACCACCTGTTAGTAATAGCCTAACCCACCCCAGAAATCCCATAGGCCTGCCTGAATAACAAGGTCTTTAAGGCTCGACGAAAAGCCATCAGGGAGGAGGCATGTCGAAGGTCAAAAGGAAGCAAGTTCCAGAGGGTGGGGGCCTAGCTGTTTTCACCGGTGGGACCGAGAGAAGGTCTTGTGAGGCCGATCTTGTTTGGCAGCATATTTGGTGATACTGGAGGCGTTCCTTCAGATAAACTGGGCCGAAACCGTTTAGGGATTTAAAGGTTAATACCAACACCTTGAATTGGGCCCAGTATACAACTGGCAACCAGTGTAGCTCCATCAACACTGGGGTGACATGATCCCGGCGACGGCTTTGCTTTATTAAGCGTGCCGCCGCATTCTGTACCAGCTGCAATTTCCAGACCGTCTTCAAGGGTAACCCCACGTAGAGCGCATTACAGTGTTTAAAGTGTTCAAAGAACATACAGTAGTTTAAGACCCTGAGACAATTTATAAAGCCACATGCTTATGAATAGCAAGTGAAATTTCTTCATTTCAAATACATCTGCTATAAAATAAATATTCTTTTGTTTTCACACAAGGACCTCTTCATTAGCTATGCTAGAGGTTGAGTCAGGTACTAAATATCTGTGTTGTCAGCAAATACTTGAAGGAGAGTTTAATATTATACAGCCATGAGAGTGGCTGTATGCAGGGCCAGCTCCAGGCATGCTGGGGCCCTTGGGCATCAGCTTGCCCTGGGCCCCGGTGTGTGTGTGCGTTCACATTTGCACGGCCCACCCCACCACCCCACCCCACCCCACCCCCATCTACCTGTCTCCTGTCTTTTACTATTGCCATTAATCGAGATGGTGGCTGCAGTTTCCCTAAGGGGATGAAGCCTCCACCACCATCTTTGTTGATGGCACGCATGCATGCTACATGTGCACATCTCTGCCATCAACTAAGATGGCAGTAGGGGCTTCAGTACTTTAGTAAAACCGTGGCCGCCATCTTCATTAAGGGCAATACTAAAAGGCAGGAGACAGGTAAGTAGGGGGTGTGGGGGGCACAGACTGCTGCGGATCGTGGAAGGGGAGCGGAGGGGCCACTGAGGGCCCCCCTGTTACCTTGTAACTCCAGGGGCCCTTGGGCCAGTGCCCCACCTGGCCACCCTTTAGAACCAGCCCTGGCTGTATGCTATAGCCAGCATGGAGTTTTCACATTCCGCAATGTTATATTGAAAATACATCCCATGCCATTCTACTGCTTCCGTAAGCTCATTTCAAAACAAAACTTACAGAACATATAGTCATGAATTCAGAAACCCTTGCTTAACAAGCCTCTACATTTCCATGACGATACACAAAACAGTCAGAGAGAATTGAGAGTTCAAAGTGTAAAAAGAGAGAAAAAAACAGACTCCCTTTTCAACTTTTTTCTGTCAGAGTTCTCCTAATTTGTTGAAATTAATTTTAAAAAGCCATGTTCACAGAGTACCTGTAATCCTATTACTGACCTTGCCCCATACTTTGACCTTCATCTTCTGTAGTTTAAAAGTGAAAAAAACTGCCTGGTTGATTTTTAATTAATTTAAGACCTTTTGCATTTAACTCAATGATAAGGCTGGGTATGCTCAGTAAGAACCAACTGTCAGTGTTCTCAAAGCCAGACTCACAGCTGATGGGCTTGGCTAATCTGGGGGCCACACCCACACCAGACCTTTATTTCACTTGAGCCAGTCATGGCTTCCCCCAAAGAATCCTGGAGAGAGTAGTTTGTGAATGGTGCTGAGAAGGGACTCCTGTTTCCCTGACAGAGCTCCAGTGGCCAGAGTGGTTTTACAGTCAGCTGCTCTGATTGAAGTTCTGTGAGGGGAACAGGGCATCTCCTAGCAACTCTCAGCACCCTTCACTAACTACAATTCCCAGGATTCTTTGGGAGAAGCCACAACTGTCTAAAGTGAAATAAAGGTCTGGTGTGGATGTGGCCAGGGACAGCTTTTGTTTACATTTGGGTGGGAGGCTACATCTGCTTACTGTAGAATAAAAAGTTGGGGGGAACTGTGAATAGCAATGATACTGTTCACAAAGTTTTCCTTTTAGAAAGGAAAGGGGCTTCCCCTCTGCCCAGTACCCACCTACCCAATTCCCTCCCCCTCCCTCCCCCTTTCCCTAGTCAGTTTCACCTATCCTAAGCATGGTTGCACAGATGTAAATCCCACTGAACTCAAAAAGCATGTAAATGATGAAACCTGGCCTCTCCTCCTCTTCCCTGCCTTCAACCTTTTTTTAAAAAAAAATGTTTCTAAACTTTTTTTGAAGATACCTTGAAAGCTTTTTAAAAAATGTTTTTAATATGTATTGTTTTAATGTATTTTAAATGCTGTTTTTATTATGTTTAAAAGTGTTTTTGATTCTTTTGTTTGCTGCCCTGGGCTCCTGCTGGGAGGAAGGGTGGGATAAAAATAAAAGAATAAATAAAATAAATAAATCTACCTTATGCTCCAAGTTTTTAATTGACCATGCCCACCTTTCCTTAAGTGGAGTGGTTTAAGCATAGCAGACTGAAAACATGCATCTCAGGCAGGCCAAGTTTGTTTTTTCCAACAGCTAGAGTTATTGCTTAAGTAGCAACATATTGTAATCAGTCTGATTTTACCGGACCTGGCAACCAAGAGGTCTTCTGTATCTTTAAAATTTGTGCAGGTGGAAGGGAGAATTCCACCTGGTGGTTTTTCTCATTACAATGTTGCAAGAACACCTGCACTTGGCTGACTTTCTCTTCTCCTAAAGATACAGGGTCATTCTCAGGCCATGAACCTGCAAACCTACTGCACCATCATATGACATTGACCAATAAAAAGGCTTTGAAATTAATAAAAATAAATTTGACACAGATTTCTAGGATGAATAATGAGAGAAATATAATTTTCTAGGTTAAATCCTCTGTAGAAACAGTAGTTACACAGAAAAAAAGCAAAGTAAGAAGACCACCAACAAACATACAAACACGTAATTCTCCATCTTTGGAGATGGCAGGTGTTGCCATCATTCACCATATGCTCAGAGGCACATGTTACCAAATTCTTCCAAGCTACACAGCAAGTGGATTGGACTGGGAAAGACCAACCCAAATGGTGTTTGCATTTTTACAAATTGTAGGGCAGTGCAATATCTCAGAGAGGAAGTCAGGTCTTCTGCTCTCCTGGTGCATTCACTATAGCTGCCCAATTTCCCTGCTTTTTAAAATTTGATAGAAATATCTGTTGGCTACAGGTACATTCTTAAACCTCAAGGTTTTCTGCCTATTAGTGAATCAGATTATAGGGGCAGAACTCATAGCTGCAAATTTTAAAGAGATAAAGAGTTGCAGGGGAGTGCAGACATGCCTTTATCCCTGAGCCATATAGCAACATTGCTAAAGGAATATAGAAGGGAATCCTTGAAAAGCATTGGTATATTGGGTAGAGTGAAGAGTAAATAAAAACACATGTTCCCCTCTCAACTAAAAGAAGTGGGTTGGTGATCAAGCAGGGGCACGACAGACATCTCCCCACATCCCGGACATGACAATTTGGGACACGTAAAACCTCTATCTTTTCAGGATTCAGCCTCAATTTATTGGTCCACATCCAGCTCATCGCCACCTCCAAGCATGGTCTAACACCTCAACCACCTCTTCCAATTTAGAAAGAACACAGAGGTAGAGCTGGGCATCATCTCTGTATTGGTGGCACCCCACTACAAATTTTCTGTTGATAATTTCCAGTGCCTTCATTTAGATGTTAAATAGCATGGAGGACAAGATGGAACCCTGCAAAAATAAAAACGTTCCTTTCCTGATTCATGAGATTACATATATGGAGTGAGATCATAGCCTGTGTGTCTGAGGAGACCCATGTTACAAGTTTGTACTTGGCTCCAAAAAGAGAGAATGAGAATATCACACTCATTCTTTTAATAGTGTCTCCTCCAAATAATGCCATCTCTATAACAAATCAAAAGCAATTTATGCACCTCTTAAATTTCTATCTAGAAATGATTAAAAAAGAATAACCCTTTTGAAAGAGATTAATGAAGAAAACTGTGATAAAATGTGATTCTTTCATTAATTTACCCAGTCATTTTAGAAGGGCAAAACATGTATGAGCATTGCGTTGTTCAGAGGCTGTATGCCTTTGAATTTCGGATGGTGGAACAAAGATCAGGGGAAGTTTGTTGTCACCTCTGGGAAAATAATACTGGACTAGATTAACCTTTTGCCTAATCTGTCAGGCTCCAAATTATTAGATTTGTATGCATCCAGATTATGGTCCCATGGCACCACATCATACCCTCTGAAAGTAGGTTGGGAAATGGTATCACTGCATGATGAAGAACAGTTTAGCTGCATATTCAGCACTGACCATATGCTTTTATAGTTTTAATATTTTGATTGATTGATTGCACTGACCATGCCCACAATAATCGACATCATGATACTTTTCACAATAGCAAAGGTATGAATTGTGGTTGTTGGTTTCAAGTCAGAAAGAGAGTTGATTTCCCACACTTCTTTTTTGCCTTTTAGCTGTAAACGATATAGATTTTAATGCTAATTTATTCTTTTGATCTTCAGAACAATGCTTTGTAGACTACCCCTGGAGGGAAATTGGTCATATATGCAAACTCCCTGGAGAATAGCTCTTCATTTGCTTTGCATTCTTTTACTTGCTAATTAGTTAATATCTTTGTCCTGTAACATAGTTTTGATCTATATTAGTCATTACAGATGTATGATATTTGTATTTTAATGAAATGATGTCTTTTATATTGCTTCTCAAACAATCTTCCATGAATTACCAACACAAATTATGAATCTTAGAATCGGGCATTGTCATACATTACATCTTTGCTTTTTAAAAAAATTCCAGTACTTAGAATGACAACAACTCATGTGAATTCACTAATGAGGCTTGCACAATTTGTAATCCAAGCTAAATTCAGGCCATGTGCTATATCTTGTGACCTGCCAAGTTCTTGATACTCACCACCACTATATACACACACTATTCTTGCAGTTTTAGGAAGGCTGCAAAAATGTAAGATTTTATCAAGTCTAACCCTGACTGTGGCTGTAAATGCCCTGCTGCTACCCACATTGTAGTAATCTTCCTTCAGTAAAGGGACAGTAAGCAGATTATCTGAATATAGGGAGAGCCGTGTGGTAGTAGAGGATTTCAAACTTGAAATCCCTCACATTGTCCAAAGAGGGCTATATTCACATGTTACTTCTAAATATGTATTGGGGCTCCAAGATTATTTCCAAAAAAATGTTTGTGTGTGTTATATGCCTTCAAGTCACTTACTGCCTATGGCGACCCTATGAAACAGTGACCTTCAGCAAAATGGGTTGAAAACCACCCTGTTCAGATCTTGTAAGTTCAGGTCTGTGGCTTCCTTTATGGAATCAATCCATCTCTTGTTTGGTCTTTCTCTTTTTCTACTCCCTTCTGTTTTCCCAGCATTATTGTCTTTTCTAGTGAATCATGTCTTCTCATGATGTGTCCAAAGTATGAAACTGACCTCAGTTTCATCATTTTAGCTTCTAGTGACAGTTCTGGTTTAATTTGTTCTGACACCCAGTTATTTGTTTTTTTGCAGTCCATGGTATGCACAAAGCTCTCCTCCAACACCATATTTCAAATGAGTTGATTTTTCTCTTATCCATTTTTATCATTGTTCAACTTTCACATCTATACATAGAGATCGGGAATACCATGGTCTGAATGATCCTGATTTTAGTGTTCAGTGATACATCTTTGCATTTGAGGACCATTTCTAGTTCTCTCATAGCTGCCCTCGCCAGTCCTAGCCTTCTTCTGATTTCTTGACTATTGTATCCATTTTGGTTAATGACTGTGCCAAGATATCGATAATCATTAGAGGAAATGACTCTGCTCATTTTAGTATGAAAACTTAGTTTTTCCTTGAAATGCTATACACATCGGCAAAATGGATGGCTATTTATGTCTCACAATCCCCGCCATCATCAGACCCAAGGGGCTCTGGCGATGGTGGGCCTTTGCAGCCATGCTGGGGAAGACCTGGCATGGCTTCAAAATCCGCTTTCCCTAAGGGTGGCCATGTGTGCCTGTCAAGTAGGGGGCAGAGCAGGGTGGCTATTTAAGCCCTGCTCCATCTGCCCTCGGCCTCTTTCCCACCTTGCACGACACCCTCCCACCCTCACTTCAGGGCAGTACAAGTTTAACTGGTCACCTCGGGGCCGGGTAGGAATTTTTAGCTCGCCAGCCTTCGTTTGCTGGCAGGTTTTTTGCCTACCCTGTACTGTTCTTCTAATTCGGCTGATTCGCCCAATTTTATTAGGCTTAATTTGATTTGGCTGATTTGTTGCCTGGCCTTGTAGTTTAATCTGTAAATAGGTTATTTGGTCACGTTTGGTGGATATGTGCGGGATTTCACAAGGTAGGGTTTGGTGACCACCCTTAGGCACCCTTTAAGGTGATCGGTGGGTTCTGAGGCCTGCCTTCCAGGTTGTGCGGCCTGTTGGCAGGATAAGGCTCACCTTTGGGGATAACCTGTAACACCCACTCAGAGTTGTGCGGCCCTGAGAGGGGTGACGCAGGAAGGCCTCCCTAACCACCCTGCGGGGATGGGGCCCAGAGAAGGGGATTGCGCTTGGACCACCCCCTTTCCTATGGCAGGGTGTCCTCACCCAACTGGGTATGAGATAGGTTCCACACTTGTCTCTGCAGATCATTTTATTATGCAATCAAGCAGGTAATTGGCTTTATTCCAACAAATGTGGCCCTTGATTTACCCATACTTCATCTTGTTTTGCCTCTTCATTTCCTGGGTATGCGCTGCAATGCTTTCTATGTCTGGAAGAAAAGGGAGGGGGAAGACAAGTGGGGAAAAAGTCAACTGAGTTGCAGTGGACATGAAATGCAGCATTATGTGTTAAAAAAATTACTCAAATAAAGCATTGTTCTATCCTTCCACCCTTTAGACTTTGCAAGCCCTTTGTTTTAAACAGTGACACATTTGATCAATTGGGAGAGATGTTTAAAATGTTTTGCCGGAAAATATCCTGGCTAAAGTGAAAGAGAAAGCATGGTATTTTTATTCTTAATTTCTGCAACTCATGAAACAATGTAAAAAGGCCATGTTAGGTAGGACTTCTTTACTATTTGTTTAATTGGGATCCTAGTTATGCACTATCATATGCTGAATTGAGAGCTACTTCCTAGTTCACTTTTTCATTCTTGAAAACTAAGAAAGAGATTTATGGAGTCAGGCTTTGTCTGTTATGACACGCCCTTTTTGGAGCTCCTTTTGCTCAGAGATTTGACTAGCTTGTTCTTTCTACAATTTATACTAAATTACTTCCTGGGGCCTATTGAGCTTGCTGCCATATTTTGGACTGAGGTCTCTCTATATGAACATTAAAGGAAACTTGGAGCCAAGTCAGACATGTATATCAATCATTTGCTAATTGTGAAGCTTTGAAGCTTTGAAGATTGCTTTTAAAAAGGAATAAATTATAATTACTGTTACATTCCCCAAAAAGGAATAAGTTACCATTACAATTGTTCTGAAAGGAATTGATTACCGTTACTCAAAAGTAATCACTACAATCACACTTAAGTTACTTAAAAAAACTAGAGTGCCTACAAGTTGCTGGCCTTGGCTACTGTACACTACGTTGCCTAAAACAACATTAAAAATAAACACACAGAGAGAGGTAGTAGAATTCTTTTTATCCACCCTAAGAAAACAGTGGTGATCTCTCCACTGGTAAGGGAGGCAGGGAGGGAGGCAGAGGCCACTTTTGCACATCAAACCAAGGGCACCCACCTACACTGACGCTCAGCCAGCAATGAAAATCTCCCTCTTAACCATCTCCTGGACCCTGCCCTGCCACCAGCTAAGGGACACCACCCAAGCAAACATTTCCCCTTGAGATGGAAAAAAGTTAAAACATTGCAAATGCAGCAAAGTACCCAGGGAGGGCAACGGAGGCCACTTCACGTGCCAACTGCAAACACAATATTCTCTCTCTCACACTCACACACACACACACACACAATGTTGTCATCTTTCATCTCCACAGTTCTTTATCTCCATTTCTGCTCCTCTGATTTGTGGAGCAAGACTTCTCCTGCTCTCCCCCCCCAAGTAATGCCCAAAAGTAATGCTGGAAACATTACAATTACTCCTGAAAAGTAATAAAATTACTCCTCATTCTATTACAATCAAAATGTAAAGAAATTACCCACTTGTTCCTCAAAAAAGTAATGAATTACAAGTAATTAGTTTTTTGTAACTAATTACTCCCAAGCTCTGGCTAATTGCATTATCAAATGGTGACCTGAATAGTTCTGTGATAGCCCATTTACACATGCAACATAAGAAGTAAAATATCTGAAATTCACTTCTCAAATTAGGAATTCTTCAGGAATTTGATATTTGCAAATTCTGGTATGAACAGATCTGATCCACAAATTCCAGACCAATGTGCAGAATGGAACTGAATCATCCACTGGTTTTTTTGTATTTCCCAGCAGTTTTCAAAACATGTCAAAATACTATTAAAATGTGCATTGTAAAAGAAAATTTATTGAGGCTGCAATCCTATGCACACTTATCTGAATGTAAGCCTCAATGAACTCAGTGGAATTACTAGAGTCAACATGTATAGGATTGCACTGTTAAAATGTGGGTTTTTTTATAGAAATTTGTCTTTTAAATCTGTGTTTTAAAATATTCATTTAGATGTGATTTTTGTGCAGATTTTCTTATTTATTTATTTATTATATTTATATCCCACCTTTCCTCTAAGGAGCTCAAGATGGAGTACATGTTTCTCCTCCCTCTCAGTTTTATCCTCACAACAACCTTGTGAGATAGGTTAGGCTGAGCGATAGTAACTGGCCCAAGTTCACCCTGTGAGCTTCATGGCTGAGTGGGGATTTGAGTACTGGTCTCCCAGATTGCTAGTCCAACACTCTAACCACTACACCACCACCAACAAACCCTAACAGTACAGAAATCAGGTAAGATAAACTTAGGGATGCGCGTAAGCAAAAGTGACTCAGATATAAAATAGTGTAATTTCTCCATCATTGTTTTCAATACAATGCTATCAGTAGAATCCGGCTGCAAACACAGTAGGGATGGGGTTCGCTGCCTAGTTCCAATTAGCTTGTATTCCAATAGTCCATCATTCAATCCCAATCCTCCTTTTTTTGTTCCTGCTTGGTTTGGCACTTGCCAATTTGATCTGCTGTTTTGGTTGCAAAAACAATTTGTGTAATTTTTAACATAAATGCCTATGTAAATGATCATGGTGTTCTACATGGTCCCCCCCTTATCACACCTACACACTGTTATGAATACATCAACATGGAGGAAATTATGAAGATAATTATGTAAAAATTCAGATTTTTTTTTTAAAAAAATCTGTGCCGTTTGCAGTTATGGCCCACCGCAAAAAAATCCGTGCCATTACAGCCGCAGCCTGCTTCAAGAAATCAGTGCTGGTTCGAAAAGATAGTGGACTGTCAAATTCAGTCAGAATCCACTGCTAAGTTCAATTTAGTGGACATTCTCCCCCATCTCTAGTACACACTATAGCTTTAAAGCAATCCCCCCCCAAATAAATCCTTGGAACTGTAGTTTACCCCTCTCAGAGCTACAATTCCCAGCATCCTTAAGAAACTACAGTTCCCAGGATTGTGTTTTGAATGTGTTTTGAATGTGCTTTAAAGGTATAGTGTCCATGCAGCCTTAGTTCACACATTCAGTTGCCCACCATTAAATTTGCACCAATCAATTGTAGATAAAGCAAGCGGTATACGTTCGTGTATGAACCACCTCTGAGAATCAGCCCTAAGGCTACAATTTGAAACACATGTGTTCAATGGTGCTTACAAAGTACAATGGGACTTGCTAGTGTGCAAACATCCACATGATTCCACCCTCAGACATGCATTTGTAGCACTCGTCCCATTCTCAAGTGCCACGATCCTATGCACTAAAAGGAACTCATTCTTTGAATGTAGATTCTTATGTAACCAAAATGGCATTGTCCACACAACCAAGAGGAAGGGATCAACAAGCTTAGGAGGACATCAAGGTTTGTAGAGGGAGGGGGACCTAAGGGTAAAAATGTTCAACAGTGCTCAGTGGTCATGGAATACAGAGGGGTTTGCGGGAGGGGGGATGGAAAAATAGAGGAAGGGGAAATGGAATGGAGACACCTGGAAAAGAGCATAGCAGCCAGAACCATCAACAGGAGCACTCTACACTACAACTTTTTGTAGATCCATTTCAGTTGGGATTCAGGCCTGGATTTGGTATGGAAATTGCCTTGGTCTGCCTGTTCGATGACCTGTGTTAGAAGAGAGAGGGGGGGGAGTTTGACTCTGTTGATCTTCCTTGATCTTTCAGCAGCTTTTGATACCATCAACTATGGTATCCTGCTGGGGCGACTGTCTGAGTTGTATGTTGGGGGCACAGCATTGTGGTGGTTCCGTTCCTACCTGGATGGCAGGTTCCAGAAGATGGGGAGCACTGCTTGGCTCCATAGGTTCTCTGGTATAATATATCACAGGGGTTGGTTTAGTCTGTCCAGATTGTTTAACATCTACATGAAACTACTGAGTGGGGTCATATGGAGTTTTGGAGTGTGTTGTCATCAGTATGATGATATGCAACTCTATTTCTCCTTTTCATTTTCTTCAGGTGAGGCAGTGGATGTGCTGAATTAGCACTTGATTTTGATAATGGACTGGGTGAGGGCCAATAAACTGAAGCTTAATCCACACTACACTGAGATGCTGTTAATGGGTGGTTCCTCTGATCAACTGAGTGGTATGCAACCTGCTCTAGTTGGGATCACACTCCCTCTGAAGGGGTAGATTCATAGTTTGGGGTTTTCCTGGATCAACTGGTGTCATGTGAAGCATAGCTGGCCTCAGTTGGATTATTGCAATGTGTTTTACATGAGGCTGCCTATACTGTTGTCATCAGTATGATGATATGCAACTCTATTTCTCCTTTTCATTTTCTTCAGGTGAGGCAGTGGATGTGCTGAATTAGCACTTGATTTTGATAATGGACTGGGTGAGGGCCAATAAACTGAAGCTTAATCCACACTACACTGAGATGCTGTTAATGGGTGGTTCCTCTGATCAACTGAGTGGTATGCAACCTGCTCTAGTTGGGATCACACTCCCTCTGAAGGGGTAGATTCATAGTTTGGGGTTTTCCTGGATCAACTGGTGTCATGTGAAGCATAGCTGGCCTCAGTTGGATTATTGCAATGTGTTTTACATGAGGCTGCCTATGAAAATGACATGGAAGCTTTAATTTCAAGTGGTTTTGACCTATAAAGCTCTTTGTGGCTCAGGACTCCAATCTATTCTGGAACCCCTCTCCCAATATGGATCTTCTTCTGAGGCCCTTCTCCAAGTCCCCGCTCTGATGGAAGCTCAGATGGTGGTGACGAGGAAGAGGGCCTTTTCAGTTGTGGCTCCCCATCTTGGAATATGCTCTCCAGCAAGGTCTGCCTGGTACCTTCACTGATATCTTTTCAGCACCAGGTAAAGACATCATTTTTTTCCTAGGTGTTTGATAGACTAAGATTATGTGGTTTATATGAATGTGCCAAAGCTTTCTGTGGTGGGGGTGGGGGTGTTTTTTTATTATTATTATTCTATGGTATGATATATTTATTTTTGGTTTTTAACAGGGTTGTAAGTCACTTGGAGACCTTCAGATAACAAGCGACTAATAAATCTAATTAATAACAATAATAGCAGGTCCCACTTGTGTCTAACACACTATTTCTATATGTGTCTTTACTTGTTTTCTGGAACTTCTCTATGCACATCTTAAGAAAACAAGAAAAGAAAATACCAGTCACCTGTATATTTCTTCACAGATCAGTCTATGCCAGAGTCTTATCTGCGTGGAATTGTTCTGAATCCTGCTACCTTTCAAATGTGACGTATTCAAGTCCTCCTTGTAGTTATCTGTCGACAATATGTTCAGCAACCTGCAAGCCATCCTTTGCTACAAGCAGATATTTTGTAATCCTTTCAACAGCATTCAGGTATAAACCTCCTACTAGCCGTTATTTCAAAAAAAAGCTTTAAATAATGGCATTGAAGGTATAATCAGTGCAATTCACATTCTCTTCAGGCCCTATATTTTTTGTCACCTATAATAATACTTCTCCACAAGCAAATTCAAAATATTTGGTTTGATCTTCCTTACCAGCTATTGCTAACAGAATCTCCATGAAATGTTTGAGAAGCTAAACAAAACCCTTATTCAAAGCTTAGTAAGCTTAACGATCTAGAAACAGTGAGGATAGAAACAGCGATGAAGCCAAAGAGAATTGTGCTACTGATATTCCTAATAAAAGGATCGAGGTTTTTTTAAAAAAGAAATTGTTGGATACAAATAATTTGCCCAGTTTTGTATGATCCTACATAATAATGTCGGATCATACATCTGTCTATCCCTCTACTCCTCTAAGCCACTCCGGTAGTGTGGGAGGGAAATGTGCCATCAGAAAGCAGAGTGGGAAATGAATGTAATGGGTTGTGTTTGGAGAACCTGTGAACTTTCACTTATCACTCCTCCCAGCCTTTCTCTCTAGGAAAGGATGCAGAGTGCAATGACTTTGCGATGGGAGCACCCAGAAGACCAATCTCCACTCTCTGCCCTCTCCTTCACACTTTTGTCAGAGCTCACTGTCAGTCCTGTTTGGCTACATCTGAGCTGTGAAGGTTGGCTTGGAAGTTGGCCACCATAGTTGAGGACAGGGATGGGATCCATTGGCTGGTGCCAGTTCAATAGCATTCCATTGACCTAACAGGCTGGCATTGATTCAAGTTTGCTCTTTATTCACTAGCTGCTGCTTTTACCGACCTGTGGGGGGTTTTTCTGCTCAGAAAAAATATTGATATTAATATTGATATTTATATAGGGAGGAATTCTAGCACATCGTCAGTTGAGGATCAGGCTGTCCAAGTTCTTTTTGGCAGACATTGTGATCTTTGAATTTTAGCCTAGTCCAGAGGGATAGGGCTGATGGAAAGGATATGCTAGCCCAATCTGCCCTGCGGATCTGGTGTTTCTCCATCAACATTTTCCAAAAAAATCCCTATTGAATACAATACTCAGCTCTGAAAGTCAGATCATTGCAATCTTAAAATAAATATGGAATATGGTGATGATGTCCCTACTGAGAGAAAACATTGAAAGATAGCCCACTTTCACATGGAACTATAAGAAATTAAAATTAATAGAGAGTACGTCCCCATAACCTACTCTGGACATCTTTGGGAGAAAGGGTAGGATAGACCATGGAGAGAGAGGTCCATGCACAGATACACCCTCTCAAGCCTTCCTCTTCTGGATACAGAAACATCTTGCACCCTTGCTGCTCTGCTGGTGATGCTCTGACAGTGGTAATGGCGAAAAGGGGCAGATTGGGAGAGGCTTTGGACTCCTTTCCTCAACATACCCCAGGAACATGGGAGAAAGTATGTTAGTCCTGGACCTGGCATGCACATTTTCCTCCCAGCTGCCCTTCACACAGACCTTATGCCTTGGCTGGCACAAGACTTTGGATCTGCCATTGTCTTCCATCTTGAATTCTTCCTCCCCACCCCCTCTGGATTGATTGACCCAAGTGCTTAACTTTGACTGCTTCACGTCTGTTATCTTCTGCTGAATTTGCTTCTTTCTGCGGCCAATGAAAGCATGTTTCCACTTCCTAAATGGAGCCCTATGTTTTACTTCCTGAAAACTGTAAAAGCTTGATCTCTCATCTATTGCTGACAGGCTATGACTGCCTTTTGCAGACTACTTGGTGAAGATGTATTTGTTTTAAGCCTTTTTTTTGTTTTCTTTTACATTGTTTTATCCAAGATGATGTTGGCAATATGAAAAGATTAGCTATTTCCATGGTGATATGATTTGCTTGTGATCCCAGCCCCTCTAGCAGGGGGGGAGGCAGCCTACCTTGCTGTTTTAAAAAGTGCCCAACCCACCTGGCTATTATTATCTTTCAGTCTCAGTATTGAACATTTTGTCTTTGCAGGAAGCAATAGAAATATTTGGAATATAAAAAGTATTACGAAGAAAAAGGCCACACAGAGGATCTACAACAACAAGGCCACAACATGGTGCTGCTTGTAAGGCAGGACTGGTAACTGAAACTGCCACATCCTGGGCTGACTCAGCAGTTCCTGGTATGGCAAGCCTGGAGGTCCACTACACAACAGAATATAGTTCAGTTTATGTATCATTTTATTTTAATCAAAATACGCATGGTCCAATATTTAGATTGCTAACTACCCCACCATCCTGGCCTAGAAGATCTTTGGCTGAGGCAAAGGCTGTTGCTAGCTCAGCCGCTTTCAATACCGTAGACCATGGTATCTTTCTGGGAAGACTGGCTGAGTTGGGAATGGGAGGGACTGCATGGTGGTGGTTCTGCTCCTACTTGGCGGGTCAGCTCCAGAAGGTGGTGCTTGGGGAACATTGCTTTGGACCCTGGACTCTCCAGTATGTGGTTCCGCAGGGGTCAGTTCTGTCCCCCATGCTGTTCAACATCTACATGAAACCGTTGGGTGTGGTCATCCAGAGCTTTGGAGTGTGTTGCCATCAGTATGCTGATGACACGCAGTTCTATTTCTCCTTTTCATCTTCTTCAGGTGAGGCTGTCAATGTGCTGAAGCAGTGTCTGGCTGAGACAATGGACTGGATGAGGGCTAATAAACTGAGGCTCAATCCAGACAAGACTGAGATGCTGCTAGTGGGTGGTTCTTCTGACCGGATGGTAGATGTCCAATCTGTCCTGGATGGGGTTGCACTCCCCCTGAAGGAGCAGGTTCATAGCTTGAGGGTTCTCCTAGAACCATCTCTGTCACTTGAGGCTCAGGTAGCCTTGCTGGCACAGAGTGCCTTCTACCAACTTTGGTTGGTAGCCCAGCTACTCCCCTATCTGGACAGGGATAACCTGGCTTCAGTTGTCCATGCTCTGGTAACCTCCAAGCTAGATTACTGCAATGCGCTCTATGTGGGGCTGCCTTTGAAGACAGTTCGGAAACTGCAGCTTGTGCAAAATGAAGCGGCCAGATTGGTAACAGGGACCAGATGGTCAGAACATATAAAACCGATTCTGGCCCTGTTGCATTGGCTGCTGGTTTTAACCTGTAAAGCCTTACACGGCTTAGGACCACAATACCTGATGGAATGCCTCTCCTGACACGAACCCACCCGTACACTATGCTCAACATCAAAGTCCCTCCTCCGGGTGCCTACTTGGAGGGAAGCTGGGAGTCTGGCAACAAGGAAGAGGGCCTTCTCTGTGGTTGCCCCCAAATGATGGAATGATATGTGTGACGAGGTGCACCTGGCACCAACACTGTTATCTTTTTGGTACCAGGTCAAGACTTTCCTCTTCTCCCAGGCATTTTAGCATGTGTTTTAAATTGTTTTTAAAAGATGTTTTAAATTTGTATATATCTTTTTAATGTTTTTAGTTATTGTAAACAGCCCAGAGAGCTTCGGCTATGGGGCGGTATATAAATACAATATAAATACAATAAATGTGCTGATTTGAACTATCCAAACAAATACTTCAGCTACATCAGGGATGGAGAATCTCAGACTCAGAGACTGAATGTGGCCCTCCACCCTTCTGTAACCAGCCCTCAGAACTCTCCCTGAGCCACACTCCTTTCTGCAACTAATCATCACCCTCCCCAGTTGCTTATTCCTGGCAGGAAGGTGTCCTTATACTCTGATAATGCCCCTTGCTTGCCTGGACGGAAAGAGATGTGTGTAGAAACCTTGGACTTTGTGTGGCTGGAATGTAGCCTACTATTCAAAGGTAAGAGTTACATCTAGTGCTCTATCCACTTTTGACTCTGGCCCTGCCCGCTTTAGCTATGGACCCACCAATCATAGGCATGTGGCTCATGGAAAGTTTCCAATGAGGGAATTGGGTCCTCTGGCTGAAAAAGGTTCCCTACACTTGCTTTAAATGCCAACTTTTCAAAGACAATCTCTGGGACTCTACTCTGTGGCATTCTTTGGATGGTTTAGAGCAGGTGTTGGGGAACTTTTTTTGTCCTAGTGGGCCATGTCCTTACCTGGCCCTACCCCTGTGGGTCAATTTTGACAGGTGATGAGAAAACCCGCCTGTTTGTCATCTTGCATGAAATATGTCCCACCCACCTATCAGAGTCTATTGTGCATAGAGTTGCCAGGTTCCTGGCCTGAGACTGATCCTGTATCTTTAGGAGAAGAGAAAGTCAGCCAAGTGCAGGTGTTCTTGCAACTCTGTAATGGGAAAAACCACAAGGTGGAATTCTCCCTCCCCCCTGCACAACTTTTAAAGATACAGAAGACCTCTTGGTTGCCAGGCCAGGCCTTTAAGAGGTCTTCTGTTTCTTTAAAAGTTGTGGAGGGGGAAGGGAGAAATCCACCTTGTGGTTTTTCCCATTACAGTGTTGCAAGAACAGCTGCACTTGGCTGACTTTCTCTTCTTATAAAGATACAGGATCAGTCTCAGGCCATGGACCTGGCAACCCTAATTGTGCAGCACTCCCCAAACACCTGACAATGGGTACTTGGAATCCACAATGCAAAGGGCTTTGCTGCTCCTAAAGCACCAAGTGGTTACAATGGAAATTGATTGGTTCTATTGGAGCAAGATGGAGCTGTCATACCCATCAGCTAATGGACAATGGGAGCACACCTTGCTCCAGGAAAGGAACAACTGGTAGCTCACTTTAAGCTCTTGATTATTCCTTTTTAGCCATGTCTGCATCTGCCATACACTTGATGTCATTTCAGGAAAATGGCCTGGTGGGGCAGATTGGGTCTGCAGGCCAGAGGTTTCCCGCCTCTGGTTTATAGCATTATGACATGCAGGACAAAGTGAGTTTCTTCTATGACAGCAAGACTTCCATAAAGATCTAGATTAGAAACCTGATTTTTCAATGTTCTAAAAGGCATGGGGAGCCTCCATGACTTCAGGAGAGTCCTGAGGATACTCCTTGCTTCACACAATTGTCCTTCAACTCATGGAAAACAGCAAGAATGGCAAGGGGGGCATAGCTATCTTGCTAGCCTTTGTAGCCTTGCCCCTCACATGATTACAGTACAGAGTGTGAGAACCAAGGGTGTAGCAGTTCAGGGTCTTGGTGGGGGGCTTAGATCCCTTACTTTTTTTGGAGCAGGGTCCTAGCAGGGTCCCTATGTCTCCAGCATCCTACAAGCCAATCAGCGCGAAAGTCACTGACATGCTTCCTTTTTGTTTCCTGTGGATTGGAGCCAATCAGAATGAAAGGAGGTAAGTCAGCCACTGAGAAGACTCTTTTCAGTAGCTCTCACCTTTCATGCTGATTGGCTCCTAGGGACTTCTGTTGTGGGAGAAGGCATTAACAAGGATCTCCTTCTCAACTCAGCAACAAAAAAGAGGGAAGGGGGCATGGTTGTGACTGTCATGAAGGGACCCTGCACTTCTGAATTTGCCACTACACTATTGGTCAGAACACCTGAAAAGGGCTACTATTAGACACAGTTTCTCCATTTTAGTTTCGTTGCTTGGTAAATTAAGTGCCTTTGAATTTAAAAAATGTGGAAAGGGATGCTATAATTTAGGATAAAAATTATCACAAAGCTACAATGCCCTGCTGGGAAAGTAAGAGTACCAATCTGAATCATGTATTTAATTAGTTTATGATACCTAAATAGAACATATTTTTTTAATAATAATAATAATAATAAATCCATTGTGGGATGAAATTGCTGTGTCAACTCCAGCACATAGGTGATAGAAAACGAGATATACTCATTTTCACATTAAATAGCGGTAAGATTAATTCATTGTTAGTGGCATATGTATTAGGCAGAGGACATAAAAGGGAATAACAAACACTCCAAAGAAAATAGGTTTTCTTCTCTTCTTCACACTCTTCAAGTCTCTGTGGAGAAAGAAAAGTTCATATTTGGTATGGAAGAAAAATAGCTCATTCCCACCCTCCCATTACATGAGAGAATACCATGAAAAATTGAACTAGTAAAGGGGTGGAAATGCAATGAGAAGAACATAATGGGAAAGAAAACAGGGTCAGTGATTATGATTACTCTTATAATGTGGGAAAGGTTTGGAAAACATTCAAACAGTGCCTTAGAAGTTTTAAAATAAAAAAAATACATTTATGACAGGATATGTTTACAGTTAAATTTATAGTTGAGTGATAAATCTGGGTCAGTGAGTTCCATCTTTTCAGAACGAAAAGCAGAGTGTTGTATAAAGTACTATAATATGTTATTCTAAAATATATTTTTCTAAAATAAAATTTTTAAAATCACCTTAGTGTATGAGAAAGGTTAAGGCATGTCCAAATTCATTCATACACTGAAAAGAGTGGAAATTGTAAGTTAAGGCTGCTGCCTTAATTTTCATACCATGTAAGCAATGAACACATTCTACAACAGAGATGGGAGACCTGTTACCATCTGACTATTCCCTAGACCAGTTGGTCATGGAACCGACCACAGGGATGGCAACCCTGGACTTAATCCTCAGTGGGGACCGGGACCTGGTGCGAGATGTAAGTGTTGTCGAACCAATTGAGAGCAGTGACCACAGTGCTATTAAATTAAACATACATGTAAATAGCCAATTGCCAAGAAAATCCAACACAGTCACATTTGACTTCAAAAGAGGAAACTTCACAAAAATGAGGGGATTGGTAAAAAGAAAGCTGAAAAACAAAGTCCAGAGGGTCACATCACTCGAAAATGCTTGGAAGTTGTTTAAAAACACTCTATTAGAAGCTCAACTGGAGTGCATACCGCAGATCAGAAAAGGTACCGCCAGGGCCAAGAAGATGCCATCTTGGTTAACGAGCAAAGTCAAGGAAGCTCTTAGAGGCAAAATGTCTTCCTTCAGAAAATGGAAGTCTTCTCTGAATGAAGAAAATAAAAAAGAACACAAACTCTGGCAAAAGAAATGCAAAAAGACAATAAGGGATGCTAAAAAAGAATTTGAGGAGCACATTGCTAAGAACATAAAAACCAACAACAAAAAATTCTATAAATACATTCAAAGCAGTAGACCATCTAGGGAGGCGATTTGACCCTCGGATGATAAGGGAGTCAAAGGTGTACTAAAGAACGATAAGGAGATTGCAGAGAAGCTAAATGAATTCTTTGCATCTGTCTTCACAGTGGAAGATATAGGGCAGATCCCTGAACCTGCACTAACATTTGCAGGAAGGGATTCTGAGGAACTGAGACAAATAGTGGTAACGAGAGAGGAAGTTCTAGGCTTAATGGACAATATAAAAACTGACAAATCACCGGGCCCGGATGGCATCCACCCGACAGTTCTCAAAGAACTCAAATGTGAAATTGCTGATCTGCTAACTAAAATATGTAACTTGTCCCTCAGGTCCTCCTCCGTGCCTGAGGACTGGAAAGTGGCAAATGTAATGCCAATTTTCAAAAAGGGATCCAGAGGGGATCCCGGAAATTACAGGCCAGTTAGCTTAACTTCTGTCCCTGGAAAACTGGTAGAAAGTATTATTAAAGCTAGATTAGAATTAGAAGAACAAGCTTTGCTGAAGCAGAGCCAGCATGGCTTCTGCAAGGGAAAGTCCTGTCTCAGTAACCTATTAGAATTCTTTGAGAGTCAACAAGCATATAGATAGAGGTGATCCAGTGGACATAGTGTACTTAGACTTTCAAAAAGCGTTTGACAAGGTACCTCACCAAAGACTTCTGAGGAAGCTTAGCAGTCATGGAATAAGAGGAGAGGTCCTCTTGTGGATAAGGAATTGGTTAAGAAGCAGAAAGCAGAGAGTAGGAATAAACAGACAGTTCTCCCAATGGAGGGCTGTAGAAAGTAGAGTCCCTCAAGGATTGGTATTGAGACCTGTACTTTTCAACTTGTTCATTAATGACCTAGAATTAGGAGTGAGCAGTCAAGTGGCCAAGTTTGCTGATGACACTAAATTGTTCAGGGTTGTTAAAACAAAAAGGGATTGCGAAGAGCTCCAAAAAGACCTCTCCAAACTGAGTGAATGGGCGGAAAAATGGCAAATGCAATTCAATATAAACAAGTGTAAAATTATGCATATTGGAGCAAAAAATCTGAATTTCACATATACGCTCATGGGGTCTGAACTGGAGGTGACCGACCAGGAGAGAGACCTCGGGGTTGTAGTGGACAGCACGATGAAAATGTCGACCCAGTGTGCGGCAGCTGTGAAAAAGGCAAATTCCATGCTAGCAATAATTAGGAAAGGTATTGAAAATAAAACAGCCGATATCATAATGCCATTGTATAAATCTATGGTGCGGCCGCATTTGGAATACTGTGTACAGTTCTGGTCGCCTCATCTCAAAAAGGATATTCTAGAGTTGGAAAAGGTTCAGAAGAGGGCAACCAGAATGATCAAGGGGATGGAGCGACTCCCTTACGAGGAAAGGTTGCAGCATTTGGGGGCTTTTTAGTTTATAGAAAAGGCGGGTCAGAGGAGACATGATAGAAGTGTATAAAATTATGCATGGCATTGAGAAAGTGAATAGAGAAAAGTTCTTCTCCCGCTCTCATAATACTAGAAGTCGTGGACATTCAAAGAAGCTGAATGTTGGAAGATTCAGGACAGACAAAAGGAAGTACTTCTTTACTCAGCGCATAGTTCAACTATGGAATTTGCTCCCACAAGATGCAGTAATGGCCACCAGCTTGGATGGCTTTAAAAGAAGATTAGACCAATTCATGGAGGACAGGGCTATCAATGGCTACTAGCCATGATGGCTGTGCTCTGCCACCCTAGTCAGAGGCAGCATGCTTCTGAAAACCAGTTGCTGGAAGCCTCAGGAGGGGAGAGTGTTCTTGTACTCAGGTCCTGCTTGCGGGCTTCCCCCAGGCACCTGGTTGGCCACTGTGAGAACAGGATGCTGGACTAGATGGGCCACTGGCCTGATCCAGCAGGCTATTCTTATGTTCTTATGTTCTTAGATGTTAGACTCCATCTCCCATAAGTCCCAGTGACCATGGCTAATAGTCAAGGATGATGGAAGCTGGAGTTCAACAAATTCTGAAGGCCAAGGGTTCGACAGCCTTTTGGCTTGGTGTCTGTGCACCTAAACTACCCTTTGGTCAAGTCTCAGCCCTCTTCCTCTGCAGTTTAAGGGCAACACTGAAGGCAGGACATTGTGGGGGAGAGGCATAACTTTCCCCTTCCTCTCATTTTCACCTTCCCACTTCTTTCTCCCTCTCTCTACCGTTATGCGGACATTCGTCCCTTAAGCAATTCCAATTGTGTGGGGTAGAAAATATATTTATTAAAAATATTTCTATACTGTCTTTCATTTGACATCACAAGATTATGTACAACAGATTTAAACTGCAATAAAGCAAAAAAAAGTATATAAAATAATAAACAGTAGGTATGCATTCTGGAGTAAATTCAAAGCCTACTGGCATTAATTTCCAGCAAATGCCAGGGAAAACAAATAAGTATTCAGCAACCACTGAAATGCTATAAATGTTGGTGCCTGCCTTTATTCAAGGGGGAGGTGATTCTATACAGAGGTCATCACAGCAAAGATGGTACTTCTCTTCCCCCAGTCACCAGAAAGCTGCAATATAACCAGGAGGACCTCATTATCAGATCATGTGACTAGGCAGGTTGATGCTGGAGAAGGTGCCTAGTCCCTCAGATTGCCTAGATTATGGATGGCATAGAATTTGATGCAAGCTGGATGTGTGTTCAGATTTTCCCCGATCCGTGCACTCGCTTACACATCAGGATCAGACTGAACAGTTGTAAATTATTGCTCCTTTCAGTGTCACCAGCTTAAATATATATATATATATTTAACAGCAAATTATACAGCCACAAGAGTGGCTGTACACTATAGTCAGCATGGATTTTTCACATTCCGCAATGTTAAATTGAAAATACCCCCATGCCATTCTGATGCTTCCCATAAGCTCATTTCAAAACAAAACCTTGCAAAATTTATACTCCTGAACTCAGAATTCTAGCTTAACAACCCTCTAAAATTTCATAGAGATGCACAAAACAGTCAGAGAGAATCAAGAGTTCAAAGTGTAAAAAGAGAGAGAGAAAAAATCAGAGCCCTTTTGTACTTTTTTCTGTCAGATTTCTCATAATTTGTTGAAATTCATTAAAAAATCAGCCATGTTCACAGAGTACCTGTAATCCTATTACTGACCTTGCCTCATACTCTGACCTTTATCTTCTGCAGTTTAGAAGTTAAAAAAATGCCTGGCTGATTTTTTATTAATTTAAGAAATGTTGTCTTGAACTCAATAATAAGGCCAACTGTCGGTGTTCTAAAAGCCGGACTCACAGCTGATGAGCTTGTGAACAGTATCATCCTTTGGCCTAATCAGGGGGCCATACCCACATCAGATTTTTATTTCATGTGAGACAGCCATGGCTTCCCCCAAAGAATCCTGGGAAGTGTAGCTTGTGAATGGCGCTGAGAGGAGACTCTTATTCCCCTGACAGAGCTCCAGTGGCCAGAGTAGTTTAACAGTCAGCCGCTCTGATCGAAACTCTGTGAGGGGAACAGGAAATGTCATTCCCGGAGAGCCAGGAGCTCATTGCACCAAGAGCATACCCACGACTTCTGTCCAACAGGCAGATAGTCGTACATGCTGCAGGTGGTGCAAAACATTGGAAAGCCCCCACACCCCTGCTGGCTTCTTACCTGCATAGTTTTGTTTAAGGTTTATTACGTCAATGGGTTGGAGACTGTGGTTTAGTTGAGGTCAGGGAACAGACGGGCAGAGTGGGGGGACCTGGCCTCCTCGACCTGCTGCTGAACTCGCTCTGCTGCTGAACTCGCTCTGCTGCTGAACTCGCTCTGCTGCTGAACTCGCTCTGCTGCTGAACTCGCTCTGCTGCTGAACTCGCTCTGCTGCTGAACTCGCTCTGCTGCTGAACTCGCTCTGCTGCTGAACTCGCTCTGCTGCTGAACTCGCTCTGCTGCTGAACTCGCTCTGCTGCTGAACTCGCTCTGCTGCTGAACTCGCTCTGCTGCTGAACTCGCTCTGCTGCTGAACTCGCTCTGCTGCTGAACTCGCTCTGCTGCTGAACTCGCTCTGCTGCTGAACTCGCTCTGCTGCTGAACTCGCTCTGCTGCTGAACTCGCCTTGACGCTTTGTCAGCTGGGGTCTTGACGCTTCATCAGCTGGGGCTCCCTCTAGCTCGTGGAGCAGGCTCCCTTGCTAGGGTGCTCTGACTTTATATGTGTGGCTGGTTCCTCCCAGCTACTACTGCCAGCCAATGATGTGTTACTTGAGGCTGATGGCTATCAGCTGGGGCTTAACTCTTTAGTATTCTCTCAGGCTTCCTTCCTGAGCGAGGGGCGGGGCTGTTTAAGCTTTTGGCTGCTTTTAATCTCAGCAAGGGGCTGTGCCTTCCAGGCAAGTCTTTTGTGTTTGTTGTTTTCCCACCTAGAACAGCCTGACCTTTCTTTAACCTAGGGAAACAGAGCTTGTGGTTGTGTTTCAGGAAGGCTGAAGCTGCCCTTTTTAGCAAGGACTGAGCTGACTCTCTCCCTGTATGTATCGGTGGAGTTTCCTTTTCCCCCTTCTCTCCGACTGGAATTTAGCCTTGTTTACAGTGCCCTGAAGCTTTCCTGCTAGGGTGGTGTTGAAAACTAGCTTTCTATAGGCTTCCTTCTCCTAGGATCTGTCTCCTAAGATATAGGTTCTTTCAGGATTTGGCTCCTAGCTCAGGGTGACCTTGGGCTGCCCTTATTAGTTATTTCTCTGAGCTGTTTTACTTCAATTTAAATAATGGAATAAATGGGAGCTACTTACCCTCTTTTCGCTCTGCTGCTTAACTCGCCTTGATGCTTTGTCAGCTGGGGCCTTGACGCTTTGTCAGCTGGGGCCTTGACGCTTTGTCAGCTGGGGCTCCCTCTAGCTCGTGGAGCAGGCTCCCTCGCTAGGGTGCTCTCTTGAATGCCTCCTGTGTCGGAGAGCCCACTACCTCTCTAGGTGATTGGTTCCATTGTTGTATGGCTCTAACAGTTAGGAAGTTTTTCCTGATGTCCAGTCGAAATCTGGCTTCCTGCAACTTGAGGCCATTATTCTGTGTCCTGCACTCTGGGATGATTGAGAAGAGATCCCAGCCCTCCTTTGTGTGACAACCTTTCATCTACTTGAAGAGTGCTATCATAGCTCCCCTCAGTCTTCTCTTCTCCAGGCTAAACATGCCCAGTTCTTTCAGTCTCTCCTCATAGGGTTTGGTTTCTAGTCCCCGATCATCCTTGTTGCCCTCCTCTAAACCTGTTCCAGTTTGTCTGCATCCTTCTTGAAGTGCGGAGACCAGAACTGGACACAGTATTCAAGATGAGGCCTAACCAGTGCTGAATAGAGGGGAACTAATACTTCACACGATTTGGAAACTATACTTCTGTAAATGCAGCCTAATATAGCATTTGCCTTTTTTGCAGCCACATCACACTGTTGACTCATATTCAGCTTGTGATCAACGACAATTCCAAGATCCTTCTCACAATGATGCATCTATGACATCTACAAGGAACTTTTTACAAACAAAAAGAGTCATATAGGTTGAATTTTTCCATAGCTGCAGTTAGGGATGGATGAGAATCCTTCAGAATTTGTATTAAGCATCAGATTTTTCAAGGGTCCACATATTCTCCATCTTTGTAAAGCAATCCTCTTTGCTCCAAATTCCAGCAGTTTTCCCCAACACCAGATGTTTTCCCCTCAAATTTCCCCTTAAATATATTGTTCTTTTATTGATTTTATGTTCAGCACAGCACAGCAGTACAGCCCTCTCTTTCTCTCTCTGCCACCCCTCCACCTGAATAATCCAAGCATCAAGCAGGGAGGAAACAAGCCAAGCTTATAATAACCTCCAAAAACAGAAAAGGCAGGGGTGGAGGCAAAGCCTCTCTCATTTCAAAATATCAATAATTCTTTTCAAAATGTTGCTGTTGTTATTAAATTTATATACCCCTTTCCTCCCAAAAAGGAGCCCAGGGTGGCGAACAGGCAATAAAACACTAAAAACATCTATATTTATAGTTTGTTTCAAAATATCAATAATTCCTTTTAAAATTGATTTTTTGGGAGAGAGAAAATTGGACAGATAAAAACAATGGACAGCAGACAAGGAATGAACTTGAATTGATACTGCCTGTTAGGCTGACGGAATGCTTTCACAGCAGCACTGGCCAAGAGATCCCATCCCTAGCTGCAGTATAAAAATCATGTTTTCCTATTTATGAGACCTGGAGACCTCCATTCTAAAGCTGTGTTGGCACAACACAGAGACACCCTGGGATACTGGAGATGGAAAGAGAAATACAGAGATTATTGTTGGGTTGCTAATTTATAACTCTGGACCCACCAGTGTGGCTGAAGGATATTCAAAAGGAGGAGACTGATGTTCAGTAATGCTCTCTTGAGATTTATTAATTATATAATTTGTGCCATTTCCAGGGAGTGGAAGCCCTCATGCTGTACCAACATACCACACCAAATCAATGCCATGCTGCTTCTCTGAAGTGCAAGTAGTGGTAAAAACATCACAGTCGTTTTTCAGTGGCAAGAGTATTTTTTCCTTTTCCTTTTTATTATTTTTGAGATCCTGAATTTCAATCAGATTTTCAGCTACCTGCTAAGTCCGGAAACATATCTAATTTCATGTTGAGCCACCTGACTGCCTATTCTGTAAGAAACATTCCCTCGCTGTTATTTGCCGCTGACCTAGCAAAGGTTAGCCATAAATCTCTTTCTCAGCAAGGGTGCTGATAGTTCAAGAGCCTCACTGATAAACAGCGCTCTATCTCTGAGCTCATATAACCAAAGAGCCTGAATTGTCATATCTTTCTCAACAGTATTTATATAGGTTTGTAGAAAATCAACAAGTTACTTTATACACCTAGAGAATTTCAGGGCCAGCTGTGCTGAAATATTTGTTTTCTCCAAATACATAGAGCAACATGCTTTTGGCTTGTCATCCATTAGAACTGCCTGTTTATGGTCACTGCCTGGATTCTGTTAGTTAACACTCAAGATTCTGAACTTGGGCTAATTTACATGGGAAGAAAAAAATGCATGAGTATTACTTGCTCAAGCAGGTATCCTCATGGCAGATAGCCTGTTGAAAAGGTTCTTAACCAATGCCCCATCTCCTACAAATGTGGCATTTATACCTGGATGGAAGCCATGCTTTTGTGCAAAGGCTGAACATAAGAGGATTCGCACATAGGTTAAGCATTTTTTAAATAAGAGGATGAGCTACATGGAACCTTGCCTAGTTAACTGATTTGCATCCATTTAAATCCACTACTTTCTACAATAAGATGATGAGCTAGATTCTGAATAAACATGCACACACATGCATAAGAACATAAGAACATAAGAAGAGCCTGCTGGATCAGGCCAGTGGCCCATCTAGTCCAGCATCCTGTTCTCACAGTGGCCAACCAGGTGCCTGGGGGAAGCCTGCAAGCAGGACCCGAGTGCAAGAACACTCTCCCCTCCTGAGGCTTCCAGCAACTGGTTTTCAGAAGCATGCTGCCTCTGACTAGGGTGGCAGAGCACAGCCATCACGGCTAGTAGCCATTGATAGCCCTGTCCTCCATGAATTGGTCTAATCTTCTTTTAAAGCCGTCCAAGCTGGTGGCCATTACTGCATCTTGTGGGAGCAAATTCCATAGTTGAACTATGCGCTGAGTAAAGAAGTACTTCCTTTTGTCTGTCCTGAATCTTCCAACATTCAGCTTCTTTGAATGTCCACGACTTCTAGTATTATGAGAGAGGGAGAAGAACTTTTGTCTATCCACTTTCTCAATGCCATGCATAATTTTATACACTTCTATCATGTCTCCTCTGACCCGCCTTTTCTCTAAACTAAAAAGCCCCAAATGCTGCAACCTTTCCTCGTAAGGGAGTCGCTCCATCCCCTTGATCATTCTGGTTGCCCTCTTCTGAACCTTTTCCAACTCTATAATATCCTTTTTGAGATGAGGCGACCAGAACTGTACACAGTATTCCAAATGCGGCCGCACCATAGATTTATACAACGGCATGATGATATCGGCTGTTTTATTTTCAATACCTTTCCTAATTATCGCTAGCATGGAATTTGCCTTTTTCACAGCTGCCGCACACTGGGTCGACATTTTCATCGTGCTGTCCACTACAACCCCGAGGTCTCTCTCCTGGTCGGTCACCGCCAGTTCAGACCCCATGAGCGTATATGTGAAATTAAGATTTTTTGCTCCAATATGCATAATTTTACACTTGTTTATATTGAATTGCATTTGCCATTTTTCTGCCCATTCACTCAGTTTGGAGAGGTCTTTTTGGAGCTCTTCGCAATCCCTTTTTGTTTTAACAACCCTGAACAATTTAGTGTTGTCAGCAAACTTGGCCACTTGACTGCTCACTCCTAATTCTAGGTCATTAATGAACAAGTTGAAAAGTACAGGTCCCAATACCGATCCTTGAGGGACTCCACTTTCTACAGCCCTCCATTGGGAGAACTGTCCGTTTATTCCTACTCTCTGCTTTCTGCTTCTTAACCAATTCCTTATCCACAAGAGGACCTCTCCTCTTATTCCATGACTGCTAAGCTTCCTCAGAAGTCTTTGGTGAGGTACCTTGCCAAACGCTTTTTGAAAGTCTAAGTACACTATGTCCACTGGATCACCTCTATCTATATGCTTGTTGACACTCTCAAAGAATTCTAATAGGTTACTAAGACAGGACTTTCCCTTGCAGAAGCCATGCTGGCTCTGCTTCAGCAAGGCTTGTTCTTCTATGTGCTTACTTTATCTAGCTTTAATAATACTTTCTACCAGTTTTCCAGGGACAGAAGTTAAGCTAACTGGCCTGTAATTTCCGGGATCCCCTCTGGATCCCTTTTTGAAGATTGGCGTTACATTTGCCACTTTCCAGTCCTCAGGCACGGAGGAGGACCCGAGGGACAAGTTACATATTTTAGTTAGCAGATCAGCAATTTCACCTTTGAGTTCTTTGAGAACTCTTGGGTGGATGCCATCCAGGCCCGGTGATTTGTCAGTTTTTATATTGTCCATTAAGCCTAGAACTTCCTCTCTCGTTACCACTATTTGTCTCAGTTCCTCAGAACCCCTTCCTGCAAATGTTAGTTCTGGTTCAGGGATCTGCCCTATATCTTCCACTGTGAAGACAGATGCAAAGAATTCATTTAGCTTCTCTGCAATCTCCTTATCGTTCTTTAGTACACCTTTGACTCCCTTATCATCCAAGGGTCCAATCGCCTCCCTAGATGGTCTCCTGCTTTGAATGTATTTATAGAATTTTTTGTTGTTGGTTTTTATGTTCTTAGCAATGTGCTCCTCAAATTCTTTTTTAGCATCCCTTATTGTCTTCTTGCATTTCTTTTGCCAGAGTTTGTGTTCTTTTTTATGCACACCCTTATCCTTGATATTTTATTCTTTCTACAATTTGACATGGAATGGATTCAGATTACTGCATAGTGTCTTTTTGCATAGTGTCTTTTGTAAGTATCGTGTAGTTGGATCACTATGGCATGTGGTTTGAACTTCAAAGTGTAATAGACTGTGGTGGTCACCATGCTAAATTTTTGTAGAATTGCCACTGAAATCTGTCTAGAGTGGAATTTGGTGATGGATTTGGTGGTTTGTCTTAGTAGAACCAGTGGCAGAATTTGGGAACTGGAATCTGCCATAGTTCCGTATCCAAAATATCCAAAGGTTTTGTGATGCGGTCACCATACTGAGATGTCCAACATTCAAGGAATAAATAAGAGCAATGATTATATAATAAAGTGTCCATCGTGATTAATTATCTGTATTGATTTCAAGAGGTTATACTGTATACTGATTTTAAGACTACATACAATGGTCAAAATAGCTCCATTGCTAGAAACTACTGTGTAATTAGGGCTGTGTAGATTCATTTCAGTAAGAATTCATTATGAAATAATGGAAGACTTCTTTTCTGTGCCTCAAACCAAATATAATAACCTACAATTCTTTTTCAGTGGAAAGGGAATTTGCAAATATCTTTTCGTGTGTGTTCAGAAATCCATCTCTATTGAACTGTACAACTGAGTCTAAATATTTTCAGAAATATGGGTTATGTTGAACTGATCTATGACACTGAAAGTGCTTATGAGTAGGCTGATGAGAGAGAGAGAGAGAGAGAGAGAGAGAGGATAATACAAGAAGCTAAGAGCCTGATTCTATTCCAGAAAGGTAGTCATGCTATCCCCCTGCAGAAACAGACACACCCCTTCTGTTCTCATTAAAAACATAGAAGATTCTGCTGTATCAGGCCAGTGGATCATCAAGTCCAGCATCCTGTTCTCACCAACCATTATAGGATTCCACGTGACTGCAGTATATGTGTAAATATAGCAAGCATGGAAGTAGGGTTGAATGTGTAACTTGCTCCACCTAATTACCATCCCACTTAGGTGTGGTTAATGACTGATGTGCAAAATCCATTTGATGGAAAGTAGCCACACAGTTCTTCTTTTGACACACACACACTGCAGCCACATAGAGTGGCAGCACATAGAAGTGTCTTATAAGTGGCTATGGGTTGGTATGAAGGGTCTCTGTTGAGCAAAGCCAGCTGAAAGATATGTATTATGAAAGATTTCTTTATTGCAGCCAAACAAGTTGTTGGAATGGTAAGTTACTTCTAAAGGTTAAAATGACTTGCCTCTGTGTGTGCACATACTGATCAGCAGATGCAAAACAGTTGTGCTTGACTGTGTGTTTTCCCCTAAACCACACTACAGTGGGCTACAATTACAGGGTGACAAACTTAGTGTGGCTTAAACTTTTGTCAGAAGTTTATTCATTTATTTATTAAATTTATATTCCCCTCCTTTCTCCCAGTAAGAGCCAAGGGCGGCAAACAAAAATACTAAAGATACTCTAAAACATCATTATAAACAGACTTTAAAATATATTAAAACAAAACATCTTTAAAAACATCTTAAAAAGCAATTCTAACACAGACACAGACTGGGATAAGGTCTGTACTTAAAAGGCTTGTTGAAAGAGGAAAGTCTTCACTAGGCATCCAAAAATATAACAGAGATGGCACCTGTCAAATATTTAGGGGAGGGAATTTCAAAGGATAGGTGCCACTACACTAAAGGTCAGCTTCCTATGTTGTGTGGAACAGACCTTCTGATAAGATGGTATCTCCAGGAGACCCTCACCTGCAGAGTGTAGTGACTGACTGGGCATATAAGGGGTAAGACGGTCTTTCAGATATCCTGTTGCCAAGCTGTATAGGGCTTTGTACACCAAAACCAGCACCTTGAACTTAGCCTGGTGGCTAATGGGCAGCCAGTGCAATTCTTTCAGCAGTGGGGTGACATGTTGGTGACACCCTGCCCCAGTGAGCAGTCACGCTGCCACATTTTCCACCAGCTGCAGCTTCCGGACCAACCTCAAGGGCAACCCTACATAGAGCACATTACAGTAATCCAGCCTGGAGTTTACCAGTGCATGAACAACAGTGGTCAGGCTATCTCGGTCCAGAAATGGCTGCAGCTGTCTCACCATCCGAAGCTGGTAAAAGGCACTCCTAGCCATTGAGATCACCTGGGTCTCTAGCAACAAAGATGGATCCAGGAGTAACCCTAGATTACAGACCTGCTCTTTCAGAGGAGTACGGCCCCATCAACAGACACAGTTGAAGTGGAGTCTTCACTTTCACATGTGCTCCCAACAGTGGCAGTTGGCACACACAATCTGGGTGCCCGCCCAGCCTTACCTAAGCTGGGGGGGCGAGTATTTGCTGAGTCAATGTCTTAGTGCCACGAAGTTGTGCCTAGTAAGACCTAGAGAGATGCTGAGTTCTGAGTAAACCGTAGGTAGATTCATGAAGCACACTGAATTGAAACTGTCTGTTGCTACAATAAAAGGGAAAAAAAACACAGCAATGTCTGAGTCTGAGTTCTTCAAGTTCGGGCAGGACACCACCACACAGTAGGCAGTTATGATGTTTTACTTGTGCCTGATCAGCTCCACAACACGTCTTTCACCACTTGCGCTCTAGCCGTCATTCAGCCTGTTTCATTGCCCTTAGGTCAATTGTGTACCAAGGTGCAAAGTGGGCTCCACAATGCCAGAGAGGGCACTCAAGGGGCAACCATGTTAAGAGCCCAAATCACCTTGCTGTTCTACAGCTTGACAAGGGCTTCAACAGGGTCACCTGCTCTATCTACTGGTAACTCCCCCAGGGCATTCAGGAGCCCATGCGGACCATCTTAATCTGTCCACCACAGAGTGTTTTGGACCCTTATCCTAAAGACACTGCATAGCAATAAGGCTCAGTATCATGAAGTATTGCCCTTTTTTAGAGTGCTAAGACAATTATGCTTCCTTCCTGGATCAATTTTAAAATTAAACTGTGCAAAGTTTCAGTTCTGACCCACAAGCTGCTTGGCTGGAGCAGATCCTCCAGTTTAATTTAATGAGACAGTGGCACTGAAAAGGTAAGTGATTTTTCTAGATTCCCCCACCCTTTGTTTTCAATGTTGAGAAAAACAATTGAAATGTATAGTAAAGCCCAAAGGCATTTTCCCAGGCTCATATCCTAACTCCCTACACATTTCCACTGATCCAGGATCTGAGGTTGCTAAGAATATATTTTCATGGCTGCGAAGTGGCCATCTCTTGTTTCTTTATTATTTGATTATCTAACCCTGCAAACTACAGACCAATTAGTCTGTTGAGTATAATTAGCAAACTTTACGCGAGCCATCTTCACGAGAAACTACTACGTTGGTTGGAAGAAGAAAACATCTTAGAAAATGAGCAAGCGGGTTTTAGGACAGGGCGCTCCACAGTTGATCAGGGCCATGTTCTCCAACATTTAGCGGAAAAATATACATCCACACCAGGGGGGGCGTTATATGCTGCTTTCTTTGACTTCAAGTTGGCCTTCGACTCGATCCCAAGGGACAGACTCTGGGGAAAACATGAGGATACCAATATTGATACGCGATTGCTAACCCTAATTCAGAGCCTCTATGAAATATGATGTAATGGTCATTGATGACTGGTTAATATTTCCTAAATAGGAATTGATGGAGGTGTTTCCACCTGTATGATTGGGTTTGGGACTGGTGTTCTCCCTGTCTGTGTGTTTTTTTTTCTCACAGAAAAAAAGGTGTTTAACAGACTGAATTTGGGCAAAGGTGATAGAGAGCTGGGAATGTATATGCAGGTATCTAAACTGAAAGCATTCTTTAGAGTGAGTAGGTGGGCTACAGGAATTCATACTGTTGCTTCTTAGGAATCTCATGCAGATCTGTGTTAATGATGGCAGCTTTAGGAGTCTGCTTGCTTCTAATAGGCTCTGCTTATAAACAGATACTGTGAACATAATCAATCTCCAGAACTTTAAAAGTATTACACAGAGCACATATCCTAGGGGGTTACAAGATGCAATTCCTCAGACCGGTAGAATGCATGTAAAGTTCATGAACATTTATAGAAGACTGAATAATTTTCAGAAACAGGCTACAATTTCATGCTATGAAAACATAAATCCTGCATCTTATGTTAATTATCATAGCAAATGTTTACATTCTTTTCAAATGTATATTAAGCATGCATGGCCCCTTTCTCGGGGTCAAACAACATCTTATACTTAATGCATAGCATGCAACTACATCTCTTTTTCACTGATTACAGCCAAGGGGATTGTTATTGGCATGTGTGGTGGGGCAGAGCTGCGGAGCCACCCTCGTGACACTGGTGGCACTTCTGATTGCCTGGACAGGGTGGCAGCGAAGTCAGGGCTGTGTGGATGCACCAGTGGAGCACTGAATTGATAGTATCACAACTGTCAGTTCACCCATGCAACCTCACCGTTGCACCACTACATCAGGTAGCTATTTCCTTCAGCCAGCTCACTCCAGCCAGTCAATCTGTTCCTGATGGAATCTGAAACTCTTTACAGCCTTTAATTATGGACCATTTGAGTTAAATCAACAGATCAATCATAAACTGGATGCTACTGCTCTTACTTAAAAGCTGAAATCCAGCATAAATACAGCTATCTTAGCATCAGGTAGCAACTGTGACCATCTGACAGTCACTTGGCTGCTGGCAGAACTTGTATACTTTGTATCTTTCCTCTGGCTCTAGCCAGTGGCAAAAAACAAAACAAGGATTTTCTACTTCCTACAGTTATCTATCTATCTGTCTGTCTGTCTGTTTGTCTGTCTGTCTATTTATCTATCTATTTATTAAATTTATACCCCGCCTTATGGCCAAAAGGCCCTCAAGGCGGCTTACAAAAACACGAATATAACAACACATCACATTCCAATCAATATTTAAATCATGAAAACATTCAAGAAAACTGTATCTCACCACAATATGGTTCCTCTGCGTCTACCTAGGATCAGTGCCATTTTAACTATAGCCAAACTGCCAAACCTTTCAATCATAGATCAAAATTGCAAACACCTTTTTTTGGTCAAAACATCTGGAATGATCATGCTGAGCAGCTTTGCCAGTAGATGCTAGAGGTATCTTTGCTGCAAGTGCAATACCATATAGATTTAATTTATAACAATATATATCTTCTCAATAATATATCTCTTCAACTTGTCCACACTAGCACTGCTATGTTTAAATGATAATAATGTGATCATTGTGTGATTATTTGTATTCTGTTTTCATTGCAGAAACTTCACTCATCAAGGTAGATAACAAAAACAGTAAGACAACAAAAGTTTGTTTTATCATGCTAATCTATATCTAATTTGATTGCATGTCATCCAGAAAACAAATCTTACTAACCACCACAAGTCATGCCCCTCTATATGAGATGAGCTTTCCACAGATCTGGGACCAGCAAAAAGATTGAAACAACCCAAAATGACATTCAAATTTCTTATACTTTAAAAATGGAAAAATCTAAACAGTATAAGCAGCTTTAGCCTTTAAAAGCAGAAGGCTTAAAACTTGAAATCAGTTTGAATTCTCTGAGCCAGTCTTTGTCTCTTAGAAAAAAAAATGAACAGAGGCACAAACTCGATAACAGCTTTTATGGGGTACAGAAATTAAAGTAACAGAATTACTTTTCAAAGAGATCCCCAGGGCTTTAATGTAAAAATAGCTATTATTTTATTAGACAAGACTCTAATCCACAAGCTGCTCAGTAGTGCTTCAGACTTCCAACAGATAATCAGTGCATTCACTGCAAGGCTAGATAGGATGGGGAAACAATGCATTTGAAAGCTACTGGGTAGCCATCTGGTGGTGAGTGTATTTAATCCTTCAGAAAGGTTGTTAAACGGGATCCTTCAGAAAGAATCCTTGTGTCCACAATGTGGAGGATGGGAGAAGAGAGCCAATGCATTAAGCTCAGGTAAAAAACAGGTCAGAACTTAACTGAAAAGTTTGGTATAAAAGAGCGGGGGACCTGAATGTTGTAGACTCAGCCAGTATACTGAGCAACTGTGAGCTCAACCTACTTGTTGGGTTAACAGGCCATCTGCTGGGTCAGTCATGGAATGCTGCCATCCTAAGGCCTTCTCCTAAAGCCTCCTCCTTTTGTAGCCCTGGGGCAGCTTAGAGAGGGATTGTCTCCACCCAGATCTATACCTACCATGTTCTGCTTCTTGTCAGTCAGCCTTAAAATGTCTCAGAATGCAGTAAATTGACTGGATCCCTCTCCTTTGCCCCATGTCAGGCACAATAGACCACTGGCGATGATCTTGTGCTGGAAATCGATCATGTACAACACTGATGTTGGAGATTGGCCAAAATTGTATGTCCCAGGATAATATTTTTATAGTGTATAGTGGATTTTCTCACAATTGTATGTGATGATACTGTGCACAAGGAAAGCTAGTCTATCATCAACAATTATGGTTGAATTGATGTACACCTCTCTGGCATTTTTTTAATGAAATGTTTTTAAATAAAAAAAACACATCAGTTCTTTTGAGACTGTTCAAGTTGAGTCTGTTTATTCTGAATGACACAAGGAAGTATTCAGAAGAGCAAAGACATAGGACTACTACACCAAACAGTTATGGTGACCATACTTTTCAACAGTTTTTACCTGACCAGATATTGTGCGTGTAATACCAGTTTACCCATATTAATATTAATTCATGACAATAATCAATAACTACTCAAGACATATACAGTGCAGCGCTGAGTCCCAAACCCACAAAGTTGATACTACATACTGAAATGGGAGGATTATGGGGTGTGAAATGCACCCCCCAACACACACACACGCACACATACACATATCCATCCTCAGGACTAGTAGTAAAATAAAAACTGTCTCAGTGCAGTATTAAGAGCTGCAGGGACATTAGCAGCCAGTCGGTCAATTCTCTTCCTCTGCCCTCTCCCCATTTGAATGTTTAAAAATTCTGAACTCCAAAGAACTTGGGCTCTGCCACAAATTTCCAGCATCTCCATCATTTGGCTGGCATCCTGCTAGCTTTTTAAAAAAATATATGTAACTGTTCTTTAGCTGGAAATAATATATGCCGCATGACAGAAAAGCATACTTTAGATGCAAGTTTTTTTTAATTAGGACTCCAAAGTGTGAATCAAAATGCAACTGTGTAAAGAGATCAGCTGCCCAGTTCTATATCTGTTTATTCATGCCAAGGATGTATTGCCTAGTAAGTTTGCTTAGGACTATAAGGGTGCAGTGAATACATTACCTAGGGAGGTAGCACACAGCAGCAGTTGAGGAACACACAGCAACACAAGCAGGGACAATCAGATGGCCCTTGCTTGCATATGCCACTGATGTGATATGGAGGTTTGCTAGATGGAAGGCCTTGGAGTGTCTACCACGATATCTACTTAATATATGAATTATCTGCAAGGCTCTTCCTCAAGTTCTGCATTGGAGCAGTTGTGAAGGAAGAGTTGTTTCCAGGGGAATCTAGATGCTTTTGTTTCTTTGTTTTCCTTGCTGCTTGCTGGACATAAGTATCAAATGTCAAGCATCATACTTTAAAAAACGAGAACATATTTCTAAGCCGATGTAGGAGCATTGCTTCTACATAACCTTCATTTATAGCAATCGAATTGTATGAAGAAACATCTGCGGATGGATTGCCCTTAAAGGACACAATCCTCTAAACCTGTGATCCTCGAGGTAGCTGTTATAACAGAGAGCAGAGCAGCTATATCCCTGTTGGCATGGAAACAGAGGGCAGCATATCTCTGAAAATGGGGCAATTATTCAGACCATTCTTCAGTAATGTAGTACTCTGCACAAATATATCCGAGGACCATGTGGTATTTGCAAAAGTGCTTTACACACACCCTATTTGACATTAAAACTTTATTAAAATGGGATTATTTAATACGTCGCCATGTGCAATCAGCAAATGCATTATATCTCTAAGGCCAGCAATCTGTGATACAGAGAAATGAAAAAAGGAAAGGGGGGGGAATGATGTGATGGAAATGTACTAGTATTTATGGTGCTGATGATAAAAAAGCCAACTTAGTTGGATATAAAAGCTACCAGATGTGTTGCCTTTGCCTGTCTCATCGACAGTGATCCATAAGCAGTGGACATGCAGATTTGCAATGGCTAGCTAGCTATTTTGTGAGAATAATCAATAATATCCTCTCATTTTTAACTTAAATACTCATAAATGTCAAGCCACTGAGCTGCTAGCCAGTATTGACTTCCCACTGAGAACTCATGTTTTCCAATCCTTATTTATTTATGGTGTCTTTTAGTACCACCCTTCAGTTATGTTCCTAGGGTGGCTTACAAAAAGAATAAAACAATTATAATAAGCTTAAAAAATCTCAATCATAAAAGCAGCATAAAACTGAAAGCAGAACTAATAAGCTCAGAAGAGTGGAAGTTTCAGCAATTGCAATGCCATCACATTATTTATGTGTTTGTTTACTTATTACATTTACTGTATATCCTGCCTTTCTCCAAGGAATTCAAAGTGATGTAAACAATTCTCCCGTTCCCCATTTTATCCATACAACAACCCTGGGCCTGGCAACCAAGGGGTCTTCTGTATCTTTAAAAGTTGTGCAGGGGGAAGGGAGAATTCCACCTTGTGGTTTTTCCCATTACAGTGTTGCAAGAAAACCTGCACTTGGCTGACTTTCTCTTCTCCTAAAGATGCAGGATCAGTCTCAGGCCCTGAACCTGGCAACCCTACAGCTTTTAGAATGGGGAGCCATTTTTGGTTGTTTGAGATCTTCCTTTCATAGCTGTAGAATACTAAGATGTGCCAAGAAACCAAGGAGATAAGCTTTTTCTGTTCCTCCCTGAGAAGAGGGATTCTAGCTCTGTGAGAGGAATAGGGGCGAGTGTTACTCCACCAGTGCAGAGCTCCCTGTTTCACCCTCTGAATGGGCAGGCGGAAGTACCACCTGCAAAAAGCCAACAGGGTGTTGCAAGGAGGGAGACTGAGTTAGCCCTATTGGGCTGAATCCTGGCCTGATTGCTACACCAGGTTCACGCTGCCCCCACCTTTTGCCCCAGCCACCATGAGTAATAGTGCTGCAGATGTGGTAGTGGTTCTGCTCATACATCATGCTCCACCACTTTCCAGACAGGGTTTGGATGGTTCTGCATCTTTTTCTCTGGTTTTCTGCTTTTACTGAATGTCCTGACAAAACTCTCACCTCAAAACAAAACAACGAAATGCATTTTTAAATCCTAAATTGAGTTTTTTTAAGTGAAGGGTTTTTTTTGCATGAAATGCATTTTAAAATAAATATATATTTGCATGTGATTTTTTGGGTTGTTTTTTTTTTAAAAAAAATGATATAACTCACCGTTTAATGTGGAAATGAAACAAACTTTTGGGTGATCACATGAAAGTGTCATCGTCCAGAAACAGAATGATTGACTCATGCCTACACATGAAGTCAAAGCCCTATATTGGACTGTCTAGCTTGTGCCCCATAAAAGTAACTGGGGCTCTCTTTTTTTAGTGGTTGTGCTGTGTTGTTCTGAATTTTGCTCTTCTTGTGATGAAGACCTTAGCAGCACATCCTGTTACATAACTGGTTTCAGAAATCATTGCTCATGTTACCATAACTAGGTTGGTTTCATTTAATTACTTGAAAATTAAGGAAACAAGTCAATTTCGCGTCAAAAATAGTCATATGGATAAAACAGGAAATGCCAAGAAAACATACAACAAACGTCATGTTTCTGTTCAATGCTAATAAAATGCCTTGTAGTTTGACTGACATATATGTTGTACTATGCTGTCAAAGGCTTTGATTCCCCAGAGTCATTAACTGCTGGATTTAGTTGGTGAAGCCTCTGGTTCTTCCCTTAGGACTTAGTTTCTGATTAATTTCCCTTATTGGCTATGCTATGCTGATGATTATATAGCCCCTTGGGTGAGAATTGTTCCCACTGCAAGTCTGTAGCATAGATGATTATATTTTGGAATGGCTGTCAAATTTCACTTACAGAAAGCCCAAGAGAGAGGGAACAGACATGTTTGGCAAGTCAGGTATATAAGCTGACACAAATGAAAATGTGCATCAACATCCAAACTATATTATGTGGATTGGGACCTCTGATGCATCGTTCTTTCATGTGCAAAATGATGTCAATGTACTTTGAGATGTACATCCTCATTCAGCCTGCCTGTGCAGTCCCAGATCTAGTAATCAATGCAGAGATATTGATTAAGATCAAAAGAGCCCTGTTGGATTGGATGAAAGAGCCATCTGATAGTCTAGCATTCTGTTCGCAAAGGTGTCACAGTTCAAATTAAACAATCTGAACTGATCCTTATTTTTTATGAGTCCTTAAACGACTCATTTAAGATTTCCCATTTGGAAACTGTGATTTAACATGGCACAATATCACCACCAAAGCCTATGAGCATATGGTGCATTCTTTTCCCAATAAGCACTGGTGTATTGGACCAAGTTTGTTATGTCTGAACCAGGTCAGTGTGGAAACCATCCTAATCTCCATGTGCACTAGAGGGGCATTTTATATTAAGTGGCAGTGTCTCATAGTTTGGAGATGACCTGTCACATAGTTGGCAAAAAGTCTTGCCACCTCCGATATACCCAATTTATCTTCAAAGAAAACAAAAATGTGTAACAGTAACTGTTGATGCTACCTATCTAATAAACATAGCTGGGGGGAAATCTGTACTCTCCATCAGTTTGTCTCTTACCAAATGGTTATGCAGTTAATAAAAAGACAGAGATGGGTGGAATATTTAGATCATATCTGGATTTGTAATTTGAACTAAACTAAGAAAGACCATGCAAAGTTGGCAGAATTTGGATGGAGTCTTAGAAGGAAATACCGCATATGTGTGGGGGGGAGGTTAAGAGAATAATGGGGATATATAATAGCACCAGTTACATCAACTGAAGATGAGGCTTCGAAGAACTTTCCAGACAACAGTTTGCAGGACAATCCATCTGTTCCACTGGTGAAGCCTTGCCTTGGACTGACCACAAAAGATCAAAGACTGAAGGTTGGAGGGCTGGCCATGCCCTTTTGCTCAGGGTGTAATTTCAGTTGCAGTGAACCATCATTGATCAGTAAGTATATTCCCTGTTGAGAATGTTTGTTTTGAATTCTATGGTAGCCTTTGCGGCATTACATAAAACTGAGCTGTATACTTCCCCTGTATGGTCTGGATTTCCATTCCTTCTTACATAGTCTGTGGAACGCTGGTTAAACCATCACACTGACCTGTGTCAGGGCTTGCAACAATAAATGTTATCATCTATAGGATAAACTTATGCTGACGATATTAACTTTGTAACCAAAATTGAAGGATGAAGTCAGGAAATGAAACAACTTATTACATAATTTTGAAGACCATATGTTTATAAAATCCACATGCAGAAGTCTGAAGTGCTAGGTTTAAATGTTTCAAAAACAAAACAAAGCACCCTAGTTGTTCTATGGACCTTTTTGGATGAACAACACTGCCCAAAAGTTGTCTCTGTATATCTCTCTACAGTGACCTATATAACAATAATTATTTAAAAAGTATGGTCTGGTTTATAATTTACCCTTTTGGGTAGACTAAACATCATTGTCTATTCCATCAAAGTTGAATTTTCTATTTTGCAATTGTGTAAATCACAGAAATTGTTGAAAGAGTAGCAACAAAAGTTTCACATTTATATAGGTAAAGCAGAAAACTTACAGCAGGGGTGAGAAAACTCTGGCCCACCAAACATGTTCCGCCAGGTCTCCACGATGGCCCACCAGGCCATTCTGGGGAAGCCATGCCCACCCAACCTACACCTGACATCATACATGATTACATGATGTCAGGTGCAGGGCAAGTAAGTGTGGGGCTTCAAAGGAACAATTAAGAGCTTAAAGTGGTTTTCTGGTTGTTCCTTTGCTGAAGCAAAGCATTGCCCCCAACCACTCACCAGCTGATAGACAGTAGAGGAGCAGCTCACTCAAGGAGAAGGAAAGTGGCTTCCATTCACTGGAAACCACTTCTCTCTCCCAGCGCTGCACTTTGAAGCCCTTTGCAACCTCACTGCTCTACATTGATTGAAATGTTCTGCTTTTAATAGTGTTTAACTGTTGTATTTTATCTTGTTAAATCGCTTTGATTTTTTTTATAAAATGCAACTAACAAAAGTAGTAAATAATAACATAGTAATTGCTTTTAAACGTTTTTAAATTGTTTTTATTTTATTTTTAATAGCATTGTTTTATCACTTTGATGTTTGCTGCTCTGGGCTCCCTTGGGATGAAGAGTGGGATAGAAATTTCATTAATTAACAGAGCAATCCAAGCTTAAGGAAGCCAGTATAATTTACATCAGGGTGTTGAACTCAGTAGTGGTGGTAGCTAGACTGGTATATGCTTCTCATTTGAAGAGGAGACACATTCAAAGCAAGAATGGCTGACAATCGTGGGATACTCTTTTAATGGCAAAATCGACTGCATTATGTGAGTCTCCAAATGCATTTGATCATGTTAATGAGATATAGAGCTCCTGACATTCTTTTTGTTTATTTAAATATATAAAGAACCCTTTGTCACTTGCTCACAATGCAGTATTTCTGACCATTGGTCATACTGACTGGGGCTAAAGGAAATTATACTCCAAAGCATTGAAGGTTGGAGATGTCCTTTGGTATAAGAGCCGAGGAGAAAGATTTTGCTGCATTATTTTTCTTCATTGTTACTGTTATTTTAGTGCACAAACAATACAATTTAAAAGGGCATAGCAGAAACTCATTTCTCATCAGACCCTAAAATAAAGCTCTGTCATCTGGAAGAATAGTTAATACTATTCTGTAGAAAAGGTGGAGGGCGGGGAGATTAAGCGTTTGGTAATATCAGTTTTTAATGTTGTGGAAAACCTACACAAGAAAGAGGGATTAAGGAAATGGATCACTGCAAAACATGTCTGTTCCCATATTGCCCTTGAGAAATCAGTTCCTACATTATATAAAATGAAATGTACATGACAAAAGGATATAGGGTTTTGGGGTGGTGTTTTTAAGGAATTCAATATTACCTTTAAAAGGTAATCTGACTAAAACCTTTGCGCATTATAGCTTCTTTCTGTCCCTCTGTGTGTCATAATTAACACCTTTTGCAATCAATATGAGATACAAATTTCTCCTTAATGTGATATGATAACCAAAATTAATTTTTCAATCATAAAACAGTTTTTTCATGCTATGACAGACAGCAGGTAGGTGAAAACATCAGAAAGAAGAACGGAGGGGGAAACCCATGGGATCCCATTTTGAATCTGAATTATTAATATTCATCATCACTTGAGCACAGCAAGCAGTGAGGGCTTTAATGTATGGATGGGCCGTCACTGATGTAACTTTCCTTTTGCCTTACTTCACTTCAAATGTATTGCTTTTCATTGAATTCCATTCACACATTCACCTGTCATTCATCCACCCTTATCCATATGTTACCATAGGTAGTGGCAATGATCTTCATAGGGTGGAACACCCTGCCTTCCACTACACATGATACAATACATGCACCTGCATTCCACACTGATGCCTGATTACGTGGAGATTCTAGTTGCACAATCCCCCCCTTTTTAAATGGAGAGAAGTCACACAGGCTGAGCTTCTGTATGAGAGGGCGTTGATGTGGGTGCCCAGCTCATCATTACCTCCTTTATGTAGTGGAAGGCAGAGCAGAACTGAAAGATGAAAACCACAGTCGGCCATATATATGGACTGATGCCAAGTGTAAACAAGGTTAGAAAAATCAAAAGAAGATGTGTGCATGTGTGAGCCTATGGTGTTCCCTTTCACATCTGCCAGTCATGCTTCATTGATTGGATGATGAACATGCAGGTGTGAACCAGATCCAACTGAGCTCAGACAAATTTGTTATTTTAGCTCTGATAGTAGTTTAAGAACTAGTTAGAGATGAATAATCTCATTTGTGATTCAAAATTGGAGATTTTGAATGGCAAGATATGGTAGTATTGGGCACAATTTAGAAAAAGGATGGGCTCATGCTACAAACTCATTGACTCACCATAGGGATCATCATCTTAGTAATGAGTTTTGCACACACACTCTCACCAGCCATGTTGTTTCACAACATTTACCACATGAATTCTGGCTATTACATTGCCTCTGCCCACAACAGGAACACTTACTACATGAAGACTCTGTCACAAGTGTTGCCAGCTTGGGGTGGTGGGCATGATGGAAAGCAAACCTAGTCATCAGTGTAGCAAAACATGCCCTGGCCTTATGCCCCATTGAAAGCAATTGTATGGCTCTTGGGGTATGTCTGTCTAAATAATAATAATAAAAACCACCTGCACGCCAGTCACACTGCCTGCCACCACCTGCCTTGGCAAGTAGGCATAGTGTCAGCAGCTGCTTGGCCTGAGGTGGGCAACAACACTGTTTGTCCGGGATGGTGGCAGTGGAGAAATAGGCAAGGCAAGCAGGTTGGTGAGGGGAGTGGGATTGCCTGGGGGGTGGCTGGGGGAGTTGGGGTAGCAAGTAGAAGGAGCAGGGATTGGGGGTTGGTCAGACTGGTGAGCAGAGTGAGAGGGGGGCAGAGCCCTCTAGTACAAAGTATATTGTTCCAGACGCTTGAAGGTAGTATGACAGAGCTACCATTGCCGTGGTTATACATGTTCACTCTTTTTCGGTCTTGCTATAGTACATTAAACTGTTTTTACAGGTTTTGAAACCAAGTGATACCTGTTTGACTTGAGACCACACTGGTTCTGAAAACGGGAAAAAAATCATGCACAAGGGGCAATAGCTCTGTTGTTTCCAATCACTTCAGTGCTTTGTCACTGGAGCACAAGGAGTTTAAATAGTCCTCTGAGAGGACCTGGATAGTTATTAGGGATGGAAGGATCTGTCCATCTTGGTTCTGTCAGTTTCTCATTTTTTTTCAGTCTTAAATTCAGTTCTCCAGGCTTTTGCAGCAATTTGTGATTTTTTTAAAAAAAAAAATCCTCATCAAAATTCTTCAGCATTTTAGTGAGAATTTCTGCTAATATTTTGTCTGCAGTTTTGACTATTATACACATTTTTGCAAGCATTCTCTCTTAATATAACACATTTTGCATGTTATTCTCACCAACATATTAATTTCTACACACATTTTCCCATAATTTATGCACGTTTCTAAACATTGGTTGGTTGGAAAACTGCATGGCAAAATTTGGATACATGCAAATTTTGAAAGATGGTTGTGTGTCAGTTTTCATATTGTTCTGGAAAGTGTGAATGTGATAAATTCGGCTTTAAATGTGAACTGAATTGAATCTCCCCCCCAAAAACCCTAATAGTGATATGGGAGGCATGCATGGACTTTCAATTTCCTGCAGTGCCCCCATGCTGTTTGCTTATGTGTCTTTGCAATTATATTGGCAGGGGCAGGAAAATAGGCCAACGGTATTCATCCATGTGTGGGGCAGCTCACTGTTCCTTAACTTAATTAAGCTCACATGCTTATATATACACAATGGCTTGCTTTCAAGTGGCTGAGAATTAATAAATTATTATATAACTGCATATTATACATGTCCTGAATATAGATACAGTACCATGCAATGCATATCAAGATTGCTCAAATGCATTGACTTTTCTTGTTCCAATGTCACAGTATTCTCACAGAAGGGCCTCTAGTGGGATGGAAGTATTTTCTTTCTTATTCCTTTAAACCTTCCTTGCTTACTACTTAACCAATTACAGTCAGTAGAGTCCAGGTGGTAATCAACTCAGTATGAAATTGCTTTCATGCTATAATTTTGATAAATGTTATATGGTAATTACTACTGTAACACTAGCATTAACAGCAGGGATAATTGACAGTGCCAACTGGCCCTAGGCCAAGATGACCTAGTGTATTACCTTGCAGAGAAGGCAGAGTAGAATGTACCTGCTTATACATCCAGGTATACCTGGAGTGTGATCATATGCATGTTTAGTCAGAAGCACTGAGTTAAGGAATTCACTCCTAAATAAGTGCACATAGGTTATCAGCCTTATATTACATATAGTTTTAGAAAATGACTTTTTCATTTCCATCGAAAATATCCACCTTTGATAAAAGGGGGAAAATCAATTTAAAAACTGGATTCATACATCATTATACAGAAGCTCCAGTGGATCTAAGCTATTCCAGTGTACAAATGGAGCTTTGAGGCTCCTATTGTCCATGAATCATGGAATCTTACTTGCAAAACGCTAATAATCACATGGATTTGTATTTGGTTTTAATAGTAGCCTGGGGCTACCTAGTCTCATTTCAGACCAATGGGTCCATAATTTCTCTCCATTTGCCATTTGCACTGTTGATGATTGATTTTATACACCTGGATAAGGTTTATATGGAGATAAAGCATTATAAAAATGTAAAAGTGTGAATGGATAGATTGATTAAAAAAAATTACTCACTCTTGCCACCATTCAGGCATAACACCAAACTGTTTACGTGCTCTCCCCTTCCTTAGGGAAAGAGCTGTAGTAGCTCTGGGGTAGAGTATATGCTATTTCATGCAAAAGCTCCCAGGTTCAGACTCCAGAATCTCCAGGTAGAGCTAGAAAAAACCCTTTGAAAGCTGCCACCCATCAGTGTAGACAGTATTGATCTAGATGGACCATTGATCTGATTCAGTATAAAACAGCTTCCCATATGTTCCTTCATGAACAAAAACAAATTGAATGCCTCTGCTTTCACCTTTTGAACTAACCGCAATTACCAATTACATCCAAACTCAGGAGACTGGTTTCTTGTTAACTGGTTTAGTAAAACATACCAGGATCAAACCACAGTTATAAGTTATAAGGTTAAGTTAAACTATGTGATGCTGAGTGTCCTCTCCTTTTCTCAGCTCCATTCACAAGCAATGAAAGTGGCAGAGCATTCTTCAGCAACCTCAGGGGGCAAGCAAATGTTTAAAATTTGTTTCTTGCTTGCCAGAAATTTTCCCAGCTGCTTGAGACAGCCAGGAGTATCTGCAGTTGGTGGTCAGCAGGGCCACCGTGATCTCCCACAGTGTGTTGGTTGGAAGTGACACTACATTATAAAGTAGTGTTGTTCCAGATGCATTGTTACAGGGGTGGGGGAGAGAGAGAGATGACACACCACATTAGCCACTGAAAGCAACTGTTCCTGGCCACTTGAAGTGGTTGAGAAAATTCTTGAAGAAAAAGAAAACTGTTTAAAAAACAGTTTTCTTTTTCTGCAAGAATTTTCTCTACCTTTACTGATACCCCACCCCCATTTCTGAATTTTTAAAAAACTTTTGCATGCCCCTGAAAATAGTTTGGGTTTACCCCCTCCCAATTTCACCCATCTACCAAAACCGGCTGGATGATGATGATGATAGCAACAACAACAACAACACAAGCTGGCTGTTTCTTATTGTTTGTGGGTAGCAAATGGATGATGATGATGATAATGATGAAGTTCAAAAAGCTAAATACACCCACAAGTTTTAATACTAATTCTCAGCAATGAGAATATAATATAATAAAATAAAAAACACAAACAGGGCCGGCTCTAGGAATGCCGGGGCCCTTGGGCATCAGCTTGCCCTGGGCCCCGGCATGTGTGCGTGTGCATGTTCGTGTTCACACTTGTGCTCACGTGCAGCCCACCCCACCCCCACCTACCTGTCTCCTGTCTTTTACTATTGCCATTAACCAAGATGGCGGCCGTGGTTTCCCTAGAGGATGAAGCCTCCGCCGCCATCTTTGTTGATGGCACGCATGCGTGCTAGGCGCACACATCTCTGCCATCAACTAAGATGGCAGCAGGGGCTTCAGTACCTTAGGGAAACCACAGCCGCCATCTTTGTTAAGGGCAACGGTAAAAGACAGCAGACACATAAGTGGGGAGACATGGGGGCACGGATCACAGAAGGGGAGTGGAGGGGTGGCTGAGGGGGCCCCTGTAGCTCCAGGGGCCGTTGGGGCAGTGCCCAACCTGGCCGCCCTTTAGAACCGGCCCTGAACACAAACAACAAACATCTTTTTCAACAATATGTAATTAAGAATGGGACTAGGATTGATTTGGAAAGAACAAAAAACATACACAAACTGGACAAATGTCATCCAACTCCCACTAAACATTTATAAGAGCAGAACTTACAAAAGATTTCTGCATTTTAAGACTTCACTCCTTCTAAGCACTATGATCAGACAGTGTTGGGCGGGGTGATAGCATTCTAACATCCCTCCCTCTCTCCCCACCCTGGTGTTCTCCTTATATGGTGCTGTTGATGGAGGATCCCCCTCAGGCATCCTGATAAACTTATGAAGGAAAAATGGATTTCTTTCCCCTTTGTCATGCACAGCAGGCATTAAAAGCAGGCCTGCGTGTACCAAGCAGAAAAAGGGTTAAGCTCACCTTGCTACAAAATTCCTGAGCATCTTTCGGTGCCAAATGGCTAAATGCGTGACAGCAGATCATTTATTTAGTATTGTTTCTCTGACCAATATACTTTTTACTATGTGATCTTGAAAACCAGGTTTCTGATATTATGGCTTCAGCTAAGGGAAAATCTTTATAATGGAAATCTAGGTGGAAAAGAGATAGAATTTTAGCTTGATATTGATTCTTTTTAAAATAGCATGATCTGTATGATGCAGAGCTTGGAAAAGTTACTTTTTTGAACTATAACTCCCATCAGCCCAATCCAGTGGCCATGCTGGCTGGGGCTGATGGGAGTTGTAGTTCAAAAAAGTAACTTTTCCAAGCTCTGGTATGATGTATATAATTTTATAGAAACTGCCAGTTATTCTAAGGAGAGCCAATCACCCAAGGAACATGCTGTTATGTCCTAAGAGATATTCTTGACCAGCTTGACTGGTCAGGAGCCATGGTAGAATGAAATGTAATGGTACATATTGGTTTCAGAACAGTACAAGATCATATGACAGTAGAATAGTGGTAATATCAGCCAAGGGGACAGATTGACATCAATGAATACAATGGGGATGGGAGGTATCTACTTGATTATGAATATCCATGTATTCATTTTAATAAAGTTATCTGGTTTGTTGGAAATATTTCAAGAGGGAAGAACTATTACAAAGAACTTAGGGGACTGGTAAAACTAACGTCACATGTGTATTCGATAAGGTATAAAGGACCTGTTCAGACTGTACTTCTTTACAGTCTCTCTTAGATTTCTGGTGGGCTGTCCTTGCATATGCTTGTCTACCAAATAAAGGCCTTTTTGCTTTAAACCTGTGTCATGGATTATTTAAAGGACCCCCAGCAAAGATCCCACAGGAGAAATAGAAAATTCTCCAACACTGTTATTACTCCATTTCAGAGACACCCAGTCTGGGTTCATTAGAGATTGTTTTGAGCTACAGATCTGTACAAATTTATATAAATCAATTACGGACTAGTCAATCTGCTCTGCAGAGATTTGTAGCTGCTTCAACCTGAACAGTATACAAATAGGTCTGAATGGGCTCTATTTTGTTTATTATTTATGATTTGTACAAATACAGTGCACAGCCTTAGTTCAAATCCCTGTTCAGCCATGAAGTTGTTTGGTGACCTTGGGCTAGTCACTGTCTCTCAGCCTAACCTACCTCACAGGGTTGTTGTGAGGCTAAAATTGGGGAGAACCATGATTGTATGCCACCTTGAGCTCCTTGTAATATAAATAAATGAATAATTCTACTTTTCTTTAAATATAATTTACTAATAAAAAACCTTGTGGTTTAAGAACATAGCTATAGCCACAGATATTTCTATCAAACTTTAAAAAGCAGGGAAATTGGGCAGCTCTAGTCAATGCACCAGTGGAGCAGGAGACCTGACCTCCTATCTGAGATACTGTACTGCCCTACAAATTTGTCTAAATGGAAACACAATTTGGGTTGGTCTTTCACAGTCCAATGCATTTCCTATTTAGCTTGGAAGAATTTGGTAACATGCCTCTGAGCATATGGTGAGTGCTGGCAACACCTGCAATCAGCCCAAGTAACAGAAACAAGATGTGTGCTGTGCTTGTGTCATTTTAGCACTGAGGAAACAGCAATATAAAGACAGTTGATATAGTTCAGATAGTCACTTTAAATATGTTTGATTTACTTTGCAACTTTAGTGAAGTTTCCTATAGTAAAACCTTTTCTTTTGCTTCTGTTTCTGTGAATATGTTAAGTACAGCAACACTTGGTATTATTTACATTTTAAAAACTCCAAAAACAATTGTGGAATAATGGCACTGACGATTGCACAATAGTGTCCAGTAGACATGAGAAATATCTCAGGCTCTGGAACATAAAACATTGGGAGATGAATTAAATAAAAATATGCAAATTTTAAGTGTGCTCTATGTTTTTAATGGACCATGCCCATTGTTTGTTAACAGGAGTGGTTTTAGCATAGCAGGCTGAACACATGCATCTTTGCCAGGTAAAGTTTGGTTTTTTTCTCCAACAGATAGATTCATTGCTTAGGTTGCAACATATTGTAATCATTGTGAATTTATATCAAAGCTGCAGTTTTGGATGCAACTTTTAATGCACCCCAAATGGAAATAGAATATAACCTCCAGCATGAATGTAGAAACTGCTATATCTGCAATACAAGGAATCATTTAAATGGTCTCATAGTTTGATGTGTTATGTGGGAGAAACCACAGTCAATTCCAGATCAAGGATTTCTACTTTTCCTTATCATTATTTCTTTTAAAGAGATGGTTACATTTTTGGCACTCAGTCTAAATGAAGCAAATTTTTTGTTACACAACTTCTTTGTGCAAAGTGCTGTTCAATCAGTAATGAACTCTGCAGCAGAAATGGGCATCTCTGTTCCCTGGCATTAATCAAAGTCAACCTTTCTTCCTTCCCCACTACCCCTTAATCTCTACGTGCAGTACAGGAGAAAGAATGAATAGCGGTCCACACAAATGCTGGGTTTTCTCCAACCTTCTTCATGACCAGAGCTTGGAAGATTACTTTAGAAAAGGAATAAATTACAATTAGTGTTACATGGCCCCAAAAAGGAATAAATTACCATTACAATCACAATTGTTTGGAAAGGAATTGTTTACTTTATGATTACTCAAAAGTAATCATTACAATTACAGTTGTTATTTAAAAAATAGAGTGCCTACAAAGTACTAACCTTGGCTGCTGCACACTTAAGTAGCCTAAAACAACATTAAAATTAAACACACACAGCTAGCTAGCAGTGGTGGTCTCTCCACTGGTAAGGGAGAAGAAGAGGGAGGCAGAGCCTACTGCTCAGAGCTTTCAGTGCCAAACCAAGTGCAAATTGTGCAACCCCCACATGCACTCTCTCAGCCAGCAACCATTGTCTTTCTCAGTCAACCACCTCCTGGACCCTGCCCTACCACCAACTAAAGCACAACAGCCCAAGCAAACATTTTTTAAACGTTAAAGCACTGCACATGTAGCAAAGTAGTTAGGGAGAGTTGTGGAGGCCACACAGTATTAACAAGGGTTGCCATATTCCAGTTCCACAAATCCAGGCAGGCTAATTTGCATATTATGTAAATTATTTGCTAATTATGCAAATTAATCCTGTTAAGAGTTGTATTGACCGGTTGTGTGCCTAATAATTACCTCCAAAAACTGAGGGAGGATCTAAAGAATCTTTTTTTAAAAAAACTTACATTTTCAGTCTTAAATGCCTATATTCTAGTTTCCAACACTATGGATATTTGTTTATTTATTTACTAAGAGGATTTATATCCTGCCTTTCCACAGTTAAAATGCAGCTTATAAACATAATGAAAACAATAATATACAATTAATATAAAAACATAATAAAAACCCAAAATAGAAACAAACATAAAACAAGTCAGTGCAGCAGATTCAAAATCCATCATAAAACAAGAAGCCAGCAAAACATCAATTAAAAGCAATATTAGAAGTTGTCTCTACCAACAATTAGGAAATTTGAAATGAACACACCACTACCACCTGTAACACAGATAGAAACCAAGATTTCAATAGTATTAGTTCAGTCAATATCTTCAATATCTAAATATCTAAATCAATATCTAAAGAAAGTAGCATCTGAGGATGTGAGAAATGTTTTTAGTATGCTGATTCTCACACACCAGAACAGATCAGCTTTCTATGATAAAGGCTGGAACTTGATGGAGACTTGAGTGCTGGCACATCTATCCATCTATCCATCCATCTATCCATCTAATCCATCCATACATCCTGAATTGATCAATGGAACCTCTGCCAGACAACTGAGTGAGGCTGCATTCCAATGCATCTTTACTTGGGAGTAAGCACCATTTAACAGAGTGGGGGCAGGGCTGAAAAATGCAAGTGCTAATATCACAGCCTTTTGCTTTTATATCTAGCATTTGTTTAGGGAAGAGAGCATTTGTTCTATTCAAACCCCTTTATTCCATCCTACATGATGACAGGCAGACACTCCCATTGCAAGCACCACTTAAGACATACCCTGAGACACAGAGGCAATTGAGATGAAGGCTGCTTCTCCTTGTTGACTCAACCAGAAAGTGAGCTAGTCTCTGGATATGGGGCTGAGCTGCACATGTTGGTAAAGTGAGCATATACACTTTTCCAAACTGCTTATATTCTGCATATGCAGCAGGCAAATGGAAATGGACTGCCTTCAAGTCGATCCCGACTTATGGTGACGATATGAATAGGGTTTTCATGGTAAGTGGTATTCAGAGGGGGTTTACCATTGCCTTCCTCTGAATGCAGTAGGCAAGCAAACTAAAATTCTTGATTTTCCCGAGATAGCTGTGATGTCGCTCATTGGCTAAGAACAAAGGAAAGTGGGAGCAGTGCTTTTTTGTAAAAAATGAGGTGCTGGAACTCACATCTTGATAAATTATAAAATGTCTCTCCCATCCCTTTCTTATTGCGCCCCCTCCCCAGCGGCAGCTGATAGTCACTGGACCTGGTGGGGCTGCTAGGAAGTCATACAGGTGTGGGCAATGAGGTCACAGGGGTGTAGCCAGTTGTCCAATTTTCTCCCCATCCTCCTTCCTTGCAAAGATACTATGGTCACTTAAGCACTGCGGTTGTACAGATACTGTGCACCTAAGTAAACTGAAAAGTGTCATACTTTGGTTCACAAGGGGTCCCTGCTCTCACAGTTGTTTCTCTGCTGAGAGAAAAGGTGTGTCCCACTTCTAGTCCTCTTCCTTTGCAAAGAAACACTCAACACTTAAACAATGCAGCTTTAAATATCTAACACCTAAGTGTCTTACCTTGCTAGCACAATTTCTAGGGTGTGTTCATGCCACAATAACCATAAATTACTCAGAAGTGAGCCCCGTTGAATTCCATGGGGAATGCTCCCTGATAAGTGTTACAAATGTAAAAACAATGCTGTTGCCAGCTGACTTACTGAGAAGGAAAATGTGTGGGCATTGGAAGAAAAAGTGAAAGGCCTGGAACGGCGGGTGGCCACACTGTGAACTGTAAGAGAAGATGACGAGTTCTCAGACAGAACACTGGAACAACAGCAGCAAAGAGAAGTGGAGGTGGAAGAGCAACAGCATGTGGTAGCAGAAGAGGAGTCTGCTTTGGAGAGGAACAACAAAGTGGAGAAAACTCCATGGGAAAGGGTGACAGTTGGGAGCACAAGAGATAGAAGACACCCTTCACCAGTGGAAATATGGAACCACTTTCAACCACTCGAGGATGAGACTGGAGGACAGCCTGTGGTGGAAGAATTACAGGAGACCCCATGAGACAACGAGCAAGAGGCTGAAGCTCAGTCAAGCAGGGCCAATGAAACCTCACCCCACAACAACAAGAAGAGAAGAGTACTAGTAATGGGAGACTCCCTACTGCGTGGGATCAAAACCCAAGTGTGGAGAGAAGATCTGTGGACTCGCCAGGTATGCTGTCTACCAGGAGGACAGATTAGAGATGTGATGGAAGGGTTGCCATGACTCATCAAGCCCACCAACAGGTATCCCTTTATCCTCATCCATGTAGGAACAAATGATGCTGCCAAACGGAGATATGAAGAAATCACGTCAGACTTTGAAGCTCTGGGAAGGAAACTCAAGGACTTTGGGGCCCAGTTAGATTTTTCATCCATCCTTCCAGTACTTAGAAGATGAGTAGAAAGGGAAAGAAAAATACTCTGTGTGAATGAATGGCTACAAAGGTGGTGCCGACGTGAGAGATTTGGATTTTGGGATCACAGTCTATGCTTCCTGGAAGATGGACTGCTGGCAAGTGATGAGTTGCATCTCACAAGGACTGGGAAAAATGTGTTTGGCCACAGCATGGAAAAGTTTATCAGAAGTTTTAAACTGAATCCTAAGGGGGAAGGAGACATAACCTTGATGGTAATGACTGATGAAGGCTTATGCACAGTAATGGGAAAAGAGAGATCGGCTGTAATAGGGACCAGTGACAGTCCTCAGAAAAATATAGTGAGGAAGTCAAGCCATAAATCACATGATCTTCAACGTCTGTATACTAATGCACAGAGCATGTGAAACAAGCAGGACGAACTTGAACTCTTAATACAGGAGGGCAATTACAACTTGATAGGTATAACTGAAACTTGGTGGGATGACTCCCATGACTGGAATACAGCAATTGAAGTATACAACTTGTTCAAGAAGAACAGAAGGAAGAAAAAGAGAGGTGGAGTTGTGCTATATGTTAAAAATATATATCCCTGCACAGAAATACAGGAAGATGAGCTTGGTAGCTCCACTGAGAGTATCTGGATTAAAAGTAATGGGGCAAGTAATAAAAGGAATGTGGTGCTTGGAGTCTATTACCGACCACCCAATCAAGGAGAAGATGAGAATGTAACTTTTGAAAAGCAAATTGCTAATGTTTCGAGGAGGCATGATGTAGTAGTAATGGGGGATTTTAATTATCCCGATATCTGTTGGGAGACAAATTCTGCCAAACATGGCCCCTCCAAGAAATTTCTGACTTGTATTAGAGATAACTTTCTCCTACAGAAAGTGGAGGAAGCAACCAGAGGATCAGCTATCCTGGACTTGATTCTAACCAATAGAGATGATTTGGTGGATGAAGTGGCAGTTATGGGAACTCTGTGGGAAAGTGACCACACCATACTTGAATTCTTGATTTTAACAGAAGCAAAAGCTGAGAGTAGCCATACGCGCACCCTGCACTTCAGGAAAGCTGATTTTAATAAACTCAGAACAATTGAAAGGACGGTTCCATGGCAAGCCACCCTAATGAGAAAAGGAGTCCAAGATGGGTGGGAGTTTCTAAAAAACGAAATTCTAAAAGCGCAATGACAACCAATTCCAACAAGGAAAAAAGGGGGGAAACAACAGAAGAAGCCAATGTGGCTTCACAAAAAGCTTAGAGACAACCTGAAAACAAAAAAGGACACATACAGGAAGTGGAAAGAAGGCCAGGCCACAAAGGAAGAGTACAGGCAGGTATCACAGAATTGCTGGGATGGTGTCAGGAAGGCTAAAGCTGAGAATGAGCTGAGGTTAGCGAGGGATGCTACAAACAACAAAAAAGCTTTCTTCAGATGCGTCCATAGTAAAAGACAGAGAAAAGAAATGGTGGCACAGCTACTCAATGAGGATGGAAACATGATAACAGATGACAAAGAAAAGGCAGAAGTGCTCAATTCCTACTTTGGTTCAGTCTTCTCCCAAAAAAGGATCACTGACCCTCCCGGGAAACATGAAGTAGAAGGGGCAGGATTGGAGCTTGAGATTGATAGACAAATGGTCAAGGAATACCTAATCACTTTGAACAAGTTCAAATTGGCAGGGCCCGATAAACTGCATCCTAGAGTATTGAAGGAACTGGCTGAAGAACTCTCAGAACTGCTGTCTATTATCTTTGCGAAATCATGGAAGACTGGTGAAGTGCTGGATGACTGGAGTAGAGCTCATGTTGTCCCTTTCTTCAAAAGAGGCAAAAAAGAGGAACCGGGGAACTGCAGACCAGTCAGCCTAACATCAATCCCTGGAACAACTCTGGTGCAGATTATAAAGCAGTCAATCTGTAATCACCTTGAGAACAATGCAGTGATTACTAGGAGCCAACATGGATTTATGAAGAACAAATCCTGCCAAACTAATCTTATCTCATTTTTTGACCGGGAAACCTCCCTTGTAGACTGTGGGAATGCTGTGGACATAATATACCTCGACCTTAGCAAAGCTTTTGACAAAGTGCCCCATGATATTCTGATTAGCAAGATAGCTAAATGTGCGCTGGATGGAATAACTATCTGGTGGATCCACAGTTGGCTCCAGAATTGTACTCAAAGAGTGCTTATCAACGGTTCCTTCTCAAACTGGGCAGAAGTAACGAATGGGGTACCACAGGGCTTGGTCATGGGCCCAGTGCTCTTCAACATTTTTATTAACGACTTGGATGACGAGGTACAGAGCATGCTTATCAAATTTGCAGATGATACAAAATTGGGGGGCATAGCTAATACCGTGGAAGACAGAAACAAAATTCAAAGGAACCCTGATAGGCTGGAGTATTGGGCTGAAAACAACAGAATGAATTTGAACAGGGAGAAATGCAAAGTTCTACACTTAGGAAAAAGAAACCAAATGCACAGTTATAAGATGGGGGATACTTGGCTCAGCAATGAGACATGTGAGAAGGATCTTGAAATTGTCGTTGATCACATGCTGAATATGAGCCAACAGTGTGATGTGGCTGCAAAAAAGGCAAATGCTATATTAGGCTGCATTAACAGAAGTATAGTTTCCAAATCGTGTGAAGTATTAGTTCCCCTATATTCAGCACTGGTTAGGCCTCATCTTGAGTACTGTGTCCAGTTCTGGTCTCCGCACTTCAAGAAGGATGCAGACAAACTGGACCGGGTTCAGAGGAGGGCAACAAGGATGATCAAGGGACTGGAAACCAAGCCCTATGAGGAGAGACTGAAAGAACTGGGCATGTTTAGCCTGGAGAAGAGAAGACTGAGGGCAGATATGATAGCACTCTTCAAGTAGATGAAAGGTTGTCACATACAGGAGGGCCGGGATCTCTTCTCGATGATCCCAGAGTGCAGGACACGGAATAATGGCCTCAAATTGCAAGAAGCCAGATTTCGACTGGACATCAGGAAAAATTTCCTAACTGTTAGAGCCACACGAGAATGGAACCAATTACCTAGAGAGGTAGTGGGCTCTTCGACACTGGAGGCATTCAAGAGGCAGCTGGACAGCCATCTGTTGGGAATGCTTTGATTTGGATTCCTGCATTGCGCAGGGGGTTGGACTTGATGGCCTTATAGGCCCCTTCCAACTCTACTATTCTATGATTCTATGATTATTAGGAAGTATGAATCTCAGAAATAAATGGGAAAAGCATGTACACAGTGCACCTGTCTTACCATTGAGGAATTTCTGCTTGTATTTAATAAGATGATTCTACAACATCCACATTGTTCTTCTGCCTGGAGATGGTTTTGGATTGGGATTGGCTGAGTAATGAACATAAGTATGTAGCAGCTTGCTAGATCAGTCCGATTCTGGCATCCTGTTTTCACAGCGGCCAGTCAGATGCATATGGGAAGTCTACAAGTAGGACCCGAGGACTGTTTTTAGCAGATCTGGGTTCTTAGAAAGTCGAAAATCTGCGCAGGTCATATTAATGTCTATTTGTACCTGCAGCTTGGCTTTCACAACACTATTACTCAGTCAGTTTCTGAGGATCACTTATTTAACGACACTGCAAAGCCACCAAATTGTCCAGGTATTAATTACAGGGGTGTATGTAACATTTTATAGAAAGAAAGAGTCACTTTATGAAGATACAGAGGGAGGATCACTTATTTAACATTGCAAAACCACTCAATTGTCCAAACATTATAAGGTGAGGGCGACTATATGGGGGGGGAGCAAAAGGCAGCTCTCAGCCTGAGCACCACAAATTTTGTAAGAAAGATGAGGATAATGCTGGGGAGAAAGCCACAAAAATCCAACTAGCCACTTCATAAGTCAAAAGAAAAGCAGTCAGGCTATACCTCTGTATGTGTGTGTTTAAGTTTAATGTTGTTTTAGGCTACTTAGATGTGCAGCAGCCACAGCCAGCACCTTGTAGGCTTAAAAAAAAACTAACTGAAATGTAACTGTAGTGATTACTTTTGAGAAAAAGTAAATGAGTTACTTTCAGAGCAATTTCCGGAAAGGTAGGTCTGGGATAGAACACTGTGTGATTTTAAATCACTTAGCTGAAAAATACAAGAACCGCTGGGGTAACGGCCTGTTTGTTGCCTTTGTCGACTTGAAATCGGCTTTTGATTCCATCCCTAGGGAGATACTATGGGCGAAACTCGCAAAATCTACGATCGACAAGAGACTCCTCTTCTTAATTAGCCGTCTGCACCACCACACATCCTTTCGTGTTAGATGTAGTCGTGAAGGTCATCTCACAAACCCCATTACTACAACAAAAGGAGTTAGACAAGGCTGCATACTAGCCCCACTTTTATTTAATTTTTTCATGAATGATCTGTCCCTTTATTGTCAATCCCCGGACTTCCACCCCCCTAAGTTAGCAAACCTGCATTGTCCCTTGTTATTGTATGCAGATGACGCTGTTCTCCTTTCTGTTTCTAAAGTAGGACTCAAACGCCTAACTAAAGCTTTTATGAGTTTCTGTCATGATAACAAACTATCTATAAACTTTTCCAAAACTAAGATCTTAGCTTTTGCCAAGCACTCTCCTGCTCACGCATGGACAATTAATACCCATAAAATAGAACAGGTTTCTCATTTCAAATACCTTGGTATACTTTTTCATTCCTCTCTGTCCTGGAATCCCCATATCCGAGGGGCTATTTCTACTGCTCGCAACTCAGCCAGTGGTATTCGAAGGTTCTTCTTCACTAAAGGAGGACAATACATTCCGGCAGCCCTAAAGGTTTTTAGATCCAAAACTATTTCTCAACTTCTCTACGGGGTACCTTTATGGATTGGCGCCTTCAACTCTTCTGCGGAGGCAGTTCTCTCCTTGTTTCTCAGACAAGTTTTTGGCGTTCCCAGGTGCGTTCCTGCGGCGGTCCTTAGGTTAGAATCTGGCCTAGTCTCACTTGAGTCTCAAGCGTGGTTGGCTGCCCTAAATTTCTGGTTTAAAATGTCTTATGAAAAATCTACTGGCTATCTCCCTTTACTCTGGGAAGACTCTTTTACCTCGAAATGGGCCCGTACGTTTACAAATTACCTTGCAAGTATTGGCCTCTCAATTGAACATCTGATGTCCCTCGCTCCAGAGACAGTTAAACATTCTATCCGGACTCGTATCAACGATATGGACTTCCAACACTCCATAACTGCAGCCACCTCGACCTGCTCTCCTATTCACTTTGGTCTGAGCTTTGTGCCTATGCTCAGTGCCCCTTATCTGGAAACTCTTACGATCCCCAAATATCGTCTAGCCTTTACAAAGGCTAGATTTAACTGTCTTATCTCTGCCTTACTTGAAGGGAGATTTAAACGTATCCCGTATGCAAACCGATTATGCCTTTGTGGTGTCAGCGCCATAGAAACTCTCTCTCATGTCATCTTTGAGTGCGCCCTATATGACGATATTCGCTCCAAATTCATAACCCCCATCATAAATAAATACCCCTACAAACCGCTTAACTGTTTACTTTTACATCTTTTGTCAGCAGCTAATAAGGATACTATCTTGTCAGTTGCTAAATTTATTTTTGCGGCTCAATCAATTCGGAAGGCATCTATCCTTTCAGAAGCTTCCGCCACCCAACTGTAACTGTTTTCCTTGTTGTTTTATTGTTTTACTGTTTTAACATGACTGCAACTTTGTAACCTTTTATTATAAATGTATGTAGTTTTATTTATAAATGTCTTTTGGTCTATGACCGTATCAATAAAGATTGATTGACAGAGCAATTGTAATTGTAATGGTAATTACTACTTTTTGGGGCCATGTAACTGTAACTGTAATTTATTACTTTTTAAAAGTAATCTGCCAAGTTCTGGTGTATACACATGCACAACACACACACACAGAGAAAATTATTATCCACAAACTGGTATTCTAGAGCATCCACAATGAAATACTTATTTTGAACTAAAGTTAAATTCTGTTATACATCCCCCCCCTAAAAAACTGCTAAAATCAAAATCACAATTTAGAACAACAAAAACAAATGAATTCCTATGCTTTTATCTGTTATAGTTGTATGTTTTACTTAAAACAGAATCACTAATTTATCTTGAAGTTGTACACAATTCAGAGCTTGGAAGTAACTCGTTATTTTTAATGAGTTACTTGTAATTAGTTACAATTTTAAATAACGAGTGGGTAATTCCATTACATTTGGCAAGTAAAGGAACGACTAGTAATTTCCCTACTTTTCAGCTGCAACTTTAACGTTTCCACATTAGGTTGGACGTTACTTGGGGGCGGGAACAAAGGGAAGTCAGCTGCTGGCTGTGATTGGTTAACACAAGACATGTGCCTCACACTGATTGGACCTCTGTGCAGACTCTCTCTTCCCTCATGATTCGTGTTAGGAGGCACGAGGGAAGAGGTGAATAGGCAGGGCCTGCTGCTAGTGTCTGAGAGGACAAAATGGACGCCGGAGGAAAAAGCCAGTTGAAGGACAACAGAGAAAGCAGCAGCAGAATGGCGAAGAGCTGTGGAGGTGAGTGACGATGGTGTGTGTGTGTGTGTGTGTGTGCCCCAGTGTGTGTGTTTTCGGCTGGAGTCTCTGGTTTTTGGGGGGGCCTCCGGCTCTCTGGCTACCACTCCTTACTCTCCGGACTCTCAGCTTCAATTTTTTTAAAAAAGTAAGTTTCTAGGTGGTCTAATTCCCGAGATATACACCAAAACGTAAACCCCCCCACACAACTTTTTTTTAAACAGATCCATGCTCTAGCTACAACTCCCATCAGCCCAATCCAGTGGCCATGCTGGCTGGGGCTGATGGGAGTTGTAGTTTAAAAAAGTAATTTTTCAAAGCTCTGGCTGTAACCCCGCCCTTTCATGATTGTAGCCAATGATGCCAGAGTTGTGACTTGTTGATCCAGGCATGCCTAGGCTGAACGTCAGAATATGGTGGCTTTGAGTTTTTTGCAGTTTGCGTAAGTAATATGGCTTAATGTTTTTTTCCCTCTTCTGTCCAAGAGTCAGACCCTGGGCTATGAAATATGAAAGTATTTAATCCAATATCTGCTTTTCTGGGAGTAAAGCCATTTCTGGGAGTAAAGCATGTACCTGGAGTAAACCCCATTGAACTCCATTAGGACTTGCTTTTGAATAGACATGGTTAGGATTGTGCTGTAAATTAATGGGACTTGTGAGTAAACATAGTGCAGACTTGTGTTTGTGTTGTAAATCTCTCTCCCTCCAACCCTATTTTTAAAGAAATTAGGCAGGGTTTATCACAGTTTTTATTATGTAGGAAACTAATACTCATTTTTTTAAAATGAATGAAGTTTATTTATTTATTTATTTTTATTATTTGATTTATATCCCACCCTTCCTCCCAGTAGGAGCCCAGGGCAGCAAACAAAAGCACTAAAAACACTTTAAAAATCATAAAAACAGTCTTTAAAATATATTAAAACAAAACATCTTTAAAATCATTTTTAAAAGCTTTAAAAACATTTTTTTAAGAAAAAGTTTAAAAACATATTAAAAAGCAATTTCAACACAGACGCAGACTGGGATAAGGTCTCAACTTAAAGGACTTGTTAAAAGAACAAGTTCCTTATCACTTGAGGCTGCAGTTTTCCCTGGTTGAGTAAGCCCCATTGAATACATTGGGACTTGCTTCTGAGTAAACAAACATAGGATTGCACTATAAATATCTTTACAGGTTATATAAATAAACATATTTGATAGTCATGCTTATATAAATATTTTCATAGAATCATAGAATAGTAGAGTTGGAAGGGGCCTATAAGGCCATCAAGTCCAACCCCCTGCTCAATGCAGAAATCCAAATCAAAGCATTCCCGATAGATGGCTGTCCAGCTGCCTCTTGAATGCCTCCAGTGTCGGAGATCCCACTACCTCTCTAGTAATTAGTTCCATTGTTGTATGGCTCTAACAGTTAGGAAGCTTTTCCTGATGTCCAGTCGAAATCTGGCTTCTTGCAACTTGAGCCCATTATTCTGTGTCCTGCACTCTGGGATCATCGAGAAGAGATCCCGGCCCTCCTCTGTGTGGCAACCTTTCAAGTACTTGAAGAGTGCTATCATATCTTCCCTCAGTCTTCTCTTCTCCAGGTTAAATATGCCCAGTTCCTTCAGTCTCTCCTCATAGGGCATTGTTTCCAGTCCCCTGATCATCCTTGTTGCCCTCTTTTGAACCTGTTCCAGTTTGTCTGCATCCTTCTTGAAGTGCAGAGACCAGAACTGGACACAGCACTCAAGATGAGGCCTAACCAGTGCTGAATAGAGGGGAACTAATACTTCACATGATTTGGAAACTATACTTCTGTTAATGCAGCCTAATATAGCATTTGCCTTTTTTGCAGCCACATCACACTGTTGGCTCATATTCAGCTTGTGATCAACAACAATTCCAAGATCCTTCTGGCATGTCGTACTGCTGAGCCAAGTATCCCCCATCTTATAACTGTGCATTTGGTTTCTTTTTCCTAAGTGTAGAACTTTGCATTTATCCCTGTTGAATTTCATTCTGTTGTTTTCAGCCCAATGCTCCAGCCTATCAAGGTCCCTTTGAATTTTCTTTCTGTCTTCCACGGTATTAGCTATGCCCCCCAATTTTGTATCATCTGCAAATTTGATAAGCATGCTCTGTACCTCCTCATCCAAGTAGTTAATAAAAATGTTGAAGAGCACTGGGCCCAGGACCGAGCCCTGTGGTACCCCACTCATTACTTCCACCCAGTTTTGTCATGCTGTGTCCCTATAAGTATCCAATTGCATACTATGGTTGTACAATACTTCCTTTACATTTTAAGTACGCCTTGGGGTAGTCATGGTTCTCCATTATTTTCATCCTGAGGGGCAGATAGGCTGAGAAATGGTGAGTAGCCCATGGTCACCCACTACACTTTATAGCTTATTTCCATTTTGAAAAATTAATTAAAACAATTTACATGCAGGCAAAATTTATTAAGCGGATTCACACAATATGTGTAAAGCACATCCGACTCACATTTAAAGCACATGACTTCCCCTAAAGAATTCTGGGAAGTGTCATTTCCCCCTCACAGTTATAGTTCTCACCACTCTTAACAAACTGCAGTTCCCCTGATTCTGTGGTGGGATTCATGTGCTTCAAATGGGTGTTGAATGTGCTTTAAAGGAATGGTGTGGATCTGCCCTAGGTATGATGTTCATTCAAGAGTGAATTGAAAAGAACAATTTTAAAAGACACTTCTTACTCTTACTCATTTTTCAGACTTCTTTCTGAAGTAAAGGGTCAAATCTGTAAAAACATTTGGAGCAGCCACATTAAAAGATAAGGGCAGGGTATTCCAGGCAGGGGGTTGCCAACCCTGCTTGGGTATGGATGTCTTTGCAGAAGAACCCTCGTCAAGGTTTACCAACAGCACAGTCCAAACTATATCTACTTAGAGGTCAGTCCTGTTGAGTTCTATGGGGCTTAATCCTTTAGTAAGTGTGTTTAGAATTGCAGCCTTCAGGAGCCTCCATCTTTACTCCCCAAAGCTCCCATCTAACATCTCCACAACACTAGGCTCCTTTGTCTCTGCTGTGGCCTTCTGGTGACTGCCCTAGCCTGAAGGCACTTAACCGTTCTTGCTTTAAGCAAGTAGGCTAGATTAAGTGTTCCCTACCCAGGCTCATATATATAAAATATAAAAGATAAATGGCATTTTGTCAAAAGTATTTTTGTCTACATTTTATACCTCATCCTTGGTTTTCCAAGCTTGGCATGGAATGGTTCTCATACAGAATTAATTTGAAATGCTGCATATTTATTATCATAATCATCACATTCAAAATAAAAAATATATGTACCGCCTTCAAGTTGATTCCAACTTATGGTGACCCTATGAATAGGGTTTTCATGAGGCTGAGAGGCAGTGACTGGCCCAAGGTCACCCAGTGAGCTTCATGGCTATGTGGGGATTTGAACCCTAGTCTCATTTTGTTCTCACAACAACCCTGTGAGATAGTAGGTTAGACTGGCCCAGGCAGGGTTATTTAGTGAGTAAAAATGATGCAAATAGGATCTCTTTTAATTGTGCTATCGACCTGCTTACTTCCACTCTGACTGGGGGATCTTGCAGCATGGGGAAGAGATGGGGGCACATCACAGCTGAAGTTCACCCATATAGGAGCATTATCTCTTGTTTATTACAGAGACACCTGTTGCAGGTTTTGCTGCTGAGAGCAGCAGTCAGTTAGTGCGGCCACTTGAGTCACAGCTTGTTGATCCTGAGAAGGCAAAACTAGAAAGTGAGGTTCAGAAAGGAGGCCCTGTGCACGAGGAGGAGGAGGGCATGAAGCAGTGCCAGTTGCCCACAGCCACATCTGCAGAACAGCAAGTACCATGGTTTGGCTTTGAGAAAGCTTGTACATTTGTGAGCCAGAGTGGGAAAAATGTTGTTGTACGATGCAATTACTGCCTTCCAAGGATCAAAAATCTGAGATCAGCTGTTTCCCCCTCATCCAATGTGAAGAAACATTTTGAGGTAAGCCTTTGTCATGCTGGTCCTCAAAGAGTGTCCATTGTCTATTTATGTTTAAATTGTGAAGTTCCTCTTCCCTTTTTTCTTGGATTCATGCTTTGTTCTTCTTCCTCAGAGGGCACACCCTGAGAAGCTGAGAGCAATTGAAGAAGCAATAAAGGCAAGGAGACGTGGCCTTCCTGAACCAATGCATGACACCCCTCCTCCCAAAATGCTGAAGCAGCAGCAGACAACCCTTGAGAGGTGGGGATCTGGCAGGGAGCCTGTCACCCAGAGCAATCTCGACAGGAGAATCATTGATTTCATTGTAGAGGAGACATTACCACTTCAGACTGTGGACAAACCATCATTCCTTAATCTGGTTCGCATTGGACTCCCCAAAGATCTCACCATCATATGTGCCAAGACTCTGAGAGACAGAATTGAGAAGAGAGCATGCCACATGAGAGAAACTCTTGCAAACCAAATGGGTGCTGTGGCATATATAGCAACCACTGCAGATTGTTGGACCAATGGCAAGAAGAGTTACTTTGGAGTAACAGCCCACTGGATCAACCCAACTACCCTGAAACGTGAGGTCGGGGCCTTGGCTTGTAAGCGTCTGAAGGGGCGCCATACATACGATGTCCTTTCAAAAGCACTGCATGATGTACATGTGCAGTACAGGATCCACAACAAAGTTATGTGCACTACTACAGACAATGGCTCCAACTTTGTGAAAGCGTTCAGAGTTTTCATGGCCAAAGAACCAGTGGAAGCTGCAGGCACCAGTGACGATGATGGTGATAACCAGGAGGAGGAGGAGGCTGAGGTGGAGTTTGTGCCTATCTGTGAGATCCTGGACACAGGACCTGAGGCAGAGGAAGAAGCTGCGGACTCAGGAGAGGATTTTGTTTTACCACCACACCAGAGATGTGCTAGCCACACCCTCAACCTTGTGGCAACACAAGACATAGAGGCCATGCTTTCTGACTCCTCCAAAAGTAGTCTTCTTGGTCCTTTCAAGAAACAGTTTTGTTCCTTGATGGGAAAGTGCAGCAAGTTGTGGTCCAAGCAGAACCAGTCAGCCCAGATTGCTGAGTATATCCATGCGCAATGTGGTGTGTATCTGAAGGTACCAAATAAGACCAGGTGGAATTCCACCTTTGATGTGTTGAAGCAACTACATGAGCTCCTGTCAACTGTGCCACTAAAAATGCATGCCATAATGGACTGCTGCTCCTTGTCCAGGATCACAGCTGCCGAGATTGAAGTTGTACAGGAATATACAGAGATTATGGAGCCACTAGCCCAGTCCCTAGATATTCTGCAACGGGAGAACGGCATGTTCATGGGGTATTTGCTACCAATGCTCTGCAATCTGGACTGCAAGTTAGAAGGACTGGAAAACAAACCTGAGAGGTACACATACCGTTTTCAGCTGCTGAGAGGTGTGCGCGAAGCCCTAAGAAAGCGGTTTGCAGCTATCTGGGAGGACAAGAGGCTTCTTCTTGCAGCCTGCCTACACCCTCGCTTCAAACTAGATTGGCTGGAATCGTGTCAGGCCACCACCCATACCAACAAGTAAGAACATTAGGGAAGCCCTTTGGGTGGATTACTCCAAGGGAAATGTTGTCTCAAGGGAGGCATCAGAGGGCTTAAGGTGGTAGGCAGGGGCTGGGCCTTTTCTTCCTGGGGCTCCTCATCACAACCTTGGGTTGCTGCAGGTAATCCTTAAGGGTCTGCTGTGCTGCCCCATGAGTGTGGTGACTTGGTCACCTTCCTACCTTCCATGTCATCATCCACAGGCTCATGGACCCTGAACCAGGGGACATGACAAGCATCAGGAAATGAAGAGCAGATGATGGTTTCCTAACATATATGTGTTAACATATCCTCTCGCTTTCTTAGATACACAATGGAAGCCTTGCTGAAAGCTGAAATAAAGATGGGTGTACTTAATGAGGACAGTGATCAGTCTTCAGATAAAGACCAGGAAGGAGATGACTTAGCAGATGACTTCTTTAACTTTCTGCCCCAGGGCAAGAAGTCAGCAGTGGACACTGCTGAGGAGGAACTGGTGAGGTACCTGAGGTCTCCCAGCAGGGAAGTGTCATCACTCCATGGCTTTCCACGTGTGCTGCGGTGTTTTTTGCAGCACAACACAGGCATGCCTTCAAGCGCCGCAGTAGAACGCCTGTTCAGTACTGGTGGCAACGTAATGACTGTAAAAAGACATTCCTTGTCTGACATGCTCTTTGAGCATCTTGTTCTTTTGAGACATAACAGAAACATATTATAAAAGCATTTCAAGTGTAAAATTTGATTTCAAGAGTTGGGGTATCTTCATTGCTTGGGGGGATGTGAGATTCTGTTATGCCATTATGTTAATCTTATGGATAAATTTTTTTATTCTACTACCCCCTGTGTGTGTGTGTTTATTTTTAATATTGTTTTAGGCTTCTTAGATGTGCAGCAGCCAAGGCCAGCACCTTGTAGGAGTTTTTTTAAAAAAGTAACTGAAATGTAATTGTAGTGATTATTTTTGAGAAAAAGTAAAGTAATCAGTTACTTTCAGAGCAATTGTAACTGTAACGGTAATTACTACTTTTTTGGGCCAAGTAATTGTAACTGTAATTTATTACTTTTTAAAAGTAATCTTCCAAGCTCTGACACAATTTATGAGAGCCAGTGTGGTGTAGTGTTAAGAGTGTTATACTAGGATCTGGACGATCAGGGTTCAAATCCAACTCAACCTTGAAGCCTGCTGGGTAACCTTGCGCCAGTCATAGACTCTCAGCCTAACCCACCTCACAGGGTTGTTGTGAGAATAAAATGGAGAGTGAGGAGACACATGTATGCCCCTTGAGCTCCTTGGAGAAAAGGTGGGATATAAATGTAAAAATAAAATAATTTATAGCTGAATCCCATGAACTGTTGTGTAAGTACAGCAGTTTAAGGGGATCAGTCCATACTGTCCTGATACCAGAGCATTGCCACAAAAAAATGGCTTTGGACCTGTGCTAAGACAGAATCTCAGAAGCCAGTGCTTGCCTTCTACCAAATTTTGGTTCCAAAATGATCCCTTTAGATAATGCCAATAGTGTTTAGTTCCCATAGGCGATCTATGACAAATATAGTGTTCAAAGAGCTGAAGGACTAAGTTCATTTGATATTCTGATATGAAGAAGTCTTCGTGACTTTCAAACTTCAAATATTACTTGAAGTCTAACAAACATGCTTACCTTTAATGCACATGAACAGCCTCAATTAATCATGCATGGAAACAATATAAGATAAGAGGCTTAAGGTAGAGATTAAATGCTCTTTTACTGTCTTTAATGCCACATCCTTTGGTATTTCTTGCAAACAATATTTGCCCTCTAGGAAATGCAAGTGAAGTACTTTTCCTCTAAATGCCCCCTTTTATTCCAACCACTTCCACTTGCTCCCTCCCCCATTCTCCTCACCAGCTTTCTTCTCCTCCATCACCAGAGACATAAAACTATCACAGCCTTCCCTCCCTCCCTCCCATATTTCATATCTGTCCCCAAACTGCCCCCTTTACCCCCAGCCACTTCTACTTGCGTAGGGAAGAGGGATCTTACTCCTCACTCACCCCCCCACACAGGGCGGGGAGGGCAATAAAGAGGCAATAAATGAAACCAACACCTGCCAGTTGAGGATTGCAAGAAAGGTAAGGAGAGAGAGGAGGGTGGAAGAGGTTGGAAGGGTTTGTCCTTTCCCTAGACATGATTGGGAAAAAAGCTCTTAGGACAGGGTTTGCAGTGTGGAAGGGGAGAGCTTGCTTCTCTCTACCTTTTTTCTTTCTTACACAGAGAGAGAGAGAGAGAGAGAGAGAGAGATCTTGCTTCTCCCTCCTTCTTACGTGCTTACTAACACACACAGATCTTGCTTCTCTCTCCCTCCCTCTCTCTTACTTCCATCCTCTCTCTTTGTAACTGGACGGAGAGAGCTCCTTCTCATTAAAGAGACACTTTATGAAACAGTGTGGTGTAGTGGTTAGAGTGTGGGACTACAACCTGGGAGAGCAGGGTTCAAATCCCCACACAGCCATGAAGCTCACTGGGTGACCTTGGGCCAGTCTCTGCCTCCCAGCCTCAGAGGAAGACTATGGTAAAACCACCTCTGAATACCGTTTACCATGAAAACCCTATTCATAGGGCTGCCATAAGTCAGGGTCGACTTGAAGGCAGTCCATTTCATTTTTCATGAAACCGAAACGCCTTTTAGTTGAGGGATGTAGGAAGGTGGAGGGAAGGGAGAGGAGAGAAGGGTGGCAAGGACTGGAGGGGTTTGGGGTGTGGTTGTCCTTTCTCACGAGACCTGGAAAACAACTGGGGGAAGAGAACTGCAACTGGGAAAGAAATTACTGAAAGTGGAGCATTGCCTGCTTTCCTGTCTTGCTGTTACTGTATTTGCAATGCAGCAGCATAGAGGTGGTGAAAGACCCAAAAAAGAAGCAACAGCAATTGCACTTGGCTTTTTAATTTTTGCAATCCCTCTCTGGGTATTCTCCCTATAGCTCGGGGCGGTTAAAGGGGTGGACTGCAAACTGAAGGAAAAGAACTTTAAATCAAGCTGAAATATAAACAAACGGCTGTAAACAGACTCTAATCAAGGCTTGAGTTAACAGAGGGCTTCAAGTTGAAGCTCCAAGGAGCTGAAAAAGCAAACATACTAGCCCAGGGACGATTAAGCTGCAGTCCAATACAGACTTACCTGAGAGTAGGGATGGGTGAGAATTTCTCTTCAGTTTGCATTTCAAGCAGAGCTTATCAAATTCGCAATTTCCAAAACAATATGAGAACCGAAACACAGCCATCCTTCAAAATTTGTCGTTATTAGAATGTGGGGATGCAGTTCGCCAACTAAACATTTACAAACTTGCATATATTAGAGGAAAGTGTGCATAAAAATGAATACATGAGTGAAAATAACATGCAAAAAGGCATGAAATGATAAGAAATGGCTTGCAAAAATGTGTACCTTTGTCAAAACTGCCTACGAAAATGTGTTTCTTTGGAGAAATTTGCACTAAAGTGGTGGAGAATTTTCATGAGGATTTAAAAAAAAAATTCGCAGATTGCTGTAGAAATGTAGAGAAGTGAACATTGGGAAAATGAGAAACGGAGAGAACCACCTGGGAGTCAGTGCCATTGAACCCAATGGAGCTCACTTCTGAGTAGACACATATTGGATTGCAGCCTCAGATATAAAAAGGGGGGAAAACATGGAGAAAGGAACAGTTTTGAAAACACAGCCCCAACGGCCACTCCACATGAACTACAAACATACGGTCACCCCACAGAAAGACACGGCAAGGACTCCGCCCCCACACATACCAAAGACACTTTTTAAAAAAACCTTCGGAGACAGGAAACACCAGAGAATTAACACTTAGGACCAGGCTAAGAAACACAAGTCTGAGCAAGCAATTGTAGGACACTACCTCACAGTGTGAAGAGCAGTAAGCATTGTTGCAAGCCAGGTGGGGGACAGGATCAGGGAGTTCTCCTCCCTTTCCCCCTCCATTGGCTCTCAGTATGCATGTGGTACACTATCCTTGACTCCAAGGCAAATTTTCTTTTATTAATATAAAACAGCCATTTTTTTTTTACTTTTAAATGCCCAAAGATTAAGCTCTGAGGATGGGGCAAACTCAGAGATCGCATTATAGATTGTCTATTGCCACATCTGATTTTTAATGAATTTCAAAAAAATTATGAGACCTTTTCCAGAAAAAAAGTCCCAAGAGGTGTCTTGATTTTTCTCTCTCCCATTTTTCCATTTAATTTGTGGATTCTCTGTGGAGGGACTTTGTATCGTGAATAAAACATTCAGGGTTCAGCAAGATTCTGCGTCCACCAGTATAAGCCTTGTAAGTTTTTAGTTTGAATTGTGGGTACACATGTGTGTGTGTGTGTGTGTTTTCATTTAACATGGTAGACCACGAAAATTCTATGGTGGCTATAGTATACAACAGCACTCTTGTGGCTGTATAATGCTATCCAAATGACTTAGTTACTTCATCAGTAAAACAACATTTTTCTTTTATTTTATTGATCTGATCAAGGTCACTCATTTCTCTTATGTCTTAGTTGTGTTACCCTGCAGCTAAGAATAGAAATGTTTGATGACAAGCTGCTTAATGATACTCATCTTTTGATCTGTCTAAAAACTATCCAATTCCTTATTTATGGTATTCTGAGATTTTGTTATCATAGCATGTTTTCACTCACCCTATGCAGCCATGGAGTCTCCTTGCTAAAGTCATTGGGTACAGTGCTGTTTGAGAATGTTTTTCATTGTGTTTCCTCCACTTCTTTGGGGCTCGGGTTGCAGTCTCTAATGTGAATTAGCAAGAGGTCTGTAGTTAACAAAGGGACAGGGGTTTAAGGTTTCTTCCAAATGGCTCTCAAAGGAGGAATATTTCCACTTCTCCTTTGCCCAGTCAGAGGATCCTGGGAGAAAGAGCTCAGTTAGTTGATATTGGCGTGTCATTCCAACTTTTAATTCTCCCTCAAAGCCAGTTCTGTTATTCATTTAGAGGTCAAATTGTATCTGCCCTTTGGAGGGCATTCAGGGAATAGAGCGGCATCACCTTACGTCTTTGTCAAACTGTACACTTTGGAACAAGGAGTCCTTCCAAGTCAAGTAAAAATTGGTTTGGGCCTCCCCCAAGTCTACCTATAATAAAACAATTCAGCTGTCACTGGTAACTCTCTTCAGAAAATATCAGGTAGACCAAAGGCAAAGAAGGCCCCATGTATATCCTGTGGTCTAGGGTCTTCAAAGTAGAAATACCAGAAAAGCAAAATATATGAATGAAAAAGTGTGTATTAGGACTGCAATAAATTATTGTAGCTCCAGTGTTAATTGTGGGACACCAGCCAGGCCTGTAATGTGTAATTTCTGTCAAATTTTTCGATATTGGTTACTTTTTTCTCATCTATTTACTGTTTTCCTAATCTGCATTGTTTTTAATATATGGTTTTGTGATTATTGAATGTTCTATAAGTAGATGAGCAGGAGATCTATAATTAGCTGAAATAACATGATGCATTTAGTTATTTATATGAGAATTTTAGACCACTTGTTCATAAAACTAAGCAAGCAGTGAACAAATTATAGAAATACATAACAAGTACATTAAAATCATCATGAAAAAATACTAAACTACATGTAAAAGTCCTTCATTATGAACAGTGTCAGTCACAAGCAAAGCAAGAACAGTTGACAAAGGCTTTAATTAAATAGAACAGTAGGCTTCTGAAGCAGAAAATGGAAAGCACCTGTCTAATTATCAATGGAACAGATTTCCACAAAGCCAGTGCAATCACTCTGAAGCCCCTCTGGTACTTTTATGCCGAATATGTGGCACCATCATCAAAGTCTCATCTGCTGAACATAAAGGAGAGGGAATTTCCTTGCACAGAGTCCAGCATTCTGTTTCGGACTGCAGCCATCCAGATGCACAGTCATGATGAAGACCTAACTAACCTAACTGTAGAATCTAGGATTCAGTGCCATGCTGCCTCTGTACATGAAAACTGCATATCGGTATAATAGCTAGCAGCTATTGTTACACTAGAATTTCAGGTTCGTTTCCTGCTGGTTGAGAAAACCCAATCACTCAAACAACAGAGACTCAAAATAGCAACCAAGGCCCTTTTATTATACGTTTTGCAAAGCGGAGAGCTCACAGTGACTCGTGTCAGTCTATGAGATCTGAAACATTCATGATTCTTTACAGGCAGTTATACACTTTGGTTCCAAGAAGTTGGCAGTACACACAAATTCCGAAGGTGGGGGTTAGTCATGCTCTGTACTTTTGCACTGTAGCTACAAGATAAGCAAATTGCAACGTCTAAATCACTCATTGTATTCTTCACAGTTTTGCTGACTTCTAGCAAATGGACAATGGCCTCATGTTGCCAACTTACCAAAGATCATTGTCATCTTTCTAACGTGTTGTCAGCATTTCTATAGGTACAGGAAAGTTTTTAATTCAAACTTCAGTGTAACACTATGGATAGAATTGTTCTTCATGAATTTGTCTAGAATTTTTTAAAAGCTATCGAAAGATAAGAAGCATTTGGTTTATTTTTAGCTCTGTTTTGTTTCCTCCTCCCTCCCCCAGCAGGTCATTGGGTCCTCATATAAACCAAACAGAGGGCTGGTTTATGCATTTATATTAATCATTTGAAGACTGCAGCATTCAGGGTTGAGACTTGAATGTGTGAATGGGCCGCCACACATATAACTCACAAGCAGAACTTAAATTTCACCACATATCACATTGAAAAAGCAGTGCTTTTTAATAGGGTCAGTTTACACATTCAGCTAAGCTGCCACTCATCAGCTATCCCAAGTTCATAATCAAGGGAACAAAAATAATGATGTGCATGAATGTGTGAGGTTGAATCAGACCATGGAGTTTCAAATAGGACCTTGGTTTGGGTCCAAACATTCTGTTACATGAACGAAACGTACTTCTGCTCATGCAGGGGATATTGCTCTATTCGTCCCTCCCTCAAGCCCACTCCACACCCACAATTCGTCAGTTGAGCCTCTAGAGCAATGGTTACCAAACCTTTTTCCCTGATGACCTCTTGAAAATTGCTGAGGGTCTTGGTGGAACACTTCATGATTTATCTGCCTGTTCCTCACTACTGAGTAATTGCTTCCATCTCATTTGGCATTTAAGGGCAAAAACAGCTTAGTGTCATTTCCAGGTGGGTTGGAACACTTCCCACCTGCCTTAAGAAACAGAGGTTGCAGTTCTAAGCAAATTTCTCTGGAAAATAAATCCAAGGACTACTGAATCCTTAGGAGTTCCTTCTGCATAAATATGGTTAGGATTACACTGTAAGGATAATGCATGCACCAATATATCTAACCTACTTGGTTTGCAAGGTTATGAACTGTCTAGTCCAATCCAGGACTACTTAGAAGTAAACCCCACTGAGTTCAGCAGCACTTACTCCTAGGGAAATATATATAGAATTGCAGTCTAATGATTAAAAAAAGGGGGGGGAGAAAATATAAGGAAAGCTGTCATCTCCCTTCTTGCCAACATCCAGGTGGTTCCCCTATATGTGTGTGGGGTGGGTGGGTAAGGGAGCCCATGTATAGTGAAATTGAAGGGCTGTGTTGCTTTGGCTTCTCTGAATTTAAATAGTCAGCTTGTTTAAACAATTGTTGCTTCCAGCCCATGTGTGCAGGTAACCTGCCTTGTCAATGACCTCATTTGCATTTTATTATCTTGTTCCTGATGATGTATTTGAACTGTTTGGGGAATTCTGCCTTCAACTAAGCCCTGCCCCCTGAAAAGAAAATTATATATAAATGCATACATCATAGACTTATAGGAGACCAGACAAAATGTGTTTGACGGACACTGTCGCCTTTTTTCAACCCCTTTCACTCTCTGGCTGTGCAAGAGGCATACTTGATGGGCGATTCTGGCTCTCATTTGCTTCTAAACAGAAACAGGCCATCAGTACAAAGAATGATAACAGCAGCAAGAATAATGGAGACAATTATGTAATTGTTTTAAATTATAAAAAAAGAGGATCAGAACTGGCAAAAAGAACCCAGAAAAAAATAAATGAGGGGAGAAATTGACTGCCAATCTTGCAGAATTATAAACAGGGAAGAACCAAGGAGTGAACTGCATCTCTAGTATATGTGTGTGAAGTAACAAAAGAAGCAGTTTCTGGGGGCGGGGTGAGGATAGCTGATGTCTTGGAGCACAGAATGTCTCTCCCTGGAAATCTGGTGCTGCAGATCCCTGGGGGCTGCAGATCTACTGGTTAGAATAAGCGTGTGCTGTTTGTCTCCACTTATGAGCTTCATTTGTAAATAAAAGAAATATTACAAAAACACCATAATCGTCCAGCACTCCAAAGAAAACCAAATTTAGGTAGCATTGTCCTTGGAGCTTATTTCCTCTTGGGAAAGTAAGGACTATGTACCACAAGATAAAGATACACACACATTTTAATTTATATCTCAGTTGTTGTTTTTATTGTCACATTTCTCTCTTTTTGTGGCATATTTGATTCTAGCATGTAAAATCATTTCTACAGTCATTAATGCATTTATTCTTGGCTGATATATTTTAAAGATGGAATAAAAACATGTCTTCCAGAATCTGAAAAGGCACGGCATATGTTCTATGACGACTGATGTTAAGTTGCAGCATATTGTGTGTGTGAATTTTTAATTATTTTTCTTACTGATTTTCTTTTTCAGAGTACTTTGATCACTTGAATTCTCTAACTTTCCTCTCTTTCAGCTCATCTTTCTGATCTTTACACTCTTTTTTTCTGGCAACATCTTTTGTTTCTCACAGCTTCAGTCCCTTATATACTACACCCACTGTGGTTTGTAATGTACTCTTTGATACCTACTACTTTTGGGTTTTGAACTCTTGATTGCAAGAAACATCCTCTCCACCCCCTCCACCCCCTAATTGTTTAGGACAGCATAAGAAGCAGAGCTTGGAAAAGTTACTTTTTTAAACTACAACTCCCATCAGCCCCAGCCAGCATGGCCACTGGATTGGGCTAATGGGAGTTGTAGTTCAAAAGAGTAACTTTTCCAAGCTTTGATGAGAAGTGACAACCAAAAATAAAAGTCAAGTCCAGTCAAGTATTTCCTTTGGACTGAAAATATTTTCCCCTCCAATGGAAAGACACAAACTAAATAATCTTATTCCAGATGAAAATATATCCCAGTAGAAATTGATCTGGTATGGCATGTAATGAGTACAGTGACTTGATTCTGCTGTGCAAAAAGCTCTTTCACTGACTCAGGGCAATGTGTTGTGTTTGAATAGCTGCTCTACAGCAAGGACTCCCAAACTATGATCAATGGACCACCAGTGGTCTGCAAGCTTCATTCAGGTGGTCTGCAGTGTACCTATGGATCTGTGATTTAAGACAGGAGATGGCACATCCATTGCATTAAACATCCATACTAATTGTAATTGTATTGTATTGCTCTCATGCTCAAAGACAGTAAAAGAGATTGAGGTGCTTCAAATCAAAGCCTTGGCAACTGGACCAGTAATTTATTGTATGCCCCTTGCCATTCAAAACAGGTTCTGAAGCTAAGAATTTACACTGAGACCCCCTATTTATTTTATAGATGGGTGCAGAAAGATCTGAAATCTTAAACAGTTCCAATCTGTCTGTTGGAAGGTGACAAGGAGGGTGATGTTAGCTTTTAAAAAGAACAACCTGGGGTCAAGGACAACCTGGGGGGGGGCCCAGACAATCACTCTCAGTTTAGCCTAACAGCGAGTTAACAGAACAAAAAAAGAGAGAGGCTGCTGTTAACACCTCATTGACACAGTTTAGAGCAAAACTGATATGAAGACAATAACATAAAATTTCTCCGCAGTGTTTTTTTCTTAATCATGCCTCTTAAAGCCGCTAATGGTCACAAGGACTCAGAGCCACTATGGGGGAAAAATCACAGACTTGCAGATTATGTCAATTTCTGGTACCAAATCTGAAAATTGTGAATATTCTCGCAAACTCTAATGCACACCCCTTGCCCTACCCTTCCCTCATCTCCCTAGCTGGTGCTGGAATGCTCTGTACCACTTAATGCAAAGACATGTGTGGATATATGCATTTGCCCAATCATATGGCAGATGCTGCATTGGTTCCTGTTCATTCCTGGGCCCAATTCAAGGTGCACATGTTAGTGTTTAAAGCCCTAAATGACTTAGGCCCCAAATATCTGAGACCGCCTCCTTTCGTACAGACACTCTTGGGTGTTGACATCAGCAGAGGAGGCCCTTTTGGTAATCCCACCACCCTCAGAAGCAGAGGGGATCATAGCCCAGGAGAGTGCATTCTCTGTGGCAGCCCCTAAGTTGCGGAACTCTCTCCCCACAGAAGTTTATATGGAATAGGGTTGTCAGTTCAGAAGCGTCCCAAACCCTGAGATTTCAGGGGTGGGCCCTATTGATGCCATGGGGGTGGGAATGAGTGATGTCATAGGGGCAGGCCTGACTGATGTCACAGGGGTGGGCCCTAGTGATATTATTAAGCATGATACATTAAGCATCAACCACAGCTGATTGGAGCATACAACAAACAAAATCATTTCTCTAATTGGAAATTAAGATAGAAATCTTAGCTAAAAGATGGAGCCTGGGTAGTGAACATTTAATCTAGCCTACTTGCTTCTGGCAAGAAGGGTTTAAGTGCCCTCAGGCCAGACCAGTCATCAGAAGGCCATTGTAGGAAGAAAGGAGCTTAGTGTTATGGAGATGTTAGATGGGAGGACTCAGGAGTAAAGATGGATGCCCCTCCAGGCTGCAATTCTAAACACACTTACTAAGACTAAGCCCCACAGAACTGAATAGGACTTACTTCTGAATAGATATGGTTTGGATTGTGCTGTTGGTAAAGCTTGACAAGGGAATCTCTGCAAAGATATCTATATCCAAGCATGGTTGGCAACCCCCTGCCTGGAATGCCCTGCCCCTACCTTTTAACATGGCTGCTCCAAACTTCTTTACAGATTTGACCCTTCACGTCAGAAAGGGGTCTGAGATATGAGTAAGAGTAAGAAGTTTCTCTACCCTTTTCTGTCTACTCTGTGGGCTGCTATACATTCACTTTGACAGTCAACCCAATTCCAATGAGTAATAACAGACAGAGAGAAAACACACATGGTTTGGTCTACCTTCACAGGCAGCAGTTTGGGAACAACAACAATTGAAGCCACTCTTCCCAGTATGTGAATTCTCTTTTACCACTATTGGGCAAGAAACAACCATCATGCAATCAACAAGGTGCATCATCAGTGGGTCTAAGGGGTTGAGCTGAGCTCATGGAACCACTATTGTTGCTTCTATGGATGTAAAGGAGGTTAAAGGTAAATGAAATGCAAAAAGAAAAAGAAAAGACAGTGATGATTTCTAAATGCAATACCATACCAACCATAACAAGTTTCCTCTCAGTAAGGCAGAAATCCCCAATCAGCACAACCTGACCCGGGGGCTAGAGTTAATGCAGAATACAGTAGTTTGTTAAGAGTGGTGGGAACTATAACTGTGAGGGGGAAACTATACTTTCCAGGATTCTTTATGGGAAGTCATGGGCTTTAAATGTGAGTTGGGTGTGCTTTAAATGTATTGTGTGGATCTACTTCGTAAACTTTGCCTGCATGTAAATCATTTTAATTAATTTTTTAAAATGGAAATAAGCTATAAAGTTTACTGGGTGACCATGGGCTACTCACTATCTCTCAGCTTAATCTGCCCTTCAGGATGAAAACAACAGGGAGGAATCATGACCACCTCAAGGAATAAGGGCACATTATTAATGGAAATAATAATGTACAACCATAGTGTGAAATCAGATACTTATCGGGACATAGTATAAAGAAATATTTATTTGTGACTGTCAAAGATGTTTATTATTTACACAACCTGTGAAGGTGTTTATAGTGCAATCCTATGATTGTTTACTCAGAAGCAAGTCCCAATGTATTCAAAGGGAGGTAAACATGCACAGGACTGCAACCTCAAGTGAGAAGGACCTTCACTCACCCAACCCAAAATTCAGAATCATGCCACTTTAAGCTATTTTGTAATTGTTTATACTTGTTTTTAAGGGATTTATTTCTTGTTGAGAGCTGCCTTGGTTTCCAGTCACTAACACTACTTCACAGGGTTGTTTGGAATTCTCTTTATACACACACACACTGGACATGTAAAAATGTGTGCACCCTGTATATTAGTTTATTGCCAAACCAATTGGCCATTGCAGAACATTTTTTTTAATAAAATCAACATTAGTTTCCTACATGATAAAAGTAGTGATACCTATGTAAGCCCTGCCTAATTGATTTTTAAAAAAATAGGACTGGAGGGGGAGACAAAGATTTACAACACAAACACAATCCTTTGCTATGTTCATTCAAAAGTCCCATTAATTTAAAGCACAATCCTAACCATGTCTACTCAAAAGTAAGTCCTATTGAATTCAATTGGGTTTACTCCAGGTATGTGTGATTAGCATTGCAGCTTTACTCCCAGAAAAGTGAGTATTGGATTAAAGCTTCATATTTTCAAAACAATGCCCTCTTCAACAACCCAGGATAATTTAAATGTTTGTTTTCTCTTGTGCACAAGAGAGAAAAAGACTTTTGGTACTGCTGAAAGTTATATGCCTACTCAATATATGAGATTTTCAGATAAGCAGGGGAAAAACAGTTTTCTGACCTTGCAATGGGGCCTAGGTATTGCCTGGAGGTAAACAAATCCCTTGTTAATCACAACCCTGACTTCACTTATTGGCTACAAACCTGAAAGGGTGTGATTAGAGCAGCCAGCTACAAGCTCATTCAACAGAAGTTGCGAGGGGGGATATCTTGTGAACCAGAATACCTAGAAAGTTAATTTTTAAAAAATAAAATAAAAATGAGAGTCCAGAGATTAAGATGACTCACCTGGAGACCCAGAGAGGACCTCAAAAATCCACAGTTTCCAGGCAAAAACTGAAGTCTTGGCAACCCCAATATGGCAACTTTACAGCACATTTTTTGGCAAATGCTGAAGATACACCTCTTTACCCTGGCCTTTGAGATCTGAAATATATATTTTTAAGACCCGCCTTATTTTTTCTGATGTTATTTTAGGTTGTTTTTAACTGTTTCAATGATGTATTTTAAAACTGTTGTGACTCACCCTGGAACCTTAGGATAAAGGTTGGATAACCATCATCGTGCGAGTGCTTTAATAAGTATTACTGAGCCTCTTAAACATAGGAGCTGCCACATTTCCTTTTGTAAATGGAAAATAATTGGACCAGGGGTTGCCCAAATTTCTTCAGTGCCTGAGACATTGGTGCTCATTGCAAAATCCCAATAAATGTGCAGAACTTTTCCCAATTCTCAGACAAAATGGGGCAGCTTCTGTGTTGAAAGAGTTCTGTGTTCACTATTAAAGCACTTACATGCACACTAAAGTTATTGAACTGAGGAAACAGGAATGAATTGGCTTGATTGTACATCCATTTTTGAGACTTAGCTAGCGTCATTATTAAATGAATGAATGAATGAATGAATGAATGAATTTATACCCTGCCCTTCCCCCCAAAGGGAGTCCATAGAATAGAAAATAGGAACACATTTTTTGGTCATCTCACATATTTCAATAGATGATTTGGATTTTACATACTTGGAAGGCTACACTCTCACTTATGTGTTTTGTCAGGTTTTGACCTATAATCTTTTTTGTTTTACTGGTGCAGTATTATCAAATGCTAGTCTTTCTAATTACTGCAATTTCACATCTGAAAGATTGATTGAAAAAGGTATTTTATCAGAGTTGTCATTTATTAATCATATTTTGAATCAAGAGTATGCTTTCTCTTAAAGGTCTTTTTCTGGGAATGATTTTTAATGCTACATCAAGATTTAATTACTTTGGGTGTGGAATTCTTTTTTGGTTGGCACAGAATTTGTTTTTATTTTTAGTAAACAAATTATTCTCTTGCTGAGTAAAAATTAAACCCCTGACTTTTCTTCTAATAGTTCTAAGATTTTTGCTGGAGAAAATTCCACAAAGAACTAGAAAAGGTCCTCAAACGCAAAGATGTATCACTGAACACTAAAGTCAGGATCATTCACACCATGGTATTCCTGAACTCTATGTATGGATGTGAAAGTTGGACAGCAAAAAAAGCATATAAGAGAAAAATCAACTCATTTGAAACGTGGTGTTGGAGAAGAGCTTTGCACATACCATGGACTGCGAAAAAGACAAATAATTGGGTGTTAGAACAAATTAAACCAGACCTATCACTAGAAGCTAAAATGATGAAACTGAGGTTGTCATACTTTGGACATATAATGAGAAGACATGATTCACTAGAAAAGACAATAATGCTTGGAAAAACAGAAGGGAGTAGAAAAAGAGGAAGACCAAACAAGAGATGGATTGATTCCATAAAGGAAGCCACAGACCTGAAGTTACAAGATCTGAACAGGGTAGTTCATGACAGATGCTATTGGAGCCACTGATTCATAGGATCGCCATAAGTCGTAATCGACTTGAAGGCACATAACAACAACAATAAATTCCACAGCAGTTGTAGTTTCTCCTCTTTTGCAAATTGTTTGCAATTTTACAGTATACAAGTCTCTCAGCATATATTTCAAGTTACTATATTCAATGAGTAATTTATACATTTTAATACACAAACATGAAGTTACCCATGTTCTGTACCCCCTAAAACCTTATCCTCACCAGCATAACAACATTTTCAAGTCCATGAAAAGCAGTGCACATGGAGTTTTAAGGAGCCTTCTAATATTAGTTTCAGTAATAATAGCTGCTATGAGTTGTCAAAAAAATTAAAATATTGCAATATTCCTAAAGCACCCCAAAGGCAACTAATGTAAACTACCCAAACACATCCTTCTAAAAAGAATCATGCGTTGAAGTTAGTGACCAATCATGTTCTTTTCTGGCCATATAATATTGTTGTGAGTTTGGGGGTTAGAATGGATGATCCCTGTGAGTCCCCTTCCAGCCTCTTTTGGAATCCTGTGCCTTGGAGTGAGGGGCTGGCTCTGCTTACCAGATGAGTTTCTTTTGTTAAGCTAATAGAGTGGCCAGTTTGCTAATGGGTCTTTCAGGTGCCCAGCAACTGGTGAATGGCCCCGGAAGATCCTTTTGTCATTGAAACTCTTCAGGAGAGCCTCCCTCCCCCCTCCCAGGGCCCAGGAGAGGCTTGTGTTTTTAGTTGTGTCTAGAGAAAGGCTGGGAACTGGAGGCAGGCAGAGAGGCTGGCTCTCTGCATCATGGCTATAGGATGACTCCTGTAACCCTGATGGAAAAGCTGGATATTGGACTGCTGATGCCTTGAACCCCTCCATCCTAAGCTCAGGTTAGAATGTGTGTAAATAAATAAACCATATTTCATAAAGACACCACAGTCTCTGCTGACCTTCTTCCCAAGGAAACCAAACCCTGGACGAGTGCAAGAACCCCTGAAATCTCACTGCTCGGAGATTGGGGAGGAGCGCAACAATATGGAATTTAGTATGGAACACACTTCCTGCCTACTGGGATCACGTAGTTGCCTTGTCTGCTGAGTTAGCTTTTCCACCAATGATAAATACCAAACTTGCTGAGACCACTGCTCCATTAGATTTACATCCATATATTTCCAGTAACAGGCAATAACAACTCGAGTTACCACCATAAAAGTTACAAACAGGTGGAGTGGAAAAGATGGCAATGGAGGAGGCTGCCTTGTTCTGAGCTTTGCAGTTTGTTTTATAGTTTTTAGGCTTTATTGACATTTTATAAGTTTGAATTGCTCCAATCTGCTTCAAAACGCTGCAGCTTGGTTGATGGTACTCACTGCTGTAAACAGACATTGAGAATATCTGCCTTATCTCTTTTTCAAGGATTTTAAAGGTCTTAACTTTAAGGCTGTAAACTACTGGGGTGGAGGCCCACAGCTGTGTTGTATACTTTGGGCTATAAATGCTTAAAGCACAAAGAGAGGAGACTGAACTATAAATTAAAACTTCATACTCCCTTTTTCCTAATCTCTCTAACTACAATCTCCATCAACCTGAATAAAACAACATCCAGGAACTGTGCCTAATTGATTCTTGTACCAGCAGAGATGGGAAAACTTAAAAGATCCAGAAGCTTTGAGAAAGGTGATAACTTGGTGACCCCAAGCACGAAACAAAGTAGAATGGATAATTATTTTTCGCCAGTGGAAATGGCTGACTGTGGCCCTGAGAAATTTACAACTTCAGTTTGGAACTGTTTTGATCCCCTACGTGCAAAAGTGACTGACCATAAACCTGAGATGAAGGATAGAAAGATAAACAGTGCATTTTCTCCTTCTTCCATTGAACAGAAACAGAAATTGACACCTGGAAAAGTAAACCTGCTGGTGGAACAATCACTATTGATCAGCCAGACAGTCTAATCCATCTACAAATGACTGGATAATATTACAGAGAAGCTGGACTGCCTCTTTAATAGGTATTTTGGTTCTCCTGCACCGTTCAATACTCATCCTCAGGAATGGCAAGGGGAGTCTAAGTGTGTATCTTACAACAACCCATTAAAGGGCAAAAAAATAAGAACTCTTCATTCAACCAGGTCGATATTGAGACCATGCAAAGTTATCATTTATTTATTTCCATATAGGGGACCTCTGCCCAACTGGGGTTTGCTTTTTGGACTAATGACATTTGACACTATTACTAAGACTACCTTCAGGTATTGTACATCTAAAATCAATTAGGAGTCTTTTTTATAATGGACACACTTGGAAAATTCTCCTAATTTTCAGTTCCAGAAGAATCTCAGCAATGATTATGAGAAAGAAAAGACTGCTAACCCAGAAAGGGGTGTGCCCCATAAGCATTTTAAAGATATTGCAATAAGATCCCTGCTGCACTTTAAAAAGAAGAATATACAGAGGGGGGGAAATCTTCTCTTTCAGCTAGGCTCACTGCTAATTTGGATGGTCATGAGGACCCAACTCGGAGGAATAGTGCAATTATTATCCCTATTGGAGACATACCAGCAACGGAAGACAATCTTGAAGTTCCTTCGTAAGTGACACCAGACTTGAGTAAGCCAGCCCACAAGGTTTCATCTCAGTCCAGCAGGACTAGACCAGTAGAGGAGGATCTGATGATTGCTTTTCATAAATTCCCTGATAAGGAACAATACAGGATTATGAATAAGCTAGAAAAGTTGCAGAACAAGCTAAGCCTAACACAGAGGTGTAACCAACAAAACACAGGAAGTACAGTTGAAAATCAGCTTCCTCATTTTAAAGTGTCACTAGATGATTTGCAACTTTTGTAGACAAAAGAAACGGTAGAATTGGAACAGTCAAATCTATAGATGTAGAACCACCCAATGAAGGTGCCCCCCTCGAATATTAGATAGGAAGGACCTCCTGGATACGAACTGTGAGATAGAGAATAGAGACCCTTCTGAGAGAAATAGAGTATACCTTAGGTCAGTACCAACCAGTGAGCTATGGACATCTTATAAGTACTTGGAATCACATGAAATGGGTAGTCCCACCCCAAACCAGCAACAAACATTGGATGGGGTGTGCACAGATACACGGGTCCAGTCCAGGTACATAACGGTAGTGTTTTTTTAGACAATGCAGGTCTCTTAACCAAGATAGATTAACAGCAAAATACTCAGAGTATTTATTGTGCATTTTGGCATGGAACACGGCAAGGGTGGTCAAATAAGTTTATTGATTCTGAATTTATCCCTTATTTGCAAACATTTGATTTGTTGTGCCTTCAAAAACTTGGCTCATGGATGTTAATGATATCCACCCCTATGGTTTTAAAATAGTGGCTCTTCCAGCCCTAAAAACATCCAAGTATGGGCGTGGAAGTGGAGATTTGGCTGCTCTTCTCTCTATAGATACATTTGGATATATCGGTCTTAAAATTAACAAATAACGGATATATTCAGGCTATATTAGAAAATGTTTCTAGAATTAACCCAGTCATTTGTTTGAAAGTATATGCCTCCTAAACCTATGAATCAACATGGCAAATGAGTCTGGCAGGAGTTAGAACAAGTGTTACAATGTATCGAGGAAGTACTCCCAAGAGCAGATGTTTTGCTATGTGGGAATTTTAATGCTCGAATTGGCAGAAATAATGAACAAATTCATAAAAGCCTTGCTTTAAATGAGGATAATGTAAGCATCCCAGACAGACATTCACGGGATAGCTTCATTAATAGAAATGGACAAATACTTTATAATATTATATAAAAGCGTCAGCTACAATGTTTAAATGGTGGGCCTTCGGATGGGTCAGCTGACCATTATTCCTACCTAACCCAGAAGGGGAGTAGTGTAGTTGACTATGTCTTTGTGACACATAACATTTACTCAAAAGTACAATCATTTAGAGGAACAGGTGGATAGTGATAATTTTTCATTGGTTGCAGAGGTAGGTTATATTAAGAACAGTAAACAACTGTTCAGGGTGCTTATATTGGGGAAAGAAGAATTAGATGGTCATTAATTGTGGCAGATGAAATAAGGCAAACCTTGGGGAACCAGACCATGGTGAAGCTGAGAGGAGAACTTATAAATAAGGAAGGCAATGCTATCAGCATATATTAGGCTTTGATAGAAAATCTAAGGCTCTTTTTAAAAACAACCTAGGCATCATAAGTTGAAACCTCACATACAATCTTGGTTCGATGCAGAGTGTAGAAACAGAGCCCAATCCAGTGGCCATGCTGGCTGGGGCTGATGGGAGTTGTAGTTCAAAAAAGTAACTTTTCCAAGCTCTGTGTAGAAATAGCAAACAGATTTTGCTAAAAGTAGCGAGATCTCTAAGGACAAACAAATCTAACAAACAAATTAGGAGGTTCTTAATACAGAGACTCACATATAAAAACCTCTTAAGAGGGAAAAAGGAGGATTATGTCAACAAATTTTGGAAAGAGCTTGGGCAAGCTATTACTAGTAAGAATGAAAAAATACTTCTGGGACCTCATAGCACTTGGTCTCAGGCAAATCAAACCAGCAGTGGAGGGTCAAATCCCAATGGAAAAATGGGTCTTGCATATTGGAAATATGAATAAAGGTAATTTTAAAGATGATCAAGCAGGGAGACACAAAACAATGGATAAGTCAGCCCGAGAGGTGTTGTGGCCCTGTTAGTGAAGCAGAAATAAAAAGCCTCATTGGGAAACTCACTGGGCAAAGCTCCAGGTTGGGATATGCTACCATCAGAATTTTTTCTTATAGATCCAGCATGGAGGACACCAATTTTGGCATCACTATTTACAACAATTAATGCAACTGGAATATTGCCAGTCAGTTGCACATCTAATATTGTAGCCCCAATTTACAAGAAAGGTGATCGGGGGATCCACAAAATTATTGCCCACTAAGCTTATTGAATGTCCCTGCTAAAATATATGCATGACAACTTTTAGATAAATTAGAAATTTAGGTAGAAGAACAACATAGTTTATGTCCAATGCAGGCTGGTTTTCATAAGGGTTATAGCACAATTGATCAGTGATTTGTTTTGAACTATCTTATCCAAAAATATGTACATAATGCATCAAAGAAACTATATGTCGCATTTGTAGATTTATCATCTGCCTTTGAATTCATAAATAGACAGCGTTTATGGGAGAAATTAGAAGCCAGCTCATTAGATAGACACTTGTTATTCCTTATACATCAGCTTTATTCTAATACTGACAATATGATCTGAGATGGTAGGGCAGGCTGTCTCTCAGACTCAGTCCCCACATTACCGGGTGTCAAGCGAAGTTGCATTTTGACACCACATCTATTCAACCTTTATATAAATGACATTACGCAGGAAACTCTTGATCCTTCTTTTTTCCCTCCTGCCATTGGGAAACAGAAGATTCCAGTACTGTTTTATGCAAACAGTATGACCCTCATCTCTCTAACCCCTGTGGGCCTAAGAAGATTGCTTACCAAATTTGGAACTTACTGTAAGCAAGAAGGACTACTTATTAATTATAATAAGACCAAAGTTGTGATTTTTGCTAAGAGGCATGAGTAGTATAAATGGACTTTGGATGGGCACAGTATAGAAAAATGTCACTCATTTAAATGCCTAGGGCTCCAGTTCTTCGAAAACACATGTGGCGTACTCACCTTGAGGCAATTACATCTTCAGCTGCTCGTTTATTGTGGCCTATAAAGAAGCTTAATTATACTGAGGGTTATCATTTAGTAGAACCAATGCTAAAAGTTTTTGTGGCCAAGATTGTGTCTCATCTTTTATATGGAGCAGCAATTTGGGGTGAACACTGCAGAGACGAACTGGATATAATAAAAAATAAGTCCTTCCGCTTGCTCCTGGACTTAGCACATAGTACACCTGGTGCATTATTAAGGAGTGAAGTAGGTCTCTCCTCTCTAAAAGCACATATACATAAATCTATTCTTCACTAACAGGCAAAAAAAGTTGAGGTTTAGGAACATACCTATAACCCACATATATTTCTTTCAAACTTTAAAAAGCAGGGAAATTTGGCAGCTATAGTGAATGCACCAGAGGAGCAGGAGACCTGACCTCCTCTCAGAGACATTGAACTGCCCTACAGATTTGTCAAGATGCAAACACAATTTGGGTTGGTCTTTCACAGTCCAATCCACTTGCTGTGTAGCTTGGAAGAATTTCGTAACATGATTTGGTACTATAGCCAGCATGGATTTTTCACATTCCGCAATGTTAAATTGAAAATACCCCATGCCATTCTGATTCTTCCCACAAGCTCATTTCAAAACAAAACCTTACAAAACTTATAGTCCTCAACTGAGAAACACTTGCTTAACAACCCTCTCAATTTTCATGGCAATACACAAAACAGTCAGAGAGAATGGAGAGTTCAAAGTGTAAAAAGAGAGAGAGAGAAAGCAGACCACTTTTGGACTTTTTCTGTCAGAGTTCTCATAATTTGTTGAAATCAATTAAAACTCAGCCATGTTCACAGAGTACCTGTAATCCTATTACTGACCTTACTCCAAAGTCTGACCTTCATCTTCTGAAGTTTAAAAGTTAAAAAATGTCTGACTGATTTATAAGAAATTTAACATAAAAGTCAATGATAAGCCCGGGCATGCTCAGTAATAACTAACTGTCAGTGTTCTAAACGCCAGACTCACAGCTGCTTTGCTTGCCTAATCGGGGCCACACCCATGCCAGACCTTCATTTTATTTGAGACAGTCATGGCTTCCCCCAAAGAATCCTGGAAAGTGTAGGTTGTGAAGGGTGCTGAGAGGAGACTCCTATTTCCCTGACAGAGCTCCAGTGGCCAGAGAGGTTTAACCATCAACCGCTCTGATTGAAGCTCTGTGAGGGGAACAGGGCATCTCCTAGCAACTCTCAGCACCCTTCACTAACTACATTTCCCAGGATTCTTTGGGTAGAAGCCATGACTATCTAAAGTGAAATAAAGGTCTGGTGTGGATGTGGCCAGTAACAACTTCAGTTTAAATTTTGGTGGGAGGCTACATGTGCATGATGTAGAATAAAAAGTTGGGGGAAACCCTGAAAAAGAATGACACTGTTCACAATGTTTTCCTTTTGGAAAGGAAAGGGGCTTCCCCGATGCCCAGTACCCACACATCCAATCTCCTCCCCTTCCCTTCCTGCCCTCCTCCTCCCCTCGCTGCCCCTCCCCCAGGTCAGTTTCACCCATCCTAAGCAAGATTGCACAGGAGTAAATCCCTTTGAACTCATAAAGCATGCAATGATCAAACCTGCCCTCCCTCCTATAACCTCCCTAACCTTATGTTGGATCTCCCACCTCTGATGCCTACAAGAGCGGGGCGATGAGGGTTGGAGCTCCGCTTCTCCTTCTGAATGGTGGGGGCTGACTGTCTGCTTGAGTGTAGGAAGCTGTGGGGCCCCCAGCTGGGGAATGTCAGGTGGACCAGGCAGTGCCTCCAACACGGGCGAAGGGGGCATGTCTAATGGAGCAGCCTCTGACAGTTCAAGCTGTACTTCAACAGTGGGCCAGGATCAGAGAGAGTTGGGCTGTCAATGATGGGGGTCTGAGCATGCTATGAACTCTCCTAATTGCTAGTCCCTTCCCCCAGCTCACCTCCCCAGTCCTCGATGTCTGTGTCTTCCTCGTTGATGCTGTGCTGCCCATGTAAATGTTGTACAGTAATTATGGTAAGTGTCAGTTTCGTAGGGTTAATGTGGTAAGCAGAGTGAGTGAGGGGGGAGTACATGGATTGGAATCTTGAGGAATGCTGAGTTATGATTGGCTGAGCATTTGGGTGATTGAAGGTATAAATGAGGAAATGACAGTTGGGTTGTTTGGTTGTTGTTGGTTCTGGGTTTAGGAGGGGTGGATTTGTGTTTAGGCAGGTAGTGAGGCAGGTTTTAGGACTAAGAGATATAAAGAGAAAACTATTATATGTAACCATACGCAGTTGACTGAACTTAAAGTAATCTTGTTTATTCCTTGTGTTATTAAATAAATAGTTTTGGTTTAACATCATGCCTGATCCTTGGCTGGGATATTACAGACCAGAAGGGTGGGCAGAGCAAATACCAAAGCTGGGAACAGTATCAATGGTGGCAGCAGTGAAGGGATAGTGTAACAGCAGCAGGTATCCAAAGCAACCCAGGGCTGTAATCTTTAAAGGCAGAAAGATACAGGGGGGTTGTGTCCTGTAAGTGCAGCCAGACACTATGTAGCAATCTGTGGAGGAGACTAATGCAAAGTCTCAGGGCAGTATTGCGTTACAGAGTGTCAGGTGGTGGTGTCTAGTAGTGGGAACGTGAAAGACCTGTGCTGGGGCCAGTGTGAGAGATCCATTATGAGGCCAGATCCAGAGTAGGGGTCTGACAGACGCCTTCTCCCCAACCTGGGTCACAACATTGTTCCTCCCTGCTGAAACAAGGGCAGCACAGTATATGTTTTGTTTCTGTTATTTGGGCTGATTGCAGGTGTTGCCAGAACTCACCATATGCTCAGAGGCACATGTTACCAAATTCTTCCAAGCTGCACAGGAAGTGGATTGGACTGTGAAAGACCAACCCAAATTGTCTTTGCATTTTTACAAATTTGTAGAGCCTCGGAATATCTCAGAGAGGAGGTCAAGTCTCCTGCTCCCCTGGTGCATTCGCTATAGCTGCCAAATTTCCCTGCTTTTTAAAGTTTGATAGAAATATATGTTGGCTATAGGTACATTCTTAAATGGCAAGGTGGTTTTTTTTTTGCCTGTTAGTGAATTTAAATAAATGTAGTAAACTACTATTATTCCCATTCATAGTTTTAGGGATATATGCACATTTATTGGACTGAATTTTAACATTTTATAAACATGTCCTTTTGTATGTCTCTTCATATTGTAATGGTCATTGGTTTAAAACAACAGTAAAGAAAGAAGAATACAAACAGATCTTTTGAATGAAACTTCGTGCTATTATCCTGAAAAACCAACAGTAGTACCATAAGTGCGGTGGGAGTATTTGTTGACCTGTCATGAGGTCAACCTCGTGGAAGACATTCTTTCAAAAATGCTGCAGTACCTGACAAGTCCAGCACATGTGATAATGGGTTCCAGACTCACCACACTCTCTCCAACATTGAGACGAGGTTGAACAAGTGATTCTAAAGAGAGCATGCAGAGTCAAATATAACCTGTGGACGGGTTTGTAAATGTTTTCCCTTAATTTTGCAGGCGCAGGACATAGAAACTTGCCCTAAATCCTGTCCCTTTTGACTGGTTCAATTTCCTTACCTATATCCATTTCTCAAATATGTCGTAAACTATCCAAATTTCCCATAGTTTCTTTTAGCAACGATTTATACTATGACAACTGCCCCTCATCCGTATAAATAGTTTTTGAATGGTGTCAACAGCTTTGTTCCCTACACTATTACAGATGGAATCCAAAGGAAATGGTGCACCTGGTGAACCTGATCCCAACCACAAGCAAATGGTTGCAATTTGTCCTGAATTTTCTGCAAGTGGGGAGGAAATAAAAAACAAGTCTCTGAGAATATACAACCGCCGTAGACTCCCAGTCATGGAAATCTTTAAATAAATTTGTATAATAAAATAATGGATAGTGATGGAAAGACATAATTGTGGAATCCAAGGAGATTAGTTGCCTCTTCCAATTCCTCCTCCATAAAGGGGTTATTTAGCAAGCAGAGATTTTTTTACATTTTATTTTAAAGGGAAGAGCCCTAATTTTTGAGTCCCAATGGTAAGCAGTAAAGTTTGCCATCTTAATTTCTCTGGTGGTATAGCAATTGGTATAGTTCTGAACAACAAAAGTAACTTTAGCAGGAACATCATTTTTGTGGGCTCCACTCACCCTAACCACGTTGTTTCCACTCTATGAGGAGCTGTTTTATTCTTTTAATTACAGGATCATAATTAAGGAACTGTTTTGGGTGTAGACTTTCTTGGGATCACAACCCCTACATACTTGAAGTAACCAGGATTTAGTTTCAGATACATCTGTTTTTGAATTATTGTTTGCAAATTTGGGGCCAAATTCAAGTACATCATTTCAGACTTATCAAAATCAATCTATAGACCAACCAAATTTCCATACTCTGTAATGATTTCAATTAGCTTTCGGATTGCTTGAACAGGATTAGTAACCATCGCTGCAATGTCATCCACAAAGAAGTTTAATAGATGAATCACACCCCTCATACACAATAGATACTTCACTTCTCAGAATACATCCCAAAGGTTCCATTGCCAGGGCAAAAAACAGAGGCGACAATGGACATCCCTGCTTGGTGTGCTTGGTGCTCTGCCTGATGTCCAACCACAAGGAGTTCTCCCCATTAACGCCAACACAACCTCAAGGACCCTTATACCTTGAATTGTGGTGACAAACTGTTTACCCAAGTTCATTTTATGAAGCACAGAAAACAAAAATCCCCAGAAGAGTCCATCAAAGGTCTTACTTGCACTAAGAGGCCCCTGCTGGGAGGAAGGGAGGGATATAAATCAAATAATAAATAAATAAAGAGAAAGAATTGCCAGGGGTTGCTTCACACATTTGCTGTAGCGGATTGCATTGAACAAACACCATGCTCTGGTAACCTCACGTTTGGACTACTGCAACGCGCTCTACGTAGGGCTACCTCTGAAGACGGTTTGGAAGCTACAGCTAGTGCAAAATGCGGTGGCCAGACTGCTAACAAGAACCAAGAGGTTTGAGCATATAACACCTGTTCTGGCTCGCCTGCACTGGCTTCCAATATGCTTCCGGGCCAGATTGAAAGTGTTGGTACTAACCTATAAAGCCTTATACGGTGCGGGACCACGATATCTGCTGGAACGCCTCTTCCGATACGAACCGGCTCGTACACTATGGTCTACTACGAAGGTCCTCCTCCGGGTCCCGACCCATAGGGAGGCCCGGAGGGTAGTAACAAGATCTAGGGCCTTCTCAGTGGTGGCCCCCAAATTGTGGAATAGTCTCCCCGAGGAGGTATGCCTGGCGCTGACACTATTATCCTTTCGGCGCCAGGTTAAAACCTTTCTCTTCTCTGAGGCATTTTAATCTAAGTTAATTTGAGTAAATGTTGTAATTTTATTTTAGATGGCGTACTTTTATATACTTGTTGTATTAGATCCTCTAATTTTATTATTGTATATGTTTTTATGTTCACCGCCCAGAGAGCTGTTTGCTAGTCGGGCGGTATATAAGCTTAATAAAATAAATAAAATAAAAAATAAAATAGTTCTCCTTATGCAACCAACTTGATCTGGATGCAAGTACTTGGACACCATCTCTTTGCTAATACTGCTGTAAACAATTTTGCCTCACTGTTAATTAAAGAGATTTGTCAATATGACCCTACCACTTCTCCATCCTTAGGTTTAAGGACAACTGCTATTTAAGGACTGTTTCCAAGTATCCGGAGTGGGACCTCCCACCAAAATATCATTAAATAGCATCAGCAAAAATGGAGTCAACTCAACACAGAATGTTTTATATATATATATATATATATATATAAAGTAATGTAGCCATCAGTTCCAACTGATTTTCCAAGCTTTCAATTTTTTATTACCTCCTCAATTTCTTCAGCTGTGATTGGTTCGATAAGCATTCTTGTGTGCTCTACCAAGACAGCTCCCATTTGTGCTGTCTCTGAATAATCCCATATACATTCTGAAGGTACAATGAAGCATGCAATGATGTATAGAAATCCTGGAAGCATCACCTTACTGCATCTCTAGCAAAAGTTCTACTTCCGCCCCATCAGTTATGACAGAGGAGACCACATTTAGTCTCTTTTGTTTCTAGTCTATTGGCAAGGTTTAGAATTTTTATTATCAAATTCATAATAATATTGATTATTGAACTGTAAAGAGGTAAGAAAGACTCGTACTTAGAGCCTGATATTCTGCCTTTTTCCATGTCAAAATCCTGTAGACCCTATTGCTATTGCTTCATTTAAATCTCGGTTCTAAACAAGATATTTCTTCTAAAAACAGGTTTTGAGTCTCTCTTAATAGTTTTAAGCCTATTTCAGTTTTAAGCCTATTTCAGATATAAAGGAAACCCCAAGGACTGCCTCTAAAGTACATCAAGGCAAGGCAGATGAGCATCAATTTGTATAATTTACTACAGAAAATGAACTGTTTGTACCCTGCATTTTGTCCCTAGAGTGTTCTCCGACAATAAAGGGTTCAAATGCCATATATAGGATTGTGGCTTAGATGGTGACAGTTCTAAAGCTATATGTACCGGAGCATGATCTGAATTTAAGATCAGTCCTATATCAGCAAATTTCAAAAACAAAGTAAAAGAATCATAGAGTAGAGTTGGAAGAGGCCTATAAGGCCATTGAGTCCAATCCCCTGCTCAATGCAGGAATCAAAGCCTACCCAACAGGTGGCTGTCCAGATGTCTCTTGAATGCCTCCAGTGTTGGAGATCCCACCACCTCCCTAGGTAATTGGTTCCATTGTCATACTGCTCTAACAGGAGTTTTTTCCCCTAGTGTTCAGTTGAAATGTGGCTTCCTGTAAGTTGAACCCATTATTCCATGTCCTGCACTCTGGGATGATCGATAAGAGTTCCTGGCCCTCTTCAAAGTGACAACCTTTCAAATACTTAAAGAGTGCTATCATATCTCTCCTAAGTCTTCTCTTCTCAAAGCTAAACATGTCCAGTTCTTTCAGTCTCTCCTCATAGGCTTTTTTCTCAGTCCCATGATCATCCTGGTTGCCCTCCTCTGAACCTGTTCCAGTTTGTCATGAATTGTCTTCAGCATGGAAGATATTAAGACATAATCTGTTCTAATATGAACTGTTTTTCACTGTGAAATGTGTGATCTTTATCATTGATCTAGATACCAAGCATCAATATAGTCATATTCTGAAAAAAGAGTTGTAAAGTTAAGTCCTAGTGAATAAGATTTTTTAAATCCATTTTCCATATCAATTTGGATAAGTGTTAAGTTAAAGCCACCCCAAGTTAAAATGAACTCTTCTTAAAATCATTTAGTTCTTTGAAGAGTTTTCACAGAAAATACAATTGATTAATATTTGTAGAATAAATTGTTCCCAAAGTATATGCTGACCTCCCCAACTAAAAGAGCATTTTAAGATAAGGTGCCTCCCTTGTGGAACCTTCAAAGTATCTTTCAGTACAAAGTCCAACTCATTATTAACACATGTAGCTATTGCAGTGCATAGCCGGGAAATGAAGAGGCAAGACAAAATGAAGTGTGGGTAAATCAAGGGCCACATTTATTTAAATAAAGGCAATTAAATGCTTGATTGCATAATAAATGATCTGCAGAGACAAGTGCGGAACCTAACTCTTACCCAATCGGGCGAGGGCACCCTGCCATGGGAAAGGGGGTGGTCCAAGCCCAATCGCCTCTTCCAGACCCCATCCCCGCAGAGTGGTTAGGGAGGCCTTCCTGCTCCACTCCCCCCAGGGGCACACAACCTCTGAGTGGGTGTTACAGGTTAGCCCCAAAGGTGAACCTTATCCTGCCAACTGGCTGCACAACCTGGAAGGCAGGCTTCAGAACCCACCGATCACCTTAAAGGGTGCCTAAGGGTGGTCACCAAACCCTATCCTGTGAAATTCCTGCACCTATTCGCCAAACGTGACCAGATGAACCTATTTACAATATTAAACTACCAGGCCAGGCAACAAATTAGCCGAATAACATTAAGCCAGAATAGCCAAATAAGCAAGAGCCAATCAGCCGAATTAGAACAACAGTACAGGGTAGGCAAAAACCTTGTCAGCAAACAAAGGCTGACGAGCTAAAAATTCCTACCCAGCCCCAAGGCGACCAGTCAAACTTGTACTGCCCTAAGGGAGGGAGGGTGGGAGTCGTGTCAGGACAGAAAGAGGCCAAGGGGAGGTGGAGCAGGGCTTAAATAGCCACCCTGCTCCACTCCCTATGTGACATGCATGTGTGGCCATGCCACACCCAAAAGGGGAGGGGCGTTGAAGCCATGCCAGGTCTTCCCCAGCATGACTGCAAAGGCCCACCATTGCCAGAGCTCTTGGGTCTGACAATGGTGGGAATTCCCTTAGATTATGATGTTCCAGGTGCTTCATATCATTGCAGCCCTAACAGCAACAATAAACTGTGCCTTATTTTTCTGATGTGTCTCCTGTACAAAATTAATGTTGCAATTTCTATGTTTAAGGAGTTCCCAACGTTTCTACATTTTATAGCCATACCTAGCCCCCTGACATTCCATGTGATCATCCGCAATTCAGGAATTGTCATAGTTTTCAAAAATCAAGTAATTTTCTAGAGATATCTCATCATGGTGTTGAGTGAGAATTTGGTAAGTATTCATGTGCAACCTTAGCAATCCATAGGGAAAATGTAAAAAGAAAAACATATCAAAAGAATCAGAACCAAAAAGACCATAAGGACAATCACATCCAAAAAATAAATACACATCACATCTTCAGAGTATTTTGAAAAGGGGTGGCCCCACATGGAGTATTATACTCATCTCCACCAAGAAGGACATGAAACCAGGTAGGTGAATTCCTAACCCCCCTCCTCCCCACAAGCCAACTCTACCTCTTAGCATTAGATTACATCCAACCTAACTGTTATTAATAAAACAAATAGTAACATTAATAAAACACAACATTAAACAAGCACACTTATCCCATCTCTGTGGTTAAGGTTTCTTAAGGTTTCCTAATGATTATTTATTTATTTGCTAATTAGATTTATATCCCTCCCTTTCTCCCAGTAGGATTCCAATTCTTCATTGACTTCTTAGCTGAATTTCTTCAGTTCTTGTGCAATTTGCAAATTTATCACCTTAAGTTCCTCTGACATAGGGTGGCCACTTGCGGCCGAGGGTTGAAATAATAGATAGACACAGCAAGCTGGGTTGAACAAAGAGCCACTTTAGACTTCAAACAAACCCCTTAAACTAAACCTGCAATGGGGAAACATAGGTGTGGGAACTGTCTATAAGCAATCAGTTGCAATACAGCTATCAGGTGACCAGCCCCTGCTGGGGCAAGGGCAAGCCATTCTGCTTACACCACACCCTGTAGGTGAGCAGAGGTGCCTTCCCATGTCACCACCCCCTGGGCCCTACAGCTCCAGACAGATAAGGTAAGTTGGCCCCAAAAGCAGCCCATATACTGTCCCCAGGCCCTACAGCCCTGGCTTGCAGGCCTCCGGATCCACCAATCATCTCGAAAGGTGCTTAAAGAGGGCATCTAGCTGTCCTTACCTACTTCCCTTTCCGCACCTTGCCACCCAAGTGACCAGACAGCCTAAACCAATTCAGGGAATTAACCTTAACATTGTTGAATTAGCCAAATTAGCCAAAATAACCACTGTGCCCCCTAACCTAGTTCCATCCAACAGCCTTAGTGAGGAGTAGGCAAAATCTGCCCACTGACAAGGGTAAGCAGGATAAAAACTCCTACTCGGCCCCGAAGTGACCTGATCACATCATAGCATCAGGAGGGCAGGGTGGGCATCATGCACCAAAATCAAGCTTAGAGGGGGCACTGTGGGCTTAAATAAGCCCCGACGCCCTGCCCCCATGTGCCCAGGACAGATTTAAGGTTACGGGCCATGAAGGCAAACCATGGCCCAGTGTATGGGATCTGAATACCAAAAGAAAAACCCTGCAACAAAAAAGTGCCTCCCCAGAAGCTGGGTAACCTGTAAGTAGGGTCTGTAATACCTCCAGTTTAACCAGGTAGGGACCCTTTTCCTTGACCAGCTGTTGGGGGCTGCTTCTTACCCCCTTGGTGGTCCCTGATTCCACCCCTGAGTGGCCTGCCCTGAGGGCAGTTAGTGCACAAGTGCAAGAAACCACATATGGAGCACTCATACCTGAAATAGCAGAAGCCCCTGGAGCTAAATTCCCAGCATAGCAGCTAATGCTGAACAGGGGAAGGGCAGCTGTTGACTGCCTGCTCAATAAATGCCCGCTGTCACTCCTATCTCCCCTTATGGCCTGGACCGTTGCCATAAACTGCAGCCATAACTCCAGTTCCTTTTTGTCCTATGGCAGGACTCTATCAAATGCTGCCCTCATATGGAAGACCTCATCATATGATATCTATTCCAGGCCAGAAAACTCTGTGTAACCCCTGTATACTATGTCTAAGTATTTCAAAAGCAGTGCACCCCTCCATTTTCCATTATGTTTTTTTTCCATTATGACCCCCGCATAAATCAAGTAGGCCAGCAACCAATTGGCCCATGTCCGCTCAACTTTCTTGCACCTGGGGCTATCCTGACCCTTATCATCTCCCTTCTCCTTATTCTTTTTTGGGGGTTACCGATAAAGGAGGGAAAACAAAACCATGTACTCCCCACTCCAAATTTTCACTTTTCTCGCAGGGAGTAGATAGAAGCCAAGCATGGCTGACATTTCCCTGAAGGGGCTGGCATTCGCAGCAATTGTCTCCTGGTGGAGACAACCACTGCTGCCAAAACAGTCTCAGTAGATGCCGCTGGCGCTGTGGGATGACCTGCATCTGTGGCAGCTACAGCCTCTGACCAGATACCAGGGGCTGCCAAACTTGGTCACATGCTGGCAGAAGTGGATGCTGGTGATTGCATAGGTAACCTGCAGCTCCCTGCCCCACCCTAGTGCCAAAATTGCTTCCACTCCAAAGACCTGGAAAAATGGCCACTCCTGGCTTGGAGCCTAAAACCCCCAAGGTGACATTCTCCAACCTGTTCATCCACTCCACTAAGTGAGCAATACAAACTCACTCGCCACAGCAGTCTGCCCCCAAATCTCCACAGTCCATCCATCCATCCATAGCCAGTGTCATCCTCATCTCTCCATTAGGCGCGGGAACATCCACCTCCCTCTGTGGAGCCACCAATGGAGCTGAGCTATTTCTGGCCTCCAGGGCATCCAACTAGGCTAGAATCAAAGCAACAGCACTCTGGTTAGCACTCTTTCCACTGCCCCATAATTTCCATGGCCCCACTGGTGATGTGGGATGCAATTGGTCCTGCCCTCCAGAGTGGGCCCATCACTGCTCCAGTTCATCTATGCTCTACAAATTTAAAGACCCCAGGGGGGAGAGAAATAAGAGGACTGAAAATGGTTATAAAGGCCCTAAGGTGATTATGCATCCCAGGGGGGAGGTGGGAAGGGAAGAAAGTGAAAGGTCCGAAGGCCTAGACCTCCATGTAAAGGTCACTCCAAATGCCTGCTGCCCCCAAGGCTGCAATCCCCCAAGGGAGGCCTAAAACATCAGGCCACGATCATGAAAGGGAGGCCTGACATCCAAACTTTCCCCAGCCATGCAACCCACCAAGCTGTCAAACGTGGGGCTGCAGAGAGGCAAGCCACTAATTAACAGATACCAGCCGCAGGCCAGACCATAAATCTGCCAGAGAGCATGTTACCATTTGGGAAGTGCCAAAGGGGAATGCAGAGAGTCAAGTCCTTAAGGTAGTCCAATGTTCATAAACCAAGAGATTCCAATCAGGCAGGGCAGGGTCCAAAAGTACGGCTTGCCAGGAGAGCTAGAGTAATGTCTGCAGCAAGGCTTGATGTTGACTCTAGCAAGGAGTCTCCCTTTCCTTCCAGTCTTATACTTTTCAGGCTTACAAGGCCCAGGTGCTCACAATCAGCCTGTGTTCTTGCAAGCTCAACTGCTCCTTAATCACGCAGATTGCCTTTGTTGCTGCAACACCTGTTGGTATCTTCTCTCTGCTGGGGAAGGGGCAGCCTCTTGGTCACTTCCTGACTCTGACAGGTGGGCTCCCTCAGGGGCTTGTCCCTGGTCTGGCAAAACGTCCTGGGCTATCTCCCTGCTTGTCCCCTCTCCTGGGTCTGCAGTCTCCCATTCCTCTTCCTCCTTGGATGAGTGCCTGATGGCACCGAACCCCAAAACCCTGGACAACTTCTCCCAGCAGTTTCATGTAGATGTTGAATAACATGGGGGACAAAACGGAACCCTGAGGGACCCCATAGGTCAATGGCGAAGGGGTTGAGCAGGAGTCCCCCAGTACCACCTTCTGGGTTCGGTCCTCCAGGAAAGATTGGAGCCACTGTAACACAGTGCCCCCAAGTCCCATCTCGGCAAGGCGGCCCAGAAGGATACCATGATCGATGGTATCGAAAGCCACTGAAAGGTCCAGTAGAACCAGCAGAGACACACTCCCCCTGTCCAGTTCTCTGCGTAGGTCATCCACCAAGGCGACCAAAGCCGTCTCTGTCCCATAGCCAGGCCTGAAACCAGATTGAAATGGATCCAGATAATCCATATCATCCAGGAATCTCTGGAGTTGGGTGACCACCACACGCTCTATTATCTTGCTTAAAAATGGAATATTGGAGACTGGCTGGTAGTTACCTAGTAAAGAGGGATCCAGGGAGGGCTTTTTCAGCAGTGGTCTTATAACTGCCTCCTTTAAGCATGATGGAATTCTGCCTTGTTGTAGAGAGGCATTAACTACTCCCCTGACCCAATCGACCAGTCCCCCTCCGGTACTTCTAATGAGGCAGGAAGGGCAAGGGTCCAGTACACACGTGGTGGCATGTGCCGCTCCAAGGATCTTGTCCACATCCTCGGGTAGAACAAGTTGAAAATAATCCATTTTAATTGGACAAACAGGCGCCGAAGTTACATCCTCAGAGACTGTATCAATTTTAGCATCCAAGTTACAGCGAATCTGAGTGACTTTGTCCACAAAGTGCCGTGCAAATTCTTGACAGCGGTCTGCTGAGTGGTCAGAATTACCCTCAAGGGGGCTGGAACTTAAAAGCCCCCTAACCACTCGAAACAGTTCCGCTGGACGGCTCCCACCAGATGCAATGGAGGCCAAGAAGAAAGATTTCTTCTTAACCCGTACTGCCTCGGAGTAGGCCTTCAAATAGGCTCTAGCCCAAGATCGATCAGCTTCGCTCCGAGTCTTCTGCGAATGTTGCTCTAGTCCCCATCTGACACACTTCATCACCACCAGCTCCTTGGAAAACCATGGAGCCGGTTTGGCTCCACTCCGAAAGAGGGGATGCTTGGGAGTGATCGTGTCCACCGCCCTGGTCATTTCTCTATTCCAGAGATCAACCAGGGCTTTGACAGGATCGCCTGCCAAGGTGACAGGAAAATCTCCAAGAGCCATTAGGAAACCATCCGGATCCATCAGCCTCTCGGGACGGACCATTCTAATTGGTCCCCCACCCCTGCAGAGGGTCTGAGTCCCAGTGAGTCTAAACCCGACCAGGTAGTGATCAGTCCATGACAACGGAACCACCGCAAGTTCTTCCACACCAAGATCACCGTCATCCCGACCAACACAGAAAACAAGGTCGAGGGTGTGACCAGCAACATGAGTGGGGCCAGATACTACTTGGACCCATGGTTGTCATGGAGGCCATGAAGTCCTGAGCCACTCCCAACAGAGCAGTCTCAGCGTGGATGTTGAAGTCACCCAATACCACAAGCCGAGGGGACTCCAACACCAACACCGAGACTACCCCAGTTAGCTCAGGTAGGGAGACTGTGGAGCAGCGGGTTGGGCGGTACACCAACAGAATCCCTATTCTGTCCTGGCCACCTAACTTCAAGTACACACACTCGAACCCTGAGAACTGTGGGAGAGGGCACCTGGTCAGGGGGATAGTATCACGATAGACCACTGTGACCCCACCTCCCCGTCCCCCAGGTCTCGGCTGCTGCTGTACTGAAAAACCAGGTGGACAAAGCTGGGAGAGATTAACCCCCCCAGGTTCATCCAACCAGGTTTCCGTAATACAGGCCAGGTCAGCATGCTCATCGAGGACCAAATCCTGAATGAGCATCGATTTTCCATTCACCGACCTGGCATTCACCAGCAGCAGTTTTAACCCAGGGGGACTGTCACCGAGGCCATCCAGGTTGTTTGAGTGGGAAGACAGCTTGGGGGTTATCAACAGTCGGTTACACTCTACCCTCCCTTGATAGCATGGCTGTCTCCCTACTTCATATCTCCCTCTGCCTTCAACAACATTAATGGCAGCCCCTTGGATTCCCTCCTTCACCCCATGGATCCCCTCCTTTGCCCACTTATCCACAAACTTAAATGACCATTTTAAACCAGGGGAGTGGGTCAGAGGCAGTCAGGGAGAAGGAAAGGTATGTGTCAGCCTACAAACATTAGAGGGAGAACACTTCAGAGGAGCTAGCAAATTTAACGGAACCAGTCCTCAACAACTAGCTGACGACCCCTGTTCTGTATTCTCCAAGTCAGACCAAGATGAGTTGAAACTGGTGTTCAAAGATACCCTATGAGAACAGACACTAGACAGGGTAGGGGTGGAATGAGCAGTCTCAATATAGTTCTCAGATGAAAAAGGATTAGTCAAGTTCGTAAGGGTAGTTTTCAAGGATGACAGCCGTGACAGGATCTCACGTTGTTCCTGTTCGGGAAGCGCACCAAAGCTGTCAATGAGCAGAAGTTCTTCGGGATAAAAATTCCCAGAGCCGAGGATCGACACACTCTCAAGATGGCTCTCTCTGCCTTGCTCGGCCCTGAAGTTCAGAGATCCTATATTATCTGGGCCAGAGTTAACTGCTGGTGATTTCAGGGGTAAGTTAAAACTAGGCACGGAGACTCCTATATTGGACTTCTCCGATCTTAAAATTGAAGAGGCAGAGCGTTCCCTCATGCTACGTGTGACCAAAGGCACGGGAGGAGGAACGTCTCTAAAGTGTCTTTTAACCTCTATTCCTTTGCCTAGAAACACCTCCTTACACGAGTAAACAAAGTCCACAATAGAGGCTGAGGCAAACGTTACCAGGGCACGGGCCGTGTTTGAATTGTAAAAAAGATATTCAATCTTCGAGAATGCGTCAAGTTTCAAGGAAGGCTTGACCATAGAGGACAGTAACTTTAATAGATGTATTTTGTGATCCCTCTGTGACAACCAACCGTATGGTTTGGGGTAGTTGGTAAAAACCAAAACCCTATCTTCTAGCTGGAGGCACCACCTTTTACTTTCCAGAGTTGGTGGCTGCAAGTCCTCTTTATACATCTCTACTCAGAAGTAAGTTTCTTTGTGTTCGACTTGGCCTACTTCCAGTAGGTAGGTGGGAGAAGCCCCTAGTGTTGCTATACTTTTGTACGCTGCCTTGGGATTTCATATGAAAGGTGGTATAAAAATAGCTAAATAAATAAATAAACTGAGATCAAATACTACACTATTTTCAGTATTTCCTTCAATTTAGATATAAAACCAGGTATGGCTTCTCAGACATCTACAGTGAAGGTAAGGTGACTGAAGGTTTTGAACAGCTGAGCCTCCACCAACCCGTACATAGTTCTCACCTGGTAGAACAGAGCCTCATTTCCTCCCATCCTGCCAATTTACTTTACATCATTTTGAAACTTTGACCTTACAGAACTTGTAATCTTTATAGTGATGACATAATGCTTTCTTTCTGTAGAGAGAATTTTAATGAGATAAACAAATGATGGGTATTGCCTGCCACAACTGAGGCATAAAAAATCAGTAATAAATGGAAATAATCACATGTACTATATATTTTGAAAAATGAGCTTCAACAAGCCCTTTAATAAAGTCATTATTCCCCCTTTCCATAAATCACAAAAGCTTATTTTTGTCCAGTAGATTTGAAGCAGTCAAGGACAACTCTTTTAAATTTGTCCTTGTATATAATCTATGGCACTAGAAGTGTCTTCCAATTTTTCATTAAAGAAGATATGAATAATATGTGTGTTCTATGTTGTTATTATCATGTGTAAATGCTTTTTATAGGATACAAAGTTGTAGCTCCTTATGTAGAAAAGAATGCCCTATTTAATTGCCAGCCTAGTAATGGTGCTAAAATACCATGAGGTGTTTTTTTCCCCAGTGGTGGATGCACATACAGTAGGGCCCCGCTTTATGGCGTTTCGCTTTACAGTGCTTTGCTAATGCGGCAGTCTCAATTAGATGCAATTAGACTAAAGCCCCACTCATACGGTGCTTGTTCTGCTTTTATGGCTGTTTTCGGGTGTCGTGAGCCATTCTATTCAATGAGTTCCACTTTTCAGCGGGGGTCCGGAACGTAACCCGCCATATGAGTGGGGCTCTACTGTATAGAAAAATAATAAAAACAGCTCTCCAGTCAGGCATCCTGCAGCCCACATAGTGTTCTTGCAGTGCTGGGTGATGGTAAGAGGGCATGGACATGGATGTACACATATTACTGAGCACCTTTTAAATGTTTGAGATTGATCTGTGTCTCTTAAGAATGGAACACATACATTCTTATGGACATTCTACATGGCTGACCCAGAATTATGGAAATTCTTTCCCCAGCAGATTTGCCGAAGTCTTATCCTGAGAATCTTCTGAAAACACATCTGGCTGGATTTAACAGAATGTGTTAACTCTAGAGTGTGTTATTCTATGCCCTTGAATAGCCTAACCAGAGGATGCCTTTCCAGTTATGGTTCATAAGATGCAATGTTATCTGTTCTTATTTAGGCCTGTGTCATTTATTTCTGCCTAACATCTGAAATTCCGCCCACCGTATCTACTCTGAGAACCACAATTGAGAAATGGCACTTAAAAAGTAGGGTTAAGAGGCTAGGCTAGCAACATAGCTACTTTTGAGGCAAAAAGGAAACCAAGGGAACATTTGGCTCCACTTTAGTTACCCTACTTCTCTGTGATGTCAGTGGGATATCAAATTTTGTGCCAATGTGCCTCATGATACAGCCATTCCAAGCACTTATATATTGGCAGATGAAATCTAAGTTCAGGTTGTGAGTGTGTTGTTATGAAGAACACACTTCCAAACACAAAAGAATATATGGGGTGAAGTCAAAAGTAACCTCTCCTGTTCTTCAAGCTGTACATATCACAATCTAATAATTTATAGCAAGAATATGAATTAAATCAAAATTATGTAAAATATTAAGCAGAGAACAAAGAAAAAGATCCATCTTGGAATGCATGTCTTATATAAATTATCATAATGTGCAGGTTTTAGCACGTGGTTTCATCCAAGTTTCTTGTGACAGGCAGGCAGGCAGGCAGGCAAGATAGATAGATAGATAGATAGATAGATAGATAGATAGATAAGCTGTGGGACATAATTAAATGTTTATTCCTAATTTTCCAGGACATAATAATTGTCTGTAGAATATGCTACGTCTCACTACAAACAAATCTTTCTGATTATGAAAGTTCATATCATGAGCTATGAAAACAGGCCATTATTGAATCTCTGAGGGTTGTTTCTTTCAGTTAATATAGAATCCCAAGTACAAAACAACCCTCACTCTGTAAACTTGTGAACAACAGCTATGTACCTCAATAACTTATAATAATAAACTTTAATTTGTTAGTCGCCTATCTGTCCAATTTTTGGACACTCTAGGCGACTTACAGCAGCAACAAATACAATATACAATTCAATAAATACATTACACACTACAATAAATAACCATATTCATCAATTTAAAACTAGCATCAAAACATCAGTTAAAACATTACAACTAATCTAGCTCGAATTCATGTAGGCCTGCCTGAAGAGCCAGGTCTTTAACGCTCGTCGAAAGCTCATCAGGGAGGAGGCATGTCGAAGATCGTAGGGGAGGGAATTCCAGAGGGTGGGAGCCACTACTGAGAATGCCCTCTCTCTGGTCCGCACCAGCCGAGCTGTTTTGGCCGGTGGGACCGAGAGGAGATCCTGCGTGGCTGATCTTGTAAGGCGGCTCAATTGGTGATACTGGAGGCGGTCCTTTAGATAAACAGGGCCGAAATCATATAGGGTTTTAAAGGTCAATACCAACACCTTGAATTGGTATTGAACTTCCCTTTAAGATGCATAGAAAAGGTAACAAGGAAAAGATTGCTAGTTCACATCCATGTATTTTAAAGCGGTGTGTGCTTTAGAAAACAATGAGGGATTTCAGTTCTTCAGCAAATAGTGCAGAATCCTAAATGGCTCTGGAACAGATCAGGTCCAAACACAGCACCCAGTGAGAGCACATCATAATTGGGGTATCACCATCTAAAAGCCCCATATTGTCAACTTTCCTCATCCCTTCGGACTGGGAAGCCTGGAGAAGGGCCTCTGTCTTAAGGCATATATGATATATGGGACAAGGTAATCCTTCAGATAACCATTTACCTCCAAGCCATTTATTAGGCCTTTGAAGGTTAATACTTTGAATAGGCCTGGAGATGGACTAGAAGTCAATGCAGGTGACAAAGAACTGGAGTGATACTCTCATATCTACTGGCCCCGATTGTTGCCCTATTTTTGGCCAGCTGGCATTTCTGGACTGTTTTTAAAGGCAGCCCCACATACAACACATTACTGTAATCCATTTGGGAGATTATCAGAACACGGATAACTGTCATAAGGTTATCTCTGTCCAGATAGGATTGCAGTTGGTACATCAACCAAAGTTGATAAAGGACACTTATGCCACTGAGGCTACCTGTGCCCCCAGTTACAATGCTAGATCTAGCAGCATTCACCAAATATGAACCTACTCTTTTAGGGAGATTGCAACCCCAGCCAAAACAGGCTAAAAACTAACTACCCACAAACAGTAACTGCCTTGTCTGAACTGAACACAGTTTACTGGCCTCCATCTGGTGCATTACTGAGTGCAAGTTTAGAACATCCACTGTCTCATTTCAACTTGATGAAAAGGAAAAGCAGATATGAACATCATCCTGTGATTAATCCAGAACAGTTACTACTCTATCTCCATGGAATCCCATTTCAAGCACAAACATGTTTTTTGACCTCCTATATATTTCAGGTTCTTAACTGGAGTGATAAAATATGCAAACCCCTCCCCCAACTTGCATCAGGACAGTCCATGCATTCACTTATAATAAAGAACTCATTTGTATTTGTGTGTTTGTGTGTGTGTGTGTGAATGCTTCATTTTGAAGATTTCACACAATTAGACCTGAATTAAACAGAAATAAAACACTTTTAACTGTACAACATCTACTTTAAGTTGATGCAGCAGTTAAGGTAAGGAGCTGTTAAGCATTCAGTACTTTTATCTGCACCTCTGGGAGATTTTGTGTTGAAGAAAAAGATGTGTGAATACGATACCACAAGAATTAACATTAAGCTTCATTACAGATGCAAGATACATTCTTGTATGCTTGTATTCCTTGTCTATAAACAATCATTGTTACTAACATTTAATATATTTAAACTGGAGTCATTGTCAAATACATCAAATCTGTTTTTAAAAGTATTTGAAATTATGACTAACTTGGGATCCATTAGACCTCAATATCCTATTTTACACTCACCAAAAAAGGTTTAAAGTACAATTCTATATCTGTCTACTTAGAAGTAAATCCCACTGAGTTTAGTGGAACATAGGATTGAAGCCTAAGAACCGGGCAATCTGTGTAGCCTTTTAAAATTCTTAAACTCAGTTCATATGTTACAGAGAATGAAATATACTATGATGTACAGTAACATACGGTAATGTATAGAGTTTCTCATCATGACATTCTTTTCCACAGCACCGACACCAGCAGGGTGAGGAAGAAGCATACAAATAAAAGAAATAAAACTCTGCCATTGGCTTACATTAGACTGGCAAAGAACTACTTTAACTCCATTTCAGTTAATACTCTTGTCTTTTCTATGCTATTATGAAGAACAGGAAATAAAAATTTGCTCATATCAGGTTTTGTAGCCAAAATTGCATATCCAAATAAGGATTCATATTTCAGGTGCCAGGATGCAAGGAAGGCAGCCCCCTTGGACTACAGTTCGGAAACTACAGCTAGTGCAAAACGCAGCAGCTAGACTGTTGACGAGGACTAGGCGGTCCACACATATAACACCTGTTCTGGCTCATCTGCACTGGCTACCTATCTGTTTCCGGGCCAAATTCAAAGTGCTAGTTTTGACTTATAAAGCCTTACACGGCGCGGGACCACAATACCTAGCGGAACGCCTCTCCCGATATGAACCTACCTGTTCACTACATTCAACATCTAAGGCCCTCCTCCGAGTTCCGACTCACAAAGAAGCTCGGAGGGTCGTAACAAGATCTAGGGCCTTTTCGGTGGTTGCCCCCGAATTATGGAACAGGCTCTCCGATGAGGTGCGCCTGGCGCCTACACTTTTATCTTTTTGGTGCCAGGTTAAAACCTTTTTATTCTCCCAGGCATTTTAATTCTATCTTTTAGCTTTTAATGTATATCAGGTTGTTTAATTGTTTAATATGTATGCTTTTACTGTTTTTGTGATTCTATTGTATTTTATCTATGTTGTGCACCGCCTTGAGAGCCTTCAGGCTGTGGGCGGTATAGAAATCGAATAAAATAAATAAATAAATAAATACACATCTTCATTTTCATCTTCATATTTTTTCCTATTGTTGTTATTGTTGTTACACAGCTAGGTGCTGTACAAAATTACCGCCCCCCAAAAAAGGGGGTATGCCCAAAATAGGGTTGCCAGGCTCAGGGCCTGAGACTGATCCTGTATCTTTAGGAGAAGAGAAAGTCAGTCAAGTGCAGGTGTTCTTGCAACCCTGTAATGGGAAAAACCACAAGGTGGAATTCTCCCTTCCCCCTGCAGAACTTTTAAAGATACAGAAGAAGTTGCCAGGCCCAGCCTCCGAGAGGTCTTCTGTATCTTTAAAAGTTGTGCAGGGGGAAGGGAGAATTCCACCTTGTGGTTTTTCCCATTACAGGGTTGCAAGAATACCTGCACTTGGCTGACTTTCTCTTCTCCTAAAGATACAGGATCAGTCTCAGGCCCTGCACCTGGCAACCCTAGCCTAAAAGCTTTAAACTGAATAAATAACATAATATAAAAAGAGACAGAAAAGGAGGTATGGAAAATGAAAATAGGAGAAAGATCTTCTCTCAGATATAAATAACTGAAACAAATGCATTCTAAAATGTTTCTTAAAGGCAGATGTGCCAGGTTTTATTTGCAGCATACTGAAAACAAACAGAAAACAAAACAAAGAGATTGTGGAGGAGAATACCACAAAAACAGAGAAGATACAAGGGAGCCACGGAATGGATCCCCTTCAACTTTAATAATCACATGTTGATCTGAATATGGAAGGGACATGGCAGCCAACGAAAAGAATGCAGCAAAAGCATGATAGGTGCACACCACATAAGCAAACAGAAAAGCAAAAAACAGAAATAAGAAACCTAAGATGAGATAAAAGCAAGCTAATGTGCAAAGAACTGAAATAACTCTACTGATTTTTTTTTAAAAAAAATCAAACACTGATGAGCACTGTCAACAAAAAGCAAACAACAAATCTTACAGATTAAGGACCTAAAAATAACAGCAATGGGATTTTATGGGCTGAAAACGAAAGGGAAGAATGTAATTAGTTTACCCAAATTTCTAGCAGAGGAAGAAAGGTACTAGTAGCCAACAGCGGAACAGGAAAGTGCAGACAAAAATGACTGTCACAGCTAAATTAAGTTTCAGAAAATGAGAAGACAACCAAGAGGGAACAGGCAAGCAGAAAGATTAGTAAATGATGCAGGAGAGGTAAGAGGGAGAGAGAAGTCTCACTCGATGTCTTTAGCCTACAGGCATTAATCAAAACCAAAAGGAGGACCAAGAAGATGAAGATACAAAATAAACAACTGGGAACCAAGAACTCAAGACTAACACAGAAAGCAGAGAACAGAGTTGAGAAGGAATGCCATCTGTAAATATATGAAATATGAAACCAGGGTGATGAGAATAAAATCAAGAATGAATAGGACTAGGGGTATGCATTTGGGAAATCCAAAAGGAAAATAAATACACAAGAGACCCCGTTGTTAGAGATGTAAGAAGGCATCTATTTTCATCCCAACCTATGTTTGTTGCATGCAGTGCTGTTTCAATTTCGCTGCTGTTTGACTTATTTGTCTTGCTGTCCGCTGTGGTGGAATTTTACATTATTATCATGTTATTACTACATTATTACAGACCATTCATTTCAGTACAAAAGTAACACAATGCAGATGGGGGAGTCATCAGTTAGGGATCATTTGTGAACTGAAAACAACACTAAATACCTATAATATTTGCAGAATTGATTTCCATTCCTGACATGGAACAAATATGCAAACATCAACAATTTCTGCTCCCCGTTCGATTGGAATTCTCTGGCATCTCTACCTATTGGTATTTATTTCAGATTTAATAAATGTGAAGTAAAAGTTCTCCAAATTAATGAATATCAAATGAATTGTTTCTTTCTTTTGGGTTTCTCTTTCTTTTGGATTTATTTAGTTTTGCACACACTTCACATTTTGGAGACAGGCAGCTGCATATTTTCATGGTTGACAAATTGAAACTATGGGCTGTATTCAATGTAGCGCAATGGTACACTTCACCTCCTCCTGCCCCCATTCTGCGGTTTTCCCCAACTGGAGCAGATTTGGGGATGGCAGGGGGCAGAGGAGGGGGAGGAGAAGGGGAGAAAGTCATGTTGCATATGTGGAAGAGTCTGCTCACGCAGCTGTTTAGTTAAATACCACCCTATGTGGCCAATTTTCAGTGAGAGGAAGTTAAAAACTCAACAAACAATCTTCATTGGTTTCCAATGGGGAAAAGAAGAAGGGTGTGCAGGAAAATGATTGGAGGGGAAGAAATTACATCCTTTGTCAAGAGCCTTTGGGGTAACAGGGACCAAGCTGGAGTGAGTTCTTGCTTGTGGGGTCCTTTTTCTATCCATCAGCTGATGAGGGTCTGCAGGCTTTAAAAAAGAGCTTATGCGGCCCTGGGCTTCTCTGGGGGAAAGAACATTACTCTTATTATTACTATTATTTTAATGAAAAAGGCATCTGCTTATTTGCATAGGGGTAGTTACAGCATCAAAATTGTCTGTAAGGAGGGAAATCTCCATTCCCCACCAAGGAGTCTTGGGACAAAAGGGTCCTTGTTCGGGTGTGATATTTCCCTCTACCACCCAATTTTGGAGTGCAGCTTTCCTTCTCTGTAATGAAACACAAATTGAAATCCAAACTTTGAATGAACTGAATATAAATTTTAAAAATATAGATAAAAGTTTTCAAAGGAAATAAATTAGGAAAATAATATGAAATCCAAAGCACAGAAAAAATGCATTTTTTCTTTTTACATTCCTAAATAGGACCAGAAAACCTTAACATCAGATAGGGGGAAAAAAGAGTGTGAACAACACTATCAAATGCAAACAAAAGATCAAGAAAAACAAGAAAAGATAAATTAGGTCGCATATTTATTAAGTGTCATCCTTGTCTCCTTCTGGGAGGAATGGCTTTCCCACCTTAGAGTGGGTGTGGGTTTCCCCTCACCCCATATGGTTGGAGAAGGCTCCGGAGGTCTACTCCCGATTGGTTGAGGGAGTGGGGTGAGGCCATGTCATGCCTCAGTGGGAGAGAGGGGAGTGGTAGTATTTAATACCGCTCCGCCTCCCTAACTCTTGTCCTCGTGTTTGTTGGCGGCGAGTGAGTGTGTGTGCGAACAAGGTGTACACAAGGCTGGTGCTGGGTCTGCGTTGTGTGATTGATGGTGGTGGCAGCGGCGGCAGTGGCAGCAGCGGTGGCAGGCTTCCTACCCTGTGGCTCAGCTGGTTTGCGGTTGGGCGGCACTTGCCTCCCCCTCTCTTCCATTTTGTTGCCCAGGTGCTCCCCCCCCATTTGACACACATGGCTCAGCTGGTTGGAGGTGAGGTGGCACTTGTCCCCCCCCATTTCCGTGCTAGCCAAGTGCTTTCCCCCATTCTTGCTGAACAGCTGGTTCGCGGTGGGGGATGCGATCTTTGGGCAGCCTCCCCCCCCGCGTTCTGGCATTTGTTGAGCCCGGGCCCTCTCCCGATTCGGCGCTTGTCCCACCTGTTTCTCCTTCGGCCTAGTAGCATTGGGGGTTTGGGTGACCTCACCCTTGTGGGGCCCTGCCTGTCATGCACACCCAGCTCACATGCACGCACATTTCTCAGGCTTGACCTTTTAGGTCACATCACACCTCTTTGGTTACCCCCTTCATTGTTGGGTTGTGGCTTCTGGGGGTCATTGTGTCACCCCCCTGTTGTCCCCCCTCCTTCCCCAGCACAGCTTTCAAGTGGGTAGCCTGTTGTCATTGGGCCTCTCAGGCCTGTTACATGTGGCCTTAATAATAAATAAATAAATAAATATTAAAAAGAGGCTGTGACATGCTTCTAGAGTCCTCCTCCCCTTGTGCTTCAGCCTGTTGCTGGTTAGCCCAGTTTATTTGTGCCCCTGGTATATCCTTGAGCCCCCCCTTTAAAAAAAGTTTCTTTTGCTGTTCCCCTTATTGAAGTTTAAAAGATATTCTGTCAAGTGTTGACTGGTTGATTTGCCATCTGTTTTTCATTTTGCAGGTGTCCTGTGTTATTGATCATGCCTCCTAGGAAGGCCAAACAGAAGAAAGGTGTTCAGGCGGTTAAGCGGCCTGCCATGCACCCACCCAGAGCCTCACTCTTCAGATGAAGAGTCAGATATGGGCTCCATGTGGGCACTTATTGCCAGGATTAAGGCTTTAGAGCAGCAACACTCAGCCCCAAATGATCCAGGCTCTGGCCCTAGTGTGCCTACTCCACACGAAAGGTCAGCTAGGCTGATGTCCAAAGCTAATCTTATGGGCTCTTTCCTGGCTAGGGTCTGTGCTGTGGAAACAGGTGCTGCCAGCTCCTGCCACTGTGTTTCGACTCCTCCTGTTTATCTGGCTCCTGTTCCAGCAGTAGGATCAGCTGGGTTGGTCAAAGAAGTGCAGTCTGCACCCACACCATTGGTGCCCTTGGCGATTCCGATGCCTTCCACCTCAGCTGCAGACCCATTAGCCCCACAAGATCCGGCGGTCATTGTTTCCCCATCGGTTTTTCCAGGTGAGTCAGCCAGCACACAGGTTCCAGGGCCCCTAGGGGTGGCTTCTGAGACTCCTGGTGCTACCACATCCTCTTCACATTACACTTATATGGGGGGAGTTTTGGTGTCAACCTGGCCACAACTTCCTTGGCAGGCAGCAACTATCGCCCCCTGGCAGCCATCAGGTCCTAATTCCTCTTCTGCAGATGCCTTGCCTCTCCCCCAGGGTGTTTATCCCCAAGGTGATAGTTCTCTCCCTCTCGGGGATCATTTCCTCCAGTCTACTAAAGAGAAGATTTGAAGGGGTGAATACGCACATATATTCACTCTCTTGTTTCGTGAACCCGAGTCCAAGGATAAAAACGGGAAAGTGGCTAAGGATATGGAGGCCGCAAAAAAGAAAAAGGTGGATATGGTTTGGCCTAATTGGTTAAACACCTTACGGTTTATGTCGGCGTAATGACTCCGGCCTACTCTTCAAGGACAATGTCCATGATTAAATATCAGGACATCATACATAGGGCCTTTAAGGATTTTGCCGGAATGGCATGGCTGCACTGTGATGAAAATTTTTGCCAGTGGGTGGCCCTCAATCCCACCATGCATTGGGATGTGAAACATCAGGACATGTGGCTTTGCTGTATGACTCTGGTCTGGCCACTTCAGGGGGAAAGGATGGACAGTGGCCACCTTTTGTCCAAGGTGCAGGTGACAGCTTCAGTAGCCAGGGGCCACAGTGGGTTCATTCCCACCAGGTGTGTTGGGCTATAATAGCTGTAGATGCTGCACCCGGTGTCCATGCCATTTCAAACACACCTGTGGGACATGTGGTGGTGGGCATCCCAGCTCAGCCTGTTCTAGAGTACAACAGGGCAAACCCAATGGCCCGGATCAGCAACAGCCCCATAGGTCAGCAAGTGGCGGACATGGTGCGCCACAAGGCCAATAGACCAGTTTGTGTTGCCCCATTGGCACACCTTTTGGCTAGATATCCAAACAGGGATGCTGTTGCTTACCTCCTTGTGGGTTTTAAGGAGGGATTTAGGATCCCTTATGAGGGACCCAGGGTTTCCACGTGGGCACCTAACCAGGCTTCAGTACGAATCTTGGATGAGGTGGTGGCCAGGAAGCTAGACAAAGAGATAGCTGCAGGCAGGATTTCTGGTCCCTTTTCTTCCCCCCTTGCCAGACCTCCGCATTTCACCCCTTGGCATAGTACCCCAAAAAAAGCAAGGTGAGTACCGGCTCATTCATAATCTCTCCTTTCCAAAGGAGAGTTCTGTGAATAACAGCATCCCCCCAGACATTGCCTCGGTAGGGTACACTTCTTTTGACGAAGCTGTCAGGGTGGTGAGAAGAGCCGGAAAGGGGGCCTTGATGGCAAAGTGCAGCATCAAGTCGGCCTTTTGTCTCCTGCCTGTTAACCCAAGGGACATTGACCTTTTAGGATTTCAGTTTCACGGTCAATACTATGTGGATCGGGTTATGCCTATGGGCTGTTCCATATCATGTTCCACTTTTGAAGTGTTCAGTACCTTCTTAGAGTGGGCCGTTAGGGACAGGACTGGTTCTGCTTTAACGGCCCATTACTTGGATGATTTTCTGTTCATTGGCTCTCCTGATTCTGGGTGCTGTGCCTGTTTAGTGTCAGCCTTCACACCTCTATCAAATTATTTGGGGGTCCCTCTGGCCCCTCTACTTGCCTTACTTTTTGGGGTATTGAACTGGACACTGACGCTCAGTATTCCAGGCTCCCGCTCCTGAAAATCCAGGCACTGAGGGACAGGCTGTGGGCAGCTGTGAGTCTGAAGAAACTCATGTTGCTCCAATTACAGGAGATTGTAGGCCATTTGGTCTTCGCCTCTAAGGTAATCTTGCCTGGCAGGGCGTTCCTTAGGTGCCTCTGTGATGCCATGAAGGGCTTTAAGTGTAGATTCCATTAAGTCAGGATGTCTGCCGGCATGAGAGCAGACCTCCAGACTTGGCTGCCTTTCCTTGACGATTTCAACAGGGTCTCATTTTGGCGTCAGGAGATGCTATTGGAGGCAGAGCTCCAGGTCCATTCTGACGCAGCCGGTGGCTCGGAATTTGGGCTCATGTTCCTCAATGAATGGTGTGCTGAGAGGTGGCCCGCAGACTGGCATGAGAAGGGGGTTACATCTGATTTAAGTTTCTTGGAATTTTTCCCCATGGTAGTGGCAATTCACATTTGGCCTCTTGCATTCTGGGACTGCACAGTGCGGTTTTGGTGTGACAATCAGGCTACCATGCAGGTTATTAACTCTCAGACTTCTCTGTCGGCATGGGTGATGTGTCTGGTGCTGGTCTGGTGCTGGTCTGGTGTTTTGCAGTGCTTACGTTTTAACATTCTTTTTGTGGCCAGGTATGCTCCTGGCCTGCAGAATAGCATTGCTGATGCGCTTTCTTGCTTCCAGATGTAGCATTTCTGGAAGTTGGTTCCCGGTGCTTCACCTGTGCCGACACAGATTCCCCCCAGTCTTTGGAGCCTTGGCAGTTAGAAGCAAGTGTTGCTATGGCTTCAGCATTGGCACCCAGCACCCAGAAGGCATATCAGTATGATGGTACTGACATCTGGAAATTTTGAGTGGATGCCGGCCTACCACTTTTTGGTTGCTTTGCGGGCTACAGGTAAGGTGGTCAGCACTCTTACTGGCCAGTTGTCGGCTCTGGCCTTTCAGTCCAAAGCCAGGGGCCTTCCTGAGTTCACAGCAGACTTCTGAATATGGAAGATGCTAGCGGGTTGGGCCAGAATCTCCCCCATGATACCTGATAGGAGGCAGCCATTTACCCCAGATCTGATTGGGCAGTTGCTCCTGCAATTTCAGGGCCTTTGTTCCTCTTCATTTGAGGTGACACTATTCACTGCTGTTGTTCTTGTCACCTTTTATAGTGCATTTTGCCCTAGTGAGCTGTTGGCTGCCTCGAAGGGTGACTGTTCTGTCAGGGCCCTGCAGTTCATGGACTGTGTTCTATCAGAATTAGCAGCCTGTATTATGCTACGACTCTCCAAGACGGATCAGAAGGCCAAGGGAAAAAAGGTCATGTTAGGCCCTTGCCCTATTCCTCATTTGTGCCCTGTTGCTGCATTGCGGGCTTCTTTGGCACTCCGCCCCGAAGGGATTAGCTACCTCTTTATTCATGACGATGGGTCCTCCCTCCCTCAGTTTCAATTCTGGGCAGTGGTCAAAAGGGCTTTGTTGTCATCAGGCCATGACCCAGCGGTCTTTGGCCTTCATTCTTTCCAAATAGAGGTGGCTACTGCGGCGGCACGGATGGGCTTTTCATCACCTGATATACAGTCTATTGACAGATGGTGATCTGCAGCATTTAAAGCATACATACGGTACTGATGGTGTTGCATCTAAGCTGGAGTGCATATACGGCACCCAGGGACAGATAGCGACCTGCAATTGTTTGCACAGTTTGCAGTTGGAGTGCATGTACAGCACCCAAGGACAGATAGTGATCTGCATGGTCGTGCTGGTTGTTAGTTACAGTTACAGTTGGTCTGTCATTAATTGTTTCTTCTTCCCTTCCCCAGGTATCGGGATGTGACCGGAACCAGCAAGCATCTTGCTATGTGGGCATTCCATCCTGTTTCGGACTCTGAGGAGGGTGTCCTCCACTGATATGGGGACTCAGCTTCATCTTTCTGCCAGGGCCACTTTGCATTGGCGGGCTAGAAGGAGCATGTTATGGGGTGAACTTCTTCCTATCCTATGCTGGGAATTTTTGGCTGGCCCTCCTGCCCACATCCTAGTAGTTCACTTGCATGAGAATGACCTCATCCAGTGCCCTGGTTTGGATCCATTTTATAGAGTGGTGAGAGATTGAGAGTGGGTCAGAAGTACTTTCCCCCATCTTCTAGTTGTTTGGTCTGCCCTATTGGAGCAGTGAGTTTGGAGAGGAGAGGTTCACCCTACTAAATTTGATAGAGCCAGGTGTGGGGTGAACCGGAGGATCATGAAGTTTGTACTGAGAATGGGTGGGGCTACATTCCGCATCCGAGGACTGGTGTTGGTTCTCCTCACCTCTTTAAGGAGGATGGTGTTCACCTCTCTGAACTTGGGTGTGACATGTTCTTAGAGGATCTACAGAAGGGGCTGGCAGAGTTGTTGGAGTTTGTGGGGCGAGGTGTATAAGCATGAGCTATACACCTCTTGTGGCATTGAGTTCAAGCAGGTGAGGAATTTGGTGGAGGGCAAGGTAGGTATTCTAAGGCATTATTGGATAAGGACGCACCTCAGGAATCATGCAGGACTCCGGTCTGCAGATGACTGGCGGGTGCCAGTGTGGATTGTCATGCACATTGGGGTGAACGCATGTACAGTGGGGCCAGAATGCACAAGGCAAACCACTCCCAAGGTTCACTGGACAAGGAGGGAGTCTTACCCCATATCCTTGCATGTGAACCCACAGCTATCAGCTGTGTTACATGCCCAGGAAACTGGGAGGATTCCATGCCCACCAGAATAGTGCAATTTCTCACCTGCCTGCAGGTTATAAGCAATTATCAATTACGATTGGATATGTTTGAATTCTGATTTGAATTATGTTATATTTATTAAATATAACATTTAAACCAATGCCACGTCTCACAAGCCTTCTTGGTGGGTGTGGGGGCAATGGTGAGATATAAATTTAATAAATAAATAAATAATAAGTCCCATTTAGTGCACCTTACTCCTTAGTGCACCTTACTCCCAGGTAAATGAGGCTTGGATTTCAGCCGGGCAGTAAGGGATCCCCATAGGCCACCATGGGAATATATTTACTGCTCCAGCATATTACCCAGCAGAATTCTCATGGGGATTGGGACCCAGCGGAGTGCTCTGAGTGGGACTTGGAAGTCACATATGTCCCCCCATGGCTCCTCCCCTGCCATGCCTCTGGAACACCCTGTGTTGTGGGCTGCTGCTGGTTTCTGATGGCTCTCTGTCTGCAGGGCTGACTGTTCTTGGTGGATCCCTGGTGGTGCCAGCAGGGTGATGGTGGTGCAGTGGCTCAGTCATGGCAGGGGGCTTCTGTTGGTGAGCCTGTCAGCGCCAGGAGCCTGCCAGCTTAGCTGGGGGTCCGCTGCATCCAACTCCCCACATCTCATCAGAAATATCAGTTGCATTGTGCCCTTAGTGAATGAAAGTAAAGCCGTCTCCTTGGATTGAAAAGAATGAGCACCCCGTTGAAAAGGGTCAAGATCAGTGTTAGTAGATCTGAGAAAAGACAAACCATTCTAAAAGCTAAAAAGGGAAGGAAAGAAGAGAAACTGGATTAAAAATGTGTATGATAAAAAGGTATGGAAAATTAGAAGAAGAAGTAGCAGGAAGTAGCAAATGTGATCACCATTCATCTAGTGGATTTACATTTTTGTCCTGTTTTAGATAGAGGAAAGAAACTCATGACTAGAGAGAGAAACAAAGGGCAGATTATCATTGCACTGCTGCCAAAACTGGGACCCATTTCTCAGTTCTCTATTCCCCCTCCTTTAATGTTTACTTATTTTGTGGTATCATCTTGCTGCTTGTTTTCCTTCTGTCATGAACAGCATGATGGGGTGATCTTCCATCCTCTAAAACAGGGCCAGTATATGAGAGCACTGAGTCACAGCAGCATCATGCAAGGAGGTGAGCTAACAATACCTGTTGCATGTCACAAAAGTTCCTTTGCATTTTGATGGTTTCCTAGTAGGGAAGGAAAGATATTGAGAATGTCTTCTCTCCCCTAAAAGGCAGTCTGGTGCTTTTGACAGCCCACTCATAAACTGTGTGGCAACTGGATAATCCAGCATAATATAGCAAAGGGTTTGATAAACACTTTGAATTATGGAGTGACTACTTTTGTAAAGGACTTAGCAGGCAGACAGGCATTCCTATCTCTTCCTATAGTTTTTTGTATTTCTGAAATAGTTTGGGAATGATTAAGAATGTACAGAACTACTAATCATCATAGCAGATATTGATTACAAGTAGATTGTCATTGCCCTCAAGTAGGATGGGAGAGAAAGATGATGCAGTTTGTATTGAAAGGCATGTTATCTACTTCACTCTTTCCGAAACAATATGAGAACCAAAACACAGCCATCCTTTGAAATTCCCAGTTCCCTGAATTTTGCAATGCAATTCTCCAACCAAGTAATGTGTATAAAAGTACATATACTAGGGCAAAGTGAGTATAAAATGCATATATTAGTGAAAATAACAAACCAAAGTACATTATATTAGTGAAAATTGCTTTGCAAAAATGTGTATATTGGTGAAAATTGCATACAAAAATATGTATATTAGGAGGAGTTCACCTGAAAATACAGATGAACTTTCATGAGGACTTAAAACACAAACACAAACTGATGTGGAAATGTTGAGAACTTCATTTAAGATTGAAAAATGAGAAACTGAGAGAAAGCAGAATTGCCATGTTTGCCCAGTGTTGTTGCCAAAAATGGGAGCTCTGTGTTCAGTTCTCCCCCCAATCCCATGTAATGTTTAGATTCGTGTACCTATGTTGTGATATCATATTGTGCATTTTCCTTCTCTAATCAACAGCAACTAATTATATGGAATAGGAATGAAGAAAAACCCATTGTGATACTATCATAACACACACAGAAAGCATCCCTGAACATTATAGAACAGAACAGAAGGGAGAATATGACATGAGGCTGCCATTTTCTGCAGCATCCCTGTGGCAAATGTAACACTGTGGCAGGCACAATACAGGCATACCCCACTTAACGTTGCTTCACTTAACGTCTCCTCGCTATAACGTACATGCTCCATATGTCCCCATACCCAGCTTAAAGTTTGAGCGCTTCACAATAACGTGCATTTTATTGGCATGATGCCGCTGCCATCTAGTGGTGATTGTGTGCAGTACAAGTGAAGACAATTGCTTCACTTAAAGTATACTCTCCGGTCCCATTGCAAACGTTAAAGCGGGGTATGCCTGTATCTAGTTCTGCCATTACTTTTGCCCCACTTATTCATCATATTGGCATTATGAATGGATGAACTGAAGATGGACATAAGTGAACACATTGAGGCAATCAGGACAAGAAGAACGTTATGTTGGAGGATGTTGTTGATGTAATCTAATTTCCCACTTTTGAGTGAATCTCAGGCCTGTGTTACGCATGCAGCAGAATGATGTATATGACATAGCCTGCTATGCTATGTCTGGTTGTTTTTAACACCGGGAAGCATTCAAAAATGTTACCCCACCTGCCTTATGAAATGGTGTAGTCCATTCTATCACCACCTGATTTTACCACTTCATTTATCAGCATGTGCAATCCAGCTCTTATATGCACTTTCTGGTTTACTGGACTATGCACTTTAGGGATGCTTCTAGACACTCAGCTGTTTCAGGATTCCGAGATGTAGAGGTTGTTGTACAAAAGAAAACTCCTTTCCAATAGAAGATGAATATGGAAATTGTTTTCCTTTCAGATGTAAACATCCAAGAAAACTTCAGCATGACAGCAAAGGTCTGTTCTTATTGTTAGACATCCTTAGATTGTGAGCTTCACAGGTAAAAACTATATAAATGTTTGACTTTGTATACTGTTTCGACATAATTTTGTCGGCTTCAGATGCTTCAAAATAAAGAAAGCTTTTGAGGTTTCATAAGCAGTGCTACAGGATTGTAAATGCTTTTCTCTATTAAAATGAAAATAGGCAGAGATGCCATAATTTGTGTTTCATAAAGTGCACAATTTCAGACTAATTCAACTTCTAAATGTACCAAGTGGCACAGTCACAGTCATCTAGATCTCTTGATATACAAGCTGAAAGTAATTAAGCTATCTATCTATCATGTTATGAATAGAGAAATACAAAGACAAGGATTGACTACTCTGAATTACCTTACAGTTCAATACCAAACAACAGCACTAATACAAAATTTAAGTGTTACCTGGCAGGTATTGTTGCTGCCACTTCCATATTTCCTTTCATGCTACTCCAGTCATATGCTAAACTTCCACATATATGGAATGACACAATGGTAGTTTATTTCCTTATCTACCAGGAGTGTGGAACCTTTGGACCTCCAGATATTGCTGAACTACAACTCCCATCAGCCCCAGCAAGCATGGCCAATGCCCTGGAATTATAGGAGTTGTAGTTCAGCAACATCTGGAGGGCCAAAGGTTCCCCACACCAGTTATACACCATACTTCCAGGAGCCATCAAATTGGTGGATATGATATCCAACTATAGAATCTTTCCTAACCACATGGGTAGAAGGTTTCCACATTACAAAATAGTGTGGGGAAAAACCCAGAAGGTAGCTGCAACACTACTTGTTAATCCCTTCATAGAAGGCTCTCCAATTCCTTATACACGCAGTCAATCACTGCACTGTGCTGGTAAGGGCCTTCTGCAGATACCATCTCATCAGGCGGTCTGTTCTGCACAATAGGAAATGGACCTTTAGTGTTGTGGCATCACCCATTGGAATTCCCTCCATTTAAACAGTAGACAGGCACTGCCTCAGCTGTCTTTTGGGCAGCTATTGAAGACCTTCTTCTTTTAACAAGCTTTTTAAGTAGAGACCTTATCCCAGTCTGCATCCATTTTGTAATTGTTCCGCAGATGTTTTGTTTTTACGATTTTTTTATTGAGTGTTTTATCATGGTTTTTTGCCATCCTAGGCTCCCTTTGAGAGGAAGGGCAGGATATAAGTTTAATAAATAAACCTAGATACCGCTTTATATCTTGGATAATGGTATGTTTGAGGTGGAAATGTGGTTGATACACTGTTGTCTCTCACTTGGCTCACAAACTACATATTCTGGAGCAGTCTAGTTGATTTTTCTTAGTCTGTTCAAAACTGCATTCATACACAATAAAAAAGAGATATAGCTGATGTTTGGCCTTCATCTCTCTTGCACACATCTGTCTATCTTGGATATTGAGGCTCGAGTTGAGCCAAAGTTTCTCAAAAGACCATTTTTTTCTGAGACAATACCTGCGATTTCTTCTTTTTCTGAGCCCCTTGAAAAAAGACTAATTGCAGTCTTTTTGTAGTATCTGCCATTTTTCCTTCACCCACCCCCCACCAAACACACACAATGCCCCAGAACAGCAATAGATCTGGGACATCATGGAGGATGCAAAATGATGGTCAGACCATCAGCACAGTGCTGCTGTCAGCTGCTGCTTTGCAGCAAAACAAAGAAAAAACCCCGAACCTTAAAAATAATAAAGAAGCTATGCTACTACTCATAGTAAACCCTGCCCCTGTGGAAAAGTTGGAGAAATTCTGCACATCCCAGAAAAATTTGATGAAATGATCCTGCTAATTCCTTTGTCCACAAAAAGGGTGGAACATTTTGGCAGACTATTTGCACACAGCTCTAACAAAGAATAATTTCCCACAGGAAGGGAGCAGGGTAAAACAAAGACCATCCCATCCCTGTGCCTGTATGAACTGACCATATAGTTTAATTCAAAACTTTAAGTGAGCTGAAAGTTTGATTATTTTATTTCTTCATCCTCCCCCTAGTTATTGAGAATTCCATATACCCCTGGATAATATCAATTCAAAATGACTGCCATCTAGGGTTGCCAGGTTCATGGCCTGAGACTGATCCTGTATCTTTATAAGAAGAGAAAGTCAGCCACATGCAGCTGTTCTTGCAACACTGTAATGAGAAAAACCACAAGGTGGAATTCTCCCTCCCCCCTGCACAACTTTTAAAGATACAGAAGACCTCTTGGAGGCTGGGCCTGGCAACCAAGAGGTCTTCTGTATCTTTAAAAGTTGTGCAGGGGGGAGGGAGAATTCCACCTTGTGGTTTTTCCCATAATAGTGTTGCAAGAACACCTGCACTTGGCTGACTTTCTCTCCTCCTAAAGATACAGGATCAGTCTCAGGCCATGAACCTGGCAACCCTACTGCCATCCCTCCAGCTTAGTTGCCTGTACCTGGTATGGAGAATTTTGGGAGGCCATCTACATTCAACCCTAGCTTCAGCCAGTGGGCTATTACATAAGTGGGCATTACATAAGATGTATCACACCACCAACCCAGCAATGATCTTATGGGAAAAGAATGAGAAAAGATAAAAGACAGAAGTGTGTGTGTGTGTGTGTGTGTGTGTGTAAGACACACACACACACACACACACACAGAGAAGGAATGATCTCTATAGACATAGTAAGTGATTAGATGAGGCTGCAATAAGTGTGAATTCCATAAGATTGTACTTGTAGAAAAACAGGAAGCTGCTGGATTAAATAATGAACAACACACCCAAAGGTGTCCATGGGGGGGGGATTGTCCCCTTTGAATTCTATATGTAATGGTGTGTCAGTGGGTTGTAAGTAGGGATGGAAAGTTCTGTCAATTTCTGTTCTCTCAGTTTCTCATTTTTCCAATCTTAAATTCACTTCTTGACATTTCTGCAGCAATTTATTATTTTTTAAAAAAATAATCCTCATGAAAATTCTTCAGCATTTTAGTGCGAATTTCTCCTAATAAACACATTTTTGGAGGAAGTTTTGACTAATGTACACATTTTTGCAAATGATTCCTCATCATATACTGAATTTGTGTATATTATTTTCACTCGTATATTCATTTTTATGCACACTTCCCCTAGCATATACATTTTTGTAAACATTGTTCGGTTGGTGAACTGCAATGCAAAATTTGATTAAGTGCAAATTGTGGAGGATGGCCATGTTTCAGTTCTCATATTGTATCGGAAACTGAAAGTTCAGCTTGAAATGTGAAGTGCATCTAATTTCTCGCCCATCCCTAGTTGCCAGTGACCTGTAGTAACAATTCATAGACCAATATTTGTGTGGACACTCTTGATCACATCTTAAGTGCCAGTCACTGTCTGAATCATGGAGTCACTTTGCAAGTTTGTTGACCCACAGAAACATGAAGAGGAATATTACAGGCATAACATCACAGAGGGAAGAGAAGCTGAATGTTAGATAACAAAACAGTAGTTCCCAGTTAATAATGTTTGTGGGGCAAAGCAGAACCACATGGACTGAATTTCCCCAGACTTCACTGCACCACCAGCCTCTGACTTGTACTGGTGATTTATCTCCATTATTTGACTCTTTTGGAGCACTGGCCTGAAGGAAAGCTAAGGTCTATGCTGCAGGGTGTTAATGCAGTTGAATGCCCATACCGCCACTATTCCTGCTGACTGATAACTGCTGCACCTGTGACTCTTGAAATTAGTCACAGCTGGGCTGGATGGGGCTTAATAGCAGCCAATTGTCCAAAAGTAGCTGACACATCCAGTCGCTCTTTCTCTCTCTCTCTGGATCAAATTGGAAAGGGACCAGATACAATTCTTGCATCTGTTCCTTCAGGCAAATTCTTCCAGAGTCACCTTCTTTAGAAAGAAAAACAAAAGCATAGCAAATATAGGATTTATGTTTTTAGGTGATGCTAAGTTCTTCCAATAATAGCTAAATCGTGTCAACTTGTATCACTCAATTAACACCTTAAATATGGCTCTCAAGCTAATGTGTTTATTTTCATCTAAATTAGCATAACCTGAGAAGGAAATATGAGGAACAGTTTGAAATACCATGAACAATATACAGAATGTATGATGTGTGTGGTTTTCATGTTATGGTTAATATCACCCCTGAACACATTACACATTCAGCCATAGCTCAGCGGTACAGCAAGTACTTTGTACGCAAAAGGCCCAAGGTTCAATTATTATTATTTACTGAGATAATTTAGATCCTATCTTTCCACTGTAACATAGTGATCAAGAAGGGTAACAACAACAGAAATACATTGAAACAATTATAAAGCTTTATAAAAATTAAAACCTGAAAAGAAGATACTATGGCAGGCAATTAAAACATGAGAACATTTTTTAAAACAATAACAACAACCCCCACCAAGGCTAATATGCAAAGCCAAAACAAACCTCTCTTCACTAGATGGTGGAAACTAAAAAGAGATGAAAGATGAGCCTCCCACAGGAGAGAATTCCATACGTGGGGTGAGGTTCAGGCATCTTTAGGTCAGGCTGGGAAAGATTTCTATCTGAAACCATGGATAGCCACTGCCAGACAGTGTAGACCAGCCTTTCCCAATGAGTGTGCCTCCAGATGTTGTTGGACCACAATTCCCAGCTCTCCTGACCATTGGCAATGCTGGCTGAGGCTGATGGGAGTTGTGGTCCAACAACATCTGGAGGCACACTCGTTGGGAAAGGCTGGTGTAGACAATACTGAGCTAGGTGGACCAGTGGTTCGACATGGAATAAGGCATAACCATAAAAAGCAAGGGCTTTGAAGGTGCCCATCAACAGGTAGCACCTGAACAGCAAACAAAGTAGGCACACAGGTCACAATCTATCTTCCCCCTTATGATGAGATTAATTGCATTTAATCATAGTGATTATTTGTAAATAAGCATCTAAATATATACATTAACCTATGTAAATCTTTTTGGTGATACATTTTCTCTTTTTTTGCAATACATAAGTCCCTCTCCGCCCGCCCGAGCACAGCCTGGGTGGGCAGGGCATAGTTGGCCAGGGGTTGAAGCCCCGGCTGCCATTTTGGAGGTGGGCAGCAGTCATGCGTTGCGTGTGGAGGGCACGTGTGGCCTGACTGCATGGGGGTGGGGCATTGGGGCTTATTTATTGGCACGCAATGGATCGGCTCAGAGGAGAATGGATACAGCAACAAGCGGCAGCCATTTTGTTGGCAACACATGGACGGCACTATTTTGTTCAGTGCCACAGCTGCAGGCTTGGTGTTAGGCGTCCCCTTGGGGACCACAGCTTGTGTCATGCCCCATGCTGTATGCTGATGACACTCAACTCTATTTATCTTTTCCACCTGAAGCCAAGGAAGCCCTAAACCAGTGTCTGGCATCAGTGATGGACTGGATGAGGGCAAACAAGTTGAGATTAAATCCTGACAAAACAGAGGTACTCCTGGTCAGTCGGAGGGCATATCAGGGAATAGGGATTCAACCGGTGCTGGATGGGGTCGCACTCCCCCTGAAGTCTCAGGTTCGCAGTTTGGGTGTACTCCTGGACTCAGCTTTGAATTTGGAGGCCCAGATTGCTGCTGTATCCAGGAGCGCATTTGCCCAATTAAAACTGGTGCGCCAGCTGCGCCCGTTCCTGGATCTGATCTGACTAGGGTGATGCATGCCTTGGTTACATCCCACTTAGACTACTGTAATGCACTCTACGTGGGGCTGCCTTTGAAGACTTTTCAGAAACTTAAATTGGTACAAAGAGCTGCAGCCAGAGTGCTAACCGGGGCTGGTTACAGGGACCATACAACTCCCCTGTTACAACAGCTCCACTGGGTGCCAATTTGTTTCCGGTCACAATTCAAAGTGTTGGTTTTGACCTACAAAGCCCTATACGGCTCAGGTCCAGACTATTTGACAGATTGTATCTCCCTACATGAACCTGTCCGGGATTTGAGATCTTCAGGTGAGGCCCTTCTTGTGTTCCCCACACCTTCACAAGCACATATGATGCAGACACGAGATAGGGCCTTTTCGGTGGCCGCCCCTAGGCTGTGGAACTCCCTTTTGAGTGAGGTGCGATCAGCTCCCTCCTTGCCGTCTTTCCGGCGACAAGTAAAGACTGTTTTATTTCAATGGGCATTTGGGATAGAGAACGACCAGGATTAAGTGTCATAGGTTTGGTGATTACATTATATGATTTTATTATTTTAAATTGTCCGCTGTCTTTAACCTATATTTTATGGTTCTAATTTTTCTCATAGTTTAATTCTTTTTTAATAATATACTCTGTATGTTTTAATGGTGTTGTTTTTAGTTGTAAGCCACTCTGAGTCCTATTGGAAAAAGGGCGGGGTAGAAATAAAGTTTATTATTATTATTATTATTACCACTGTACTGTAAGTTAACTGTACAGTGAATTCTTAAATGAGTACCTGGTCTTTAGCTCCTGCAAAGCAGGAGACATGCCTAAGCCTCTTTACAAAGTTTTCATTTTGGCGGGGGAGAGGGATTCTTTAACATTCACCCACACTTATTGTGTCATAGTAATTTCTATGGATTACTTTAACTCAGGTGAACCCAGCACAGGAAAGATGCATCCTGATTTCTAGGGGAAAAGGAAGAGCAAACTATGGAGATTCCAAAGACTAGAAAAACAGACAGAAGCAGAAAAAGTGCACTAAAAGGGAGGCAAAAGAACAGCTATTTAGGATCCCAGGAATTCCTATTGCCTAAACTAACTTATCAAGTATAGCTCAGGCTTCATTCATTAGTTAATAATGTTGACATGCAGGAGCTGCCAAGTTGGCTCATTTCACAGAAATTGCTTAGAAGGGTACCTGCACATTTTGCTCCATAATTATCTTTCTAGGAAGGCTAGAGACTAACTTTTAAAAAAATGAAAACTCAGATTCTGGGCTACCCTCCAGGGGCACCACCGAAGCCCTTCATAGCCACCATGGTACCTGCAGGTGATGGGTTGGTGATCCTCAAGCTAACCAGTTAGCTTGCCTGCTAAACATATTAAACTCATGCCCATAGAATGAACAGCATCTTAAGATCTTACATGCAGTATATGGATTTGTGAAACATTTATGCAGATTTTGCTTCCCACATCCAAATTCGGGCGAACCACTAAAGGCCTTTGTGGGCACCATGGTGCCTTTGGATGACAGATTGGCAATCCCTGTACTATAGTTCGTTTCATTTCATTTCTGAATAAACATGTTTAGGATTGTACTGACTGTAGTAGAAAATACTCTGTGATCTTGCAGTCTTTCCACATACTTAATACTTTCCATAATACTTTAAACACTTACATTTAATTATTTTAGCTGGGTTTTAAATGTTTTTAGAATGAATATTTGCTGCTTGTGCTGGTTTTTATGTGAATATTGTATTGATTTCAAATTATAAAAGTGGGGAAGATGGGGAAGATGGGATGTCATAAAATGTTTGACATAATGTAGTCACATGAAATGATAATGTTACATGGAGTAAACGTGTTTTCTATCAAAAGCCAAGATGCAGTGCTTTTTATAGGTGAGGTTCTGGTCATCCAAACATAACTGGCACTTGATACTATTTGTGTAACAACAAAAGCCATAAGGTTAGGCTCTTCTCCTTCTGGTATTTAGTAGGAAGTGATTACTCAGGTGTTGTTGATCACCATTTGCCTGCCCCACTGCAGCATAGGCTAAAAGCCACAATGCTATCAAGGTCCCATGGGAATGGTTGTGAAGTCACAACCAGCACAGCAAAATAGAACTTCTGGATAGTGCCCTGCAGTTATTATAGTTAGTACAGTTTGTATGTTCACTTTCACTTTGTTGTTATGTGCCTTTAAGTTGATTATGACTTACGGAGACCCTATGAATCAGTGACCTCCAAAAGCATCTGTCATGAACCACCCTGTTCAGATCTTGTAAGTTCAGATCTGTGGCTTCCTTTATGGAATCAATCCATCTCTTGTTTGGCTTACATGTCCAATATTACAATAAACCTTAACCTCTAACTGCCCAACAATCTAGATCAAGCCTGTACATTTTGTGATCCCTCAAGTTGAATGCAGCCCACCAGGGGCTGGATGAACATTTTGGCTGCCTGGAACTACAGAAACAGGTCATGCACCTGTTTTTGACCACAATACGTGGCTGGTGTGCTGTCTTTGGTTCAGTGGGTTAAAGAGCTGCTTTAAGATATCTTTTTTTAAAAACCTCTTGTTAGTGGTCAGTCTGTAAAAAGAATAAAAAGAGAGTTCTGTTCCCTGAATGAGTTGTGTCCAAATTCAGACTTGCTCTCAAAGTAGTCTTTCTGTCCTCCAGCATTAAAGCATTAATACTCTACAGAAAAGAATACTGAAAAGAGTGAATTGTGCACTAGTTTCTAAAGTAATGAAGCAGTAAGTCTTAATGAAGCAACATCTTCACAGTACGCAACCAAGGCCTTGCCAGTACGTCCTTCTTTTCCATTTCGAAGCTGAGAAGCACAAATAAGAATGTCCTTGGTAACACAGTCATTATGTAGTTACCATTGAAAAGCATAATGTATGGTGATGTTTTTTTAATGTACCCTGTCAAAACAGAAAATGTAGTCTGCTGTAAAGCACACATTTCATTTCAGCTAGACTATCCAAAAGTCCATTGAATGAACTGATGGTTTTATATTCCCCACAACAAAGTAAGGCTTTTGGAGTGGCTTTTGACAAAATTCTGATTGTATAACTGGAACATTTCAGTGTTTTAATTCTACAAATGGCAGAGGACTGGATATGTCTTTGCTCTTGTCTCTACCACAACACTCCACATGAATAATCTGTCAGCTAGATACCCAATTCGCATGATTCTTTATTTAAAAAGGGGGTGTAAATAGGAGTGTTGTTAGGCATTCATGTGAAGCATCCATCTCTCACATAATGTTGTCATCTGTTGGAGGCATGTGAGGCATGCCTGCTCTTCAACTGTGTACAGACTTTCTCAAACCTACTGAATACGTGAACCAGGCTGCATTTTCAACATCCACTCAGCCTATATCTGAGGTAGTTAATTGCAGCTCATAACTGGGAAATGAAGAGGCATGACAAGATGAAGTTCTCCAGGCCCCATCCCCGCAGGGTGGTTAGGGAGGCCTTCCTGCTTCACCCCACCTCAGGGCCACACAACCTCTGAATGGGTGGTACAGGTTAGCCCCAAAGGTGAGCCTTATCCTGCCAACAAGCCACACAACCAGGAAGGCAGGCCTCGGAACCCACCAGTCACCTTAAATGATGCCTGGTGGTCACCAAACCCTATCCTGTGAAATTCCTCACATATCCACCACAGAAGACAAGCCTCTGCTTAGTCCCTCTTCCCCCACCTGTGGCAAATTATTTCATGCAGGGCACTCTGCAAATCAGAAAGAAACAGATCATTACCCAGGTCAGACGTATGAACACCATCTGGCCAGTAAAGATCAGCCCTGTCACACTTCACCTCTGGATGAAGTATTACCTTGCCCTGCTGATCAGCAAGGGCAAGCCAGACTTCCCTATTTACCTTTTGACTAGCCTTGTTCAGGCCTCTGGGATCAATCCCACCCCTCCAAATACTCCTAGGGAGGATATCGGACCAAACAATCACTGTCCCAGGCCACCTCCTGTGTATGGCTGCAAAGTCCAGGAAAGCCCGAATGATAAGGGCTTTCCCCTTCAACATTCCCAGGTCATTGCCTCCCAAATGTATAATCAAAACCTGTGGAGGCTGCTGCACCAATGAAGCATCAAACAGCGTTGGCAGGAGACGTTCCCACAGCATGCCACATCTACCCAGCCACTGGACTGAAGCACAATGGCTAAGCCCCAACTGGGTTCCGTGCCTGGTCTGTGATGTCCTCCTCTTGGCCCAGAATACCATGCTGTGGCCACAAATGAGTACCTTGACTCTCTCTAGCACCCTCCAACCTGTTAAAACAGAAACAACAATTAGCAATATGCTCATTAGTGCAGCAAGCAAAGTGGGCCCTTGACTGGACTAACACATGCACGGAAAGCACCCGATCTCCAGCGCCCCACCACCTGAATTGCTGTACTTCCAAATCCCAAAGTAGCTGCTGTGGAAGCAAGTGTTGTTGTTTAGAAGATACATGGTAAGTGGAGTGAAAGAGGGGGAGTGAATGGGCAGTAGAATGCGAGATGATTGGCTGAGTGTTTAAAATGGCTGAACGTATAAAAGGAAGAGTGAGAGTGGAATCTGGGGGGAGAAGAGAAAGAGTGGATTGCTTGGTGGGGTTTGAGAGAGTTGTTTGCCAGGAGAGAGTGAAGAAGGAGGGGGGTGGAAGAAATCTTGTTAATCTTGTTAGCTTTGTTATCTGTAATAAATACTTAATTTGGTTTACCAAAGGCCTGATCCTTGGCTGGGGTTTCACAGACCAGAAGGGAGGGTAAGGTAATGACCAAGGCTGAAGGGGAACTGTAACAAATGGTGGCAGCGGTGAAGAGAATTACAATACCAGTATTCAGAGTCTCTGGGAATACTAGTATTAGGACGTGACTGGTGGTTGCCTAGCAGGGGGATCTGTTGAGATCTGTGCTAGAGCGGGGAGAGAAACCATAAGAGAGAGGACAGTCCGGACTGGTGGAGTCCCTGGTGGTGCCTAGTGACAGGCAGTAGCCACGCGCAGGTAGGAACCTGACAGGGAGAGCCAGGGAATCGGGGGGGGAGAAGAGAACTGAGTGGTTTGCTTGGTGGGGTTTAGAGAGTTGTTTGCCAGGAGGGAGGTGGAGTTCGGATTAGTATTGAGTAAAACCATATGCTTATGTGCCTTAAGGAGAAATCTTGTTAATCTTGTTAGCTTTGTTATCTGTAATAAATACTTAATTTGGTTTACCAAAGGCCTGATCCTAAATCCTTCTAAATATTTGTTAAATCCTAAAGGAGTGCATACCAAACAGCCCAGAGTCCAGACCTAAACATGACAAAGCCCGTCTGGTGATGGACCAAAACTGAAACTTAGTCAAAGGCTGACTATCCTGATGACATAACAGGAAACCCACAGCCTCACCCATGACTCGCAAAAACAAACTCAAAGTCTGAACTGGGCAAAGTCCAGTTACCGAGGAAGAGGCCAACATAATAACAGCTCCTTGCCCCCTCTGGTCAGTCTTTCACCTGCGCAGATGAATCTGCATGCCACTATCCTCTACCATCACATCACCTACCTCCATCGCCCGACCAGACCTGTCAGTCCTCGAAGAAGCAAGCAACTCTCGCATGTGAAAAGCCCCCCAAAATGCTAGAACAGCAACTGCATGAAATAAAGCCACCTCATAACTAGAACTACATAAGGACAGCCAAAGCCCATGAAAACCCAACAGAATCTCAGGTGTAATGGGGCTACGAGTGTCTGGTGCAGGAGCATGGGCCCTGGACCACCCCTCCAACATCTTCCTTATCCTAAAGTCCCTGGAGGAATCAGTCACACCCCTCAGTTTAGCCAGGAATCCAAAGCCCGCTAACATACCCCTAATTGTCTTCGCTGAAAGTCCCTAGTGGTGCAGAGCCATGCAAAATTCCATCAACCGGTCCACAGGTATGGGCCAGAGAAGAGAATACTCTCTGCTACGACAAAAACTATCAAACTCCCTACCTGCTCTCAAATAGGAGTTTCTTGTGCTGGTGGCAAGGGACATCATTGTGACCTCCTCAGCTTGAAGCTGCCAAGATCCCACAATGCTACCAGCACTGGCTCCGGTTGAAGCCTGGCCAAAGGGGCCAACTCCCCAAAACGTGTCATCTGATGGCAAGACAGGGCATCATGCTATGCCGTTGTCCAGACCAGGAACATGGTGAGCAAGAAAAAGAATATTAAATGTAAGGCACTGAGTTAGAAAGGCACACACCTAAACCATCACTCTAGCATTCCTAGAAGTAAGAGAGTTGATAACGCGTACTGTGGCCTGGTTATCACACCAGAAATGCACCACAGAGTTAGCTAACTCAGCCGCCCATAGGTGCACAGCAACCACTATTGGGAAAAACTCCAAAAAAGTCAAATTCCTAGTGATGCTAGCCTCTGGCCATGCCCCTGGCCATGCCTCAGCACACCACCTATCCCTGAAAATAAGCCCAAAGCCCCAGAGGCATCAGAGTGAACTTGCAACTCCACCTCCAACAGCAAATCCCTACGCCAAAATGAAATCCCATTAAACCTCCAAAAAATGCCACCAAACTAGCAAATCCTCCCTCATGTCCCTAGTAACTCTGACCCGATGATGAGGCCTGCTGAGGCCCTTCATCAGGTCACAAATCCTGTGCAGAAATGCTCTGCCAGGTGCTATGACTCTGCATGCAAAGTTCAAATGCCCAACCAGCTCCTGAAGCTCCCCAAGTGTAATCTTCCTTGCTTCCCGCATGCTATCGACCCTACACTTCAAACCCCGTAGCTTGACTGCTGGTAAACGACAAGCCTGTGCCACCGAGTCAAGCTCAATACCCAAAAAGGTGAGCACAGGAGATGGACCCTCAGTTTTTTCCTTGGCCAAAGCCACACCTAACTCCTCTGTCAACTGCCCAAACATTCCCATCAGCTGGCTGCACTGCTGAGAACCAACAGAAATCATCTAAACAATGCACTACTGCATCACAGCCAGCTCGCCTCCTGACAGCCCACTCAAGGAGTGTATTAAATTGTTCAAAAGCTGAACACGAAATAGAACACCCCCTGGGCAAAGTTTGATCCACATAAAACAACCCTTGAAAGAAAATCCCAAGAGATCAAAGTCCAAAGGGTGGACTGGCAAGAGGCAAAATGCTGACTGAATATCACACTTACCCATGACAGAGCCCTGGCCAAAACGCCGGACCATCAAAACTGTTCTTTCAAAGGAAGCGTAATGCACCAAACACAAATGTTCAGGAATAGCATCTTTCACCGACTGCCCCCTAGAGTAAGACAGGTGATGAATGAGCCTAAACTGTCCAGGATCTTTCTTAGGAACAATGCCCAAGGGGGAAACCCTTAGCATGGTCATGGGAGGGTGATCAAATGGGCCCAAGACCCATCCCTCAGCCACTTCCTTATTAAGTTTCTCCTGCACCACTAACTCCATTCCCACTACAGACTTAAGATTCCCTGACATATGAGGCCTATGCTCCCCAAGAACCTGAATCCTGAAACCACAATGAAAATCTTCCCTCAAATAAGCTGCATCTGCTTTTCTGGGATAATACCAGAGCAAACGCATAAACTGTGGGATTTTAATGGTGTGGGGCCCCTTTCCTAGAGGCTGTCCTCTAGCCCTTGGTTTTTCCCCCCTTTGAAAACCCTTAAATCCTCGAGCCCCAGGACAACTGGCGAAGGGATGGGAGCCAGCACAAATGGAACACTCGTGTCTAAATTTACACGGGTTCCTGTTACAAAAGCCCTTGGTGCTAAACTCCCAACAGAGCAGGTGGGATTGAAGCCTCTGCCTCGTGAACCCACAGGGAGGAGCCATACTGGCAGACTTACCAAGCAAATGCCCGCTATCTGCCTTGTCACCCTGCACGGGTCGAGTTGCAGTCATAAACTGCAATCACAACTCAGGGTCCTTCCTGTCCCACTGCAGGTGATGGTCCACTGCCGCCCTCATCCTAAAGGATTTATCATAGGCCAGCCGCGTTGACCCCATGAATTCTGTATGCACTCTAAAAACTATATTAAGGTACTTCACCAAGCCTGCAGCCCTCATAGGCTGGCACTGGATCACCACCCCCATATAGATCAAAAACCCTGTCAACCAATTGCCCCAGGTCCTATTTACCTTTTTCTTTTAAAAATTCTCATTATCCCATTCCTCCTACCTATCCTTCTCCTTCTGTTCGGGCTCTCGGTATAATGAGAAAAACACATCAACGTATCCCCCTTTCCATACACACTCCTTCATTGCTAGCAACAAAGGAGCCCCCAGGGAAGTGGATGTCTCCACAAATGGCAAAGTGCCAGCCCGAACATAAGCCAAGGGATCAGCAGACAGCTGAGCCAGCCCCATAGAAGGACCACCCATAGAAGTCCAAACCTGCCCGCAAGCTTCACTCGCAGGCTGCCGTTGGACCAGAGGAGACATTCCCCTTTCATACCTAGGAGGCGCCGCACCTACATAAGGAGGATAAGGCCACCCTTGATGCATTCCCCAAGGCATGCCCCCTGGCCCCATCCCAGAGCACCCAGGCATTCCCCACACATTACCTGCATGTGTAGACTCAACATAACCCAGATGAACCACAGCCTTCTCCACCGCAGCACTCTCAGGATCCACCGCCTCCACCTCAGGAGCTGAACAAGGAGGTGCGAACCGACCTGACGAGCCCTCCAGTACCGCCAATCAGCCTAAAACAGAATCCCAATCAGTGCCACACTGACTTTTCTTATTCTGCGCCCCCTTAGCTGCTTTAACCCTAGCCCCACTAACTTCCTGAGGCCACCTATTCCACCTCTCCAGTGACTCAATGCGAGCCAATACAGAAGCCATATCAGGCCCCTCATCCTCCGAGGATGAGGATTTCTGAGGTGGTGTCAGCGGCCTCGGAGCCGGCCACTTCATGGCTTTCTCCTTCTCCTTTGAGCCCCTGGCACTCTTCTTGGGAGGCATATCAGGTAAATCAATATAGTGTCCCAAAATGGCCACCACACACAAAGCAGAAAAGTATCCAAAATGGCTGCCCACACTAAGGAGCAAAATGTGCTCCAAAATGGCCACCACACAAAATGTGTTGAAAATGGTTGCCCCCACGAAGGAGCAACATTTGCTCCAACATGGCCACCGCACAAAATGTGTTCAAAGTGACTACTCATGCAAAGGAGCAAAATGTGCTCCAAAATGTAACCAAAATGGCTGCCACTCCTAAGGATATGGCAACTCCCCTACGCCAAATTGGTGGGAAATATCCTAATGGCCAGGAGTAGCAGAAGACAACTTCCAATAATCGCAAGCCCTTAGTAGCAGGGGCCAAATGCCACCCCTAGCCCCCTCAGGAATGCAGCTAGGCCCCAACAGCCCTCAAACAACCCCTGGGCCTAGGTCCAACCACTGCCCATCAAACCACACAGGCCCGAAGGCCCACAAGGAGTCCCCTGCTGAAACTCCACAGCTGCTGCTGCTCCTCACATGCTGCCGCTACTCTGGTCTCGCCACCACTGCCACTGCCGCTGCACTGGCGCACCACACATGCAGCCCACACTGCTTCACTGCCATCGCTCAGCCTTGCTGGCTGCCTCATCCCATGCTCCAGCTGATCGTCGCCGTGCTCCAGCTGATTGCAGCCTGTGCTTATGCACTGCGGCTGCTCAGCTGATTGTGCTTCCAAGCCCCATGCTCCAGCTGATTGCTCAGCCCTTTGAAGCCCCACGCTCCAGCTGATCAGGCCAAAAACCCGAAAGTGGGTCATGACCTGCTCAGCTGTCACTTAAGGCTGAAAAGAGGCCCAGGGGAGATGGTCCAGGGCTTAATAGCCACATCGCACCAAAGGTAAGGGGACTTTGAAGCCATGCCAGGTCTTCCCCGGCATGGCTTCAAAGGCCCACCATCGCCATTCCATCTGACGATGGTGGGAATTATAATCAGGAGGCATAGAATAAAATGAAGCAAGCCCGTCTCGGTGCTATACACCAGGAATTGATGCCACACAAATACACATTTATATTAAAAGCCACAAGCGGCATGGAGAAAATGTTTCCATCAAAAGCAAGAACAAAAGTTTCATGAACATGATATACCAGAGCTGACATTTAGAGTATTTATTAAGGATATGAATGTTAGGTAGTTGTTTCATACACCTTCAAGTGAATTCTGAAAGCCCTTTATGTGGTCTTTGAGCCACATCAGCGATACTATTCTTCAGTGATGTGCTGTTGTTGGGCTTAAGGAACTCAAGCCACAACAGACTATACTGAAACAATACAAATACACACAGAGTAATGCTGTACTTTTGACAAATAAAATTCAAGGTCTCTTCTTGCATTCCTGATTGTCTGAGAGCTTTTCTCCCAGCTGTAAGAAGACCATCATTTATCTGATTCAGAGGGGTTTTCCCATTATTCAGACATAATGAATATTCCATTTAAAAAGTCATGATATTTAATCAAATAAAAGTTTGTGAGCCCTATTCTAGACTTTTCATGTTAAGAGAATGTAAACATTTGGAAAAAGTTGAAGAAATAACAAAATAAAATATGGTAAGTAGTTTGTGGCCATGGAATTATTTACACAACACATTTAAATGACATTTCTCCTGTGCCTTCATTTTTAACCTGCTAGTAGGGCCAAACTACACACACACACACACACACACACACAGAGAGAGAGAGAGAGAGAGAGAGAGAGAGAGAGAGAGAGAGAGAGAGGGCTCCTTGCTTTTTATATTTGCATAAGGGGCAAAATGATTACTAGGTAAATGAGGCACAATTTAGGGAGTTTTTAGACAAGAAATGATTCTTAGAAAACTGCCTTTGTATGGAATCAGATCTTTGGTCCATGTACCTCAGTATTGTCTTCACTGATTAGCAAAGTCTTTCCAAGATTTCAGGCAGCGGCATTTCCCAGGCTTGTCTGGAAATGACAGAGATTAAATTGGAGCCTTCTGAATGCAAAACATGTGATCTCCCACTGAGCTATGGTGTTTCAGATTCTGCCTGTGTCCCTGGTAGGGATGGAATCCTCTTCTTTCTTATGTTCAGTTTTTAAGTGTGGCCCCCTGATGGTTGTTAAGGATTAGGTTCATATCTATCTATCTATCTATCTATCTATCTATCTATCTATCTATCTATCTATCTATCTATCTATCTATCTATCTATCTATCTATCTATCTATCTATCTATGAATTCATACACATACACAAACGTAATTGTGATTAACAAACCAGAGGTTTTTATTGTATTACCAAAATGTTTCAGCTTCCGCCTTCATCAGCTGCTAACATACAAATGCTGTTGCCAAGGTGGCAGTTATTAAGCTTTGAGGATGGAATGCTCAGAGGGGCTTCATTTGCAGGTAGGACATAGTACATCAAACAGAACATCACCTGCAGGTCCTGCAATATAATTTATGTCATCGACTGCAAAAGACCAGGATGTCACATCCAATACATAGGAAAAACCACAACTGACCTATGCACATGCTTCAGAAACCACAAATTGGCAATCTTAACAAAAAAAGTGGAGCAACCAGTTGCAAAACATTTCAACATTGAGGGTCACAGCCTGCTGGACTTTTCTATAACAGCTAAAGAGATGCCAACAGTTCCAGCAGCATTGACTAAAGGGGAGAACTTTTGGATTTACTCTCTGGACACATTGGCACCACATGGCCTGAACCTGGAGGACAGTACCAGAATTACTTAGCTTCTGCAAGTGAAGCCCCTCTGAGCATTCCATCCTCAAAGCTCTATAACTGCCACCTTGGTAACAGCATTTGTATGTTGGCAGCTGATGAAGGAGGAAGCTGAAACATTTTGGTAATACAATAAAAACCTCTGGTTTGTTAATCACAATTACATGTTCTGTTTGTTCTTTCAAAACTCTCTCTCTCTCTCTGCTTTATAGAGAATTGTCTATATTATAATCACTATTTATTCACTAGTCCCCACTGGTATCGATCTTTATTCTGAACTCTGTAATTATTGCCTGTTTACATTCCTTTTCAAGTGCATTGCAGAGCAGATTAAGGCAGATAGTCAAGTCAGTGTCTTCCCCCCCCCCGATGCTTACAATCAACACCTCATTTCCTCTGCTGCTTTCTATCAGTTACAATCAACACTTCATTGACATCAGTGAAGGGAATACACATTTGAAGAGCTCACATAGAAAGTACATCAATGAAAGTATCACTCACACTATTGCTGATTTCAAAACAATAAAAAAAAATTGGAAAAGAAGAAAAAGAATGAATCGGAAATCAGACATGGAGAATTGCTGCTTCAAAATTCTCTACACAAAAATAGAGAATATCAGAAATAATAATCCAATGGCAAATCCGATTACTGCAGAAACAGAGCCCATTGCTAGTTCCTGGTAATAATAATAATAATAATAATAATAATAATAATAATAATAATTTAATTTTTAGGCCACCTATCTGGCCGAAGCCACTCTAGGCGGCATACATATCATAATCATGCGGTAAAGAAAAGAAACCACAACTACTCTTCTTTTTTTGAGTTTCATCTTAAATGTGTCCAAGAACAGTCCTTTGCAATCCTCCCCATGCCTTTCCTTTCCACCTGTGATGTCAGAGATACAAAAGAGAAGTGCGGGGAGGTCTGCAAAGGAATTTGAAGCTCACAAATGGCTTCCAAGGGCAGTGCTTAGAGGGACAAGCTGTTTCCACTGAATGGAAAACACTTCCCCCTCGAGTAAGGCATACTCCTACAGTCCATCAGCTGATGGTTGGTTGGGAATGTGCCTTGCTCCAGCAAAGGAACAATCAAGAACTCACTTTAAGCTTGTTTCTTTTAAGACCTGCCGTTAACTGCCCCACACTTAAGGTGTAGGGAGGGTAGGTGTGGTTTCTGTCAATTGGCCATTTGGGGGTGTGGTTTCCCCAAAATGGCCTCATCAAATGGGAAGGCCTGGTGTGGCAAGTTTGGCTTACAGGCCAGAGGTTCCCTACGCCTCTTCTAAGGGGTGCTGCCTTTTATTCCTAGGTCTCTCTGATGCCTTCTACAGCAGGCCCACAAAAAAGCAAACAAAGGGTGAAGTTTTTCTATACACCTAACTTTACTTAAATAAATGCCCCTTTGCAGACATTGTCCACATTCAGTTTGTTGATGTTGGGGGCAGGATCAGTGAGAGGTGAATTATCAATGGCAGGGCCAGAACTGTATCCCTGTTATCTGCATATAGCTTCTGCACATGAATAATGTCTGAATAGGATTGTCATTATGGATCATTAGGAACAGGTGGTGAGAATTGCCTTTTCTTTCTCCTCACTTTCCCTGTATGTTACTGGTGCTGGGAAGGGGGGAGGGTGCACCACACCAATTTCCCCCTGTGCTACACAGCAAAAATGCCATCTGTCAAGATGCAAAAATTCAACATTGCCCAACCTTGTCAGTAGGACTTTGCCTAACAAGGGCTGGATGACCCAGAATAGCATTTCCATGTTGAGAGAGAAAACTTCACTTGTTGAATTTCTGCCTGTTAGGTAGGCCACAAAGGCCCAGATTCCTTTCCAGAAAAAGGTGACAGTTTTCATAATAGTTTAGAAGGTTTTTTTTTAAAAAAAGGAATCCAGAAGAGTTTTTATGTGATAATTTTGAGAATCAATTCTTTTGAATTAGAAAAAATACTCAACATGTTGCAATGAATCAGAGAGACTTCTTGTAGTTTGACTGGGTAAGAAATTCACAGATTTGTTGTTTTCTCAGAACAATGGAAATTCAGGGTGGATTATTCCCCTTACTTTAATTAGCTATAAAGGAAGTTACAAGTAGATTCCAGATATACTGCTGGAAGAATTATATGCTATAAGAGAAACTCATTGTGCACTTAAAAAACAAAACAAATAACAAACCTTTAATCATACATGAAATAAGATACTGATATATATATATATATATATATATATATATATATATATATATATATATATATATATATATATATATATATATCCAATAGTACTTTATCCTTAACTGTCAATTACGCAGTATTAAGACTTATTTTTTTCTATCCATGAGAGATGTTTTAATATATGTAATTGATGATTTTGGTGAACTTCACCTCTCAAGACTTTCTTAAACAAGTAACAGGGTGAGGTTTTTGTTGTTATCATTGTTCTGTTCATTAACAATTAACGCTGCGAGCTTTGGTAAGAATGTGAACTGCCAGCAAATAACGCATAGAATTTCTGAACTTGAGCACTGAAGATCTATTCTACTCCCTGCTTATTCACATAATGATGACATGCAAATCTTATTGATTTCTATCCAAATGTAAGGAAAGAAATTGGAATCAAAGTAAGTTAGAAAAGAAAAAATGCTTGGCAGCTGAAGCTTGACTTGTCCAATTCCAGGACAAACAGAGATGAGTACAGGAAAACTCCAGTTTATGAACCTGTCCCTTCAATGAAGTAGAACCAAGGCAGGCAATTGATCAATAATCTGGGGTTGGCAACTGCTCACCCACAGCACGTCCATCTTGTCAGGATTCAGTTTATTGGCCCTCATCCAGCCCACCATTGAGTCGAGGCACCAACCCAGAGCTTGCACAGCCTCTCCTGATTCAGGTGCTAGAGAAAAACAGAGTTGAGTATCATCAGCATACTGATGGCACCTTGCCCCAAGTCTCCTGATGCTGGCTCCCAACAGCTTCATTTGATTTTCATCATTCATTGGCAATCACTCGTGGCTGAGTAAGATTGTCTTCCAAGATAAGGTCTTTAACAGTGGGTCCATAAGTGACTGGGGAGACCAATTCTGCATCCACACAGCCTCTCACAGTGAGGACATAGGTTTCCAGATGAAAGATGGTCGCAATGAGGATTTGTTTGACGTGCCTTCTGCTTGGCTTGTTTGTCCCATTTGCCCTATATTCATGCGTCTTCGAAGTCCATAGCAGCTTTGATAATAGCTGATCTCCATTTGGGACGTTCACGGGCCAAGACTTCCCAGTTCTCGATGTTCATGTTACATTTTTTTAGATTAGCTTTAAGAACATCTTTAAACCTCTTTTGCTGTCCACCAGTATTCCATTTTCCATCCTTAAGTTGGGAGTAAAGTAGCTGCTTTGGAAGATGGTGATCAGGCATTCGAACAACATGGCCAGTCCAGTGAAGTTGATGTTGAAGGATCATTGTTTCAACACTGGTAGTCTTTGTTTCTTCCAAAACACTAACATTAGTCCGTCTGTCTTCCCAAGTAATTTGCAGAATTTTCTGGAGGCAGCGTTGGTGGAATCTTTCAAGAAGTTGGGAGTGGCATTGATAGATGGTCCATGTTTCACAGGCGTACAGTAAGATTGGTAGTACAATGGCTTTGTAAATAAACATTTTGGTCTCCGTATGAATATCCCAATCCTCCAACACTCTATGCTTTATTCGGGAGAATGCGGCACTCACAGAGCTCAGACGATGTTGAATTTCAGCATCGATGTCAGCTTTTACAGAGAGATGGCTGCCAAGATAGGGAAAGTGATCAACATTCTCCAGCGTCACACCATTAAGCTGGAATGATGGTACCCATACTATGCCACAGAACAACTGCCAGAGGTCAAGAAATAATCACCCAATGCTATTATCTGAAAATGACTCTGGACATTGGACCAGAACCACTATAAAACAGTGCCCCAAATGCTTATCTCCAATTCAGGAGGATACCAGTGGTATCTAAAGCCATTGAGAGCTCAATTAAGAATAACAAGGTTGCACCTCCCTTGTCTTTCTCTCAATATAGGCCACCCATCAGGGGTGATTCAGTCCCATAACCAAGCCTGAACCCTAATTGGAATGGGTTAAGATAATTGGTTCCACCCAAAAGTACTTTCAACTGTTGTGCCCAAACCCTCTCAATGACCTTCCCCAATATGGGGTATTTGTGACCTGGCAGTAGTTATCACAAACCAGTGGGTCCAGGGTAGGCTTTTTCAGGAGTGATTGAATCACTGTTTCTTTCAAGATTCCTGGGACCACTTCCTGCCACAAAGATGCAATGACCACACCCTAGGTCCACCTGCCCCCTTGGCAAGCTTGAATAAGCTGGTGGGGGGCAAGGGGATGTGTGGTTGGTTGCATCATCACAAGTATCTTGTCCACATCATCAGGCCCCATCAACTAAAACCAACCTCACTCTGCTGTAGTAGACTTTGCACTGGACACCTCACTGGAGACCGAGAGCTCTGCCATCACTTCTTTCATGTTGCCAGCCAAACAGCAAGCAACATGATATTAAATTTCCACCACTGCCAGAAAATGGCAACCACGTCCTCTATAACATTTAATAACTTTCACAGCTCACTCTAAAAATATTGCCAAAATGCACCTGCATTTCCACTGCCACTGAGTGGTGTAAAAGAGCCCTAACTTTAATCTAAGCTGGAAAAGAATTCAATTTATCTCCCTCCCTCTCATTGAACCTCCAAGTCCCCCCAAACACAAACCAATACTCCCACTTTCCCCCCTGCATCCACTCATCTGACTGCTGCTGCCTTTGTAGTGGCAAAAAGAGGCAGATTGCTCCATCCTTTGCCTTTCCAGTGTATTTTGTTCTGGAATGCAGCAACAAAGTGTAAATTATACTGAGAAATGTTGCTTTGCAAAGGGCTACTGACACCCTACCTGGAGATGTCTGGGATCTTCTGCATGGAAAGCATGTTCTCTACCTCTGAGCTATGATTCTTCTTGTTCCTTCCAGTGCTATGATGCTATAATTACACAATCCAAACCATTTGTATCACAGAATAGTAGAGTTGGAAGGGGCCTACAAGAATGCAGGAATCCAACTTAAAGCATACCCAATAGGTATATTACTGCATCCTGAATACTGGTTTAAGATCATACCCCCACTGTTAATTTTCTTAAGGTCTTTATGCGTTGAAGACTTACCAGCGCATCAGGATTGAAGCACACCCATTGCAGAGTGCTGATGGGGATATAATCATGATGCCATTAACACATGATCAATACTGCTGTCACCATGTATTAAAGGAGAGGCCATCATATCAGTGCTGATTGGAGCCTTTTACTTTTTCTTATCATAGCTGGAAATGTCCCACTAGGTATTCCATTTGATTAATATAGTATCAAAATTATATCTTCAAAAGTGCAAAAAGAAATGGTGAGGAAATGGTCCAGGCACAGGTATCATTGTTGTTGTTGTTGTTTTAAAAACACTGCAAGTTTAAAACTAGTGTTTTAAATATAGTGTGTCTTCTACAGCAGAGAAAGGTAATCTTGCTGGCCTGCAGCATCTCTGCGTCTCTGGTTGCTCTACTCCTTTAGATTCAAGCCACCCAGAGCTTGGAAAGGCATTCCAGGTAGAGCTGAGCACTCGCAGATCCAAGAAGCCACTCTTTCAAAAGGTGCCCCTGCCTAAGTGAGGAAAGGGCCACTCCTTCCCGCCTGAGCAAGGAGAAGAGAGTGCCTTGAAAGCAGAGCTTGGAAAAGTTACTTTTTTGAACTATAACTCCCATCAGCCCCAGCCAGCATGGCCACTGGATCGGGCTGATAGGAGTTGTAGTTCAAAAAAGTAACTTTTCCAAGCTCTGCTTGAAAGTACAGAGCTTTCCAGCTCTGAAGAGGCGACTCTATCCCTGCCTGAGTACGGAGAGAACAGTCTGTGTGTGTGTGTGTGTGTGTGTGTGTGTGTAGTTGAGGGATGTGTGATAAAGAAAGAATGTGTGGGGTTGTGATGATCTTAATGTTTTAAGATCATTGCCTCACTGTATTTTCTCTCTCTTAAGTATGAGAGAGAGAAAGAGAGAGAGAGAGAGAGAGAGAGAGAGAGAGAGAGAGAGAGAGAGAGAGAGAGAGAGAGAGACCCATTGCTGCTTCGGGCTTCCCCCCCAGTAGATGTTTTTCTGAGGAACATGACACTTAATAGTAAAAATACTGCATTTTAATCAATTACAATTTTTATTAACTACAATTTTTTATCATCGCTGACCATTGGCCATGCTGGCTGGGGCTGATGGGAGGTGGAATACATTATCTAGAGGGCACCATATTGACTAACCATGACATAGAAAGCTAGAATCCTACCAATGAGCCATTGGGAAAGAGGGAAGTCTGAACCAGACCCCAACTCCCTGCTGAATAGCTTATTGGTACAACTCTGGCCTTCTAAAAAGGATTATTCATCACCCAGCCCCAGGTGCTACATTCACGGGTGTTGATCAGGGCCAGGATCATTCATTCCTCTGACCCCCCCCTTTGATGTGATCATTTTTTAAGAGCGTGCAAAGCTCTTTCTGACACATGTAAGATGAAGACAACGTAGAGGCCTCTCTTATTCAGTCACAAGTAATATCACTCTAGTGGAAAGGTATATTTTCAATCTATTTGGTAAAAATCAGAGAGAAAGAGTGCAATTTGAAGCCCTTTGTTTCTTAACTGCAAGGCACTGAAAATTGAATTCTACACAGAATGAAATATGTTGATTATGTGGAGTGGCAAGAAAGAGGTTGAGCATTTAGTTGTGCTAGGCGCCTGATAATGCAGCAGTAATTTCCCCTCTCTTTTTTGATTGTAGTTCTAGAGCTGTCCTATTGAAGTAAAAACAGTCAACAATGGCTATTGCTCATTTGGTTTCCATTTAATATCTGACCAGGAATTCTGCTCTCTCCATGCACACTAAAAGCAGGGGGGATAATTTGGCTTTGCAAAGAAAGTGCCCTAAGCCAAAGATAAACAGCAAAATGGCAGCTCTTCAGTTATCACTCAATGTCATTTCTGCTTTGGCTGCAACCTCACACTATAAGTCAGAAAAATTATTGTCCAGTTTTACTTCAGTGGCTGGAAAATAAATTACTTGTACATCTCTTGTGAATTAAGTTATCCCTGTGCATGCATATAAATCATATAGAAAGGAAGGAAATTATCCCCAAAATGTTCATAGACCCATATTCTTCTTTCATAATAACACACATTTCATCTACTGGAATTTAAAATTGTAGTTCAGTTAATATGTTTCCAAGATGACCTTTATAATACTCTGGATTATTAACTGCATAAAATCCAGGCACTGATATGAGGCTGCCAAGCTATATATAAAAATCTAAAATCTGTATGATATCATTTCAATGCAGAAGGAAAAAACTTTCTGATATACCCGATTCATTTTGATGAGGATTTGCCTTCTGTCTTTCTCCACTGCTTTGCCTTGATCAGTAACTCATAAATGAAGTAGAGAAACCCAAGCAAATAGTGGTTGTCAAGAGAATCTTCAAAAGTATTGATTACATTATTTCAATTTCAGATTCAATATAACTAATCCCCTGGACACAATCTACTGAAGTCAGTGGAATTACAAATGTAATCTGAAGCGCATTTTCAAATGTAGAAAATACTTCTTTATAGGAAATTGCATGTATCTCATGCACACACTTCTATGTTGTGAAACATTTTTTCAATATATATTTACTGTATGCATATACCATGGAAAGCAATTGCCAGCTGAGACTTGCACATGCTGAAACAGACATGCATGCCTCTATCACATTTGCTGTTATTTAGAGCTGAAATGAATTTCTGTCCCCCACAAAGCTTCTCCTTTGCATATACTGATGACTGAGATTTTCTCAATGTTCAAATAGTTACTAAGTATTGGTTATCTGTTTTATGTCTGATTATATCTGATATTTGGCAGGTGATACCTAGTATTATTTAGTGACAATGGTGTTTAATATTTTATTATATTTAATATGAATATTTGCTACAAAATATTGTCAGTTTATAGGCTTTCATATTTGATTCCTGCCAAAATCAAAGCAATCAAAATATGCCAACAAGTCTCATAGCACTTGAACTGAGATAGAAAATGTCAGTTTTGAAAAGCAAATGCACATTTCAATTTTTGCATTTATTAATTTAACTACAAACATTTGAAAACATTGTTTTTGATCTAGTATGCCTGCAGGTTACATCTACCTACCTAAATGGAAGTGATATCCATGCAGGAAGTTGGCAAGGTGTGAAATGGCTCCTAAAACCCCTGGTCATGGAACAGCCTTCTCAGGGAAGTGAGCTTGGTGCCACCTTTGTATTTAATGACTCTCTCTCTCTCTCTCTCTCTCTCTCTCTCTCTCTCTGTAAGCCACCTGGAGAACTTTATGCATGCTGGTGAAAATGCATACATGCCAAGGATTTACTATATGTTTTACTCATAGCAACCTCCAAGCCAGCCCCCAAAACAACTTTTTAGAGACAGGGGAATTTAGCAATCATAATTTAGTGAGAGAAAGTATTGCAGAGAAAACTGATAGAACAATCAGCAGAAAAACTCCAGATGCATTCTATATTTATGGGCCTCCACCAATATTATTTGAACCATAAGGAAGGCTGTTGAGCAGTGGCCCTACTTCAATTTGTGGCATGCCGAGGTAATATCAATTTCTTGCCACACTGCTTTCAGATAGGGATGGATGAAACCTCGTCAAAACATCAAATTATAGTAGATTTCTGCAGAATTTAGAAACCTCCATGATTTCACCTGAAATTAGAGTTGAACTGGGGAAAGCCCTTAATCATGTCTTTGCAGAGGCCTTTTATACATGATGTGTAGGGATGTACTGATGAGGAGAAAGCACTGGTGCTAGCCTGGAATGCTCTGCTGGAAAACTGCACATAATGCATAAAGCTGACACCATCATAGTGGTACCTTCTCCATGCCACACCAAGCTCCTGATTTTAAAGTCCAGGGGTTGTATTCAGTGTAGCATTAAGATGAATGTTCTGTCAACACAATGATTTTTCACTGCACAGTAGAACATTCTGTCCCTCTCCCCACTCCTGTGACCCCCTAAGTCTGTTCTTGGGGCTCCTTTAACCCTCCAGAGCAGATTTGGGGATGGTGCAGGGGAGGAGGAGGGAGCAAATCCTCTTCTGCTAGTGCAATAATTTAGTTGAATACCTCCCCAGGACAAGATATTCTGAGTAATGTTTGCCAAAATGTCCTTACATTTCACCCAATTTTTTCTGCCTGAGCTTCATAATCAGGCTAGCCTTACATTTCCAGTTGGGACCAGTCTTCAGCACTCATTCTTAGATGATCCTAAAATGAGTGAACGTAACAGCTCATCCCTCATTGCCCATTTCCGCCCATCTATTTGTTGTACAGAAACAAGAGGTACAAGACACTTGTGCTATCTCTTTCTGCCACAACCACTCAATAGTGCAATCCTATAAATAATCACTCAAAAGTAAGACTGATTGGGTGGAATCCAACATTGCACAAATGCACTTCTGTTTGTGTAATGGGACTTTACCTTCCTATTCTATGTGCAGCACCCTCAAAATCTTCTCCAGAGAGTTGGAGGACTCTATAGAGCAGATTTCGAGGATGTGGGGGAGGCTGTAAGGGAGAGGAAAGGATGACCAAGTTCCATTGCACAGGCCTGTGCTGTTCATGTACACAGACAATTTTGGATACAACCCACTGAGTTCAATTGGGCTCACCTCCTCACCAAAATTCAGGAAATGGTACCTATCAAAACCAAAAAGTAAAGTTAGTTACGATAAATTATTATATCCTTATTTTAGTATGGAGCAGATATTTATTTTGGAATAATTTATTGGAATGATTAGAAGCTGTAATACAGTGGTTCCCAACTTTTTATGAGTATGGGACCCCCTCTGTAAACTCCAAAGATTTTGTGACCCCCCACCCCCACACACTAATTGTAATTTTAGTCTCTGTTAATTGAAAAAATGGTGCTTGGCAAAATCACATCTCCAAACATCCCTTTCCATAACAAGCTCCCTGCAGACAGGGAAGTGTTGCTTTCTTTTCTTAGTGCAAAGGTCCAATCAAATTGGTATCCCCTTCCCACACACAGTCCTGTACAGTCCTGTCGCCCAACACCGGTAGGTTACAGTGTTGGACCAAGATACACGTTCAAATCCCCACCCAGTCAGGAAGCCCATTGGGTGGCCTTGGACCAGACACAGTCTCCCAGCCTGACCTATCTCACAGAGGTGGTGTAAGGATAAAATGGAAAGAGGAGGAACCATGTGCACCACCTTGAGCAACTTGGAGGAAAGGTGGGATATAAATGCAATAATAATCAAGTAAATATATTTCAGCTGAAGTATGTGGACCCCAGCCTCAGCCAACCTGCTGACCTTTTAAAAAAAATAATCAAGAAGCAGCAATGTAGACGTGGTGGGGATGCTTGTTGGCCACTGTGAGAACAGGATGCTGGACTAGTTGGGCCACTGGCCTGATTCAGCAGGCTCTTCTTATTATACAGCCACGAGAGTGGCTGTATACTATAGCTAGCATGGATTTTTCACATTCCGCAATGTTAAATGGAAAATACCCCTGCATGCCATTCTGATGCTCAGAGGCACATGTTGCCAAATTCTTCCAAGCTACACAGCAAGTGGATTGGACTGTGAAAGACCAACCCAAATTGTGTTTGCATTTTGACAACTTTGTAGGGCAGTACAATATCTCAGAGAGGAGGTCAGGTCTCCTGCTCCCCTGGTGCATTCATTATAGCTGCCCAATTTCCCTGCTTTTTAAAGTTTGGTAGAAATATCTGTGGGCTATAGGTACATTCTTAAACTGCAAGTTTTTTTTGCGTATTAGTGAATATTCTTATGTTCTTATGCTAGATTGTGAAGGCAAAAGGGTAGATAGATTGAGGAGGGGGGTTAGCGCTTTTAGGCCTTGGGATTATCATCAGAACTGATTATTTGGTGAGCGTGCACTTGGAGAATGAGAGTGGAGCAGAAGACAGATCAGCACACCTACCCACACACACACACACACACACACACACACACACCTGGCTACCAGGAAGGAAGGGGGAAATCACAATTACGTTCATATATCACCAATCCAGGGTCTCATTCTTGTCACTCCAAATGCTGTATCACCTGTGTGTACCTCAGGGAGACAGCCACTTTTACAAGCACTAGGACAGGCAGGACATATTACATCAAACAGAACATCACCTGCAGGTCCTGCAATATAGTTTACATCATCGAGTGCAAAAGACCAGGATGTCATATCCAATATGTAGGAAAGACCACAACTGACCTACGCACGTGCTTCAGGAACCACAAGTCAGCAATCTTGACAAAAAAAGTGGAGCAACCAGTTGCAAAGCATTTTAACATCGAGGGTCACAGCCTGTTGGACTTTTCCATTACAGCGATAGAGATGCCAGCAGATCCAGCAGCATTGACTAAAGGGGAGAACTTTTGGATTTACTCTCTGGACACATTGGCACCACATGGCCTGAACCTGGAGGACAGTACCACCACTACTTAGCTTCTGCAAGTGAAGCCCCTCTGAGCATTCCATCCTCAAAGCTCTATAACTGCCACCTTGATAACAGCATTTGTATGTTAGCAGCTCATGAAGGCGGAAGCTGAAACGTTTTGTTAATACAATAAAAAACCTCTGTTTGGTTAATCACAATTACATTCATATATATAAGGTCCATCTAGTTCAGTATTCTGTTTCCAACAGTGGGCAGGCATCCTAGGACCACTGGGAAGCATGTCATTTTCTTCTAGTTGCTCTATCAAAGGAATTAATAGCAGCCACTACTCTAATATATCTGTGGGTAACATGACTATTTATTGCATAGTGTCTATAGACATGTGATGGGACATAACTGAAATTAACCTTTTTATGCATGCTTGTTTATGGAGGATGTTCCCTCTCCCCCCAAAAAACTAAAGGTTTTATCACTTAAAAAACAATGTGCAATTCCCCTTTGGTTAATATTTGCTGCTTAAAAAGTTTTCCAGGCCAATGCAGTCTTTTCTACTGATTTAAACTCATGGGGGGGAAATTTATTTGCTTCAGTGACCAGATTATTGCCTTTACCCCTATGCCTCATTAAAATGTCTGGATTTGAGTCACACACAGCTGATGAGCCAACATTGATTTTCTCTAGTTTACAACATGAATGAACATTTTTTATTTGGTAACTGATGTATTTTTAAAAGCCTATGGATTGCACAGAGGAACAGGCTTCTCTTAAACTCTCTTCTTAATTTGGATCCACATCTCTAGCATTAACAATTCAGTGCAATTTGTCTTATAACGCTAGGTTGAGATACTTAAAATGCAGGTCTGCAATATATTTAGAAAATCTACTTTGTGACCCAGAATACACACCTGTGAAAGATCAAAGTTACATAGCTTTGCTCATTTTGGTAGCATGATTTAACATGTCAATGGGGATTTTACTTCTACTATTGGATATGCACAGCATGGGGATTGACCAAAAAATTCCGATTTTGAATTCTTTTCCCTGTAATGTGCAGGATCAGTTATTCTGTTTTATGATGTTATCGTACTGTGCATATTCCCATAGTCTCCAGTGGAACACAATGCAATAATGCCAATGTAACAAGTGGAGAGGAATGCCATTTGGGGTTAATAACCATGTCACTCATAACTTTAATTCCAGCCATAGACATAATGGTACAGTGAAATGTAATCTGAACCTAGAGATGAGCCTATGGTTATTTTATTGCTTTGTGGGTTCACTCTGTGTCAACAGAGGCTGGCAGGGAAGGGCAGTACCATAGATCTGGCCTCTTGGCAACAGCATCTGTGCCACATACCATGATGGGGAAGTCAGGGTGGTTCATGTACTCCAATGGGAATGCTGGATTGGTTCTGCCAGTGCACCCTAACCTCCTAACCACCCTGCTCTGCCCTCTCACCATATGCTGCAGCAATACCACTGTTGGGGGGGAGTAGGTTTGTAGCACCACGCCTCCCCACCAGACCATCCTGCTCTGTGTTTCATTCCACTTGAATTCCAGTTTAACTAGAAGTTCTAAATTTCATTACAGAACTAGACCATGCTCACAGTTTACTATTCATTTTCTTCTGTTCATTGGTGTTTGCCCTCTCTCGCTCTCTCTGTTGTAGTATTTTATTAAAATATATGAATGCATCAGTAATATAGATGCATAATGTAATATAGATGTAACAAAAAGTACAAATGAACTAAAGGAACTGAAAGTTATGGCAAACCACACATTCTCTCTGTTGATAATTAGGAAATAAATAACAGAACAATGAAGGACTCTAATGTATTTGTTCCATTTTGGAAACAAAGTCAGGTAACTAGAATGCCAAACACTGGAGAACTTCAAATTAGGAGAATTTTGGAAGCATAATCCTACCTGATCCTAGCCTTGTGCAGTTGCAGATGGGTTGCTTGTCTTCTCAAAGTTGTACTATGGGAAAATTTATTTATAGGCATTCATAGCCTACCCATCACATGTGGTCCCAGGGTGCGTTGATTGCAGTTTAATATAATTAAACCATGTAAAATCTTCCAACCACAAATGGCAGTGCAAAAAGGGGCACCTGGACCTGATGTTAAAATGTATACAGTGACAAGGTCTGACACACTGCAGAAGAGAGGGCATTTCACAGTCTGGGGGCCACCACAGAAAACACCTACTCATGCACTGCCATCCCACAAACTTCACATTGCAGCAGAATGGCAAGCAGGGCCTTCCCCAGTAATCTCAGCACCTTGGCAGGTCTATATGGCAGGAGGCACTCCTTCAGGTATTAGAGATGGAGGTGCAGCTCGAAATGCCATCATCACTCCTTTTAATAGCAGACTCATGTGGTGTGTACAGACAGGATTGGAACCAAAATGGGAGATGGGGAGGAATATCCCATAGAAGACAATGGCTGCCTGGAACCCAGAACAGAAGCACTCCTGTTGGGAGACAATGATACACCCATGTACATGCTCATATCTTATCAGACTCTTTTTTCCCTAGTATCTCTGCCTGTTGTCTTTGTTTTGTCTTTTGGGGGTATGTATTTTAAAAATTGGTTAACATGCACTCAAGTACTGTGGAAGTCTTCAGGTTTCAGCCATCTCTCGTGCACCTCTATAACGTAAATATTTGAGTTGCGGCAAAGGCAACCCCCCCCTTATTATTGCATATGCCTATATATGTACCTGCATGGACACAACATTCCAAGGCATTCCTTCCCATTCATTTCCTTCATAACTCATTGTGTTTGAGTAGCATCTGTTCTATCATAAATCAAACCAGATCCATTCTGAGATGAAATATTCCTTTTTTTTAGAAAGGAAACTGCTATGCTTACTTATTAGCATAGTCACCTTCAGAAGCCTGTGCAATATGGGTCATAGATGAGTAAAGGATAAGACATACAGAGGTAGAAAATAGCCTTCGGCAGTATGCAAAGGGGAGTGTGGCCAGATGCAAAAGAGGACAAGCAACTCCTGATGAAATTTTATTTATTTATTTAAGACAATTATATATCTCTTAATCATTCACATTTTTAAGCAATATAAAAAACATTTTCCTCTTCTACACAACTGTTAAAAGTGCAAGAGCCTTGTGCTCTTGTTTACCAAGTCACCCCTGCAAGGGGACTTAGTTGGTGATCTTTAGTGTGAGAATTGCTGCTGTCTACATATACTGCACAATACTATGCATGTGTCTACCCAGAATAACTCCCACTGAGTTCAATGAGACTTATTCTCAGGTAAGTGGCCATAGGGGTACTGCCACAAACACAAAGTTCCTTATTTTCATTTGTGAAATGTTGTACTGTATACTTTGTTCATATTCCCTGAGGGGAGGCAGTGTTTATCTGTCCTTTTGGCATGGGCATCGCTACAGGTTACCTAGAGATGGAAGGGTGAGTTGGTAAGAAGGTCAGTGCAGTGCAGTTGTTCTGGTGGAGCTAGGGATGGGGTTTGCTGACTAGTTCTGATCTGCTTGAATTCTGAGAATCCGGCTTTCATTGCCGATCTGCCCTTTTTTTTGGTTCCCATTTGCTTTCACGATTGCCAATCCACAGATTTTTTAAAGTGAAAAAATAATGTAAATTTTAATGAAAATGCTTATTCTGTTCTACCTTTTCCCCATTTATTTATCAATTAGGCAGATAATAGCCTAAAATAGGAGGGAAGTTAATGGATGTAAATGGCAATTGTTATCACCTAGACAGCAACTAAGAAAGCATCAACTTAGAGGAAAGCCAGTTATGAAGACAATAATGTAAACTTCAGAGCTGATTTTTCTTTTAAAAAAAAACCATGTCGATGACAACCACGACCTGCCGCAACAAATCAATGCTGGTCTGAAATGACAGCAGATTGTTGGATTATGTTGAAATCCAGTACTAAGTCTGATTTAGTGGATATTCTCCCCTATCCCTAGGTGGAGCCAATCTGATGCTCCCACTAATGCATTCACACCACATCAGCCTCTACATTGCCTCCCCTCTCTCCCTCCTGGTAAGCCAAAGTGATGTCCATACTGGGAGGACAGGTAAGTGTTGTCGCCCCCACCACCCTGGCAAGCCAGCCATTCCTGCTTTTAAGTGAAGACTTAAAACTTTGGGCTGTTGCTTTTGTTAGCCTCCTTGCTGTGGAACAGATGTTTGGATGGGATAAAATATAATAATTTCAAAGTTTAGGGCCTTGGCGGGAAAGATGGCCCTTAAAGGGCTTATGGGAAACAGCTGGTTCTAATTTAGCAGCTGAGCTGAGATCATTAGCCAGGAAATATCCAGAAGGAAAGGAGGTAGACAGCTAGGGGTATGCTTAATTCTCTCTCTCTCTCTCTCTCTCTCTCTCTCTCTCTCTCCCATTATTTTAGCAGATATTTTTCTTTGGAAACTCAACTCTGAAGAGTTAACCCCTAAGGGGACACTCTGTGTGACCCTCTCACAAAGCAGAGGAACTTGTGATGCATGGACAGGAGCTTTTGAGCTGTTTGCATTTATTTTGCTTCTTGTAGCCAGAAATTCAAAGCACTCTGCTGATGCAAAAAGCCAAACAAAAAAACATTGGAATGAGCAAGGCTTCTGCCAGCCCTGCAAAGCTCAACTCAACATGATGTTGCTTGCTGGTTCATTAGAGGGTTAAATCAGCCATCTGCACCTACTTCATTTCCCCTGCCCCACTTTCCTATGCTTTGCAGAACAGTTTTGGTAGGGTTTGAATAGTATCTGATAACCATACAAAAAGCACAAAACGTAACAAATGATGACACTTATGGAAGCTTCCCCATATGGGTAAAAAAAAATCCTCTATAAAGTGAAAAAGACACATGAAGATTCCTTTTATCTGTTTGCTTTTCATTTTTCCTTGATGAAATACACTTAATGAACTGTTTAATGCTGATGAGAGAGAGAGAACCAATTTAATTAGCTACCCTATCAGCACTGCACTTACAAAACCTTCCCTCTTGTAATTTGTAATCACTTCTGTGATTGTCTCCAAAGAAAGCACACTGTCATCCTTTCTTGGCTAACCTTTCTTGTCTGCTTCATCATGGACCAGTTATTTCTCATCATTCAACGTACAAATGGAGCATAATACCACTTCTGCTGCCTCATGCAACTTGTTTAAAAGCATGTTGTATAGCTGAATATAAACTTATAGCCCATGAGAATTGTCCTGTGGTGTCTAATTTAGCACTCTATTTCTACCACTAACCAGCTAGGAAGCTCACAGCAGGTCACAGGATGATAGCAATGTCCTCTTGTTTTCCTCAAGCATATACAAGTGGTACACTGCCTCTCAACTTGGAGGCTCTATTTGACTTGCCATGGCCAGTATTCATAGACATTTTTTTAAACTAGTATCCATTAGCATATGTCAGAGTAATAGGTTAATTATGTGTTGTGTGAAGAAACACTTCCTTCTGTCCTTCATCTACTCCCAGTCATGTCCCACATTCTAACAAAATGAGTTTAAAATGTTCCCCATTTACTCCCATGACACCAACCATAATCTTGTACAATGTCATATCCCCAGGTTTATGGTCAGTGTTGCAGGACTAAGGTTATTCCGTTTCTAAACTAAACAGCCCAGCCTCTTAATTTTTATTTGTTTTAACATTTGTACCACGTCTTTCTGTTTTATCAATGGACCTCTAGTTATTCCTCAAAAGGAAGATGCTCTCCTTTCACTCCCACCAGCATTTTTGCAACAGATTTTTGCAACAGGTTTTTGCTTACAGGTCTGAATTAAATGCTAAGATTCAGGGTTCTCTATGAGCCTGAAACTTCAGGGTCCCGACAGGCCTGCAATTCAATGCTTAATTCTTTATGATTATAAAACATATACCTTCTTAATATCTATATTATATATGTATGGATATATACAATTCCCCATTATCCCCCCTAGAGAAATTCTGTGGAATGTTCACCCCCAATATCTTTGCCCATCCAATAAATGCATTGGATAATTTCAAAAGGCCATTTTGCACAGAGCCCTGGGATAGATTGACCCTTGCCTTCATGCAAAAGAGCTCTCTGCTCTGTTCTTAAGTTAGATGGGGATGGCAAGAACTGTAAGCAACATTCCAAAAGCAGGCACATTAAATATTAATGTAATTGCATTGTGATTCTTGCTGTTGTATTGGCTAATGCAGGAGTTGCCAACCTTTTTAGAGCAGTGGGCAATTTCAATTTTTGAGAAAGTGCTGTGGGTGCCAGTTGCAAAATGGCTTCCGTGGGATAACACAAAATGGCTGTGCTGTGAGGGCATGGTAGAACATAAAATTAGGGAGAGTTCCATCATTGTTGCTCCCCCCCCCAAGCTCATGCTACCATGAGAAGTCGGTTATGTCTTGCTGGTCTTGATTTGTGGAGAGCACACAATATTGATGTCTCTGTCTCTCTCACACACACACACTCATACGCATATACACACACTGATGATGTTGCTGTTTGATATCAACATGGAACATTTCTCAGTATTAAGAAAAATATGCATAGTGTTTACACTGCTCTCTCTCTCTCACACACACACACACACTTCACATACGTACTGCTATACATTATCTCTCCCTCTCACATACACATAGACCACACATTTATCCATACCCCCTCTGCATTGTGAGAGCAGGGGCACAGGATATAAATTCAGAAGAGCAAAATTACCACAGGCCAAACCACAAGTGCCAAAGACACTTGAAGAGAGACACTGCTTACAAGTGCCTGTACTCTAATGCTAGGAGCCTGCGAACCAAGATGGGAGAACTGGAGTGCTTGGTCTTAGAGGAGAGCATTGATATAGTGAGCATAACGGAGACCTGGTGGAATGGAGAAAACCGGTGGGATACGGTTATCCCTGGATATAAACTATATCGGAAGGACAGGGAAGGACGTATTGGTGGCGGAGTCGCTCTATATGTGAAAGAAGGCATTGAATCCAGCAAGCTCGAAACCCAAAAAGAGACAGATTCCTCCACAGAATTGTTGTGGGTGGTGATACCATGCCCCAGGAGGGACTTAATACTGGGAACGATCTATCGTCCCCCTGATCAAAATGCTCAGGGAGAACTGGAGATGAGATATGAAATTGAGGAAGCATCCAAACTAGGAAATGTGGTAGTAATGGGTGACTTCAACTACCCGGACATAGACTGGCCGCATATGTGTTCCAGTCATGACAAAGAAGCAAAGTTTCTAGATATTCTAAATGACTATTCCCTAGACCAGTTGGTCATGGAACCGACCAGAGGGACGGCAACCCTGGACTTAATCCTCAGTGGGGACCGGGACCTGGTGCGAGATGTAAGTGTTGTTGAACCGATTGGGAGCAGTGACCACAGTGCTATTAAATTAAACATACATGTAAATGGCCAATTGCCAAGAAAATCCAACATGGTCACATTTGACTTCAAAAGAGGAAACTTCACAAAAATGAGGGGAATGGTAAAAAGAAAGCTGAAAAACAAAGTCCAGAGGGTCACATCACTCGAAAATGCTTGGAAGTTGTTTAAAAACACTATATTAGAAGCTCAACTGGAGTGCATACCGCAGATCAGAAAAGGTACCGCCAGGGCCAAGAAGATGCCAGCATGGTTAATGAGCAAAGTCAAGGAAGCTCTTAGAGGCAAAAAGTCTTCCTTCAGAAAATGGAAGTCTTGTCCGAATGAAGAAAATAAAAAAGAACACAAACTCTGGCAAAAGAAATGCAAGAAGACAATAAGGGATGCTAAAAAAGAATTTGAGGAGCACATTGCTAAGAACATAAAAACCAACAACAAAAAATTCTATAAATACATTCAAAGCAGGAGACCATCTAGGGAGACGATTGGACCCTTGGATGATAAGGGAGTCAAAGGTGTACTAAAGAACGATAAGGAGATTGCAGAGAAGCTAAATGAATTCTTTGCATCTGTCTTCACAGTGGAAGATATAGGGCAGATCCCTGAACCTGAAGTAACATTTTCAGGAAGGGATTCTGAGGAACTGAGACAAATAGTGGTAACGAGAGAGGAAGTTCTAAGCTTAATGGACAATATAAAAACTGACAAATCACCGGGCCCGGATGGCATCCACCCGAGAGTTCTCAAAGAACTCAAATGTGAAATTGCTGATCTGCTAACTAAAATATGTAACTTGTCCCTCGGGTCCTCCTCCGTGCCTGAGGACTGGAAAGTGGCAAATGTAACGCCAATCTTCAAAAAGGGATCCAGAGGGGATCCCGGAAATTACAGGCCAGTTAGCTTAACTTCTGTCCCTGGAAAACTGGTAGAAAGTATGATTAAAGCTAGATTAACTAAGCACATAGAAGAACAAGCCTTGCTGAAGCAGAGCCAGCATGGCTTCTGCAAGGGAAAGTCCTGTCTCAGTAACCTATTAGAATTCTTTGAGAATGTCAACAAGCATATAGATAGAGGTGATCCAGTGGACATAGTGTACTTAGACTTTCAAAAAGCGTTTGACAAGGTACCTCACCAAAGACTTCTGAGGAAGCTTAGCAGTCATGGAGTAAGAGGAGAGGTCCGCTTGTGGATAAGGAATTGGTTAAGAAGCAGAAAGCAGAGAGTAGGAATCAACGGACAGTTCTCCTAATGGAGGGCTGTAGAAAGTGGAGTCCCTCAAGGATCGGTATTGGGACCTGTACTTTTCAACTTGTTCATTAATGACCTAGAATTAGGAGTGAGCAGTGAAGTGGCCAAGTTTGCTGACAACACTAAATTGTTCAGGGTTGTTAAAACATAAAGGGATTGTGAAGAGCTCCAAAAAGATCTCTCCAAACTGAGTGAATGGGCAGAAAAATGGCAAATGCAATACAATATAAACAAGTGTAAAATTATGCATATTGGAGCAAAAAATCTGAATTTCACATATACGCTCATGGGGTCTGAACTGACGGTGTCTGACCAGGAGAGAGACCTCGGGGTTGTAGTGGACAGCACAATGAAAATGTCGACCCAGTGTGCGGCAGCTGTGAAAAAGGCAAATTCCATGCTAGCAATAATTAGGAAAGGTATTGAAAATAAAACAGCCGATATCATAATGCCGTTGTATAAATCTATGGTGCGGCCGCATTTGGAATACTGTGTACAGTTCTGGTCGCCTCATCTCAAAAAGGATATTATAGAGTTGGAAAAGGTTCAGAAGAGGGCAACCAGAATGATCAAGGGGATGGAGCGACTCCCTTACGAGGAAAGGTTGCAGCATTTGGGGCTTTTTAGTTTAGAGAAAAGGTGGGTCAGAGGAGACATGATAGAAGTGTATAAAATTATGCATGGCATTGAGAAAGTGGATAGAGAAAAGTTCTCCTTCTCTCATAATACTAGAACTCGTGGACATTCAAAGAAGCTGAATGTTGGAAGATTCAGGACAGACAAAAGGAAGTACTTCTTTACTCAGCGCATAGTTAAACTATGGAATTTGCTCCCACAAGAGGCAGTAATGGCCACCAGCTTGGACGGCTTTAAAAGAAGATTAGACAAATTCATGGAGGACAGGGCTATCAATGGCTACTAGCCGTGATGGCTGTGCTGTGCCACCCTAGTCAGAGGCAGCATGCTTCTGAAAACCAGTTGCCGGAAGCCTCAGGAGGGGAGAGTGTTCTTGCACTCGGGTCCTGCTTGCGGGCTTCCCCCAGACACCTGGCTGGCCACTGTGAGAACAGGATGCTGGACTAGATGGGCCACTGGCCTGATCCAGCAGGTTCTTCTTATGTTCTTATGTTCTTATGGGATGAAGCAAATGTCCACCGCCAGCTGTGAATGGCCAACAGGCAACAAACAAGCAAACAGGATATGTGAGCAGGGAAGCCATCTTTGGCAGTTGTTGTTGGCTCATGTTTAAGCTGAGCCGTTCCCCATGTTGGGAATGGGTTAAAAAAGTATCTAATTAGTCAAGGACACACAGCTGCAACTGATCTAAGGTGCTGGCTATAAATTAGAAGCTAAGAGAGCCAGGCTGTGTGGGGGGATAGTAGGAGCATGTAATGTTGGTGAATGTATTTGTTAACTGCACGTTGATAAAGATTTCTGTTACTGGCACGAAGCTGGACTGTGTCGGAGTTCTTCATTCCTGTTTGCTGCCTTACTGGAACTGTGTTGGCTGTAAACCTCTGTGTCCTGTGCAGCAAGCTAATTCTGCCTTGCCTGTGCAGACTAGAGCTCAACAAAAGGTTATGGGCCCAGTCATTGCAGCTGACACAACGATCCTGTGAGGTTGTGCAACAGGCAGAGAATTAGAAAGTGCAAAAGAACTGAACAGCCAAGAAGGGTGAAAAGGATGGCAGCGTTTGGAAGTGCGTCTTATCCCTTGGAAAGGCTGGGGAGCACCAACTACTCCTACTGGAAGATAAAGACTGAAATGCTGCTGGTGAAGGAGGGTGTCTGGCACACTGTTGCAGAAGACCCCCCAGCAGCCCCACCGGCAGAGTGGATAAGAGCAGCAGAGAAAGCTAAAGCTCTGCTTATCCTAGCTCTGGAGAATGAACAGTTAATACATGTCAGTGGCTTAAACACAGCAAAGGAAGTTTGGAATGTTTTACGTGCTGTACATGTGAGAAGAACTGCAGGCTCTAAAGTTTTACTTGCTAAAAGACTGTACCAGACCCGTTACAAAGAGGGAGAGTCCATGCAGAGGCATTTACAGAACTTACAACGTTTGTTTGCCGACCTGCACGAAATGGACATGCAGCATACACAGGAACAGATGGCATATATAACGCTGTCTACTCTAAATGATTCCTGGGAAGGAGTGATAAGTGCGTTAGAAAGTCTTCCGGACGCAGACCTCAGTATGACATACATCACAAACAAACTACTTCAAGAAGCAGAACGCCGACAAGAGAAAAGTAAACAGCAACAAAGAAAACCCGGAGCGGAATGCGCAAGGACCGAAGGCGTATGGAGTGAAACGTTGCTACAGATGTGGCTCCACAACTCATCTACGCAGTCAATGCCAGGCAGAGACGAAAAGAAGATTGCAACAAAGCGAGAAAGACCCGTTTAAAGTGCATGTCGTGGGCACTAAAGACAAGGACAATGAACTGCATAACACATTCTGGGCTGTCGACTCGGGAGCAAGTCATTTTCTAGTAAATAATGAAAAACAGTTTAAAATCCTGACCCCAACAAAGAACCAGAAAGTTTATTTGGCGGATGGAAGCTGTCGCGAAGTAAAAGGGGTAGGAGTAATATATTTAAAATGTTTAAAAACGCTAGTTACAAATGTGCTTTATGTTCCCAGTATGGACAGAAATATTATGTCAGTAGCCAAGTTAAATGCTATGAATTATGTTGTTAACTTTGACAAAGGGAAATGCACAATAGCTAAAGGGAATAAGATTTGTGTGATAGGAAAGTTCAAAGAAGCCTTGTTCATAGTAAATGATGAAGCCCCACAATGTGTAAACACAGTAAGAAACAAACAAAAGCATGAAAAATGTATACATTTGTATCATAGAAGATTGGGACATGTAAGTTATGCTACTCTACTAAAAACAATGAATCATAGTGCAGACTTACAGTTTAAACCTTGTAAGCAGTATGAGGACTGTGATGTTTGCAGTGAATGGAAATCAACTGCAGCTCCCATACACAAAGAAAGGCTAATTAGCACTCAAAGGCCATTTCAGTTAATCCACATGGATCTGGCCAGTCCCTTTAAACAGTCAAAAGGAAATGCAAAATTTTATTTTGTGTTGGTCGAAGACTATTCAAGATACGCTTTTGTTTACCTATTGAATAACAAAGCACAAGCCGCTGGGAAGTTACAGCATTTTGTGGAATGGGTAGAGGCGAGATTCAAAACCAGGATAGCTACACTCAGGTCGGATAGAGGAGGGGAATTTCTCTCCTCAACTCTGCAAAAATATCTGTACAGAAAAGGAATAAAACACAAATTAACAGCTCCTTTTGCGCCATATCAGGATGGTGTTGCAGAGAGATATCATAGATTTTTACAGGACACTGTGAGAGCAATGTTAGCAGACTCTAAACTTACCCGGGATTTCTGGGGTGAATGTGCAATTTATGCAAATTTTCTGTTGAACAGGGTATATAAAAGTACTGTGGATTGTACACCTTATCAAAATATGTTTAACAGAAAGCCTTATCTCAATCATGCAAAGAAATTTGGAGCAATATGTTGGGCACATATTCCCAAGCCTCAACGTAAAGGCAAACAAGGTCCGAGAGCGTTAAAGGGTTACTATCTCGGCTTTGAGGGTGCATATCACAGAGTCTGGTTAATGAAAGAAAAACATTTACATGTGTGTAGAAGTGTTAAAACACAGGAGCAAGACTGGGAAGACAGTACACAACATGTAGAAATAAACATAGATAGCACACAAGATGAGCAACAGGAAATAAACGTTAAACCTGATCCCCAGGAAGAGAGGGGAGGGGGAATTGTAGACACTGCAGAAACTGAAGTTAAACAAGAGGCAGAGGAAAGAACAGAGGAATGTCAGAATATTAAAGAGATAGAACAAAACATTGCACAGACAGAGAGTCCAGAAGTACCGATAGTAGAACCTACACCCATACCAAGGAGATCAAAAAGAGCAAATCTGGGGCAACCTCCAGAAAGATTTAAAGTGACGACTGTAAAAGTAAAACAGGAACACAAAACACCAGCAAAGTGTCAGAATGAGGAAGATGACTGGACCGAGCAGGATTTTCAAGAATGGTTTGCAATGCTGGATGGGGGTAGAGATTGGCGAGATAAGTTACATAACATAAATGCTGACCAAGACATGTAATAAACTGACATTAATGTTTAATGAATGAATAATTGAATGAATATCAAATATGAAAATGTAACTCAAATGGAACTGAGACTGTATGTATACAACTGTATTAAGTATGTGTTCTAAAACTAAATGTAAATGTAAAATGAAATGTAAAACAAAATTATGTAAAAATGTAAAACAAGAATTGCGGAGCAACAGCAACACCCAACATGTGGGATGAGGTGGGGGCTGTTGGCTCATGTTTAAGCTGAGCCGTTCCCCATGTTGGGAATGGGTTAAAAAAGTATCTAATTAGTCAAGGACACACAGCTGCAACTGATCTAAGGTGCTGGCTATAAATTAGAAGCTAAGAGAGCCAGGCTGTGTGGGGGGGATAGTAGGAGCATGTAATGTTGGTGAATGTATTTGTATTTGTTAACTGCATGTTGATAAAGATTTCTGTTACTGGCACGAAGCTGGACTGTGTTGGAGTTCTTCATTCCTGTTTGCTGCCTTACTGGAACTGTGTTGGCTGTAAACCTCTGTGTCCTGTGCAGCAAGCTAATTCTGCCTTGCCTGTGCAGACTAGAGCTCAACAGTTGTCCCCCTCCCTAAATAACCAGAATGAAAAGGGACAGCAGGGCCTTCTAGCTCCAGCAAAAGCTCTGAATTGTCCTGCCATTCCCCCTGCTGCCGCCACCCCCCAAACACCCTTCTGGAATCACCAATGCCTATTAGCAATCTTCAGGAAGCATGAGCATGCTGTTCAGGGAAGGGCTATTGTTATAGTGGTAGGATAGGGAAATAACCCTCTCTGAAATTCTGGAGAGCCATGGCCACTCATTGGAGATATTATTGAGCTAGCTAGGCCAATGGTCTGACTTGGAATAAGGCAGATTTCTTTTTTCCTATGGTAAGAAAAAAGGACTTCATGTGCATTTAGTTGAACATCTTCAAGAAGCCCATGACTCTTTTTGTGATGGTACTCACTGGTATGGATACTGGCACTTTTTTTTGCCTGTCCATGGCAACTATTTTATGTTGGTACCCAGAGCACTTTGCTCAAGGTATGAGTACTGGCACCTCATTTTTAAAACAAAACTCCAAAAAACTATTTATGTATGGATTCCTCTGCATGATCTGTAGAGTCTCATGCATTTATAGTAGACTGTGCATTAGCTTCTGTTGATGTTTAATGGAATGCATGTGAGTCAGTGGCAGGGAAGTGCTAGAATTCTTCCCAATTTGGATCCGGCACTGGATTTTCCATTAATTTGCTTATTCTCTATCTTTGCAGATCAAATTTTTATGTAGCACGTTTCTGTGGCTATTTTCAAAAATGGATTTAAAAAGTCCTCTAAAATATTTGTATTAAGAACAATAATTTTATCAATATTTCATCTATCAATATTTCATATTATTTATTGATATTTCCTTTAAAATTATTGATATTTATTTTAAAAGTATCAATATTAAAATCAATATTTTTTGTGAGGGAAAAAACAGGTTGGTAAAAGCAGCAGCTAGTTTACAAATAATGAACTCAAATTGCTATGAGACCAGCCAATGGTTTCCATCCCTAGTCAGTGGTGGGGTCTGGTGCTGAGATCCCCCACTCCCCTCTATGCATTCATTCACCATCACTATGGGCCGGTTCACATGGTGATTTAATGTGAGATGGGTTCTGCTTGCATGCCCATTTAATTTGCAGGGATCACATGATGTAGGAGGCAAGGGGAAGGCATCCCACTGCTTTTAGCTTTTAATCCACCTCAAATCAATCCAATTTTAATCCAAAAAGGGAAGGAAAAACCATCTGTGCTTCGTATCTCTAAGGGCTTGTAGATTCTTAGCTCTGATGCTTTTGTGAGTCCACACCCACTCCCTCCTCCTCCCTTTGTTATGTCATTTCCTATTGGCTCCTGTTCTACAAGGTGGCTACAAACAGTGCTTTTTTTTCTTTCCCTCCCTAACTTGTGCAAAAAAGCATAACATTGTTCAGACAAATATTTGTATTTCTGCTGGATTCTGAAAATAAAAATAATCAAATTTGAGGATTTTTTCTTTTTTTATGAAACTTACACTGGAACAAACTGAGCATGCTCAGTTGCCAAGGTAACCAGAGGAAGTGATAGTTTGACCTTAAGAGGCCATGGTCATTAACATGCTGTGTGATTGACTCTTTCCCTTCAGTTTGAACAGAAAACAGTGATTGGAAGGTAGGAAGTGTGGTCTTTAAACTCCCATCACGATGGAAAAAGCGTCGTCTTTATAACAGAGTTGAGCTCTGTGACGATCCCACCTTTGGCTCCACCTGTCAGGTTCCCACCTGCTTGTGGCTACCGCCTTTCACTAGGCACCACCTCAGGACACCACCAGTCAGGATCGTCATTTTTATTTTTTCTCACTCCGCTCTAGCACAGATCTCTCAAGATCCCACTGCTAGGCAGCACCACCAGCCACTCCCTGTAAACAATACTGCTAGAGACTTCGCCTTAGTCTCCCTATGGCTTATTGTTACTTTGTGTCTGGGTGCCCTTGCTGTCCACCCCCCCCCGTATCTTTGTCTATAAAGCATACAATCCTGGGTTGCTCTGGACACTTGACGATGTTAAACTTTCTTCCTTCATCGCTGCCACCATTAAATACAGTTTCCCTTCAGCCTTGGTAATTACCCTGCCCTCCCTTCTGGTCTGTATATCCCCAGCCAAGGATCAGGCTTTTGGTAAACCAATAAAAGTATTTATTTGATAACACTAGGAAATAACAAGATTACTTTAGGAATGTTTAACAAGCGTATGGTTTCATACAGTGTCACTCTCATGTTTCCAGTTATATATATTCTGTCCAAATATCAGCCTAATAGAACCCAAACCTCCCTCAGAACTCTGTCAACTCAATCCCAACTGCCTCCCACTTCAACTCCTTTCCAATCACTCTCCTCTCAACTCCCCCCAACCAACCTCCCCAACTCAACTGTCAACCTCTCATTTATACCTTCAGCCATTCAAAACACTCAGCCAATCATCATCCAACATTCTCCTGCATTCTAGCTCATGTACTCCCCCTTCTTACTCAATTCACTTACCATATATCCCTATATAAACCCGCACTTACCATATTTATAGTTTTTAACATATAAGGACATCACAAGCTCCCATGAGAATGAGCCTTATATCATCTGAAGACTGTTTTAGTGGTGAGTTTATGGCACCTAGGAATGCCTTTTATTGACGTCAACCTTTCCTAAATCACTTAGATTCAGTCACTCATGCCCTAGTCATATTCATCCTAGATTACTGTGATGCACTCTTAATAGTCCAAAATGCAACTACCATGGTTTTAACTGGGGTGTGTGGATTGAGTCATATAACTCTGGTGTTATGTCATCTTCATGGGTTGTCAATTTGTTTCTAGAGTCAGTTCAAAATAGTGCAGTGTTTCTTTAAAGCCCAATCTATCTGAATACCTTGTGAATCAACTATTGAGGTCAATATCTGAGGCCTTCTTCCATGTCCCCTCCCCTCCAAAGTCAGATGGGCATGAGGGAGAGGGCCCCCTCTGTTGTGCCATCAAGATCATAGAACATCCTCCAGAGTCCTTTTTGTTGCTGCGCTATCCTCTGAATCCGGGGTCATGGTTAAGGTCACTCCTCACCAGCCAAAAGCTGGTGTAACCAAGTAAACCTTGGCTACAGTTCGTGATTAGTAACTTAACTATAAGTCCTGATTCAAATGACAGAGTAAATCCAACCTCGGCTTAGCTCAGCACAGCAGCAAAAAGGACCAGGCAGGAGCAAAGCAGCTGAAAACTCCTCTGCAGGTGCTTGTAGTACTATTTTTCCAAGATTTGGCTTAGCGTGTCGTGCAAATGAGACCAGTAACAACATATTTATTCCAGTGGGATTTTGATATGCTCATTAGTTGTTTAAATGCTGCTTGCTGAGGCTGACATCTGTGCTTTTTAAACTTATTATTGCTTGATGTTTTAAATTGTTGGGGGGCTTTTCCAATGTTTAGCGTGCTCTTATTATTGTTTTGATATGATATATAATCTTAGCAACTTTGAATATTTTTAAATAGAAAGGTAGGATAAAAGTACTTTGCGATAAAATAAAATAAATTACCCTGAGATTGTGATCCAAAGGGACACGCATGTGACCCCACTTCATGTGAATTTTTGACAGTTTCTTTCATGGATGTTGCAACAACATCACCTTCAAACTGCTTTTGATATTTCCTGAATTCAAAAAGCAGTTCAAGGATTTGATGCAAAGGAATATTGAAAGAAAATCCAACTATTTATTTTATCTGTGTATGTCACTAAAGCAATCTTTACATTGCTGTTGGGCCTAACTGCTTTTTGAACATGGGGAATTCTTTAATACCCCCCCCCGATCATAGTCATTACTTTTTTAGGTTTCTTTTGAAGCGAACGTTTATAGACTGACACAAACATTTCTCTTAACAACTTCGGCTATACTTTTCTTTGATAGCATATAGGGCAGCCTTCCCCAACCCAATGCCATCCAGATGTTTTGGACTACAACTCCATCAGCCCAGTCAGCACAACCATCAAGAATCCATTGCTGTGTTGGTTAACATTCAATCACCTACTAGCTAAACTGCAAGATGCCCATCATAAATATTACAGGAGAGCACTTGTTCATTCATTCAGATGCTACAGTCTCATGCTAGACTTCACTTACTATGCTGTAAAGTTGGGAATTTTAAAAATATGAAGTAATTAATGTTGTTGCAAGAGCATAACAAAACTGGAACAGGCCCCAAATGCCTTGACATGTTGAAAAACATATGTTCTGCACATAGAGTAATATAACTCAAATAGAAAGCCTCTGGGCAGGGTCAAGGATATGATCTGCTCAGACGTTGATTTCATGAGCTTAATTTATTTTAATGAGCAAACCAGTTTTGTCTGGGAAGTGTCAGACGAGAACTCATAATTATGAAAACTCCTCTGTTCATCATTATGAGGAATATATCACATTTACTTTCATTCTTAAAAAGACTGACTGTTTCCCATCTATTGGTTTTGCCAAATTATATCTCTGTGTGGTTCTTAATCCCCTTTGAGCTTGCCAACACTTGAAGAGCAGGTGGAATACTGCCCAGTAACAGGATGTCTCACCACAAAGGATGCTGAGAAGGCTGTGTCACTGTAAGTATTGTCCTCTATAGGGAGTAGTTACCAGCTTCCAAAGGCATTTTCCCATGGAGGAAAATGTGCTATGTCATCAACGCTGAGCTATTTGTTGTAGAGCCTGAACTAGTTAATGTATTAGAGCATATTTGCTCCAGGTAGAAAAGAATAAGATAAAACAGTAGATCTAAAAATCTTATGGCTTTTCACCTAAATTTTTATCTGTAGCTCAAAATTTCCTGTAAGTTCAGTATATCATACTTATACCAAGTCCTTTAAGTAGAGGACTTTTAGTAGAGCATTAAAAGGCCAAAAATGTAGAAGAAGAAGGGCTAAAACTCAGTGATAGAGCATCTCCCTTGCATCCAGAAGGTCCCAGGTCCAGTTCGTGGCATCTCCAGGTAGGGCTGGGAGAGACTCCGTCTGAAATCCTGGAGAGCTACTGCCAGTCAGTGTAGACAATACTGAGCTAGACAGACCAATGGTCTGACTCAGACTTTGAATTAATGGATAACATATGAAACTGATTATTGGCTATTTCATTTTTCTATTGAGAAAAGTTCTACGCCTGCAACAGGGATGAAGACGGGAACCCACTGGCAGCCCATACATCTGAGGCATGATGTCAGTCCAGAGACAGCAGTAAGCAAGGGGAGAAAACAGAAGGTGATCAGTGCCACTGGATAAAAGACAGCAAGAAAAGTGCTGGTTTTGTATATCAGAGAGCCCAGCTGGGGTTCACTAAGCCAGCTGGTAAGTAAGCATTTAATTCCATTTCCTCACTGACTCATATATTTTCTCTGTTGTCTTGGCTCCTTGACAGATTGATTAGCAGACAGTGTTTTTATTTTGATCTTAAATAAATTCAGAGGAATTAAAATAATGAGCACAGTTATTTTGTGTTTCTTTTTAAATTGTTTAGTAATTAAGTTTTATTTTCTCTGGGTTGGATTAATGTGTGCTCCCTTGCTGTTAATGTTAATGCAGATTAAATATCCATGGAACTGGGTAGGTATTTTTAGAATGGCCCTGATGTAACTAAGGCTAGAATGAGGGAGCTTTGTGCTGAATATCACTTTGTGCTATGCACTTTCTGCAATGTAATTATACAGCCATGAGAGTGGCTGTATACTATAGCCAGCGTGGATTTTTCACATTCCGCAATGTTAAATTGAAAATACCCCCATGCCATTCTGATGCTTCCCATAAGCTCATTTCAAAACAAAACCTTACAAAACTTATAGTCCTGAGCTCAGAAACACTTGCTTAACAACCCACTCAATTTTCATAGTGATACACAAAACAGTCAGAGAGAATCGAGAGTTAAGTCTAAAAAGTCACCTTTCTCATTATCTGTTGAAATTCATTAAAAATCAGCCATGTTCACAGAGTACCTGTAATCCTATTACTGACCTTGCTGATTTTTAATTAATTTAAGAAATTTTGGCTTTAACTCAATGATAATGTCAGGCATGCTCAGTAAGAACCAACTGTCAAGTGTTCTAAAAGCCAGACTTACAGCTGCTGCGCTTGCCTAATCAGGGGGCCACACCCACACCAGACTTTGATTTCACGTCAGACAGTCATGGCTTCCCCAAAGAATCCTGGGAAGTGTAGTTTGTGAAGGGTGCTGAGAGGACACTCCTATTCCACTGACAGAGCTCCAGTGGCTAGATTGGTTGAATAGTCAGTCACTTTAATTGAAGGTTGTGATGTCCCTGTGTATATATGACTGTAAATATGGTAAGTGCGCATTTATTAGAGTGTATATGGTAAGTGGACTGAGTGAGGGTGGAGTACATGGGCTGGAATGCTGGAGAATGTTGTATTATGATTGGCTGAGCGTTTGAGTGTCTGAAGGTATAAATGAGAGGATAACAGTTGAGAAACAGTTGTGTTGGTTGAGGCGGTTGGTTGATGAGGGAGGCTTTTGTGGGTTGGATTGGATTTAGACGGGTTGTGAGGCAGGTTATTGACGGCTACAAACATAAAGAGTAATGCATCTGATGAAACCATATGCTTGTTAAATTATACCTTTAAGTAATCTTGTTATTCCTGTGTATATAAATAAATATTTCTTGGTTTACCTAACGTCTGATCCTTGGCTGGGTTACACAGTCCAGAAGGGTGGGCAGGGCATATACCAAGGTGGGGAAACAGTATCAATGGTGGCAGTGGTGAAGAGATAGTGTAACATCATCAAGTATCTAGAGCAACCAGGGCTGTATTCTTTATAGGCACAAAGATACCAGGGGGGGTTGTGGCCTGCAGGTGCACCCAGACACAAAGTAGCAATAAGCCAAGAGGAGACTAAGGCAGAGTCTCAAGGCAATATTGTTTTACAGGAAGGTCTGGTGGTGCTGCCTAGCAGTGGGATCTTGAGATATCTTTGCTAGAGCCGGTGAGAGAACCATTTTAAAAACCAGGACCCTGAGGTGGGACCGTGACGAGGTGTTAGCCACAGGCAGAATTCTAGCAGGTGGTGGCCTGTGGTGGGATCCTGACAGGTAGGAACCTGACAAAGTGGTGAAAGCAGGAGCAAGCCTGACAAAGGTCTGTGAGGGGAACAGGGCATCTCCTAGCAACTCTCAGCACCCTTCACTAACTACACTTCCCAGGATTCTTTGAGAGAAGCCATGACTGTCTAAAGAGAAATAAAGGCGTGGTGTGGATTTGGCCAGAGACAGCTTTGGTTTAAATTTGGGTGGGAGGCTACATGTGCCTGTTGTAGAATAAAAAGGTGGGGAAAACGCTGAAACTGAACTGAAACAGTATGCAAATGATCAAACCCTCCCTCCCTTCTCCTCCCTTTTGCCCCTTCCCTCACGCTTCCTTTGCCCTTCCTTCCTGCTCCCCTGGTGCATTCAGGATATCTGCCCAATTTCCCTGCTTTTTAAAGTTGGATAGAAATATCTGTGGGCTATAGGTTTGTTCTTAAATCACAAGGGTTTTTGTTGCCTATTAATGTTTATATAATTATTAATGTTTATATGTTTATATTAATGTTTAAGCCACCTATCACCAATCCAGGGTCTCATCCTTGTCACTCCAAATGCTGTATCACCTGTGTGTACCTCAGGGAGACAGCCACTTTTACAAGCACTAGGAGAGGCAGGAGATATTACATCAAACAGAACATCACCTGCAGGTCCTGCAATATAGTTTACATCATCGAGTGCAAAAGACCAGGATGTCATATCCAATACGTAGGAAAGACCACAACTGACCTACGCACGTGCTTCAGGAACCACAAGTCAGCAATCTTGACAAAAAAAGTGGAGCAACCAGTTGCAAAGCATTTTAACATCGAGGGTCACAGCCTGTTAGACTTTTCCATAACAGCGATAGAGATGCCAACAGATCCAGCAGCATTGACTAAAGGGGAGAACTTTTGGATTTACTCTCTGGACACATTGGCACCACACGGCCTGAGCCTGGAGGACAGTACCACCACTACTTAGCTTCTGGAAATGAAGCCCCTCTGAGTATTCCATCCTCAAAGCTCTATAACTGCCACCTTGATAACAGCATTAGTACGTTGGCAGCTGATGAAGGAGGAAGCTGAAACGTTTTGTTAATACAATAAAAACCTCTGTTTGGTTAATCACAATTACATTCACACACACACACACACACACAGACACAGACAGACACACACACACACACAAAATGAAGTTCTGCATAAGAACATAATCCAAAACATCCTTCTCTGCAGTATTCCTGCTTGTCACAGCTTGGGTTAGAAGCCAGAAATGACACCCTAGACTTCAGGATTAGGGGTGTGGAAAACCCTGCCAACTGACAAAATATTGCTAGCTTTATTTTTATTTACTTTGAAATTCCTCAGATGTCTTTGATTCTTTCAGCAGGGCTCCAAATCTACCTCTAGGTCTTGTTTTAGGCTGAAATTGGTGACAATTCTTCTCCCAGATGTTATCCACTGTGGGAAACATTTTGTCACCCACTTTGGACTCCCATTCATTAGGATATTCAAGGTTGGTGAAATACCAGCAACACCACCCACATTAATGCTATGTGGGTCCAAGGTAAAGATGTGCACAAGGCTGATGAGAAACTTTGTTAGTCCTACTACTGCAGCTTTCATTACTTACTTTGAAATCTTGGAGTGTTTAGGTGAGCATAAAACTCCAGATTTGCTTCAAATATTATTGTAGGCAAAAATAAGCAGCAGCTCTACCCTGGATCCATTTTCCTGTCATTGGCAACTCTGTCTTTCTTCCTGTAACATTACAGGAACATTACATTAAAGGTGACATACTTAAGTTTAATCTTCTCAACAGTTTCAAAATAAGAATAGGCTATAAGATGGCAACTTGTTCAACATCGCCCTGTGAGCTTCACAGTTGAGGTGGGAATCTCTTGTACAGCACTTTGAACATATTGTTGTGAGTTTGGGGGTTGGAATGGATGGTTCCTGTGGGTCCCCTTCCATCTTCTGATTTGGAACCCTGTTCCTTGGGGTGAGGGGCTGGCTCTGCTGGCCAGATGAGTTTCTTTTGTTAAGCTAATAGAGTGGCCAGGTTGTTAATGGGTCTATCAGGTGCCCAGCAACTGGTGAATGGGCCAGGAAGATCCCTTTTGTCATTGAAACTCTGCAGGAAAGCCTTCTCCCCCTTCTGATGGCTAGGAGATGTTTGTGTTTTTAGTGTGTGTCTAGAGAGAGGCTGGGAACTGGAGGCAGGCAGAGAGGCTGTCATTCTACACCATGGCTTTAGGATGCCTCCTGTAACCCTGATGGAAAAACTGGATATTGGACTGCTGATGCCTTGAACCCCTCCATCCTAAGTTCAGGTTGGAATGTGTGTAAATAAATAAAATATATTCCATAAAGCCACCACAGTCTCCGCTGACCTTCTTCCCAAGGAAACCAAGCCCAGGATGAGCGCAGGAACTCCTGAAATCTCACCACTCGGAGATTGGGGAGGCACACAACAATATGTTGTTTATACCAAGTGGCAAAATGGACTGGTGATCTTTTAGATATACTTTGACTTTGCATTTTGAGATTTTTAATCAGGTTACTTTTCAGGCAATATTTTGATAAATATGGGAAAATGTAAATAGTAATAAAAATGATATGTATCCAGGTGTGATGTCTAATCTCAACATTGTTCTGCATGAAAAGATATAGAAGAGGTCTCATACAATGAAAATTTGTTCCTAGTTTCTATAGATTAATGATGGTTTAACACCAATCTTTTCTAGAATGAATTCCTTTTTAATGTTATCCTTTGTTGCCTTAGCTGAAATGCCTCGTATCAGAAGTGCTAACTTTATATGGCTTCTTTTCAATCCCTAACATAAAAGTTGATTTTAAGTCTGCATTTATGAGTCTCATTTCCGTATCACTTGGTACATGTCAGTGTTTCAAAAAAGGTACCCAGCTGCAAGCCTGACACAACTTGCGTTTTAGGAAACAATTTTTCCTACTGTTTTGCTCTGAGAACTTTGTCTAGGATTGCAGAACTGATATCCAGGGCCAGCTCTAGGCATGCTGGGGCCCTTGGGCATCAGCTTGCCCTGGGCCCCGGCATGTGTGCGTGTTCGCGTTCGAGGAATCTTTTTGGCTCTTACCCTGTGGTTCAACTTTGACAGGTGGATGGGGCAACCCACATCTCAGTCACATGACACAATTGTGACATCACATGATTGATGGGTGGGTTGCCTTGCCTCAAGGTCTGAAAAGCCTGCCCCACACTGATCCTTTCAACCTTATGCGATCCTCCCCCTGCTTTTCCTTTATCCCCCTATGTCAGAGGTGCAAAGAAACACCAACCCCACCTACCCTGCTCAACAAAGCCCCCACTGTTACCAGGCCTTGCCAAGCCCCACCCTTTAGATCTCAGCAAACCAATATCCCCTTAGACCTGACCATGCTTTTCAACCCCGCTTCCCTGAGACCTAGCCATGCCTCCCTCCCCACTTCCTGTAGACCAGGGCTGGAAAATCTACTTGACTCCGCAGGCCAGATCCTTATCAGGAACAGCATCAGTGGTAAAATTTGTCAGATGCACAATGATGCCATTGTTGCGTTGCATGGGATCCTCTGCTAAAACGATGGGAAAAATGTCTCTTTAAGCAGGAGATTCTGTTCTACCCTTCTCCCTGATTCAGGGAAGGGTGTGCCTCAGAATTGCTCGCTGAAAGTGAGGGCTTTTTCCTCATTGTTTTTACAGGGGATCTCATGCAGGTCTGCATGGAATCCCTTGCTAAAAAGATGAGGAAAACATCCCTTTATGTAGGAGATTCTGATCCATGCCTTTCAGGGTATGCCTCAAAATCTTCCACTGAAAGGGAGGCTTTTTTTCATTGTTATTAAAGCAGGGGATCCCATGAGGTTTTCCACAGAATCTCCTGCTACAATGAAGGGAAAACATCTCTTTAAGGAGGTGATTCTGATCCTCAGAATCCCTCTTGAAAGATAGGGGTTTAGACCTTTTTGCACAAGGAAGATGGAAGCAGAGGATGGAGATGGAGGCAGGTGGGCAGCCCAGGCAAGCAGCAGAGGAACACTAAGCAAACACCAGGGCAGCTCCTAAGCAACTGACCTGCTCTCTCAATGTTTCCCTCCTTCTTGCCCTCTGCTGTTTCATGAGTTAGGTGAGTAGCAGTGGTGTCAGCAGAGCAGCAACAGCAGAAAGTGGCTAGCATGTAAAACCAAGGGAATTGGAGGAAGGAAAACCAAAATGTTAGAAAAATAAGTATTTATTTGTAATCCAAGCCCAACACGTTTCAGCCTTTGTATATTTACCAAAGCCCATCTAATAAATGATATTTTAGCATATTTAATGAGCATGACAGTTTCTCTTGATTAAAGAACACAGACAAATAATATTTTTCTTATAAAATTATCTAAAAACCATTACCTGACTTTAAAGGTAAACATCACTGTAATTCTCCAAAGCACCCATAGACTTTTTTTACAGTGAATATCTTGAATTAAAACATAATTAAAATATACTTATTAATATGTGATTGATGAAGACCTTGACTGATGGTACCAAGGCATGAATGCATACTTTCAGTCTTCTGATAATGGGATGGAGTGTCATAATTTCATATGTTTAGGCCTCCAGCTAGCCTTATGATAAAATATGATAATTCTAGTAGGCTTCCACCCTTCAGTGGTTGTGCAGGACACAATGAAGAGAGTGCTAGGAATGTAAGAATGCATCGGTTTCCATTCTGCCCTGTATTTGTTGCACTGAACACTGTTTCTGTTCTACTGCAGTTTGTCTTCTGCCAAAAACTACAATATTCATCTCGTTGTCTGCTGGGGTAAAATTATGTAACTTACATAATTCGTTACGTAAATTACATAAGTTGCATTGCCATTACATTATTCTACGCCATTCATTTCAGTGCAAAGTAAACACAATGCAAATGGGGGTAAAGCAGAATTATGTATCATTTGTGAACAGAAAGCAACAGCAGCAGCAAATACTGATCATATTTGCTGGATCAAGTCCTGTCTTAGATGTGGGATAAATAAGTGAACATCAGAAATTTCCACTCCCATTTCCATTTTTGACAAAATTTTCCAACATCCCCAGTGAATGCAGTGTTTCCATGTGGAGAAATGCATGAAGAAGGCTATGAGGTGTTCATGCAAACACATTGGTTCATTGATTATTTCAGTGTTCATGTTATGGTTTACTCAAATCAAACATAATGCCCAGAGTTTTCATATCACAGATACCACCTCAATCACAATACCTTCCAAAGGAGTCAGTTCACCATTCAGATCCAAAACTTAGGGTGTTGAATAATCAATTGATGAGGCACCAAGTAACATCAATGTGTGTCTGGCTGTATGGTTTATTTAACCCTGACAAGGTCATTGTCTTCTCTCTCTCTCTTTCTTCTCTCTCTCATGCACATATAGGGCCATCCTTGCATATTCTAGCACTGTTGCTATTTCTGTGTTTGTGTGCTGCCCATGCCCTCAGCTAACAATATACTGCTATCTCCCCACCCACATGCCATTACAAAACATGAGCATTCTGCAGTCCTTGTCTACCCATCCTGTCTCATTCCTGGCCTTTCTAACTCTTGTTGAGTCTTGCATAGCATTAGGCTGTCCATCTCTGTTTTTTTACATTCTTTGGCGGCACACATCCATAGATTACCAGAGCAGCATAGAGAATAAAGAGTCTCTTCTATCTCTTTTCAAAGAAGCAGATTCCTACATATACACACACACTTGCTAATGTTATTTGAATGTAATTAATTAATTAATTTTAATACACACAGATCTTTACATTGCATTCAAATTTCTGAGAATCTCAACTTTTATTTTATTTAAAAGTTTGGCAAGTTTCTACCTCCCATGGCTGTGAAAATATGCTTGATAATGTGTTGGTGGTTTCTGCTAAAATCTCAGGCTGGCTGAATAAGATCTCGAAGACTTGGGGATGTAGCTTCAGTGCCCTGCATAATTCCTTTCCCGTCCCTATTATTAGCTGAAAACACATGGAAGAAAAGAAATATGCAAAATAAAATAAATTACAAAATAGCCTGCAGAATCTAACATTTCCTGGCATAGAAGTCATTAGATGCAGAATTTTACTTCTTTTAATGCATGTAGTCTTGCCTTTAATGGTCAAAGTTTTCACAACAATTCTTCCTGAAAGCTTGCATATACATAAATGTGTAACATTCACGATAAATGATTTCTAATATTTTCAATGTTGAGTAAGTCAAATATGATTATTTTGACTTTCACATATATAAAATTCAGACGTTCCTGACTCTGCATGCAAATACTATTGAGTGACTTTAAAATGTTGATTTCCCCCCCATCTCACTCTCAGCGCACAAGTATATTTTTCTTATTAATGCAAGGGTTGTAGCTGGAGCAAATGTAATCTTGTATTAGTAAAGGATAACAGCAGTTCATGAAGAGACTGCATTTTCTGTACAGTTTGTAACAGTACAATGTGAATATTGGAGATAATAGGCATGCTAACATTAGCAAAGTCAAATAGTTTAAAATGCACTATTTTACATTTACAGTAGAATTACCCCATTTAATTATTGGGACACCCCACTTCCATACACCCAGTTAAAGATATATTGGCCGATTAACTACCGAAAAGTATGTATGGTTTATCTTTATGCTGGTGGCTGCAAAACTGAAAGTAGCAGGGCAATGGGAAAAAATATGCATGAACTTTCCCTGTACAGGTAGTATGAGAAACAATGGAACATTCCAGTAACCAAGAGACTCACAAAACAATGGCAGAAAGTCACCAGAGAATCAGGAACAGACTTTATTATTATTTTTTGAAGTGGTTTCTCTTTATCATATCTGTTAGCAGAAAAAAATTACACATATGAAACAGCTAGCCATTCATTGTGGAAAAATATTATGGGCTCGTAGCTAAGAGTAACAGGAATGACACATTCTTGTTGGAAATATTGGAGTGCTTGGTCAAGTACTGTTACACATGTTCTTGAGAATGTCTGTGTGTCCACCCACACATGACCCCTAGAACACATTCCCTAGAGAGGTGAGAGCATTTGCATGGAGAACAATTGTGCACTGCTCTAAATGTGCGCCTAACTATTCCCAAGAACATACTTTCACACAAGACTACTCAAAGAGTAAATGAGTATTATGCAACTAATGTATAATAACACATATATGAGATATGCAGGTGCAGTAAATCTAACCAACACATTCATACACACTTAATCTAAAGAAATAAGAAAGCCTAATTTTATAAGATGAAACAAAGTGGGTGAGCACAACAGTTTGTTATGAAAACTCTTGTGGAAGCAGCAAAAGCTAGGCCTTAACTTTGTTTCAGTTTTTCTACCTTTGGTTCAGAATGGTGAATGCAGAGGATGATGGGTAGAATGTTGCTGTTTAATGTACTAAGAGATTAGCCAAAAAGATGTTCCGAGAAAAATGCTGATGTTGTAATGCAAGTAGTGCAAACAAGAGAAGAGGAAACAGGTTAGGAAAGCATTTGCAAGCCGTGTGTATGTAACCCTTAGACTTTAAACTGCTAAGTGTTTACTCTGTTTAATTTCCTCTGTTCTACGTGAAAGACAGTAGATACATGTCAACCTGACATGCTAAAATAACATTAAAATGATAACATACTGTGATTTGGTCACATGTGCTTTGGGGCATGGTATAAATATGTGCTGCAAAAATTAAGGGGGAGAGACCTTTGAAACTTCATGAGATTTCCATGTCAGTCTAAATTCTCTCCAAACAGATGTTTGAACTTGAACATAATAAAAGTGTCCCCAATGGATCTGATCTAACAACAACAAGAAGCCTTGTTTTTCTTCCACACTCCTAAAATAGGAATTATTCCAAATTATATTAATTTGACTAATCATTAAACAGTCACTAAATTACCATCAATCAACCATCATTACAGTGTGGTGCAATGGTTAGAGTGTTGGGTCAAATTCCCTTGGACCATTCACTATCTCTCGGCCTGACCTACCTCACAAGGTTATTGTGAGGATAAAATGGAGAGGGGAGAACCAGGTACACCATTTTGAGCTTCTTGGAGGAAAGGTGGCATATAAATATAACAAATTAATAAATAGTTACCAAATATTCATAAAATCATAAAATAATCCTTTATCTTTCATAATAATCCTAAATACTTGTTTGCTATAAATATATTTAACCATCTTATTTAATTGCACTAACATTCCACTTCTTCACATGCATTTAATATTAACTATGTTTGTATATCCCATATAATGTATATGGGTTAATTGTATGTTGCACCTTGTTGTTCCAATATAAAATAAATAAACTCCATCTCTCAACAAACCTATTGCCCTCTTGCTTTACTTCTCTAAGGCTAAATGATGCTCCGCTCGTCGCCAGTGGGGGCGAAGCAGCCGCCTCCATTTTGAAAGGGGGGTAGTCGCGCGTCGAGCTGATGATGCGAGCGTGACTCGGCTGAGAGGGAGGGGCGAAGCCGCTGGGCCTATTTAAGCCCTCCTACCTGCCTCTTCGGATCGCGACGAGGGACAAGAGGATGACGCTGGACAATCGCGGTGGCCATTTTGTTTCGCCGCGAGTTGGACTGATCGGCGCCATTTTGCTGCACTGATTTGCGGCCATTTCTGTGCTCCTTAGAGCGGCTCGAGCCTTTTCTTCGGCCTATTTTGGCCTGATTTACCCCGGAGGGGGTGGCGATTGTGGCTGGGTGGCCGGGTGCAGATAGAACGCAGCAGCCAACGTGGGCCTTTTATCAAGGCCTGCTCAGCAGGGCGCTGCCCCTGCCCCTGCCCCCCCGCCAATAGCCAGTTCACCAAGCACTCACATTTCTTGTACTTTTTCAGCCCCTGCTGGTGGCTGAGCTGCGAGGCTTGCCTATATTGGCTTCTCAGCAGCTAGTTAAGCAAGACATGCACGTTTCTCCTCCCCCTTTTCATATAAGATTGGGTTAACCCTTCGTATTGTTTTAGTTTATTAGTGGCTTATATTGTGGGTGGTTGCTATTGTTACTCCTACTGCTATTACTATTGATAATAATACAATGCCCAAAAAAGGTAAAGGTGGGGTGAAAGGTAAAGGGAAGGCCTCCCGGCCCACCCAGAAATGCCCCCCCAATGCCTGGCTCTTCCGATGAGGAGGAGGCACCGCCTTGGGCTGCTATTTTGGAGCGCCTAGAGGCTTTAGAAAATCGGGGTCAAGTATCACCAGCTCCTGGTCCCGGGTTACCTTTGGTTGCAGCAGACCTGGCGGCCACTCCTGGTACATCCAAGGGGGTTGTTGGGTGGCCAAAATGGGCTAAGACCATTGCACGGGCTAATACAGCTGTGGGGCAGCGGCAGGAAGCTAATGTTGATGTCCTTGCCTTAATTTTAGCCCGGTTAGACGCCTTAGAGTCTTGCCCTGTCTCTGAACAGACAGGGACTGAAAGGCAGGTGTCTCCTGTGGCAACAACAATGGCACCGGGATCTGGAGATGAGGTGGCTACTATTGGATCGAGTGTGGCTGGACCTCTAGTGAGCACAGGTGAGTCTGGGTCTGGGACGACATCTACTCCCTCCCAGATGATGATTTCTGGAACGTTGCAGCCCCCACTCCAGGCTGCGTGCACTCAGATATGGCAGCATACAGGCTCTGGTCAGGTGGCTGTATCAGTGGTGTCACCTGCTGAGCTCGATGCAACCCATACTCCTGCTGAACAACCAGCGGGGGCATCTAAGGTGGTGGTCGATCCTTTTGGATCAATAGCAGCGAACGGCATCCCTTTTGGGTATACATCCATCACCCTAGGATTCCACTTACTCCCCACGACGAAAGAAAAAATTTGGCGGGGGGAGTATGTGGATGTCTTTACCCTGTTATATAGAGAACACCCCAAGAGGGATAAAGATAAGGACGGGGAGAGTGATGTGGAACAGCCCAGATGGCATAAGGTTGACCGTACCTGGACTAATTGGTTACCGGCGTACCTGATTTACGCTGGGGTATTGATGGAGCGGCAGCCCCAGAGAGGGCTCTCTCTCCTGAAGTATTTAGACATTATATACAGGGCGTATATAGAGTTTTCTGGCCCAGCTTGTCTGTCTTACGACGAGGCCTTTCGTATGCGTGTGGCATGCGATGGGTCTCTACCGTGGGACAAAAAAGAACCCGAATTATGGCTGCAGTTTATGTCTGCAGCAAGGGCCATGAATGGGGACAGGTGCGATAGTGGGCATCTTCTCAGCCGGCAGTCGGCCACTACCCTTCCCCGAGTTAATGCGGGGCAGGGGGTTCAACCACGGCGGTTGTGCTGGGACTTTAATGCCCGTGGGGTGTGAGCACACAACCCATGTCATTTCCGACACGAGTGTGCCAACTGCGGAGCCGCACATCCTTCCAGCGCTTGCCCCAGACAGCGATTCTACAGGGGAGGTACTAAGGACCAGCCAGGGGGCAGAAAGCAACCCCCACCTGGAGTTACTCAAGGAAAAGGGCCCCTCCCCAATTAAATGGCACATTCTGTGAACCTTACTAGCTGGTTACCCGGCAGTTGAGGATGCACATTTTTTATTACAAGGGTTTTGGTCAGGCTTCCGCATTCCTTATGATGGTCCGCGAGTTGCCTTCATGTCACCCAACTTAAGATCTATCACAGGCATGGAGGCGCTTGTGCAAGCGAAAATTGATAAGGAAGTGCAGGCAGGGCGGGTGCTTGGCCCATTTACATCACCCCCCTTCCTACTCTCAGGGTGTCCCCCTTGGGTATTGTGCCCAAAAAGCATTGGGTGAGTTTAGATTAATACACCACTTGTCATATCCACGTGGACAGTCAGTCAATGACTTCATTCCTGACAGTCTATGCACTGTCCACTACACTTCTTTTGATGCTGCAATGCGCATGGTGCACGCTTGTGGCCGAGGTGCCTCCATGGGCAAGTGCGACATCAAATCCGCCTTCCGCCTTCTACCTGTCCACCCAGATGATTTTGAACTGCTGGGTTTTTCCTTTGCCAACTATTTTTACACGGATAGGGCATTGCCAATGGGATGCTCAATCTCCTGCGCTCTATTTGAACGTTTTAGTACTTTTTTGGAATGGGCAGTTAGAAGAAGGACGGGGCTTGCTTCCGTGGTGCATTATCTCAACGATTTTTTTGTTTGCGGGTAGTGCTGGCACTGGTGTATGCCAACACTTAATGACACAGTTCCATGACTTAACAACGGAACTCGGGGTCCCTTTGGCCACAGAGAAGACTGAGGGTCCCGCCACAGTCTTGACTTTTTTGGGCATTGAAATTGACTCTGACCAACAATGCTGCAAGCTGCCCTATGACAAACTTCTTACGCTACATAGGAGGATTAAGGAAGTCATGGGGGCCAAAAAAGTTCATCTTTCCACTCTTCAAGAGTTGGCAGGGCACCTAAATTTTGCTTGCCGGGTTATAGCACCTGGCAGAGCCTTCCTCCGTCGAGTCTATGATGCTATGGCAGGGCTGCATCAACCCCACCATAGATTTCGGGTGACAGGGGCATTACGCGCTGACCTTGCGGTGTGGTCCTCCTTCTTACAGGAGTTCAATGGGGTGTCCTTTTGGAGGCAGGGCCGACTTTTAGAAGCAGAATTACAAGTACAATCTGACGCGTCTGGGGGCTATGGTTTTGGTGTAGTCTTCGGGTCTTCCTGGTGTAAGGGACAATGGCCACAGACATGGACGCTCCACGGTTTAGACAAAGATCTGACCTTTCTGGAATTTTTTCCAATAGTGGTTGCAGTATATCTGTGGGCCGCGGAGTTGAAAAACTCCACGGTCCATTTTTGGTGCGATAACATGGTTACAGTCCAGGTCATCAATTCCCTTACATCCAGGAACGCTAGGGTTATGGGTCTCATCCGTTCCTTCGTTCTCCAATGCCTGCGTTTTAATGTTTTGTTCTGAGCACGGCATGTTCCGGGCATTGATAATGGTGTTGCTGATGCTCTGTCACGGAACCAGATGGATCGCTTCCGTCAGCTGGCGCCGTGGGCCAGAGCTCAGCCGGAGGCCGTTCCCTCTGCGGTATGGGAGATTGGAGAGAGGAGTCGGAGAGAGCCATAGGCCTTTCCATCGCCCCCAGCACGCTCACCAGTTACTGAAGGGCAGGTAGGGCGATGCACGAATTCTGGGCCGCCAAGGGATATACTCCTGAGTGGCCTATTCCGGTAAGTCACATTATGGAATTCCTGGTGGAGGGCAGGAGACGCGGCCTGTCCGTTGGTGCCCTGCAAGGTAAGCTGGCTGGGCTTTCCTTTTTAGCCAAAGCACGGGGCCTTCGTGATAATGCAAGAGACTTCAGGGTCTGCCGCATGTTGACAGGGTGGGCCAGGGAAAAACCGGTCCCACCGGATTCCCGTCGTCCCATTTCTCTGGACATGTTACTGGGAATGGTCGAACAATTGGCAGCACTTTGCTCCTCCACCTATGAAGCCAAGCTATTTCAGGCAGTAGCACTTACATTGTTTTTTGGGGCTTTCAGGATTGGAGAAGTAGTAGCCTGCTCAAAGCGAGAGCGGTCTGGGCGTGCTCTCCAGTTTTCAGACATATCCATAGATGGAGAGGGTGCCTGCATAGTATTGCGAAGGTCTAAAACTGACCAGAAGTGTAAGGGACGACGTGTGTATTTGGCCCTGTCTTCGGTGCCTGCTCTTTGCTCTGTACGGTCTTTGCAGATATTTTTGAATGTCAGGGGGTCAAACGAAGGATATTTGTTTATCCATGCCAACCAGGAGCCCCTATCTATTTACCAATTTTGGGCCTTGATTAAACGTGCATTGCAAGGGATTGGGCACAACCCTGCACAGTTTGCAACCCATTCATTTCGAATTGGAGCTGCTTCTACAGCAGCAGGTGTGGGATTTTCCCAGGCACAGGTACAAGCGGTGGGGCGTTGGTCTTCTGATGCTTTTAAGGGCTATATTCGCCCCTTCTGAAGACAGGAATTGCGGAAGCTTACCATTTGCATCTTTGACAGGTTGCTGGTCGGGGATGGAGCAGACACGCATCCTTATTTGTGGCCACAGCATGGTGTTTTGGGCAGCTTGAAGGGCAGCGAACTCGAGCGCCGGCTCCCAGTTGGGCCTCAGCAGATGGGCGGCGATACAGTGGCTTGGCCGACGAGGAATGCATTGGGAGGGGCTCCTACCCGCACTATTCCAGCAACAGGCGATGCGGATTACTCCGCAAGTATTGGTCATCCATCTCGGTGGAAATGATCTTGGTTTGATACAGGGCAAGGCCCTCCTCATTCAAGCATGTAGTGACATGCAGCTCATCAGGCAAAGGTGGCCTGGCGTTCATCTGATTTGGTCAGACATACTCCCACGGAGGGAGTGGTGGGGGGTTTGGGATCCCCGAGCTATAGATAGAGCGTGGAAGATGGTCAACCGACGGATTCGCTTGGCCCTTCTTCCGCATGGTGGGTTAACCATCCCACACTCACGCATTCGGCACTGGCAGGTTGAACTTTATAGGGCAGACGGCATTCACCTGTCTGACACAGGTAATGATATATTTCTTGGGGACCTGCAGGGGGGTCTGCACGAGGTGCTTCTCGGCAGTGGGGTAAAGGGGGACTAAATAGAGATTTGTCCCCCTTTTGTGGCGGGAAGGTGCGGGAAGGGAAATAGTTAAGGACAGCTAGGTGGCTCCCTTAGGCACCTTTGGAGGTGATTGGCAGTTCCGGAGGCCTGTCTTTCACGGCTTTGGGGCTCGAAGACAGGATATGGGCTGACTCTGGGGCCAACTTATCTCATCTACCCAGGGGTTATTCAACCCCGAATGGGGATGACATAGGAAGGCCCCCCTACTCACCTACAAGGTGTGGCCGGGGTAAGGGGTAAGCGGATGGGCTTGCCCTTGCCCTGGCAGGGGCTGGTCGCCCAAGAGCTGTATGGCAAGCTACTTGCTCATAGTTAGTTCCGCACCTAGATTTCCCTCTGCAGGTCACTTTAAAATTGGGTTTGTCTACTGTAATTTAATAAAGTGGCCCTTATTCAACCCAAGCTTATGTGTCCGTGTTTTATTTTGCACCTCAAGGGCAATTATCTTTGTTTGTTTACTCATACAGAGTTTGTCCCAGATACTTGTTAACCAATGATCACAAGAGGATCTGGCAAATCAGGGGTCATGTAATAAATAAATAAATAAATATATGGTGATGTCACAGATCCATGAGACTAATCATAGTTGGATGCATGCTGATGTCAGTAAGAACAAACAGGCACACTGTCCTCATGTTGAAGTCCTTGTACCAGTCACACCGGATAGTGTGACATAACAGTGTGCAGCGATGTATCTTGCTTTTTTAAATTATGGTTATAGGGAGACCTGATTGTTATCGGGGTCACAGTGCATGGGGGGAGGGAAGGAGGCTTCTCCCTTTTCTCTCCAGCTGCATCTCCCCAAAATCCATTGGTGCCAATGGGAACTTTTTCCCTAAGCCCTATAGCTATGCAGGGGAAAATTTTGGAGAGGTCATGGCTGGATAAGGAAGATATGTTTCCCCTTTCCATGCACTGTGATCCCAATAATAATATCTTCCCTACACATCTGTATTTCAAGAAAATCAAGAGGTGTAGCTGCACACTATTCATGAAGTGTAGCATGTATTTTGGCCCTCATTCTGTCCACTCTCCAGCTAAATGTATACTGTGTGTACAATTAAATGTACATGTACATCAGTCTCTCCTGGTCCCTGGCAGTAGATTCCAAAGTCCAGGTTTCATGTGCTTTCCTCCAGAGAATGGGGCGAGAAGGAACTGCAGATGGGAGCTGGTTGATGCTGAAGATGGCAAACAGAAGCAACTCCTCTGTTGATCAATTACTCACATACCCTTTTGCTTTTTAGTACTTTCTGATTCCTCTGCAAATCTTTGTGCTTTGCCTCTGACGCTGACACCTGTTCCTTACGTCTCCAACTGCAGTGTTGCCCTCACAGCTTGTCTGAAGGCTAGCTTTGACAGTCACCTTGCCCTCCATTGAATGATATTTCACAGGTCTCCATTTGCAAAGTTATAAATCTCAAATTGTATACATAGTCAAAGTTCCCCTCTTCAGCTACATACTGCTGACACACACACCCTGGTGCCACCTGCTCAACTGCAGCCACTTTAAATTCTTTTCCATTTTTTTAGAAAAGGCTTATATTGCCTTCTGTAAGTTAAACAGGTCTGGACTTCTGGGAAAAGAAATTGCATAACTTGCAGCAGCCACTGGCCATGATGCCAACATTCTCTCATTATTTGCACTTGCTGTATGGACAGCACTGTTTGGGATCACAATGGCAATCACAACGGGACACATTGGAGGACACAGTCTCTGAAGTACATAGTCATCAATTGCAATGTTATATAGTTAATTTCATCCTATTTCTTTTGACTTTTGTGAGTGAAAATCTTACTGATATTTCTTTGTTTCTTGTTTCTTCCTCTCCCCCCCATACAAAGGCTAAGCAAAGAAAGCAAACTGTTTATTTTTATGCTACTTTCCAGCCAAAAGGCCCCCAAAGCTCCATATTAAAATATCCAATAAATTAAATCAGAACAAAATAAAATATCAACATTTCAAAAATAATAGGAGATAGACAAATGCCAGGAACTAACATCTGCCTAATCTTAAAACCAAATATTTTGTTGGCTGAGCTGAACTTACCTGTTTTTGTATTCCGTGTCACACACTGAAAATTATTCTCTGTTCCTGCTCTTCTTCTTCTTCTTCTCCCCTAAAATTTGCATTGACCTCCATTTGATATTGCAGCCTAGTGGAAAGAAATGAAATGTGTCAACATCAAATCATACACGTGGCAACTATGGATGGTATTCAACGTAGAGCAAAGCAGATCGTTCTGTCAGTGCAAGGATTTCTTCTTGCAAAATGGAATTATCTCCCCCTCTCCTCCCTGTGTTCCCCCTAAATCTGTTCTGGGGTTTTCCCCAACCTGGGAGCAGATTTGGGGATGGTGTGGGGAGCACACTATAGGAGGAAACGGGGGGAAGAATCCCATTGCACTAGCACTAATCCTTATGCTAGCACAAAAAATGTAGTTGAATACCACTCTATGTGTTGCATGATTTGCTATCTTGTCCAACGTGACTTTATTACTATTTATTACTATTCAGATTTGCTAATTGCTGAATGTGCAGTGGATGGACATGGAGGCAATGAGGATGTTGGGGGACAGGACCAGTGCATGCAATCCCATAGCCCCTACAAGAGTTACCACAAAAATTACCACAGGCCTAACCACAAGTGCCAAAGACACTTGAAGAGAGACACTGCTTACAAGTGCCTGTACGCTAATGCTAGGAGCCTCCGAACCAAGATGGGAGAACTGGAGTGCTTGGTCTTAGAGGAGAGCATTGATATAGTGAGCATAACGGAGACCTGGTGGAATGGAGAAAACCAGTGGGATACGGTTATCCCTGGATATAAACTATATCGGAAGGACAGGGAAGGACGTATTGGTGGCGGAGTCGCTCTATATGTGAAAGAAGGCATTGAATCCAGCAAGCTTGAAACCCAAAAAGAGGCAGACTCCTCCACAGAATCGTTGTGGGTGGTGATACCATGCCCCAGAAGGGACTTAATACTGGGAACGATCTATCGTCCCCCTGATCAAAATGCTCAGGGAGACCTGGAGATGAGATATGAAATTGAGGAAGCATCCAAACTAGGAAATGTGGTAGTAATGGGTGACTTCAACTACCCGGACATAGACTGGCCGCATATGTGTTCCAGTCATGACAAAGAAGCAAAGTTTCTAGATATTCTAAATGACTATTCCCTAGACCAGTTGGTCATGGAACCGACCAGAGGGACGGCAACCCTGGACTTAATCCTCAGTGGGGACCGGGACCTGGTGCAAGATGTAAGTGTTGTTGAACCGATTGGGAGCAGTGACCACAGTGCTATTAAATTAAACATACATGTAACTGGCCAATTGCCAAGAAAATCCAACACGGTCACATTTGACTTCAAAAGAGGAAACTTCACAAAAATGAGGGGATTGGTAAAAAGAAAGCTGAAAAACAAAGTCCAGAGGGTCACATCATTTGAAAATGCTTGGAAGTTGTTTAAACACACTATATTAGAAGCTCAACTGGAGTGCATACCGCAGACCAGAAAAGGTACCGCCAGGGCCAAGAAGATGCCAGCATGGTTAACGAGCAAAGTCAAGGAAGCTCTTAGAGGCAAAAAGTCTTTCTTCAAAAAATGGAAGTCTTGTCCAAATGAAGAAAATAAAAAAGAACACAAACTCTGGCAAAAGAAATGCAAGAAGACAATAAGGGATGCTAAAAAAGAATTTGAGGAGCACATTGCTAAGAACATAAAAACCAACAACAACAAATTCTATCAATACATTCAAAGCAGGAGACCATCTAGGGAGACAATTGGACCCTTGGATGATAAGGGAGTCAAAGGTGTCCTAAAGAACGATAAGGAGATTGCAGAGAAGCTAAATGAATTCTTTGCATTTGTCTTCACAGTGGAAGATATAGGGCAGATCCCTGAACCTGAACTAACATTTGCAGGAAGGGATTCTGAGGAACTGAGACAAATAGTGGTAACGAGAAAGGAAGTTCTAAGCTTAATGGACAATATAAAAATTGACAAATCACCGGGCCCGGATGGCATCCACCCGAGAGTTCTCAAAGAACTCAAATGTGAAATTGCTGATCTGCTAACTAAAATATGTAACTTGTCCCTTGGGTCCTCCTCCGTGCCTGAGGACTGGAAAGTGTCAAATGTAACGCCAATCTTCAAAAAGGGATCCAGAGGGGATCCCGGAAATTACAGGCCAGTTAGCTTAACTTCTGTCCCTGGAAAACTGGTAGAAAGTATGATTAAAGCTAGATTAACTAAGCACATAGAAGAACAAGCCTTGCTGAAGCAGAGCCAGCATGGCTTCTGCAAGGGAAAGTCCTGTCTCAGTAACCTATTAGAATTCTTTGAGAGTGTCAACAGGCATATAGATAGAGGTGATCCAGTGGACATAGTGTACTTAGACTTTCAAAAAGCGTTTGACAAGGTACCTCACCAAAGGCTTCTGAGGAAGCTTAGCAGTCATGGAATAAGAGGAGAGGTCCTCTTGTGGATAAGAAATTGGTTAAGAAGCAGAAAGCAGAGAGTAGGAATAAACGGACAGTTCTCCCAATGGAGGGCTGTAGAAAGTGGAGTCCCTCAAGGATCGGTATTGGGACCTGTACTTTTCAACTTGTTCATTAATGACCTAGAATTAGGAGTGAGCAGTGAAGTGGCCAAGTTTGCTGATGACACTAAATTGTTCAGGGTTGTTAAAACAAAAAGGGATTGCGAAGAGCTCCAAAAAGACCTCTCCAAACTGAGTGAATGGGCGGAAAAATGGCAAATGCAATTCAATATAAACAAGTGTAAAATTATGCATATTGGAGCAAAAAATCTGAATTTCACATATACGCTCATGGGGTCTGAACTGGCGGTGACCGACCAGGAGAGAGACCTCGGGGTTGTAGTGGACAGCACAATGAAAATGTCGACCCAGTGTGCGGCAGCTGTGAAAAAGGCAAATTCCATGCTAGCGATAATTAGGAAAGGTATTGAAAATAAAACAGCCGATATCATAATGCCATTGTATAAATCTGTGGTGCGGCCGCATTTGGAATACTGTGTACAGTTCTGGTCGCCTCATCTCAAAAAGGATATTATAGAGTTGGAAAAGGTTCAGAAGAGGGCAACCAGAATGATCAAGGGGATGGAGCGACTCCCTTACGAGGAAAGGTTGCAGCATTTGGGGCTTTTTAGTTTAGAGAAAAGGCGGGTCAGAGGAGACATGATAGAAGTGTATAAAATTATGCATGGCATTGAGAAAGTGGATAGAGAAAAGTTCTTCTCCCTCTCTCATAATACTAGAACTCATGGACATTCAAAGAAGCTGAATGTTGGAAGATTCAGGACAGACAAAAGGAAGTACTTCTTTACTCAGCGCATAGTTCAACTATGGAATTTGCTCCCACAAGATGCAGTAATGGCCACCAGCTTGGACGGCTTTAAAAGAGGATTAGACAAATTCATGGAGGACAGGGCTATCAATGGCTGCTAGCCGTGATGGCTGTGCTGTGCCACCCTAGTCAGAGGCAGCATGCTTCTGAAAACCAGTTGCTGGAAGCCTCAGGAGGGGAGAGTGTTCTTGCACTCGGGTCCTGCTTGCGGGCTTCCCCCAGGCACCTGGTTGGCCACTGTGAGAACAGGATGCTGGACTAGATGGGCCACTGGCCTGATCCAGCAGGCTCTTCTTATGTTCTTATGTTCTTATGTCATCCCAGTTCGAACAGGGCTTCTGAATAGGGCTTTTGCTGTCTACCTATCTGTGAGTTATCTATGTGGTAGATATAAAGATAATTTTAAAAGTTTCATTTGAAAGGAGTGACAATACATTTCTTATACTTGGTTATAACTTCTTACCATCTTTTTCAAGCAGTGGTGTCACTAGGGGGTGCAGGGGGTGCGGACCGCACCAGGTGACACCATCAGAGGGGGGTGACTCTCAGCTTTAATTAAAAAAAATAAGTTTCTAGGTGGTCCGGTTCTCGAGATATACATAAAAACATCAGCCTCCCCCCAGTGGCATCATTAGGGGGGTGCGGGGGATGCAGACCACACCAGGAGACACCATCAGAGGGGGGTGATTCTCAGCTGTAATTTAAAAGAAATTAAGTTTCTAGGTGGTCCGGTTCTCGAGATATACATAAAAACGTCAGCCATCCCCGTTAAATCTTTTTTTAAACTACTGTATAGCACTTCGTAGCTTTAACCCCGCTCGTTCAGGATTGCAGCCAATCAGCAAAGTGTTTGTTTGACCTGTGGCAGTGTCTAGTAAACCTCATTGTAAGGCCAAAAAATGGTGGTTTCCCTCCCGTTTATCTGAAAATCTCATAAATTGGGTAAGTATATACATTTCAGTTTTTTCCCCTCTTGTGTGTAGGAGTCAGATCCTGGGCAGTGTTTTGAAAACCTTCCCAATACTTGCTTTTGTGGGGGTAAAAGCATTGCTAATCCCATATCTCCAGAGTAAATCCCATTGAATTCAATAGGATTTACTTTTGAGTAGACATGGTTATGAATGTGCTGAAAATCAATGGGACTTTGGAGTGAATGTAAAAAAGAATTGTGTTTGTGTTGTCTTTCTGTCCCCCCCCTCCTCTAGTCCTATTTTAAAGCAAGTAGGCAGGGCTTACTTAGGTATTACAGTTTTTATTCTGTAGGAAACGAATACTGGTTTTTTTAAAACTAATACTGATTTTTCTGCAATGACCAACTGGTTTGACAATAAACTATTATATGGGCTGTATGTATTTATACATCTGCAGTGTGTGTGTGTAGTCTTTCCAACGACCCTGTGAGGTAGGGTTGGAAACCAAGGCAGCTCACAACAAGAAATAAAGCCATTTAAAATCCAGTAACCATAAAACAAGAATAAACAGTTGGAAAACAGCCTAAAGAGGCATGATTCTGAATTTTGTGTTGGGTGAATGAAGTTTATTTATTTATTATTTGATTTATATCCCGCCCTTCCTCCCAGTAGGAGCCCAGGGCAGCAAACAAAAGCACTAAAAGCACTTTAAAACATCATAAAAACAGACTTTAAAATATATTAAAACATCTTTGAAAATATTTTTTAAAAGCTTTAAAAAAACATTTTTTTAAAAAAAAGAAAAGGCTTAAAAACATATTAAAAAGCAATTCCAACACAGACTCAGACTTTGATAAGCTCTCAACTTAAAAGAACAAGTTGAAAGAACAAGTTCCTTATCACTTGAGGCTGTAGTTCTCTGCACACTTCCCAGTTTGAGTAAGCCCCATTGAATACATTGGGACTTGCTTCTGAGTAAACAAACATTGGATTGCACTATAAATATATTTACAGATTGTGTAATTCATAAACATATTTGAGAGTCATGTTTATATAAATATTTCTTCATACTGTGTCCCAATAAGTATTTGATTTCACACTGTGGTTGTACATTTTAACTGTGCCCTTCTTCCTGGGGGTGGTCATGGTTCTCCATTGTTTTCATCCTGAGGGGAGGATAGGCTGAGAGATGGTGAGTAGCACATTTAAGGTCTCTTCACCTCCCCCCTTTTTTATTTGTATTTATTTTATATTTCTCCAATATCTTCCCCTGGCTGTTTTTATGTATTTTAAATATTTTTAGATTAAATAAATAGGAAATCATAATTGTGAACCTCCCTAAAAAGCAATTTACCTATCCTTATGTTTTGGCAAAGTGATGGTGTGAAGGCATGCTGGTAGAACAAGAGACCATGTTTGAGGCATGTCATAAGGTGTTTGAGGACTTTGTCACACATTACTTTTTGAGACTTGTAGATTCATGTTGGAAAGAACACGTGCACGTATTGAATGGTGGCTTGGGTGCTGTTTTTTCAGTCTACGCTGCATGCGTAGCGAAGGTGATACATCAACTGGCAGCTAGCTTCATAACGTGAGAATGAAAAACATTTGGATCACCATTCAGTTGTTTACTTTTCTCACTATTGAGACCACTTCATATATTACTTTTTCATACACACAAATTTAATCTTGTATAGGAAAAAGTATTTTGTAAAATATGAAGGACAGTGGCTGCCCAGTCAGTATAACCACTGTACAAGATCTACTCAGCCACTGTAATTACCTTTTTGTTTTGAGTGCCCTTTTGTCTGGGTCTTGGTTCAGGTGTGTATCCAACTTGGATGTGCTTATGGAAGGGGTGCGCAAGTAGTGCCCCCCCAAGTGTGGAGGCTTGGACAAACATTGTGTTATGGAAAACCAAAGTCTGTGTGAAAGTACATATTTGGGAATGCCATAAGTGTAATCCTAAACACACTTAATAAATAATATCGAACTTGCACATCACAAAATATATTACGGTCATGTCCATAAGCACCAGGGGGGTAGTCGCCCAGGGGATCTTAGTGCCTCTGCTTTTTTGGGAGTAGGGTCGCTATGTCTCCAAGCATCCTACAGTCAGCATGAAAAGGGAGTGTGTTAGTCACTGAGAAGAGTCTTCTAATATGCTTCCTTGCCTTTTCTGCAGATTGGAGCCAATCAGAGTGAAAGGAGGTGAGTCAGCCACTGAGAAGACTCTTCTCAGTTGCTAATGCTCTCCACTTTCATGCTGATTGGCTCCTAGAGATGTTTGTTGTTGTGAGAGAATGCATTAACAAAGATCTCATTCTTAATCCAGGAGCAAAAAAGGGTGTACGTGGCTGTAACTATCATGAAGGGACCCTGCAGCTCTGAATTTTCTACTAAACAACTGATAAATACCTATGTACCTTCTAGATTGGACTACTGCAATGCGCTCTACGTTGGGCTGCCCTTGAAGATAATTCGGAAACTACAGCTAGTCCAGAATGCAGCGGCCAGACTGTTGACGCGGACCAGAAGGTCCGCTCATATAACACCTGTTCTGGCCCGTCTGCACTGGCTCCCTATTTGTTTCCGGGCTAGATTCAAAGTGCTGGTTTTGACCTATAAAGCCTTACACGGCATGGGACCGCAATACCTGGTGGAATGCCTCTCCCAATATGAACCTACCCATACACTGCGCTCAACATCTAAGGCCCTCCTCCAAGTGCCATCTCATCGAGAAGCTCGGAGGGTGGTGACTAGATCTAGGGCCTTTTCGGTGGTGGCCCCCGAATTGTGGAACAGTCTCTCCGATGAGGTGCACCTGGCGCCGACGCTGCTATCCTTTCGGCGTCAGGTGAAAACCTTTTTATTCTCCCAGGCATTTTAAAGTGTATTTTAATCTGGTTTTAAAGTGTATTTTAACTGTACTTATTAGTGTTGTATTATGATGCTGTTTGCTTTTTGTTGTTATTTGTTTGTTTTTGGTTTTTGACTTTATTATATTTATTGTAGTTATATATTGTGCTGTTTTTATCTCTTATGTACACCGCCCAGAAAGCCGTCAGGCTTAGGGCGGTATATAAATGAAATTAAATAAATAAATATGTAACTTTGTGTCTCCTTATTATTAAGAATCACTTTCCATATTTGCAAGGAGGTGTGTCCACACGCATGCATCCCAAGCACCTAAATGAGGGGTGAGAGCAGCATAGGGACATAAGCAGGTGTCTTATTCCAGGGGTTCCCAAACCTTTCTTCTACATAGACCACTTGAAAATTGCTGAGGGTCTGAAAGTATCTGAAAATTTATTATGGGCATATGCAAGATAATTAACTCCCATTAGTAATAAGAGCAAGAATTTGAGCTGTGCATATGATATTGTAATTTAAAGGTGTGATTTTAATTTTGCTAGTTGTTTATGTCACTGCTATTCAGTGATATATGGGAATTACGATTTACGAGTAACATTAGTACAAAAAAAATTACTAAGGATTCTGTATGGTCTGATATGGGAGGAGGTCCATGGGGGTGACACCATGAGTTACCGCACTGGGTGACACCAACCCTAGTGACGCCACTGTTTTCAAGTAAAAACTATAAATAATACAGTGTGACAGCACATAACATCACAATTTTTCCAGCATTGAACCATATGGGCTGTATAATATCACATAGCATTATTTATAGAAAACAATACCAGCCATAGCTGCCTTTGGAGCTGGGAGCTCTCAATGCTACACAATGTGCGGAATGACTCATGCAAGTTTACAGCATGCATAAAAAGAGGGGGGAACCCTCTGTAGACCTTTAAAAAAGTAATCATTTAAACCAAGAGCAATATTTTTATCTCAAAACCTCAACTTTCAAAATATAGCACTGGACAGTTGCTGACAAATTTAGCCCCTTCAAATGAAAAAAAGGATAAAAGGAGCATTTAAGATATACATAATATTTTTTGCCTCGATACAAGTCTTAAATGATTATCACATTATGAACAGACAACCTGAATTCTTAAATAAGCTTGAAAAGGTTTGTCTTACTGACCCTCACCCAGTATAATAGTCCCCAAAACTCCCCCCATCCCAGCATGTCTCCGTTTCATTGCCTGAATAAATTTAATTACACTCTCAGTTTCACTCAGTCAGTCTCAATAATGCTAAAGCTCCAAGACTGAACGTACCACCTCATAAGTAAGGCTTTCTGAAATCAATGACATTCTTAAATAAGTATTTTTATTGTAGCCTTAAGCTGATGAGGTTTAATGGGACTTTCCCAACACTGAGACATGCTTTAGGGCACAATACAATGGGAAAATTTCTTGCACAACTACTGCTTCATTTCTGTAGGCATTGCACTGTGGTGCTTTTCAGGTGGCCTGGGAGACTACAATGAAGAATGGAAGGCAATGCAGAACACCTTTTCTACAGCAGTGATGAATAGCAAAGTAAACGAGTGGTGAACTAGTGGTGGCAGGCCAGCCTCTCCTGATATGAACCCACCCTTACACTATGCTCAACATCAAAGTCCCTCCTCCGGGTGCCCACTCGTAGGGAAGCTGGGAGTCTGGCAACAAGGGAGATGGCCTTCTCAGTGGTGGCCCCCAAATGATGGAAAGATGTTCCTGAGGTGCGCCTGGCGCCAACACTGTTATCTTTTTGGCACCAGGTCAAGACTTTCCTCTTCTCCCAGGCATTTTAGCATGTGTTTTTAAATTACTTTTTAAAAAATGTGTTTTAAAATGTGTATATTTGTTTTTAATGTTTTTAATTGTTGCAAACCACCCAGAGGGCTTCGTCTATGGGGCAGTATACAATAAATAAATAAATAAATAAAATTCATCCCCTTCTGCACGGCGAGGCAGCTGTACTAAATTCATCTTAGCAGTATCCTGACTGAGAAATATCTCAACAACAAACACCCACACAGTCCTAGCAAAGCCTACCCACCATCTAGCATTGCTCTCCCTCTCCTTTCACTGTGAAAATTCAATGCTGCTGCACCAGACTACACCACAAACCTGGTTTTGCCACAATCAAATTGAATGGGAATCAGGAACTTGGCACCCACCAATTGCTGTTGCAATGGAATGGACTGCCTTCAAGTCAATTCTGACTTATGGTGACCCTGAATAGGGTTTTCATGGTAAGTGGTATGCAGAGGTGGTTTACCATTGCCTTCCTCTCAGGCTGAGAGACAGTGAATGGCCCAAGGTCACCCAGTGAGCTTTATGGCTGTGAGGGATTCGAACCCTGGTCTCCCAGGTTGTAGTCTAACACTCTAACCACTGTGCTACACTGGCTTTTGCCAATTGTTGTTAGACTATTATTTATTATTATTATTGTATTTATTTATATCACGCCTTTTTCCAAAACCTGGGACTCTAGGTGACTTATAAAATTTAAAACAAATACAGATAAAAATAGATAAAATATACAAAATAGTTATTGTTAAAATGTAATTAAACTATCTATAGAATTAAAACCATTTAAAACATAGCCATTAAAAAGCCAAAGATAAAGAAAAGTAGAACAGCACATTATTAAAAGGCCTTGAAGTCAGTTTCCAAAAGCTTGTTGGAATAGAAAAGTTTTCACCTTCTGGTAGGAGGACAGCAATGAGGGAGCCAGTCTAACCTCCCTAAGAAGGGAGTTCCAGAGCCTTGGGGCAGCCACCGAGAAGACCCTCTCCTGTGTTCCAAACAGATGTACCTGTGAGGGTGATGGGGGCAAGAGAAGGGCCTCCCCTGAAGATCTTAAGCCTTGGACAGGTTCATACAGAAAGATATGGTCCTTCAGATAGCCTGGACTCTAGCCTTATAGGGCTGTATAGATCATAACCAACACTTTGAATTGTGATTAGAAACAAACTGGTAGGCAGTGGAGCTGTTGTAAAAAGGGAGGTCTATGCTCCCTGCAATCAGCCCCAGTTAACAATCTAGTCAGAACCAGAGCTTGGAAAAGTTACTTTTTTGAACTACAACTCCCATCAGCCCCAAACAGTGGCCATGCTGGCTGGGGCTGATGGGAGCTGTAGTTCAAAAAAGTAACTTTCCAAGCTCTGGACAACTCCTATTATCTGTGACCATTTGGCTTGACAAAGTTGGAGTCCAACAATGTCTGGAGGGTCAAATCTCCACGTTTGTGACAAAGACAGTTTGCAATCCAAAGTGGCATACATGTGATTCCCTGGAGGTCTCCCATCCAGGCACTGACTAGACCAAGACTTGCTTAGTTTCCCTAACCCTGGGTAGAGATTGGGGAGAAATTTGATTTCTTTGCATTTTAAAGGTGAACTAACCTAGTTTATACTTTCCAAAACAATATGCAAAGCAAAACACAGCCGTCCTTCTAAATTTACACTTATTTGAGTTTTGAAGTACAGTTCTCCAGCCAAGCAATGTGTACAAAAAATGTATTAGGGTAAAGTGTGCTCCACAATTAATGTAGTGGCACCTGCCCTTTGGAATTCCTTCCCCTTAAATATGAGACAGGCACCAGCTCTGTTATCTTTTTGGCAGGTACTGAAGCCATTCCTCTTTCAACAAGCCTTTTAAGTAGAGACCTTATCTCAGTCTGCATCGGTGCTGGAATTGCTTTTTAAAGTTGTTTTTTAATATGCTTTGTTTTAATATGTTTTTAAAGATGCTTTGTTTTAATATGTTTTAAAATATGTTTTTAATATGTTTTAAAGTCTTTTCTTTTTGTTTTTAAGATGTTTTAAAGTGTTTTTAGTGTTTTTGTTTGCCCACCTGGGCTCCTTCTGGGAGGAAGGGTGAGACAAATTAAATAAATAAGCAAATAAATAAATAAATAAAACGCATATATTCGTGAAAAATAGATATAAATATGCATTGTATTAGACAAAAATTGCACTGCAAAACTGTGCATGTAATACAAAATTGTATATAAAATGTGTATAGTAGGATAAATTCACAAAAAAATTCTGATAAATTTTCATGAGAAATTAAAAAACCAAACCCAAACCACAAACTGATATGGAAACGTGGAAAACTGAACTTAAGTCTGGAAAAAAACAAGAAATTATGAGGAACCAAAATCAACAGATTCCCCCATCTCTGCCTCTGACACTTACCTCCCTGCGGCCTGTCCCCTGAAGCACCTTTTTTTACAGTTCCAATATCAGAAGTGGGTCCAGCTGGAAAATGTGTGTGGGAAAAGTGACTGTAGGGAGGTAGGTATTAGGCAGGGTTCTGCTATCTGAAGTGAGGTAAGTGGCTACAAGAGAATGTCATTCTCACTTTTGGCAGGGACACATTTAACTCCACCCCTCCCCTCCCCTCAGTCCCAAGAGGGAGGGATTGTTAGGAGGCATGGGGGGGCAAAGGGCCAATTGGAAAGGAGTAGACCAGGACTTTAAAGCCAGCTCCTCCCCAAACTCAGCCTCTTTCCTCTTTTGCTGTGCCCACCCTCCCTCCTTCCCTCCCTCCCTCCCTCCCTGCCATATGGCTTTGCCACTTGCCATTCTGGGGTTGAGCAAGAACTTTTTGGTGGGATTTTGATTTCAGCTCTCTCTTGTTTGCCTACGTCATACTGCGAGGATTTGATTCAGTTGTCTTCTGGAGTAGGTTAGCTTGCCTTTCTTGGTGTGGAGTTCGGGCAGGTGAGGAAGGTGTGGGGTAAACAACAGGTATACTAAGGCATTCTTGGGCTAATGGCACCATTTAGGGAACCACCAGTGCTTTATGCCTGAGGGGGACCTGGAGGATGCCCTGGTGACCTGACTTGCGCATTCGGATGCCTTCCAGTACATCCAACGCTCAGCTAGCAAGGAGGGAGGGAGGAATTTGCTTCCCCATCCTTGGCTGGGGAGCCACAGCCAATGGCTGCTTACATGTCCAGAGACTGGGGGGATCCTCACCTGCCTGAGCGGTTTGAATTTGGTTAATTCAGTTAATTGGACTGCAGTTTCTCCAAAAAGTTTGTTATTCTTGAATAAATATAACATTATTCCAATCGTATGAGTCTTCTTTGTGGGTGTAGTGGCAAAGGACCTTCTCGGTGATGGCATCCTTGTTGCAAAATACTGTTCCTGGAGAGGCTCCCTTTATTGTCCTTTCAGCACAGGCAGAGACTTTCACAAGCTTCTTAGATAGTTTTAATCCCACTGACAGTTTTACATTGTTTTTATGAGTTTGGTCGCTTCTAGCTTATTAATTTTTTTTTGTATGTACATTTTTAATGTTTGATCCTTTTTGTAAATCACCCTGGGGATATAACTGAAGAGTAGTATAATATATATGTATATATTAAATAAACAACACAGTCTGCTGTAGCCCTCTTCATCTGTTACCACATTGCATCCTGTTCTTAAATAAGCTATTTTTGCCTACATTATATAAAACAATGCACTTGCAAATGCACCTCCAAAAATAGGGGGGGGGACCATCCAGCAATCCTCTACTGGAGGCTCCCCCTTGTTCTCCCCAATTAAAATATTATTTCATTATCCTTTTGTGACATTTTATTTCCCTCTAGTTTTGTGTTCATCATTTTCAGATGCTAATAGGTAATCTCCAATTAGTTTTTTTTTTAATGAGCATGTGTTTGAGCTGCTGGTGGTGAGGAACCGGGGAATGCACTTCACAGCGTCATTTGCTGTGTGGCCACTGCTCTTCCCTGGATGCAGACTGAGGTACAGTGGGGATACATACTGTTTTTCTGGCATTGTCGGGAGATTATGCATTCATGCTACTTCTAACCTGTGAGTTTTATTGTTTTAGCAGAAACAATGACTTGTGGTTTTTGCAAGCCAGCACAACATGGCATGGAACAAAAGGGCACCATGCTAGAGTGACTGAATAGATAATGCATGTCAACAGTGTAAAATACAGTGATTTACTCTAATGGAAACATTTGAAGTTCCTCAGAGTCACTTATCAGAGCCCAGCAGCCTATTTCATTAGCATTTTCATTTCCCCCCTGTTGTTTAATTTAACCTAAGCAAACATAAGAAAGTTCATACGTGTTTTCCCCTCTCTGTTCCCTTTCATGAGTTACAGAGTCTAGGAGGGGTGAAAAATTCAAAACTAATTCCCTTGTCTCGACTGGGCTGAGATGACTCTCAGCAAATGTAAAATGTAATGCAAATGGTTGAGTCGCTTTAACTGTAGCTTCTGAGTTTTTAAAACGAGAGTCCGGCACATCCGCAAATGTTTGACGGAAACACAGTTTCAGCGGAAATTGCTGAAACATTTGAAAAGGATGCCCCAAATTCAAACAGAGGCAACAGAAAAGAATGAGAACATTGATGCACTCCAGTAATTAACTGGTCACTCAGTAAATCCACAGCAGAGAATTCTTAAATGGAAATAACAGATAAATAATAAGATTGCCTGTGAGCATATGCAGACTGCTTTCTCACTCCTCTGTCCTACCCACAAGCTTAGAATTAAGAAGCAGACTTACTGAGTGATGGTATATCTCCTATACAGATTAAAATCTATCTAGAAATGAAGCACTGCCCTCACCTTCATCTCCAGCAACCAAGAACATATACAGCCTGTTTCACCTTCACACAAAATCCACTCCTCATTTCACCTCTCATTCTCTTTCCAGCAACTTTTTACAAAAGCAGATTCTTCCCCCCCTCAAAACTAAGTTTTTCTTCTCTTTTTTCTCCCCTTACCCCAAAACCAGGACTAAATCTTGGAATTATGGGGGGGAGGTCCGGTAGCCAGAAGGTGGGATATAAATCTCAGTAAATAAATTCACAATAAAAGGACTTTGAGTATATGCAAAACTCCTCACCACTAATTAATTACAGGCATACCCCGCTTAAAGTAGCTTCACTTAAAGTAGCCTCGCTATACAGTACATGCTCCATACTCCCCCATACCCCGCTTAAAGTACGCACGCTTTGCAATAATGGACACTTTATTGGCATGACGCCGCTGCCATCTAATGGTGATTGTGTGCAGTACAAGTGGAGATAATTGCTTCACTTTAAGTACATTTTCACTTAAAGTACACTCTCTGGTCCCATTGCGTACGTTAAAGTGGGGTATGCCTGTACAGCATCCTGCCTCTGAGCAAATACTTAGGAAATAACCCAGTCAGTCCTTTCTCTGAAAAAGCAAAATAAAACAGATAAATCCACTCTTTTCCCCCCTGTCTCTGCTTCCCCCAATCCAGTATTCCAGTTTGTTCTCTCTCACTCACACTCGCGTGTGTGCATGAAAACAACAATAACAAAATCCTCTTACCAGCATAGTGGAAGAAGCAGGGTTGCCGTATTCCAGTTCCACAAATCTGGACAGGCTAATTTTCACAGTATGCAAATTATTTGCTAATTATGCAAATTAAGCATAGTAAAGGTTGCGTTGTTTAGTTATTTTGTTTTTGTGCCTAGTAATTACCACAAAAAACTGGGAGATGATGTGAGGAACCTTTTTTGGGGGGAAAAGCCTTAAATGCCCATACTCCAGGGCTGTAGTCTTCCAAGCACACAGGGGTCATAGAACTGTTACTTTTTTGGGAGCAGTGTCCCAGCCAGGTCCCTATGTATGAGCCAAAGCCAATCAGCATGAAAAGGGAGCATGTTAGCCACTGAGAAGAGTTCTTGTCCTTTCATGCTGATTGGATCCAATCAGAATGAAAGGAGGGAGCCAGCCACTCAGAAGACTCTTCTCAGCTGCTAACACATAGCCTCCCCTTTCATGCTGATTGGTTTGCAAGATGAAAGTTACTTAAAAAAAGAAAGCTGGAGTGCCTACAAGGTGCTGGCCTTGGCTGCTGCACACCTAAGTAGCCTAAAACAACATTAAAAAGAAACACACATAGATTTGTAGTAGAATAATTCTTTTTATCCATAAGATAGCAGTGGTGGTCTCTCCACTGGTAAGGGAGACAGGGAGGGAGGAAGAGACTGTGATGTTCCTATATTAATGTATATATGGTAAGTGTTGTTGTTTTAGAAGATACATGGTAAGTGGAGTGAAAGACGAGGGGGAGTGAATGGGCAGTAGAATGCGAGATGATTGGCTGAGTGTTTAAAATGGCTGAATGTATAAAAGGAAGAGTGAGAGTGGAATCGGGGGGGGGAGAAGAGAAAGAGTGGATTGCTTGGTGGGGTTTGAGAGAGTTGTTTGCCAGGAGAGAGTGGAGAAGGAGGGAGGTGGAGTTCGGATTAGTATTGAGTAAAACCATATGCTTATGTGCCTTAAGAAGAAATCTTGTTAATCTTGTTAGCTTTGTTATCTGTAATAAATACTTAATTTGGTTTACCAAAGGCCTGATCCTTGGCTGGGGTTTCACAGACCAGAAGGGAGGGTAAGGTAATGACCAAGGCTGAAGGGGAACTGTAACAAATGGTGGCAGCGGTGAAGAGAATAACAATACCAGTATTCAGAGTCTCTGGGAATACTAGTATTGGGATGTTACTGGTGGTTGCCTAGCAGGGGGATCTGATGAGATCTGTGCTAGAGCGGGGAGAGAAACCATAAGAGAGAGTGGTCCGGACTGGTGGAGTCCCTGGTGGTGCCTAGTGACAGGCAGTAACCACGAGCAGGTAGGAACCTGACAGGGAGAGCCAGGGAAGGACGCCTCACATGTGGTGTCAGTAGCGGTGGGATACGAACAACAGAGAATCCAGATACAGTGGTGTGGCAAACAGAAATAACAAAACAAGATTTCTTGTGAGAGTGACTGGCAAAGAGTGTGTGGCAAAGAGTGAGTGAACTCAAACACCATGGCTGAATATGTAAAAATGAAAAGAGAGGAGCTGGTGGAGAAGTGCATAACATTCAATTTACCTCACGAGGGTAAAGGGGTAGATGAATTGAGGGTAGCACTTAGAGGATTTGCAACTGCCCAGCAAAAACAACCTGTCAGAGAAGAGACCCCAGAAGGATATTTAAGCAATCCCGCTTATATAGAGTACTTGAGAGAGAAGTTAAGATTGGAGGCTGAGAGATTGAGGAGGGAGGCTGATGAGAAAGAAAAGCAGCGGTCTTTGAGGCTGAGGAAAAAGATAAACAGCGAGAGTTGGAAGCTGAGAGATTGAGGATGGAAGCTGAGAAGTTGAAGACAGAAACTGAGAGAATGAGAATGGGGTTTGAGGAGAGGGAGAAGCAACGAGCAGTGGATGCCGAATTACAAGTAGAAAAGTTAAAATTTGAAAGAGAGAAGTTTCATTCTGATGAAACAAGAAAGGACAGAGATGGAGCAAAAATAAAAATTACTCCAAAGGACTTTGCTGTCTATGAGCCTGGTCAAGATCCTCAAATTTACCTCAGCACCTTTGAAAAAGCAGCTCAGTTGTGGGGGCTACCTGAAGATAAATACATGCAGTATTTATCAAATCTGATTAAAGGGGAATTGGCTGAGGTACACCAATATTTCCCCTCAGACAGGCCCGTCACCTATGCTGAATTCAAAGAAGCAGTGTTTAAAAGATTCAGACTGGGGCCTGATTATTTTAGAAAGCTTTTCAGAAATTGCCAGATACAGACAGGGAGGTCTTTTGTGGAACTGGGAGCAAAGTTGATGGATATATTTGGAAAGTGGATGAGTAGTGCCAAAGCTCAGTCAGTGGAAGAGGTGAAAAGCCTCATGATACTGGATCAATTATACCATCAGTTACCACCAGAAATAAGGCTCCTGGTCAAAGACCATTCCCCTACATCTGTGCAGGAGGCTGCAGAGATGGCGGATCACTTCGCCTCCAATAGAACTGGCTGGGTGGGGAAAACATCAAGAGAGTTTAAACCCAGACCATATAGTGCTGGCAGAAGGGATGTGGTACCACAGCGAGTGAGTCCTCCATTAAAATCTGAAGGGCACAGGACACCCCAGAGTGGATCTGTGTACCCTAAAAGTGAGGAGAAATTATGCTACAAATGTGGTAGACCAGGGCACCTACATTTTCAATGTGAGGTTGCCAACCCCATTAGTAATCCTGCTCAGACAAGGACAGTGAAAACAGAGCCCAAGGCTTTAGAAACAGTGAAAAAGGTTCAGTTCTGCCAGATAAACTGGACAGAAGTAACAGACCTTGATTCAAGTCTGAGAGAGGAAGTGAGTGTACAAGGGGCAAATTATTGGGCATTGCTTGATACTGGTGCCGCTCAGACATTACTGAGGCCAGATTTAATAAAATCTGAGGTAATATTACCTCAGAAAACTGTGGCTATCCAAGGAGTGAGGGGTCAACCAGAAAGTTTGCCTGTGGCCCTAGTGGATATGACTTGGAGATGCCGAGACGGCCGATATAAAGTAGGCATTAATGCCCAGCAACAAGAACCAGTAATACTGGGAAGGGATGTAATGGGCGCCCAAGGAAAGATCTATGTAGTGACCAGACAGCAAATTGGCAGAGAAAAAGAAGCCATATTAAGGGGGGCTGAAACAAACAGGGTGGAATCTGTTAGCCAGCCTTAGGTCACCATAGCAACCACTAGCAGGCCTGCTGAAGGAGACAGACTGTATCAAGTGGTCTCTGGGAAAGAAGCAGAGCAATTCAGGGAAGAGCTGCATAAAGATATAAGTTTGAAGCAGATAAAGGAGCAAGCCCTGACACAAAAGATTCCTTTCACTGACAAACTGAGGAATCAAGTTGTGTGTGAGAATGGGATTTTATATAGACTGTGGATGCCTGCTGAGAGAAAGGATGAATGTGAACCAGTGAAGCAATTGATAGTACCTAGCAAATACAGAACCAGATTGCTAGAGGTAGCCCACGATGTCCCATGTGCAGGACATCTGGGAATAAAAAAGACCAAGAGGAGATTGGCTGCACATTATTATTGGCCAAATATCTCCAAGGATGTAAAACAACATTGTCTATCTTGTGGAATATGCCAAAAGGTGGGAAAGAGTGGAGTAAAGACCAAGGCACCCTTAAAGCCCCTTCCTATAATTGGACAACCCTTTTATAGAGTGGGAATAGATTTGGTGGGCCCTTTTTCCAAACCCACAAGGCATGGCAAGAAATATCTAGTGGTGGTGGTGGATTTTGCCACCAGGTACCCAGACGCAGAAGCACTGAGATCTGTAGAAGCCCCTGTAGTGGCAGAGGCTTTATTAAAAATCTTTATGAGGCTGGGTTTCCCTCATGAAGTGCTGACAGATCAAGGCAGTGTATTAATGGGAGAAGTGATGCAATGTATGTGGAAATGTTGTGGTCTAAAACATCTAAAGACCACTACTTACCATCCTGCCACTAATGGGCTAACTGAGAGATTCAATGGAGTTTTGAAGGGCATGATAAGAAGCTATGTTCAAGATGACCCACAAGACTCGGATGAACGTTTGGGATGCTTCTTATTTGCATACAGAGAAGTCCCTCAGGAGTCAACAGGCTTCTCACCCTTTGAACTAATGTTTACTAGAAAAGTGAGGGGACCTTTGGAACTATTAAAAAATTCATGGGAAGGAACTCTGGGAGAGTACAAAACTTCTGTAGTAGATTTTGTATTGGAATTCCGCAATAAATTAACATCAATGATGGAAGTAGTGAAAGAGAATTTGAGTCATGCACAGGAGAAGCAAAGTTACTGGTATGACAGAACAGCCAGAGAATGTGTGTATGATGTGGGAGATATGGTTATGGCTTTCATACCCAGGAAACATGACAAATTACAGGCTAACTGGGAAGGACCATATACCATCAGAGAAAGGCTTGACACAGTGACGTATGTAATCACCACAGACCAATTAAACAAAAGCAAAGTGGTTCATGTAAATATGTTAAAGCCTTACCATACCAGGGATGCAAAGGTGTTGCAAGTTACCTTATTCCCTGAGGGAAGTGGGCCTGAACTTCCAGATTTGGTACAGGAAAGCAAAGACAAAGGAGGGGTAGATCAAGTGGAATGGTCAGAGGAGGTAGAGGAGGAAGTAAAAGAAGAGATTCTGAGAGTTTTGAAAACCTATAGGAAACTCTTTAGCAACAAACCTGGCCGAACCAGTATAGTTATACATTCCATTGATACTGGAGATCATGCCCCAATCAGATCTGTTCCGTACCGTGTGAATGGGAAAGTTTTGAATGAGATCAAAAAGGAGGTGGAAGATATGCTGGAATTAGGAGTGATCAGGGAATCCATCAGTCCCTGGGCCTCAAGTATTATCCTGGTTCCGAAAAAAGATGGAACAACCAGGTTTTGCATTGATTATCGGCTAATCAATAAAATTACTGTCCCAGATGCGTATCCTATGCCTAGGGTAGACGCAATGTTAGAGTTATTGGGGGCAGTAACCATTATCTCTACACTAGATCTCTGTAAAGGATTTTGGCAAATGGAACTAGACGAGCAATCCAGAGCCAAAACTGCCTTCAGTACACCAGATGGGTTATATGAGTTTGTGACCTTACCCATGGGACTAAGGAACTCACCAAGTTCATTTCAGAGGCTAATCAATACTGTGTTGCGAGGCATGTCAGATTTTGCAGTGGCCTATATCGATGACGTGGCCATTTTTAGCAAGTCGGTGCCTGAGCATGTCCAACACCTGACCACAGTATTGGAGGCCTTAAGAAAAGTAGGCCTCACAATAAAAGCTAAGAAATGCCAGTTTGGACTAAAGGAAGTAATCTATTTAGGACATAAGGTGGGGAGTGGGAAAATCACCACCTTATGGAGCAAGGTGGAGGCAATACAAGCGTGGCCGATCCCCTTAACCAAAAAACAAGGAAGGGCATTTCTGGGTGTGGCTGGATTTTATAGGAAGTTTGTGAGACATTTTGGGGAAATAGCAACCCCCTTGCATGAATTAACAAAGAAGAAGTGTTCTGAGTGTGTGGTATGGACGGATGAATGTCAGAAGGCTTTTGATCTACTGAAGCAAGCCTTGTGCCAAGGACCCATATTAATAGCACCAGACTATGAGAAACCATTCATCGTGGCTACAGATGCGTCGGACCTGGCGCTGGGAGTCGTCTTGCTACAGGAGAGAGAAGGCACCAGACATCCAGTGGCGTACCTGAGTCGCAAGCTGACGCCGAGGGAGAAAAACTATTCGTCGGTCCAGAAGGAGTGCCTAGCGGTCGTGTGGGGACTGAACAAGTTGCGCCCATACGTGTGGGGATGAAGATTCACAGTGACTACGGATCATCGGGCCTTGTTATGGTTGCAGACTATGAAAAACCATAACACTATGCTGCAGAGGTGGTCCTGGGCCCTACAGGACTATCAGGTGGACTTCCAGTTCATAAAAGGCAAGGACAATGTACTGGCCGATGGACTTTCCAGGCAAGTGGCTGGGACTGCAGTGATGTGACCAGACAGAGGAACAAAGAAAGACATTTTCCCCATAGAGACCTTTATTTGTTAACACGACGTATAAATCCTGGAACAGGAATAATACTCTGCCGTTGTTTAAGGGGGGGGGAATGTGATGTTCCTATATTAATGTATATATGGTAAGTGTTGTTGTTTTAGAAGATACATGGTAAGTGGAGTGAAAGAGGAGGGGGAGTGAATGGGCAGTAGAATGCGAGATGATTGGCTGAGTGTTTAAAATGGCTGAATGTATAAAAGGAAGAGTGAGAGTGGAATCGGGGGGGAGAAGAGAAAGAGTGGATTGCTTGATGGGGTTTGAGAGAGTTGTTTGCCAGGAGAGAGTGGAGAAGGAGGGAGGTGGAGTTCGGATTAGTATTGAGTAAAACCATATGCTTATGTGCCTTAAGAAGAAATCTTGTTAATCTTGTTAGCTTTGTTATCTGTAATAAATACTTAATTTGGTTTACCAAAGGCCTGATCCTTGGCTGGGGTTTCACAGAGCAGAAGGGAGGGTAAGGTAATGACCAAGGCTGAAGGGGAACTGTAACAAATGGTGGCAGTGGTGAAGAAAATAACAATACCAGTATTCAGAGTCTCTGGGAATACTAGTATTGGGATGTTACTGGTGGTTGCCTAGCAGGGGGATCTGATGAGATCTGTGCTAGAGCGGGGAGAGAAACCATAAGAGAGAGTGGTCCGGACTGGTGGAGTCCCTGGTGGTGCCTAGTGACAGGCAGTAACCACGAGCAGGTAGGAACCTGACAGGGAGAGCCAGGGAAGGACGCCTCACAGAGACCACCACCAGCTCTTTGCATGTCAAACCAAGTGTGACCCCCCCACACATTCTAAGACAGCAAGCAACATCTCTGTCACTCAACCACCTTCCCAACCTTGCCCTGCCACCAACTAAAGCATACCCACAGAAGCAAACATTTTTCCCCTGGGGTGCAAAAATGTTAAAACACTGCAAATGCAGCAAAGTATCCAAGTGCAAACACAGTATTAACACACACACACACATGTCATCTCTCACCTCCACAGCTCTTTATCTCCATTCCACTGCTGCCTCCTTCTCCTCCTTCATCCACACCTTGCCCTTCAGCCCCTTTCTCCCTCCACTCCTGTCTTCTCCACCACCGTCCATTTTTTAAACAATTGTTTTCTCCACTCCACCCCATCTCGCTCTCCACTTCCTCACTTGTTACTTCCTACACACCCACATAGCATGAGGGAACGGCAATGCTGCCCAGAAGCCGTTTGAGACGCATGATTTTCAACCCCTGTTCCCCCCCAGTAACACTCAAAAGTAATGTTGGAAACATTACAATTATTCCTCAAAATTAATAACATTACTTCTATTGCAATCAAACAAAGAAATTAACCACTTGTTCCTCAAAAAAGTAATAAATTACAAGTAATTCATTTTTGGTAACAAACTACTTCCAAATTCTGAAAGCAATGGTGCTCTGCAAAGAACAGAGAATGTGAAGCACATAAGTCCAGTATAGATGTAATACATAATAGTAAAGTAGACATGTGAGGAGTGTGTGATGTTCCATGCTTTATTGTTAATGTGTTCTGCTTATGCAATAGAGAATATATGGTAAGTTGTTTATATTAGAGTGTATATGATAAGTAGCTAGTGTTGGGAGGGAATGAATGAGTAAAATGTTGGTGTGTGCAGTATGGTGAGTGTCTAAGAGCTGAATTTTTTTTATGCTTTGACAGTTAGACACGGTTTGTTACTTAACCAGCAAAATGTTTGTGAGTGGATAGGGTACTGCTTGGTTTAGAGAGAAGATGTAGGTGGTGTATCTTGGAGTAATGAAATAGATCATTAGCATAGTAATTAAGGAATTTATTAAGTGTATTATATTTGAACTAAAGAATAACTAACTGTAACAACACGCTTAAGAACTGAGTGAAAATAATCTTGTTAATTTCATTTTTCAGTTCAATAAAATCTGTTTAGTTTCCAAACATGCCTGGCTCTTGGTCAGCTGTCAAACAGGGCATAAGATGAACATAACCAAAGGTTTAGAAACAGTGTTAATGGAGTTTGCCTCAGAGAAACAGTAGCAGGTTAAAGTAGCAGCCCATAGCTATGATCTTTTAAAAAGGCACAGATACACAGGTGGTGAGGCTTGCCTGTAAACCTGGCTTTTTATAGCAAGGGCTGAGGGAACACAGCAGAGTCCCTAATAGCAGCATTGCTATCAAAGTGTGTTAGGTAAATAAAACATGTCCCCATCTGCTACAGACAATATGTTGGCAGGTGAGGGTGCGACAGAGGGCATTGGGGATGTGCGCACTAGACAGCATCACTGCTTCTGTTGCCCTCCAACTTCTCTATTTGTGGAGGCTTTCCACATGATTTAGAACCCTGCTTTTCCAAGGTTCTAAAATGCATCACCATGAGTACAGAAGGTTATCTGATTCAGAGATTAACTGGGGCAGAGATAGCATGCTTGTCCCCACTGCCCCCTCCCCACATGTTTACCCCTTGAGTGATTATGGCTGCTAGCTTAGATAGTTTTGATTAAAGGATTAGATAAATTCACAGGGCGTGAGACCAACTACAACTATAAGCCATGAGAGCTAAATTATACCTGTAATATAGGTACTAAATATAGACCCTTGAACCTGAACTTCTGATTTTATTAGCTGGTTGATGTTTTTAAAACTGTTGTAGCTGTCATGCTTTTCAGCTGGTTTGTTTTATTGTATATTTTAATTAAGGATGTTTTAATGTTGATTGAATTGTTCTGATTAATTATGTATGATTTTATAACTTGAGTTGTAAACCACTTAGAAGCCATTTTGGCATATAAGCGGTATATTGTTGTTGTTGTTGTTGTTTGTTATTGTTATTGATGATAATGATAATGATAATGATAATGATAATAATAGGCCAACCCTATCAGAAAACAGAGTAAAGTAACCTGTTTTTACTGTCAATATGAAGTTGGGGTCAGGGGTGATAGGTCAAGGTAGGGCCTGCTGTCTGAATGGTGCAGCAAGACTTTTTAAAGCATTGGCTCAAGTGGAGGAGGAGGAGGTGGTGACACCATCTTCATTTCAGGAAGGCACTGGCAATATCCCTCACATTACCACATGCTGGGGGCAAGCAACAGGCAATGGTTCTACAGCTATGGATTGCACTGTATCTCACACTACATAACTGCAGACTGCTATAAGGAACTTTGCTTAAAGGTAAGACAATGCTTTCTAGAATGGTCAGTAAAATAGGGTTAAAAATGGAGGTTCTCCTGGGCCTTTTGCTCTTCTCCTGTTGTCAAATATTACGGGCATTTCCTTTTACTGTGGTCTAAACCACTGTTTGACTGTCAGATTAAGGAAGCAATCTGAACCTGAGATATACCCAGATGACCAGAGTTTGGAATAGGTGGATCACCGGCTGAGCATTGGCTCATCCTGACTCCATCAGAGATACACCAACACAAGTCCTCCATCCTGACTCAGCTGGGGCTCAGCCGGCTGTGCTGAAGCTGGGGTAAGGCCCCCCAAAATGGGCATTCTGGGAGTATGACAAGAGGTGAGACATGGCAGAGGGAGACTTACCCCTTTCTTAACTCCATTCAGCTTAGTCACAAAACCTAGCAACCCAGCAGAATATACATGGCCAAAAAGGGTGATGTAAATCAAATTCTATTTTAAAGGCTTGTTTTCCTTCTGCCAGGCTCAGGTCAGCTCAGCCAGCAGTAGCCCTGCTCCTGAGCTGAGACTGAAATAGGAGTAAATTACACCAGCATAATTTAACTCATCATAAATTACATTGGCTTCCTATAGTTTGGATTAATCTGCCTGATTTAAATCCCCACTCAGCCATAAAGTTAACTGGGTGACCTTGAGACAGTCATTGTCTTGCAGCTTAATTTAACTCACATAATTGTTATGAGAATAAAATGGGAGAGGGATTAAGAGTGACTTGGAGGGAGGATAGATTCAAAAGGAAACAGGAACTAAAAGGGCAAATTGCAGTGATTCAAGAAGAAATGTCTATATTGTGTCTTTAAATGTAAAATACCTAGTTTCCTTTTGCTCACAGAGATGAAGGCTATTGTTATGCCTTCTATATTTTCAACCTGGGGGGTGAAAATCAATATTGATATCCATAATTTCAAAGGTGTAATGGAAAACCTAGTAAACAATGCATAATTGCCATGCTCTCTCCATAGGGGGTGCACTCTATGAAGCTCAACTATATGAGCAGATTAATTCTGCGCCTTTTATGCTTCCTGATGCCATAATGATTGCTATAGCAATCAGGTCTGGCTCCAGGCATGTGGGGGCCCTTGGGCATCAGCTTGCCCTGCCCCCCCAGTGAGTGTGCACTTGCATGCATACCCGTGTGCGTGCATGCCCCCCCATGCACCCCCACAGTCCCCCTACCTGTCTAGTCTTTACCATTGCCCTTAATGAATATGGCGGCCGCGGTTTCCCTAAGGGGAATGAAGCCTCCGCCGCCATCTTTGTTGATGGCACACATGCATGCTACACGCACACATCTCTGCCATCAACTAAGATGGCGGCAGCGGCTTCAGTACCTTAGGGAAGCTGCGGCCGCCATCTTCATTAAGGGTAATGCTAAAAAGCCAGCTGACAGGTAAGTGGGGTGCATGGGGGTGCACAGATTGCAGAAGGGGAGCGGAGGGGCCCCTCAGGGGCTCCTGTAGCTCCAGGGCCCTCAGGCCAGTGCCCAACCTGGCCGCCCTTCAGAACCAGCCCTGATAGCAATCCATCAAAATTATACATGATCTCAACTTCTGCAAAACAATTGGGGGGGGGAACTGAGAAAAATGGAAAAGACAGCACTAAAAAAGAAAAAAAGAGAAAAGCCATATATTGGAGCATCTGAAATACAGTGTTTGTGTTTAAAATGGTAGACCATAACTATAGTTCTTTCACCAGTCTCCAAATGAACTTTGCAAGTAGTCTCAAGTTCTATACAGTACAGTACTTTTCAGAATGATTGCTCGTTATTATCTTCAATTTAAACCCAATGGCCTTCCAACATTGGTTATCCTCATATCTATTTGCTATAAGAAGTCCACTGTGCATGCTACCAAAGAATTATATTTACTGTTGCAATTTTAATCAGTGTGATACACAAAAGGAAATTATAGCAGGTCATAGGTCTATGGTTTATACATTTTATAGTGCCATCTGCAGTTCCCCTCTGTTTATCAAATGGCCTTTTTTATGTGTACCAGTTCCCCATGGAGCTCAGGTTGCAATACATGGGGTTATCCTATTTATCCTGAGATCAACTTGTGAAAGGTTAGATGTCTATAGTTAAAGTGGTATAAGAGTTATCATCATTTCTGCCTAGGGAATCATAGGAACTGTAGTAAGGATGTAGCGATGTCTACCACAAATCCTCAGCATGGCTGCCAAATTATGATTCCAAGAATTCCCAGGGGGGTGCCAAGAGAACTAATCAGGTATAAAGCCAACATAAGTTTATAGCAGGGTTCACCAACCTTTGGGGGCCCTTGGGCACATTTGGAATTTTGATACAGTGCTGTAGGTGCCAGTCAAAAATAACCGCCCTGAGAGTGTGACATAACACAAAATGGTTGTCATTGGGGTATGACATAACGAAATGGTTCCCATGGGAGTGTGGCTTAATACAAAATAGCTGTGATGGGGTGTGGCATAACAAAAAGTGGATGCCACATCTAAAAAGCATAAAAAAACACAAAATCAGTCACCTCATCAATGGAAAAAAGCACTTGCATCATCTACCGCCAGACTCACAAGGAGATAAACATTTTCAATCTCTCCTCTGCTCAGAACAGATGAGAGAGTTGGTGTCCAATCCTGGCATCCAATTAAATGTGGGATGTTTAAGGAGGTGTGGTAGGGGAGGCTGAGCCAATCCAAATAGGAACTGAGCAGTGAGAACCCTTGGAATACTGTGGATTTTTAAGGGTTTTTTTCCTGAAATCTTTTGCAGGCACCATAGGAGTTACTGGCCAACACATTTTGGACATCGTACATATCTCCACAATATATTATTTTTGTGCATTTATGTCCTGTCTCTCCTCCTTCATGGGAACTCAATGTGATGTACTTGTTATTTCCAGGCAGTCACCCACCCAGGTTCTGACCAGACCCAGACCTACTTATCTTCAGTCTCATGTGCCTCCAGACCATATCTTGGGACCATTAATCTGGCAAAGAAGTATGTGGTTATGAGATATTCACTAGCATGGAATCCATGAAAGTGTACAGATATGGGCGCTGACTATAAATCCCACCCAGTCACAAAAGTTCCTTTTTTTCTCAGTTATATGTCAATATAAATGTTATTGGTAAAATATGTTATGGTTTATGTTGTGTACTTGGGCTGTCATATGTGTCATAAGATTGGGGTGGGATCTGTTCTACACCTACCCACTGTATGGGAGGAGATTTTACATAGGTTTCTAAACTCTTCTGACAATGCAGTTTCACTTCATTTATTTATTCGCTTATTCCACAGGACCCTGTAAGGAAGCTTACAAGGTAAAATTCCATACACAAAATCATTTTAAATCCACCGTATAAACAACAAATAAAACATTTAAACCTGGCTAAAGCAGCCACCGCCATATCAGTGCCAGTAATATGAAGGCCCTCAAAATTAACCAAGCCTCTCACAGACCTAAAAGTGAACAGCCTAACTAGCTGCATGAGCAAGGGAATTTCACAAAGAATGAACCAATGCTTCTCTTAGATCTTATTTGGAAGAATAGAAGACTTTTCCTTGTGTAATTCCTACACCTCAGCTGTGTCACTAAGTATCCTGTGTCCCCATGGATACTGAAGCAGGAAGCTTGTACCACATTATTATTGTCACGTTGTGTCACTGAGACACAACTGCTTGTTTCTTACAGAAAAAAAAGCATGCCTTGCTCCAGTTACTCATCAGCTTCATTATATTGACTGCTGCCAGGTATTTTGGATTTTATACTCTGAAAACAAATGTCTATAGGATGCCATCTATTCAAAAGGAAATAATTTTGATAGAGCAGAGCAAAAATGGCATCCTAAATTTCTTCACCCTATTTATGAGTGGCAAAATTGGATGTATGTTAGCAGGATTTTTCCAAATTTTCTTTGGGGGTGTCTTTTGGGTGCTTCAAATGTATCTTGAATGTGCTTTTAAATGCACGGTGTGTATCTGCCCTAGAATGCTAGGCATTCATTAGTGAATTGCAAAGAACAATTTTAAATGATATTTTTTTAAACAGGGGAAGGGTTGTAGATCAGTTGTAGGTCATATGCTTTGCATGCAAAGGTCCAAAATCCAATCTCTGGAAGAGACTATTGCCTGGAATCCTGGAGAGCCAATGCTAGTCCATGTCATCAGTACTGAGCAAGATGGTACCAAACGGCCTGAGTTGGTATAAAGCAGATTCCTTTGTGCCTAAAAGAGGAAAGAGACCCAAGGGCCACAGTGACTCCAAAATTTATTTATGTATTTTATGTACAACATTTATATGCAGCTTTATTATAAAAAAACTTCAAAGTGGTTAATTAGAAGGAATTAAAACAGTAAAATTATTGGCAAAAACAGTTAAAGACGGGTATTTTTAAAAATTCAAAATAATAAAACCAACAATGAGTTAATAACAGATAAAAAACATAATAGCTTCTGCATGCCTGGGTAGGCTTGCCTAAACAAAACTGTTTTTAGCAGGTGCCAGAATGAGTACAATGAAAGTGCCTGCCTAATGTAAATTGGCAGAGTTCCAAAGCTTAGGTATGGCCACACTAAAGGATTAATTTCTTACAAGAGCAGAACAAGTACTATGAAGAACACATAACATAGAAAACTCACCTTGAACTTGGCCTGGTAGCAAATTGACAACCAGTGCAGATTTCAGAGCAGAGGTATTATGTGCTGATAGGGTCTCACTCTTGTCAGCAATCATGCTGCAGCATTCTGCACTAACTACAGCCCCCGGGTCAGGTTGTGTTGCATGGAGATTTCTGTGACCTTGGCTGACTGGCTGCCAGGATTTTTTAAATTTTGGTTAGGAACCCTGACTGTTTGCAGAATGCTGAGTTTTCTGTATTGCTAATAGGAATCTTGTTGTGGTTGGTATGGTACTGCATGTAGGAAATCATCACTGTCTTTTTCTTTTTCTTTTTCTATTTGCATTTCATTTACCTCTGACCTTACTCCCTTACATCCATAGAAGCAACAACAGTGGTTCCATGTGGTCAGCTCAACCCCATTAAATACACTGATGATGTATTTATTGTTATTTGCATGTTGGTTTGTTTCTTGCCCAATAGTGGTGAAAGAGAATTCACATACTGGAAAGTGTGGCTTCAATTGCCATTGTTCCCAATCTACTGCCTGTGAAGGTAGACCAAACCATTTGTGTTTTCTGTCTGTCAATTATTATTCACTGGGATTGGGTTGGCTGTCAAAGTAAGTTTATAGCAGCCCACAGAGTAGGCAGGAAAGGGTAGAGAATTTTATTTACTCTTACTCATTTGTCAGACCTCCCTCTGTAGTGAAGGGTCAAGTCTGTAAAGAAGTTTGGAGCAGCCATGTTAAAAGACAAGCAGGGCATTCCAGGTAGGGGATTGCCAACCCTGTTTTGATATGGATATTGTTGGAGAGGATCGTCAAGCCTTACGAACAGCACAATTCTAACAATATCTTCTCAGAAGTTAAGTCCTGATGAGTTCTATGGGGCTTAGTCCCTTAGTAAGTTTGTTTAGAATTGCAACCTTCAGGGGCATCCATCTTTACTCCTGAGTGCTCCCATCTGACATCTCCACAACACCAGGCTTTCTTCCTACAATGGCCTTCTGGTGACTGGCCAGGCCTGAGGGCACTTAAACCCTTCTTGCCAGAAACAAGTAGGCTAGATTAAATGTTCCTTACCCAGGCTCTCTAAGCAGATGAGAAGGAATGATTCCATCACTTCAGCTGGACATGGGATCACCCTAATTTAGTTAAGATTTGTATCCTAATTTCTAATCAGTTTTTTTTTTAGTGGTATGCTACAAGCAGCTGCGGTTGATGCTTAATGTATCATGCTTAATGACATCACTATGGTCCACCCCCTATACATCACTAGGGCCCACCCCTGAAATCTCAGGTTTTGCGATGCTTCTGACCTGGCAACCTGTAATCACACAATTGGGTAACTGTCTGTCTTAATTGTCTGTATATAAACTTGGGTGGGGGTGTTCAGGTTTATTTTTGACAGCCTGCATTTACCATGTCCCAGTGGTATGTTAACACTATCAAACTCTTCTGGTAGGGCAACCATTGGACCATGAGGCTTATTCATTTATATACCACTGCTTATTACACAGCCAACCTCCTTTGGATTATTGAAATAATGTATGCTTTGAACACTAAAGTGCTGTATGAATATTTAGTATAGTTTGAATTATTCCACTGACCATGGACTAAGGTGCCCATGGACATGTTTGGAAGCAGTACAGCTCTGGTCCCAGATGGTATCACATATCAAATCACTTAATATCAGAGAGGGTTGGGGATGGTATACTGGCATACCATATATATATATATAAATGTAATTGTGATTAACCAAACAGAGGTTTTTATTATATTAGCAAAGCGTTTCAGCTTCCGCCTTCATCAGCTGCCAACATACTAATGCTGTTATCAAGGTGGCAGTTACAGAGCTTTGAGGATGGAATGCTCAGAGGGGCTTCATTTGCAGAAGCTAAGTAGTGGTGGTACTGTCCTCCAGGTTCAGGCCATGTGGTGCCAATGTGTCCAGAGAGTAAATCCAAAAGTTTTCCCTTTTAGTCAATGCTGCTGGATCTGCTGGCATCTCTATCACTGTAATGGAAAAGTCCAAGAGGCTGTGACCCTCGATCTTAAAATGATTTGCAACTGGTTGCTCCACTTTTTTTGTCAAGATTGCCGACTTGTGGTTCTTGAAGTGCGTGCGTAGGTCAGTTGTGGTCTTTCCTACATATTGGATATGACATCCTGGTCTTTTGCACTCAATGATGTACACTATATTGCAGGACCTGCAGGTGATGTTCTGTTTGATGTAATATGTCCTGCCTGTCCTAGTGCTTGTAAAAGTGGCTGTCTCCCTGAGGTACACACAGGTGATACAGCTTTTGGAGTGACAAGGATGAGACCCTGGATTGGTGATAGGTGTCTTAAGCACAGCTCTCACCAACAGTCTGCGCAAATTAGGAGGTTGGCGAAATGCTATAACAGGAGGCCTGCTAATGGCTCTAGTAAGATGTTCAGAGTTTGCCAGCAATGGGTAGCTCTCACTGATTGCCCGGTGATAGTTAGGAGATGCTGGATGGAAATCTACCACAAACGGAATCCGTTGCTCTCTGCTCTTTGACACCTCAGTATGATGGAGGAGGTTTTCTCTGGACAGAATGGAGGCTTGATGGATGTTGCAATTGATAATATGTGGAGAATATCCTCTTCGAAGAAGGTGTTCTTTAAGTTCACTGATCCTCCTCTGTTTATCTTCAGAGTTGCAAATAAGTTTGATTCTCAGAGCTAAGCTATACACAATGTTCTTCTTTATATGCCTAGGATGGCAGGATTTCCAATTTAAATAGGTGTGGGCATCAGTGGGTTTGCTGTAGAGATCAGTGGCTATTTTGTTGTTTTCAATGGTGAGAAAGACATCCAGAAAAGGGATGTGCGGGTTGTCATTTGTACTATTAAATGTAAACTTAATAGAGGGATATATATAAAACCTATACACACACATATACATACAGACTTCTATAACATTCATTTCTTAAAAAGGTAAAGGTGTCCCTGCACTTATAGTGCAAGTCATGTCCAACTCTTAGGGTGATGTCTTGCAACGTTTACTAGGCAGGCCATATATATGAGGTGGGATTGCCAGTTCCCCAGCCTTTCTTTACCCTCCAGCATATGCCGGGTACTCATGTTACCGACCACAGATGGGTGGAAGGCTGAGTGGACCTCGACCCCTTTTACCAGAGACTTGACTTTCTCCTTTCATCAGAATCGAACTCCTGCCATGAGCAGAGCTCAGCTGCGTTACTGCCGCTTACCACTCTGTGCCATGGAGGATCTTGTTCATTTCTTACATTGGACTATTTATATACAAATACACAGGATTTGATCTGAAGTACTGTTCTGTTTTCATGCTAGTGCTGTGCCAAGAATGTCTTCAGCATTCCCACCCACCCCCAACCCATCAATTAATAAGAAAAGAAATAAAAATTATCAAAAAGAGAAAAGTTCAATGACATTCTTATGAATAGGAGGGACAGTAAATTTTTTGTTGCATTTACCCTGCTTTTAAAGTGGCCAGGTTTTGTAAGTGTCCTTTCATTCATTTTACCAAAAAAAAAAAAATCTCAAAAAGCCTATATTCTGCAGCCTTCCTTTATTTTTACAATAATTTTTATTCAAATTTTCATAAAACATACAAAACAAAATCATAAAACATTCAAAGACAAAAAACAAAACAAAACAAAAATGATTAAACAAAACAATAAAATGTTGACTTCCCATTTGTCGCAGATCAAATCAGTTATAGGTCTACAATATATAACAATCCTGTCTCTTAAATTATATTATAAAATCACTTTCCTCCAGTAGTTATCTTAATTAATCATCAAATCTCATAAACATTACTTTATTCTTTCCACAAAAAGTCAAAGAGAGGTTTCAATTCTTTAAGAAATATATCTATCAATTTTTCTCCAAATAAACATGTCGATTAATCCATCTCGTTAATAATAATAATAATCTTATTGTCATAACCATAGTCCAAATAAACATATCGATTAATCCATCTCATCAAAATCTGTTAGGTCCAATAATTTCAATAGCCATTATTCCATTATCCATATTAATTCCATCTTCCATCTTCAATAGTCCTGTTAAGTCCAGTAATTTCAGTGTCCAATCTTCCATTATCAGTATTCCATAATAATCTTGCTGTCATAGCCATAGTCATATAATAAGAGTCTGATGGGAATTTCCTCTATCCCAAATATTTTCTTGCCATCAATTCTGAATAAGTTGCTGAAATATTGTTGTAAAGTCATATTTCTGTTCTTCTTTTTTACAAAATGCACTGGCTCATCTCTTGAGAGTTTTCCCATTGTCACATGGCTGCAGTTAATTCCATAGATTTTCTCTATATCAAGCTCCATCACGTCATTCCAGTCCAATAGATTATCCAAGCCATTGATAACTTTATCTCTAATATCTTCATTAATTTCTTCAGAGATAACGTTAAATTCCAAACAGTAGATTTTATTTCTAATATCCATAAACTCCAGATCTTTTTCCAATTCCACATTTGTTCCAATCTCCAGGGCTTGTATCTTCCCTTTATTTTTTCTTTTCTCATCTCTGATCTCATTCTCCTCTCTCACAGGATCCCCTATTTCTTTAAGCTCCTGCGTCATTTTGCTCAGTTCAATTTTCAGCTCCTTACTGCCCTGTCGCAGGGTTTGTTTCATTATCTCAATCTCATCCATTATTTTCTGAAACATAGTTACTTCCAGATTCTCAGCCACTTTCTTGATTGCCATTTTTAAAACCACGAAAACAAAACAAAACAAAAATAAAGAAGAACCACTTCTTATTTCAGCAACAATTGGGTTAATATTTCAGGCTTGATGACATCACAGTATAAACAGAGCAGCCTGCCTTATCTCTCTATGTTCAAGAATACAAAACAAATTTAGTTCCCAGCATCAAAACAGTTAGTGGCGTCGTGAAGAAGCAGATTCATCAAAATAAAATAGACCAAAAAGAGAATAGTCCCAGACAATATAATGTTCCTCGGAATAGAAATCCCTCTTCTGTTTATATCTTTAGAATGCACTTCCAGGACAGCTTTTTGCAATAGAAACAGAGATAAGCTGTTAATTTCGTGAATAACAGAGAAAAGTTATAGCCCACCCAGAAGTTCTTTAAAGCTGATTCATTTGACAAATCTCTTTTTGCTGCAACAATTTAAACCAAGTAAAAAAAATAATAGAAAGAAGGGTGCTTGCCTGTTAGTCCGTTTTCTCTTTGAAGAAAAGATAAACGTATCGCATTAATCAGATAGAGCTTGTTCGGAAGTCCGTCCGGCATTGCTGGCTGGACCTTTTCTCATAAATTAATGAAATCCAGTCCTCCCAACAAAAACAGGCTTTTGAGGTTGATCTCTACGTTTCTCCCTGCCCGGGAGAAATTTCATCAGTCAAAAAAAAAATGTTCTGACTGATTTATATCTGAATAAGCTTCTTCCGAGGCGGGAGCCCTTCTCAAAAGCAGGCACAAGCGAAGTCACCCTTCCCGGAAGTCCCATTCTGCAGCCTTCCTGAGAGCCTGTGCTTCCTGAAAGCCCCATGACATTCTCAGTTCGGCTTTCACATAAGTGTGGTCTTTTTCCTTTTAAAGAAATTAGTGTGGAAGGATTTTTTTAAAAAGGTAAAGGAAAGGACTTCTCCTAAAAAAGTTAAACCAGCAAATGCACCGATTGCAGGCACTTGGTAACCAGTCTTCCCAGCTTTTCATGCATCAATTAAAGCCCACAAGGAGATGTCATGGAGCTTTTTCAGATCAGGATTCACAAGCACCTGGGGAGGCTGCAGAGCTCTAGAGAAATATTTAATGGAAAGAACAACACATACATCATCCTGTCACCTTGAAACAATAAGGTATGCTCAACCCTGTGCCCACCAAAATTAGGCAGAAATTCTAAAGTGTCCTGCAAATGAGAGAGAAAAAACAGAAGCCTCTTTCAAGGGGGAAGAAAAAACTGAAGGGCAGGTTTCATCACAGCACTAATTAATGACAAAGAATTTGCACAGTCATATTTAATCAGCTAACACAATTTTAAATTTGAATTTAAATGTGTGCTTAGTTCATTAACCATCTGATGACTGTACAACATTTTGGAAGCAATAAAGAGCAGCCGTCTTTCTCTAGCCTGCTTCAGGCATTTATTATGAATGAGCATGTGTCAGTCTGAAGTCTCATGCATGGTTGGTGCCAGTCTGAAGGGGGGGGTTCCTGTGTGCATATGTGCTTTCATGAGGCTTGCTTTAGAAAGACACCAATTATGTGTCAGCTGGGAGGGAGAATGGCTGATAAGTGGCAAGTGTCTAGGGCAGCCTTTCCCAACCAGTGTGCCTCCAGATGTTGTTGGACCACAACTCCCATCTTCCCTGACCATTGGCAATGCTAGCTGAGGCTGATGGGAGTTGTGGTCCAACAACATCTGGAGGCACACTGGTTGGGAAAGGCTGATCTAGGCGTACAGCCTGCTTGCTTGTGTATGAAAACCTCTTCATGTGTTCATAGTGAAGGAAGCTTTTGTTTACAGCAGCATGAGCAGTGTAGTGGTAAATTCAGAAGTGCAGGGTCCCTTCATGTTAATCACAGGCATACTTCCCTGCTTTTTTTTGCTGTGGGGTTGAGAATGAGATCCTTGTTAATGCCTAGGAACCAATAAGCATCAAAGAGTGTTAGCACTGAGAAGAGTCTTCTCAGAGTATAACTCACCTCCTTTCACTCTGATTGGCTCCAACCATCAGGAAAGGTCAAGGAAGCATGTTAGAAGATCCTTCACAATGGCTAACACACACATATTTAATGCTGATTGGCTTGTAGGATGCTGGAGACATTGGAACACTGCTGGGAGCCTGCTCCCAAAAAAGCAAAAAAGTCTAAGATCCCCTGAGACCCTGCACGACTGCACCCCTGAGCAGCATATGTAATAATATAAAGCAATGTTATACTAAGATGATCCAGCCAGATTATTCTGGAAACTGCAGCTTTTGGTAAAATAAATAAATAAATAAATAAAGTACTGCACCAGGAGTGGATTTGTCATAATATAACTATTTCCCTACAGCAGTAAAATATATGAGATTTAACTGAGCATCCATAATTCCCAAGGGATGTGATTATCTACTGACAACCATATTCTAGATTTGTCTTGCTGCTATCATAAAAAGTCTGTATTGTACAAGATAATGGAGCATAAATTTTCTAGGAGAGAAAGTCAGTTTGACACCAGTTCCATTGTGTTTGCATTGTAATAGTTTGGCTGTTTGGCAACCAATAGGAAGTCTCACCCCAGCAGTTCACTGGTAAAGCTAATTAAGTTGGTACAATCAATGTAATCTGAGGGCACTTTAAAATGGAAATGTGGAACAGAAAACTTGTGTTTAGTGGCTCTTCTCTAGCAAGTTGGGAGAGAAAAGTTGGGAGAGAGGCATATGCACTTGATAGTGGCAGAAGATACTGCCACAATTTTCCAGATCACACATTTTAATTAATTTATTGTTAGGAGTTAACTTTTTGGGAAGTGAGAAGGTAGAGTGTGGGTTTCATGGTGAAGCTGTATTGATACCTGCGAACATTTCACAAATGAAAATATGGGCAGCAGTGTATACATATGTCATATTGATTTTCATGCCAAGGACAACTGCCTTAGCTCTCTCCTAGTATCCTGTTTAGGAGAAGGACCATAGTTCTGTGGTACAGCAATGCTTTGTGTGCAAAAGCTTCCAAGTACAAAAGTACAATCTCCAAGTATGGCCGGGAAAGCCCTTATCTGAAGCCTTGGAAAGCTGCTGCCAATCATGTGTACACACACAGTGCTGAGTCAGATGGACAAATGCACTAACTCAGTATTCCTACAGCTTCCTACAGCCCTATCTTTAACTCTCATCTCATCTTAAGTTTATTTTTCACTGTATTCATCCCAACTGTATATATGTATATGTAAATAAACCTATCAACACCTTCATTGAATGCATTCATCTCATGAAGAAGGCTTTTGTATCTGAAAGCTCATGCCACTTAAAGTGCCATAACACTTTTTGTTTTTCCCCAGCAGGTTATGACAAGCAGAAATAATGTTAACCTTAGTGAGAAACTGTGCTAACCATGGAAAAATAGCAGCACTTCCATGTTTTTGCTCAATATTTCATAAAGTGCATCTCGTAACATGCTCAAAGTTTGCTGTTACAGTGAAATGTGAAATTAAATACATGCTGATACTTGCCATAAAGTAGAAACTGTATTAGTGTCACATTTTCTACACCAGGCAAGGGAATGTCTATGGTGTATTTGATATACTTTTGTGGTAACTATAATGACATTGATGTAATTTTAACGACACTTGGTTTTAATTATAAATATGCTGCATCACTTGGAGCCATCCAATAAGAAAAGCTGGCAAGCTCAGCCTTGGTTTTTCCACCTTGCATGGGAAGAATGATCCAGATCATTACATTTAAATGGCCCAAAGCAGGCCATTTGTTTGCTAATTTGGCATCCATACTTGCAAATGGAGCCGTGTATGCGATGACGACTGCTTCTCGTTGCAAACAGATGTGTTGAGCTTAAAATGTGCCAGCCCTGAAGAAAAATAGATTGAAGGGCATATCATTAGATAGACCAGCCTGTTACATATGGAGGCCCAACAAGCAAAATATATTTGTTTGATCAAAAGAAAAGTGAGAAATGCCCTTGAACACTGGTACTTCACAACTGCTATATTGACTTTCCAAAATATGGGCTATGATAAAAGTTGGCAAGAAATGAAGAACATGAGAAAGGTGACAATGTTCAATTCGTATAAGGTTTTGCATTGGCTAAGAATCTCTTCTCATGCTTTGTTTGTAGGTAATTGCGACTGAGGGGTGAAATAACAACAGACACATCAGCTTGGGTTGAACAAGCGCCACTTTATTAAATTATAGCCAAAAACCCCTTTTAAAGTGACCTGCAGATGGAAAACCTAGGTGCGGGAACTGTCTATAAGCAAGCATCTTGCCATACAGCTCTCAGGTGAGCAGCCCCTGCTGGGGGCAAGGGCAAGCCCATCTGCTTATCCCTTACCCATTAGGTGAGTAGGGGGGGCCTTCTCACATCACCACTCCCTGGGGCCATACAACCCTTGGGTGGATGAGTTAAGATGGCCCCAGAAGCAGCCCATATCCTGCCCTCAAACCGTAAAGCCCTGACAGACAGGCCTCTGGAATTGCCATTCACCTCCAAAGGTGCCTAAGGGGGGCACCTAGCTGTCCTTACCTATTTCCCTTCCTGCACCTTCCTGCCGCAAAAGCGGGACAAATCTCTATTTAGTCCCTCTTTACCCCACTGCCGAGAAGCCCCTCTCGCAGACACCTCTGCAGGTCCCCCAAAAATATGTCGTTACCTGCATCAGACAGGTGAACGCCATCGGCCCTATCTAGTTCAACCCTCCAATGCTGTATGTGGGGATGCTGTATGGCCAACCCCCTGTGCCCAAGAAGAGCCAACTGAATCTGTCAGTTGACCTTCTTCCATGCTCAATCATCCCCCATGGGTCCCAACCACCATGCCAAACCCAGCGCGGGAGAATGTCCGACCACAGCAGATGTACTGAAGGCCAACATTGCCTTGTCAACTGCATGTCCTCACATGCCTGCCAACTGAGGGCCATGCCCTTACATTGCCTTGTCAACTGCATGTCCTCACATGCGTGCAACTGAGGGCCATGCCCTTAAGTAACCGAGGCCATAGTTGCCTCCTGAACTGCATGTCCTCACATGCCTGCCATCTGAGGGCCTTGCCTCAAGTAACCGAGGTCATTCCCACCCAGGGGAATGACCACCACATGCGGAAACTTCTACACTGAACTGTGCTGGAACAAAGCGGGTCGGAGACCATCCCAATGCATTCCTACGCCAGCCAAGTCACTGCACTGCACTTCAGCCCATTGACTGAGGCCTAACTGTGAGCCCATGTTAGGATGTGTGTCTGCTCCATCCCTGTCCAGCAACCTGTCAAAACAAATTAAAACTTGTTAGGATTCTGAATTCCCCGGCCCTCTAAAAGGCGGAATATCTAGCCCTTATAAGCACCAGAGTACCAATGTAACACGGCCTGCACCTTTGCCTAGGAAAACCCGAGACCTGCTGCCATAGAAGCAGCTCCAATTCTAAAATAGTGCGTTCATACTCAAAGGGGTCATACCCTAGCCCCTCTAAAATCCTGCTTTGTGAGTGCCCCAAATTGGTCTTTTGTGAGGGGATCCTCACTTGCATGGGTGAATCAATATCCTTCTCCAGATCCCCTGGCCCCCAGAAAAACTTACAGGGCCCGCACAGGGCAGAGGCTAGGCACCCAGGAAGGGGCCAAATGAACGGTCTGCCCCTTACATCTATGGTCCATCTTAGACCGTCTCAATTTTGTACAGGCACAACCCCACTTTATGCAGACCTGATAGGTGGAGGGCACATAGAGACAGGTCCCGCTTGGATCCAGCCAGCACCTCACCCATCCTAAAAGCTCCAAAAACCAGCGTAAGGGCTACTGCCAGGAATAGTTGGCTTCAAAGCTGGAGGAGTATACTGTTTTCCACTGGCCCACCATACCCAACAAAATTTCCAATGAGAAAGGGTGACGGGGATCGGGAATAAAACACCAGGCTTGCTAGGAAGGAAAGTCCTGCCAGCTTACCTGAAAGTGTTTGGACTGACAGGCCCCTTCTCCTGCTGCCCACTAGGAATTCCAGCAGGTGACTCTCCAGAAAAGGCCACTCTGGCACATAACGCTTGCCAGCCCAGAATTTCTGAATTGCCCTACCTGCTTTCTGGTAGCTGGTGAGCATGCTGGGGGCAATGGAATCCATGGAAATTCCAGTGCGCAGTTCACAGGAATAGGCCACTGTTACACAGCCCCTGCACCCTGGTGATCATTCTAGGGCAACATATAGGTTCATGGCCATCTCCGACTTCATTCCCCAATCCCCCAATGTGTGGCTTGTACATCCCTGCCGAAACCTCTCTAAGAACAAAGGAACAGACAAGGGCCTTAACCCTGGTGTTCCTAAATATAAGGGAGTTACATAACCTGGCTCATGGCCATGAGCCTTTCTGCTCATAAGTCGACCTCCAACACACCAGAAAAGAGTTAATGAAAGGTGAAAACCCTAGTTAACCCCTCCCAAATTCAGGCCTGCAGCCGCAGGAAAGAGGGCCACACAGCCAGGCCAGCGCATAAGGCAGCATAACCCTGAACCTGTAGTAAGGCTGTGAAAGCCCTGCCATGGCATCATAACCCACCATAAAAGACCCCTAACACCTGGAGGGCCGAAAGGAAACACTTCATGGTCCATGAAAACTCCAGGATCCTGATCTGCAACAGTTCAAGCTCGTCCCCATGCAGCTTGCAGCCCTGGGCCCCAGAGTCAATCTTGATACCCAGAAAGGTGAACACTGGGGCAGGATCCTCCATATTCCCAGCTGTCAAGGGAACCCCCAGTTACATAGCCATACTATTATTATTTATTATTTATTATTATTAAACTTATATACCGCCTGACTAGCAATAGCTCTCTGGGTGGTTAACATAAAATACAATAAAATTACAGAATCTGTTACAACAAGCATATAAAAACAACACAGTCTAAAATCAAATTAGAAACATTAGACTAAAATTAAAATGCCTCAGAGAAGAGAAAGGTTTTAACTTGGCGCCGAAAAGATGATAGTGTCGGCGCCAAGTGCACCTCCTCGGGGAGACTGTTCCACAATTCGGGGGCCACCACTGAGAAGGCCCTAGATCTCGTCACCACCCTCCGGGCCTCCCTATGTGTCGGGACCCGGAGGAGGGCGTTCATAGTAGACTGTAGTGTACGAGCCGGTTCATATCAGGAGAGGCGTTCCGACAGATATCGTGGTCCCACGTCGTATAAGGCTTTATAGGTTAACACCAACACTTTGAATCTAGCCCGGAAGTGTATTGGCAGCCAGTGCAGGCGAGCCAGCACAGGTGTTATATGCTCAGACTGCTTAGTTCTTGTTAGCAGCCTGGCCGCTGCATTTTGCACTAGCTGTAGCTTCTGAACCGTCTTCAAAGGTAGCTCTACGTAAAGCACGTTGCAGTAGTCCAAATGCGAGGTTACCAGAGCATGTACTACTGATGTAAGGTCCTCCTTACTCAGATAGGGACGTAGCTGGGCTACCAACTGAAGTTGGTAGAACGCATTCCGTGCCACTGAGGCTACATGAGCCTCAAGTGAGAGGGAAGAGTCTAAAATGACTCCCAGACTACGAACCTGTTCCTTTAGGGGTGTCAGCTCTACACTGCATCAGCAGTGCCGGTGGGGGCTGGAAATTCCTGGGTGGTTGGCAGGGAAGCAAAGTCCTTAGCCGGCAGTCTGGCCATAAATCTGCCAGGTCTTAGGAGGAGGGAATCTGATAAGGGCCAGGCTTGTCCGAAGCGTACTTGCCGAGTCAGGAGTCCAGAAGCGAGGTCAGTAGAGGTCCAGGATCAAGTGCCAAGGGGTCAGTCTGAAAGAGGGTGCCAGGAAACTAGGAACACACAAGCCACGCCTGACGTTGCAGTCAGCAACAAGCTGCAGCCAAGGTGTGCCTTATAAAGAGCAAGGTTGACAGCAGGTGTGAGTCCTCAGCGTTTGGGCCTTAAGGAGACAGGCCTGCCTCTCTTCTGCCTGACCTTCTGCTGTCTACGTTCTGCAGGTGAGGGGGGAGTATACTGTTCACTGTCTGTGTCTGGCTGCAGGGACTCTGCTGTATCTGGGGTGCTCTGCAGCTGAGGGGGAGAAGGAGCTGGATTCTCAGGAGGCTCCTCCGTGTCTCCTTCTGAGTCTGCTGCTCCTGGGTCTGCTGCTGTTACTCCCGAGTCGTCCTCATCTGAGGAGTCCTCTGACGGGGCCATGACAAGGGGGAGTGTAACCCCGTCCAGGACAGGGTATATATCCACCATCTGATTGGAGAAACCCTCCACCAACAGCATCTCAGTCTTATCAGGATTGAGTCTCAGCTTGTTAGTTCTCATCCAGTCCATTGTCGCGGCCAGGCAACGGTTCAGCACATCGACCGCCTCACCTGAAGAGGATGAAAAGGAGAAGTAGAGCTGCGTGTCATCAGCGTACTGATGAAAACGCACTCCAAAACTCCTGATGACCGCACCCAACGGCTTCATATAGATGTTAAAGAGCATGGGAGACAAAACCGAACCCTGCGGGACCCCACATTGGAGAACCCACGGTGTCGAGCAATGTTCCCCAAGCACTATCTTCTGGAGACGGCCCGCCAAGTAGGAGCGGAACCACTGCCAAGCAGTGCCTCCAACTCCCAACTCCACAAGCCTCTCCAGAAGGATACCATGGTCGATGGTATCAAAAGCCGCTGAGAGATCAAGGAGAATCAACAGAGTTACACTCCCTCTGTCTCTCTCCCGACATAGGTCATCAAACAGGGCGACCAAGGCCGTCTCAGTGCCAAAACCAGGCCTGAAGCCCGATTGAAATGGATCTAGATAATCGGTTTCATCCAATAGCATCTGGAGCTGGTCGGCAACCACTCGTTCCAAGATCTTGCCCAGGAATGAAACGTTCGCTACTGGTCTGTAGCTGCTGAAATCTTCTGGGTGCAAGGAAGGTTTTTTCAGAAGTGGTCTCACAGCTGCCTCTTTCAGACAGCCAGGGACCACTCCCTCTCGCAAGGAGGCATTTATCACTTTCTTGGCCCAGCCAACTGTTCCCTCCTTGCTAGTTTTTATTAGCCAAGAGGGGCAAGGATCTAGTACCGAAGTGGTTGCACGTACCTGTCCAAGCCCCTTGTCCACGTCCTCAAACTGAACTGACTGAAACTCATCCAACAAAATATGACAAGACTGTGCTCTAGACACCTCACTAGGATCGACTGCTATAAAATGAGAGTCTAGGTCCTGGCGAATGCATAAGATCTTATGCTGGAAGTGCTCAGCAAACTCATTACAGCGGGCCACCAATGTATCTACCGTGTCCTGTAGGCCTATATGGAGTAGCCCTCGGACAACTCTGAAAAGCTCTGCTGGGTGGGAGAGAGATGATTTAATAGTGGCAGCAAAATGTTGTTTTTTCGCCACCCTCACCGCTCCTACATACAGCTTAGTGGAAGCACGAACCAGCGCATAGTTGCATTCGTCGGGAGTTCGCCTCCATCTCCGCTCAAGTCGCCTCCTGTCTTGTTTCATCGCTCTCAGCTCTGGAGTATACCAAGGAGCTGAATGAGCTCTACAGAGGAGAGGGCGCGCAGGAGCAATCATGTCCACAGCCCGGGTCATCTCCGTATTCCACAGATTAGCCAGGGCTTCGACAGGAGCGCCAGTCCTATCAGCCGGAAAATCCCCCAGAGCCCTTTGAAAACCTTCAGGATTCATTAGTCTCTGGGGGCGGACCAATTTAATAGGTCCCCCACCCTTGCAGAGGGGAAAGGCCACTGAGAGTCTAAACTTCAGCAAGCAGTGATCTGTCCATGACAAAGGGAGAGATGTAAAACTCCCCACATCCAGATTACTATCCCCATGTCCAGTAGCAAGGATAAGGTCGAGAGTATGCCCCGATGCATGTGTTGGGCCACTAACATATTGAGACAGCCCCATGGTTGTCATGGGATCCATGAAGTCCTGAGCTGCCCCGGACAAAGTAGCCTCGGCATGAATGTTGACATCCCCCAATACTAATAGTCTGGGGGATCTCAACAATACCACTTCTGTCAGCTCAGTTAGGGAAACCATTGGGCAGCAAGGTGGGCTGTACACCAAAAGGATTCCCAGTCTGTCCCTCTGGCGCAAAACAAGGTGAAAACACTCCAGACCAGTAACTGCATGGACATGGTGCTTGGTGAGTGAGATGGAACTCTTATAGACCACAGCAACCCCGCCTCCCCGACCCTCAGATCTACCATGATGCTGAACCAAGTACCCCGGTGGGCAGAGCTGGGAGAGACTAACTCCTCCGTGTTCGCCCACCCAGGTCTCGGTTATACATGCCAGATCGGCTGCCTCATCCATAATCAAATCATGGACGAGGGAGGTTTTATTATGTACCGATCTGGCATTAAAAAGCAGCAACTGGAGATCTGAGAGTTGGCTGAGAGGACAACCAACAACCCTGCGGATATGAGAAGGACCTGAACGCGGTACAGCCACTATATGTCTGGGCCATGTTCCCCTTACCCGGCACGTCCTTCTCATAACACCATACCTCCCTCTGCCCATCACTACGGCAATTGGGGCCCCCTCAAGTCTCCCCGCTTGATGGAAAAACCTCTTCCCCAGGCACATTATAAACTATAAATGCAAAAAATTCATATACTTGAAAATACACACTCACTCACAGCATACATTCATACAGATACCCACACATCCAATTCAAGTCCACACAGCAAACATAGTCCCACACTCTGTACGAATGAACGCCAACTCTGGACCTCTCTTCTTCCACGAAGAACACCACCCTCGAAAAATCTGGATGACAATGATGACGAGGAGGCATGGGCCGTCAAGGCAGAGTGCAAACCGCTCTTTTTCTTGTCTCGTTGTTTTTCCTGGAGAGGTGGAGGTGAGGAGTTCACAGGTGATATAGCTTCAGTTATGTTTCTCTCGCTGTATTCCTCACTATGATTGAGGAAAAAATATTGCCCCGTCCTGAGACCCAACATCACATAGCCAGCCTTTTCGTTAATGCAAATTTCTATAAGCTGTGACCTCAGGTGCCAGCATGCACCCCAAAATCTGCCATGCCTATGAACAGCCAATCATACAGATAGTGCCCCACTGCTTCTGAGCCCACTTGTCTCCTGACTACCCCCTCCCAGAAGGACCTAAAGCACTCAATGAGAGAAATATAGCATTCCATAGGTAATGTTCTGCCACATAGAAATGCATAAGGCACCTCTGCCACAGGCACACACCCTGTTGAATGAAGTGTAGCACACTGTTCTTAGACTATCTGGTATGAACCCATTACTGCCTGACCCCTTAAATAAGACTGGTGGTGAATCAGGTGTAATTTGCCCGCTGCCTCTTAGGGCCCTACACCAACTGGGGCATCCAGGAAGGGGCCAAGAACCCTGCCCAACTGTACATCTCTGTCCCTGGCAATTACTGCCATAACTAAAACAGATTTAAGATTGTAGGCCATGAAGGCCAGCCAGGAGTTGGAGGCCATGAAGGCCAGCCGGGAGTTGGAGGCCATGAAGGCCAGCCGGGAGTTGGAGTATGGGATCGGGAAACCAAAAATGAAAAACACCATAACACAGACGAACCTCCCCTTAAACTGGGTAGCCTGCAAGCAAAGTTCGTAGTACCTCGAGTCTAACTGGGGAGGGACACTTGTCCCTGAGCAGCTCATGCTGGGGGCTTCTTCTTACCCCTTTGAAGGCCTCTTGCCTCGTATCTCACTGTTGCACATATCCTTCTGCAGAAAGGGGAGGAAATCATTTATGAGTAAGTACACTTTACCAACTACTAGTTCATTGCAGCTAACCCAGTTCCCCTAAAACGCAGAGACTAAGGATATGCTGCTGTCACCAATATTGGTCCCAAATGCCGCAGCTTTCTCCTAGCGGGTTTCCAAACACCAATCAGAATGTAAGTACCCAAGTAAAAGTTGCATGCTATGTATTTCAGATAAATGATATCAAAAATCCTAACAAAAAAGGTTGTGTTATTGTTGTGAAATCAGCAGGAAAGGGTGAAGAGTCTGCCAGGATCTTAAAATGCAGCCTCTGTGTCAAAAAGAGTCTAAGATTCTGTCAAGGCAGCCCCCATTTCAGTAAGGTCTAAGATCCTGGAAATGAGGATAAGAGCCTGATAAATAGACTGGCTTACTTCTTTATTCCTATCCTCCCATCAAAACACATTGTCATCTGCTAGACCAGCCTTTCCCAACCAGTGTGCCTCCAGATGTTGTTGGACCACAACTCCCATCAGCCTCAGTCAGCATTGCCAATGGTCAGGAAAGATGGGAGTTGTGGTCCAACAACATCTGGAGGCACACTGGTTGGGAAAGGCTGTGCTAGACCTTCAATTCCCCGTGGAAGTTGCATTTCTTTCTTCAAATATAACAAATCCCATATGCTTTGTTTTTGATATGAGACCAAATTCAAATGAATGAATGAATGAATGAAACTTTACTTTTACCCGCCCTTTTCCCAAACTGGAACTCAGGGCGGCTTACAAATAAAACTACATGTAGTTAAAAGCATACAAAACATACAATTAAAATACAATTAAACAATACGCAACCTTAAAACCATGAAACAGGCACTTAAAATACTAAAAAACAATTTAAAATAATACAAATAATGGCATAAAACCTTGTAGAGCCCAGTCCTAAACACCTTCTATGCCAAAAGCCTGTCGGAATAAAATAAGTCTTTACTTGCCAATGGAAGAATAGCAAGGAGGGGGCCATTTGTGCCTCCCTAGGAAGGGAGTTCCAGAACCTAGGAGCAGCCACCGAGAAGGCCATATCTCACATCCCCACCAATCATGCTTGCGAAGGTGTTGGGACTGAGAGAAGGGCCTCTCCTTAAGATCTCAGGGCCCGGGCAGGCTCATATAGGGAGATACTGTCTGACAAATAATAAATGCAACTTCTGTCTCAGAGTTAACAAGGGACATGGAACTGACACTTGAAAAAGCATCACTGTCATCTAAGTTATGGTGATTTAGACATTTTCAAGCAAGCTCTGTTATCTGTGCATACCATTAGTATCTAAATATGAAAGGCCTAAAGGCCCAAAAGGCTCACCCTGCCCTACAAAGGCCACATGTAATATAATAATAATAGAATTAACTACCTCAACCTAATATATTCCTGGGCCTAGCAAGAAGTTGGAAGCCTAACCAAAGAGCTCCAAAATTAATAGAATATAGTACCTTGAACCTAATTTAGGCCCGAGTCAAGCAAAAGGCCACAATCCTAACCAAAGAGCCCCACACAATGGCCAATAGAGGCTGCCAGGGCCTCATCCACATCTTTCACAGTCTTGTGCCCCCTACTTAGGCTGAACTTACACCCAGTCTTGGCAACCAAAAGGGAAAAATAGGGCCAGTGTTGACAGACTTGAAAGGCCTGTGCAGCCTCCTCTCCTATAATTTGCTCTGAGCCTGCAGTGACTGGCCCAAGGTCACCCAGTGAGCTTCACAGCTGTTGGGAAGATTCGAACCCTGGTCTCCCAGGTTGTAGCCCAACATCTTAACCACTGCACCAAAAACTTATCCCAGGTGTACAGGGGGGATTGAAAAGCACGTGCCACTTTATCTCCCACAATGTGCCCTGGGCTTATAATTCCTTTATTCCCCGTCCTTTGTCTTCTTCTATTTTTATTTTATTTTATTTTATCTTATTGTATGTATATAGGCTCTTGCTTAACTGACTGGCTAGGGAGCTCTGACGCAGCACTGCTGAAGGACGTCTGGCTGCCACGTCCATCTGGCTAGGCCCCTTTAATGAGGCCCTTTATTCATGTGCGTGTGTCTTTCCTTTAACAAGTAGCAGCACAGACATGGTGCTGCTCAAAGAAAAGCTTCACGCCACCCTACCCTACCTGCCTGGGGGGGCTGGACACCTTTTATGCGCCCCCCTTGCTAGGCCCCTTTTGAGGCCTGCTCCAGCAGCAGCCATGCCGCAGCATTGCCTGCTGATAAAATTAAAAGGGGCCTAATCGGCCCCACAACATGCGGCCTTTCAAAGGCCTGGAGCAGCAGCAGCCACACTGCTGTGTCCAAACGGCACCACCCACATGGCTGCCTTAACACTCCCCCCGGGGATCAATCAACTGGGCCTAATAGGCCCCAAAACGTAGCCTCCACGACTGTGAAGCGCCTCAAAAAGGCACCATCCACGCAACCTCAAAAATGGCCGCCACTCTCCGACACGATGTTCTGCTCCGTCGTCGTCCTCCGAGTCGTCGCGTGCCAAAAGAGGATGATGGGGGGGCAGCCTGGACTTAAATAAGCCCAAGGCCCCACCCCTCCACAAAACACATCATGCATGCATAATCACTGTGACACATGACGTTGCCCACATCCAAGATGGCAGCATCAGCGTTGCCCCCATCCACAACTATGCCCCGCTCGTCCACGCTGCGCGGGCGAGTGACACTTCATATCTGCAGTGAAATTGAATTTTACTCTTTGTTTTATATCCTTGACCTTCTTTGCCTATGCCTAAAGATAGAGGTTGCTGGCACAGAATGTCAGTACATTTATATCAGCTGCTTTCCCTAAACAATTTTGCTTCCCCAGTAGCAACGCTTACTGGTGAATAGAAATGCAGCTGCAGTTGAAATTTGTATCAACATTTTCCTTTAAATCAGAAAAAGGAATTCTATAGAGTATCTCTGAAGCTATATAAAGTAATGAGAAACAGAAAAATGAATGGGCCAGCATGTTAATTATGTTTGCAGCCGTGCTTTCCCACAAAAGCACTTGCCTCATTTGAGAGTATTTTTAAAAGAGATAGGGTTACTCTTCATATTCACACCTGTGTTTTCAAGCCAAGCAAAAATCTAGCTCTTGGATGGTAATGTGTGTAGTACACCCACATACATAGGTGTATATGTTGTATGGTAATACAGAAGTGATGGCATTGAGTTAAGACAATAAAATGGAGTGATGCACTGCTGGGATTACAGAAATGAAAGCAGCTACTGGCCACAACTCTCAGTGGGGTATAACTCTTGTTGCACATTCTTATGGTAAAAGTCGTATTTGACTCACATTGGCAAAGCGGAGACCATATTCAATTTGCACCTAAAGTGCCAAACAGGGCTGAACTGGAATTTAGACCCACTTTGTGTAATTCATTTGTACTTCAAAAGTTGCTAGGAGATGCCTTGTTCCCCTCACAGAGCTTCAATCAGAGTGGCTGACTGTTAAACTGCTCTGGCCACTGGAGCTCTGTCAGGGGAATAAGAGTCCCCTCTGAGCACCCTTCACAAACTACACTTCTCAGGATTCTTTGGGGGAAGCCATAACTGTCTCAAGTGAAATCAAATTCTGATGTGGGTGTGGCCCCCTGATTAGGCAAGCCCAGCAGCTGGGAGTCTGGCTTTTAGAATACTGACAGTTGGTTATTACTGAGCATGCCCAACAGTATCGAGTTCAAGCCAAAATTTCTTTAATTAAGAATCAGCCAGGCATTTTTTTGACTTTTAAACTGCAGAAGATGAAGGTATGAAGATATGAGGCAAGTCCAGTAATAGGATTACAGGTACTCTGTGAACATGGCTGAGTTCTAATGAATTTCAACAGATTATGAGAACTCTGATAGAAAAAAGTCCAAAAGGGGATGGTTTCTCTCTCTCTCTCTTTTTACACTTTGAACACTCAATTCTCTCTAACTGTTTTGTTTATCACCATGAGAATTTTGAGGGTGTTAAGCAAGCGTTTCTGAGTTCAGGACTATAGGTTTTGTAAAGTTTTGTTTTGAAATGAGCCTATGGGAAAGATCAGAATGGCGTGGGGGTATTTTCAATTTAACATTGCAGAATGTGAAAAATCCACGCTGGCTATAGTATACAGCCAGTCTCGTGGCTGTATAATTATTATATTTTTTAAAAAAATGGTTGTAAAGCTTAAATAAAGTTATAAAGCAAACAAATTAGACAAAATAGTGTAACAGTTTTTGGATGACTGAATTTGTAGTGAAAGGGATTCAGACCTCACATACACACATACACACACACACACACACACACACACACACTTTGAAAGAATGTGTGAGGGAGGGATGAAAAATATCACCACCTTCTGTTACTGATATGTCTAGTGGCCAAGCCCTCTCCCCCCACATGCATCTTAAGAGTGCCAAAAGGGGCCTACACATACTTTTGTACATTATGCATGCAGCTGTACTTGCATATAGTTCTTCTATGTTAGAAGGGATACTAGCTCAATCAGGAACCACCACCACCCTTGCATGGAGGAGCCCTGTGTGACATCCTTCCCCGGCACCACCTATGAAGGTCGCACCTGTGGCTACCAGCAGACAGGATCGTCAGGTTTATTCTTATCCTTTACAGCACTTGCACCGATCTCAAAAGATCCCACTACTAGGCAGCACCATCTGACACTCTGTAATGCTTTTAGCCAATAGACTGTGCCTAGTCTCTGCCTGGCTATCTCGATACCTTGTGTCTATGGGTATAGGTAATTCCCCAACCCCCCTGCAGCCTCTTGACTCTGAAGAATACAGCCCTGGGTTTCTCTGTGGGACTGGATACTTTCCTCCGATCCGCCGCTGCCACCATTCAATACAACTGTTCAGCCTTGGTTACTTACTATTCCCCCTGGTTTGTGTTTCCCAGCTGAAGGAATCAGGGTTTTGTTTAACCAAGAAATATTTATTTAGTATTAGAAATAACAAGATTACTTAATTACTTTGTTGACAAGCTTATGGTTTCATATATGTTCTGACATGTACTTGACTTCTTACTAATTGCCTCAGAACTCTGACTCACTCTCAACAACAACACCGACCTCCAAACACCACCAAACCTCCAACATCCACCTCACAATTCACCACCCAGATTCAACTGTCATTCTTCCAATTATACCCCCAGTCATTCAAACGCTCAGCCAATCATCCAGCATTCTACTGCTCATGTACTCCCCCTCCTCTTTCACTCCACTTACCATATGTCTTCTATATAACCAGCACTTACCATATTTACAATATAAGCAAGAACATCACACCGTGTGTGTTTAGATCCCCTTCTGATGTGCTCCAGCAAAGATGGATGGCAGGTGCATCAGCAGTGGAGATATTTTTGGCCCAGGTGGCCCCAAAAACCCCTTATATACTTTCAAAGTGTCTGTGTGGTGGTGGTGGTGGTGTGTTGTCTGAATCCCTGTAGAATTGTATATCATTTTATTATGTGAGAATAAGCATCACAGAGGAATTACAAAGAAATAACATTACTTTGTTTTATAGACATCTCATTGAGTGTTCAAAGTTGTTTGCACAGATTATCTCTGTCATGAAATTGTAAATTTGTTAACCTGGTTTCTTTGTATCATGGCTCAGTTACAGGGAATTGTGGGAGTACATCTTGGAAGGAGACAGGCCTCTGTGAGAGGAAAGTTTTAAGTTTTGTTTCCAGCTGCAAGCAGTTGGGAGGCCTGAACAGAAACACCTGTTTATCTCTGCTAATCTGCTGGGAGCCTGGTACTCAAGGCCATGCGGGCCCAAAAAGGTTGAGAACAGAGACGGGAGGGTGCCTGCAAGGCACAAAAAAGTGAAGAAGCTTCAGGAAGATGATTACATCAGAAAGACCCTGATTGGTTAATTCATCCTGGACTGTTGGGTGTCTTTTCCCTTACATATAGGGTCTGAGACCCATAGCCTTTGTTCCCCTGGGATTCCATCTTGATGGGTGGTTACCTATGTGGGGTTCCATTGCTTCTTACCTGATGCTATTCTCTCTGAGGAGAGATGAGACTTACCATCAACTACCTCTTCAGTAAGTAGACAGACTAGATAGTTTGTTATTTTCCATTGTGTGTTGAACTCTCTTATGTTATACCTGAACCCCTGGTTGGGTGTGTGGTTTTGAGGAATTGTATTGCTGCTATATATTAATGTGCACTTATATTTTTAATAAAGCTACTTCTTATTAACCTGGTGTATTCATTGAGGGGAAGAGTTGGTTCTGAATCCAGCACCTTGACCACAAACTACCAAGGAGTTAAGTAGGAGTGTATTTTGATGTAACCAGAGGTTTCTGGACAAGGAGTGTCTGTTTGTCTCTTGTCTCTTTGGACCTTGGTTTACCTATTTCTGGGCTCTGAGTTCCCCTAGCTCAGAGTTGAACCAGTGAAGGGGTGGTGGCAGCCTACCTTCTACCTTGCAGGGTTGGTGTTAGTTTGCACAGCCTTGGCAAGGGGAATTTGGTTATTGGGTTCCAGATCAATTGCTCAAAGGGTGGGAATTGGGTCTGAAGCATGCAAACCATGGCTCTTCGGGGCCAGATTTTATGACAATCTCCACAATCTTTACAAGAACCCTGCAAGTTAAGTTAGTTTAGTCTGGGACTGTAGCATGGCAGGAACATGTTGCAACCTCTCTTCCTCCAGGTCATAGTCCTGTTCTTGATTCTCTTCCCTCTGGGAGAGGGAGGAGAAGGAGAGGGGGGAGAGGGAGAGAGATTAAATATATGCTGCTTAAAAAACAGTTGGATGTTCCTTTCTGAATGTTTGATATGGCATGTGCTGCCTTAAAAATAAGTTTAAAAGGTGGATGCCTCCCTGCACATGATGTGAGAGGCAAGAGTGAGAGATGGTATGTTGAAGTTGTGAAGATGAACACACTATGGATGAAGACCCTGCTGTGACTCCTCTTAAAAGCCTACATCTGTCTTCACCCTAAAGTATATATTATTTACACCTTCTGCAATGCAAAGAATATAAAAGCCATAGCACTTTTTTTCCAAAGAAGGAACTCTTAAAAGAGCATTTTCTGGTAAAATGAGACTTGAGTTACAGTCTTGCAGAACATAATGGGATAATCAGTACAGAGTCTGAATTACCCAGATGTGAGCATTACATTATGAATCCACAGATCTTAGCAGGGAGAGATAGCATTTGAAACAGAGAATGGAAAAGTTGGCAGGGAAACAGATTGCAAACGAAGACACGGACAATGAAGTAAAGATTATCATCAGGGCTTCATTTCTTGCAGGAGGCTTCAATATGGCTCTAATCACTCTATAAGAACATGGTTTATAGGCTGTAATAATGCTTTGAAGCTTTCTACAGGGTATGTAATATATATACACAAACCTTAATCCCAAAGATGCTCTGCTATGCATTTTCCAGTTTCTCCTTAATCTCAGGAAATTCTCAAATGAGAAAAAGAATGTCTTTTCATCCCCACTGGCTACAGTCTGCCATGTAAGTGTACAGAGCAACACTTGGAAAACTGGCACACAGCAATATTATAAAGCACAGCTGTTAGGTGAAAAGATGCTTGGCTTAGAAGAGCAGCCAGCAGCCTTATGTGACATATGTGTTCTAGGGCTATACCATTTTGTGCTGCAGATAGGGAAACAGAATACTTGAATATTCTTGTGCCCCCCCCAAAAAATATATAGCTCCCTATATTCCTTATCAGCAACTAGAGGACCACTTTTAGGAAGGTAGAGGGTAATGGGCTAGAGCTCTGCTCTGCTCTCGAAAGCAAACTTGCAGGTAGTTCCACTCCTTGCTGTCCATGTGGCAGATGAAAATAGGAGCACTCTTGTGTATTTGTAACATCCCTCTCCTCTCACCAAATATCACTCCCTAGGCCTGACTCCTTTCATTACACACTATAGTATCCTGAAGTATCTTCTTTGCTTGGTGTGTAAGTCTGGATTGGGCAATGATGGAAGCTGTAGTTCAGCAACATCTAGAGGGTCACAGGTTCCCTATCCCTCCGTTATGTTTTATGATTATGTGCTATTATTGTAGGTTATTTGTTTACTGTGAACCACTTTGAGCATAAAATTGTGGAAAATGCAGAATATCAATACATGGACTAGTTGACAAGTTGTATAAATGAAACGATACATAAAATCTTTACCCTACAAGTACAATACTAGTATTGCAGGGGAAAGCCTGATCCTTGACCTTTCCCCTGGCATGCTTGCTCTCATGATGGATGATACCAACAAGAAATAAGATAGTTTTGAATCAAGATGTCAAACAGAAACTTTCAAATCTGCACTGATTTTAACCAATTTTAACCAATGAAATCAAGGAACATGTTTTTGTCTATGTTTAGATACAATCAGATGCCGTTTTGAATTAAAATGGAGGACTGAACCTTTCAAAACTGCACTGATTTTACTCACTGATTTCAAGTATGCACTGATTTTTTCAGTTTCTTAGAACTCTCTATCAACCCTGGTTATGAGGCTGCTGGTGTTTTATTTATGTATTCTCTTGTGCTGTAGCCAGGATTGGTTTAAAATTAAATATGAAAATCATGGGAAACATAAAGTTTTCAGTGAGAACAACTTATCAAGAATATTCCAATTTCGCAACCTGATATCGGGCTATTGCGTCATGTGCACAACGTGTGCCAGGAGAGGATGGGCAACCAAGCTCATTTAAGCTCTGTCCACGTTGCTCTCTCCCTGTCTTTCTCAGCAGCAGAGTGAGCTGAGAGCAGCTTCTGTCAGAGTGGAATGGAGCTGTTCTTTGCTCAGCTCAGCAAGTGGTGGTGATGAGTGGCGGCAGTGGCTTCAGCAAGCATCATAGTGGCTCCTTTAAGGGAGCAGTTCATTGGCAGTTTCAGCAGTTGTGGAGGTTCAGCCTGGCTGCAGCGTTTTGGCTTCACTGGGGAGCTACAGCTCCTTATTGGGAGTGGCAGCAACAGAGGATCAGCCAAGTTGCTGCTTGTATTACATTAGCATTGCCACTCTTCATTATAACACTTCCTTGTTATAAAGGGGTTTGGCAGTTTCCCTTCCCATCTGGCCATTTGGGGGGGTGTTCCTAGCCTTTTTACCCTTTCCTGGGCAATCCACCAGTGTTTAGTAATTAGGGCCCTTTGGGCAGTTGATTTGGGGTGCACTGTATCTTATCACTCTTTACTGGCCACCTTTTTTGTTTGGCTAACCCCCATTGGAAGCTTTTGTTATTGATCTGCCAGTGCAACATTTGTTCTCCCCCCCCCTTTTATTCTGCTGTTCTTTCTCAGCTGGGAGAGCTGTTTGTTGACAAGAACTGCTTTCTATCTGATAAGGGTTAACTTAATAACAATAAATAAGGGTTTGCTTATTTATTAGATAGTTACCATGGCATCTTATTAAATAATGTTGGTTTTTCAGTTTCATTTTACTATTACAGGGGGAGCTGTTTAATATGTTTCATAAGAGTTATATCACCTGTTTGGAAAGAGATGGCTAAGAGATGATGATGATGATGATGAGCCACCCTGGGCTCCTGCTGGGAGGAAGGGCAGGATATAGATCAAATCATCATTGTCATCATCCGTGAATAAGTAAGTGCTTGCCTGTAAGTGGAGTCATCTTTTAATTTATAAATTGTGGCTCTTCAATTTCATTATATTTGGGGATTTACAGATATTGTATAATTCATCAATATTCAGTGCTTCTTGTAATTCATCAGTATCCATACACTATAATTAGATCATGCTTAATCATCAATAATTAGTGTCTAGCAGAACTTAATTCTTCCAGTTATACATAATCTATATATTATTTAGTTATCAATCTTTCAACTGGATACAGTTTATATATTGAGCAATTTATTTACAGTTATTTTGCTTCAGCACTATTAATGCTTTGGTTGTGAGTTTGTTAGAGGATTATCATGGGATGCACTGGGACAGGTTGTTTCAGCAAGGTTTCAGCAAGGTTTGGTGCAACATCCCCCTCCTGCATATTTTGGTGATTCACCTGGAAGGCAATGACTTAGGATTTTTAAAGGAGAAGGCTTTGAGTCTGCAGGACTCCAGAGATTTTCTCACTATCAGGTAGGGTTGCCAGATCAGAAGAATCCCAAACCTTGAGATTTCAGGGGCAGGCCCAGGTGATGTCATTAATGCTATATGCGCGCATTGCTGCCATCAACCAAGATGGCGGCAGAGGCTTCAGCCCCTTAGGAAAACCTCAGCCGCCATCTTGATTGATGGCAAACCTGTGCACGCAATGTGCACAGCCACAAAAACAGCAGAGAGGAAGGTAGGTGAAGCGGGGGAATGGTGGGCGGCTCTGAAGATCCTGCCCTGCTATCCAAGGCAGCAATCCTGCCACGGATTGTGGAAGGGGAGTGCAGGGGCCCTCAGCCAGTGCCCCACCTGGCCGCTCTTTAGAACCAGCCCTGATTCCAATAGTCTGTTGTTTGATCCCAACCACCCTTTCACTCCCTGCTTGCTTTGGCACTTGCTGATTCAATGTGCTGTGGGGTTTTTTGAGGGGTTATTCAAGCCACAGGTTTTGGGTTTTTTGGTGGCAAAAAAAATGTGTCATTTTTAACATAAATACTTATGTACATAATTACAGTGTTCCATGTGTTTTTCCCCCCAAGTTACACATCAGTGAGGCAGAGTCTGTCTCTTGCCTTGGGCTGATGTGCTGCTTAATGATTCCCCTCCCTTTCGCTATTCACTATTATTTTTTCTGTTTGCAGTAGTATTTTAATGTCTTTTTTCCTGCTAAATGTTAAGCTTTCTTAATAAAAAAAAAGCTTAGAGGAAATTATGAATAATATAAAATAAGGGAAAAATTCAGAAAAAAAACAACTGTGCCTATTGGAGCTGTGGCCCCAAAAATCCATGGTGATTACAGCCACAGCCCACCACAAGAAATCAGTGCTGGTCTGAAAAGATAGCGGACTATTGCATTTGGTCAAAATCCAGCATTATTCCGATTTAGTGGATATTCTCCCCCACACTACTCAAAAGTAAGTCCTACTGAATTCAGTGGGGTTTACTCACATGTATGTGGGATTAGCATTACAACTTTATTCACAGAAAGGGAGTATAGAATTAAAGCTTCAATCCTGACTTCACTTATTGGCTGAAAACCAGAAAGGGTGGGAATTAGAGCAGCCAACTACTAACAGAAGTTGTAGGGGGGAGCTGACATTTTGGTGTATATCTCTTCAACCAGACCACCTAGAGACTTAATTTCTTTTAAAAATGAAAGCTTAGAGTCCAGAGATTGTGATGACTCTCCCAGAGACCCAGAGATGACCCCTCAAAACCAGAGTCTCCAGGCAAAAACTGGAGACCTATTAACCCTACTATCAGGCAATATTGGCTTGTTGTTTTAATAATGTGGTCTGGCAGTCTTCCTCACAGAGTTTGGTATTCCGAATGGGACCTTAGGGGCATTTATAGGGCTAGGAAGAAGATCTGCAGGGTAATTAGGTTGGCAGTGCAGGGCCTTGAGGGATCAGTTATTCATCATCCCAAGGTCCAGAAGGCCAGGATTGAACTATACAGGCCTGATGTATGTATGGATGATGGTAATGGCATCTTCCTGAAAGATGGATCTGTGAGAAGCTGTTCTTGACTTTGGGAAAAGGGGGACAAAAAAGAGCTTTCTCTCCTTTTTGTCGAGGAAAGGATATCAGTTAAGTTCAGCTAGGTGTCCCCCAAGCACATTTTAGGGTGATGGACAGCCAGAGCTTGGAGAAGTTACTTTTATGAACTATAACTCCCATAAGCCCCAGCCAGCATGGCCACTGGATTGGGCTGATGGGAGTTGTAGTTCAAAAAAGTAACTTTTCCAAGCTCTGTGGACAGCCCGAGGCTTGCTGCTCTGGACTATGGGGCCCTGGGGCAAAATAAGGACCACTTTTGAGGCTAACTTGTATCATCTGCTTGGAGATGGGGCCACAGAGTGGGGATGATGCAGGAAGGCCTCCTTCCTCACATTTGGGTGTGGCCAAGGAGAGGGTATAGGCAGTACAACTGTACCCGATTTTCCATTGGCTGGGGTTGTCACCCAATTGGCTGCAGGCCTGACCTGGTATGTTACAGTGAGTGTCTCTACTAATTATTTTCCCTCTGCAGGTGGTTTTTATTTAAATATAGTGCCCCCTAGTTCAACCCATATACTGTGTCTGACTCTATATTTCTGCTTTCAGGTTGCAACTGCTGTAGCTTACCAACTGTTGAACCACAAAGCACCACCTTAAGATGAACTGCTCCAGTCTATCTAAGGCAGTAAACTGCAAAGGAACCTATGTCTCCCCACTCCCCATAACGTTGTTCCTGTACATGTGGCATGGCAGCACCTTGTACAAAAATGTAGCCCTGAAGCCAAGAAGAGTAGCCCTGGTACCCTCCCTTATAACCTTCTCAATAGATAGTTCATGCCAATAGTCCTTTTAAAACAGAAACCATAACTCTGTTGGGAAAGATACTTTTCCTGCAAAAAAATTAACAAAACGCATCACTTAACATCCCCACTTGATTATTGGAGTTCACATCTGGGAAAGCATTTATCATCAAGCAACTTAATCTCAGGGCCAACCCACACATTAAGCAAATGGTTTGCCCTGAAGTTCATGAAATAGCCAGTGTGCCTCTCCCCACCCCTGATCTGGGTTGGGATCCTGATGTGGGGGTTGCAGGGCTTTGGTCCCGATCCAGATTGCCCTCCTACACCTGCTACTTGTGTGGGGAAAAGCTCCCATTTGGTCCAACTGCTTCCACTGAACAAGTGACAAACACAAATAGTCCAATTAGCAATAATCCAACTTCACCACAATCTATCATGAACAATCCCTTAATTCCAATACACAATAACAGCGCTATATTCCAATTTAATGAGTCAAGCAGAACTATAGCTACTTGATTTACCTTCAAAACCATGGTATAGGTATCAGCAACCAAGAGTATAGAGATCAACAACTGTAGGCTATTGTAGGCCAAATCCAGCCATTTCACTTGCCAAACCAGTGAAAGGGTATATGGAGAGAGTAGCTGATCCAGGAATTCTAGCTAGGCATTTTGGAAGATTAGAATTAGGGCCTTGCCCTCCCCCTAGAAGAGTTAGTTGCTTATCATGAGATGAGGATCACCATGTGAACAGGGTGATTAAAAAGTATTTAGGGTTAACTAATTTATCCATATTAAGAGGCTATGTATCTGCTCTACCTTTATACTCCTATCACAGTATATGTTTATTCCATTATACAACCAGGCACAAAATCTCACCCACTCCTTTATTATCTGTAATCTTTTTCTCCCTGTCTAGACTGAACATTTTCTTTTAGAGCATTTCCTTTCAAGTCTTCTGGTGATTTGTTACTTTGACACCACCAAAAAAGTCAAGAAACTCAAGTCATAATCGTGCAGATCTTGCAAGCCTTAGATGATAGGACTCAGTTACCACCATCTGGAGGAGGCATGATTTTTGCTGTTACATATTACTCCTAAAAGATTCTTAAGTCCAAGAGGAAAAAGGGATTATGGGTCTGAACTTTCCAGTAATTAGTAGTAGTGATCACCATCTTCCCACTCTCTACCTGGAAAATCCCTATAGGATATATGGATTTGATTAATGTAAAGTTGAGAACATGTGTTCCCTTTTCAGTGAACAAAATCTCCATCTGTGCAAAGAAGCAAAGACCTTCATTAACAGATTTCAATCTACATTGCCAACCTTTTATTTTTTTAAAAAAATTGTACCTGAGTTGGATTCAGGGGGTGAAGATTCATGGGTTATGGAACCATGAAGAGAGGCGGGTTTGATAACAGTTGCCATTGATCTGCCCCCATCACCTCCTTGGCCATTGGTTGAGCAAATGCTTTGCAGGCAGAAGGTGAAGGTGCCTGGTTCAATCCCCAGCATCTCTAGGAAGGGCTGGGAAAGACTCTTACTTGAAACACTGGAAGTACTCAGTGTAGATAATGCTGAGTTATATGAACCAATGATTTGACTCAGGATAAGGCAGCTTTCGGGGGGTGGGAGGTTTGGCATTAAGCAAATATTTGCCCACTGCAGTCTGTTGCTTTCCTTACGGTGTGGCACCTCATCTTCCTGTTTCTCTTCTTCCTCTGCAGTTTCACCCTGCTGGGGAGGCTAATATCAGGGCCTCTGCTGATTAATTGGCCTGGCGGGCTCTCCTCTCCTGCCTTCTCCTTCTTCATGTTGATAGAAGGGTGGTGGTGGGTGGCAGCGAATTAGGGAATCCCATCCCTAATTAAAAAGGGATCCACGGTTGTGCCCAAAACACATGGGTGGCAAAACTGGGGAGGCCATTTTGCCGAATATTGTGCAGTGGTGGACTGAAATTTTCCAACACTGTAGCAGGAGCTCAGAAAAGAAAAAGAAAAACATTTGTCACATAATTGCAGCCAGACCCAGGAATAAAGATAGGTTGAAAAGTTCCACATTTTATTAACAATATCTGCCTGGAAAACAAGAAGAGCAGGAAGCTAACTTGACTTCAAACTTGGGTCAACCAAACCCAGCCTATTCCAAGGGACACACAAAGCCTGGGCCCCACATTATGATGAGTAGGGAGGCCTTCCCACCCCACCTCTCCTAGGGCCCCACAACTTCAGGCAGGTGCAAGCAGATAAGTCTCAAGAATGTTCTATGTCCAGGCTAAGGCACCCACAACCCAGAGTGGAGCCGCCAGTAAGAAGATATAAACACAGTTCTATGTAAACCAATAGCCTGCCTCCAGTAGTGTAGTGGCAAATTTAGCAGTGCAGGGTCCCTTTATGATAGTCATGCCATGGCCTCTCATACCCCAAACAGCCATGCCCCCTTTTAAGATTATACAACCTTCTAAGATTTATTTATTTATTTATTTATATCATGCCCTTCCTCCTGAAGGCGTCCAGGGCAGCAATACAATAAAATTGTATTTTTACAATAACAATAAGCGTTCAGTCTCTCTCACTGACGTGTGTTGTTTGAACACCAGGAATCCCTAGGGTCCTGAACAGCTGCTGTTCCTGTCCTCCTACACATGGTTAGTAGCTTTTGCCTGCTTGTAATCTTCAGATGAGATCAGGTCCTCTTTATAAGTTATTTTCTCCAGATTCTACTACCTAGTAAGTGCAGGTGGTTGTTAAAAAAAAATCCTTGGTATGCATGTCTACCCAGAAGTAAGTCTCTCTGTGTTTAATGGGGCTTACTCCCAGATAAGCAGATACAGGGTTATAGCCTAGGCTTTCTTATGAGGAAGGAGCATTCATGGTGAGAGGGCCCTTTGTACACAGCAACCTGGGAGTAAGTGCACTTGGATACAACTGGGACTTATGCATGCATCTAAACACATCATAGTCATGCCAGATTGGTTGAAGCTTAAGGGGTTGTGAGTGGAGAAATAATATGTCCCTTCCTTTATAAAGATGCATCAGTTTGGGTAAAGGAAGCAACATTTGATGCCTGTGATACAAGTACTAAGTCCCCCTTTGCAACCACTTTATATCTCCTATATCTTCACAACAAGCCTGATAGATAGGTTAGGTGAAGAGATAGTGACTGGTCCAAGGACACCAAGTGAGTTTCATGGCTGAGTGGGGATTTCAAATACCTTTTGCTCAAAAACGAAAAAGGAACAAATGCTATAGTTATTATGAAGTATTAATAAATAACAATAGCAAATGAATCCAGTGCTTCATTTTGACTATTTAAATAATGAGCATCTGAACAGAACTGCTGTAAATCTTAAATCACTTTCAACCCCCTCTACCTGAAATACAGTGTCTGATCTTGCACTGAATATAGCATTGCCAGCCTAAGATCGGCAGTGAAAAATATAATTCCATCCCCCCAACAGAAACATCCAGACTCACAATCAACTATTTTGAACCACACACACACTCCAACTTATTTTTTTGTGTTTTCCCCTCCCTAACTCCTGGCTTTAAGCTAAAACAAAACTACACATCCCCCCTTTTTTTTGCTTTTTTTAATGAGATAGCAATGCTCTCTCTCTCTCTCTCTCTCTCTCTCTCTCTCTCTCTCTCTCTGCTCTGAAAGAGTATGGTACCAATCTGAGAAAGTTTCTAGTTACCACTTCAGAGTGGACCACCCCCCCAAAAAACCACCAGTCACATGGGATTTCATTTGCATTAGAGTTTTCTGATGATCTTCCTCTAGTTAGCATCATACACACTTACCTGGTAATAAGTCTTATTGAACTCAGTGGGACTTACTTTTGAGTAAGCATGCACAGGAATTGGTTGTAAGGCTACAATCCAAATAGCATTTACTTAGGAGTAAGTCCCCACTGAACTCAGTGGGCTGTACTTCTGAGCAAGCATGCATAGGAATGGGCTGTAACACTCCCCTCCATCTCCAGCTAACCCCAGCACAGTTTAAAAAAAAAAAAAGTAAGCCCAAGGGGCAAACGAGGTGTGGACCACAGTTTGGGAACCTCTGCCTAAAGAATTAAAGAAAGTGAATACCTGGGCAGTCTGGCTGTCCACTCTCCTCTCCTCTCTGTAACCCCTCCTCTCTTGCTGTTGTTATCCTGGCTTCCTCATGACTCTCCTTGTGGTGACTCTGTCCTCCCACAACAAGAGACAGTGGAAGCCAATCAGCATGAAAAGGAATTAATCCAGAGTGCTGAAGACAGAGGGACCCAGGAGGCGGTGGCTCTAAAAAAAAGTACCGGGATAGTGTCTCAGAGCAACCTGACAGCACCACACAGCTGCCTGTCTCAATACAGCTACCTTGTTGTCCAGTTCCCTGTGGGTAACCATACATGGCTGGTGGGCTCCATTCAGCTTACTACGTAACATGAGGTGTAGGCCTACTTCCTATCATGTCATACATAAACTTCTCACTTTCCATTTCTAATGTGCTGAAAAAATCTAGAGCTCTGTCACATTTCCTTCTATGAGGATAATTGCATCTGCCAAGCTTTTACTACACTTCCCAATTCTATTTCCCAAAGTGTGCATCTGGGAAATCATGTGGAAATGGAAGTCTTATTATTAGTAAACCATTATACTGACACCACATAAAAAGAACCTGTTCCAAATAACAGGATGATGTCATTGGAAGAATGGAAGGGGGGACTGAGTGGCCACCTGATTCACCAACGTCACAGAATATGACACTGTTTAAATTACAATCCTAATTGTATCACTCAGAGATTCATAAATAAAATGAACCAAACAATGACTGTTATTATTTAGGTTTTTTTAGGGTTTTTTTATTCTTAAATTATTTTATTTCTCACACTACACATGATAAAAAACTTACATTACAATAATCAAATAAGGTTTGGAGGATACAACATCTTAATAATTCATTCAAAGGGAGGGTATTTCGAATTTCATTACTACATTCATAATACATTGGGAAAACTAGGAGGAATTTCAAAATTCATCATCAGGAACGCCATATAAAATCATATCTCCTGGGGACTATCCATCCATTTGCCTGTCTAGTTATGTGCGTCACAAAAGGCCACCACACTTCCAAAAAGGCCACTGGATCAGCAGGCAAATAGTAATAATAATAATAATTTGAGAGGAGACATGAGCAGCTCTTAAATGTGCGTGTGTGTGTGTGTGTGTGAGAGAGAGAGAGAGAGAGAGAGAAAGAGAGAAAGAGAACTGGAAATTATTGTTCCTCTCAAGAATTCTGAAACTGCTTGCAGTCACTGTGCCACCAAGGGTCAGGAAGTATTGGGGAGGACTTCCTCACACAGCATTGTTCTTCCCACATGCATAACTTTGTTTTCCAATGATGGACACTAGAGATGAAAGAATCCACCATTTTCGGTCCTCTTAGTTTCTCAATTTTCACATCTTAAATTCAGTTCTCCACGTTTCTGCAGAAATTTTAGTATGAATTTCTCCTATTAAACACATTTTTCTATGCAGTTTTGAACTGAAGTACACATTTTTGCAAGCAATTTATCGTAATATGATCCATTTTTGTATGTTCTTTTCACTAATATGTTCATTTTGTGCACACTTTCCCCTCATATATGCATATTTGTCAACATTCTCTGGTTGGAGGACTGCATCACAAAATTCAGATAAGGGCAGATTTTGAAGGATGGATGTGTTTTGATTTTTATATTACTATGAAAAGTGCACATTTGATAGATTTGGCTTTAAATGCAAAGTGAATTGAATTTCTCCCCCATGCCTCATGACTAAACAGATATATGAGAGAAAATAACGACAAGCACTTAGGCTGAATATGGCCCTTAATCCAGGTGATGCAAGTGAGTCCCCTTTCTGTTATGCCCCAGTTTCAGCCTATATATTTTCTTACACATAACTCAGCTGGAGCCATGGCAAAACAAGGCAGCTGCTGTCTTCATATCCTGAGTTCTGTTTATTGGACTGCAATCCTACAGGGGCAAGTTCAAGGTTCTAGTTTTGATGTACAAAGCCCTACACAGCTCAGGACCAGTATACCTGAAATATTGTCTTATCCCTTATACACTCAATCAATCACTACGCTGTACAAGTGAGGGCCTCCTGCAGATATCATCTTATCAGGAGGACTGTTCCGCACAACATAGGTAGTGGATATTTAGTGTTGTGGCACTGACACTTTGAAATTTCCTCTCCTTAAATATTAAACAAGTGCCATATCTGTTATCTTTGCAGTGCCTCTTGAAGACCTTCCTCTTTCAACAAGCCTTTTAAGTAGAGCCCTTATCTCAGTGTTGGAATTGTTTTTTAAGATGTTTTTAAAGTTGATTTTTAAATATGTTTTTGTTTTAATATGTTTTAAAGTCTTTTGTTTTTAAGTTGTTTTAAAGTGCTTTTAGTGTGTGTGATTTTCCCCACCTTGGGCTCCTTCTGGGAGGAAGGGTGGGATATAAATTCAATAAATAAATAAATACACTTACTAGGTAGTAAGCCACATTGAACACAGAGGGCTTGAGTTGGAATTTGTATTCCACAGGCTTTTCAGCTGTGGAAACTGTGGAGTCAATGCAGCATCAACCTAACAACAAATTAAGTCTTGCGTTCTAGAGCCAGTACCGAGAATACAACTCTTAAGTCATTTTGACGTGATTCATTAATTTATTCACTTCAGTACCATTATCTGCAAGGCTGCTATACTGACAGAAAACTGTTTGCATCTTTTCATAGATGTATTACTGAAGATTTATATTACTTAGCAGCATCGTCTAATATTCAATAGACAGCATTGCGTTTCAAACACACACATCACCTCAGTGTTTGGTTTGTTGGTTTGTTTTAGTAGGTTCGTTCAGTGGTATAGCCCATGATTTGCATGTAAAAGGTCCCTGGTTCACTCTCTGGTATCTCCAGGTAAGACAGGGAAACACTCCAGTCTGAACCGCTGCCAGTCAGTATAGATAAATACTGGGCAGGATGAAGCAACGATCTGGTGTAAGGCAGCATCCTATGAGATATCTGCAGACATTGCAGCACCTGCTGTAAAACAGAATGATTTTCTAGGTGACCTCTGTAATCACGGCATATTTCTTATTGTCCTCTTTTATTATTTGATTTGGAAAAAAAGCTTTTATTTTTAGTTTAGCTGGAGGCAATGTATGCTAATTGTAGGAGCAATCAACTGGGATATGAAGACCTATTTCATCTTTGCCTGTGTGTTTCTGTGGGGCCTACTTTAAATAACTTCAGCAAAATCTTCTAGCCAGGTGTTCTGATATTAACAATCTAAACCCCATATTTAAAGTAGTGCTGCACCAAAGTTGTGCCAAGTCACTACGTGAAATGTTAGAGCTATGCAACACAAAAGGCCACCCCTGAATAAACTCCCAACTATGTATTTAATTCACTCCTTTTGTAACTGTTCACAAACTTTGCAGACCACAGAAGAAACACACTGCAGTGCACTGTGAGGGTTCTTTCCACATGGCCTAAAAAACAAGTCTCCCTTTCTTCCTGCACTGATCCTGCCTGGTGGATAAAGACGAGGACTGGACTGTTTTAATAACGACGCTGACCATCTTTGAGGAGGCTACCTGACATATGTTTAACAACTTTGACACCATCTGACGATGAGGTTTTTCTTGTTGGAAAAAGTGTGGCTCTCACGCCGGCTCCTATGTGTATAGAGTGCGGGATTGTGTGTGGTACTTGATGTGGTTGAATGTTTGGATGTGTATATGTGTTTGTGTTTGTTGGTGAATGAGTACGTAAGTTGATACATTTAAGTTTTATTATGTGCCTGGGAAGGGGGCTTTACCAACAAACGGGAGGACTTGAGGGGGCCCCAATTAGCGTAGTGACGGGCAGAGGGAGGTATGGCATTGTGAGAAGGACATGCCAGGTAAGGGGAACACGGCCCAGACAAGTAGTGGCTGTGCCTTGTTCCGGTCCTCCTCACACCCATAGGGTTGTTGGTTGTCCTCTCAGCCAGCCCTCGGATCTCCAGTTGCTGCTTCTAAATGCCAGATCGGTACATAATAAAATCTCCCTTTTCTATGAATTGATTGTGGATGAAGCGGCCGATCTGGCATGCATAACCGAGACCTGGGTGGGTGAGCAGGGAGGGGCTAGCCTTTCCCAGCTCTGCCCACCGGGGTACTCGGTTCAGCATCATGGTAGATCTGAGGGTTGGGGAGGGGGGTTGCTGTGGTCTATAAGAGTTCCATCTCTCTTATCAAGCACCATGTCCACGTAACAACTGGTCTGGAGTGTTTGCACCTTGTGTTGGGTCAGAGGGACAGACTGGGAATCTTGTTGGTGTACCGCCCACCCTGCTGCCCAACAGCTTCCCTAACTGAGCTGACGGAAGTGGTCTCGGAGGTATTGCTGAGATCCCCCAGACTCTTAGTATTGGGGGATGTCAACATCCATGCCGAGACTACTTTGTCTGGGGTGGCTCAGGACTTCATGGCCTCCATGACAACCATGGGGCTGTCCCAATATGTTAATGGCCCAACACATGTGTCGGGGCATACCCTAGACCTTATTTTTGCTACGGGACATGGAAATGGCGATCTGGATGTGGGGAATTTTACATCTCTTCCTTTGTCATGGACAGATCACTGCTTGTTGAAGTTTAGACTCACAGCAGCTTTTCCCCTCTGCAAGGGTGGGGGACCTATTAAATTGGTCCGCCCCCAGAGACTAATGAATCCTGAGGGTTTTCAAAGGGCTCTGGGGAATTTTCCGGCTGATAAGACTGGCGCTCCTGTCGAAGCCCTGGTTGAACTGTGGAATACGGAGATGGCTCGGGCTGTTGACACGATTGCTGCTGCGCGCCCTCTCCTGTGTAGAGCTCATACAGCTCCTTGGTATACTCCAGAGCTGAGAGCGATGAAACAAGATAGGAGGCGGCTTGAACTCCCGACGGATGCAACTATACACTGGTAAGTGCCTTTACAAAACTGTACTTAGAAGTGGTGAGGGCGGCGAAAAGGAAATATTTTGCTGCCACCATTAAGTCTTCTCTTTCCCATCCAGCAGAGCTTTTTAGAGTTGTCCGAGGGCTACTTCATTCTGGCCCTAAGGACACGATAGCACCATCGGTAGCCCGCTGTAATGAGTTTGCTGGGCACTTCCAGAACAAGATCTTATGCATTTGCCGGGACTTAGACTCCCAGTTTATAGCAGTTGATCCTAAGGAGGTGTCCGGAGCACAGTCTTGTCATGCTCAGCCTCCAAGAGGTCTTCTGTATCTTTAAAAGTTGTGGAGGGGGGGAGGGAGAATTACACCTTGTGGTTTTTCCCATTACAGAGTTGCAAGAACACCTGCACTTGGCTGACTTTCTGTTCTCCTAAAGATACAGGATCAGTCTCAGGCCAAGAACCTGGCAACCCTATTGGGTTGGTCATTTGATGACCAGATAGACCCTCCTCAGGTGATGTACATCAATCATTTTATGAGCAGGAAGGGAGCAATAACGCACACACCCTAGGGATAATTGGATCTGTCCATTTCAGTTCTCTCACTTTCTCACTTTTCCAGTTTTAAATTCAATTCTCCACATTTCTGCAGTAATTTGTGATTTTACTTATTTTTAAAAAAAATTCTCATGAGTATCTGTCAGCATTTTACTGTGAATTTCTCCTAATAAACATATTTGTTGGAAAATTTGCGTAATATATTCATTTTGCAAACTAATTTCCCCTAATGTGTTATCTTTATTATTTTCACTAATGTGTGTGACTGAACAGGCTGATTCTTGTAAGTACCTGGGTATCCACTTTCATAGATCTACTTAATGGGGGACTGCAATTACAAGCGCTGAATACTGTTTTAAATCAATTTCACATTTTCCCCCACTAAGGGTGATAGGCTTTTTCTGGCTGTAGTCAAGGTTTTCAACAGCAAATTAATTTCACAACTTCTATACAGAGTTGCAGTGTGGGTTACAGATCTGCATCCGTCTATTGCAAGGGTCAAGTCTTTATTTCTGAGATCTATTCTGGGTGCTCCCAAGTGTGTAGCTGGCTCATTTCTCAATTTGGAAGTGGGGTTATGCACACTAACAAGCCTGGTTTGGACTCACTCCCTGTGTTACTGGAGCCAATTGTTCTATAGGAAAGCTATGGGTTCATATATTCACCTGATACTGAGGGACTCATACATCTGCTCATGGAAAAAGCTCTGTCACAAAAGATCTCTTCTCTTGGTCTTTCTGCTGCAGAGCTGTGCAGGCTTAACAGCATACATGCTAAATTTTTGATCAAGCAGAGAATTTTGGATGATAGAGTATGATGCCCTTGTCAAATTATTCCTGCTCCCCTGTAGTCTGAGGAATAAATGTTCCCCCTAGCAATGAGTGAGCCCTCTATTTTGGCAAATTGTATAGGCAGCATTTTTTTCAGGCTAGATTTAATGCTATGCCCTCTATGATAATGGAAGGATGCTTCCAAGTTATAGCCAGTGGCCAGAGATTCTCTCCTTGTAGCTCAGGTGCTGCTGAGACTGTAGCACACATGCTTTTGCATTGTTATTTTTACAAGAGTGTGAGGGACAGGTTGCTGCACCCCATTTTGGAACAGTTTCCCAGTAGAAGTGATGGAGTTCTTTTGAGAATATGTTTACATTGTAATAGGCCTTATGTCATTTTCAATGTTGCCAAAATTTTCAGGATTGTTATTGACACTAGGAGATTAACAGTCCATGGAGTAATTGCTTTTGTAATGTTTGTTTGCAATGGTTGATGGATCAATAAACATATTTGAAATTTAGGATATATGCATTTTTATGCACACTTTACCCTAGTAAATGCAATTTTGTATGCATTGCTTGGCTGGAGAACTGTGTTGCAAAATTCAGATAAATACAAATTTCGAAGGACGGCTGTGTTTGGTTCACATGTTGTTTCAAAGAATGCAAATTAAGTAGGTTTGCCTTTAAATGTGAACTTAATCAAATTCCTCCCCCATCCCCCAATCTCCTCAGCAGTGTTTCTCTTTCTCTCTCCCTGCGAATGTACGTGCATCCTTAATGTGTATTTGTCACACCCGCCATTTACATACAGCCTGCAGAGGGTTGGCCAAGGGTGAATGTAGCCCTCAAGCAAAAAAAGTTCACCATCACTGATTTAAACACTAACACAACTATTTTTAATGCAAAACTAGAACTGTCTTTTTGTACTTAAGCTAAATTCTCCAACCTGTGGAACTGAGCCTAGTGCCTGGAAAAAAGTAGGAGACTGGTTTGCTCACCAAAAGAAAACACAGTCCTTGTGCAGTGTGATTGTGGACTTATTCAGGGCATCTCATCCCTTAAGATGGCAGCTGACATTTCCTTATCTCACTTCTCAGTACAAGTCTGTATCCATTTTAAAGATGAAGAATCAGTGCATATATATCACTCAAGTGCAGTGCTCTTCATTACTGTATGCTTGATGACTACCCACTGAATATATGAACCAACTTTACTGAAAAGCGTTCTGTACGTCCTAAGATGATGCAAACATTCTGTCTGTGGTATTATCTCAATGGCCTAGTCACAAATGCAAGGCATCTCTTTATGTCACAGTTTTCAACTGCATGTGTCATTTTTTTCATTGGTGATCACTCATGGCCAAGTAAGATTGTCTTCCAGGGTAAGGTCTTTAACAGTGGGTTCGTAAGTGACTGTGGAGGCCAATTCTGGATCCACACAGCCTCCCACAGTGAGCACATAGGTTTCCAGATGGAAGATGGTCACGAGGATTTGCTTGATGTGCCTTTCGCTTAGCCCGTTTGTCCCTTTCACCCTGTACTCATGCTTCTTCAAAGTCCATACCACCTTTGACAATGGCCGACCTCCAATTGGGATGCTCATGGGCCAAGTCTTCCCAGTTCTCAATGCTTATGTTACATTTTTTTAGATTAGCTTTGAGAACATCTTAAACCTCTTTTGCTGTCCACCAATATACCGTTTTCCATCCTTAAGTTGGGAGTAAAGTAGCTGCTTTGGAAGATGGTGATCAGACATTCGAACAACATGGCCGGTCCAGCGAAGTTGATGTTGGAGGATCATTGTTTCAACACTGGTGGTCTTTGCTTCTTCTAAAATGCTAACATTAGTCAGTCTGTCTTCCCAAGTAATTTGCAGAATTTTCTGGAGGCAGCGTTGGTGGAATCTTTCCAGCAGTTGGGAGTGGGGTTTATAGATGGTCCATGTTTCACAGGAGTACAGTAAGTGTGGTAGTACAATGACTTTGTAAATAAGCATTTTGGTCTCCCTGAGAATATGCCGATCCTCAAACACTCTACGCTTCATTCGGGAGAATGCGGCACTCGCAGAGCTCAGACGATGTTGAATTTCAGTGTCAATGTCAGCTTTTACAGAGAGATGGCTGCCAAGATAAGAAAAGTGATCGACATTCTCCAGTGTTGCACCATTGAGCTGGATTGATGGTGCTACAGAGGGATTGGTTCGCACTTGCTGATGAAGCACCTTGTGTTTTTTTATGTTAAGCAAGAGGCCAAGCTTTCCATATGCTTCTGCAAAGACATTTAGGATAGTTTGAAGATCTTACTCTGAATGTGCGGAGACTACATTATCATCAGCATATTGAAGTACTACAACAGAGGTTGTAATTACCTTACTTTTTGCTTTCAGCCTACTGAGGTTAAAAAGCTTTCCATCTGTTCAGTATGTGATTTCCATGCCAGTGGGAAGTTTCCCCTCAAAAAGGTGTCGAATCATGGAAACAAAAATAGCAAATAAGGTCGGAGCAATGGTGCATCCCTGTTTGACACCTGATTCCACTTTGAATGGATCACTTTGAGAGTCATTGTTATCCAAAATTGTTGCTGTCATGTTGTCATGGAGGAGTCGCAAAATATTCACAAATTTATCAGGGCATCCAATTTTCAGAAGGAAGGTCCAGAGAGCAGTTTGATTTACAGTATCAAAGGCCTTAGGCAGATCAATAAACACCATATACAGAGGTTGGTTGCTCCCTGCATTTTTCTTGAAGCTGTTGTGCAGTGAAGATCATGTCCACTGTCCCCCTGGTAGGGCAGAAACCATTTTGGGATTCAGGGACGATGTCTTCTGAGATAGGTAAGAGGCAATTTGCGAGGATCCTTGCAAGGATTTTACCTGCGGTAGCAAGAAGAGATATGCCTCGGTAGTTCCCACAATCTGTTCTATCACCCTTCTTGAAAAGAGTGATAATTATGACATCCCTAAAGTCTTCTGGGATCTCCTCCTTCATCCAGATTTTTTCGATGAGCTTATGAAGTTGTTGTGTGTGTTCAGACCCACCTTCTTTAAAGACTTCATCAGGAATCCCATCAGATCCACTAGCTTTGTTATTCTCCATTTGATTAATGGTTTTACTGACTTCATCCAAATTAGGGGATACTGCAAGCTCATCTCTAATTTGTTGTTGTGGGATTTGCGAGAAGTCCTCATCAGCCACAATAGAGTTACGATTAAGGAGGTCGTAGTAATGCTCTTTCAAGAGCAGTGCAATAGACTGTCCTTTAGAAGGTTGGTACCATCCATAGAACGTAAGGGATTTGTACCGTAATTTGTTGGTCCATAGATGGCCTTTGTGGCATTAAAAAAGCCATATGCATCATGAGCATCTGCAAAATACTGGATTTCCTGAGCTTTCTTTATCCACCAGGCTTTCTTAAGTTCTTTAGTTCTTCTTTGGACCTCAGCCTTTGCACTGGCATAGATTTTTTTCTTAGCAGCACAGTTAATGTCTTTTTGCCATATCTGGAAGGCTTTCCTTTTCTTGTCAATGATATGTTCAATCTCACTATCATTCTCATCAAACCAGTTCTGATGTTTCTTAGTTTGGTATCCAATAGTTTGTTCACATGCTGCAATAATGAAAGTCTTCAGTTTAGTCCAGTGTTCCTCAATGTTTTCAGGGAGTTCCATAGGTAGATGTTTCTTGAGAGTTGTTTGAAAGCAATCTCGCTTAATAGGATCTTGAAGGGCATGGATGTTCATTTTACACTTTGTTTTTCTTCCTTGAAGCCTATGTTGAGGAACAATATTAATGGCCATAGTGGATTGAATTAATTGGTGATCTCTCCAGCAGTCATCAGCACTCGTCATGGCCCTGGTGAGGAGTACATCATGACGATCTCTGGCATGGACAATTATGTAATCCAGGAGATGCCATTGTTTTGACTGAGGGTGCTTCCATGATGTTTTAAATTTATCTTTCTGGTGAAAGAGTGTGTTTGTAATAACAAGATTATGCTCTGCACATTTAGTCAGAAGTAGAATGCCATTCAGGTTGCTATTGCCAACTCCTTCTTTCCCAATGGTTTCTGGCCATAAATCAAAATCACACCCAACTCTTGCATTGAAATCGCCCAAGAGGATAATTTTATCCTCCTTACATATCTCTGATAAGATTGTGCCCAGCTGGGTATAAAAAATTTCCTTGATGTCTTCATCAGCATCTAATGTTGGTGCATAAGCACTTAGAATAGTTGCCTGCTGGTTTTTGGCGAGTTTTAATCAGAGAGTTGAGAGCAGAGCTTGGAAAAGTTACTTTTTTGAACTACAACGCCCATCAGCCCAATCCAGTGGCCATGCTGGCTGGGGCTGATGGGAGTTGTAGTTCAAAAAAGTAACTTTTCCAAGCTCTGGTTGAGAGTTGTCCATTAATGCCAGAACAAACTTCTGACAAGAGCTTTACAAGATCATTTTTAATAGCAAAGCCTACTCCATGTATTCATCGTTCTTGTTCAGGCAGTCCTTTCCAGAGGAAGGTGTAACCTCCTTTTTCTTCCTCCAGTTGTCCTTCTCCTGCTCTTCGAGTTTCTTGGAGTGCTGCTATGTCCATATTAAAACGTCTCAACTCCCTCACGATGATGGCAGTCCTGCATTCAGGATGTTCACTATCTGTATTGTCCAGCAATGTCCATATATTCCATGTTCCAAGGTTCATTTGTCTTTTGCGACCGCTAAGTGGTGACCCCACTAGACGCGGTGATCCAGTCAGGAAGAGAGATGAGGCAGACTATGTTTAGGGTACCTTTTCTAGCCCCCTCCCCATATGGGGTTAGCAAAGTGGATCCTGAATAGGACTGCTCAGTCATAGATATAGCTGCCCAACTACTCAACTGCCTCGGTCCTTGAGCCAGGATGACTGAGTCTGTATCCACTGTCCATGTGCCGGTCCATGACTAGGGGCTTCTGGATTCCACAGTCCTGCCCCCATTGCCATTCACCGATTGCCATGGGGCTTTTGTTTTGGTTTGGTTGGAAGATGCCTGTGCATGAATTTGTTTTATGTGGGTGGATCGGTGTATGACTATCAACACAATCTTGACAGAAAAAGGCTTTGATCCAATGGCATGGATACCACGATGATTGGAAGTCTTTTATCTGCTGCAGCCTTCATCTACCTTCACTGCCGTTGTAACATACACATTGTTATCCTCTGCCTGTTCTGCCATTGAAGACATTATTGGATCGTTCTTTGTCTGGTTCCTCTCCCTTGACCTTACTGCCACGGGTGACCCTGCTGCGAATACATGACTCCCGAGGGCATCACTCACAGGGTTCATTGGAACACACAAGCCCACTCACCACTACAAGGTGATGATCCAGCGAGGGGAACTGCATGTGTACACCAGCCCGTAAGCTAGAAGAAAGTACATAGCAGAGGTATAGTTATCTCAAAAATGAATTCACTGAGATCAATGAAATTGAGGCATAATTTAAATGTTGAACACTACCTGTATGAATTTCCATGTGCCAGGTGTCTTATTTAAACTGGCTCTTTTCCCCTGAATATGCATGCTAGCAATACACATATAGATCAGGTAATCTGGTTTAAATGAGACCCAGGCATGTGGGATATCATACTAATAGGTTTTTGTGTAAGCCCAACATCATGTTTCTGTCAGGCTATAGATAACCCAGATCTGAGTCCAAAAGGCTTTCTCTATCACTCCCTGGTGTTCAGGCATGAATAGCCAGAGTAGCATCTACCATGCACAAAGGAAAAGTATCAGCAGGCTCCGTGGAGCTGTAAGCATACTTAGTGGCCATGGAATGTTAACCAACTGTGTGGGTATGTCTATGGAAAACTGGTGGTGATGGTGGAATGGAATATCCTGGAGACGGCCATGGCTGTCTGTTTGAAAAGAGCAGTAAACAGGAGCACTCCACAATGTAACATTTTGGCACATGTCTCACTTGGTCTATATCAGAAATAGCCAATGTGGTGCTCTCCGGATGTTGTGGGACTACAAATCATTTCTGACCATTGGCCATTCTGGCTGAGGTTGATAGGAGTTGTAGTCCGGAACATTTGAAGGATGAATCAGGCCAAAAGTCCATCAATGTCCAGCATGCTATTTCCAATAGCAGCCAGCCAGGTGCCTCTGCAGAGCTCAGACATAAAGGCAATACACACTCCTGGTTGATTGTCCCAGCATCTCATATTCTATTCTGCCTCTGTATTTAGCTAATAGCTGTTGACAGACCAAGACTTATGCGGTATTAATTTTTCTTTTCTGCACCCCAAAAATTTCTGCAATGTTTTAAAGAAGTGAAATAAAGAATGACAACTTTGATTATCTAGCAAAAATGTTACCTTATTATATTATGTGAGAAATATTTAGAGATGGCGTGCAAGATAAGAATGAAGGATAATTACATTTCAGAGCAACAAACTCCAAGTATATACACATTGCACACCACCAAACACTGTAGGAAATCACGGCTCCATGATAAGCAATACTTGTACAATACATATGTTCTCAAACACCTGTTTATTACATTCCTATGTTACATGTTTAGTCTTACAAAATCTTAGCTGCACTAAATAATTAAATGTGTGAAGCAACCATTTGCCTAGCCATTAATTTATATTTATTAGTGGTCACATGGTGTCTGCTGTTGCTTTCTTCACATTTTCCCTTTAGCTCCCCTCCACACACTTATCATCTCTTTTTGATGTATCTGTAGAGAGCAATCCTGCCACCAGGAGTGCTAGCCAGCTGCTGATAGCCAACCCCTGATAACCTAGGGTGCAATGTCTTTGTTTTACCTGCAAGCACTTTCCTTCAAGTGACAGCCAAAAGACAGCGCCTAAGGGTGACATCTGTTGTTCAGCTATTAGTTACTGGCTGCAACAGAACAGATGGTGGAAGGTTAGAAGGACAGACTTTTGTGGAATCCCCAAATTGACTTTATTACAAAGATCCTTCTGCATAACTGATGTTTTCCCTTTGATTTCCTTTCTAACACCAGGTGTTTTACTTACATTGTATCTGCATATATTCTGCAACTGAAAACAGAGGCCTGGGAAATGCTGGCCACAGTATCATAATGGGGCTGCAGAGTTTGTTTGTGTTTTGTAAGCTTTTAAAAGCATAAGGAATGTCCAAGATATTTTGCTGATGGCACAAGATTGCAGCCCATCCCCATTCCACATACAGAAGTCGACTGGATTGGCAGCTAAATTCTATTTCAATGTTAGCAATGGGATAAGTGTTCTCCACCACACCTGAGGGCAGCAGGGTAGTTATGGAGGTACAGGACAAACCACTGGCACACACAGCTCTGTCCTCTAAAAGAAGGGTGCAGCTAAGGGGCTCAGGAGTAGCAGGTAGTAGTCTGTCACTACTGCCCCAGCATCTACCACCTGAAACAGTTACCTGATTCTAGGGATGGGCAAGAATTTCAATGCAATTTACATTTCAAGCTGAATCTATCAAATCTTCACTTTCCAAAACAATATGAGAACTGAAACACAGCCATCCTTCAAATTCTTTGAATTTTGCGATGCATTTTGCAAACTAAACAATGTTTACAAAAATGCACACATTAGGGAAAGTGCGCATAAAAATGAATATATGAGTGACAATGACAACTAAAAATGCATTATATGAAGAAATGGCTTGCAAAAATTAGTCAAAACTGCCAACAAAAATTTGTTTATTAGGAAAAATTCATACTAAAGTGCTGGAGAATTTTCATGAGGATTTTTTTTAAAAAAAAAAATCACAAATTCCTGCAGAAATGTGGAGAACTGAATTGAAGACTGGAAAAATGAGAAACGGAGAGATCTGAAACTGACAGATCTTTCCATTCCTACCTCACTCTCCTTAATGGTAGAGGCAGCTCTAGCTAGATCAGGCCAAACATTCATGTAGTTCAGCATCCTGTTTCCAATAGGAGCCAGCCACATGCCTCTAAAAAGCTTACAATGCCAGGTACATAGCAACAGCCCTTCCCTGATGGTTTCCCCAGCATTTAGTATTCATAGGTATATTTCCTTAACTATCATGGTTCATTGCTGTTTATAGCAACAGGGTGCTGTGTGAAAGCTACAGTATCATCATCCAACACTTTTTGAATCTGTAAGGCTCTTTCTCAGGGAACTGTAAATGCTTTTGCAGTAAAATGACTTTTTTAAAATCCCCTTTTCCCAACTTAACTGCCTGCTTTACTAACTCCACAGCAAACCAGTTTTGAAAACAGAATTCCTCAAGCATCTCTATTTTCAATATACGTGTGGAGAGAATGGAACAGGTCTTCTCAGCAGGTAGGATTGAGTCCTTGGCTTCCCACTGCCTTCTGAAACTGCCTCTTTAGGAAAAATAGTTGATGACCATTTAGTCGACAAACAGGCTCTTTTGAGGATGCTTATCTTTTTTTCTCAACCTTTCGCATTTCAGGTGAATGGATGCTTAGTTTTATAATTGAATGAGGAATGCAAATGCGCTTGTCTTGCCCTCCTGTGTTCTTCAGATGTTAATCATAAGAAAAGTAAGGTAAGTCAAATATACTAGCTAAAGTTACTTTTCCTTACCCCTTGTTTTTACAATGTGAGGTCAAGTACGACACTGTTTTGAAGGACAGTCATTGATCTTTGCCCATCATAACTGTGTTCTTTGCCTGCAAGCAGCTTGCATGATTGATGGGATATCTGATTCAGACTGACCTGGTCTCTAGTGAGAATACATCAGAAAGGGTTTCATGGAGGAAATTCTGTGACATATTGTACATTGACAAAGCCATCTGCTGAGAAGTATGACGCCTTTGCTGTATTTCAGATGCACATCAACTTTTCATTGGGGACTTCTGTTGAATGGTCCCTTTACAGAGATCAGAAAAGAGCTCTGACCTCCTGATGATGATCTCCTAAAAGAAATGTGCCCCAAAGTGCCTAAACTTGTAGAAACAGCTGCATGGGAACAAAAGTAACAAGATGGGGGTTTTTTTATCTAAGTATAATTCATAATAAAAGAAGCCTAAAATATTGCAGCATGCCCACCCTTTTAAAATCTTTCCAGCATATTGTTGGTGCATTGCAATTTCCTTAAGCCAAGGCTGGCCATTTGATTGCTCAATGGGCAGATCTAGTCTATAAATCAATTTTATTTGAACTCTGCAAACCCTACCAATTTTTAACCCAGTAAACATTTAATCTTGTAAATCTACAGGTTCACCCTAAAAAGGAAAGAAAATGTTCACAAAATTTTATTTATGCATGTCAGGCATCTTGTAAAAACATGTCTTTTTGTCCATGTTTTTCCTGACCCATAACTTTGGACCCTGTAATTACTGAATTCCTGTTTTATCTGTTTTAATAAATACTGTTTTATTGACTTTTCTATTGTATCTCTGTTTTTATGATACTGTTTGATTATGTTTGTGTTGTATTTTTGCACACTGCTTAGATATTTTTAAATATTAAGTGGTTTATAAAAGCTTTTAAATAAATAAATGTAAGAGTGGTTCTGTATTACATTCTTCAATGGATAGCCACACTCTCTCTTTTACACAGATTTGTATTATAAGGACTGATCACCCATAATGATTATTATGTGTCATGCAATATACTTTCTACACCCCACCTCAGAATAATTTTCTAGAAAACAGATATCTCCTCTCCCAAAATTGTAGTGTTTTGACCTTTCTGCATTAAACAATCTTAAAATTTTGTAAAATGAAAACTCAAATTCAGCAGTCAGGATAAATTATGTCTTTGATATTATCACATTAAACTTGATTTCCTTTCCTCATTTTATCTTTATTTTGCAGAATATGAAATCATTTATCAGAAACTATGATGGTGAAAGGAATGGAGATATCTTACTCCTCAGGAATTGGTGGACCTTAAGTTGTTATAGCAGGCATTGGCTCAGAACAGGGGTTGGACCATGAGGAAGATGAAGATTTTAGAGGATTCTGGATATTGTGGCCAGAGACACATACCTTGTAGAAGTATCAGACACAAATTCTAAAGACAGTGAAGGATGTAAACAGGTAAAAACTGGGCAGAGGTGCAGTTGAAGGAGTAACATACCTGTACAAGCTTATTTGTGCGAGGAGTAAAGGCAGATGAAAGGGAAAGACCCTAAGCAAGAAAAATCTTAGAAATATTCTTGCAAAAATGTCTTACGAGTAATTTCAGCTCAGCACTCCTGAATTTTGCTGATTATATAAAATTTTCTTTGTTGTGTGTTTGGCTTGAGGAGGAACATCTCACTTTACTTTATATTTCTTGTGTCAGGTAAAATGTCTGCAAATGTGAAATGTCAGTGGCAACTCTGGAATAGGCAAAGAGAAAATGTCTCACAATGACCCTCATCACAACAAAATCTGTGAATCATCCCTAAGTTCAGCCACAAGAAGAATTAAAGATCATATTTCTTTTTATGTGTAGCAGACTTGGCAAACATAAAAATAGCTTGGGGTGAAAATACCTAATTCTCTTCTCTCAATAGGCAAAACTCACCTTTATGCTACTTCTAGTGTGGCTAACAGAGTGTTTGCTGTACAATATCAAGCCTCTGCACTATTATGATGCTATGGGGAATTGTTAAAAGTTGTTGAAGCAAAAGGAATAATACATTTGAATACTAAATGCTGTTAGAGAACCACAAGGCATGCAAACAACCCAAACTGACAACTGTGGTGCTTATAATCATAAGAACACGTACAAACCTGAGTTACCTTGGTCTTCATTAGTGCTCTTGGAAGGAAAAAAAACTTTAACAGATTTTGATAGGGTTATTACAGAAACTGAACCTTAACTGGAACTTAATATCCATAATTATGCATAATTATCCATGTTTATGACTCCTGCAATGAGCACAAAAAGTTTTTTCCCCTTTTCTCCTTCCTGTTAGCTGGAAAACAAAATGACTTAAAACTCTCAAGAATCATTGGTTAATATGATCATATTCACTTCAGTGACTTTATTAAGCTGTATAGTTTTAGAATTCAATTACAAAAAGAGTGCATTTTCAGTGCTTGGCCTTTCACTTCTGCAAAGAACATGAAACGAACAATGGAGCTGATGAAAACTTTTGTTCATTTTTGTTCTTTTAAATGTTGACCAGAAACTGAAGCATCTATATCCTCTGAATGTCTTGTCTTCTTTCTTTGATCTGCCTCTTTTGAAATAAATGGGTGGCCAAGTTTGTCAGCCTCAAGGCAATGACAAGCATTGATCAGGCAATCTTTGGACTCTTCAAATGTTAGTATGCTACAATCGTCTTCAGCTTCCACTTGGCTCTGTGTAAAACAACCACCACCCAAACCTACTCATTCTAAGCGCATGAGAACTGCCTTACTGGATCCTGTTGACTGCATAATTTTGGGCCTGTTACCAAGGCCCACCTAGTTCAGGGTACTTTCTATCAGTGGAGCAGTTAGGCAATTTTAGACTCTGGATTTAGTGGTTTTACTGGGGGTAGGGTGTTCTTTAGATGGTTATGTGTGTTAATTTACTTATTTGAAATGTGGTAAGCCAGCCCTGCTGTACTGGGGGCTCTCCTGTTCATTTTATTGAGTTGGGCCTGGATGTCTGCCACAAAGTTTTGCCCTGATGGTATCCCAGCAACAGCTAGCCGTGCAATTCACAACCACATAAGCAGAGCCTGAAGCTGACTCTTCCTCTATTGTTCATCTCCATCATCTGATGCTTATAGTATGCTGCTCTGAACAGGATGGTTCCATTAAACTGTCATGACTAATAGTTAGGAGCTGGTGGCACCTCTATGGGAAATAACTTTTCATTTAATACAATTATATCTCAACTTTGTCTTCAAGGAGCTCAAAGGGGCATAAATGGTTCTCCCCCTCCTAATTTAATCCCCACAACAACCCTGTGAAGTTAGGTTAAGATGAGAAGTAGTGACAGGCTCAACGTCACCCCGTGAGCTTCATGGCTAAGTGGGGATTTGAATCCTGGTCTCCCAGGTCCTACTCCAATGTGCTAAAGACTACACCTCACTGGCTCTATGTTTCCTGGCCCACCCATAATATTTCTCTCCGCCCAACATTATTGACAGCAATGTGAAAGAAGCCACGTTACAGCAGCTCCCATACTGCTGCTGGGCAATGACTGTGTCAAGTGTAAGTGGTACATGCTTACCTAGGCTGTCCCTTGTTGTGTCTTTTGCCTTCCTCCTAAAACATGCCACCACAGTTGCTCTTCCTTCAGATTCTTCCAGAAAGCCTCTCTCTTCTCTGAAACCTTTGGCTCAACCTCCTGTTCACATCCACTACTGCAAGGGTTACCAACTTTTTAGGGTCTGTGGCTACAATAAGGCTTCTTTCAACCCTAAATGAAACGTGGGAGAGGGGATGGGACCCTGCTGAGCCACCATGTTGGCAACCTATGTTCTGCTGAAATGGACCCTATATAAAACATATCCCTTCACTGTAATTATTTTCCCATCTTGCTCCCATTCCTCTGCTGCCTCCCCCATCTCTAATGGTAGATTGTAAGAGATCCATCCCTTCCTTTGTTTCTCACAGTGTACTCTACCTCCCTCCCACACACACACATTCAACTTGTACAGGCCCAAAATTATGCAGTCAACTACCTACTGTTAAGAGGAAAGGATGTGTTATCAAACTTCCACGCATTGGTCATGTATATGTACTATTTTGATACCTCAAATGCAAGGAAGAGATAAAACAGTCCTTGTACAATCCTGCTATCCAGTGACTCATTTATCTACCCATTTTAATGATGTGTAATTAGTAAAAGCCTGTACAAGTTGTAAGCTGCCAAGCCAAATATAGTTCAAGAGCCATGTATTGTGGCCTCCTAGGTGCTTGACTCCTGCAACCCATTTCTGCAGTACCAGACACCAGCAAAACCAAGAGCTTTATCCAGTCCTGTGTAGGTCACCATATAAGCCTTGTGGGCTCCATTTCCACAAGGAAATGGTGGGTTACAAGTTGTAATCAACCCAGTATAAGTCTTAAAACAGGACTTCCTAGATCTTATTACAGTATTGCAATGAAGTTACACAATCTGCTGAACTGTTTGCATTTTCTTTTCTGAAGAACATTTACAAAATAAATTCAAATCTAATCACAGTATTGCATGTAGGTATTTATTGTATAAACCAGACACACATGCATATATCACCATCTGCACAATCATAGTGGCCCTGCGCACAACCACAGGCAATCACACATGTAAGCTACCAAGCATCTGGACCTCTGTCTTTTATATATCCATGGACCAACAAAGGTTCAACAACAATGCCAACAATGCATTAAGAGAAGCAATTGGCAATGTGTTGGAGGGTGCATTATAGTTGTGTAGTCAAATGGAATGACAAGTAAAGGATAACAATACAATCTGTTCCTAGTAACCTTATGGCTGCACAGAAGGGAATACTGGACTGCATGTACCAATATGCTGATTATATTATTAAAACGATTATTCATTCAGCTGAAGGGTAACAAACTGAGACAGGCATGAAAAAGACTTTTACACTTTTGCAAGGTGCAATAACTTTAGACTTCTGCTTTGGTCAGTTAGCTTCCAGATTGTAAAAGATCACAATACCCTAGGCAGGCTTATGTTGGCAAAGCAGAAGACTTAAGTTGCTGGAATAGCTTCACTGAACTGAATACATGCAGTTATCTTTCAAGAGAAGCTTTCCATAGTCACTTTATCCTGTATTGAAATCTTTATCTTTCAAATAACTGTATAAATCATATCCCAAGCCAAAATGCACTGAAAAGATAAAAGAAGTCTCCTCACATGGGTCAGTATCAAAACCCTGATACCATCCCCACACATTGACTTTGGCTTGCTTCTGTTGATGAACCATCTAGCTTACGCTTTGCAAGCTTAGCTCTCTTCAGGTATTCCAAAGAACATGGGAGGTATCACTTAGGAGGGGTCATGCGGGTGCACCAATCCCATCAACTCTGTGTGTTCTGCCTCTTCCTATCCCATGCAAAAGTCTGGAGGATGATTCTAACTGCAGTTAGATGAATATGGTTATAATCCCCCATGGTCAGACTCCTTATGCACTCATGCTCCTGATCAGAGGGAACATTCAGCTGAATCTCCCTGCAGACATTTGTGATCAATGTGTACTTAGGAGAGGAGGGGACAGGGTGGCATGCATGTGGGCATTGGAGGCAGAGCCAACAGGCACACATGCTCATCCCCTACTTGGTTTGAGCCTGGATGCATTCTTTTGAATGCATGAAGTTGGTACAGAGCAGTCTATTTCCAGTCCATGTGCATTTCACATCTGTTTGTTTCATAAATGCATTCCAAACAGGACCATGCAGCTGGAGCTAGCCTCCATTTTAATTTCCTACAATGCCTTTGACCTTGCATCACATAGAGGATTTGTGGGAAATTTAAAGGGTCACTTGACTCAGCTGCCCAGTGCTCCTCAGAGTGCTGTCACCAAAGCCAAGTACCCATGGACAGAGGGAAGATACAAGGGTACACTTGCTCAGGGCCCCCTTTATTTATTATTATTATTTATTATTTATTAAATTTATATACCGCCCGACTAGCAATAGCTCTCTGGGCGGTGAACATAAAATAGCATAAAAATACAATGAATAACAAAATAATACTAAAATACAATCATCAATCCAATACAATAAACATTTTTAAAAGTAAATCAGTGTAACTTAAAACACTTCAGAGAATAGGAAGGTTTTGACCTTTAAATATAATTTACAACCGTTTGCATATAGCTATTTGGCAAGACAGGACAGAGAGCCCATAAAGGTGACCAAAGTGCCATGAGACAGTCATTGTCAACATCTTGACAAGTGCCATGAAGAATTGCATCACACGTCAGGTGCAGATGAGTGACAGAATCGTCACTTGTATTGAACCTGACAAAGACTTTACTGAATAGTTGCATGCACAGTGTGGCAAGCTGGTAATTGGTTGTCTGTGTTGAGCTCTAGATGTCAAGAGATTTTATACAACCTCAGAGAATATAAATAGTCCTTTGAGAATTGTGGAATATAATACTTGCAATTCTTAACGTGAAAGTTTACAGCTAAGGGTGGAATGATCTGATTGAAGATCACACACACCCGTCCTTTATGCTACTTGTTGTTAGCTCTTGTTCTAAAAAGCTTTTGGGATTTTAAAAATGTATCACAAATATCGCTGCAGGAGAAGAAATCTCATGGGCAATTTTCTAGATCCAAAGACTGCAGATGATACAGCCATAGCAGCAGAAAGTGGATGTAAAATAATTTAATCCAACCTCCTGCCCTAAAACATCATTATTTAACACCAGGATTACATGATCCTGGATTGTATCTGAAGATCAAGTGCTTAAGGCAATTAGGCAGAAACATTACAAGCCTAGTAAGGGACTTCACGTGAGAAAAAAATTAATCAGCACTGGAACTAGAAAAAATTATCAGCACTGAAACTTACCATACAATTGAGCTTTCAGGTAACATGTTTGGGACCAGAGTGTGGTTACAAGCACCCACCTCTTATGGGGACTCTGAACAGAAGAGGGTTGAAGGCTGAAGCTTTAGGCACGCTTGCTTATCTGCATTAGGCATAAAATAATAGGCGTAAAATGTTTTTAATTAGTTTGTCAGACTAAAAATCCTCCAGTTAAATATTTATTTAATTGATGCCATTTATAAATCACTTTTCATAAAATATATCAAAGCAATTTTGGTAAAAACATCAACAATAAAAACAATTCCATGTATTCAAAAAATAACAATTCCATATGTGAAAACAATTAAAAACAATTCCATATGTAAAAACAATTCCAATCCAATACAGAAACAGACTGGGATAAAGGTATCCATTGAAAAGGTTTGTTGGAAAAGGAAGGTCTTCAGTAGGTACTGAAAAGACAATAGGCTTGCATTTCCACAAAATGATATGATCAAAATTAGTTTGCAATAGAAGCAGAAGAAAAGAAATGTATTTCAAAACATAAAATGCCTCTTGCTAAATCAGACTGGACTCCATCTAGTCACATTCATTTTTTTTGCAGGGCTGGCCATACCATTAGGCAGCATGAGATGGCTACCTCAGGCAACTGCCTTTGGGTGTCCAGAAAGAGGAGAAATTTGTCAGCTATTTAATTTATTAGGATTATATTTCTACTACCAAGGAAATGGAGAGGTGCATGTGAGATTTTATGCTTCAGATGCTAAAATGGGTACTTTAATGCAACTTGACTTTGAAGGGGTGGGGATACAATTTGCTGCACTTCCTCAGGCAGCAAAACGTCCTGGACCAGCCCTGGTTTCCACCAATGACCCACCAGATGGCTCTGGAAGGTCACAGGTAAGGCATAAAGACAACAGACTTGTCCCAGTGTTTGTCCCCAGGACCTGATATTCAGAGGTACACACCCTCTGAAAATGGAGAGTCTATGTAGCTTTAATGGCTATTAGGAGCTGATAGGCCCATTCTACATGTCTAGAGACCTTTTCAAGGCCATTTAAGCTAATGACCATCACATCTTGTAGCAGCGAATCTCATACTAGCACATCTTGAATTCTTGAGTCAATGGCATTCTGTATTCCAGGCACTAGAAAAGAACTAGAATGGGCTAGGGAGATCAGCAGTGATTGTTCCCTCCTAAGGCCTGCAACCACATGTTAGCTACTAGTCTAGCAAACAAAACAAAACAAAAAATAGGAGGCACTAATCCCAGAAAGAATGCAAAAAAAAGAGGAACTACTTCTCAAAAGTAGGTGGCCTGGTACACTTATTAACCCCAGTTTGCAATGTTAAGCTAGCAAGTATTGCACTATGGGGGGCTTGTTTGGAGGGAGTACATGCTTTACTTGCAAAGGGATCTGGGTATTATTCCTGACATCATACAAAATGATTTCAAGGAGCCACACTAGGAAAGACCCCACTGCCTAAGACCCTGAAGAGCCACCACCAGTTGAAGGAGACAGTACTGAATGGCATGGGCAAATGGTCTTAAGGCAGCTTCGTATGAGCACACATGCATTAGAAATTTTGCACCTTGAGACTTCTGGGTAGTTCATCACATGAAGCTGATTTTGTAACTTTTCCAGCATCTTTGTTGGGTGAAGAGTTAGAAAGATTCATTTTGTTCCTTAGGAGAGTAGTTAATTTATAGGCTGTGAGTGCATTTCTTTTAAAAGCTATTTTCAGATTTTATTGGGCATTAAATGACATCATGGTACCCAAATGAAAATGAGCATTTGTAAATATGCTTTGAGACTAAATAAAAGCTCCAAATCAACAGCTTAAATAAATTACCTGATTCTTTTTCAGTGTATTAAGATGGGAGGGGGGAAGGTAGTGGAAAGTGACACTAAAAGTCAAATCAATAATGCAAGTGAAACGTTTTATGGTATCCGTTCCAATGGTTTTTCATGCTCCCTACTTCCCTGAGTGGTAAGTAGTTTCAGGGACAATATTACTGGGTTTAGTAGTTTCCTTTGGATGGGAAAACCTTGTGGAGGAGACTGGTGTAGTTTTTGGAATATTTGCTTATCTTCAAACATATAACAGAGCATGGTGGAAGCAAAGATACACCCCTACAACAGGCAATAGATCCCAGTAGAGGAATTTATACTGCTAACCCTTTACCCAGCAAGGCTTCACTGCAATTTTTGGCCATCTCCAACTAGAATACTCAGCTCTCTCCATCAATTCAAATGCCAAACTCTCTCTCTCTCTCTCTCTCTCACACACACACACACACACAGACACACACACACACACACACACACACACACACTCACACACACACACACACACACACACTCTCACACACACACACTCTCACACACACACACTCTCACACACACACACTCTCTCTCACACACACACACTCTCTCTCTCACACACACACACACTCACACTCACTCTCACACTCACTCACACTCACACTCACTCACTCACAGACATTGTGACATTGGCTCACCTTTTAGTTTTGCATAGGGAGGTGCTTTTCCCTAAGCAGATTTCATTCTGGTTCCTTCCATCTCAGTGATGCTGTAGTTGAGTTAAGAGACATTCCTGCAGGATGGCATAACAGCTAGGCTTGGTCTTATTCACCCTGTCTCACCACATGTGCAGCTTGTAATGAGATCCAATTCACATGCAGATCCTGTTCCCATTGCTACTTGTAAGTACAAATAGTTATTGCAAGATATAAGTAGAACTGCTATCTTGTAACTGGGACTTTCACATCTCTAGTTGAAAAAGGAAACAATGTAGTCATGGTTCTTCCAGTCCATTCCCTCACTAGAGGTGGGGGAGAAATTCAATTCAATTCACATTTAAAGCCAAAGCTATCAAATTCACACTTTCCAAAACAAAATGCGACACAAGAGAATTTTCAAAATTCAAATGTATTGGGATTTTGTGATGCAGTTCTCCAACCAGTGTTTCAAACAATGCATATTAGGAGAAAGTATACATAAAAATAAATATATTAGAGAAAATAGCATACAAGTATGCATATATTAAGAGAGATTGCTTGCAGAAGTGTATACTTTTGTCAAAACTGCATATAAAATGTGTTTTAAAAAGGTAAAGGTGTCCCCGCACTTGTAGTGCGAGTCGTTTCCGACTCCTAGGGTGACATCTTGCAATGTGTACTAGGCAGACCGTATATATGGGGTGGGATTACCAGTTCCTTCCCCTGCCTTTCTTTATCCCCCAGCATATGCCGAGTACTCATTTTACGGACCACAGATGGATGGAAGGCTGAGTGGACCTTGACCCCTTTTACCGGAGATTCGACTTCCTCCTTCTGTTGGAACCGAACTCCGGCCGTGAGCAGAGCTTTGGTTGCATTACCGCCGCTTACCACTCTGCGCCACGGAGGATCTTTGTGTTTACATTAGGAGAAATTCACATTAAAATACTGAAAAATTTAATGAGGATTTTTTAAAAAAAACACAATTCCTGCAGAAATGTGGAGAACTGAATTTAAGGTTTGGAAAATAAGATATGGAGAGAACCAAGATGGACAGATCCTTGTATCCCTATCCTTCACTGAGGATGTTGTCTATATTATACACCCATGAGAGTTGCTGTATACTGTAGTCAACATAGATTTTTCACATTCTGCAATGTTAAATTGAAAATACCCCATGCTATTCTGACGTTTCCCATAAGTTCATTTCAAAACAAAACCTTACAAAGCTTATAATCCTAAACTTGCTTAACAACCCTCTCAATTTTCATGGAGATACACAAAACAGTCAGAGAGAATCAAGAGTTCAAAGTGTAAAAAGAGAGAAAAACCAGAGCCCTTTTGGACTATTTTCTGTCAGAGTTCTCATAATCTGTTGAAATGAATTAAAAATCAGCCATGTTCACAGAGTACCTGTAATCCTATTACTGACCTTGCCCCATACTCTGACCTTCATCTTCTGCAGTTTAAAAGTTAAGAAAATGCCTGGCTGATTTTAAATTAATTTAAGGAACAGGACTGTGAAAGACCAACCAAATTGTGTTTGCATTTTTACAAATTTGTAGGGCAGTCCAATATCTCAGAGAGGAGGTCAGGTCTCCTGCTCCCCTGGTGCCTTCATTATAGCTGCCCAATTTCTCTGCTTTTTAAAGTTTGATAGAAATATCTGTGGGCTATAGGTATGTTCTTAAACTGCAAGGGTTTTTTTGCCTATTAGTGAATGATTTCTTACCTGCTGAGCATCATTCCAGGTGTTTCCTTTAGCAAGTGATGAAGATTCACCACCGTGCACAAATAAATTATATGCACTGGCCATTTGTGAAGTGGCCTTCGGAGTATATGTTTTAAATATGTATTTTTTTCTTGTTTTCTTCCCCTCTATATAGTACCAGAAGAGTTCTCTACCCGAACAGAATAGCGGTCCATCTTAATTTATATGGGAAACAAACATCATAAACTTTGAATTAAGAACCCTGGATTCAACAAGGAGAAATTAATTATAGTATACTATAATTCATAGGTAAATCCATAGTGCCCTACAATTAATGTACACAAAGTATTGGAGGGTTGCAAGGGGTACAGACCATGAAATTATACTCATATACTCAATTAACACTCACACCACAGTTAATTATGGTGAGGACATTTTAGCAATTCCCTTTTCAACCACCTTGTGAAGGTTTCTTAATAAGTGTGAAATAAATGATCCCCCAAGGGTGATTAAGAAAGGTCTCTCTTAAGTTTGCCAATGCTGACAACTTCTCTAATGGATACTCTCAAGCATGGAAAGGCAGCATACGTCCATATGAGTGGGTGGAACGATCAGCCAGTCCAGAATTGATTATCTGCTTACTGGCATTATCCACTGCAAAGAAACATTATCATGTAACAGAAGCTTTTAATGACCTGAAACCTGTGGTGTGCCGTTGATTAGGGCCTGTTAACATAACCAAACTCAAGATCTGGAGGATTGAATATGCATGGTTTGAATCGGGCTCCTTGTAAAGTGGTTGTAGGAGTGCATTGCATGAGAAACAACACACGTCAACCCGTACTTGTAGCATCAGTGCAAAAACTACTGAAAGTGAGTTGTTCAATGACGTCGTTGTGGTTGAGATGTACCAAAGCAATCAATTTGTATCATGAGCACAATTTAGGACCAGAGGCCCTCATCCACCTTTTAGTGAACTACTTCTTAATGTCACTTTACTTGTTCCATTCTATAGGTGCACATTTAGGGGCTTTGGCCAGTTTTAGAAATATTTTCTTCCTTTTACATTTAAATGTCATGGGAACTCTACTCCATTACATAAATTCAACATCTGAGAGCTGATGTGGATAGCAATTTAGCATTTAATAAATTTTGTTCCAATTTTATTAATTAATTTAATAAATTAAACAGTCATAGATAAATTAATGAACAGTCAGTTTTTATGTCTAAATTTGATGTCCAGGGCCAAAATCGAAACTGCAAAGTTTGAGAATTCTTCAGATTAAAATCTGTCTAAATCGAAGTAGAGATCTAAAACCTACAATATACATTGTAAAACTTATAAATGTAAATTGCACGAAACAAAAGCACAGCAAAGACACATTTTTATTTGTGAATAGGAGGGATGGGGGAGAAGTTTGGGTTGGTCTGCAGTTTAATTCAAGCCTAACTAGTCCACACGTCCTGAAACAATATGTGAACTGAACCACAGTTAACCTACATTTTGTCCAGTCAATTGTCTATGTACGTTATGGGAAAGTGTGCATAGAAATGTGAAAATAACATACAAAATGCATCATGTTAGGGGAAATTGTTTGCAAAAATATGTGTATTAGGCAAAAATGCACACATACAAAAGTATGTGTTAGGAGAGACGTGCCCTAAAATGCTCATGAATTTTTATGAAGATTTTTTAAAAATAAAAAAATCACAAAATGAAATGGAAATGTGGTAAACTCAAGATAGGATTAAAAAAAAATAGAGAAACCAAAACTGATTGATTCATCCATCCCTAGTGAATAGTATATAGTACATACTAAGGTCCAAAGAGAATTTCATCCACACAACAGAGTTTTCAAGTGTTCTTTATCTTCATTCTATGATGCAACAGAGGTTAAAAAAATATGACTTACCTAGTTTCTCTCTGGGAACTCATTTGCAGTTGAGGGGTGAAATAAAACACAGAGACATCAGCTTGGGTTGAACAAGGGCCACTTTATTTAAATTACAGTAAACAAAAACCCAATTTAAAGTGACCTGCAGAGGGAAACCTAGGTGCAGGAACTGTCTATAAGCAAGTAGCTTGCCACACAGCCCCTCCCCTCCCCTCCCCTCCCCTCCCTTCAACCTTGCAACAGCACCCCCTGCTGGGGTGGAGGACTTTGCCCAGCTACTCGCCTTCAGCACCCCCCCCAATCGATCAATGGGAGAGTGTGTGTGTGTGTCTCCCGGCCCTACCTGGGGGAGATCTTCTGCAGGCAAAGCTCTGTTCATTATTTATTATTTCTTTATTAAAGCATTTAGAAGCCGCCGTTTACACAGAATTGCATCAAGGCAGCTTACACCATGCAGAGACGCAGTAAAAGGTAAAAAGCAAAAAGAACATCATTATAAGCAATAGGAAATGCATCAGTAAAAGGAGACAACAGTCAAGAAATCAGAAGAAGCCCAGGACTGGGGAGGGCAGCCATGAGAGAACTAGAAAAGGTCCTCAAATGCAAAGATGTATCACTGAACACTAAAGTCACGATCATTCAGACCATGGTATTCCCGATCTCTATGTATGGATGTGAAAGTTGGACAGTGAAAAAAGCAGATAAGGGAAAAATCAACTCATTTGAAATGTGGTGTTGGAGGAGAGCTTTGAGGATACCATAGACTGCGAAAAAGGCAAATAATTGGGTGTTAGAACAAATTAAACCAGAACTATCACTAGAAACTAAAAGGATGAAACTGAAGTTATCATACTTTGGGCACATCATTAGAAGACATGATTCACTAGAAAAAACAATAATGCTGGGAAAAACAGCAGGGAGTAGAAAAAGAGGAAGGCCAAACAAGAGATGGATTGATTCCATAAAGGAAGCCACAGACCTGAACTTACAAGATCTGAACAGGGTGGTTCATGTCAGATGCTATTGGAGGTCACTGATTCACAGGGTTGCCATAAGTCGTGATCGACCTGAAGGCACATAACAACAACAACAAATACTGCATTGATTAGGGGTGGGTGGCAGGGAAATCATGTTAAAAGGCCTGTCTAAAAAGTTTTCCTTTTTTTCCTACCCTTGACCTACAGCCCTCCTCCTAAAAACAAAATAAGATCCCAGTCCTTATGGTTCTCAATAAAGGGCTGATTTAAATAGGGAAACTGCTTCATACCGAGCCAAACCATAGTTCCATTTAGCAGCGTCTGCACAGAGTTTCAGACAGAGGATCTTTCCCAGCCATTCCCAGAGACGCCAGAGACTGAACCAGTGGCCTTCTGGCACGGAAAGCAGGCACTCTCCCACTGTGCTAGAGTTGGCACTACTGGGAGAGGCTGAGATTTTGGAAGGGTCTCCTTTTAAGTGTCTCTCCCAGGGGGAAATGGCAGAGCTGAAGGGAAGCACCCTCTGGCCTGTGCCATCAGCCAAGAGACAAAGGGCTAGTTCTTGTAACGAAGCACTAGTGCCTGAATTTGGTTTTGGTTTTCCTCCTCCCTCCATGCTGGTTTTCCTTTCAGGTTGTGTCTTTTTGATTGCCAGCTTGAGGGCGGGGCCTGTCTTATTATCAATGAAGCCTTACAGCGACGACTGCTTCTGGGCCGGAAATGTGACCACAGTAGTTCAGGCACTGGTGACCTCAAGGCTGAATTACTGCAATGCACTCTGTGTGGGGTTTTCCTTGCGCTTGACTTGAAAACTGGCGGTTTTAATATCTTTCCAACCAGAAAATAACCAGAGAATATAGCTTGTGTTGGATTGCTACCTAGTGGTGTTTCGCAGTTGCTACTGCTCTACCTATCTGCTGAGCGTGCATCCCGATTTGCTTGTGCAAGGCTGCAGATATCATCTAACCTCATCCTGAACTGGCCCAGTTCGGTAGGGGATCCAGAATTTGTCCGGATCAGAGGCACAACCCTAGTGATTATACATCTTTCCTGTTAATCATTCGTTCGTCCCATGCTTTCCAATTCATTTCCACACCCTAACCGCAAAAAGTCTGATTCTTTTCTAAAGGGGATTTGTTGTGGTAGGCCAACAGAGTGCCTTAATCCACTTTAATTGCACAAACCTAAATTTCCTAGTTTGGGCTTCAATTCCTCCTTGGAAAAAAAGAAAGATAGCCTGGCGGCACCCATAGTACAGGTGATCAAAATGTGGGATTAGCTACCCTGAGATCATCAGAAGAGTCCTGCTGAGTCAGGCCTATCAAGTCCAGATTCCGCTTCTCACAGTAGCCAATCAGATTCCTCGGGGAAGACCACGGGCGGGGCGTGAACAAACAAGCCCTCCCTCACTGTCACCCAGAAGGGCATCAGGAGAGCCCTGCTGGATCAGGCCAATGGGCCATCTAGTCCAGCATCCTGTTCTCACAATGGCCAGCCAGATGCCCTAATGGGAAGGCTGGAAAAACCTCTAGCACACACCAAAAATCTCTCTCTCCCCTGCCCCTCCCCCCCGAACAAAGATGATGGAATAGGTACACAAACAAGCCATAGTTAAGACAATCAATCAATGCATGAAATCATGACCCATTTGATTAATGCCGGGAGTATATGTGACCTTGCTTCATATCGGAATGAATTTAAAACAGGTATTTCCTGTTTTAAATTTAAAATTTAAAACAGGGTATTTCCAGGAGTTTCACCATTCTGCAAAGCAATGGTGAGGAACTCTTAGCCCACGAGGCTAGTTTGGCTCACCAGTTCTCGGAAGTTGGCCCACCCAGCCACTTTGGGCAAGTCATGCCCACCTTTTGGCTACTTTTCGCCGACTTTTGGTTGCGATGGAAGAATCAGGAGTGACACTCCTTATTTTTACTTTGCAGGTAAAAGTTGGTGCTTTTTAAAAATAAATAAATATTAGTGTCTTTTCTCTCACCGGATTCAGGACTGGGGAAACCTTTTCAACCCAGGGGCCGCATTCCCTTGTGGCCAACTTCTCAAGGGCTACATCCCAGCGGTGGGTGTGGCCTGAGGCAAAAAGTGGGTGGGGCGACCAATGTGAATGCCTTTTGTGTCTGAGTCAATATTTTGAATGACATTAGTACTCTGTATGACTTCCTCCCTTTCTTACATTTATGTATTTTGATGCATAGAGAAATATATTTGAGAGAGTTTTTTTAATTGTACAGTAGTCTAGTTTCTATACACACTCGCACACCCCTCTCTCTGTCCTCTGTCCAGTCAAGCAAGAGGCATAATCAGAGTTCAAGGGACATCATTCCAGCCAGGCAAAACAAACAAAGGCACGAAGCAGAGCCGGTGAGGGGGTGAGGCGTGGATAGAGTCCCGAGGGCCAGAGAGAGAGGCCTGGAGAGCCTGAGGTTCCTCCCCTCTGGCCTAGAGTGTGAGCAAACTGGATTTTAATCACTGCTTAGACCAAGGAACGCAGGGCCAGTGCCAGAGGGTGGACAGGTTGGGCACTGGCCGAGGGCCCCTGCAGCACAGAGGGGGCCCTGAAGGACCCTTCCATAGGGTGGGAGGGTGGAACTCCCATTCTGTGATCTGCGGCAGCATTGGGTCCTGCAACTCTACCCTGCTGTGGATCACAGAGAGTGCCCAGGCAGTCCCCTTCCCAGTACAGTCAGTGCAGGCTTCTATAAACTGGCATGTACATTGGTACCTACCTCTTCTGTCGATGTGAATGCCATGCACACTGTGCTCACATGCTTGCCATCATCCAAGACAGTGGTAGGGGCTTCCCTAAGGGGCTGATGCCCCTGTCACCATCTTGGTTGATGGCAGGCATGCGGGTTACATACGCACTTCATTCACATGACACAAGAGGTAGATGGGCTTATTAGCCCCATGCCACCTGTAGGGGGGGTACTGGGCTACGGCACTGCAGACCCGGGGCGGGCTGGTGCCTGAGGGCCCAGTCATGCCTGGTGCTGGCCCAGCCCTGAAGGAATGGCCTTGTTTTTTTACCTGTGCTTCACCCAAAGCTGGTGCGAGGAATACACAGGAGTTCCTTCCCAGAAATGCCAAAGGCATCATCCATATTCAAGGGCAACCAAACAGGGCCTTTGGTATGACTCAGCATTGATGAACAACAAGGTTAGGGAGCCAAGGAGTTCCTCTTTCCTGCATTCCACATCTCCTGAGTTTCAAGTCAGCCAGGAGAGTTTGGGAAAGTGGTCCCAGCAGCCACACCTGGAGACGGCGCCATCTGCCACTACTTTACGAGCATGGGAAGCAGACTTATCTTGAGTCAGAGCATTGGTCCGTCGTGCCGTCAAGCAGGAAACCATTCAGCATGTCTTCTTGCGCTCACTCTTGGGCCTCCAACAGAGCATGCCCGTTTTCACAATGAGTTGTGCGGTCGTTGTCCCTTTCCCCGCCCTGCCCATATTGCACAGAGGCCAGAGCGCCTTGCTCCTTGCCTCGGTTGAAAAATGACAGCGTGCCAGATTTAAGGTTACTTGGAGGAGAGAGCTGTGCAAAGCTTGGTGGACAAATGCAAAGCCCTTCTGATCAGATATGGCCAGATTGTGGACGTCCTCAAGGGTATTTCCCTATAGCTGCAAAACTGTGCATTAAAAATAAAGAGTGATCACCCTTCTGTTAGCTAAATGTCATCTCCAGACGACGCAATTCTCACCATGTTATTATTCTGCACAATCTGATTGTGGTCTTCCAAACAACTTTTCTGGGGAAGGGCTATAGCTTCCTATGTTGTGTGGAACGGACCTCCTGATAAGATGGTATCTGCAGGGGGCCCTCACCTGCAGAGCGCAGTAATCGACTGGGTATATAAGGGGTAAGACGGTCTTTCAGGTATCCTGGTCCCAAGCTGTATAGGGCTGTGTACACCAAAACTAGAACCTTGAACTTGGCCCGATAGCAAATGGGCAGCCAGTGCAATGCTTTCAGCAGTGCGGTGACATGTTGGCGATACCCTGCCCCAGTGAGCAGTCTCGCCGCCGCATTTTGCACCAGCTGCAACTTCCAGACCAACCTCAAGGGCAGTCCCATATAGAGCGCATTACAATAATCCAGCCTAGAGGTTACCAGTGCGTGGACAACAGTGGTCAGGCTATCCTGGTCCAGGTTCCCTATCCCTGATCTAAAAAGTTCCTCCCTCCCATAATATCATTAAATTCCAGAGTCTAAAATTACCGAACTGCGCCCCTGGTTCCATCAGCACTGTCCACCCCAGAAAAGGGGACTCTCTGGTCCTCCAGATGTTGTTTGATTCCTTCTCCCTTCATCCTTGATCATTGGCTGTGCCGGCTGATGGAGGTTGGAGTCTAGCAACATCTAGGGGGGCATCAGGTTAACCACCCCATGCTCTAGGCCAGCCTTTCCCAACCAGTGTGCCTCCAGATGTTGTTGGACCACAACTCCCATCAGCCTCAGCCAGCATTGCCAATGATCAGGAAAGATGGGAGTTGTGGTCCAACAACATCTGGAGGCACACTGGTTGGGAAAGGCTGCTCTAGGCAGTAACAAAGCGCTAGCCCCCAACAATAGGATGGGCTTGACAATCCCCCCCCCAAAAACAGGGGTTGTTCCCAACGCCTTTGTCACAATGTTATGCACCATTGAAGGCTCTACACAAGTTTCTCATCCACCCCCCACACAAAAAAATTCTGATGGCTCCTGCGTTTGGCAAACAAAGGCACAGCCCCAAAATAAAACAAAAATGGCACCCTTGGGTCCTCTTCAGTAGTGTAGTGACAAATTCAGAAATGCAGGGTCTCTTAATGTTAAATCATAACCACGCCTCTCCCACCCCCCTTTTTGCCACTGGGTTAAGAATAAGATCCTTTTTAAACCGTCTCCCACCACAGCAGATATCCCTAGGAGCCAATCAGCATGAAAGGGGAGTGTGTTAGCTGCCGAGAAGAGTCTTCTCAGTGGCTGACTCATCTCCTTTCACTCTGATTGGCTCCAATCAGCAGGAAAGGACAAAGAAGCATGCTGGAAGACTCTTCTCAGTGACTAACGTACTCCGTTTCATGCTGATTGTCTCATAGGATGCTAGAGACATAGGGACCCTGCTGACCCCGGACTACACCCCTGGTCCTCTTTATCTATCTGACTTTATCCCAAAGAATTTGTGTTACTATATAGACCTTAAATACACACACACACAATTAGATTTCATTGTAACAACTTTGGAAGCTGGAACAAGTGTCCCAAGTAATCACTCGATGGCTATGCGTCTGGAGCTTCCTTGTTTACAACAGCCAGCTTTGCATCCTGATCTGGGTGTGCAAGGTGCAGTTTGGCATGTCATAGCGGGAGGAACTTGGCAGAGGAGGGGAAAAAAACCTCATCTGGGACTATGTGCAAGACTCATCCACCAAGGAAACTATAAAAAACAATCCTGCCTTAACATCTGCATCCACATCACCTCTCTTCCCAGATCTTGCTCCCTTTGGAACCGAGGTAAGTCCTCACCTCTTTGCAGCCAGTGAGAAGGTGGCTTGAAAGTGGCCTTGCATAGTAGCAACTCGCCCGGTCACCGTCAGTGAGCAGGGATTCCATGCAGGCGAGTGGGCTCCATCCCTTCTCCAGCAGCCTGCTTTGGCTTGGTGCTTAGCTGGGGAGGAAGGGGAGTCTCCCCATGACCGGCACATAAATGCACAAGGCTAGCAGAGGGAGGCTAGAGTGTTGGGTCTTTCTGCCTTCTGCTAACCTGTGTTGTAAAAGTCTTTTTTTTTTACTACCCTAGCCACTTAAGGTGTGTATGTGTGTGTGTGTGTTTGTATGTACACAGCCGGCACTGATTATTAGCCTTAATCAGCAGGCTAGTAAAATGTTTTGTTGGTTAGTCTGTGGGCTTATTCACAAGGGTGCTTCAAAGGGGGTAGGATCTCCTCCTTTGGGATTCTGCATATCGTTCGAGAGGCCGGGTGGAGGAAGAGGGTGAATGGGCTTCAAGAAGCACTGGGCTGAAATCTGTCCTCCCGTTTCTTCCCCCGAGAAAGAGAGGCTTCCATCTTTCTGCCTTACTCTAAGGGCGCGTTGCAATTTCACCTGACTGGAGCTTGCCTTTCCGTTGAGAGGTGGCTGAGGATGGCGCGTGCGTTTCTTTCCAGGAAGCCGTGGCCCAGTGGTAGAGCATCTGATTGTTGCACAGAAGGCCTCAGGTTCAATCCCAGGTGGGGCTGGGGAAAAGATCCCTCTCTGAAACCCTGGAGAGCTGTTGCTGGCCAGTGCAGACAATACTAAACTAGATGGACCAGCGGTCTCATTATAAAGCAGCAAAACCTTGAGGACTAGTATCTTCCTTTACTTATGGGGAAAGGGGCGTAGCTCAGTGCTACAGCACCTGCTTGGCATGCAGAAAGTCTGAAGTTCAATCCCCACCACCTCTAGGTTGGGCTGGGAGACACCCCCCTGCCTGTAGCCCTGGAGAGCTGCTGCAAGTCCTATTCTTTTGGTCCTCATCTGAGGAGGCCTCAGGTTTGAGGTCTGGGCAGAGCTGAACCTTAATACTCTTTCTCTTCTCTCCCCCCTTCTCTGCCTCCTCTCAAAGGCTTGGTAAGATGAAAACTCAACTGGAGAAGGCTTTGGAGTGTGTGGTCAACATCTACCGCCAGTACTGCATTCTGGACCCGAGTGATGACTACCTACAGTTCAAAGAGTTCAGGAATATGATGACGGAACAAGCTCAACCTTTCCTGAAGAACACCACACCTGTAAGCACTGAAGAAGAGCTGGAAAAGTCATGGGCAGTGATTGGATAAAACTCTAGGTCAGGGGTAGGGACCCTGTGGCCCTCCAGATAATGTTGCGATACAACTCCATCATCAGCTGACTGGATGGGGCTGATGGGAGATAGAGTCCAAGAACCCCTGGAGGGCCATGCTTTCTTCATCCCTACTTTACGCCTCCGAAAGTACATTTCATATGTGATCCCTGATAGGTTGGGACATGTGTCTAGGACAGAGGTGGGGAACCTGTGGCTCTCCAGATGTTGCTGGACTGTAACTCCCATCATCTCCTGATCATTAGCCATATGTATGGGTCTGATGGGAGCTGGAGTCCAAGAACATCTGCAGGGCCAGTTGGTTAGTCACCTCCTGCTCTAAGTAGCAGCAAAAGCTCTACCACCACCACCCAACATTTTATAGAGAAAAATAAGGATGGGCCGAGAGACAAGATACAAAAGTTAAAAAACAAATGATGGGGAAGGACAAATTCAGTCACTAAATGCTTCATAAAACTACAATATGCTACTCACCCAGGGTTTTGAAGTCTGCAGATGTGAATTCTAGGTTTTAATCAATTCTAGGTTTTAAGCTTTTTTAGTTCCTCAGTTTCTTGAGATCCAGCTTCCAGGTTCTACAAGATTTAGGTTCTAGGTGCTACAAGATTGTCCAATGAAAAACCCTTATGACCACATCTCCTGCTTGTCTCACGTTACTAACGCGAACACCCTTTCCTACCTCTTTTTTTTTAATTTGCAGCCCAGTCTTGACCAGAATGCTTACATCCAGCAGCTATTTAAAAAAGCAGACAAGGACGACAGCGGATTCCTCAAATTCACAGAGTTCTTGCAAGTGCTACAAGCTGCCCTCATAGGTGCTCACGAAAGATCCCACAAGCTGCATGAAGAGGGACATGGCGATAACTGAGGTCCACCTGGCAATGGCCATGGTCCCAGTTCATCAACTGACTCATTCAATCCTTGATTGCAGTGCCGATTGATTCTAGGCATGGCTGTATGACTGCGAAGATGTCAGGAGAAGGCATCAAACTCTCTGCCTTTTCATTGTGGGGTGCAAGAACAATAAAGTACCTCTTTGAGAACTCTCAAGTATTCGCCTCGTGTGTTTTAGTGATAATACCACAGGACAGCAAGCGTCCAAAAACCAATTAAGACAAAGCATGGCAGCGGTGGTGGAACATTTATTTATCTATTAAATGCATTATTGGCTTGTCCACGTACATATTCATACTCAGTTAATATCCAGAGTCTACAGCAAGAGAAGCCCTCCAAACGCCCTGGGCTCCTGCTGGGAGGAAGGGCGGGATATAAATCAAATAATGAATGAATGAATGAAAGCCTTCCAAAGTTCAGAGCCAAATGCCTGGGAGAAGATAAATGGTTTTGCCTGGTGCCTAAAGATGGTTAATGATGGCACCAGGCAAATCTCCCTGGGGAAAGCGTTCCAAAAATGGGGGACCACCACTGAGAAGGCCCTTTCTTGTGTTGCCATTCTCTGCACCTCCTTTGGGGGGGCACACAAAGGAGGTCCTCTGTCGCCGAGGCCCGTGTCTGGGTTGGTACATACAGGGAGAGGGGGTCCTTGAGGTATTGGGGTCCTGAGCTGTATAAGTTTTTATAGGTCAAAATCAGCACTCTGGAAACTAATTGGTAGCCAGTGCAGTTGTGCCAGAATTGGTGTTACAGTATGTGCTCAGATCGTCTTGTCCCGGTGAGCAGCCTGGCTGCTGAATTCTGCAGCAGCTGCAGTTTCCGAACAGTCTTCAAAGGCAGCCTCACGCATAACGCATTGCAGTAATCTAATTTAGGGGTTACCAGAGCCTAGACAACAGAAGTCAGGCTATCCCTGTCCGAAGCTGAGAGAGAGCACTCCTCGCCACTGAGGCCACTTGAGCCTCAAGCGATGGCAGTGGATCCTGAAGCACTCCCAAACCATGCACCTGCTCCTTCGGAGGGAGTACAACCCCATCAAGAGCAGGTCACAACACCTCCACCTGGTTTAGGGAACCACCCGCTAAAGGGGCCTCGGTCTTGTCGGGATTCAGCATCAGTTTGTCGACTCTCATCCAGTCTATTGGCCAGGCAAGACGTCGCTCTACCGCATCTACTGCCACACCTGGAGATGTAAAGGAGAGACAGAGTTGTGCGTTGGCACCATATTGCTGATGACGTCCTCCACATCTCCGTGTGACCCCACTCAGCAGTTGCCTGTAGTTGTTCAATAGCATGGGAGATAAGATCGAACCCTGCAGAACCCCACATTGGAGGCTCCACGGAGTCACATGATACCCCCCCAAAAGCTTCACCCACTGAGAGCAACCATCCAAGTAGGGAAGGGAAGGGCTCAGCGGTAGAGTGTCTGCTCTATTCATTCATTCATTCATTCTATTTCTATGCTGCCTTTTGACCAAAGTGCCCTCAAGGCGGTTCACAAAAAACAACAACACAAATACAAAATACACATCAGAAAAGAATGCAGTGCACAAAAATTTAACAAAATATGAACATCGTAAAACAACAACAACAAGGTTCTTTACAGGCCTGGAGATAACATTGGTATTTTAGCAGACCTTAAAATTAAAAAAGAAGAATTGTACTTAGCATATCTGAACAAAGTAGCAACAGGTCTGTATTAAAACTTGATTCTATTTACATATTGTTTACTTCTAAATTAACATCACAGCACACAACAAACAAGCTTTAGCAACTTTTTTAGCACTGTCATATCTAGTAAACTGCAGCCTATGCCTAATATTCAAGCCAACATTACCAATTCTTAAGATGCATTTAGCGTGTTGTCTTCTATTACTTTGCATCATGAGGACTGGAATCTTGCTTAATTGTTAGGGATGAACCAGATCTCAGGGTCAGAGCGTTTGCTTTGCATGCAAAAGGGCCCAGTTTCAACCCCCAGCGCCTCCAGGATGAACTGGAAATTCCTGAAATGTTGGAGATGACAGGCAGCGTGGAGCACAGTGAGGTCCATGTACCAATGTTCTAACTCTGTATAGAAGGCAACTCCCTATGTTCCTTAGAGGGTTATGGGGAAGGGCAGTAGCTTAGTGGTAGAGCCCCTGTTGTGCTTGCACAAGGTCCCAGTTTCAATCAAGGTAGGGCTGGGGAGAGACCCCTGCCTGCAACCCTGGAGATTCGTTACCAGTGTCAGTGTAGACAATACTAAGCTGGATGGAGCAATGGTCTGACTCAGTTTAATGCAGCTTCCTGTTTAAATCAGTTCATTATTCATAACCACGAGGACTAGATTCTCATTTTATTTTTAGGAGAAAGGCCATAGCTCAGTGGGTAGAGCAGGGGATTTGTTGCTCTGTGTGGGGAAGACAGGGCTGGGGGTCTCCTAACAACTCTCAGCCATCTTCGCAAATGACAGTTCCCAGGATGCTTTGGGAAGAAGAGACCGCAACTGTTTAGAGTGGTATGATAACTGCTTTAAATGTATAGCGCGGATGGGGCCCTTATCACAAGTCAAGGACACGTTGCAGACAGGGAAAAGCACTCGAGGAGGGTGTGGAGCGGGACCAATGCAGGGTGTGGCCTGGAAGGAGGCATGTCTTAGTGATAATTCTGAGGGACAGAGAGGCCTGGAGGGCCATCTTTTTTGGGAGCAGGGTCCCAGCCAGGTCCCTATGTGCAAGACAATGGGCATTGAAGGGGAGCATGTTAGCCACGGAGAAGACTCTACTCAGTAGCGAACACACGGCCTCCACTTTCGTGCTGATTGGCTCCTAGGGATGTCTGTTGTAGTGGAGCGTGGGCTCAGAAGCTCCCGAGTGTGGGCCCAGGAAAGCAAGGGAGACGAGGGAAAGGGGGCATGGCTGTGAGGGGGCGTGGCGTGACTGTCATGAAGAGATCCTGCACTTCTGAATCTGCTACTGCATGACTGCGGTTATACTCAGAATAAATCCATTGAAATGAATGGGCCTACCTTATTCATGGACGCCAATCTCAGCGGGTCTACTAAGAGTCAAAGCTAGTTGAAGGCAACCCATGGTGGCAAGGGACTGGCACATCAGTCAGTGTTGCCCTTTCTTCTTTTTGCAATCTTCATTCCCCACATTTCTGTGTCAGTTTGCAAATTTATATATATAAATATATATATAAACCCTCATGAGAATTCGCCAGGCTTTTAGTGTGCATTTCTGCTAATATACGCACTTTTGGAAGCCATTTGGCCTAATATACACACGACTGCGAGCAATTATCCCTGATAATATTGTGCCTTTGTGTACAGTTGTTTCAACAAAGAGATGCATTTTCATGCCCATTGGTTGGCTGAAGAACTGCATTGCAAAATTCTCAGAAGGGCAAATTTTGAAGGGTAGCTGGGTTCCTGTTCAGGTCTTGTCTTGGGAAATGTGATCAAGAGAGACTCGGGTTCAAATGCTAAATGAACTGATATATGCCTCCATCTCCAGTTAAGGGCCAGGGAGTTTCAAGGGAGTTTCAAGGGAGTTAAGAGGCAGGGCTCCTGCTGGGAGGAAGGGCAGGATACAAATAAATAAATAAATAAATAAATAAGAAGGGAGTTCAGAGGAAATCAAATGCAAATAAAGACAGAGGATGGCAATTCAATCAGGGCGAGGATGGATGTGAGGTCAGCAGGGTGACTATTGAGAACAGCAGCTGCAGGCAATCAATCAATCCATTTGGCAATGCCGAGAATCATTAAGATCTGTAATGGGAAAGGAAGCCTCAGTTCAAACCCAAATGAACACTGCGGAAGTTCTTGGTGAATTGCGATTCAAGTCTGTCATATCAGAAATTTATGGAACAAGGCGCAGCAACAGCCACGGGCGAAGGCAGCTTTGGCATAGGATTAGATTCACCGGGGAGGAAAAGGAATCTGCCCACAGCTAGAAGCCCCGATCGGCAAATGGAACCTCCGTGTTCAGGAGCAGTCTGCCTCTGATTGAGATTTGCTGGGGAGCAACCATTGGAGCAATGCAATTCAAAGCAAATTTGTACCTCAGTCTCCCCAGTCCTAAGTTGACATGCTAACCCAGCCTTTGCCAGCTGGTACTCAGCAGATGTGTTGGGGCTACCACTCCTCTCAGCTCTAACCACTATGGGCAATGGTCAAGGATGAAGACGGGAGTTGTAGTCCAACAACAGACCAGCACTGGAATGCCCACCCAGCCATGAAGCTCACTGGGTAATTTTGGGGGCCAGTCCCTGTCTCTCAGCCGAACTTAGCCAATTTCCCCTCACAGTGCTACAGTTCCCTGAGAGGTTTAGCAATTGGTCCCCTTTCCCAGAGAACTCTGGGAATTGTAGTGCTGTTTTTTGGAAGAGGGGGATCTCCTAACCACTCTCAGTACACTTCACAAGCTACTCTTCCCAGAATTCTTTGGAGGGGGGCATGACTGTTTCAAGTGGGATTAATGTCTGGTGTGAATGTGGCCCAGCTCCATTAGGCACTTCCTACCCCTGAACTGTTTCTATGACAGCGGGTCATGATAAGAACTGCTATTTCAGAAATCGGTCCCAGGATTTTCTTCTGTTTCCTCTCCCCTCCCTGCCCCTTTTCCCTTGTGTGTCGTGTTTTTTAGATGGTATAAGCCTTTGGGTAGGGACTGCCTTGCATTGCTTGATTGTACGTAAGCCACTTTTGGGCAGACGACTGGGGTGAAAATGCGATAAAACAAGCAAACAAATAATCCCAGGCCTGCAAGCTGGACGGAATGCACAGACTCTTTCGAAGTGGGAATATTGGCATCATGGGCAGTGCAACAGGGGTGACTGGAAAGATGCCCGAAGGCTGGGGGATGAAGAATAAGCACCTCAGTGACACCCGTCTGCCCTTGATACACAAATAACCACAGAACATCCCTCCCCCTCAGCTTGCTCAATGGGGTAATCAGGATTATTTAAATAGGATGACACACCTGACTATACAAATGACCTGTAGAACAATGGATGATTTCCATCAATAGGAGTGAGCCACTGGTAATTACAGAGACCTACAACAACAGAAACTACACCTATATTATTTATTTCATTTATTTATTTAGTTTAATTTATATACCGCCCTAAGCCCGAAGGCTCTCTGGGCAGTGTACAAAAAGATAAAAACAAGCACAATATATAAATACAATAAATACAATAAATAATAATATAAAAAACAATAACGAACCAAACAACATCCAAAATACGGAAATGCTGTTTAAAATACACTTTAAAATGCCTGGGAGTATAAAAAGGTTTTCACCTGGCGCCGAAAAGATAGTAGCTTCGGCGCCAGGCGCACCTCATCAAGGAGACTGTTCCACAGTTCGGGGGCCACTACTGAAAAGGCCCTGGTTCTAGTCATCACCCTCTGAGCCTCTCGATGGGATGGTACTCGGAGAAGGGCCTTAGATGTTGAGCGTAGTGTACGGGTAGGTTCATATTGGGAGAGGCGTTCCACCAGGTATTGCGGTCCCATGCAGTGTAGGGCTTTATAGGTCAAAACCAGCACTTTGAATCTAGCCCAGAAACAAATCGGAAGCCACTGCAGACGGGCCAGAACAGTTGTTATATGAGCTGACCTTCTGGTCCGCGTCAACAATCTGGCTGCTGCATTCTGGACTAGCTGTAGTTTCTGAACAGTCTTCAAGGGCAGCCCCACATACAGCGCGTTGCAGTAGTCCAATCTAGAAGTTACCAGAGCATGAACAACTGAAGCGAGGTCGTCACTGTCCAGATAGGGACGTAGCTGGGCTACCAATCGAAGATGGTAAAAAGCATTCCGTGCCACCGAGGCCACCTGGGCCTCAAGAGACAGGGAAGGATCGAAAAGAACTCCCAAGCTACGAACCTGTTCCTTCAAGGGGAGTGTAACCCCATCAAGAACAGGATGAACATCCACCATCTGGGCAGAGAAGGCACTCACCAACAGCGTCTCAGTCTTGTCTGGATTGAGCTTCAGTCTGTTAGCTCCCATCCAGTCCATTATCGCGGTCAGGCAACGGTTTAGCACGTTAACAACCTCACCTGAGGAGGATGAAAAGGAGAAATAGAGCTGCGTGTCATCAGCGTACTGATGACAACGCAGCCCAAAACTCCTGATGACCGCACCCAGCGGCTTCATGTAGATGTTGAAAAGCATGGGGGACAGTACCGATCCCTGCGGGACTCCACAATGGAGAGTCCAGGGTATCGAGCAATGTTTCCCAAGCACTACCTTCTGGTGGCGACCCACCAAGTAGGAGTGGAGCCACTGCCAAGCAGTACCCCCAACTCCCAACTCCGTGAGTCTTCCCAGAAGGATTCCATGGTTGATGGTATCAAAAGCAGCTGAGAGATCAAGGAGAATCAACAGAGTCACACTCCCCCTGTCCCTCTCCCGACAAAGGTCATCGTACAGGGCGACCAAGGCTGTTTCGGTGCCAAAACCGGGCCTAAAACCGGATTGAAATGGATCAAGATAATCAGTGTCATCCAAGAGCCCCTGGAGCCTTTAGAGGAAGTATTTCTCTGGGGACAAGACCTTTCATGGTCTTTCTCATGACCCAGATTCATAGCTGTCCTTTCATGGTCTACTCATGACCCAGATTCCTAGGTGTACCCAGAGGGGTTTAACAATCCGCCCCTCTTGCCAGGAATGCTGCGAATTGTAGCTCTCTGTATTGGGATGGCCCCATGTTTCACTGTTTTACCACCACTCACCAAGTGATCCTAGTCAATCAGCGAACACGTAGCAGTCCGTAAAAGGTAAAGGTGTCCCCGCACTTGTAGTTCGAGTCATTTCCGACTCTTAGGGTGACGTCTTGTGATGTTTACTAGGCAGACCATATATATGGGGTGGGATTGCCAGTTCCTTCCCCGGCCTTTCTTTACCCCCCAGCATATGCCGGGATGAAACTATAAATTCTTTATGATTAGTTATGCAGCCAGTCAACTTTGGCTATGGACTGAGGTCGCTCTGGGCAAACGAAAGCAAATCTAAAGTGATAGCGGTGTTTCCTCGCCAAAGGAGATTCTAGCCAATCAGGCCCATCAACTCTCTTGCCAGGGCCTGCACCAGCCTATCCAGGGACCAGGGACCCGCAACACCCTACAGCCCAACATCCTCCAATACAGGCAGCACAGCCCTTAAATAAGGGTGCATACCCCACTTACGTGTTGTGTCAGCGCAGTGTCATGCCCCATGCACTGTGTATGCATGCCTGCCATCACCCAAAGTGGTGATGGAGACATCAGCCCCTTAGCAATTCCCCTGCTGCCACCTTGGGTGATGGCAGGCATGCACACGCGGTGCCCAGGGTGTGCATATTGATGTACTGATGCGACAGGTAGGTGGGGCAGGCAGCCTTATTTAAGCCACACGCTGCCGGTATCAGGAGGGGTGCCTGGAAGCTCCTGCTTAGTGATCTGCAGCAGCTTCAGGTCATTAGGTCCTGCAATCTGACAGTGCCATGGATTGCAGAGTGGGAGCCTCCCACCCTAAGGAGGGGCCCCTCTGGGCCGCAGGGGCCCTCAGCAAGGTCCCAATCTGGCTTCCCACTGGCGCTGGTGCCTGCCTCTGCCGTTCATGAAGCATAATCTGTCATTTGCTTCAGGCATTCTAAAGACATATCCCTTTGGGGAAGGACCACAGTTCACCGGTAGAGCACTTGTGCTGCATGCAGAAGGTCCCAGGTTCAATCCAGACATCTCCAGTAGGCCTAGAAGCGTCCCCGGCTTGAAACCTTGACTCAGTCAAAGGCAGCTTCCTACATTCCTAACTAGGAAACTGGGGTGAAGGTTGTCTTAAGACTCCCCCAGCAATTAGAAAGAATTGCCGATGTGGTCAGAAGATGAGTCAGTCCCCAACAGGTCCAACTTCCCCACCTAGTGGGTGATTTGGGAGTCAGATGAGGACTTTTGAAATGCTTTCAGGATTCAGTTTCCTTCCTTATCCTACATTTCCATAACACTTATGCAGGCCTCACCCAGCCAACCTTGTCATGCTGGGTACACAAAATGCTTCCCGGTATTTCAGATCCAATTATACAGTCATGGCCAGGCAATGAAATACGATGGTTTTTCAAATGTGGATTGCAAAACCCTTGCCAGAATAATGAAGGGATCCAGGGGCCCTTGGATTTTCCTTGCTCATCTCCCTTCTTGCTTGCAATATTATTTTTCCCATCAAAGGTAGGGATGGACAAACCCACCCATTTTGGTTTCTCTTGGTTCCCCATTTCCCCAGTCTTAAGTTCAGTGTCCCACATTTCTACATCAGTTTGCAATAGGGAAACAATCTTGGTAAGGATGTGTTTATCCCTGTTTATTTGTATTTGCTCTTAGGGGTAACTACTCAAACTGTAAAAATATTATTGTATTATAGTAAAAAAAAATGTCTCAAACTGTGTATCTTGTTGCTTTACTAAAACCTTAAACAAAAGCATATTTTGTTATTCACCACTGTCTAACTGCCACACTACCTTACCCACTATAGGGAGTAGGTTGAGTCAGTTCAACAAAAAGGATAAAGGGCTGTTTAGCAGAGGCAGCCAAAGAAAAACAGATATTCATTTATTTATTAAATTTATGTCCTGCCCTTCGCTGCCCCTCCTCCCAGAAGGAGCCCAGGACGGTGAACAAAAACACTAAAAGCACTTTAAAAAACTTAAAAACAAAAGTCTTGTTGAAACAAAACTTTAAAAACATATTAAAACAAAATATCTTACAAGCATCTTTTAAAAAACAACTTAAAAACATTGTAAAAAATTTAAAAATAAGGTCTCTACTTAAAAGGCTTGTTGAAAGAGGGAGGTCTTAGCGGGCACCAAAAAAATAACAGAGATGGTGCCTGTCTAATATTTAAGGGGAAGGAATTCCAAAGTGTTGGTGCCACAGCACTAAAGGTCTGCTTCCTATGTTGTGAGAAATGGACTTCCTGATAAAATGGTGTCTGCAAGAGACCATCACTTGCGGAGCACAGCAATCGACCGGGTATATAAGGGGTAAGACGGTCTTTCAGGTATCCTGGTCCTAAGTTGTGTAGGGTTTAGTAGAAATCCACTTGGTGGCAGCGGTGAAGTTAATGAAGAGGGATTGTCTGGCTAATTTCCTTGCCTCCTTTCACTGTCTTGGTGCAGGCTACAGCACAGGGGTTAAAAAGGTAAAGGTGTCCCCGTACTTATAGTGCAAGTCGTTTCCGACTCTTAGAGTGACGTCTTGTGATGTTTACTAGGCAGACCATATATATGGGGTGGGATTGCCAGTTCCATCCCTGGCCTTTCTTTACCCCCAGCATATGCCGGGTACTCATTTTACCGACCACGGATGGATGGAAGGCTGAGTGGACCTCGACCCCTTTTACTGGAGATTCAACTGCCTCCTTCCGTTTGATTGGGAGGAGGTGTTTTCATGCCATCAGCTTCCAACCACACATGAAATTATGCCAGAGTGAATGAGTGTGCCAAGCAGGAATTGAGCTCTATGGTATTTTATGGCTGCCAGGAAATCACTTTCTAACAAGCAGCTTAATCTGTGTCACCACCTCTGTTGAAATCCAGTTCCAGGGAGGTATATAAACACTGCAGACCGATCTGTACATCACACCCACGTCTCAGAATCGGCAGGCAAACTTGGTGAGTCCGTCCTTTATCAACCACCTCTTTTGAGCAGTGCTGTGCCAAAACCTCTCCTCTAGTTCTTCAAAATCTCTCTCCCCCACCCCCAGAACACAGGATTCTCTTTTCTGATTTCTCATTTGCAGGGTCCTTTAGTGTTTCTTCATAATTTGGGAGGGCATGGTGTCAAGTTCACCTCAGTGTTGTGAAGGTGTCCAAAGTGTATGTCTGTGCGTTTTCCTTCCTTTGAATATTTCTCTAGGACTCCGGAGCCTCCTCAGCTGCCTGTATGCCCTGATCTGAAAACTGGAGAGTTGAATGCAGCCTCAGGGGCCTGAGGTTTCCAACCCCTGTGGAAGAGAGAGGTCAGACAGGGATGTGGTGACCTGCTGTGACTGGCAGGACACGGCAGGGGTGCCCATCTGACCTCCAGTTGCCCACACTACTGCTGTTTACTGGAAGGTAGAGGAGGAGAGGCTAGGCGACTGTGAGGTTTGCATGGTGCAAACGTGCTGGTGTGAGCACCAGATTGGCTCAGCTGTTGCCAACTTTGCTGCCTCCTTGCCCCTCCCCCTCTTGCCTCCCAGAAAGTAGCAATAAATCTTGTAGGGATGGAGAAATTTGATTTTGTTTGCACTTTAGTAAGAAACGACCTAACTCAACCTTCTTGAAGGAGTATGTGAACTGAAACACAGATATTCTTTGAAATGTTGTACTTCACCGAATTCTGTGATGCAATTCTTCAACCAGACACCATGCACAAAAAAGGCATTAAATCAGGCGGAAATATGCATGAAAACAAGAAAAAAATGCATTATGTTAGAGAAAATAGCGTAATGTGTACGTTCATCAAAACTGCTTGCAAAAAGATGTGTTTACGAGGAGAAATTCGCACAAATATCCTGACAAATTTTCATGAGGATTCATTTTGATTGTTTTAAATGCAAATTGCTGCAGAGATGTGAAGAACTGAATTTAAGTTTGGGAAAAGCAGAAAACTCAGAGAACCAAAATGGACAGATTTGCCCATCCCTAATTTCTCGATGATTTGCAGCTTCCAAAGCTTTTCGTTCTAAGCTGCCTTTCTGGTGGAAAGGCAGGTGATCATGCACTGTTGTCATGCACACCTTTTCCCCAGGTTGACAGAGATTGCACAGAATGGCAGCCACCCATTCCACTGCTTCGCGTACGCCGGACTGCGAGCCCAACTGCACCCTGGAGAGGGCGCTGCAGACCATCGTGAATGTCTACCACCAATATGCTCCCAGAGAAGGCAAGGATGACGATTTGAGCCTCAAGGACTTGACGGAGCTCCTCAAATTCCAAGCTCCCACCTTCCTGGCCGCCTGTGTGAGTGAAGGCAAAGGAAATGGGGAAGGGTCATAGTTCAGTGTGCAGAAGGTCCCAGATTCAATCCCTGGCAGCATCTCCAGGTAGGGCAGGGAGTGACTCCCTGCCTGAAACCCTGGGGAGCTGCTTCCAGTCAGTGTAAATTTGATTTGGCTTCCTGCATTGAGCAGGGGGTTGGACTTGATGGCCTTATGGGGCCCTTCCAACTCTACTATTCTATGGTTCTAAACAACATTGAGCTAGGTATACCACTGGTGTGTCTTGGTATAAGAGGCTTCCTACATGCCTATGAAATGGAGCTAGGGGGGAGAGGTACACAAATATTTGGAGAAAAAATAGATCCAGGTCAATTTCTTGTGACATCGGGCCCCTCCAGATGACTGGTTTCTTGACCGTTCATCCTGATTTGCTTGCATAATGCGTCCATGGAGGCTAGATTATACCTGGTCTTTATTGAGCATTTGTTCTGATTTGTTTGGACAATGAGCATTTGTCACGCATTCATCCAGATCTGGGTCACATCCACACCTTACATTTAAAGCCCTGTGATGCCACTTCAAGAGTCACGGCTTCCCCCTCAAATTCTCATGGGAGCTGTAGTTTGTAAAGGGTGCTGAGAGTTGTTAGGAGACCCCTTTTCCCCTCACAGAGCTGCAATTCCCAGAGTGGTTTAACAATCAGTCCCTTTCCCCTAGGAACTCTAGGAATTGTAGCTCTGCAAAGAGAATGGAGGGACCCCTATCAACTCTCATCATTGGCCACACTGGGGAAGATCCCTGTCTGAAATCCTAGAGAGTTTTGGCCAGATAATGTTGAGATCAGGGGAAGCCAATGTGGTCTGCAGATGCCAATGGTGTACAACTCCCAACAATGCCAATCATTCACCATGTTGGCTGAGGCTGATTGGTGCTGTAGTCCAGCAACATCTGGAGGGCACCATGTTAGCAGCCCTGTGACATAGACCAGTGCTCTTCAACTACAATGCCCATGATCCCCACCCAGCTGAGACAGCATCCATGGATGATGAGAGTTGTAGTCGAACAATACCTGGGGAGCCAAGGTTGAAGGACCCTGGTGTAGACAGTACTGAGGTAAATGAACCAACAGTCTGACTTGGAATAAGGCAGATCCTTCTCATTGGCCGTGCTTCCAAACCCAATTCAAAGTGCTGGTTTTGACCTATAAAGCTCCCTATGGCTCAGGACCCTGATATCGTCTGGAATGCCTCTCCCAATATGAACCTACCTGGACCCTTAGATCTTCTCCTGAGGCCCTTCTCCGTGTCCTGCCTCTGAGGGAGGCTGGGAGGGTAGTGACAAGGGAGAGGGCCTTTTCAGACAACACCAACAATAATAATATGTTCTCACAGGAGCATTTGCCAACTGAAATTTAATCTAGTTCTCCCCTTCTACTCTTACAGAACAGGAGCAGCCCTGACTACATCCCTCAGCTCTTCAAAGAGGCAGATGTTGACCAAAACAAAAATCTGACTTTCGAGGAGACCATCAAGGTGTTCGCTCTCCTGGCGGATGATGCCCATCGCATAAGCCACGGCGAGGACCGATGCGGCCCAGACAATGACTGAGCTCAACACAGCCCGGCAAAGGGAGCCCATCTCAGAATCGCGGGCCTTTCTGTTGCTCAGTGGTGGCGAGTGGATCCGCTCTGGGTTTTAGCCCAACCTTTCAAGGAGCTGTCCTTGAATTTTTGGACTGAAACCCGGAGGGGATTCCACTGCCCCACTGGCATGGAGCTGCCAGCAGACATTGCTGTCACTCATCTCTGACTGTGAGAACTGACTGTTTGGGCTCAGTCAGAGGGTACGCTGGAGGCAGATGGACCAAAGGCACCCTGCACTTTCAATGGAACAGACACTTTCCTTAAAATAATAATAACAACAATTAATTGCCATAGCAAAAGAAAAGCCATAGCAATAAAGGAATCCATAGCAAAAAAAGTCAAGAATAACATTGCTGATTATAGCAGGAGAAAGCAGCAACATCGTAAAGCACATTAACCTATATGTCGTCTTCAGTGTTAGTCCTATTCAGAGTAGATCCATTGAAATCAATGAGCATGACTCACTGAGGCCCATCGATTTCAGCGAGTGAGTAAAACTTCTTTGGAGACAACCCTATGAAACGAAATGCATGCTGAACAGAATGGTTAATGCCAATCCCAGCCATAACAACAACACAAATGCAACACTTCCCAAAGAAAACCGTCTCGACAGGGAAATTATGTATGCCATTGACATGTTTATTGCCTGATTATTCATTAAAGCATTGCAAACCCTCAATATCTCCTCCCCCCACACTTTCTTCCCATTAAATCTTTCTCTAGCGCCAGCGGTGACTGGTGCCCATTGGGACTGGTGGGGCAGAAGGGAGGAAGCCCAACGGTAGATGGCACCGGAGCCAATGGCAGGCAGAATCAACTAATTAGTTTTCGGCAGGCAGAGTCAACTAACTAGGTTTTGTTCCCATCCTCTTGCCTGCCGAGCTCTGCAACACTGACATTCAGGAAGAAGCATCTGGCAGGCTGTGACTACCTGCTGGCCTGGGACTAAATAAACAGGCAGGCAGGTGGGAGTGGCTGCGTTTGGTGGTGCTCCTCTTGCACTCAAGGACTAGGCTCCAAAATCTAGCTGGTCACAGTTTCTTTGGTTGCGGCTTAGTCTAGGAGGTGAAACTCTGCCCTCTGCGTCTGCCACATGTGCAAACCAGGCCTGTCTCTGTGCAACAAAGCACCTCCCCCTGGGGGCTGCAAACCTTCCTTCGGTTTCTCAGATGGGTGCCACAACCCAGCCCTGCAGAGGTCATCAATAAATCATTTTTTTTAAAGTGAGCTGATGCATGAGATTCCTTTTAAAGTTAAACTGAGATGGGGTGGCTTAAACCAGGTGTGGGGAACTGCAGATGTTGCTGAACTGCAATTCCCATCGGCCCCAGCAAACACAGCCAAGTGCGTTTGCCTCGTTGGAAGGTGTCCTTGATGTGTGATGATGCCTCTCTCTTGTCCTGAAGGAGGCGTGGGCGCACGTGCATGCGTGTGTGGCTGGAACAGAAAGTGGCATGGGCTGGTGAACAAGTTTCACATCTGTTGCTCCGCCCACTTTTGCCTCTGCCCACGCCCACTACTGGCATGCGGTCCCCCGTGAGGGAATGTAGACATTCCCCGTGAGGGAATGTTGACATTCCCCTCCCCTTCCTATGAAATGCCCTGCTATCTAAAGGGATAGTATTTAAATCAAGCACACCAGCTGATTTCCACAGCTTCTCTTGGTGTTTGTGATGAGAGGAAGCCGGTGGGCACATGAGTTGCTTGGAAAGCTGCCCTCTGCTGGATGTGGCCCCCATCCCCACTTCTGACCTTTCAGGAGCGTCCACACCAAAGCATCGAGCCAATCACTGTCTCCATTCCAGCCTGCAGCAGAGCGTTTCCATTGGCCGCACGTGGAGGACAAACGGCTTGATCTACCCTCAGTTGTGAAATCGGTGTGATGCTTATTTTTCTAACAAAATGTGCACTCGAGCTGATCCGACCAGGATTTAGAGTAAAAAGGGGCAGAGTTTGATTAGCATTGTGTGCCCCTGTTTTCAGGAAAAAGGAGACACACTGGAGCCAGTGCTTTGGCTGCAGGAATTAAACGCCACTTCCCACCCACCAGCTGACATCACCCCCCCATGAGAGTGATGTCAGCTGATTGGCAGGCGGGCATGTATTTTTTTAATGGCCTCGTGAGTGACATTTGACCCCTTGACCAGCCAAGATTGTCCTGCAGGCTGGAGGTTCCCCTCCCTTGACTTACCAGCAGATCACAGAGGAGCTGGGCACACACCCGCTCTGTGGCTCTAACTCTGTGTGTGTTCGGAAGATCAGGGCACCGCTGCACCAACACAACAGAGCTTTGCAACCGAGCACTAATAAACTGGCTTCCACCTTGTAAGGGCCACAGTGACTCCCATCACCGTTCCTGGCCATTGGCCATCTTGGCTGGGGCTGATAGAGGCTGAAGTCTTCTGTTCAGTGGCTACTAGCCACATTGGCTATGTTCTCCCTCCTCTGTTGGAGGCAGTGAAGCTCTGAATGTACCAGTTGCAGGTGAAGAGAGTGCTGTTGTGCTCAGGTCCTGCTTGGGGGCTTCCCATTTGGGGCATCTGGCTGGCCGCTGTGAGAACAGGGGGCTGGACTAGATGGCCTCCCTTCGGCTTCACCCAGCAGAGATCCAGACTTACTGACCACAGCATGTGAAAACAGCTGACTGGGCACTAGATGGCACTGTCGCCTTCTGGTGCCTATGGAACGGCATCTCCACCCTTTAATTGCTTTCGACCAGTGGTGCTGGGGAGGGAGAATTGGATCTTGCCGGCAGGTTGGATCCTTATCTTCCCCAGTCCCCCATCGGTCAAGTTTAACGGGTGGGCCAGATGCCTATATGTCCATCATCTGACACACATTTTTGCATAATGCCATGTGTGGCCCTTTTTGCAAGTCTGAGGAGTCAGCAGCTTGCCAGTGCTTACAAAATGCTGTGCAGGCAGCGGTGTAGTCATCCGGGGTCACGGGGGTTTTTAGACCCCTTACTTTTTTGGGAGCAAGTTTCCAGCAGAGTCTTTAGGTCTCCAGCATCCTACAACCCAATCAGCATGAAAGGGGTGTGTTAGCCACTGAGAAGAGTCTCCTAACATGCTTCCTTGTCCTTTCCAGCTGACTGGAGCCAACCAGAGTGCAAGGAGGTGAGTCGGCCACTGAGAAGACTCTTCTCAGTAGCTAACACTCTCCCCTTTCATGCTCATTGGCTCCTAGGGATGTCTGTTGTTGTGGGAGAAGGCATTAACAAGGATCTCATGCTCAACCCAACAGCAAAAAAAGGGGGGGAAGGGTGTGTGGCTGTGACAATCATGAAGGGACCCTGCCCTTGTGAATTTGTCACTCTGCTGCTGTGTGCAAGAGACTTTGCACAGGGTTTTGCAGGTGCAGCCAACCTCGCAAACACCCTTGTTCTTCCCCCCGCCCTTGACAGAACTGTGAAGATCCATTCCTCTGGGTCCCTGCCTCACATCTCTTCTACATCCCTAAAGTCTTCTCTAAAATCTTCTCCATGCTGTGTCAAAGGCTTCCAGCTTATCCAGCTCAGTGGTAGAGCATCTTGGTTTGCATGTAGAAGGTCCCCGGGTTCAATTCCCAGCGGCATCTCCAGGTAGGCCTGGGGGAGACTCCCTATCTGAAACTCCAGAGAGCTGCTGCCAGTCAGTGTAGAGGATACAAAGCTAATGTCAGGCCATGTTTACAGTCATTTTGCATTCCGCCCTGCTGAGGCCGGAAGAGGGACGGGTGAGGAATTCCATTCAGTTCTCATTTCAAGGCGACTCTGTCAAATCCACATTTTCCCCCTAAAGGACAGGAGAACTGAGACCTCAACCCTCTTGTGAAACTCGCGCATCCCCGGGTTTTGAGATGCAGCTCTCCAGCCAGCCCACAAAAATGCATGTGTGAAGTAAAAGCGTGCCTACAAATGTGCATGCTATTAAAATCAATGTGCACAATTGCACTTTGTCAGGGGAAATGACATGCAAAACAAGGTGTGCACGTGTCAAAATGCCATGCAAAATGTTTTTATTTGGAGAACTTTGCCCTAAAATGCTGAACAATTTTCACGAGGATATTAAAAAAAAAGCAGTAAAAATGTGGAGAACTGGGTTTAAGAAAATGAGAAATTGACCGGTTTTTCCATTCCTAAGCCAGAGTCACCTGTCAACAGTCCCTAACACATACTGTACATATAAGAATAATTTCTGTTTCAGCTGTGGGGAACACCTTTGGTTCTTCAGATGTTCCTGTGAACTGTCTAAAAGATCTGCGAACTACCTAAAAGATACCTAAAATATCATCTTACACCTTATAGACCCAGTCGATCACTGCACTCTGCTTCCTGCAGATACCACAGTTCCAAAAGGCAACAGGTACTGCAGTGTGAAAGGAGTGTTATAAAATTCAAGGATCTGGTTTTGGTGTACAAAACCCTACACAGCTTGGGACCAGGATACTTGAGGGCCGCCTGCAGATACCATCTTATCAGGAAGTCCGTTCCGCACAAGGGAGCAGACCTTTAGTGTGGTGGTACCTGCCCTTTGGAATTCCCTCCCCTTAAATATTAGACAGGCACCATCTCTGTTGTCTTCTCCGTGTTTGCTGAAGGCCTTCCTCTTTCAAGAAGACTTTTATTTATTTATTTATTAGATTTATATACCACCCTTCCTCCCAGTGGGAGCCCAGGGCGGAAAACAAAAGCAATAAAAACACTTTAAAACACCATAAAAACAGACTTTAAAACATATTAAAACAAAACACCTTTAAAAACATTTTTAAAAAAGCTTTAAAAACATTTTTTTAAAAAAGGTTTAAAAATGTATTAAAAAGCAATTGCAACACAGATGCAGGCTGTATTTAAGGTGTTTATGCAGAGACCTTATCCCAGTATGCACCTATCTTGGAATTGCTTTCTAAGATGTTTTCAAAGTGTTTTCCCCCCCAAAAAGATGTTTTTTAAAAGCTGTTCTGTTTTAATATGTTTTTAAAGAGGTTTTGTTTCCTTAACTCGTCATTCCAGTAATGAATGAGAAGATTACATTTTTCAATAAATATATTTCTTTGCTCTCTTCCCTCTCTGATCTATTCCAAATTTTTAATGTTTATTTTTATTTTATCATTACTTGATATCCCACTTGTTCCTCCAAGGAGCTCAAGGTGGCATACACGGCTCTCCCTCTCCATTTTAACCTCACAGCAGCCCTGTGAAGTAGGCTAGGCTGAGATACAATGACTGGCCTAAGGCCAGCCAGTGAGCTTCAAGGACTGGGTGGGGATATTTAACCTGGTTCTCCCAGGGCACGGCCCTGCACTTTAACCCAGGGGTTCCCAAACTGTGGTCTGTGGACCACCAGTAGTCCACGAGCATCATTCAGACAGTGGCGAGGGTGTCTGTGGATTTGTGGTTGAAGACGGGAGATAGTGCCTCCATCGCATTAAATATTCACACAGGCTCATATATATGAGGATCATATATATATATGAGGGGATTTGCTAATGCGACAATTAATTGCACCAGGGCTATATGTAGAAACCCAGAGGGCAGCAATCCAATGCCCTATATGTGCAGCACAAAATACATTTGGCATTAAACCCTCACACGTAATGGGAGGCAGACCTTGGGCATTTTATTCATTTCAACGTCTTTAAATTGACTTTGCAGAATTGCCCAGAACAAATGGATATAAATATTTGCTAGTAATCATTGATCAGCTTACAGGATGGCCAGAAGCATATCCTTGCAGAAACAACACAGCTGCAATAGTAGCTAAAGTATTGTTGAAAGAAATCATTCCACGTTTCATGCTACTAGAAGTAATTGAATCTGATCAAGGACCACATTTCGTCTCTTAGCCTTAACTCGACTACGATCTACGCCAAGGGGTGAGACTAAATTAACACCTTATGAGATGTTGTATGGCAGACCTCCTGATCTGGGTATAAGGGAGAGGCAAGGAGTATCTTTGATAATAGGGGAAGCATAGTTACGAGAATATGTAATTGCCCTGCAGTCTGTTTTACATGATCTCCATAGGTACGCCAGAAAGCTCCAGAGGTTGCCATTGGAGACGCCAGTCCATTCTTTTCAGCCGGGAGACCAGGTGTCAAGTCGTGGATCCACTACACCCAAGTGAAGGCAGCTCCACCCGAACGAGAAGAACTCCCTGAGAGTGACACACCGGAAGCCGTCACAAAAGGACAGCGGTGGACAGTAGAGCCTGTGGAGGACTTAAAGTTCCTGTTAAAAACAAAACAAGCATGAGCCGAAGGTTTCAGTATGTTATCTCTTTGGGACTGCTGAGGCAAGGGCAAGCCCATCTGCTTACCCTTTACCCTGGCCACACATTGCAGGTGAGTAGGGGGGCCTTCCCACGTCATCCCCACCCGGGACCGTATAACCCCTGGGTAGATGAGGATAAGTTGGCCCCAGAAGCAGCCCATATCCTGCCCTAGAGCCGTAAAGCCCTGAGAGACAGGCCTCCGGAACTGCCAATCACCTCCAAAGGTGCCTAAGGGGGCCACCTAGCTGTCCTTACCTATTTCACTTCCCGCACCTTTCCGCCACAAAAGGGAGACAAATCTCTATTTAGTCCCCCTTTACCCCACTGCAGAGAAGCACCTCTCGCAGACATCTCTGCAGGTCTCCCAAAAATAAGTCATTACCTGCATCTGACAGGTGAACGCCATCAGCCCTGTACAGTTCACCCATTTGTTGCTGAATTTGGGGATGTGGAATGACTAACCCCCCTTGCCCGAGAAGAGCCAACCGAATCTGCCGGTTGACCTTCCTTGCTCGATCAATCCCCGCCGGGTCCCAAACATCATGCCATACCTTGCGTGGAAGCAGGTCTGACCACATCAGACATACCCAAGGCCAACGCTGCCTTATCGCTTGCATGTCCTTACATACCTGTATGATGAGGGCTTTGCCCTTCATCAAGCCAAGGACATTACCACCCAGATGGATGACGAGCACTTGTGGAATTGTCTGCACCAAACCTTGCCGGAACAGAGTGGGTAGGAGCCCCTCCCAATGCATTCCTCACCGGCCAAGCCACTGTACTGCAGCCATCTACTGAGGCCCAACTGCGAGCCCATGCTTGACTTCGCTGCCCTCCGGGCTGCCCAGAAGACCATGCTGTGGCCACATATAAGGATCTGCGTCCTCTCCATCCTCGTCCAGCAACCTGCCAAAACAAATGAAAATGGTTAGGTTTCTGCATTCCCTGCCCTCTAGAAGGGGCGAATGTAGCCCTTATACGCATCAGAGGACCAACGCCCAACGGCCTGTACTGTCGCCTGGGAAAAACCAAAAACTGCTGCCGTAGAAGCAGCTCCTATTCTAAATTAATGTGTTCCAAATTGTGAGGCATCATAACCCATCCTATGCAATGCTAGTTTTGTTAATGCCCCAAACTGGTAAATAGACAGAGGATCCAGATTTACATGGGTAAATAAATATCCTTTGGCTGATCCCCTGGTTTGTAGGAAATTATTTAGAGCCCGCACTGGGCAGAGGTGAGGCTCTGTTGATGGGGCCAAGCGCACCTGTCTGCCCTTACATTTTTGGTCCGTTTTAGACCATCTCAAAGTTATGCAAGCACAGCCTCCTTCCATGGAGACATCCAAAAACTGGAGGGCACATCGAGACGTGTCGTGCTTAGAGCCAGCCACCACCTCGCCTATCCAGAAGGCTCCAAAAAATAGCGTAAAGGCCACTGCCTGGAATAGCTTGGCTTCATAACTAGAAGCACAGACAGTTTCCCACTGATGAACCATCCCTAGTATAATATCCAGTGAGAAAGGTCGATGGGAATCAGGTATGGCAGGGTGCTCTTTAGCCCACCCAGCCAACATGCGGTGGACCCTAAAGTCCCCAGTATGATCCAGAAAACCACCTGCCTGTGCTAAAAAGGAAAGCCCCGCTAGCTTACCTTGCAGCGTTCGGACTGACAGGCCTTGTTTCCTGCCGTCCACCAGGAATTCAAGCAGGTGACTTACCAGAATAGGCCACTCCAGTGCATAGCCTTTGGAGGCCCACAAGTCCTGCATCTCCCTACCTGCTCTCTGGTAACTGGCGACTGTACTGGGGGCAATGGAAAGGCTTATGGCCCTCTCCGATTCTGCTCTCCAATCTCCCATATTGCAGGGGGCACGGCTTCTGGCTGAGCCCTGGCCAGCGGTGCCAGCTGACGGAAACGGTCCATCTGGTTCCGTGACAGAGCATCAGCAACACTATTGTCAATGCCAGGAACATGCCGTGCCCGAAAAAGAACATTAAAGCGCAGGCACTGGAGAACAAAAGAATGGACCAGACCCATAACCCTGGCATTCCTGGAAGTGAGGGAATTGATAACATGTACTGTAGCCATGTTATCACACCAGAAGTGGACCGTGGAGTTCTTCAACTCCACAGCCCACAAATAGACTGCCATCACTATAGGGAAAAATTCCTAAAAGGTCAGATCCTTGTCTAGACCATCTTGAACCCACATCTGTGGCCATTGTCCCTTACACCAGGAAGACCCAAAGACTACCCCAAAGCCATAACCCCCAGACACATCAGAGTGGACCTGTAACTCGGCCTCCAGGAGTCGTTCCTGCCTCCAAAAGGATATGCCATTGAAATCCTGTAAAAAGGAGGACCACACAGCCAGGTTGGCGCGTAAAGCCGCTGTAACCCAAAACCGATGGCGGGGTCGTAAGAGCGCCACCATGGCCTCATATACACACCTCAAAAATGCTCTGCCAGGTGCTATGACCCTGCACGCAAACTTAAGGTGCCCTGCTAACTCCTGGAGGGTGGAGAGGAAAACTTTCCTCGCACCTGTAACTTCCTTTATCTTATTGTGGAGTATTAGAAGCTTGTTCTGGGGTAGCCTACAGCATTGGTTCCCAGAATCAATTTCGATGCCTAAAAAAGTCAAAATTGGTGCTGGTCCTTCCGTCTTTTCCATGGCTAGAGGAACCCCCAGTTTCTCTGTCAAGTCCTGAAACTGGGCCATTAAGTGTAGGCAGTCGCCTGTGCCAGCCCCTCCCGCAAATAGAAAATCATCCAAATAATGAACAACAGAATTCATGCCTGTCCTACGTTTGATTGCCCATTCTAAAAAAGTGCTGAAGCACTCAAAAACTGTGCAAGAGATCGAGCATCCCATAGGCAATGCGCGGTCCACATAGAATTTATCGGCAAAAGTAAAACCCAGCAGATCAAAGTCTGCTGGGTGGACGGGCAGTAGGCGGAAAGCAGACTTAATTTCACAATTGCCCATTAATGCACCATGGCCACATGCCCGAACCATGCGCACTGCAGCGTCGAATGAGGTGTAGTGGACTGTACATAGACTGTCAGGAATGAAATCATTAACTGACTGTCCACGCAGGTAGGACAAGTGGTGAATAAGCCTATACTCCCCTGCCACCTTCTTGGGTACAATCCCTAATGGTGATACTTGAAGATTAGGGAGAGGGGGTGATTGGAACGGGCCAAGCACCCGCCCAGCCTGCAGCTCTTTGTTGATTTTCTTATTTTTTGTAATAATTTTTATTATTCAAATTTTCATAAAACAAACACAAACAAAATCAAACAACAAAAACAATACAACAAAAAGAAAAAGAAAAACTTGACTTCCGATTTGTTACAGATCAGCTATGTATATAATATATATCAAACCTGTCTCCTAAAACATACGAAATTCACTTTTTTCCATAGTCTATCTTAATTAATCGTCAAATCCCATTATCATCATTTCATTTTTTTCTTTCAACAAAAAGTCCAAAAGAGGCTTCCATTCCTTAAGAAATGTATCTGTCATTTTTTCTCTGCGAAGGCATGTCAATTTGTCCATCTCAACTAAATCCATTAATTTCAATAGCCATTCTTCCATTGTTGGTATTGATTCCATTTTCCACTTTTGTGCATATAATAATCTTGCTGCCGTAATCATATATAATATTATTCTTCCATATTTCTTTTCCTTTTGTTTACCCATAAAACCCAATAAAAAAAATTCTGGCTTTGACTGAATATTTATCTTTAAGATTTTTTGCATCATCCTACCTATCTGTGCCCAAAATAATTTTGCCTGTTTACACGACCACCACATATGATAAAAAGATCCTTCTTGTTGTTTACATTTCCAACATACATTAGAAACATTACTGTACATTTTTGACAACTTTTCTGGAATCATGTACCAACGATACATCATCTTATAAAAATTTTCTTTAAGATTATAGCATAATGTAAATTTCAAACCTTTTTTCCACATATTTTCCCATTGATCCATTTGTATATTATAACCAAAATTTTTTGCCCACTTAACCATACACTCTTCTACTTGTTCTTCTTCCATGTCCATTTTCAATAAAAATTTATACATTTTTGCAATTATACATTCATCATTTGTACACAAACCTATTTCAAAATCAGATTTGTTTATTTCAAACCCATACATTTTCTTATCCAATTTGTATCTTTCTAACAATTGTAAATAGGCAAACCATTGAGAACTATATCCTTCCTTTATTAGTTGTTCTCTCTCTTTCATTATATATTCTCCATGCACATTTTCTAATAGTTCTTGGTAAGTTAACCATTTCTCTTTTCCAGCCATTTCTCTTCTATAAAATGCTTCTTGACTTGAAACACATAATGGTATTTTCGAAAAACCCTTGTTTTGTATTTATTCCATATTTTCAACAAAGGACGTCTTATAAAATGATTATTAAAATCCACATTAACTTTTACTTTATCATACCATAGATATCCATGCCATCCCCACTTCAGGTTGTGACCCTCCAAATCCAATAATCTTTTGTTCCTCAATACAATCCATTCCTTTATCCAGACTAAGCAACAAGCAGCAAAATAAAGTCTCAAATTAGGTAATCCCAGCCCTCCTCTTTCTTTGGCATCTTGTAATAATTTAAATTTAATTCTTGGTTTTTTCCCCTGCCAAACAAATTTAGAAATATCTTTTTGCCATTGTTTAAAAGGTAAATCAGAGGATATTACAGGTATTGTTTGAAATAGAAACATCATTCTCAGCAATACATTCATTTTTATTACAGATATTCTACCCATTAATGACAACTGTAATTTATCCCATTTTAACAAATCTTTCTTAATGTCTGTCCATAATTTTTCATAATTATTATGAAACAACTTTGAATTTTTATTAGTCATAATAATACCTAAATATTTCACCTTTTCTTCTATTTTAAAATTTGTCTTCTCCATTAACTCTTTTTGATCCCTTAAAGATAAATTTTTCACCAACATCTTTGTTTTTTGGTTGTTAATCTTAAATCCTGCTAATGGTCCAAATTCTTCTAATTTATCCATCAATACTTTGATTCCTTCCAAGGGATTTTCTAATACAATTATCAAGTCGTCAGCGAATGCTCTCAGTTTATATTCCTCTTTTTTTATCTTTATTCCCGAAATCCTTTTTTCTTGCCTTATGTCTCTAAGCAGCACTTCTAGAACCAAAATAAATAAAAGAGGGGACAGTGGACATCCCTGTCTTCTACCCTTTTGTATTTCACATGAGTCCGTTAAATCCCCATTGACAATTATCTGTGCCTTCTGTGATGTATAAATCTATCTGATCCATTTTATAAAATTATCTCCAAAGTCCATTTGCTCTAGAACCTTAAACATAAATTTCCAATTCAAATTATCAAATGCTTTCTCAGCATCCAAGAAAATCAAAGCTGCTTGTATGTCATTTCGTTGTTCTAGATATTCCAACACATTCAAAACATTCCTGACGTTATCACGTAATTGTCTTTTAGGTAAAAACCCCACTTGATCTTCCTGAATAAATTGTTGCAATATTATTTTCATTCTTTCAGCCAAAATCATTGTAAAAATTTTGTAGTCATTATTCAATAAAGATATTGGCCGATAATTTTTTGTTTTGGTTAGATCCTGCTCCTCTTTAGGTATTAATGTTATATTGGCATTTTTCCAACTATCCGGTATCTTCCCCTCTTGCAAAATAGAATTCATTGTATACTGTAAAGGTAACAAGAGTTCCTCCTCCAAACATTTGTAATACATTGCTGATAGTCCATCCGGTCCTGGTGCCTTTCCTAATTTAATTTTACTTATAGCCTCAGATATTTCTCTTGACGTAATAGGACCATTAATAGCTTGTCTCTGAAAATCTGTAATTTTAGGTAAATTCTGTTTAGATATATATTCTATTTTTTCAGAGGGAATTTCCTGACACTTGTACAAAGTTGAATAATATTGATGAAAAACCCTTTGGATTTTTACATTATCTGTCAACATCTCATCTCCTTCTTGTATCTTTAAAATAAGATTTTTTTGTCGTTCTTTTCTTAATTTATATGCTAATAATTTCCCCGGTTTATTTGCAAATTCAAAAGTCCTTTGTTTGGCAAAGTTTAATTTCCTTTCAATTTCTCTAACTGTCAACATTGACACTTGTTTCTGTAACATTTTAATTTGATTTACAGTAGAAGCTTTAGTTGGATTCTTTTTCAATTCTTCCTCTTTTTGTTTTATTTCTTCCAAGATTAATTGCATTTTCTGTTGTTTCTTCTTTTTTAATTCAGAATTACATTTAATAAAATATCCCCTCATAAATGCTTTACTTGTATCCCAAACAATATTTTCATCTGTTCCTTTATGTAAATTGTGTTCAAAAAACTCTTTTAATTTCTTCTTACATTCCTGCACTATTTTATCATTCTGTAATATAGATTCATTTAGTCTCCATCTAAATCCAATATTTTTTTTTTAAAAAAGTCAATATCACTGGATTGTGATCCAAAAAAGTTTTTGGTAATACATCCATCTTGGAAATGTCTTTCACTAAATTTTTAGACATCCAAATCATATCAATCCTCAAAAATGTTTTATGTCTTTCTGAAAAATAAGTAAATTCCTTTGCATTGTCATTTATATATCTCCAAGCATCCACCAATTCTAAATTTTCCATCAATTCAAAGCAGATCTTCGGCAATTTGCCCTGTGTCTCTTTAATATTTTTCTCAGAAAGTCTATCCATTTTTGGTGAAATTACCCCATTCCAATCACCCATAACACACCAATGATCATATGCAAACTCTGATAATTTTTCCATAAGTCCAGTATAAAACCTTGTTTTATCTTCATTAGGGGCATAAATGCCCACTATCAAAATTTTTGTACCCTGTATGGTGATTTCAACTCCCACAAATCTGCCACTATCATCCAATAATATCAATTTAGGAGACAATTGTGAGTTAATAAAAAGAACAACACCATTTTTTTTTTGGATCCTGCTGAAATAAATTCTTCACCCAAATTTTTACAAATTAAATATTTAGAATCTTTCTTCTTAATATGAGTTTCTTGTAAACAAATTATATCCAATTTTAATTTTTTCAAATAATGAAATACTTTCTTTCTCTTCTGCAACGAATTAGCTCCATTTATATTCCAAGTTAGATATTTGTAATCCATTTTTAAGCATGTATTTTAGAAAAGTCAGTGCCTGTTGCTCCCTTTAATTCATCCTCATCCTTTTCTTCCTCTACCTGTTTCTGTTGACTTTGTTTCCCGGGAATTATGTCCATGTCTTTGAATTTATCTTCTTCCATGTCTTTTGAAGCTTTTCTCAAGAAATCCCTTGCTTTTTGAACAGTATTTAATTGATACTTCTGTTGTCTAAATGTAAAAATCACTCCCTCTGGAACATCCCATCTAAATTGAATTTTACATTGTTTGAGTTTTTCTGTGAAGAAAGCGTATTCTTTTCTCTTACGTAGAAGTCTAATAGGAATTTCCTTCATCACCAGTATTTCTTTGCCGTCAATTTTGAAGACATTGTTAAAATGATGTTGCAAAACCATATCTCTGGTCCTCTTTTTTAAAAAGTAAACAAGCACATCTCTTGGATTTTTTTTCATTGTTGCGTATCTGGAATTAATTCTATAAACTTTATCTATTTCAAATTCCATCCGATCTTCATCCCAGTCCAAGGATTTTACCAAGGCATTAACAATTTTCTCTCTGATATCTTCACCTGTTTCCTCAGGAATTGCATGGAATCTCAAACAATGTTCTTTATCTCTAAGTTCCATGGCAGCAATATAGTCCAAATTTTTTTCCAATTCCACATTTGTAATATCTATTCTATTCTCTAAGGTTTGCACCTTATCTTTAACATTTTTTACATCCTGTGTTAGTTGCCCAATGTTATTTTTAATCTCACCCACTTCTGTTTTGATATGATCTTGTAAATCTTTAAAATCCTTTTTCATATTACGAAATTCATCTTTAAATTGTTGTCTGTCCTGTTTCATCTCTTGTTTCATATCTTGTTTAAAATCATTAATCCCTTCCATAATTTTCTGGAACATGTCTATCCCTTCCTGTGTATCAATTGAACCTCTTCGCTCTAAAACTTTGGCTGCTTTCCTGGCTGTCATTCTTGAAAAAAAAAACCCTTTTCTATTATTAGCCAATGTTCCCAAACTTAGAGGCAAACTGTTTCTTTTTTCTCCCCAACAACAAAAGAGTTAATATTCCAGGCCTGTTAATATGATCTAACCAGCACAGTTCTTATCTCCAGCACGTTCAGGAATGTAAAACAAATCCAGTTCTCAGCATCCAGCAGTTTGTAACATACACGAACAGCAGATTCGTTCAAAAAAAAAAAAATCCAAAATAAAAAGGAATAAAAAATAGTCTCTTATGTAATAAGTTGCCTCTTATCCGTTGTAATCTTTGTAATTCCAAATTTAAGCCAGCTTTTTGTCATAAAAAAATAAAACAAGTTCTTTGAATTGCTCCCTTCTTCTTTAACTTTATAGTAAGAGAAAAAAAGTGTGACTCACCCAAGTTTCTGAGTTGCTGAATTGTAAACAAGTCTCTTTTACGGTAGTAATTTAAGTCAAATGATAAGATTTAGACAGAAGGAGGCTAGCTCGTTAAAAATGTTTTTTAACAGAGAAAAAAAGTCTCGCTTATTTTCAGCACAGCTTGTTGGAAATCCAGACTCTGTCTTCCGCTGCTAGAAATGCCTTTTTATCTCAGGGAATTCCTGATCAAATCCAGCTATCTACAGCTCAACGAAGTTTCGTGGATAATCTTCGGTTCCCCTTTATCTTAGAGAACATTTACGCCAGTCAAAGATTCCTCTTGACTGACTTTTAACTGAAAAAAGCTTCCTCTGAGAGAGCTCCCTCAGAGACAACCACCAGCCAGCACTCCTTCTGGGAAGTCAGATCACCTCTTTGTTGATTTTCATTCGCACTATTGCCTCCATGCCTATAACACATTTTAGATTTCGGGACATGAAGGAAACCCTAGGACCATTGTAGGGAATTCGGAAGCCCAACAAAAACCCTTTGAAAAGAAAATGTGCATCCCCAGCCACTGAGTAACTGGCTAGTAAGCCCTGTAAAACCTGTAACTTAATTGGTGAGGGGCCCTTTTCCTTGATTAGCACCAGGTGGGGGCTGTTTTCTGCCCCATTGCTGGTCCCTGCCACCTCCCCTGTATGGCCTGCCTCTGTTGCAGGCAGTGGAAGGGTGTGCGGCTCCACAAATTGCACACTCGTGTCTGAAACGACACGGGTTGCGTGCACAGGCTCCCCGGGCATTGAACTCCCAGCACAGCAGCCGTTGTTGAACCCCTTGCCCCACATTATTGTGGGGAAGGGTGGCGGTCGATTGCCTGCTCAGAAGATGCCCACTATCACACCTATCTCCAGTCATGACTCGGGCCACAGTCATAAACTGCAGCCATAGCTCAGGTTCCTTCTTGTCCCATGGCAGGGACACATCACATGCCGCCTGCATATGAAATGCCTCTTCATAAGATAGCCATGCCAGTCCCGTGAACTCTACATAAGCCCTGTAAATTATGTCCAAGTACTTCAAGAGAGACAGTCCCCTTTGAGGTTGCCTCTCCATCAGCACTCCAGCGTACATCAAGTACGCTGGCAGCCAATTGGCCCATGTGTGGTCCACTCTCTTGCACCTGGGCTGGTCTATGTCACCCTCCGCCTCCTTGTCTTTGTCCCTTTTGGGGTGTTCCCGATAAAGGAGCGAAAAGACATCAACATACTCCCCTCGCCAATTTTTTTCTTTTGTCGAGGGGAGCAGGTGGAAACCCAAGGTGACAGATGTATTCCCAAAAGGAATAGCATTAACTGCCACCGACCCGAAAGGGTCAGAAAGAATTCCCTGACTCGTTGTCGCAGTTGGCTGCAGCTGTTCAACGGCCAAAACGGCCATTGGAACTGGCCCCTCAGGTGACACAGCTGATGTTATCACCTGTCCACTGCTTGCATGTTGCCAAATTTGGCCGCATGCAGCCTGTAGCGGTGGTTGAGTCGCACTCTGAGGAGGCCACCCCAAACCTGGAGACCCAGCAGCCTGAGCAGGCCGGGCAGACTCACCTGCTCCCACCAGCGGCCCCGTCACAGATGATATCACACCAGCCTGGGGTGTAGCCATCTCACGTCCAGTCCCGGCTGCCGCTGTTGGCGCAGGGGGAGCCATCGGCCCATTGCTCCCTATCTGGGTAGAGTCAGGACGGGTTTCAAGAGCCTTGAGCCTCGTTAAGATCAATGCAAGGACATCATTGTTAGACCCTTGCCGCTGACCCTTATTAGTGCCACCCTGAGCCTTGGCCTTTGCTCGCTTTGGCCTGGTAACCCCCCCAGTAGAAGTCCCAGGAGTGGCAGCTTCCTTTGAAGTAGGCAGTGGTGACCTGGGAGCAGGGGTTGGTGTTACCCTCCCCTGCTGCTCTAAAGCCTCAAGGCACGCTAGGATGGCAGCCCATGGTGGTGCCTCCTCCCCATCCGAGGAGCCAGGCGCCGGGGGAGGGCATTTTTGTGGAGGCCTGTAAGCTCTCCCCTTACCTTTTGCCCCCCCTTTTCCTTTCTTGGAAGGCATAATTATTTAATCGCCCCTGGCTTATAATAAGAATTACAAGAAATTATTATTAGCAATAGTGTTATTAGCCACTAAGATAGACACACTAGCAACAATTATCTATTGTCAGCACTAACCACTGAAAATCACTGTCAGAAAGGTATGATCCTTTTATTCCAAACATTGCAGCTTTATTCTAATTTATGTAATGATTATTTAACACAGTATTGTAAGCCACCGACCATTAAGCCACTTAAGTAATGTTAATTGTGTGTGCTCTTGTTTTACTGGCTGCAGAAAAAACAGCCCTGAGTATCCAAAGCCTTGGAACTCTGTCGCTGTAACATGTGTGTGTGTTCTTGATTCAATTGGCTGCAGAAACAGCCGTGAGGCAGTGCTGCCGGGGGAATCCAAGAGCTTCCTGCCTCCACCAGCCGGGGGGATGGGTCCCCAGCAATTGGCTTCACAAAGGCCTTAAAGGTCCGCCCAGCCGGTGCCGTTCCTCCAGCCAAAACAGCCGCCCAACACAGGAGTTATCCCTTCAGGTGAAAAAAGACCAGGCCTGAACGGCACACAAAAGTGGCCTGAGCTGCCGCAAACTAGCGCCTTAGACACCGAGGCCACAAATGAGGCCTGCACCACTGGAGACCCGCGCCTCAAAATGGCACCGATCACACCACCACGCGAGGCCTGTGCTGTTAGAGACCCGCGTCTCAAAATGGCGCTGATCACGCCACCACTGCTCTTCGCTTGTCCTGCTCTCTGCTGTCTGTCCCTCGATGTCGCGCAGCAAAAGAGGAAGGTAGGAGGGGCGGCTGGACTTAAATAGTCCTGCAGGCTCCGCCCCTCACACTACACATCACGCTTACATCACAAGCGCGACATGCGATGCTGCCTCCTTTAAAGACGGAGGCAGCATCTTCACCCCCACCTGCAACCTTGCCCCACTCGTCAGCTGTGCGGCGAGCGGGGCGCCATATCTCAGTTGTTATTTAAACACTTAATCTGTCTTCCAAATCTGTGCCAGCATTCACACTTTGACTCTCTCAAAATGGCTCCCTTTTTTGTTCTCTGGAGTCTTGGAAAGTCTTTTCATTATGTCATACATGTTACAAAGAAGTATAGGAAATAAAGCCACCTGCCAAGAAGAAGAATATTTTGTCTTAACAGATGCTGCGGGTGATTAATTAGCTCCTTTCCATAGCTGTCAAGTTATGCAGTTTGACTCTATGACACATGACTTTGAACCTATCCACCTGAGTATATATGCACACCTCTGCTGTTCACTTGATATATTCCTCTCTGTTTCATTCTTGTGTGTGAGAGAAAAAATGAAATGAATATTTTAATCAAGGTAATGGCTTACAGTTCATGGATGGCTTGCAAAGGTTGCACACCTGACCTATTTTCCAATAAGACTAAAAGCAAATAAGATTCTTTAGTCCTTCAGCACATGACAATCAAGCAAAGCAGTACCAGATCAATAATAGCTATCTAGCAATTTAATTTATCATAGATAAGGTGAGAAAATATTTTCCTGCTTTCCGTTATCAAAATTTCATGAGGACTATTTACTTTTTTAAAAAACAACAACGTTTTCTCTGAGTTTACTGAGCACATCTCATCTGAAGGGGAAAAAAACAAGACTAACAAAACAATCAAACATTGTGGAGGATGATAATGAAGACAGTTACACTTGTCATAAAAAATTATTTCAATCTCCCTTTATCACTGGTATAACTAATGATGTGTGTAACCCCTCTAAGAAATGTTGGCAATCCAGATTCTTTCAGTTTTCATTGAATTTCCTTAATCTATATTTTTGCTCATGCTGAAACCCTCAAATTCACCTTGAATTTTGCTTTAGGCAAAAGTTGGAAAAAAATGACCAGGGATATACAGAATCCCATCCTTGAAGTTTCAATAGTTGGATCAAACCTCTCTTGGTTTCCTTAAAATTCTCAACTGTTTCACTGGAGAAAGTATATCCAGATTTGCCACATTCACACTGTACATTTATTCCACTATTATTCCACTTTAAATACTCACTTTAAAGAATCCTGGGAAGTGTGGTTTGTGAAGAGGGCTGAGAGTTGTTAGGAGGCTCCTATTTTCCTCAGAGAGCTACAATTCCCTGAGTGGTTTAACAGTCAATCCCTCTTCCCAGAGGACTCTGGGAATTGTAGCTCTGTGAGGAGATTAGGAGTCTCGTAACAACTCTCAGCACTCTTCACAAACTATACCTCCCAGGATTCTTTGGGGGAAGTCATGACTGTTTAAAATGGAATAATAGTGGAATAAATGTACAGTGTGAATGCAGCCTTTGAAAAAAATTCAGTGGCAACTCCAGACAGAACATTCTGACCCTGCAAGCTAATGATATAGTTTGGACATTTGCATAGGGATAGAGTTCAGTACATTCCACCTTAATGCCTCAGCCCACATCTCAGCCTGTGATCTCCTGTGCTAGTACATCAAGCCCAAGGGCCCTGGCCTTGGTACAAGGGCAAAAGTGGTACCCTCACTTGAGCTCAGTCTGTCCCCAGCTTTACACCTGGCAGAGCAGTGAAGAATCTTCCATGCAGTTTTATGCCCAGAGTGTTCTTTTCTTTCATCAATTTAAGCTGGAGAACTGCTAGGGTAAACACTGCTTGACTCGTCATATAGCAGAGCATTACAACCTGGACAAATGCATATGTTGAACCAGATATTAATCAAGTTATGTTGCAGTCATCGAGCGATAACCATGCATGTGCGAGCCAGGCATTAGCAACTGGCATTTCTGTTTCTGAATATTCATGCAGTGGAACAGCATAGTGAAAGTGCTTCCTTCAGAAACCACCTGCCAGATCACCCAACTTATGTCACTTTGGGAGCCCTCTCCCTATTCCAGGCTGGGGAAGGGAGAGTTAGAAAAGGAACCAAGTGAATAACTAAGCGACAGATTAATGGAATGACAACCAGGAAATGACTCAGAGGAACAGCAGAGAGAACAGATGAGGCTCTGAGCAGAGGATGTTACGAATGATTGGTTGATTAAAAAAAATAAAATGAAAGAAACCTTTGCTTTATAGAAGGATGAACCAATTCACCTCAAGGGGGCTCACTCTTTTGTGAGTGTTTCCGGGAAGTGTGCACAAAGGACCAATGATTTGCTCCAAGCAAAATGTTTTGGAGGTGCTTGAGGGCTGGCTGCTAACTCCACAGGCTCCTCCTCCCCCTTCTTCTTCAAGAGTCAGCAGCGTTGTGCAGTCTCAGTTTTTAGTGAGGAAGCATGTTCAGTCCAGGAGCTGCCTCTGCCATCTCCATTTCCTTTTGCCTCAGGTCAGTTGGGAGGCTCCTTGCCAGGGCAGTGTGGCTGATATTAGCTGCAGATGCAATGGAGGTTACTTGAGGTACAGTCAAACAGGACCTGCTCTTAGCACTCCAAGCAAGACCTTGTTAGACGCACACTTCCTTGCAAGCTCCCTTGATCAAGTACCTGCAGTGTCTCTATTTTTATATATCTTAAACTGGTAGCAAACCTGTCTTGAAAACAGAGTAGGGCACCTGCCTCCCTCAGCATAAGGAGATATTCTGGTCATCTCCTTTGCCCTTTTTGTTAGTCTGGCTAGAGTTGAGAAGGTGAGACCTAGCTCTCTCATTCCAGGTTCCTGCTCTTTCTCAACAATCACAAAGTATAAAGGAAACTGTCAGAGTACTTCCTTAGGTTAAGGGTTCCATCCCCGCCTCCCCTCCATGGGATGCCACCTACCTCCATGAGTGGGTAGGTGGGGAAAACAGCAGCAGAATAAGTAGTATCTGTACATGTGTCTTCTCGAATGGCAGTTAAGAATGGGAACAAATAGCTAAAGACTGGCTTTTACAAAAACTCCTCAGTTCATTTGTTTTCATGGATGCCCACATGTCCATAAACACATAAAATTCACACCTGAAGTATCCATAAAGGAATTTAGCATTTAAATTCATAACCCACTGGCAATATGTTCCAGTGCTTCCATGATTCGTGATTAAAGAGGCACTTACAGATTACTACATCCCACATAGGCTAGGTTCCTGTTCCATAGCATACTTAGCAAATGGTTAATCCAGACCTGATATCAGGGTGATATTCCATGATTCAGATTCCCCTCCTGCCAAAAATCCATGTTTTATTTTTTTTAAAAAATAAAATCTTGATTGAGCCTCTCCAGCCCTCTTTTGAGATTTCATAGCATCCAGCCAATTTCCCCATCTTCATAAGCATTACAGAAGCTAACCTACTGAAGCTGTGTGAATTTGCATGCAAATCTACTTTAACCATGAACTTCTATATAGCAGTTTGCAAAGCTGTAAGAAAAGATAAACAGTTTATCCAGTTTAATGATATTTAATGCAGATGTCACCACAATGGTGGCTGGTTGGATCTGTTTCATTAGAATCAAAAGATATGCATGGAAGGTTTTTACTGCTCTCATTACTGATGCAAAGCCAAGTAGTGTTGATATTACATTGGTACAGCAGAAACTGGAAATGAAGACAGAGAAAAAATGCACATTTCAGTTAAGGCGTTAACATAAACTAAAATAAAAACTAGCCAAGAGCCAAGGGCTGCTTTCACACTGCATTTTATTCCATTATTCTGGCGATTTCTTACCTGGTAATTTGCGCATTATATTTGATCTTTCACACAAAGCACAAGCTAGCTCCAGAATTCTAGTGGAACGTAGTGGAAGTTTAGCACTAATTTCCGTGATAAATGATACCAGAAATAATCCGTTAGCAAGGCTGGGTACCCAGCAGATTGCAGGAGTTTATTGCTAGCTGCAGCCAGTCATATGACAGGCATCCCAGAATGCAGTGCGTTCCCGCCCTTTAGTCGTGTGTTTTTTGGGGTGTTTTTTTCCTGATGAACATTGTACCGGTATTCCAGCATTGGTGCAAATAGCAGCAGCATTTCCCACACACACCCCTGTCTTGACACAACTAAAACAACTGAAAAAGTCAGATCCTAAAGGGAGAGGGCTTGCATGGTGACAGGATGAGATCTTAGACCTCCTACACAGTGAGGAACAGTGTGCATCGGTGAGGGACGAAAACAAGCCGTGTGGAAGACGGTTGCTCAAAATGCTGGTATATCGGCTGAAAAAGCTGCTGTTCCTTATCACAAGAGGTACTGCAGTGTGAAAGGGATTTTAGGAATCAAGACAGAAGCGCTACCTTTTTAATCCATTAAACTAACACAATCAGCCCCATGTGTGAAAGCAGCCAAGGTTAACCTTCTATCTTTTAGTCATTCCAGTGTGGCAGCTATTACTATACAAGAAGCATCTCTTTGGATTTTTAATTTACATTAAAATATAGGTAGTAGTATTAGATCACACAGGAGTAATAATTTGCTTCATTATTTTTCTTTTTTAATAAATAAATGAAGTCCTTTGAAATTAGACATATGAAAAGCAGCTTTAAATACTTGTCTTTTGTGTTTATGTAATCAGGTCTCAATGTAATTTGCACATGAGCAATTGTCTGTACTTTCTCAAGGTCCTTCTATTTTAGAATGTTCAGTTGCTAGAGATTTGATAAAGGAGTTAAAAGATGTCAAACAGCTTTTTATGCAACCTGAATGCTGGAAAGATGAACAATAGACAAACTTCAAATCACATAAGGTGTGGGTTCAGACAGGAGGCTTAGAGTGGTCTAGTCAATCTGAAAGTGATGTTCAGGACCTTCCCAAGACATTTTTCTAATTTGCTGGAAGCTCTTTTTCACATCCCTCTAAAATCCTAAAAATTCCACCCAAGACTTCCTTTGAGAAAGAGGCATGGGACCCCCGCACAACTGAGGACCTGGAAGAACCTGGAACAATTCCAAGGCTTTATCTTATGGATGTCTCATCTGGGTCCCTGATAACCTCTCCGACTACATCCAGAGTCCTGCCTTCTTCTCCGATTCTCCCCCTTCACCATGTGTGCTGCAAGGGCAAAGGTGGCAACAGATCCGGTGGGAAGCCCAGTTGTTGTAGGAATGCCCATTTGGCTGAAATAAAGCTGTATCACAAGGTGTCTCCTTAGGAGGAAGGGTCTACTCAGGATGAGGGAGAAGACCCAGCCGTAAACAATAACCCAGCAGAGAAAGAAGGAGTTGGCAGTGATGATATTAAATCTCTCTGTCTGCTTAGACCCTTGCTGGATTAACAGATTTCTATTAAGCTCCTTAGTGGTTAGTGTGTTAAGCTCCAGCTCTCACACTTGATGCTGGCTATGGACAGGATGATGAATCTGGAGATTTCTGCCTGCTTGCGTGCGTGTGTGCGTGCGTGCGTGCGTGCGTGCGTGGGAGGGAGGGAGGGAGGGAGGGAGGAAAAAGCACCTGGGTGGCAATGACATGAGAATTCTCCCAAAATGTGTTTTGTATTAACTGTTTCTCTTGAGTAGAAACCTCTATTTTTTTTACTTTTAAGTTTCATTTTAGGTTATATTTGGTGGCACCTCTAGCTGTGAATTCTATTAACTTTGCCCATAGTATGGGCTCTAGCCAGGGGGAGGGGGGCATCAGAGAAATTAAAGGACTTTCTTGAAATTTTAAGTTTCTTTTCTTTTTTAGAGTAGCACTGAGTGAAAATTTGCTCCTAACATTCTTCACGCTATATATGGGTGGTGAAACTGGTGGGGGTGGGAGAAAGGTGTTTTGCCAAAAATTCTTGGGGTGGAAGGTGAAATTCTCCAACAGTTGGGGCATTTTTGCTTACTTAATGTTGAAACTCTATTAAATTATTAATAATTACATCCATTTGTGGCTTACTACCTAAAATGTCTCAAAGCAACTTACAATTGTAAAAAAGCCCATAGAAATACAAATATTTTGAACAACAAAATCAAAAGACTAAAACATTATTTAGTAAAAGTGCTCATCCTACAACAGTATAAAAAGACAAATCCTGCCGCAGTCCACTAAAAGATAAGCACCAAAAGGCTAAGGCATCGTCATGCCATATGATCCCAATTAAGAACCAAATGCCAGGATAAGCAGGAGTGTCTTTGCCTGGCACCTACAAGTTGATAATAATGGTGCCAAGCACACCTCCCTGAGGACAGCCTTCCACAACTGGGGAGCCACCACTGACTATTATTGGTCCACATTGGTTGATAAAGGAAAACATTGCTTCAGAGGGGAGGACTGGGAGGAATAGGGGTCGAGCCTATTGTTTCCTTCAATAATATTAAAATATTAAGCAAAAGTAAACTGTATATACAACTGTGCCCAAAATTCAAGAAAGATGAATCTGGAGAGGCCATTTCACCAAATACTCTCTAGGCAAAACTGAAATTCTCCAACATGTTGGCTATCCCTGTTGTAACTCATTTAATACTGGATATGTAAGGAACAATGTTCAGGTAGTATACTCACAAAGAAGTAAACCTGCTCCTACCTCAAAATAGAAAGACACTGGCCTGACTGACATGATCTGGTCCCTTTTAATTTTTTAATAAAATTTAATTTTATCATATTAGTATTCATACAATTCAGGGAGCCATCATACAGTCCCCAGAAAGGAGGGGAGGGCATTGGATAGTCTGTGCAACACCTCTGTGTGTACTCTGAATAACAAAGCAAATTTCACACAGTATTCAGTCTTCCACACTACAGAGTTGGATTGCACCATTGACAAGGCAAGTACAGGCAGATCAGGGAGTGCCCAACCTACAAAAAGTTCTGTGGCCTCAGTTTTTCCACAAAGTTAAATGCATGACCATCTCCCCTTTTCTGAGAAATGAAACCAAGTTGACTGGGGACACACCAAGAGCTAGTGATGGGGGGATAGAGAGGTAGGGGAATTTTTAATTTTGATGAACAGGTCTAGCTTTTAATCACAGTGAATTGCTTTCCCAGTGCAATCCAATCTCTGTGCTTTGGGGGAGGGATGCTGAAGTAAGCATGAGTTTGACTCTGAACCAGGCTAGTGGGCGGCCTGATTCCCCATTGTTCTTTTTTCTAACAAACAATTTAAAAATGACAGCACTCTCTTTTTTCTTCAGAGAGGGATCTTCCAAGAAAGAAGGGCATGACGAGGAAAAAAAATAACCTTTTTATTTTTTTATTATGAAGTAAAATTACCTAGTTATGCTAACTGTTGGACCTATTCCTCTGAAGTTTGTTAGGCGTTTTACCCAGGGGCATCTCTTTTATGTCCCCAAGTTTTCAAACTGATTACCCCCCCAAAAATTAGGGGAGGGAATGCAATTTCTATCCCCCCCCCAAATTGTAAAGTCTGTCCTTATACAGTAGAGTAGTGGCAAATTCAGAAGTGCAGGGTCCTTTCATGATAGTCACACCAGGCCCCCACACAGCCATGCCCCTTCTAAGATTTTACAACCTATCCACACAGCAGTGTTATTCTCATTCTATTCCACTTTAATTGCCAGAGCTTTGCCCAAAGTTTCTTGGGAAGTATAGTTCTGTAATCTCTAAAGGATATTTCTCAGTGCCTCACCAGTCCCCAGAATTCTTTGGGGAAAACTATCACAGTTAAAGTGGAATAGAACCAAAATAAAACTGCTGTGTGCAAAGACTTCCCCTCTCCTTTCTCTGGGAGCTAAATGTTGCCGGAAATGTTTTTATTTGAAGAATTCTGAAATGACAGCCAAGTGTGGGACTAGGGCTACATTCACACCATAGATTTATAGCACTATTATTCCACTTGAAGCAGACATGACAGGAGTCCCAAGAATGCTGAAAGTTGCTCAGAGACCCCTATTTCCTTCACAGACCTGCAGTTACCAGAGTTCCCTGGGGAGAGAGATTGCCTGTTAAACCATTCTGGAAATCGTAGCAACGGAGAATCGGCCTACAAGGAAGATATGGGAAGTAACAATGGATGATATTAGAAACAACACTGATTTATTCAATCTTCTTACATTCCTATTCTTCAGCATGCATTTTAAATATGGGCACATCTTCTGAACTGTCTTCTATACTTCAGTTCATTTAGGGCCTGATCAGATGCTGGTATAATGTGGATCTGATGCTTTTTGCAGATCCTTTTAATTTGGACCGTTTGCATGACGTTTTTGCCAACGTGAGTACATTCAGCTGCTTTTGCCTTTAACTCCGGATTAAATCGATGCAACAAAACCCCAAAATTGCTTTTAAAATCCACACCTGCTTCTGTGCACTTCTACCGTGTATTACCTTTTAAGCACCTTTTTTTGGCTGCACAGTTTCTTCGCCATTAGAGCCTCCCTTTTCTCTGCCCCTTTAACTGTCTCTGGGTGTCATTTTGTTTCCTCCCATTGATGAAGCAACTTTCGGTCCCTCTTGCCTTCCTTTCTCCCACTTCCCCCCCAATACATTTCCTCCCCCGCTCCTTTAAACAAAATCATATTCATCCAAATTATTCACCCTAGAATATCTAATTCTGTGGAAGCTCTCTGCATGTGATGTCAGCAGGTTTTTTCCCCACCCCTTCATTCGCTCTCTTCTGCAGCGACATCAACAACTCCCAGAGGGTAGCAGGGAAGAGCTGGAACTCGGGAAATTCCTTCCTGGCCACCAGAGAGGGAGACTCCCCTTCAGCCTTGGCTACCTCTCTCACTTGAGCTGCAGGGGGATCCGCAAGCCGCTACATGCCACTCACTGGAGCTACACCCAGGCTTGAAGCGCGCACAGCCACGGCGAGAGGAGACTGGCGAAGGTGCCACTGGGGTAATTTATAAGCACCCAAAAGTGCAAGGGAAAGGGGAGCTGCCTTGGCGTCTCATCCCAGCATCTGCTCCACTCATGGAGAGTGATAATATTAAACGGTCAGTGCTTCCTTTAATAGCTGCTTTTAATGTCTCTCTAAAGATGTTTTGGGTTTTTTTTATGTTTCCCAGAATGCATACTGAGGCTTGTCCCGGGGTGCCAAAGGCACACCAATCTCATGCAGGGACAGCCTAACAGCCATAGGTGGGAGCAGGGGGGATGGGAGAAAGCCTGCACTGCAGGGAAGGGGGCAGCTGTAGGTGATTCCCTTTCTTTCAAGCGCCTATTCCTCCCTTCATTTAGGGAAACACCGCCCCTTCCCCACCTCCGCAGTTAACATTCTAATGTGTGGGCGTGGCAACAAGGAAACTCTGATAGCAATAAACGCAGACACGTGTGAATGCTAAAAAGAAAAACAGCCAATTTATTCACAGCAAGGGCAGAAGTATGTGAACTGTCAAAATCAATCGCGATGGAAAAAGCAGGATTTTTAATGCGGATCTTGGCTCATATGTGAACCAGCTCTTAGTTAGGTCCTCCTGGAGCAACAACAGATCTAGACAGCAAGAGGGAACTGGGAAGATAAGACAATGTGAACTCTAGCTGAGAGATTCTTCCCTCTAAAGCAACTCCCCTTTGTAAAAATCACAAGAGTGACTAACTTCTCTTCAACATGGTAAAGACACCCCACACTAGCCCCCTCCTCACACTCACGGGGCTGAGAGAAAGAAAGGGGACACCTATATCTGGCAATAAATCTCACAAGTTCTTCTTACCACATGTTCACAGAAGAAATACAAACAATCCACATATCCTTCCACAGTTTCCCCAGCAGGGAGAGAGAGAGAGAGACAGCAGGCAAGAAACCCCTGTCCACCGATCAGTGAGTTGATAAGGAACACTCGCTGAGTGCTTTTTCTTTCCTTTTGTGAGGGGGGTTTCTGAGATGTTCCTTCTGGCTTTGGACTGAAATAAAACCATACATCTCCCCCACTTTTTTTGCTGCTGGTTTGGACATTGGGATACTTGTCAACAAACAAAGAGAATTTAGCTATGTTGCTGCCATCTCCCCCAGCCCCCCTACTTTCCAGAGCTGTTGCAAAAAACAACATGGAACAAAAGAAAGAACTTTATAAGCTACCTGAGTGCCTTCCTTGCTTGCTCCCCATAGTCTTTAGTGTCCTTCCTGCACTTGCCTTCTCCCTCAACAGACATCCCTAGGAGCCAATCGACATGAAAGGGCAGGTGTATGGTCTTCTCTCAGTGGCTGACTCACCCCCTTTCACTCTGATTGGGTCCAATCAGCATGAAAGAACAAGGAAGCATGTTGTTAGCAAGCCAAGGGAGAAGACTGTTCTCAGTGGCTATTGGCTAACATGTTCCCCTTTTATACCAATTAGCTCATAGGAAATATAGGGCTTTGGCTGGGCTTCAGGTCCCAAAAAAGTAAAGGACACACCCTGGCATGAATATGCCACTGCCCTTATAGGAGAGCTGCTGAATCTATTTTTGAGGGGAGGGGAGTCATGTCAATTATCTTCAATGGGCCTACTGAATAGGGCTAGCATTGAATACCAACCTCTGTATTTAAGTTTTGGCTAGTCTGCGCTGTTCCCATTCCTTGCCCTGTCTTCCCTTATCACAAACATTGACACCAATAGACTGGGAGGCTCCTACTGGGAGGAAGGGTGGGATATAAATAAGTAAGTAAGTATGGAAAGTTTCTTCATTGAACCTGGACTCCCTAAAGGGCAGCCAGTGTTAGGGAAAGACAATCTGTGCTATTGTTTTCTGGGATCTCAGGAGTAGGGATGAGTGAGCTCCACAAACCTTGCTTCAGTTAGAATCAGAAGTGAACTGAACTACCTCAGGGGTAGGATTGCTTAGCTTGTGCCTGCCTCTGAGACGAGCTCTCGTCTCAGAGGAAGCTTTTTCAGTTTTAAAACCAGCCAAAAGGTTTTTTTTGATTGGTAAAAACTTTCTCCCAGGCAAGGGAGAAACGAAGAGATTATCCACAAGCTTCGTTGTGTTTGTTGGGGGACTTGAATTCATTAGGAACGAAGGACCTGCCAACAACATTGGATGGAGCCAGGGAATTTCAAGCAAGCTCAAACTGATTAAGCAAGACTTTTTTTTTCCTTAAAGAAAAACGTATTGTAACAGGCGAGCATTCTTCTATCTACTCTTATCATTTTGTTATCGTTACAGTAAAAGAGATTTGTTCAAGGATCAGCAACAAAGAATCCCTGGGTGAGTTATAACTTTCTCTCATATACACGGAATTAAGGAGGAAGAAAATCGAAATAGCCTATCTTTGTTTTTTATTGCAAAAAGCTGGCATGGAATTGAGCATTTTAAAGATATAAACGGATGAGGGGCAACTAATCTAAAGAGGAAATCTGATTTTATGACATTTGAGTATTATCTGTCTGGAACTATTTTTTCTGGTCTATTTTTTTTTTTTACGAATCTGCGTACTTTTTATGCCACTAATTTTTTGGATGCTGTGAACTAAATTTGTTTTGCACTTTTGGACACATAAGAGATAAGGCGGTTTGTGCTGTCTAGAGGGTGATGTCAGCAGGCTTGGAGGATTAACTCCTTTGTGACTGGAAAAAGAAATAAACTGTTCTTTGCTTGGGAATAGTTAAGAATGACAATCAAGAAGGTGGCTGAGACCCTGGATGTACAGGAAGGGTTTCTCTATCTAGATATTTTTCAGAAAATAATGAATGAGATTAAGCTGGTGAGACATGAGCTGAGACAGAGCAGACAAGAGATGAAAAGTGAATTTGGCAAAATGAGACAGGAGCTGAAGGAAATTCAGGATTCTGTGAGAGGGGAGGTGGATGAGACCAAAGATATGGCTGGACAAATAAAAGAAGATGAAAGAAAAATTAAAGGAAAGATTCAAGCCCTGGAGATTGGAATAGATATATCAAATATGGACTTGGAAAAAGATTTGGATTTTATAGCTGTGATGGATCCTGGAGACAAATATCACTGTTTGGAATTCAGCGCTGTCCTTGAAGGAATTGGTGAAGAGATTAGAGATAAAGATATCAACGGTTCAAAAAAATTCCTGGATTGGAAGGATTTGATGGAACTTGAAATGGAGAAAGTTTACAGAATTAATTCCAGATGTGTGACAATGGAAAAACTCTCGGGAGATGTGATGGTGCATTCTGTGGAAAGGAGGAGCAGAGATGCAGCTTTACAACAACATTTCAGTGGTACATTCGGAATTGATGGCAAGGAAATATTTGTGATGAAAGAAATTCCTATCAGACTTTTATTATATGACTATGACTATGACAGCAAGATTATTATGGGTGCAAGGATTGAGATGGAAGATGGAATTAACACTGAGAATGGCTATTGAAACTACTGGACCTAGCAGACTTGATGAGATGGATTAATTGACATGTTTATTTGGAGAAAAATCGATGGATATATTTCTCAAGGAGTGGAAGCCTCTCTTTGACTTTTTGCGGAAAGAATAAAGTAATGTTAATGAGATTTGATGATTAATTAAGATAACTACTGGAGGAAAGTGATTTTGTAATATATTAAGAGACAGGTTTGTTATATATTATAGACCTATAACTGATCTGCGACAAATCGGAAGTCAACATTTTATTTTATTGTATTAGTTATTAATTTGTTTTGTTTTTGTTTTGTTTTGTTTTGTTCTGTGGTTTTCAAGGGCTTTCAAGACTATAAACTGGACATTACAGTAGATAAGGCTAGTGTGGGGGCTTGCTATACTCTGCAGGCTGCCATTAATGGGTAGTTTTCAACACTAGTCCTGCTCAAAGTAGACCAATTGCAGTTAACAGTCATGATTAACTTGCGTTCATTAATTTCCATGGGTCTGAGTAGGACTTAGCTGACTACAACCCTATATTTGTTATTAAATAAAATGATATAATAGTCAACAGAAAAAAAAGAAAAAAAAGAAAACAAATTACAGTCACAGAAATAGGGTGTGCCCTGAAAATATAATAATAATAATAAATAATAATAATAATAATATTTATATCCCACCCTTCCTCCCAGAAGGAGGCCAGGGCGACGAACAAAAGCACTAAAAACACTTTAAAACACCATAAAAAGACTTTAAAATACATTAAAATAAAACATCTTTAAAACCATTTTTTAAAAAGCTTTGAAGACATCTTAAAAGAAAAATGTTAAAAACATTGTTTTTTAAAAAAAAGGTTTAAAAAACTTATTAAAAAGCAATTCCAACACAGACAAAGACTGGGATAAGGTCTCAACTTAAAAGGCTTGTTGAAAGAGGAAGGTCTTCAATAGCCACTGAAAAGATAACAGAGATGGTGCCTCTCATGCCCTCGTGCCCCCAAGAGCCACGAGGTGCATGCTTCAGACCCAATTCCCTCACCTTGGGCAATTGATCTGGAACCCAATCACTAAATCCCGCTTACCAAGGCTGTGCAAACCAACACCAACTCTGCAAGGTAGAAGATAGGCTGCCACCACCCCTTCACTGGTTCAACTCTGAGCTAGGGGAACTCAGAGCCCAGAAATAGGTAAACCAAGGTTCAACAAAGACAAGAGCCAAACAAACACTCCTTGTCCAGAAACCTCTGGTAAAACCAAAGTACATTCCCTGCTTTTACTCTTGGTAGTTTGTGGTCAGTGGTTAAGGTGCTGGATTCAGAACCAACCTTACCTCACTCAATGAATACACCAGTTTAATTAGAAGTAGCTTCATTAAAAATATAAGTGCACATTTAATAGACACATAGCAGAGAAACAATTGCTCAAAACCACACCCAACCAGGGGTTTAGGTATAACATAAGAGAGTTCAACACACAACAGAAAATAATAAACTAACTAGCCTGTTCTACTTACTGAAGAGGTAGTTGTTGGTAAATCTCATCTCTCCTCAGAGAGAATAGCATCAGGTTGGTAAGAAGCAGTGGAACTCCATATAGGTATCCCAAGAACACCCCAGGGGAATGTCCAGTAGAATGTCCAGAGGGGAACAAAACTATGGGTCACAACCCCTATACTTAAGGAAAAAGGCACACAACGGTTCAGGATGAATTAACCAATCAGGAGGTTTCTGATGCAATCCAATTCCCAAAGCTTCTTTACTTTTTCACACCTTGCAGGCCCCCCTCCCATCTTTGATCTCAACCTTCTCAGGCCCGCATGGCCATGAGTATCAGGCTCCCAGCAGATTAGCAGAGATAAACAGGTGTTTCTGTTCAGGCCTCCCAACTGCTTGCAGCTGGAAATGAAACTTAAAAGCAAAAGCAAAAAGCAACAATACCCAGAAAAAAGGACCCCTAAAATACCCACAAGAATAAAACAACAAAGAAAAAGAACTTTATTTCAAAAGTAAAAAGGATAACAATAAAAATGGGCAGTGCAAAAGCTGGTCCAATATCCAAAACAAGGTCATAAGCCATAAAATCAGGTCAAAATCCAAAAAAACCATGTTAAAATCTCAAAACTGTAAAATCAGCGTCCAAACAAGCCATAAGTCATCAGAACCAAAAAGTTTATTGTCTCTAGTGGGAGCAAGAGATAATGCATCAGCGACCACGTTATCTCGTCCCTTTATGTGGGTGATTGAGTAATCAAAATCTTGAAAAGCTAAGCTCCATCTCAAGAGTTTCTGGTTGGAATTTTTCATCTTAGCCAACCAACACAAAGGTGAATGGTCGGTTTGTAAGTGAAAATGGCATCCCCACAGGTAAGGACATAACTTATCAAGAGCCCACACCAAAGCAAGACACTCTTTTTCAATCGTAGCCAGATTTTGTTCTCTCTGAATCAGTTTTTTTACTGAGATATGCAATGGGGTGCAAATCTCCATCAGCATCTCTTTGAAGCAAAGCAGCTCCGAGACCATAATTCAAAGAATCTGTCTGGACTACAAAAGGGATAGAAAAATCAGGAGCTTTCACAGTTGGATGTTGCACCAAGTTTTTAAGGCATCAAAGGCCTGCTGACATTTGTCAGTCCAATTTACATGCATAGTCTGGAACTTTTTACACAGGTCAGTTAAAGGTGTAGCAATGCTGCTAAAATGAGGTGCAAGTTTTCTGTAGTAACCTGCCAACCCCCAAAAAGATTGAACCTGTTTCTTAGTGCGTGGAACAGGCCAATTCTGTATTGCTTCAATCTTAGCCTCCAGGGGTTTCACATAATTCTGCCCCACCCTGTGGCCAAGATAAACGACCTCCCTCAGTCCAAATTGACATTTCTGAGCCATGATGGTCAGTCCAGCATCCTATAGTCTCTGAAAAAAATGCTCAAGTGGTTAACATGTAAGTCCCAATCCAAACTAAAAATGGTGATGTCATCCAGGTAAGCACAAGCAAATTGTCCCAACCCATTCAACACAGAGTTAATGAGTCTCACGAATGAACTAGGCCCATTTCTAAGTACAAAAGGAAGTACTTTGAACTGGAAAAGTCCCATGTGGGTAACAAAAGCAGACTTCAATGCAGCATTTTCATCCAGAGGTACTTGCCAATACCCCTTGGTCAAATCCAAAGTAGTGATGTACTTAGCCGCTCCCAGTCTCTCTATTAAGTGATCCATTCTAGGCAGAGGATGCAGATCCACTTGAGTGATCTGGTTTAGCTTTCTGTAATCAACACAAAAACGGACCTCATTAGCCTCTTTTTTCAACACAAGAATAGGAGAAGACCAAGGACTGGTGGATGGTTCAATGACTCCCATCTCCAGCATAGCCTATATCTCCCTTTCCACCACCTCAGCATGTGGTCCAGTAACTCGATATGGTGGAGACTGGATAAGTGGATGGTCTCCAGTAATAACAGAATGAGTAGCTAACTTGGTTTTCCCAGGTTTACTAGAAAACATAGCTTGAAATTCAATCAGAACTTGGAACAATTGAGTACGCTGTTCATAAGACAGGTTCTCAGGCAGGGAAGCCTCTGCTATTCCCCCCTCCTGTTGACTTTCAGCAACCAAGTCCAAAAAATCCTCTGTATTCTCCTGCACATTGGTACAAGCCAAAACCATATGTTTTCTAGAAAAATATTGTTTCATCATGTTGACATGATAAACCTTGGGCTTTCTAGTTGAGTCAGGGTAGGCCAACAAATAATTAGTGTCATTCAGTTGAGCTTTGACAACAAGTGGGCCATGCCAGACAACAGATTGCTTATGGTCTACTTGGGCCTTCAGCACCAAGACTTCTGTGCCCACAGTGCCCACTGTCTTGCTTAGTATGGACATCATAATGGGCCTTTTGTTGTTGTTGAGGGTGACACCCTTCCCTGGTTCTCCCTGTCAGGTTCCCACATGCTTGTGGCTACTGCCTTTCACTAGGCACCACCAGGGATACCACCAGTCCGGACCATCCTTTATATGGTTTCTCACTCTGCTCTAGCACAGATCTCACTAGATCCCCCTCCTAGGCAGCACCACCAGTCACGTCCTATAACCAATACTCCCAGAGACATTGCCTGAGTCTCTCTCAAGCGGGTTACTTTTGTGACTGCATGCTTATGCTGTTCCCAACCCCCTTGTATCTTTATAGATAACACATACAGATGAAGGCCCACTTACCTGCGCAGCATGGATAAGCGGGGCATAGTTGCGAGGAGGGAGCAATGCTGCCGCGGCCATCTTCGTTAAGGGCAACGTCATGTGTCACAGCGTTATGTGTGCGTGACGTGCGGCAGGGAGGGGAGGGGCCATGGGCCTATTTAAGGCCAGGCCGCCCCTCCTACCTCCTCTTTCAACGAGCAACGAGAGGACTATGAGGGACATAGCAGAGAAAGCTGCAGGACAGTCAGCGTTGGTTGGGCCTATTAGGCCTAATTGGTTACCCCCAGCGGGGGTTTTGAGAGCCCCAACAGCTATGGGTGGTAGTGTTGCGGCGTGGCTGCGACTGGGGCAGGCCTCGTAAAGGGGCCTGACCAGTGGGCCTCATAGTGGGGCCTAGCAGCGGCACGTCCGATACCCCCCCTAGCAGTTGTGGAGGGGTTGATTGAGGCTTTTTATTGAGCAGCGCGACAGTGCTGCTGCTGGTTAAAAGAAAGACACAGGAAGTTTAAAAATAAATGAGACTATACTGGATATACAAACAAAATTAAATATAGTCATGCTAATACAGTGGTTAAAGATAGACTCATGCAGATAAAGGGAAATTAAAAATAAATCAGAATAAAAGGGACGAACAAAAGAAATTGTATCTAATCCTTCTAGTTTAAGTTCCCTCTGAGCACTCTCCCCCCAACAGGTTCAGCTTAGCCACCCCTGATGATATACACAGGTTGGTTCTTTATTATATTATTATATAATATTATATTATTATGGGATGCTAAAAAAGAATTTGAGGAGCACATTGCTAAGAACATAAAAACCAACAACAAAAAATTCTATAAATACATTCAAAGCAGGAGACCATCTAGGGAGACAATTGGACCCTTGGATGATAAGGGAGTCAAAGGTGTCCTAAAGAACGATAAGGAGATTGCAGAGAACCTAAATGAATTCTTTGCATCTGTCTTCACAGTGGAAGATATAGGGCAGATCCCTGAACCTGAAGTAACATTTGCAGGAAGGGATTCTGAGGAACTGAGACAAATAGTGGTAACGAGAGAGGAAGTTCTAAGCTTAATGGACAATATAAAAACTGACAAATCACCGGGCCCGGATGGCATCCACCCGAGAGTTCTCAAAGAACTCAAATGTGAAATTGCTGATCTGCTAACTAAAATATGTAACTTGTCCCTTGGGTCCTCCTCCGTGCCTGAGGACTGGAAAGTGGCAAAAAGGGATCCAGAGGGGATCCCGGAAATTACAGGCCAGTTAGCTTAACTTCTGTCCCTGGAAAACTGGTAGAAAGTATGATTAAAGCTAGATTAACTAAGCACATAGAAGAACAAGCCTTGCTGAAGCAGAGCCAGCATGGCTTCTGCAAGGGAAAGTCCTGTCTTAGTAACCTATTAGAATTCTTTGAGAGTGTCAACAAGCATATAGATAGAGGTGATCCAGTGGACATAGTGTACTTAGACTTTCAAAAAGCGTTTGACAAGGTACCTCACCAAAGGCTTCTGAGGAAGCTTAGCAGTCATGGAATAAGAGGAGAGGTCCTCTTGTGGATAAGAAATTGGTTAAGAAGCAGAAAGCAGAGAGTAGGAATCAACGGACAGTTCTCCAAATGGAGGGCTGTAGAAAGTGGAGTCCCTCAAGGATCGGTATTGGGACCTGTACTTTTCAACTTGTTCATTAATGACCTAGAATTAGGAGTGAGCAGTGAAGTGGCCAAGTTTGCTGATGACACTAAATTGTTCAGGGTTGTTAAAACAAAAAGGGATTGTGAAGAGCTCCAAAAAGACCTCTCCAAACTGAGTGAATGGGCAGAAAAATGGCAAATGCAATTCAATATAAACAAGTGTAAAATTATGCATATTGGAGCAAAAAATCTGAATTTCACATATATGCTCATGGGGTCTGAACTGGCGGTGACCGACCAGGAGAGAGACCTCGGGGTTGTAGTGGACAGCACGATGAAAATGTCGACCCAGTGTGCGGCAGCTGTGAAAAAGGCAAATTCCATGCTAGCGATAATTAGGAAAGGTATTGAAAATAAAACAGCCGATATCATAATGCCATTGTATAAATCTATGGTGCGGCCGCATTTGGAATACTGTGTACAGTTCTGGTCGCCTCATCTCAAAAAGGATATTATAGAGTTGGAAAAGGTTCAGAAGCGGGTAACCAGAATGATCAAGGGGTTGGAGCGACTCCCTTACGAGGAAAGGTTGCAGCATTTGGGGCTTTTTAGTTTAGAGAAAAGGCGGGTCAGAGGAGACATGATAGAAGTGTATAAAATTATGCATGGCATTGAGAAAGTGGATAGAGAAAAGTTCTTCTCCCTCTCTCATAATACTAGAAGTCGTGGACATTCAAAGAAGCTGAATGTTGGAAGATTCAGGACAGACAAAAGGAAGTACTTCTTTACTCAGCGCATAGTTAAACTATGGAATTTGCTCCCACAAGATGCAGTAATGGCCACCAGCTTGGACGGCTTTAAAAGAAGATTAGACAAATTCATGGAGGACAGGGCTATCAATGGCTACTAGCCATGATGGCTGTGCTCTGCCACCCTAGTCAGAGGCAGCATGCTTCTGAAAACCAGTTGCCGGAAGCCTCAGGAGGGGAGAGTGTTCTTGCACTCAGGTCCTGCTTGCGGGCTTTCCCCAGGCACCTGGTTGGCCACTGTGAGAACAGGATGCTGGACTAGATGGGCCACTGGCCTGATCCAGCATGCTCTTCTTATGTTCTTACATTCACAACAGGGTGTTACATAGTGCCATTGGAATGTCACCTTATGAGAAACTCACTGGGAGAAAACCAAAAATACAACACATTCAGAAATTTGGGGCACGTTGCTGGGTACACATTCCACAGGGAAAAAGAAGGGGCAAGCTTGCACCCAGAGCACAACAAGGGTTTGTTTTGGGATTTCAGAATGTATATTTCAGAGTTTGGTTACCAGAAACACAGCAATTAATTCTGAGCAGAAGCATTAAAGTTGCAGAAAAGCCTTGGGATCAAAGGCAAACAGTCATTCTTACAGGATCAGCTGACACACAAGCACAAACACAAGCACAAACATTTAAACCAAACCTTGACATAAAAGTGGAAGGCACACAAATTCCTCTCAGGGATGCGTTAAATGAACTCATTTGTGGGAAATGTAGAAATAAGAAACGCAAGGCTGAAGAAATGGAATTTCCTGATCAAGCTGTACCAAGCACCAGCTCAAACGGGGGGGCTGAGAGAGCAGAAGCTGTAGTTCCTTTGAGACGCTCTACAAGAGCAAACATTGGCAAACCGCCTGAAAGATTTACTATGGGGGTAATTACCAGCCCAGGTATGCATAAACAGGTTGAGATGGATCCAGAGACACTATATTTGACCTGTGTTCAACCGAAATTTGATTGAATAAAGTTTTGAAATGTACTGAAATGTTATGAAATGTACTGACATGTAACCTGGAAATCTGTATGATGTATTATCTTTGTATTGTAGAAATGTGTTATTGTTATTGTTGTAATGAATTTACAGACATGATGAAAGGGGGAAATGTTGGCTTACTAGGCCTTACTACCAATGTGTTTTTTCATCAAGTCTGAAAATGTCTCATGAAGTTTGGGAAAAGAGAAGCAGCCTTATCTGCTGTGCCTGGCCTGAGAGAGACATCCAAGGCCAGACAGTAGTTGTCATGGTAACAGGAGATAACAGCTGGGAAAGTTGTAACTGCTGTTAGTTTTTCCTTCTTCTGTGTGTGTCTTTGAAGCAAGCAGTTCTATCCTTGAAGGGGGGGAGAATTCTACTTGTATCTATCCTCTTAAGCCTTTGGCCATAATGTCTAAGTAAAGACTCTTAAAACTTTCTCAAGCCTCTGTGAAGTTTCTTGCTCAACTTAACTCCAAAGTAACGTGGTGTTTCACACAACAACGCTCACACATCAACAGGCCATGGGTATGCTTTCTGGTTCACCCCTCACTCCTTGGATTGTCACCATTTCCTGAGGTAATATTTCCTCAGATTTTATCAAATCTGGGCTCAGTAATGTCTGAGCAGCACCAGTATCAAGCAATGCCCAATAATTTGCCCCTTGCACACTCACTTCTTCCCTCAGACTCGAATCAAAGTCTTCTACATTTGTCCAGTTTATCTGGCAGAACTGAAACTTCTTCATTTCTAACTGCCTTGGTTCTGTTTTCACTGCCCTTCCCTGAGCAGGGTTACCAATGGGGTTGGCAACCTCACATTGAAAACGTGGTTGCCCTGGTCTACCACATTTATAACATAATTTCTCCTCCATTTTAGGGTACACAGATCCACTCTGAGGTGTCCTGTGCCCTTCAGACTTTATTGGAGAACTCGCTCGCTGTGGTACCACATCCTTTCTGCCACCATTATATGGTCTGGGTTTAAACTCTCTTGATGTTTTCCCCACCCATCCAGTTCTATTGGAGGCAAAGTGATCTGCCAACTCTGCGGCCTCTTGAACAGATGTAGGGGAACGGTCTTTGACAAGGAGCCTTATTTCTGGTGGTAACTGATGGTATAATTGATCCAGTATCATGAGGCTTTTCACCTATTCCACTGACTGAGCTTTGGCACTTCCCATCCACTTTCCAAATATGTCCATCAATTTTACTCCCAGTTCAACAAAAGACCTCCCTGCTTGGATCTGACAGTTTTGAAATAACTTCCTAAAGTAGTCAGGTCCCAGTCTGAATCTTTTGTACACTGCCTCTTTAAACTTGGCATATGTGACAGGCCTGTCTGAGGGGAAATATTGGTATACCTCTGCCAATTCCCCTTTGATCAGATTTGATAAATATTGCATATATTTATCCTCCGGTAGCCCCCACATCTGAGCTGCCTTTTCGAAGGTGTTGAGGTAAATCTGTGGGTCTTGTCCAGGTTCAAACACTGCAAAATCTTTGGTGTAACCTTTAGTTTGGTTTCATTTCAGTCCTTTCTTGTTTCATCAGAAAGGAACTTCTCTCTTTCAAATTTTAACTTTTCCACCTGTATCTCAGCATCCAATGCTCGTTGCTTCTCCCTCTCCTCAAACCCCATTCTCATCCTTTCAGTATCCATTCTCATTCTCTCAATTTCCAACTCCCGCTGTTTTTCCTTCTCTGCACCTTCCATCCTCAATCTCTCAGTTTCCAACTTTAACTTCTCTCTCAAATACTCTATATAAGTGGGATTGCTTGATTACCCTTCTGGGTTCTCTTCTCTGACAGGTTGTTTTTGTTGAACAGATGCGAATGCTATCAATGCTACTCGCAATTCATCTACCCCTTTACCCTCGTGAGGTAAATTGAATGTTATGCACTTCTCCACCAGCTCCTCTCTTTTCATCTTTATATATTCAGTCATGTTTTTAGGAGTTCACTCACACTTTGCCACACACTCTTTGCCAGTCACTCTCACAAGTAATCTTTATTTGTTATTTCTTTTAGCCACACCACTTCTAGGGACTCTCTATTGTTCGTATCCCACCGCTACAGCCACCACATATGACGCCCTTTCCTGGTTCTCCCTGTCAGGTTCCCACCTGCTTGTGGCTACTGCCTTTCACTAGGCACCACCAGGGATACCACCAGTCCGGACCGTCCTTTATATGGTTTCTCACTCCGTTCTAGCACAGATCTCACTAGATCCCCCTGCTAGGCAGCACCACCAGTCACGTCCTATAACCAATACTCCCAGAGACTTTGCCTGAGTCTCTCTCTAGCTGGTTACTTTTGTGACTGCATGCTTATGCTGTTCCCAACCCCCTTGTATCTTTATAGATAACGCATACAACTCTGGGTTGCTCTGTATACTTGAATTGTTATTATTCCTCCCTTCACCACTGCCACCATTAGATACTGTTTCTGTTCAGCCTTGGTAATTACCTTGCCCTCCCTTCTGGTATGTATATCCCCCAGCCAAGGATCAGGCCCTTGGTAAACCAAATAAGTATTTATTAAATATCAGAAATAACAATATTAGTTTTAGAATGTTTCACAAGCGTATGGTTTCATCTATTCCTGTTTTGTACTTGACTTATTATTAATCAACTCCAACTCCCTCTTTCTCCACACTCCTGACCTCCACCCTCAAACACCTCTTTCTCCACACTCCTGACATCCATCCTCAAACTCCTTTCTCCACACCCCCAACATCCACCCAGATTCAACTGTCATTCTTCCATTTATACTCCGAGCCATTCAAACGCCCAGCCAATCATCCAGCATTGTACTGCTCATGTACTCCCCCCTCCTCTTTCACTCCACTTACCATATGTCTTCTATATAAACAGCACTTACCATATTTACACTATAAGCAGGAACATCACATTGAGCCTCACCCAAATTTTCATGAGCAGCTGCCAAAGCATCCCTCAAAATATTCTGCAACTTTTGCAAGTAAGTGAGAATGGGAACAAGGACAGCTTCCTTTCCCATTCAGTTCTCAGCAATGACAAAAGTCCAACCAAATCTCTTCCAAAAACTAGTTGGTTAGGATTATAGCCCAAACTGACAGAAGGTGTAGCTCTATATGCAAACATCAAAAAAGGCAAAGCCACATCCCAGTCAGTAGGGTGCTCCAAAACATATGCTTTCAGCATGCTATTGATCGATAAATTAACCCTTTCACATAAACCGTTGGTCAGATGGAAAGCAGCCACCTAAGTGAGTTGTTCAATTCCAGCAAGCCCACAGTTTCTGGGTCAACTTAGCAACAAATCCAGGTCCTTGATTGGACAAAATAGTCTTAGGGCATCCCCAATGTGAAAATAGTTCCAAAGGTGCTTTTGCAATACTAGGTGGGGTGATGGAAGATAGGGGAATCGCTTCCGCAAATTGTGTTGCGTGATCACTGCACATCAGAATAAATTTTCTGCCTGTTTTACAAGGGGTAAAAGGTCCCAGGATATCAACCCCAATCTTAGCAAAGGGTTCTGCCACAATTTGAGACACTTGCAGAGGTGCTTTAGGATGGACTCTAGGATACCCAATTCATTGACACATGTCACAGGATCTGGTGTACTCCTTAACAGATTTTGAGATGAAAGACCAGTAGAAGTGCCTGGTGACATTAAACAATGTGCGCTTGACCCCCAGGTGACCAGCACTCACAACATCATGGGCTAGCTTAAGCACATCAGCTCTAGAGGCCTTGGGCACCACTAAATGTTTAACGGGTTGCCATTCAATCGAATTGCCTTGGAGCACGTGCTCACGATACAACAGATCATCCAGTAAAATCTCAGCTTTACAGTCTTTGACAAGGCAGGGGGGCTATTCTCGGCTGCTTCTGTACAAGCCTTCAAGCTTTCATCATCCCTCAAAGCCTGTTTAAACTACTGAGAGCTAGCAGACGGCAGCTGGAATTCGTTCCCCTCCAACAGGATTCAAAATGATTTTTTTCCTGTGTCTCTGCCTGGCTCACAGCTGCATCATTATTAGCTTGTGACACAGTGACATCTAGCGGCGGTTCTCCCACATCACAGTCCAAATTTTCTTGAGCTGCTTGAGCTCTGGTTATGGCATTAACATTCAGGGTTTTAATAGTTTGTTTATGATTTAAAAACATTAGATCCACCAAAATCGAAATGGCCCAAAATTCTGGGGAGGGGTCATGAACTATGACCCTATGGCATCCTGACCAGTTCTTGTAAGTAATAAAAACATCAGCCACTTGTGCCTTAACTTGTTTCTGTCCATAGGCAGTAACAGACAAGGTAACTCCAGGTACAATTTGTTCTGGTTTCACTAGCTCCTTACCACACTGGTGATTTCACTCCCACTATCTTGTCTGCCAGTTAGTTTCACACAGTTGACATACACAGTCTCTGAATATTGGGATTGAACCCATTCAGCACATTCTTGGGAAAGAAGGCTTTGGGAGTCCCTCTCAGAGGGCTGGCTGTCCTGACCCCCTCCCTTCACTTTCCCAGTTGCATTTTGAGTCACACTCACTGAGGCAGACTTGAAGACAGATCCTTGTGGCGGCCCAGGGCTGCCTTGAGAATTAGGAGCAGAAAAATCAAAGTCTGAGGTCTCCTCTTCGCCAGCAGAAGACCAAGAAGACAGTTCTGGTTGTTCAAAACTTCCCGGTTCATTCACATCTCTTACCCACCTCACTGGTGCCACTTTCAGTCCTTTCTTGACAGCTGGTGCTGGTTTAGGAATATTTTCCTCACAGGAATCCATTTTATGGCCCAAAAGTCCACATCAGAAACACTTTATTTCTCCTGGAGTTTTCTCCGGTACAGGCGAAGTTGGAGCTGGTTTAGGGCTGCTCTGCCTCTCCTTTCCTCTCTCTTCTCTCGGTTGTTGCCATGGTTTTTGCATTCCAGGCATACCATGTCTAAGCGGCTTACTAGGAAAATTCCCAGTCTTTTTAACAAATGAAGGCTTTTGGCCATCTCCTCCTCCAGCTCTGTTATTCGCAATCCGATCTGTCAGAACTCTGGCTGCGGCAAGCATAGCTGGTTGCTGATCTTTCACTAGAGCTGAAAATCCTTTGGTAGGCATTTGTAGAGCAACTCATGGCCATACAAGTCCAAAATTTGCTCATGAGTTGTAGCCTCCGCTGTATTCACCCAGCGTTCCAGGTTTCTTCCAAGCCTTGAGGAAAATGCTGCATAGCTCTCCTTCCCTTCTTCTGTGCAGACTCCAGCCGACGGTAACAATCATCAGCCTACAAAGCAAAGTGGGAATGGGCTAGCTTATAGAAATGGTCAAAGTCATCAGCAAACTCCTCAGGCACTGCACCCAACAATTCACAGAGCTCACCCTCAGCATGAATACGCAGCGCACACATCCAATGTTGTTTAGGAACTTGCTGGTCTTTGCAAGATTCAGAAAATATTTGGAATAAAATAAAAATGTTGTCTCCCTCCCGAAAAGTTGGAAAAGCTTTCTTTTGGAGGTTAGGCACAACTTCTTGAGTCTGTTTCTGATCACGGGCTTGGCTCTCTTGAGCTTTCAGCTCCCATTTCACCTTTTTTCTTTCCTCCCAAGCCCGGTCAGACTCCCTGCGGCTCATACAGTCTTCCTCCATAGCTTCAAACTGCAAAGTCAACATTTGCATCTGTTTGTCCAGATAACACTGCAGAACCTTAGGTATTTCCTCTGAGTCTTCCTCCTCTGACCCAGCACAGCTACCATGACTGCCAATGCTTGAGTGTCTGGAACCAGAATGTTGAGACTGTGCCTCCTTATCCTCTTCTTCCTCTTCAACTTTTTCTTCCTCCTCAACCTCTTCCTCCTCATCCCCAGGAAGTGTTAGGCTAGGCGGCTGGACAGGTGCATCCCCTTCTATCTGCTCTGACTGTAGAAGTGGCATGCTGTCCTCTGCTTCTTCATTCTCCATGGCTCCATTTGCCACAGCAGTTTGGGACCTAGTTACAGGCTTCTGCGACATCCTGCCACTAGCCCTAACTACCCAAAATAACAAATGGTTGTGCCAGAAATCTCTCTTAAACAGTTACCAGTGTTTGCTGCAATGCACTTATTTTCACAGTGTATTCACCAGGAGTAAGTTTTTGCTCACGAATCCCACCGTTGCCACCATGTCATGCCCTCGTGCCCCCAAGAGCCATGTTTTGCATGCTTCAGACCCAATTCCCTCACCTTGGGCAATTGATCTGGAACCCAATCACCAAATTCCACTTGCCAAGGCTGTGCAAACCAACACCAACTCTGCAAGGTAGAAGATAGGCTGCCACCACCCCTTCACTGGTTCAACTCTGAGCTAGGGGAACTCAGAGCCCAGAAATAGGTAAACCAAGGTTCAACAAAGACAAGAGCCAAACAAACACTCCTTGTCCAGAAACCTCTGGTAAAACCAAAGTACATTCCCTGCTTTTACTCTTGGTAGTTTGTGGTCAGTGGTCAAGGTGCTAGATTTAGAACCAACCTTACCTCACTCAATGAATACACCAGGTTACTAAGAAGTAGCTTTATTAAATAAATAAGTGCACATTTAATATAGACATAGCAGCAAAACAATTGCTCAAAACCACACCCAACCAGGGGTTTAGGTATAACATAAGAGAGTTCAACACACAACAGAAAATAATAAACTAACTAGCCTGTTCTACTTACTGAAGAGGTAGTTGTTGGTAAATCTCATCTCTCCTCAGAGAGAATAGCATCAGGTTGGTAAGAAGCAGTGGAACTCCATATAGGTATCCCAAGAACACCCCAGGGGAATGTCTAGTAGAATGTCCAGAGGGGAACAAAACTGTGGGTCACAACCCCTATACTTAAGGAAAAAGGCACACAACAGTTCAGGATGAATTAACCAATCAGGAGCTTTCTGATGCAATCCAATTCCCAAAGCTTCTTTACTTTTTCACACCTTGCAGGCCCCCCTCCCAACTTTGATCTCAACCTTCTCAGGCCCACAAGGCCTTGAGTATCAGGCTCCCAGCAGATTAGCTGAGATAAACAGGTGTTTCTGTTCAGGCCTCCCAACTGCTTGCAGCTGGAAATGAAACTTAAAATTTTCCTCTCACAGAGGCCTGTCTCCTTCCAAGATGTAACTCCCACAGTTCCCTGTATCTGAGCCATGTTACAAGAAAACCAGGTTAACAAATTTGCAGATTCATGACAGTGCCTGTATAATATTTAAGGGGAGGGAATTCCACAGGGTAGGTGCCATTACACTAAAGGTCCATTTCCTATGTTTTGCACAATGGACCTCCTGATAAGATGGCATCTGAAAGAGGCCCTCACCTGCAGAGTGCAGTGATCGACTGGGTATACAAGGGATAAGACAGTCTTTTGGGTATCCTGGTCCAAAGCTATATAGAGCTTTATACACCAAAACTAGAAACTTGAACTTGGACCAGCAGTAAATGGTCAGCCAGTGCAGTTCTTTCAACAGTGGGGTGACATGTTGGTGATACTCTGCCTCAGTGAGCAATCTCATCACCACATTTTGCACCAGTTGCAGTTTCCAGACCCATCTCAAGGGCAGCCCCACATAGAGGAAATTACAGTAATCCAGCCTGGAGGTTAATAGTGCATGGACAACAGTGGTCAGGCTATCCCGGTCCAGAAACAACTGCAGCTGTCTTACCAGCCAAAGCTGGTAAAAGACACTCTTAGCCATTGAGGTCACCTTGGCCTCTAGCAACAAAGATGGATCCAGGAGCACCCCCAGACTACAGACTACAGACCTGCTCTTTCAGAGGGAGTACAACCCCATCAAAAGCAGACAACTAACCAATTATAGAACCGGCCCTGTTCGCCACAAATGTAGCAGAATGCATTAGGATTGTTTAAGCAGCCTCTTCGTGATGAACTCATATTCCTCTTTTTTTTTAAAAAAAGTATCAATATGATATTATATCCAATAGATAAACTTGCAAAACAATGTTCAAGAGTAAAAAGACAGACCAAACCCTGCTGCATATGTCAGCAGCTACAGGTCGTATTGGGGTACAATTGTCATTTGAGGGGTATCCATTATCTCAAAAACTAGAGTCAATTCAGCAAAACTAATGTCATTTTTGGATTTAGCACCCCCAAAATACCCTAAAGTCATGCAAACATCCTTGGCAACTAAAAAAAATTATTTTTGTTGGGCTGTGTTATCTTCACTCAGGAACCACCAACCCACAGCGCCTCCATCTTGCTAGGATTCAGACTCAGTTTATTGGCCCTCATCCAGCCCACCACAAAGTTCAGGCAGCAGTCCAGGGCTTGCATGGTTTCTCCCAATTCAGATGTTACGGAGAAATAGAGCTGGGTATCGTCAGCATACTGACTGCTGACACCTTGCCCAAAATCCCCTGATGACCGCTGCCAAGGGCTTCATATAGGTGTTAAACAGCATGGGGGACAATATGGTACCCCACAGCACAACTGCAAGGGGGTCAAAAGACAATCACCCAATGCTATTCTCTGAAAATAACCCTGGAGATAGGATCAGAACCACCGTAAAACAGTGCCTCCAATACCCATCTCACCAAGTTGGCCCAGAAGGATACCATGGTTAATAGCATCAAAAGCCACTGAGAGATCAGGTAAGAGTAAAAGGGTTGCACTCCCCCTGTCCTTCTCCCGATGAAAGGTCATCCATCAGGGCAACCAAGGCTGATTCAGCCCCATAGCCAGGCCTAAACCCAGACTGGAACAGGTCAAGATAATCTGTTTCATCCAAGAGTATTTGCAATTGCTGTGCCACAACCACCTTCCCTAAGAAGGGAGTATTTGTGACCAGTCGGTAATTGTCACAGGCCAAAGGGTCCAGGGTGGGCTTTTTCAGGGCAGCTGGAACCACTGCCTCCTGCAATGATGCATTGACCACACCCTGGATCCACTTAGTCAACCCCCCTCGGCAAGCTTTAATAAGCCAAGAAAGGCAAGGGTCAAGAGGACATGTTGCTGGCCACATCATCGCAAGCAACTTGTCATCAGGCTGCATCAACGGAAACTGTTCCCAAGATGTTGCGGCAGATGTTGCACTGGACACCTCATTGGGGACCACAGTAGATGGAGATGGGGCATTAAGACTTCTACAGAGGTGAGCAACTTTACCCTCAAAGTGCCTTGCAAACAATTCACAGCGCGCCTGCAAAGGGTCTAAAACTCCATTTCTTGGAGTTGATGTCAACGGACACTTGACACTGGATGGCTACTTGAGAATGCAATGGAGGCAGAGAAGTGCGGCTTCTTTGACGCCCTCTCTGCCACACAGTAGGGACGGTTATTATGTTTTACTTGTGCCCAATCAGCCTCAGAGCATGTCTTTCCCCACTTGTGCTCTAGCTGTCGTACAGCCTGTTTCATTGCCTTTAGCACAATGGTGTACCAAGGTGCAAACCGGGATCGACAATCTCGGAGAGGGCACTCAGGGGCAACCATGTCAAGAGCCCAACATACCTCACTGTTCTACAGAGTGACAAGGGCTTCAACAGGGTCACCTGCTCTATCTACTGGGAACTCCCCCAGGACATTCAGGAATCCAGTGGATTCCATTAGTGTCTAGGGGCAGAACATCTTAATCTGCCCACCATCCCTGCAGGGAAGAATCAAAGCCATAAGTCTAAACTTCACCAGGAAGTGACCATGACAATGGGATGACACCCCGCCATCTCCAGACCACCCCTTCCTCCATCCGGAGCAAGAACCAAGTTGAGGGTGTGCCCTGCCCTATGCGTCGGGCCAGTGACAACTTGTGATAGCCCCTTAGTCATCATGGAGGCCATGAGGTCCCGAGCCAGAGCAGTAGAGGCAGCCTTAGCATGGACATTGAAATCACACAGGTCTTACATTCTGGGCTCCTCGAATACCACAGCCGAGATGACCTCTGCCAGCTCTGTCAGAGAAGGTGCCGGGCAGCAGGGTGGATGGTACACCAGCAGCAATCTTAGTTTCCTGTCTCCTTGGCCTGACACCAGGGGCAGGCTCTCACAGTCAGCTCCAAGACAGAGTGGTTTCCTGCACTCACAGCAACTCCCCTTCATCCCTGCAGCCTGTGCAGGTGTTGCACCGAGTATCCAGGTGGGCAAACTTGGGTCAGATCAACTTCTTCCAGCTCTTCCACCCAGGTCTCGGTAATGCACACCAAATAGGCACCTTCATCCACAATCAAATCATGGATGAGTGTGGTCTTATTGTACCAATCTGGTGTTAAACAACAACACACACAAGCCAGTGGGCATAGCAGATAAAAATATCTCTCTCAGACAGAGGTGTGTCTACAGCATACAATGGAAACTATATAATGAAGGTGCAAGATGCACCTCTCTGGGATGGGAATTCTACAGCTTAGGAGCTGCCACAGAGCATGTCCACTCCTGGGCTACCTCCCCCCAAAAAGTTTTTTAAAGGCCCCTCTACTCATCTAATCAAGTGGTATTTTAGGAAATTATCGCCATATTGGACACAAACACGGCCCCATAGATTAGAGCTCTCTCTCTTTTTTAAAAATTCCTGTGCAACAGAGTTGGGAAATAGAAATCCAAATGATCTATGCATATTTCAACTTTGATTAGCCCTGGCCTATAAAGATTAAGGATACCAAAAAAAAGTGTTTTTTTTAATTCCTGAAGTTAAAATTTCTTGTTTGCAGCTAGTGTCTCACATAAAGCAACATGTTTTTAAACATTTCAATTATAGAAATAAAACAGAAAAGATAGCATTGCTGTGCAATACTGTGTCATTTCACAGTCAGAAGAAGGAGTAGATTAGGATGGTATTTTGAGCAACTGCCTGCCACCATGGTCAATAGCAACCTGGTCAGCACTTTGACACAGAACAACTATAAGAAATAGCAAGCTGGTCAAGATTTTGATAGGAAAAATTATTAGCTACAGAAAGCTAGATAGCACACTTGAAACAATGCACATGAATGCCAAGATGTGAACAAACTATTTAGAATATTCTCCCTTTGAAAAAATGACAGAACTGTTTTTGCACATATATGTCCCCTCACACATCAACCATCCTACACGAGTGAGAAAGAGAATTTCATGCAACCTGATTACTTCAGATGTGATGAAACTGTCATTTCACAGCTAAAACTGGTGGGAGTGCCCAATGGTATATAAATAGCAAACCTATCTAATACTGTTCAGATAAATCCATGACTCAGATTTTCATCAAACTAATGAGTACTAATGAGAAAAATCAATTCATTTGAAATGTGGTGTTGGAGGAGAGCATTGTGCATACCATGGACTGCGAAAAAGACAAATAATTGGGTGTTAGAACAAATTAAATCAGAACTGTCACTAGAAGCTAAAATGATGAAACTGAGGTTATCATACTTTGGACACATCATGAGAAGACAGGATTCACTAGAAAAGACAATAATGCTGGGAAAAACAGAAGGGAGTAGAAAAAGAGGAAGGCCAAACAAAAGATGGACTGATTCCATAAAGGAAGCCACAGACCTGAACTTACAAGATCTGAACAGGGTAGTTCATGACAGATGTGCTTGGAGGTCGCTGATTCATAGGGTCACCATAAGTCGTAATCGACTTGAAGGCACATAACAACAACGAGTACTTAATGATGATAGGTGGAGAAAACTTATAGGTCCCCTGACTATTCATCACACACACATGCACATCTCCACACACTCCAAAATCCTCAGTGTGTCATACATGGAGATAGTTTTATTCTCTAAACAACCTTAAGAGGTAGGCTAGGCTGGAACATAGTGGCTAACCCAAATTAGCATGGGGATTTAAACACAGGTCTTCCTATTCCAAGTTGGATGTGCTGTCCACTATGCCACACTGGTTCTAAGTTCTAGTACTGCTTGAGCTCCAGGCCCTTGTAATGTGCAATCTTCCGCATGATCCAATTTTGGATTATTCCTCCATCTTACAGCAGCCTCCCACATCTCATCTCACATTGTTCAGCAGGGCCCCAAACCCATCAAAGATGCCTTTCGGGGAGCACAGGGAGTCGCAGTTGTAAGGAATGAATATTCATTTGTTTTAGCATTCAAGCCAATGATTTGAATTGGGCTTGCAAGCAATGGTTTAAAAATTGTCCCAAGTACCACTAACCATAATTTGATTCACATGTCACAGCAAACAATGGCATGGATCTCATTTTTCCTCAGTGGTGCTGGGTAGCAATTTTTGCTGATATCTCCTTCCTTTTGCAGCTTCCTGTGCCCCTGAAAAAGGGGGCTCTGGAAGCGGTGCAACAGTGTAGGAGGTGGTGCAGGGGCCTGTAGGAGGATGGGGGAGTTGGCAGAAATCATCTTCCTGCCTCCTTCTTTCAATGAGAAGACTCTGCTGGATCCTGGTTTCCTGCATAAGAGAACAGAGCCCTTCCACTTGCTCGGGAGCAAGTCTGGATCCAGCTGACAGGTTATGCAAACCAGGTACTGTGTGCACCTAATCAAGATTAAGACTATATATATCTATATACAAATATATAGATAGCCTTCTTAGGTGCTGTTACATTGATGCTGCATTGTACCCTTGCAGTCTGTGAAAAAATATGGTTGCTGGAATTCACATGAGTATTATTTATGAAACATGTGTGATAATTAGTATCTATATAATAGAAAGATTCCTATTTTTGTACATGCCTTAAAAGCAAAGAGATTAATAAAGAACAACGTAATTTGATACCTTATCTGAGATACTATTGCCCTGCCTGTTACTATTTTCTCTTCAAAAGCATGTTTAAACTCTTTCTTTACACATCAAGAATATTAACTTCTGAACATATTTTCAAAACCACAGTTAACATTTTTTTTCTTCAATCAAATCACAGTTATTTGAGATGAAGGGGAGAAAATGAATACTGCATAATAATTATATGCAGATTGAAATCTCCTTCTCATAAAATTGTTAATGCTTGAAGAGAGACAGAACTTATTCTTTGGGAAAAGAGTACAGAAAAATCAATCAGTTCAGTTTAGTAACAAAGTTCCTTATCAACTCTTTCTTTTGGAATTAAACTACATAATATCAGTCAAGCAAATCTAGTCAATAAAGATTTCTAGACCTCTTTTCTAATTGTACCAAGGCCACAGAGGACCACTGCATGTGGATCTCTTAAAGAGATTGGGTGTTGGCTGTGAGAAACTGAGTGCTTCCTTCCTGAAGTTCAGCCCATTATCTTCCAAGAGCAAATCTACCACCCCCACTACCTTAACAGCTTTATCTCACTAAAGGATATGGAAATGCTAGGGATGGACAAATCTGTCTATTTCAGTTTCTCTCAGATTCTCCATTGTTCTCTCAGATTTTTCCATTGTTAAGTTCAGTTTGCCACATTTCCACATCAGTTTGCATTAAAAAAAAGTCAGCATGAAAATTCATCAGTGGCTTACTGCAAATTTCTCTTAAGGTACATTTGTGTATACATTTTGGCTTAATATACCTATTTTTGCAAAACAATTTCCCCTAATATAACGCATCATTAGTTATTTTCACTGATATATGCATTTTTAAGTGCACTATGCCCCATTATATGCATTTTTGTTCACGTTATGTGGTTGGTACTGCAAGATTAGGAGAAGTGCAAATTTCAAAGAATGGCTGTGTTATGGTTCTCATATTGTTTTGGAAAGTGCGAATTAAGTAGATTCACCTTCAAATGTGAACTGAGCTGAATTTTTTCCCCATCCTTAGTCAGCACCAACATTAATAGAGCAATCAAAACCCAATATCCACCAAATGAGCAGAGTTTGGAATAGGTGGATCTCCAGCTGAGCCAGGTCTCAGCCAGGTCTATACTCAGTGGCATACCTAGCATATTTGACACCCAGAGAGGATCATTTTTTAACACCCCCATCCTCTATACAACAAAATTATTTTCAGTGATAATCATGAAATGAAACGAATAATAATAATGGCCAGAAAAGGAATTTGCACTTACCAAACAAAACTATTACACCTTCCAGTTCGCATTCTGTTTCACTGTTCTTAAATTTTAAACACAAATAAAAACTCCAAGTGGTCAAATAGAATGACAGAATTGAAGTAACTCAAGTTTGGTTTCTTCATCTTTACAATCACTGTGCTATCATTGTTTATTTTGAATATACTGTTTAAATGCAGGACTATGTAGTACCACCCTATCTACTATGTATTAATATAAATAAAGTAGCTTTTCTTATTTTACTAAATCTTAAGTCTCAGTGATCACAATGCAGGGTAGAAGTCTGCTATTAGGATGCACACTAGGATGCACACCTTAACATGGTGAGGGGGTTTGAGAGTGTTGAAGAAGCTGAGAGCAATGCCGTCAGGAGTCTAAACCAAGAGGCTAGACTCCTAGCAGGAGCAGCCAAGGCAAAATGGTCAAAGCTGAAACACCAGACTAAGATGCATCCAAACTCGGAGGAAGGTAATGGTAAACCACCTCTGAATATCTGTCACCACGAAAACCCTATGAACAGAGTGTCCAAAATGCAACACGAGATAGTGCTGAAAGATGAGACCCCCAGGTCAGAAGGCACTCAACGAGCTACTGGGGAAGAACAAATGACAAGTACGAGTAGCGCTGTGACTAATGATGCAGCTGGGTCAAAGCCAAAAGGAAGCCTAGAGGCTGATGCACACAGTTGCAAAAGGAGAGTCCGGAGTTGTACGACACACACAATAGGAACATGGAAGGTGAGAAGCATGAACCAGGAAAAGTTAGAAATTATCCAGCAAGAAATGGAACATATCAACATTACAATACTTGGCATGAGTGAAGTAAAATGGATGGGAATGGGACATTTTCAATCAGGCAACTACAAAATATTTTATGTAGGAAATGAGAAATTAAGAAGAAATGGAGTTTCTTTAATAGTGAGAAGTGATGTAACAAAAGCAATTAGGAGCTACAACGCAAGGGCTGAGAGAGTGATATCAATGAGATTAAATGAAAAACCTATGAACATAACCATCATCCACGTCTATGCTCCAACAGCAAACACAGAAGAAGAGGCATTGGAGAGATTTTATGCAGAAGTACAGGAAGAAATTGATCACACACCAAAACAATATGTGCTGATAATCATAGGAGACTGGAATGTGAAAGCAGGGAACAGAGAAGAACTAGGAATTGTGGGGAAATGGGGCTTAGGTGACAGAAATGAAGCAGGAGAAAGACTTATTGAATTCTGTGAAGTCAGTGATTTGTTTCTTGCCAACACAGTTTTTGAGCAACCAAAAAGACAACTGTACACGTGGACATCACCAGATGGTCAATATAGGAATCAAATTGATTATATAGTTGGAAACAGAAGATGGAGAAGTTCCATATTTTCTGCAAAAACAAGACCAGGAGCAGACTGCGGTACAGATCATGAACTGAACGTATCGAAAATCAGAGTAAAGCTAAAGGAGAAGAACAAAGCACTCATAATGCCAAAATACAATTTAAATAACATCCCAGAAGAATATAAAGATCAAATAAGGAAGAGGTTTGAGGCTTTAAACTTAGTTGACAGAGAACCAGAAGAACTATGGAGTGAAGTCAGAGACATTATCAGGGAAGAATGCAAAAAGACAATACCTCTAGTTAAAAAGAGAGAAAGACCTCAGTGGATAACTGACAAAACTCTTAAAATGGTTAAAGTGACACAGTCAGAACCCTAAATGCAACAATACAGCGACTAGTACGTAGGAACAAAGAGAACTATTACAATAGTTATTGTATACAAATAGAAGAGGACAACAAAAAGGGTAGAACAAGAACCCTGTTCCAAAAGATTAGAGAAATGAAAGGGAAATTTAAACCAAGAGTAGGGATGTTGAATAATCAACAGGGGAACGCACTGACTGACCGAGATGAAATAAAAGGAAGATGGAAGCAATACACTGAAGAACTCTATAAAAGAGATCCAAGGATGACAGATTCATTCACAGAGGAACCATATGATGAAGAACCAGAAATTTTAGAATGTGAGGTGAAAGCTGCTCTTAAAACACTTGGAAGAAACAAATCACCAGGAATAGATGGGATACCAATAGAGTTGCTACAAACTACTGCGACTGAATCTGTACAAATTGTGACAAAAATTTGTCAAGAAATATGGAAAAGTAAACAGTGGCCCACAGACTGGAAGTGTTTAATATACATCCCAACTCCAAAGAAAGGGGATCCCAGGGAATGCAGTAATTATTGAACTATTGCCTTAATATCTCATGCAAGTAAAGTAATGCTCAAGATTCTACAACAAAGGCTCTTACCATATATGGAGCGAGAAATGCCAGATGTCCAAGCTGGATTTAGAAAGGGAAGAGGCACCAGAGATCATATCTCAAACATACATTGGATAATGGAATGGAGCAAGGAATTTCAGAAGAAAATCACCCTGTGCTTTATAGATTACAGCAAAGCCTTTGACTGTGTAGGTCATGAAAAACTATGGAATGCTTTAAAAGCAATGGGGGTGCCACAGCATCTGATTGTCCTGATGCACATCCTATACTCTGGACAAGAGGCTACTGTAAGGACCAAATATGGAGAAACTGATTGGTTCCCCATCAGAAAGGGTGTGAGACAGGGGTGTATTTTATCACCCTATTTATTTAATCTATATGCAGAACATATCATATGGAAAGCAGGACTGAACCAAGATGAAGGAGGTGTGAAAATTGGAGGGAGAAATATCAATAATTTAAGATATGCAGACAATACGATACTACCAGCAGAAGCCAGTAATAATTTGAAACAAATGCTGGTGAAAGTTAAAGAGGAAAGCACAAAAGCAGGACTACAGCTGAACATCAAAAAGACTAAAATAATTACAACAGAAGATTTATACAACTTTAAAGTTGACAATGAGGACATTGAACTTGTCAAGGACTATCAATACCTTGGCACAGTCATTAACCAAAATGGAAACAATAGTCAAGAAATCACAAGAAGGCTAGGACTGGGGAGGGCAATTTTGAGAGAACTAGAAAAGTTCCTCAAATGCAGAGATGTACTACTGAACACTAAAGTCAGGATCATTCAGACCATGGTATTCACAATCTCTATGTATGGATGTGAAAGTTGGACAGTGAAAAAGCGGATAAGAGAAAAATCCATTCATTTGAAATGTGGTGTTGGAGGAGAGCTTTGCGCATACCATGGACTGTGAAAAAGACAAATAATTGGGTGTTAGAACAAATTAAACCAGAACTGTCACTAGAAGCTAAAATGATGAAACTGAGGTTGTCATACTTTGGACACATAATGAGAAGACATGATTCACTAGAAAAGACAATGATGCTGGGAAAAACAGGAGTAGAAAAAGAGGAAGGCCAAATAAGAGATGGATTGATTCCATAAAGGAAGCCACAGACCTGAACTTCATGACAGATGCTATTGGAGATTGCTGATTCATAAGGTCGCCATAAGTTGTAGTTGACTTGAAGGCACATGACACCAACAATAACAGGTAAATACACAAACAGGCACACACACATTTCAGACTGTTGATGATCTCTGCTAATATCTATACAAATTTACACAACTGGTATGAGGCATCCTCTTGATTCTTCTGGCCCCCACAGAAGTGTTTGACTCGATCGGTGATGGTATCTCACCAGTCCATCTCTGTGCATCGGAAGCTGGAGGCTCAGTTATGAACAGTCATTCCGCTCTTACTTGCAGGGCTGGTTTCAGATCATGGCATTGGGGGGGGCTTCTGTTTGACCCCAAGGAGTTTCAGCAGTGGTGTCACACAGGGCTCCATCTGGGCCCCTTGCTTTTCAACACCCATTACGAAGCGGCTGCAGGGAGGTCCCCAGGGGATCTGACACTCAATCCCAGCAGTATGCTGAAGTCACCCAGCTCTGCTTCCCTTTGTCCCTGGGGTCAGGGGAGGCCACGTGGGGAGCCAGGAAAGAAAGTCCTTCTTCATACAGCCCATAGCTAGACTATGACGTTTCCTCCCATGCAAGGCAGTGACAGCCACCAACTTGGGTGGCTTTAAATGGGGGCTGGACAAGTTCACGGAGGATAAAGGCTGCCCTTGGCTACAAGGCACAACTTTGGCCTGGTCCAGCAGCTGGGCGCTTCTGATGTTCTTTGGCTCCTTCTTACTCTCCCTGTGACAAAGCTCAGCTTTACAGGTTTACACGTGCTCAGTGGATCTCTGGGGCAAGAATGGTAATACCTGTGTCTGCACACCTAGAAGCAAAGCAGCTCCTTCTCAGGGCTCTGGACTGCAGTGACAGAGTAAGGTGCTTCAAAAGCCAGAAGCCCCGAAGGGAATTTTTAATTGTGGATTTGTTACTACATGAATCCTCCGAGGAGCCCCATGTGGCACACAACATTCTCACCTAAGTGGCACAGCCCCGGCTTAGCATGCAGAATCCACCCCCCTGTTCAGTCCCCGGTGGCATCTCCAGGCAGGGCTGAGAACCTCCCCTGTCTGGCACACCAGAGAGCTGCTGCCAGTCAGTGAAGAGAGGCCTGAGCTAGATGGACCATAGAAGGCAGCTTCCTAACCCCATTGCTGGCTGAGCGAACAGCCCCAGGTCACCCAGGGAGCTTCCTGGCTGAGCAGGGCTTTGGATGACCCACCCCCACCAGCAGCAGCCCCGGTGCGCTCCACGTGCCTCCATCCGACGCTGGGCCTGCTTGGTGCCTGCCACCAGGGGCCTCCTCACCCTGCTGGGCTCCATTCGCAGGCAAACTGCACCCCTCAGCTTGCCCGCTGGAGGGAGGGCGGTGCATGTTGAGACCCGCAGCGAGCAGAGGTGTGGATGCTTCTTCCCAGGTTGCCGCTCCTGACACGCTGCAGCAGCTGCGGCATAGTACCCTCAGACCTCTAGCTGGTGGCACCCGAGCGCTGGCCTGGCCAAGGCTGACCGCAGTGGTGGCGGAGGCAGGAGCAGTGGGACAGGCGGCAATGAGCGCATCCCCATCGAGCGGCTGCCTCCTCCTCCTCTGGCTGGTGCAGCACCCCCTTATCGCCGCTCCCACCGCTCCGCCCTTGGTATGCCACTGGCTATACTAGCTGAAGTCCCTTATCCAAGCTCAGCTGGAGATATGCCAGCATAAGTCCTCCATCACAGCTCAGCTTTATTACAAACTCTGTTCAACTCAGTCACCTGACCCAGCAGTAGTTACACTGGCAAAATGGGGGTGTAAGTCCAACTCTGTTTTTAAGGTTTGTTTTCCCTCAGCCAGGCTTCGGTTGGCTCAGCTGGCAGGAGCCCCGTTCCTGAATTTAGAATAAGGATAAGTTACACTGGCAAAATTTATCCTGGTATAAATTACACTGACTTCTTATTGTTTGGATTGCTCTGCTCAATGGGTTTAAGGAGAAACATATAGAGGAAATGACTATCCACGACTACTGGTCATGGGGGCTGTATATTTCCAGAATGGTGCCTCTGAATACTACTTGCTGTGGAACAACAGCAGGTTTCCCTTAGGCATTTGGTTGGCTACTATGAGATACTGGATGCTAGACTAGATGGACCTTTGGTCTGATCAAGCAAAAGTCTTCTTATCTTAACACCACTCCTATCTAGGAATGAGGGAGAAATTCAATTTGGTTCATATTTAAATGGGAATATATCAAATTAGCTCCTTCCAAAACAAAATTTATTTATTTATTATTATTTGATTTATATCCCACCCTTCCTCCCAGCAGGAGCTTAGGGCGGCCAAAAAAAAAAAAGGTGAGCCAAAAAACAGCTAGCCTTCAAAATTCACTCTTATCCAAATTTTGTGAAGCAGTTCTCACAGATGCATATATTTGGAAAAAGTGAACGTAAAATACATTCATGAAAACCAGTACAAAGATGCATTGCATTAGAGAAAAATGCTTGCAAAAGTGTGTGTGTTAGCCAAAATGGCATTAAAATATATTTATTGGGAGGCATTCACACTAAAATGCTTATGGATTTTCATAAGATTTTTTTTTTTTTAAATGCAGATTGCTGCAGAAATGTGGAAAGCTGAATTTAATATTGGAAAAATAAAAAAACCGAGAGAACCAAAATTGACAGATTCTTCCACTCCCTGCTCCTGGCAAATAGTAAATGTTAGAGGATCATAAAAAGGTAAAGGTGTCCCCGCACTTGTAGTGTAAGTCGTTTCCAACTCTTAGGGTGACGTCTTGCGGTGTTTACTAGGCAGACCGTATATATGGGGTGGGTTTGCCAGTTCCCTGGCCTTTCTTTTTCCCCCAGCGTATGCCAGGTACTCATTTTACCAACCACGGATGGATGGAAGGCTGAGTGGACCTCGACCCCTTTTACCGGAGATTCGACTTCCTCCTTCCGTTGGAATTGAACTTCAGCTGTGAGCAGAGCAGAAAATAAATGAGATAGCACTTCTAATACTATCCCAACTTTATTTACACTGATTCCAGACAGTAATATTCAAAGTTTTCATCATTACCATCACCAACAACAAAGAAAGCATTTGCCTAATAGGCCAATGTCATTCTCAAAATCCTTCCTTGCCTCCATGGAAATCAGTTCCCATCCCAGTTGTGTTCCTCACCAGTCCTGTGCCACTGTGCCCAAAGTGATTGCAGTGGTGAGCAGCTTATGCAGCCACTCAGGGAATGGAGGGGCTTGTCAAGTGGCTTCAGCACTCCCATGCATGTTGTGCCAAAGCTGGGGAGAGGGCAGGGTTGAAGCATCAGTTATTTAAGCCCAGCCTGTCCCTCTTCTGGCCCCTTCTTTCCTCGGGCTACCCACACTTCCACCATACTGGCACCACACTCAGTGATTATTTATTTATTTATTTATTTTGCTTCGGAGCTGATTGGCTTTGCTGGTGGGGTTTTGTTTGCCTCCTCTGTACTGATACTGATTACTGTGATGGTTGTGTTTACTAGGGATAGTTGTTAAACAGGTTAATTGGCCACATTGGCAGGTAAGTGCAGGCGTTTATGAGGTTGTTAAGTTTTGGGGATGGTCCTGAGACCTGCCATTAGGGCTGTGGGACCCACTGGCATGGTTAGGGAGCACCTTTGGGGGCAACTGGTCCCAGGCTATGGTCTGAATGCACATAAGGCCAGCATCCTGCTGAAGCTAAGCAGGGTCAGTTGTGGTCAGTGCCTGGATGGGAGACCGCCTGAGAACCATATGTAAGGCGCCTTGGGTTTCAATCATGAAAAGAAAGGTGGGGTAGAAATGTAATAAATAAATAAATAAGAGGCATTTCCACTCACCTGAATGGCTAGGGTTATAGAGAGGGGGTAGAGGAAGGGCTACCCTGACTCCTGGCAAGGTTGGATACATCCACACTTTGATTATTAGTTAAATCCTGCACCTTGTTTTCCCTACAGAGATCTCTTTGGAGTTTAAATAGTTTAATAAATAAATGTGGCCCAGTTCACTCAACCTTTTGCGTCTTGCCTCCTTATTTCCCTTGGTGGTCACAAGCAGAACTCTTTATTTTAATCTCCCACACTCCAAATTCGGTCTCTTTTTCAATTCAAAAGAAGATCACCATTTCATTGTCCAAAAACACACAGGAAATGACTTCCTTTGATTACAGGTGGGAATAAGTATTTGATTAGTCAGAATTGCTGTGTTTCTTTTTTCAGTGAGCATTGAGGTTGCTGAGTGACCTTCAGAAGATAAAAGATAAAGAGGTAACTCCTTTATTAGACATATCAATTGATAAATACCAGCTCTCTGCACAATGCATTTGAAATGATGCATTTACTCCTACAAAGACTTGTGGCCTAGAGGCAGAATTTGATTTGCTGCAGTCACTTATTACTAAGATTTAGAAAACTTTGAACAAAAGAAAGTTTTTTCTTTGCTATTCATTCTTACCTACTCAGCCTCTACATGCATATTTCTTTATGTGAAAGACAGCTGTGAATTATCCATTGAATTGCTGATTAAAAGTGTTATGAAATATGTAATATTTATAGCACATTGCACTGTTAAATGCTAAGAAAAGGATGGCATATGGAAAAGTCCTGATATAAACTGGAAGGGCCTCAGATGATTCAGCAAAATTCTTACAGAAAGATAGTTCTGATTTGTTTTTCAGAGATGAAAGCTTTCAGCTGATGCTAAGTCACACCCCATTCATGTATTCCTCATGTGTAGAGTGCAGTCATGTTTATTTTATTTTAATCTTGGCCCTGACATCATGTCTCCTTTCTTAAGCAATCACACAGTAGTTTGATGAGAAACTTCAGTTTGAAGAAGAAGTGGAACACACAAGCTCTTGTTAAGTGTACAGCCTCTGCATTATTAGGACACCTGCACAGCCAGTTGTCCCAATCATACTGAGGCCCTATACATCAGCAGGAGCTTGTGTGTTTGGGTTTCCCACTACACATGTGCTGTGCACACAGCATTCATAGCATTCATAGCAATGGGAGAGGTAGGTGGTGTGCGTGTGAGCACACTTATTAAACCCTGTGTGGTCTGTATGGCGGGTGCCTGGGAGATCCCTCTCTGTGATCTGAGGCAGGGTCAGGAGTAGATGCTGCTGTGGATTGTGGAATCGGAGTGCTACCCTCCCACCCTAAAGAGGGGCCCTTCTGAAGGGCCACAGGGGCTCCCACCAGGGTCTGACCTGGCCACCCTCTAGTGCCGGCCCTGACCCTAGTGCATATCTGGTCATCTTCACTGCAAGTCCTGCACCATTTAATCTTTAGCTGTTGTCTGGCTGCTTCATTGTCTGCAGCTATCCAGAATACCAAGGAGCAACATGAGCCCTGCAGCATTGGAGAGGGTACTCAGATGCAATTGTGCCAATGGCTCATCGCATCTTGCCATTCCAGAGTGAGGCTAGGGCTTCAGCAAAATTGCTGGCTTTATCTACTGGAAAATCATTCAGAGCATTCAGGAATCCATCACATTTCATTAAGTCTCCAGGAGCAGATCTTACTGTAATTACTATTTATTTATTTCCCTTATGAATTGTTTACCATGAAGCATCCCAAAGCGATTTGTAATGTAATAACAAATATAAAACAATTTCGTATGTAAAAACAGTTAAAACAATTAGATAGATAGATAGATAGATAGATAGATAGATAGATAGATAGATAGATAGATAGATAGATAGATAGATAGATAGATAGATAGATAGATAGATAGAAGCAGTTTTTAACAGAACAATTATAAATGTAAAAATAGTTCAAAACAACAACATCACATACATCAAATCAATTCAAATCCAAGATACATGCCAACTGAGAGAAAGGTTTTAGAAGGCTTGTTGAAAGAGGACCAACTTTGTCAGGTGTCAAAAAGACAAGTGCCTCTTTGATACGCAATGGGAGGGAGTTCCAAAGAGTAGGTGCTGCCACACTGAAGGCCCAATTCTGCCATTGTGTGGAACAGATCTCCTGAAAGGATGATATCTGCCAGAGGATACTGAGGAACACAGTGATCAGTTGGATATATAGAAGATGAGGTCATAGAATCGTAGAGTTGGAAGAGGCCTATAAGGTCATTGAGTCCAACTGCCTGCTCAATGCAGGAATCCAAATTAAAGCATACCCAACAAGTGGCTGTCCAGCTGCCTCTTGAATGCCTCCAGTGTTGGAGAGCCCACCACCTTCATACATAATTGGTTCCATTGCTGTACCACTCTAACACTTAGGAAGTTTTTTCTGATGTTCAGTCGAAATCTGGTTTCCTCCAACTTGAGCCAATTATTCTGTGTCCTGCACTCTGGGATGATCGAAAAGAAATCCTGGCCCTCCTCTGTGTGGCAACCTTTCAAGTACTTGAACAGTGCTATCATATCTCCCCTCAGTCTTCTCTTCTCAATGCTAAATATGCCCACTTCTTTCAATCTCTCCTCATAGGGCTTTGTTTCTAGTCCCCTGATCATCCTTGTTGCCCTCCTCTGAACCCGTTCTAGTTTGTCTCCAGGTAATCTTTCAAGTGTCCTGGCCCCAAGCTGTATTGGTTTTGTACAATTGTTCTCCCACTGTGGAATGGGAACTTCACTAGGAAACGATACAACCCATGGAATGGGGTTATTTCAACATTTGCCTCCCAAACATCAGGCCATCACTCTCACACTCTGAGCCAAGGTCCAACTTGAGGGTGTAATCTGCCTCATGCAGGTGTACTCATTGGCCTCCATTGCATCTTCAAGTAACCATATAGCAGAGATTTTCTGTGTAGACTAGAAATGGTTAATGTCTCATTCAGCTCTTGGGGTTTTACAACCCTTGGAGGCCTGCTGTGACATACACACAGGACACTTTGAGGACAATATTGTTCATCTTCACAATAACCTGGGTGCCATTGTTGGTAGAGATCCTGAAGAGTTGTCCAAAGATCTGACCATTTGATCAGATCTTGTGGAATCATGTTCAGGTTTTAAGGCCTGAAGATGTGAACAAGGTGCTTGTATCTGTTTGGTTAACTACTTGCTCTCTTGACCCTTGCTCTTCATGGCTGATTCAAACTAGATTGGGGATGGGTCCAGGGTGTGGTTGAACATGTTACTGCATGAACAGGGCAGAGCCAGCCACCTTGAAAGTCTCTTTAAAAAAACCAAACCACCCTGGACTCAAGTTTTTGTTAATTTCTGTGCTCACCAATACCCCTGTCGTGGGCAAGGTGCTCAAGGGTGTGGGGGCAGCCCAGCTCCATGCACACATGGAGGAAACATTATCTATACCCATTTCAATCTGGGTTCAGGCCTGGTTAGGTTTGCTGTAATGCTCTCTATGTAGTAGCCACTATATACCTGCAGGAGACCTCTCTCCATACTGCCCTGCCAGAGCATTATGCTCAGTGGAGGAGGCCCTCTTGGCTGTGCTGCAATCCTGGTTAGTAGCAACCATGGGGAAGGCCTTCTTTGTGGTGGCCCCTTTCCCATGGAATCACCTCCCCTTGGAACTGTGACTAGTGCAAACACTAACATTTTGGTGCTTCTTAACATAATTCCACACTAAAGGCTTTTCTGGGGTTTAATGCTGGGAATTAATTAATCGCAGCCCTGGTCATCAGTATTTTTTTTATATTACTGTGATTTTAATGTTTTCTCAATTTAACTTGTATACCACCTTGAGGTTGATTGTAATGGGCAGTATATACATACTTTATGAACAAATTAACAATAAATAACATGTGAATAGGGTTACACTGAATGTATTTTTGTTTGTTTACATATGGACTCTGTAACATGGGCCTCTTGCTGGAAAAGTGACGATCTACATAAATTTTTACAAATATACAGAGACTTTTTGCTGACAATACAGAAGTCCTATTTGTAACTGTGGGCATGAAGTGTGGGCCCTCTTGGCACAGGGGCAAATGTAACAGCCTTTCCTCCAGCATCCCTGGCTTGTATTCAGCATAGCAGTAAGCAGATTGTTCCATCAGTGCAAGAATTTCTCCTTGCACAATTGAACAATCTCCCCCTCTCCCCCCCCCGGGTGCCCTATAAACCTGTTCTGGGGGTTCCTCAATCCTCCAGAGCAGATTTGGGGTAGTGAAGGACATGCATGGGGAAATGAGAGGAGGAAATCCCCTTGTGTTAGTACTAATCCTTGCACTAACACAAAAGTGTAGTTGCATACTGCCCCATTTCACCTGCTAACTCTCCATTTTGTGTGGGAAGATCTGAAGGGGGATTTTTCATACCTTCAGGAGGAATACATGTTGCATCCTCCCTGTTAGAAGGAACTCAGCATTATCAGAGTTTTCAATCACCCAGGGGTGGCGGGAGATGAGATTCTAAGTATGTTCCGCTGAACACCGAATTCCCCTTCAGACCAAAGTAGGGCTGCTGGGTCGAGTAGATGCAGACAGGGACACTGGAAGTGGGACTGACATTCATGGCCCCATGCCTTGTCCCAGTGCTGCTTTTTTTTTTTTTTGGTAAAAAATGAAGTACTCATATCTTGATAAAGGTGCTGTGGGTTCCAGCACAAAATAGTTGCCATGGGCAGCAAAAAAAAGAGGTGATGGTAGTCTGTACCAGTGAGTACCATCAGAAAAAAAAAACATTGTCCCCTCCACACTTTATGCCCATGCACATTCTTTGAATGCATGGATAGGACTAGAATTCAAAGAAATCAAAGCCTACTATCAGAGTATAAAACGTGATCAATCTGGAGTTGCATTTTACATTCCTAATTAGTCCTCTTCAGGCATTTAAAAATTCTATGTATGTAGGAGACACGGGCCTGTTTGCCCTGCCCCTTCCACTCCCAGCCTTGTTACATTAACCGACAAGAAGGCAGCTTGCAAGCATGTTTTGACTTAAACATGTCTCTTGGTGTTTGGGAAGCCCATGTGTTTGGTGTTCTGATTACGAGGCTTTTTAGCATGTTCCTGCTAACAAGACCTTTCAGACCTTGGGGACAAGATGTTACCAACACCTTTCCCACTTCCCACTTGAAGTTAAGGAAAAGGGAAGAGTGGGGAGGATATGGGGGAGCTGGTGTACAGAGGGGGGGAGCTAGGTCTACATTATGGCTTGCATTTACCTGGAACAGATGTTTCACAACAATTATTGCAGTATCAGTTACTATGATGACTACCTTTCTCCTAGATATCCTAGATCACACTACAGGCTGCCAATGTGAACCTTGCGTACAAAGTCATGTAGGGCACGCATTAGTGTACTCGTATCCAGCATTTTTTTTTCATTGTAACCATTTGAAGAAAATAGAGCACCATGCAGAAAGAGACTAGATAGGACTTTTTAATGAGATCATTGTGATTACATTGAAAAGGTTGGGAAGTTAATTAATCAGAACAAGCATAACAATGCAAGCATTCAGGAAAATCAATTAGAGATTAAAAGAACACTAAAGTTGACCCGTAAACTGCTTAAAAGCCTGGATGTGAGCTGAATCCATGAAAGATGGAACTGTTCTCTGCCTTCATATACTAACCATTCTCAAGGAAATCTACACAATTCCAAAAAAATAAAATATTTGAATGTAACTGCCATTCTACGTACACTTGCTATGGGGATATCAGCATCATATGAACCCAGTAAAAAGTTGCCTTATACTTTATGTAGTCTTCTATCTACTCTATGGTTTCTACTCTCAAGATTGCAACCAGTACAATTTCTAATGAATGTTATTTCTTATTTTATCAATACAAAATGATATTAACCATTCAAAATAGTACAAAGATTAATAGTACTAGAATATTTCTAGTAAAATTGTATATTGTATTACAATTATACAATTGTATATTGTTTAGAGATGTATTGTTTAGTTATGCCTACTTAAAGCTTGAACTATCTTTTTTATTATATAGAATTTATATTGATTTTTTATGTTGTAAACCACCCAGAGAGCTTCGGCTATGGGGCTGTATACAAATGTAATAAATAAATAAATATAATAAAGTTATAATTTGAATTACAAATATATTATAAATAGAGCTACATTTTCTGCCATTAAAGCTGCTGTTTCTAAGTCCATGCCTGTTTCTAAGTCCATGCCTCATCTTGTCTACGAGTCTGTTTCACCTATATTTAATACTTCAATTAGCTGTATTCCTTAACTGTGGATTGCACTGTAAATTTGAAATGTCATCCATAATCAATTTTGTTGCTATGAACAGATTTACTATGAAGGTAGAACATTTCATTCTAATGTTAGTCCTCAAAATGTTAGAGACACCTGTTAAAACCTGTTGAGTTTGGACAAAAGTACAAAAGTTGGGTGGGTAGGCATGATCCACTAAACATTTCTAGCTTTTAAATGTCAGTACTGAATATTCTGTTTAACCTAGCTGGAGTTAAGTACACCATCTTATATTGGGTTTCCCATTTACCATAACAAATAGATGTTTTAATTGATCTATAAACTTTGGACTAAAGGTGATGTGAAATGGTAGTTATATATAAGAAGTCTGTCTTCCATCATATCTTATATGAAACAACTTTTCTTTTTCACATCAGAATTCAGTATTACCACTGTGGTCTCCTTTTGGGAGGAAAAGTGGGATATAAATTTAAACAACAACAACAATAATAATAATCAGTTTTTTTGTGATGGTACTTACTGGTACTGTGTACCGTTACCTCTTTTTTGCTGTCATCTATCTCGACTGCCAAACCCATAGCAATGCATAAAGGACTTTCCTAATATCTTTGAAGGCAAACTGAATTTTTCAGGAATGTTAACAGAAGAACAGAAATGTGTACAATAAGTGCCTGAAGAATCAAATTAAAGGGCCCTCCATTCTGCAACTCTGCCCATGCTTGTTCCATGGGTCATCATTTTATTATTAAGAGACACTTCTGAAGAAGTTGATCTTTGTTTTATTTGTTTGTTGTACAGGCAATCCTTTACTAAGTGTTTCTTCACAATTCAAGCAACTCTTCAACCCACATCTCATCTTTAGAAATTGTCTAGTGCCCAAATGGCAGCAGTACTTCAAGCATTTAGAAAGCAAGTGTGCCTACTTAAATTGTATCATGACATGTGACATCTTATTCTTAATTTCATTCTAAATATTGTAAAATTTCAAGCACTGCCTGTAGAACACTCACTGTTTTGTTGTCAATTGACTAACTGATGTGAGGAGTTTGTTTTTTGCACCCAACCAAAGATAACACGGCTGCCTCTGTCAATTCCTCTGTGTGTACAGAACTATAGGGAAAGCCACCTCAGTCTAGCTTCATTCACTGGCTAGTGGACCAAAGGCTGCTGGGAGGCTGCACCCTCTCTTTGCCAGTGAGAATACTTGCAAAGGGACCTCAGTTCCCAGTCACAACTCAGAGGACCAATAAAGGCCATATCCAGAGCTTGGAAAAGTTACTTTTTAAAACTACAACTCCCATCAGCCCCAGCCAGCATGGTCACTGGATTGGGCTGATGGTAGTTCAGAAAAGTAACTTTTCCAAGCTCTGGCCATATCACAGAGCAGTGATACCTTCAGAACATGCTGATACCTTCCAGATGAAAATCATGTGGTCCCCACTACCCACTTTATTGTGAAGGCCTCAGACTTTATGGGGAACTTTGCCATTTCTATCATGCTCTTGGAAGCGAAATATGATGGAAATATAATATTCTTCTCATGCTCTAAGCACATAGGATGAGTATACATGGGGGAAGTGGGAGCATCCTGTCAGGCCCCATTCCTCCTGATCTACATGTGTTATTTCTAAGGACAGAATGGAGGCAACACATACAACTGTATGTGTATAGTGCTCTCTCTACACATTTGGGAGCCATTCTTTTTCAAGAGGTCAGGAGAAGGGACAGTACACACTATCCTACTCACCTTTCCATGTATTCCTAGAATGTGTGAAAGGGGCTATATTCATGTTATTTTTTTACATGTATTTATCTATTTATTTATTAAATTTACATCCTGCCCTGACATCATCAGGAAATCTGACTTCTCCTACAAGTAGTCCAAAATGGGATTCATTTTCGACTACCCAAAGCATCCAAGAGATGATCTGTGTTTTCTAGACTTTGGCAGCATCTCTAACAGCTAGATCACTGGCATTTATACATATTCTCCCTTCAATTCCCATTAATCCCAACATAAAGCCATATACAGTGAAAAATTGGTAGAAAATGATCAGCCAATTTAGATAGGATAAGAAAAGTCAGAGGATTATTTATTCTCCAGTAGAAGTGGTATTTTTAAACATTTCTGTTAACTTACTGTAAACGTTTTGAACCAATAGACATTATGTTTTGTTGTTCAAAGTATGGGAAGTGTTAAAAGAGTGAAACAAATCTATTATCTCATTTGAAGCATGGTTGACTAAATGTGGATTAGTGGACTGAATGAAAAGAGTCAGTGTCTATCAATCAGGAAGAAGGAGAACATTGCCACCCAGGGAAGGAGAGCCTGCTGTTGCTGCTGCTGTTGGAACACCACCTCCACCACCCTTCCCAGTGGAACTGCTGCCTGGCAGATGTGCCTCCTGCAGGACCAGGCCCCAGGTACCCAGCCAGCTGTGACTAATTTCCATCACCTGTCCCTCTTTGGAGGGATACATAAGCCGGCTGGCTGAGGTGGCCTGGGAGACCCAGTGCCTGCAGGAAGAAGGAGAACATCGCCACCCAGGGAAGGAGTGGCTGCTGCTGCTGCTGCTGCTGCTGCTGCTGCTGCTGCTGCTGCTGCTGCTGCTGCTGCTGCTGCTGCTGCTGCTGCTGCTGCTGCTGCTGCTGCTGCTGCTGCTGCTGCTGCTGCTGCTGCTGCTGCTGCTGCTGCTGCTGCTGCTGCTGCTGCTGCTGCTGCTGCTGGAACACCACCTCCACCACCCTTCCCAGTGGGACTGCTGCCTGGCAGATGTGCCTCCTGCAGGACCAGGCCCCAGGTACCCAGCCAGCTGTGACTAATTTCCATCACCTGTCCCTCTTTGGAGGGATACATAAGCCGGCTGGCTGAGGTGGCCTGGGAGACCCAGTGCCTGCAGGAAGAAGGAGAACATCGCCACCCAGGGAAGGAGAGGCTGCTGTTGCTGCTGTTGCTGCTGTTGGAACACCACCTCCACCACCCTTCCCAGTGGAACTGTTGCCTGGCAGACGTGCCTCCTGCAGGACCAGGCCCCAGGTACCCAGCCAGCTGTGACTAATTTCCATCACCTGTCCCTCTTTGGAGGGATACATAAGCCGGCTGGCTGAGGTGGCCTGGGAGACCCAGTGCCTGCAGGAAGAAGGAGAACATCGCCACCCAGGGAAGGAGACGCTGCTGTTGCTGCTGCTGCTGCTGGAACACCACCTCCACCACCCTTCCCAGTGGGACTGCTGCCTGGCAGACGTGCCTCCTGCAGGACCAGGCCCCAGGTACCCAGCCAGCTGTGACTAATTTCCATCACCTGTCCCTCTTTGGAGGGATACATAAGCCGGCTGGCTGAGGTGGCCTGGGAGACCCAGTGCCTGCAGGAAGAAGGAGAACATCGCCACCCAGGGAAGGAGAGGCTGCTGTTGCTGCTGCTGCTGCTGGAACAACACCTCCACCACCCTTCCCAGTGGGACTGCTGCCTGGCAGATGTGCCTCCTGCAGGACCAGGCCCCAGGTACCCAGCCAGCTGTGACTAATTTCCATCACCTGTCCCTCTTTGGAGGGATACATAAGCCGGCTGGCTGAGGTGGCCTGGGAGACCCAGTGCCTGCAGGAAGAAGGAGAACATCGCCACCCAGGGAAGGAGAGCCTGCTGTTGCTGCTGCTGCTGCTGGAACACCACCTCCACCACCCTTCCCAGTGGGACTGCTGCCTGGCAGACGTGCCTCCTGCAGGACCAGGCCCCAGGTACCCAGCCAGCTGTGACTAATTTCCATCACCTGTCCCTCTTTGGAGGGATACATAAGCCGGCTGGCTGAGGTGGCCTGGGAGACCCAGTGCCTGCAGGAAGAAGGAGAACATCGCCACCCAGGGAAGGAGAGCCTGCTGTTGCTGCTGCTGCTGTTGGAACACCACCTCCACCACCCTTCCCAGTGGAACTGCTGCCTGGCAGACGTGCCTCCTGCAGGACCAGGCCTCAGGTACCCAGCCAGCTGTGACTAATTTCCATCACCTGTCCCTCTTTGGAGGGATACATAAGCCGGCTGGCTGAGGTGGCCTGGGAGACCCAGTGCCTGCAGGAAGAAGGAGAACATCGCCACCCAGGGAAGGAGAGGCTGCTGTTGCTGCTGCTGCTGCTGGAACACCACCTCCACCACCCTTCCCAGTGGGACTGCTGCCTGGCAGATGTGCCTCCTGCAGGACCAGGCCCCAGGTACCCAGCCAGCTGTGACTAATTTCCATCACCTGTCCCTCTTTGGAGGGATACATAAGCCGGCTGGCTGAGGTGGCCTGGGAGACCCAGTGCCTGCAGGAAGAAGGAGAACATCGCCACCCAGGGAAGGAGAGCCTGCTGTTGCTGCTGCTGTTGGAACACCACCTCCACCACCCTTCCCAGTGGGACTGCTGCCTGGCAGACGTGCCTCCTGCAGGACCAGGCCCCAGGTACCCAGCCAGCTGTGACTAATTTCCATCACCTGTCCCTCTTTGGAGGGATACATAAGCCGGCTGGCTGAGGTGGCCTGGGAGACCCAGTGCCTGCAGGAAGAAGGAGAACATCGCCACCCAGGGAAGGAGAGCCTGCTGTTGCTGCTGCTGTTGGAACACCACCTCCACCACCCTTCCCAGTGGGACTGCTGCCTGGCAGACGTGCCTCCTGCAGGACCAGGCCCCAGGTACCCAGCCAGCTGTGACTAATTTCCATCACCTGTCCCTCTTTGGAGGGATACATAAGCCGGCTGGCTGAGGTGGCCTGGGAGACCCAGTGCCTGCAGGAAGAAGGAGAACATCGCCACCCAGGGAAGGAGAGCCTGCTGTTGCTGCTGCTGTTGGAACACCACCTCCACCACCCTTCCCAGTGGGACTGCTGCCTGGCAGACGTGCCTCCTGCAGGACCAGGCCCCAGGTACCCAGCCAGCTGTGACTAATTTCCATCACCTGTCCCTCTTTGGAGGGATACATAAGCCGGCTGGCTGAGGTGGCCTGGGAGACCCAGTGCCTGCAGGAAGAAGGAGAACATCGCCACCCAGGGAAGGAGAGCCTGCTGTTGCTGCTGCTGTTGGAACACCACCTCCACCACCCTTCCCAGTGGGACTGCTGCCTGGCAGACGTGCCTCCTGCAGGACCAGGCCCCAGGTACCCAGCCAGCTGTGACTAATTTCCATCACCTGTCCCTCTTTGGAGGGATACATAAGCCGGCTGGCTGAGGTGGCCTGGGAGACCCAGTGCCTGCAGGAAGAAGGAGAACATCGCCACCCAGGGAAGGAGAGCCTGCTGTTGCTGCTGCTGTTGGAACACCACCTCCACCACCCTTCCCAGTGGGACTGCTGCCTGGCAGACGTGCCTCCTGCAGGACCAGGCCCCAGGTACCCAGCCAGCTGTGACTAATTTCCATCACCTGTCCCTCTTTGGAGGGATACATAAGCCGGCTGGCTGAGGTGGCCTGGGAGACCCAGTGCCTGCAGGAAGAAGGAGAACATCGCCACCCAGGGAAGGAGAGCCTGCTGTTGCTGCTGCTGTTGGAACACCACCTCCACCACCCTTCCCAGTGGGACTGCTGCCTGGCAGACGTGCCTCCTGCAGGACCAGGCCCCAGGTACCCAGCCAGCTGTGACTAATTTCCATCACCTGTCCCTCTTTGGAGGGATACATAAGCCGGCTGGCTGAGGTGGCCTGGGTTTTTGTCTTTTGTTTTGTTTTCTTTTGGGTGCCATTGGTTTTAGCTATGGGTGGGTTCGGTTTCGTTTTATATTGTAGTTCTTGGGTTTTTATGTAGTTTGTATGTTGTATTTTACTTTATCTTGTACGCCGCCTAGAGTGGCCGCTTGTGCGGCCAGATAGGCGGCCTAGAAATAAAATTTATTATTATTATTATTATTATTTAATGAACCAGACAGTGTGGAAATAATAAAATGTGTGAATTACATTTTGGGGATACTGACATCATAAGGGTTTATATTTTACTATAAACTTGTTCTTAGAATGCAAGAATGCCAAATTTTGTTGTTTTTTTTCTTAAAAAACAAAGAATTGCATAAAACTGTAAATACCTAAGGAGGAGCTAGCGGTCCTGTTCTTAATCCTTCTGCTTACTTTACCAACTGTTCAACCACTTGACAATAATACTTAGGGAGCAAGTGAAATCTCAGATCTGCTGGGATGAGCTGAGTTTGGAATATGCAGAACTCTGGCTGTGCTAGCTGACCCTGGGCTTAGACAGGACTCTACCAGATGAAGTTCTTTATCCTGGTTTAGCTGGAGATACACTCGTGTCAGTCCTCTATCCTGGCTCAGCTAGCTCAGGCAAAGCTGGCTGAGCTGAGGCCAGGGTAACTCCTGAAAAGGGGGCATAGCAGAGGTGAGACAGGAAAGAGGGAGACTTACCCCTGTTCCAAATTCCGTTCAGCTCATTCACATGACCTAGCACCCCAGAGGAAGTTGCATTGGCACAGTCAAACTCTATTTTAAAGGCTTGTTTTCCCTCTACCAGGCTCAGGCCAGTTCAGCCAGCAGTAGCCTTGCTCCTGAACAGAGTTTGGGATAGGTGAAAGTAACACTGGCTTTACAAGTAGGATCTCTTGGCCAATTCGAAAGCATTCTGTCGACCTAACAGGTTGGCATCAATTTGAGTTAGTTCTGTATCTGCTAGCCACTGCTTTTACCGATCCTTGGTTTTTTTCACTTGGAAAAAATATCTATATTAATATCAATATTTTAAAGGAATTTTGAATTGATATTTTGAAGGAAATATTGATATTTTAAAAGGAAATATCAATAAATTATCATTCTTACAATCAATGTTTTAGAGGCAGATTTTTTTTAAAAAAAAGTTCATTTTCAAAAATAGCCGTGGAAATTCTCTACATTAAGATCCAATCCTCAGCAACTCAGAATAAATGAATTAATGGAAAGTTCGGTACCAAATCTGAATTAGGCGGAATTGTCCCTAACTAGCATAATTTACCCTGGGATAAGTTACACTGGCTTCCTATAGTTCTGATGGCTCTGTAAGTTTTACAGGATACAAAACTAAGGCCAGGCCCATTATAGAGACGGCATTTCCTCCCTCTGGTTTATTAGAGAATAGGATTCTGCACTAGCTCTTGTCATGTGGTATATGGTAACAGAAAGCGGGGGATCCACCCACACTAAAGACTGGAGAAAGGGTTTTTTTTGGGGGGGGAGATATTCTGCATTATTATCTTCATCAACTGGAAGCTTTGATGCAAGAGTATATGTTTGACTGAAGTCATTGGATCAGGCAATGGCCTTATCCTTCCACATTTTCAATCTGGACATTGGAAGACTCAGTGACTGTCCCCACATCTAAAATTCTTCTGTACTCTGTAGCCACAATGCCCTAGACCAGTGGTTCCCAACCTAGGGGCCATGATCCTCATAGGGGTCATGAAGTAATCAGAGGGGGCATGAACAGTAAAGAAATGAATTATTTATAAAAAAAATTTAAAAGTCTTCACTGCCTGGATACTGTCTGCTCCCCACTGCTGCTGCAGACAATACCTCCCGCTTGCTTCAAACACGAGGGGAGAACTTTTGCTGAAGCACCAGAGCATATTTTAGGCATGCTGAGGGCAGGCATCTGCCTTTAAAACATGTGGCAGATGCCAAAGGAGGCTGAGGGTGGAGCTTCCAGGAAGAAGAGGGGATTACTATCGCTGACTCCTGTCTCCTTGCACTGCTGCCGCCGCTGCTGTCCTTACTCAGAATGAGAGGAGAGGGCTTTTCATGAAGCAAAAAGAAGCAAGGCTGCAAGGAAAGGCTGCTTTCCCCTTCCTTCCTGGCAGCCAGGTGTGTTTGTGTGTGCGCGTGGACTGATCTGTATTCTGCTCCATTCTCATTCACTAATGAGTGCACACCAACCAAGTCATCAGTTCTGATTATCATCCCAAGGCCTAAAACCACTAACCCCCCTCCTCAATCTATCTACCTTTTTGCCATCACAATCTAGCATCCCCACCACTACTACATTGCTGTTTCGTGATTATTTTTTTTTAAAGTTCAGCAGGTTGGCTGAGGCTGGGGTCCACATAGTTCAGCTGAAATATATTTACTTAATCATTATTGCATTTATATCCCACCTTTCCTCCATGTTGCTCAAGGTGGTGCACATGGCTCCTCCCCTTCCCATTTTATCCTTACACCACCCCTGTGAGATAGGTCAGGCTGGGAGACTGTGTCTGGTCCAAGGTCACCCAGTGGGCTTCCTGACTGGGTGGGGATTTGAACTTGGATCTTAGTCCAAAACTGTAACCCCCTGGTGTTGGGAGATAGGAATGCACAGACTGTGGGGGGGGGATACCAATTTGACTGGACCTTTGCATTAAGAAAAGAAAGCAACACTTCCCTTTCTGCAGGGAGCTTTTTATGGAAAGGGAAATTTGGAGATGTGATTTTGCCATGCACCATTTTTTTCAATTAACAGAGTCTAAAATTACAATTAGCGGGGGGGGATCACAAATTTTTTGAGCTTACAAAGGGGTTCCCATATTCATAAAGGTTGGAAACCACTGCCCTAGACTAGTGACTTACATTAGCTCAGTGTTTTAATACCTTGAGTGATGACTGATTGCTGGCTGCTGCACACAATTAAATGGGTCTATATACTCAGTATGCACGTCAATGCTCAGTTCCTTTGCTTGCCTGTTTTCAGTGGAAGCACCAGAAAATTATACAGAGGATCACAGAAGATGGGGTGTGGGTGTGAGCATTTTTTAATTTTCTAAAAGAGAGAACAGTATATTTCACATTAACACTCCTATCTTCAGGTGGGGACCCTGAATTATTTGTATGGTTGGACACTTGCCCTCCTGTGCCACTCCTACCCCCAGTGTGGCCTAAACTAGTTTTAAAGTAAATGCAACTGTTGACCTGTGTTGATACTATTGTTGTAGTTCTTATAAATAACTGTAGTAAATGCTTTTAAAACAGGTACAATCTCATTTTTAATATATGTAAGAATTGGTTTTGAAACTTTGCTTGAGAGTCTTACTTCCTGCCCACCCTTACAGAAAACACTTTGCTTTCTTCCACTGTTGAGATCTGAAATGGCACCCTTAGTGGGATATTTGCTTGGTTATTCTATCTCTTTACTAACATCATTTCTGTTCTGGTGGCTTTGCTTTTGCCTCTCTCCCACCCCTACAACAGATGCCCAAGGTATTAAATGAATTTTAATAACCAAGCGCTCGTCCAGGTATATTAAAAATGCATGATCAAGTATGTAAAGATAATGCTAATCTGTGTATGGTTCTGAGAAAATTCTCTTGACTTACCAAAGAGGAACAAAATGAATATAATAAAAATAGGCACGCACATCCATAACTTACAATAGCAACATCAGCACCAAACATCCTTTCATGGTGGACAGCCCTGATAAAATATCTGTGACTAATTCAACAATTAATACACTAATAAATCTTATTAATGTTTTCTGTCCCAGTTAAGATGATATACTTCATGGCAAAACAGGTTTTGGAAGAACCAAAATGTAATAATGGAGTAAGATAAATTCCTTCCTTGTTTTCAGATGATGAATGAAAGAATCATCTGAAATCTTCAAAATGATTTGAAGTCCTTCACATCTGATGAGGGAGAGCAGCGACATTCACATTAAATCTCTGTGCCCCCTCATCTGCTCCATAACCTCTGTGATGTGGAGTTATTTCTACTTGTGTAGGCTCCTCAGGTGATTTAAAACCCTTATGATATGTAGTTCTAAATCACACAGGGAGCATCCATAAGTAAAGCAAGCTCCGCACCAGAGATGTCTGCCTCCAGCTTGTGAAAGGTGATGAAGACAGTGACAGAGGGGGCAACTAGCATGCTCGTCTCCAGTCTCCCTCACATGATTCATCATTAGAAACCCCAAATAGGGTTACTATTTAAATGGCTACCAATGCAATTGAGTGCAAGTGAGGTTCAAAAGAAAATTCATAGCATATGTCAGAATCTCTGACCTCGTCTAAAAGTGTTGTCAATATATTCCTTAATGCTAAATCAAACAAAGAATTCCAGCTATAACATACTAGTGCCTCTAGGGACATAAGTGTAATTAATTTTGTCTGAGACACTGGAATTCAATTCAGATGTAACAGGAAATCCAGCTTTCTTACTACATGAACATGCCATGGTAAGTCTTGTGTTCATGAGCTGACCCTCATTTCTTGCACCCACAAGGAGAGAACTGAAATCTTTCCTCCAATCTTAAGCAAACCACAGTTCTCCATTACTCTCAAACTCAGGAAGCTGTGGTTTGTATAAAACCATGTTTAGCAATAACAAGCCAGTATCAGATTCTGGTTGTTCATTGTAAACAATTATCTGAGTTCAGATGTCAGGATAACTGGGGTTAGTTGAAAGCTTCTGATCTCTTCCTTTGCCATGTGAAAGAGGAAGAGAAGGGAGTCTTGCTCAGACGCATTACACTTTGTTTATATTCCAGGAATCAATGGTTTCCTATTACATCTGAATCACAAGTCAGGAATCTCTTGGTCTGAAGTGTGAATATAACCTAGTAAACTACTTGAGACTTACGTCAGACACAGAAGAAAAAAAGAGGTGTGCAACATCTATCTCTGCAATTAGCAGGTATCATGAAGCCCCTGGTTTGGCCAGGCCTGATATAAATTCTACATCAAGACTGCCCTATCTAAGGTCCCATGGGTCCTTAGAACCCCAGTTGGTGTCTTATCATCAAACACCCCCTAGTGGGGCCTTACACAAAGAGTTTGGGTACTACATTTCATCACTCTGTCTTAATATACAGTCTCCCTTTCAAGGCCAGTGCCGGGGGCAGCCAGGTCAGGACGTGGCTGAAGGGCCCCTCCTTAGGGTGGGAGGGTAGCACTCCCGTTCTGTGATCTGTGGCAGGGTCAGCCCCTGACCCTGCTGTGGATTGCAGAGAGGGAACTCACAGGCACCTTCCCCCACTGCAGTCAGTGCAGGCTTCAATAAGCCCACATGCACACCCCACCTACCTTTCCCATACCTGTGAAAGGTGTGCACTGCATGTGCATGCCTGCCATAAACAAGATAGCAGTGGAGGGTTCCCTAAGGGGCTCATGCCCCTGCTGCCATCTTAGTTGATGGCAGGCATGTGTGCACAGCTCACACATCATTTACATGGATAATAGAGGTAGGCAGGATGCATGGGATTTTTTTAGCCTTCTGCCGCCTGTATGGAGGGGTTGGGCTATGGTGCTGCAGGCCTGGGGCAGGCTGGTGCCCATGGGCCCAGGCATGCCTGGCACCGACCCTACTCTCTTTGCTCTAATAGTCTTCCCCTTTCACTGTTCCTGGCTTGCTATTGGGATTAATAGCCCCAGACCCTTCCTTCTTCCTTCTCTTACTCCGTTCCCATTGAGGCAAGGCAGCATCCTTCCTTAGTTCTCTTTCTCCCCTGACTATCTCTCTTTCATCTTCCTTCTCCTTGTCTGTCCTTTCACTTTCCCTGCTCTCCTGGATTCATTGTCTGCTTTGTATTATTCTATCTCTGCCATTTCTCTCCTCTGTATCCTCTCCAATGGGACCCATCTGCAAAGCCCCTAGATTTCATGTTTCATCCATTGTGGAGTCCTTGAGGGTATCACCCTCATGCAACACCACTTCTACTCTGGATGCCTCTGCATCCCATTGGATCAGCCAGGGAGGAGAATGGAGACAGCCTGCACTAGCCAGGCTCCTCTCCCATTGTAGGGATCTAGCCTATGCCCTAGTCAACAGGGTAGTATCTTCTACTCCACTCATTGACCTCGGGAACTCTTGAGTTTGAAAATGTGCATTCCAGGTCTGAATTCCAGTACAGACACCCACAGTCTTTCCATCCCTGATTTACTCAAACAAGCTCTGAACGTTTGCTTGTGAGTTAACATAATTTACTAAAAAAACAAGCGCTTTAAAATGATAAAACACTTATTGTATAGCATTCCTCTTTAAATGAATTTCTGATCATCCCAGAGTACTGATTATCTAGCCAACTAGTTTAATGCACACTTATTCATTTTTCAGCTGTTTCTTTTTTGGATTCTTCTAACAGAAACATTATAACGTCTTCTGGTTGAAAAACTAACTGGGTTAGTTTGTTTCCAATATAATGCAATTAGCTAGTGATAAAATGAATCTGACATTTTTATGTTCTTTGTCTTTCTGATTGGTTCTTACACTGCGAACATAAAAAAAAAAATCTTGTAGTGGTTTTGGGTTACTGAAACCATTTGGCCATCCTTTTAATTTGTATTATTTGGCATGAAAGTAGGAAAATATCACAGTATGGAAATAGTTACTTATTAATTGCTACCACAAAATTACTACTATAACTCAATTATCAAATTACAGGATAAGGGACAAACGTTTCTCCCAATAGTAAGCATGGAAACTGTTTGAAAGAGCAAGAATACTTTGCTGTTGCTGTTGTTGGTGTCTAGTAATTAATAACAAAATAGAATGAATCTTCATGCTGAAATGTCACAGAACTGATAAAAACCAACTTATTATTTTAAACAGATTTCTGTTACATTCCACTGTATTACCTATGGACGAAACTAGATAGGATGTTAATATGTGAATGCTGATTAATGTGCTTGTTTGTTATGTAAATAGCAGCCATAGGAAAGCATGAGCAGCCATGGGACCGTGGAAAGTGAGGAGGGGATGTTTAATTGCTTTCTCTTCCTACCACAACCCCAATAAAAAATATTCTCTCTCTCTCTGAAGTTCCTATTGGTACCAATGGAGGCTTACCTTGAAATCCAAAAAGCAGTTTGTTTGGGGGTGTGGGTTGTCAGGACTGTCGTAGAAGAGAAATAAACTTCCTCTCCCCACTGGCACATTACAGAAGTGATTCAGTCTCCCATGTGCCTGCTGTTTACATAACAAAAACATGCATGCTAACTAGGGATGGAAAGATCTGTCAGTTTCAGTTCTCTCAGTGTCTTATTTTTCCAATCTTAAATTCAGTTCTCCACATTTCTGCAGCAATCTGCAATATTTTTTTAAAAAAATCCTTTTGAAAATTATCCAGCATTTTAGTGCAAATTTCTCCTAATAAGCACATTTTTGTAGACAGTTTTGACTAATGTACACATTTTTGCAAGCCATTTCTTGTCATATAATGAATTTTTGTATGTTATTTTCACTCATATATATTCATTTTATGCATTTTTTTTCTAAACATTGTTATGTAAATAGCAGCCATAGCCGTAAATAGCAGTCAGCCATTGGCAAACTGCTTTGCAAATTTCGAGTAAATGTGCATTTCAAAGGATAGCTGTATTTCGGTTCTCATGTTGTTTTAGAAAGGCGAATTTGATAGATTCAGCTTGAAATGTGAACTGAATTGAAAATCTCACCCATTCCTAATGCTAATTACATTCACTCACTTCATATCTAATTTGACTCTGTATTTTATGTTCAGTCCTTCCTTACTTCCAGCTTTGGCCTGCTGCACATTAACAGAGGAATCCAAACTATAGAAACCCAGTTAATGTATGTTGGGGTGAATTATGTCGATGTGACCCTATTCCAAACTCAGCTACTGCTGTCTGAGATGGCCCAGGCCTGTCAGAGGGGAAACAAGCATGTACCACCCTTTTTGCCAATATAAATTTCACTTGGTTACTAGGTCATATGACTGAGCTGCATGCCCATCATACCACACCCCCAGAATGCCCCCTTTTCAGTACTTATCCCAGCCTCAGCTGAGCCCCAATTGTGCTAGGCTGGTGGCTTACGCTGGTATATCTCCAGCTGAACTGGGATGAGGAACTTCCACATATATCAAAACCCACTTATCCTGGTGGATCTTGGGGATTGCTGCCTAAATCATCACCATCATTATGACAACTATTGCTTTTTCATTGATACAGTGCCATTAACAGACAAGTTTTATTTTGTTTGTTTATTTTTTAAATTTATATCCCACCCTTCCTTCCAGAAGCGTTACACCAACAAAAATAAAGGCACCTGAGCCATAGAGAAGGGCTTCCAAAACTGTGGCTCATGAGCTTTATTCATGTGGTCCACGACGTGTCTGTGGCTTTGTGGTTGAAGATGGGAGATGGCATATTCATTGCATTAAATATTCATATTGATTTTAATTGTAATTATATCACTTCTTTCATTTCATATGTTGTATTATTGTATTACACTTTGAATTCTATGGAATTCAAATTGTAATACAATAAAATAGAATATATTCACTAATAGGCAAAAACCCTTGTGGTTTAAGAACGTACCTATAGCCCACAGATATTTCTATCAAACTTTTAAAAGCAGGGAAATTGGACAGCTATAGTGAATGCAGCAGGGGAGCAGGAGACCTGACCTCCTCTCTGAGATATTGGACTGCCCTACAAATTGGTCAAAATCTTTCACAGTCCCATCCACTTGCTGTGTAGCTTGGAAGAATTTGGAAACATGTGCCTCTGAGCATATGGTGAGTGGTGGTAACACTTGCAATCAGCCCAAATAATAGAAAGAAGACATGTACTGTGCTGATCTTGTTTATCAGGGAGGAAGCAACATTATTAAGACAGTTGATATAGTTCAGATGGTCACTTTAAATATGTCTGATTTACTTTGCAGTTTTAGTGAAGTTTCCTATAGTAAATCATTCTCTTTTGCTTCTGTTTCTGTGAATATGTGAAGTACAGCAACACTTTGCAACACTCAAAAAAGCTCCAAAAACAATTGTGGAATAATGGCACTGACTGTTCTCCAGAATAGTTTCCAATGGACATGAGGAGTGTCTCAGTTTGCACAAGATAAAACAGTGGGAGGTGAAATATATTCTAGCAAAATTCTAGGTGTGCTCTATGTTTTTAATTGACCGTGCCCACCTTGCCCTAAATGAAGTGGTTGAAGCATAGCAGGCTGAAAACATGCATCCTCTTTTTTCCAACAGCTAGAGTCATTGCTGAAGTAGCAACATATTGTAATCAGTCTGATTTTACATTAAACTGCAGTTTTAGATTCAACTGTTAATGCACCCAAAAATAAAAAAAAAATATTTATAATATTTATTTATTTCAGGCATGCACGCTGTGGAGAAATCCAATGAATATGGCTGTATTTATGTTATGTGCTTTGGAAAAGATTCTGAGATCTCTGCTGATGTCAGAATGTAACTGTTGAAGTTCAAGGCCTTGTGCTGTTATTCTGTTACAGTAGCTGCTTGGTGACAGGTTCTGAAAGAAAGATAGACATGATTATTTTTAGTATTTATAGATGAGGCCTGGATCAGGTCAATTCACTTTGATTGGTCTGGGAAACAATAAACTCTGAAGTTTGTTGTCACTGAAGAAAAGGCAGATAACTGTCAGTGGGAGAAAGACAGTTGATGAGGGAGGTGTGAGGCAAAGATCAGAGAAAGCTGAGGTGAAGATGGACAGCTGAGGCCTGAATATTAGCTATTCATCCCCAGTGTGTTGACAACACTTTGCTGATGGAGATCAGCCGGTGGCTGTGTTGAGCTAAGAGGCTACTCAGTGTAAAGTTCTGACCAGAAGGAAGTCACACAAGTGGGTTTTTACAATCAGCTAAACTATCCAAACAGCCAGAAATATAACCAGAGGATTTTTGGAGTTCAGAGGCAGATATTTCCTGGTAGCTGAACTGGGTTATCAGTGAATTTGGCTTCGGTGGAGGTCTGAGGAATTTGGCTTTGAGAGGCTGGTGACAGTAACAATGGCTCTTGAGTCTTTGGAAACTGTCATCAAGCACATTAAGACACACACACACCCCATATCAGTATTCCTTTATATACAAAATGTCTATAAGGGAATGGGTGGCAGTGGAAAAGTGTCACATAGAGGACACATAGAGGACATTGTGGCAAAATGTCCCATAGACCCTGACTTATGACAATTAAAGCACTGATATCTAAACTTGTATAATGGGACTGAGGGAACTGTTTGCCTATATCTGCTTACACAGAAAGAGAGAGTATATTTTTATATGGTGTTCAATTCTACCTGCACCGTTGTTACCATGTGTTTTTGTATACACATGTACACAGAATCCCATGCACATGGATACCCAACCAATGCATGCATTTGGTGGAGCTCTGCGCCTGCTTCTCAGTTAATATGAGAGTACTTTTAAGTATGATGGGAAACTCTTTACTTTTCTCCTGAATCCTCAGGTGTAAATGAAAAACAAAGCCCCTGCTTTTTCTTGTTGCATTTACCTGGTGAGAAAAAATATAGATTGGCCTCATAGCCAGTGGAAGTTAAGAATCTGGCTGTAATCCTATACTTGGGAATAAGTCCCATTGACTTCAATGGGGTTTAATTGGTTTCATTGGGACTTTCTTCAAAGTAATTGTGAATAGGAATGCAGCATTCAAGCCATGCTGTCACAAACTACTTGGCAGCTCCTATAACTTTCAAGTTGACATCTTTTTTTTCAGGTCTTCCTACTGAATCCAACAGTAGTTGCCACAAAGGCATTATGTAAGTAAAACTTTTTTTCTTCACCTGTGTGTCAGGCTGCTGTCTAAGTATCCTTTTCCTTTGGTTGATACAAACTTGCAACAAAGGTCTCCTCTCGCTCCTCCCCTCCCCTCCTCACTCCCACCTGTTTTGAAAAGTTGGAGGACTGATGCCCTTTAGTTTCTTGGGATCTCTTTGTTTTAAGCTCCTTCCATTTCTAGCTGCTTGACTTGTATATTTTATAGCCAGACACAGCAGTATGGCATGTAATATATATTAATTGTACCAAAGTAGTAAATACCCTTTAGACACTGCTCCCTGTTACTGGAACATTCTCTCAGTTCTGGAGACCAGAGGCCTAACTCATTTACTCAAATATGTTCTGTGGCTTGTAAATCATAGCAGCAGCACTGGTTCCTGCTGTCTTTAGGATCTCAATATCCCTTTTCAATATGATGTTTGTTCTCCTCTCCAGCTGGATTCCAGTCCATGTTGGCCTCACTTCCCTGTGTATAGGAAATGCTAGCAGACGTTAAGGAGCTCTGCATATTGCAGGCATGGAGAACCTTTAGCCCTCCAGATGTTGCTGAACTACAACTCCCACCAGCCCCAGCAAGTATGGCCAATGGCCAGAGATTGTGGGAGTTGTAGTTCAGCAACATCTGGACGGCCTGGCATATCACGCCTGGCATATCATATATTGTAGGACCCCTGTAATATGAACAAGCTCTCTATTTGTGTGCTAGAAGACCAGTAATTCATTGTTCAGAATGTTGCTTGTTGTGTTCTAACACTGTATGGCTATTTCATACTAAGCCTGTAGGAGTTTATTACTTTAAAGGTTAGCCTATAAAATTCATGTTATCTAATGGTACCACTTTGGGTAGGCCATTCATGTGTCACCAAAATGCCCATGACAGAAAAATGGGAAGAATAAAACAATAAATTTGTATAGTTTCTCTGGAATGTCACAGCAGCAACAATTATGGATGTTATGAGAGCAACATTCAGACTTTTTCTATAGATATGTTTGCTGAGATAAAGACTTAGAAATTGACTGTCTCTGCTATAAAAGGAAATGGCAGGCAACTCAATTTTCAAATGCACTGGGCACCTACAACTAGCCCAGAATTCTTTAAACTAGGCCATTTGTAGCTTACTGATGATCACACAGAAATGGGGAACAAAGTCCAGATTTCCCAAGTCATATCACAAAATTACAATGACAAGGCCCCTCTACCTACTCCGCTGAAGTACTGCATCAATTCTGCCATAGTCTCCTACTTTGATAATAATACCTCCAGGAACCATAACTGCAGCTTTGCTCTTTACAGGACTCCTCCCCACCCTCCTGTTTGGAAATGTGTTTAAAATAATGGTTTGTACTAGGAAGGGAAGAAATAACTATGGACAATTTTAAAGGGGGAATCTGAAATTCCATGTGGAACCATCAAAGCTGTGTAGAAGAGGGTTTGGTTTCAGTAGCAACAATAAGCTAAACATTTCCTGCAGGAATATTTCCCACAACAAAATAGTATCATGAAGAGTGGGAAATGAGCTGAAGAAATACAAAAAACAGAAGGGGTTTTAAGGCTACAGTCCTATACACACTTATTGTGCACTGTTGATTATGAAAAAAATGGTTGGTAATGCAATTTTTATGAGCATGTGTTAATTTCAGATTAAAGAAACTGAGAATCTGACATAAACATAAGGCAGTTCTTTATTTAGTTAAACATTTTTTAAAAACCACACTAATGCATACTCCAAAGCAAATACAGTTCATTGTCCCCATATTACAGGTTGGAAAGGTCTGTAGCTAGAAGAGCATGGCTCTGACATGTAGTTCACACTAAATAATGCAGGCCAGGCTCTGAGTGGTTTCCAACAACTTTGCAGTGTTGCCCAGTGGTTTTAAAACCCTTCTACAGGTTGGGCTGAAGCCAAGAGAGTAGCTTACTTACAACCTATTAGGACCCTTCAGGAGACGCTCGGTTCTGCATTTGACCATCCTCTGGTGTATGGCTGGTAAATATGTAGGACAGGGCCTTTTTGGGTTGTGATACCTAAACTCTTGAACATGGATGGGAGACCTCAGGCCAGAGTTTCTTTATCTTGCCCTCGGCACTCTCCCCAGACTATGTACCCTCCCGAGCCACACCTCTCAGCAGACCAGCTTTGCACCCTCCTCAAGATTATTGTGTGTAGTTGACTTGTGCCCTTGAACTCTGATAATGCTTCTTGCTTGCCTAGATGGAAGACAGAAAATAGGAAAGAAGATAGGAAGCTGCCTTATATTCAGTCAGACAACCATTGGTCCATTTAGCTCGGTATTCTCTATACTGGCTGGCAGCAGTTCTCCAGGATATCAGCAGGGTTCTCTCATAGCCCGACTCAGAGAAAACAGAAATTGAATATGGGACCTTCTGAGCACAAAGCAAATGCTCTGTACCACTGAGCTGTATCTCCTCCCCATACACAGAGAAGGAAGCATGAATGTGAAGAAAGTAGCCTACTGTACAAAAGGTAAAATTCATTGCTTAACCCAAGTTTGTCTCTGGCCTCACCCACTAATCTTATGCCCCCCTCCAAAAAAAGAAAGTTGCCAAGAAGGGAAGGTGGTCCTCAGGCTGGAAAAGATTCCTCACCCCTGCTCTAGAACTCCTCTTTTGAGACCCCTCTAGCCCTTTAACTCTTAGCCATCGTTCTGGACAAAGAAATAGAAAAGGATATGATAAAAAAAAATTTAATACATTGGCTGAATTCACTCCTCATGGATTTTACATTGAAGGAGGAAGACCTAGAGAGGGTGCACACAGCACTTGGTCCTAAAAGGAAAGACACCCCTAGGGGTGTAATTGTCTGTTTTGCAAAATATACCATGAAAGAGAAATTGTTCAGAGATCTGGAGGCAGTGAAATATGGGGACTCCATTCTTCTGGTCCTACAAGACCTGGCCCCTGAGACACTGCAAAGGCGAAGGAGGATGAGGCCTTTCCCTTTAAAGTTTCAAGAAGCTGGGTTTCATTATTACTGGGGCTTTCCCTTCCAATTTGTGCTTCCACACAAGGGCTCTACCTACTCCGCCACAACCAGGAAAGAAGCGGCAGACACATTGAAGCAATTACACCTAGAGCTCCCCAAAGGCCATGGTGAGAAGGAGACAAGTGGAGAGAATGAAGATGGGGAGGATTCAGGTGACGATAGTGGCCATTGGGAAACAGTACATAGAAAACAGTGACACAGACCACAACAAGGGAGATGGAACAGAGACAGTTACAGCAACACCCCCTTTCCATATTGCAAACTATGGTACCTACTGAATAGGCGCCGTTGAGGCTGATAACTATAAAAAAATAGATTCCACTCCTAAGGAAATTGGGCAACTACTGAGAGTGCAGTGGAGTGGAGACTGGTGTAAGATGAATAGAGAGAGGGATGAAGTGCTGTATACGTCCAATAATTCTTTTTTCTTTTCTTTTGTGGGTTGAAATGATGCTGTTATGTTTAAAGGGGGCGACGGGAGTCTCCTACTCGACTGCGGCAGACTTATGAAGAGATAAGTCAGAGTATCCACATAATTTAATTGATAACCTAGCAGTTTTTCTAAAGTTCTTGGGGTCCTTGGGAATAGCTAGAGCACTAGGGGGACTGAAGAAGACCTGCCATGGGAGTGAGTATCTGGGTGCTTGCTGCTCGCTCCTCTGGGTTGCTGTCTCTTGAGACGGCTGAAGTCCCTGTAAGTGCTGCAAGGACTGGAATCCCTTGCCTGACCCTGGCTTCAGAGAGAGGCTGCAGTTAATCATGCGGCTTCTTACATCAGATCCTGGCTGGGTCAGGTCATCCCTTGGGTATCCCCTTACGGAGTCCTGGGGGCAAGGCTGCTACCCCCTTCTATTTCTTCTTTAACCAATCTAGAGGAGATTGGTAGTGGGGAGGGGGTATGGTGCATGTGTAGCTCCTGAACAGGGTGAGAGCCTGTGCACTGAACTGAATGATAGGAGAAAGTCACCAGATGCCTTCAGAGACAGAGTCTGTAACTGGCAGAAGACTGATCCTCCCTGGGTGTGAGTCATGGGAGGGAGTAGATGTGCCCCACATGAAAGAAATTGAGTGGGTCTGACTGTTCCCAATTCTCTCAAGGCCTACTGGGATAACTGGTTCAGTTAGGTCTTGTTGGTGGGCTCTTGTTGGGTCCATATCAGGTGTTTCAGACAAGTCTTAGTAAGGAGGAATATGATTCCACCCCAATTTCAGTGATCACAGGTAGAGGGAAGTATAGCCATGGGGAGGTTGTGAACTACCATAGAAGTCAAGGGCAAGGCTATCTACGCCTTGTTCCCTGCTCCCTCTCCTCCCATGGATGGGTTCTGTGTTGCTCATCTGCTGTGCCCACTGGCCTGGTTGTTGTTTAATCAGTACACAAGACCACACTCATTCATGATTTGATCATGGATGAAGGTGCTGATTTGGTGTGCATTACCAAGAACAGGGTGGATGAGATGGGAGGAGTTGATCTGACCCGCTTTTCCCTCCTGGATACTTGGTGCAACATCAGCTCAGGCTGCACCTGAGGGGGCAGGAGTTGCTGGATCTACAGAACTTCCATCTCTGTCACCAGGAAACCACTTTGTCTTAGAGATGGCTGTAAGTGACTGCCCCTGGTGTCAGGCCAAGGAGACAGGAAACTAGGGTTGCTGCTGGTATACCATCCACCCTGCTGCCCAGCAGCTTCTCTAACTGAGCTGGCAGAGGCCATCACGGCTATGGTATTGGAGGAGCCCAGAATGATAGTCCTAGGTGATTGCAATGTCAATGCTGAGGCTGCCTCTAGTGTTCCGGCTCAGGACTTCATGGCCTCCATGATAACCATGGGGCTGTCTCAAGTTGTCACCGGCCCGATGAATATTGAAAAACACACCCTCGACTTGGTTTTTGCTGCAGATGGAGGAAGGGGTGGTCTGAAGATGGGGGGGGTGGATGTCACCCCATTGTTATGGTCAGACCACTTCCTGGTGAAGTTTAGACTTATGGCTCTGATTCTTCCCTGAGGGATGGTGGAGAGATTAAGATGGCCCACCACTGGAGACTAATGGAATCCACTGGATTCCTGAATCCCAGTAGGTGATCCCTAGTAGAGCAGGTGACCCTGTTGAAGCCCTTGTCACACTGGAACAGCAAGGTGAGTTGGGCTCTTAACACTGTTGGCCTTGAGCACCCTCTCTGGCAATGTGGAGCCTGGTTTGCAACTTGGTATACCAGTGAGCTAAGGGCAAGGAAACAGGCTTGATTACAGCCAGAGCACAAATGGCGAAATATGTGCTATGAGGCTGATTGGGCATGAGTAAAACATCATAACCGTGCCTACCGTGTGGCAGTGAGGGAAGCGAAGAAGGCCCACTTCTCTGCCTCCATCGCATCCTCAAGTAGCCATCCATTGGAGCTTTTCTGTATTGTCAAGGGTCTGTTGACATCAACTCCAGGAAATGGAGTTTTAGACCCTTCGGAGGCCCACTGGCTCCAGGACCAGATGGCTATGCTGGTAATTTCTATAAGGCATATACTGCCAACTATGACTCATCTGTTTAATTTGATTTTAGATGGTTCTAGGCTGCCCCCAACTTGGTCTCAATCACATATAGTCTTATGATTAAAACCTAGCAAGGATACCTCCTCCCACAATTCTTATAGGCCAGGTTCATTACTTAACACAGACTATAAGATTTTTACTACTATGTTAGCCAATAGACTAAAACTGGTAATTCAGAAAGTAGTGAACCCTGATCAATATGATTTTATCCCTGGTCACTATGTAGCTGATCCAGTTAGGAGATTAATCAGCATTATGAAGTATGTAAAATGAATCAATCTCCCTTAGCCCTGTTAGCAACTGATATATCAAATGAGAGGGGAATAGTCTTGAAATTATGTAAGTTCTTATTGGAAAAGGATATGGGGAATGCTATGTCTCTAAAAACATATTGGGAACATATGTTGGGGATAACAATAGAGGAAGAGGAATGGAGATGTGGCTAAAATTTCCTTACATGGCACCACTCAAATTAGCACAAATAAATGAAACCTCCTCTTTTCAACTTGCCCAGACAACCGATCCAGCCTATGATGCTGCCACATTTAGATGCCTTCCAGTGGGCAAGGTGCTTAAGATGGTCTCCTTTGGTATTCGACGAGGTCAGACAAACCCTAATGTTCCCTATGATGACCGAGTTGCGCCAAAAAGCCTCCAATTCGTCAAATGACATCTGGCCGTTATTCAATCTGATTATCTCTTCGCTCCAACCACTAGTCACTATATCTACCCACTCCCCATCCAGCTCCCAACCAGGCTCTAAGCCGTGGTTCGATAAGTCCTGTCTGGCTAAAAAGAAGCAAATTTGCTTCCAAACACGATTTACTAGATTACATTTTTCTGAAACAGCTATCCTTAAAATCCAAAAACTTAAAAGAGAATATAATAATCTCTTGAAACAAAAAAATCTATAATATATTGCCACAAATTGGCAACGCCTTGCCTTGGCGGCTTTCCACGGGAAACATGTAGAGTTTTGGAGTCTGGTACACGGTAATCTATTTGACAGACAACCTATTTTAATCCCCCCGATATTACCTGAAGCATGGGTCGCCCATTTTCAGACCATCTTTGGAGATTTATCCCCCTCGCGACAATGCCCGCCTACTCCCCCTATAGACTGTCCATCCTGGCCTCCTGTCTCTGGCACTGAAATAGAAAATTTAATTGCATCACTGCGTTCGGGGAAAGCCCCCGGTCAAGATATGATTCCACCGGATTTATATCAAGCTTTCTCCCTATGGTGGCACCCTATCTTAGCAGTGCTATTCACTAAAATCAACAGAACGGGTTATATTCCTCCAGGCTGGAGAACAAGTATAATAATTCCCATCTTTAAAAAAGGAGATCCTGCAATTCCTTCCAACTATAGACCCATTAGCCTTTTGGATGTTGCAGCTAAACTTTATGGTAGATATCTTTTAAACAAACTTTTAGACTGGGATAGGGATCAAGCCATCGTAGCCAATGTTCAAGCTGGATTTAGGGAAGGGAACAGCACGACTGACCAGGTATACATTCTACAACATCTCATTAGGAAAGTAAAGAAGGGCCTATTTAAATCACTCTACTTGGCATTTATCGATTTCGCGGCTGCATTCGATTCGATAGATCACCCTCTATTGTGGAAGAAACTGGATGGAGCTGGCATTGATAAAAGACTCCTCTGGCTCCTTCAATTACTCCACCATTATACTGTTATAAGAATTCGCCTTGGTTTAAATGGTCTCCTTTCTCAAAAGATCCCTGCGAGTAGAGGAGTTAAGCAGGGCTGCATTTTGGCCCCTTTTTTATTTAACTTTTTTATTAATGATATTGTCGTGAAAATGGCCTCCCCCAATCTTTTCCCACCGTCAGTTAAAGGAAGGAAAATTCCGGCCCTCCTCTATGCAGATGATCTAGTCCTGCTGTCCCTAAACAATATAGGCCTTAGACGCATGCTCCTCAGCCTTCAAATAACTCCTACAAATAAATTACTCTAAATCTAAAATAACGGTCTGCGGAAAAAATAGCAGATCTAAAACTACCTGGCGACTAAATGGCCATATTATAGAACAGGAGCATACCTTTAAATATCTGGGTATCCATATTAGTAACACCTTGGCCTGGTCTCCCCATTTGGCATACATTAAATTACAAGCACTTAGGGCCCTTGGACAATTGAAGAAATTTTTTTATACTAGGGGAGGACAACTGGTAAGACCAATGCTTAAACTTTATACAGCAAAAATCCTCCCGTCAATTATGTACGGATCCGAGATCTGGGGTCCCTCTTTGCGTTCAGCTCTTGAGCCTATTCAAAACTCCTTTTTTAAGCAAATTCTGGGATTGCCTAAAGGAACCCCTGCAGCACACTTGAGAGTTGAACTGAATTATCCTTCCCTAGCGGCAAGGATAGATCTGGCGTTTTTACGCTATTGGTGGAAACTTTCAATAGCCAGTCCATGTTCCCTTGTCAAGCTATGCTGGGAGGACCAGCTTGAGAACGGAGGCTGGGCGGCAAATTTTTTGGTTTTAGGCCCTACTTACCACCTAACAGTTAGCTCGTTTAGGAATCTTAATCTCAAGCTACTCTGAGACCAGATTCTCGATCATGTTGCACAACAAGACAGAGCAAAAATTACGTCACCCTTTTCTATTTGGTATCCTTCCATCAAACCTAATCACGCATGGCCCCCATATCTGGATATTTTGACGAGGCCTCCTCTTCGCAGAGCTTATACTGAATTAAGATTTCAGGTCATGCCTTCAGCAAACCTACACGGTAGATATCTTGGTGTCCCTTTCGCAGACCATCTCTGTGTATCAGGTTGTAAAGTCCCTGAAGATTTGACTCATTATATGTTAGCTTGTCCACTTTTCAGTGCCCCAAGAGTAAAATTCTTACTACCTTTGCTCCCCAGGGATAAAGATCTAAGCGGACCCCAGATAGTGGTTTTCCTATTATCATCAGATCAAACACACATAATACTCTCCATCGCCAACTTTGCTCTGGCTGCGAAGAAGCTCAGAGCCAACTATGTCAAATATTATTTAACTGCTACCCAAATTTTGATTCTGAGTTTTTATCTTTTTATATTTTATGTACATAATTATCTTATGCTTTTGTAATAGCCAATGGCTATATACAGTATTAATAATAAACATAAACAAACATAAACATGAAACCTCCTCCCCCAACTGCTGGAGATAGTGTGGTGCAGTCGGCTCATGCAACATTTATGGTGGGATTGTATAAAAGTGCAACATTTTTGGTCTTGTGTAAAAGAAGAAATTATAACGATAACAGGCCAAAAAATAAATCTTACTCTGGAACTGGCAATGTTAAATTTATTTACAGGAGATAACCAAGGGACTCTGATAAACTTTATGCTGGTAGTGGCTAGAACTGTTATAGCTCACTTTTGGAGAGATTTGGAGAGTCTGACAATGGACTGCTGGTACAAAAAACTTTGGGAAATCGCCCTACTGGAGATACTCACAACAACAATACGTATGTCTAAAGGAAAGAAGAAGAAGGATGATTTTACAGCAGACTGGTGGCCATTTATTTCATTCACAGCTGGAGACAACACAAGTTGCCAAGTCCCCAAAACTTATAAAGCTCTATGGACAGTCTAAATGATTATTCAACTATTTGGTTATCATATGTACCAATGTATGATATACCTGTGAGGATGAGTATAACGAGGAATTAGAGGGGGGGAAGGATCCCCAAGGGAAGGAGGAACAGAGGGACAGAATATGTGTGCTTATAATTCTGATATTGTTATTCACTAATAGGCAAAAAACCCTTGCAGTTTAAGAATGTACCTATAGCCCACAGATATTTCTATCAAACTTTAAAAGCAGGGAAATTGGGTAGCTATAGTGAATGCACCAGGGGAGCAGGAGACCTGACTTCCTCTCTGAGATATTGGACTGCCCTACAAATTTGTCCAAATGCAAACACAATTTCGGTTGGTCTTTCACAGTTCATTCCACTTCCTGTGTAGCTTGGAAGAATTTGGTAACATGTGGCTTTCTCTGCTTTTTAATCCAGGAGGTAGGAAATGGGATCCTGTACAAGCTGGCTGAGAATGGATTGATCATTTGCATGCTTATTGAGTTCAGTGGGATTTACTCCCCTGCAAACATGCTTAGGGTAGGTGGGGAGGGGAGGAGGAGGAGGTAGGGGAGGAAGGGCAGAGAGGAGGAGGGGGATGCGAGCAGGAAGGAGGGGGAGGGGAGGTGAAGGAAAGGTTTGATCATTTGCATGTTTATTGAGTTCACTGGGATTTACTCCCATGCATTCATGCTTACGATAGCTAAAAATGACTGGGGATGGGTGGGAGGGATGGCTGGAGTGGACAGGGAAGGAGGAAGAAGGAATAGGGGAGGGGAGGAGGAAGGGAGAGGAGAAGAGAAGGAGGGGAAAGTCAGGTCTGATCATTTGCATGCTTATTGATTTCAATGGGATTTATTCCTATGTAATCATAGTTAGGATAGGTAAAACTGACCATGGGGAAGGAACAGGGGGAGGGGAGAGGAGAGGGAAAGAGAAATGGAGGGGAGAGGGGAGACGAAGGAGGGGGAGGGGAAGGGAGAATTGGAGGGGGAGGGGCAAAGGAAGGGGCAGGAGAGGGCAAGTTTGACCATTTGCATGTTTATTGAGTTCAGTGGCATTTACTCCTGTGCAATCATGCTTAAGATAGGCAAAACTGAGCATGGGGAGGGGGAAGGAGAGGATTGGAGAGGAAGGGGAGGGAGGGGATAGGAGGGATGAAAAGGGAGGGTGGGTTTGATCAGTTGCATACTTTTTGAGTTCAATGGGATTTATTTCTGGGCAATCATGTTTGAAAATGGAAATGGACTGCCTTCAAGTCGATCCTGACTTATGGCGACCCTATGAACAGGGTTTTCATGGTAAACGGTATTCAGCGGTGGTTTTACCATTGCTTTCCTCTGAAGCTGAGAGGCAGTTACTGGCTCAAGGTCACTCAGTGAGCTTCATGGTTGTGTGGGGATTCAAACTCTTTCCCAGGTCGTAGTCCAACACAGACCTAGGGGAGGGGCAGGGAGGGTAGGAGGAGGGGGAGGAGAGGAGATTGGATGGGTGGGCACTGGGCAGCAGGGAAGCCCCTTTCCTTTCCAAAAGGAAAACATTGTGAACAGTATCATCGCTTTTCAGCATTTCCCCCACGTTTTTATTCTACTGCAGGCACATGTAGCCTCACACCCAAATTTAAACCAAAGCTGTGCCTGGCCACATCCACACCATGTCTTTATTTCTCTTTAGACAGTCATGGCTTCTCCCAAAGAATCCTGGGAAGTGTAGTTAGTGAAGGGTGCTGAGAGTTGCTAGGAGATGCCCTGTTCCCCTCACAGACATTCAATCAGAGTGGCTGACTGTTAAACCACTCTGGCCACTGGACCTCTCTCAGAAGAATAGCAGTCTCCTGTCAGCACCCTTTACAAACTACACTTCCCAGGATTCTCTGAGGGAAGCCATGACTGTCTCATGTGAAATCAAAGTCTGGTGTGGGTGTGACCCCCTGATTAGGCAAGCCAAGCAGCTGTGAGTCTGGCTTTTAGAACACTGACAGTTGGTTCTTACTGAGCATGCCTGACACTATCATAGGATTCAAGCCAAAATTTCTTAAATAAATTAAAAATCAGCCAGGCATTTTTTTTAAACCTCTAAACTGCAGAAGATGAAGGTCAGAGTATGGGGAAAGATCAGTAACAGGATTACTGGTCCTCTGTGAACATGGCTATTTTTTTAGTGAATTTCGACTTCCGGTTAGCTCTTCTTCCGGTAAGACACATTTCTCTCCCTGTGTTATTTTCTCTCTTAAAAAAAAACACTCAGGAGCTTTAAAATAAGAACCTAACTCTCACTAAATCAGCAGACTGACTAAGGTGAGCTGCAGACAGCCTTGGGAAATTCTTTCTAATGAGAATCCTTGATTTACGATGTGGGAGTTAGTGATACAAACTTTCAAAGCTGTAAAGCCATAAATCCTGCATTCCCTGACCAAATGAGATAATATACAGAAGTAAAATGGTCCTTACACGGAGGAAACAACAGGAGCAGGGAACAATTATGGAAACAGATATACAATCAGCTAGCGTTCAACCCAAAATTACAAGCTTTTTTCCTACTACATGTAATCAATCACAGCGGCAGTCCCAACCACAAAAAAATCAGAGAGCTCCCTCAGTCTCGGAAATGATTCATGAATGGTCACTTGAACATGAGATCATTACAAAACAAAGCTCCACGGACACAGCAGCCAAAAGCCTCGCAGAGGAATTAATGGATGCCGGCTTTAATTCATCTATGAACTCAATATATGAGGGACTCCCTTCAGAAGTACTAACTATTGACTCCTACCAAATATCGGAGGAGCAACATACGCCCCCTTGTGATGGGAATTTAATGCCGACTAAAGCACCCTCAGAAGATCTCCATCTGAAAAGGCACATATCACTATTAGAGGAAATAATATTAGTCAAAAACTATATTTTAGAAACCAACAACTTACTTACCACCCTGGTCCAGGCGATTGGGCCCCTGCTAAGTAAAAACCAGGGTGTGCACAAGTCTGTGGAGGCTACCAATGACATCTGTAAGAGAAATGATAAACCCACAAAGAGAATCCCTATATCTTGCACAGATGCCAAGCCAGCAAAAAAATCCAAAAATATTAAGAATACCAAATCCACTCAATCTAAGAAATTCAGCTTTAAACCGTTGTTCAAACTTTTGGACACGCAAACACGACCAAACGACGCAAAACTCCATCGAAAAGGTAACTTTGGTAATCATACCACGAAGAAATTCGAATCACCATCTGATATAAAAAGCATCTTCAGAGATACTGATCTCTCTACTGACGACGTCAAAGAAATTCCCTCACTACAGATATCGCCCGTAGTTACCAAACCGGATATATGTTCAGACTTCTTCAATACACCTTCCTTCCTTTGGAAACTAGTACTTCAACCGAGAAAGCTGGTGATCTCTTACAAACGGACAACCCGTGGGAACATCTCTAACCATCCAAGTATTCCCTTTCTGGATAGATGTTTCGGAAATTCATTACAAACAGGTGCACGTATGAACTATATCAAATCGATGGCAAATATTTCTACCAACAATCACGAGTGGCGCTTGATAGTGACTCTCCATTCGCTCCACATTGCCAACCAAATCTACCGAGCGAGAGATGCCCTCAAAAAGAAAAATGGTATAACGATACAAAGATATTATGTCAATATGGCCCCACCAGGACAGCTGGTTGCCATTTATGTACCTGTTACATGTGGGAAAACCCCAGCAACAGAAGAATTGACATTAGACACTTCCCACCAAAACTTTACTCAAACACCCTCAGACACAATTTCACAGTATTCTGATACCGATGATGATCCCAAACTGCTATCGCATTATATGAAGGAACTGGAACCTGAGGAGATATAACTTACAGAACTGTACGCCCAACTTCCATCTATGGAGCGGTCAATCCTCATCAACAAGCTGTACCAGCTGATTCAGCACTTCAAATCAACTGCATTTGAGGTGGATCAAACAAAGAAGGTGCCTGATTCCAGAACTTTTGGAGAGGAGCTCTTGATAACAACCCCTCTAGAACTGAGGAGCTCTTCCCCCGACTGTATTAACAAGTCAAAAACCAAAACACTCTACAAGCCGATTCTGGTGGGAGATAAATGGGATGAAGCAAGATTTTTATACCCGGAAGAACTCGGCTCTCCTTCTCGGCAAAGAGACATAGCTTAGAGGAACAAAAACCACGAACCGACTACCAACAATGGAGAAACATCTGAGGATGTGGCAGGTCCTATGGAGGAAGTAAATTGACATCATATGCCCTGTATAAATCTTGGCCAAGGAATCGGGCCCATACATCTGACACCACTGCTGTCGCATACCAAAATCTACCCACCAAAAATTGAGGCTTTTCGCCTTCTTTCATGGAATATCTCCGGTTGGAAATCAAAACAAAGTGATCCAGAATTCATTGCTTATATCAGCAAACATGATATAATCACCTTACAAGAGACCTGGTCAAACTTCACCCCAATCTTGAATGGATATTCTTCTTACCACCTTCCAGCGCTGCCCCCAGATAATAGAAAAGGAAGAGCAAAAGGGGGTTTGGCAATTTTTATCTCTACCTCGATGACCGTCCAGCACAGGAAATTACAACCCATGGAAAATATAGCTATGGCAACCCTCCTGACATTTAAAACAGCGACCATTTTGATTATCAACGTTTATATCCCCCCCACAAATCTGAGGAGATAAACAGATCAAATATGGGGAGCCTTCAATAAATATATAACAGATTTCGAATATACCTTTCCAAATGTGAAACTGATCCTCACAGGCGAATTTAACGCCAGAACCGGATCCACCGCCGACTCCCTTTTGGTTTCAAAGCTGTGGGGTGGGGAAGATTCTGATCACTATCCCCCTTCCTTTGAAAGAATTTTGAAGGACCGTAAGATTAACTATGGGGGAAGCTGTCTAGGACGGTTAGTGGGCAGCCACGATATGCAGATACAAAATGGCCTTAATCTTCTAGCAGACAATGGGGAATTTACCTTCATTTCCAATCGCGGAAGTAGTGTAATCGACTATGTTATAATATCAAAACAATTACTGAGGTCAACAATTAATTTTGAAGTGGGAACCAAACAAAACAGCGACCATCTTCCCCTTATTTTTCTATGCCATATTTCCGAAAAATTCTGTTTAACTTCTGAATACAATCCGACTCTAAATAACACATATTTTGTACACACAAAAAAACCGATCTGGACTGCTCATTTAGGTTTGAGGATTGCAACTTTTCTTAATTCCTCATGGGCCTTGAATATCCGTGAACGGATTATAAATGATAACAACTTACACACTTGCTTTACCGACTACGCCCGATTACTTTCTTACCTAAACCCTATCCTGACACTTAAAACATCTAGAGATAGACATAAACTAAGCACAAATCCCAGATGGTTTGATAGTAAGTGTTTAGAGCTTAAATGACAGTTAAGGAGCGCCTGCTGTCAGGCCCAGGATGGGACTCAGGAACCAGGCTTGTGGTTGAAAGCAATTCAGTTTTTATTAAGGTAATATCCAAACATAGACTGAGCCTTCTCATGAAGCAACACAGAGTTATAGATCCTGCGACGTGGAAGAAAGTTGACAGAGCAAGGAACTGCTTTCCCGCCTGTCTCTTAAGAAGGGGGCAAATGGGCGCGGAGCCTTTCGCTCCTCCTTACCGGACCCTCAGTTGCCACCCTCCTTCTCCCCCCCTTTCTTGTCTCTTCAACTGTCTTCGAGTACACGGTGACAGGGGAAGCATGGGCCCCTCCTCTTCTGAAGTCTCCGACTCCAGTATGGGGGAAAGTGAGGGGGCAGGCTTTGAACTTTCTTCAGGCTTCTCTGTCTGGAGCAGCCCTCCCTCTTCCCCCATCTGTTCTGAGCTTCGGAGCAGAGGAGGCATGGGAACCTCCAGGGGAGATTTTGCAACTGTAAAACCCTCAAGGTCCCTGTTGCTAGGTAATTCTATCTCTGGAATTTCCTCTGCTTCGTCTTCGCTCCACTCGGGTGAAGTGGCCCCCTCCCTTCTCTCCAGTTCTTGTGAATCCCATTGATCTAAATCCCCAGGACCCCAACCCTGTGTCCCGACATCATCCTCTCTCCCAGGCTGTGCTCCCCCCCCCCGACTGGCTTGGGGCGATGGGGAACACGTTGGTGAAAAAGTTTTACCAATTCTGGAGCATGCACATCAGTTTCAGCCTCCCAAGATCTATCTCCTGGCCCATAACCCTTCCAGTGAATCAAATACTGCAATTTGTTGCGCCTTATTCTGGAGTCCAGGATTTCCTCAACTTCAAACTCAGTCTGCTCATTTACTAGGAGCGGAGCCCCTGGAGGCTCCTCTGGCCGTAAATCACTGGGAGGGGCTGCTTTCGTTAGCAGAGATCGATGAAACACAGGGTGCATTTTAAACGTGTCTGGTAACTTCAGTCGGTACGCCACGGGATTGATTTGAGCCTCTATTTCAAAAGGCCCCACCCTCTTGTCTTGTAATTTCCTACATTTGCCTGGCATTTGAAGGAAACGGGTGGACAGCCATACCTGGTCTCCTGGTTGGAGGGGAGGGCCCTCTCTCCTGTGCAGATCAGCAACTCTCTTGTACTCCATCTTGGCTTCGTTTAGCTGCTGTTTCAATGTCTGTTGCGCAGCCTGTAATTCCTTCAGAAAGTCTCCTGCAGCAGGCACCAACACCCCTTCTGAGCTGCTTGGGAAGGCTTTAGGATGAAATCCATAATTAGCGAAAAATGGGGTTTGCTTAGTGCTGGAGTGTAAGGAGTTGTTATAGGCAAACTCTGCAAAATGCAAATATGACACCCAGTCAGTCTGTTGGTAGGACACGTAACAACATAAATATCTTTCCAAAACAGCGTTCAGGCGGGACTTCCGGGAAGGGTGACTTAGCCTGTGCCTGCTTTTGAGACGGGCTCCTGCCTCAAAAGAAGCTTATTCAGATATATCAGTCAGTTTTTTCTTTTTTTTTGACTGATTAAACTTCTCCCGGGTAGGGAGAAACGAAGAGATTAACCTCAAAGCCTATTTTTGTTGGGACGACCAGATCTCATTAATTTATGGGACGAGGTCCAGCCGACGAAGGTGGGACGGATTTTCAACAGCAAGCTCTATCTGATAAAGCGAACGTTCACCTTATCTTCTAAGAGAGAACGCACTAACAGGCAAGCACCCTTCTTTCTATATTTTTCTTTTACTTGACTTAAATTGTTGCTGTTTAAAAGAGATTTGCCAGATTGATCGGTTTTTGACATCTCACTGGGGAGCCGTAACTTCTCTCTGCTACGCACTAATTAATAGCTTATCTCTGTTTTTGTTGCAAAAAGCTGTCCTGGATTTGCATTCTAAAGATACACACAGAAGAGGGATTTCTATTCCAGATTTTTATTTTGAAAAATATTATACTGTTTTGAGACTACTCTCTTTTTGGTCTATTTTATTTTGACGAATCTGTTTCTTGACGATTGCCATTAATTGTTTCGATCCTGGGAACTGCATTTTGTTTACTTAACTATTGGAGAGATAAGGCTGTCTGCTCTGTTTATACTGTGATGTCACCAAGTCTGGAGTATTAACCCAATTGTTGCTGAAATAAGAAGTGGTTTCCCTATATTTTTCTTTTAAAATGGCAATTAAGAAAGTGGCTGAGAATCTGGAAATAACTATGTTTCAGAAAATAATGGATGAGATTGAGATAACGAAAATTGAATTGAGTAAAATGAAGCAGGAGATTAAAGATATAAGGGTCCCTGTGAGAGAGGTGACCCTGGAAGGGGTCCCTGTGAGAGAGGAGACCCCGGAGATTGGAACAGGGGTCCCTGTGAGAGAGGAGACCCTGGAGACTGGAATAGGGGTCCCTGTGAGAGAGGAGATCCCGGAGATTGGAACAAACGTGGAACAGGAACAAGATTTGGAGTCTATGGACTTTAGAAATAAAATCTATTGTTTGGAACTCAATGTTATCTCTGAAGAAATTAATGAAGATTCTAGAGATAAAGTTATCAATGGCATGGATTATCTTTTGGACTGGAATGATGTGATGGAGCCCAATATAGAGAAAATCTATGGAATTAACTGCAGCCATGTGACAATGGAAAAACTTTTAAGAGATGACCCAGTGTATTTTGAAAAAAAGAACAGAGATATGATTTTACAGCAGTATTTCAGCAACCTATTCAGAATGGATGGCAAGAAAATATTTGGGATAGAGGTAATTCCCATCAGACTCTTACTATATGACTATGGCTTTGACAGCAAGATTATTATGGAATACTGATAATGGAAGATTGGATATTGAAATTACTGGACTTAACAAGACTACTGAAGATGGAAGATGGAAAATGGAACTAATAGAGATAATAGAACAATGGCTACTGAAATTACTGAACCTAACAGATTCTGATGTGATGGATTAATTGAAATGTTTATTTTGACTATGGTTATGACAATAAGATTATCATAATTAGTAATGAGATGGATTAATCGATATGCTTATCTGGAAAAAAAAAATTGATAGATATATTTCTTAAAGAATTGAAATCTCTCTTTGACTTTTTGTGGAAAGAATAAAGTAATGTTTATGAGATTTGATGATTAAGTAAGATAACTACTGGAGGAAAGTGATTTTATAATATGACTTAAGAGACAGGATTGCTATATATTATAGACTTATAACTGATTTGATCTTTGACAAATGGGAAGTCAATATTTTACTCTTTATTTTTTATTTTTGTTTTTTTTTTTTCTTTTTTTCTTTTTTTCTTTTTGTTTAACTATTTTTGATTTTGTTTTTTGTCTTTGAATGTTTTATGATTTTGTCTTGTATGTTTTATGAAAATTTGAATAAAAATTATTGAAAAAAAAAACAAAACAGCGTTCAGGCGTTCAGTCTGACCGTCTGTCTGGGGATGATGAGCTGAAGAGAGTTTTAGCTCCGTCTGCAGCTGTTTCCACATGGCTCCCCAAAACTTAGCTGTGAACTGAGTTCCTCGATCTGAGACTATACTGTTTGGCAATCCATGCAACCGGTAGATTTCTTTGATGAATAACTTGGCTGTCTCTTTTGCCTCTAAGGCCCCTGAACAAGGAAGAAAATGCGCCATTTTGGTGAGTAAAACTACCACTACTAGGATGGCCGTCATTCCTTGTGACTTTGGTAGATCAGTTATAAAATCCATGGAAAGGTCCTTCCAGGGTTCGCTTGGGACAGGTAGCGGTTGTAACAGCCCTGTTGGTTTTCCTGTTTGTGTTTTTGCTCGCATACAGACAGAACAGGATTTTATGTAGTCTTCAATATCCCAACACATTTTAGGCCACCAAAAGTCCTTGGCCACATTCTGAATGGTTTTGTAAATACCAAAGTGCCCCGTGGTGACTGAGTCGTGGCATTGACGTAGGACTCTGAGTCTTAATTCCCCTTCTGGCACATACCTGGCTGCTTTAAACAATAACAATCCATCACGCCAGTGGAAATTTACTTCAGGGTCTTGACCCTGTCCCGCCTCCTGAATATATCGTTGCATGCCTGCATCTTCCTGCTGGGCTCTTTTGAGTTCTTTTTCCCATGAAGGCTGACATGATCCCAGCGTTAATTTCTCTGGTGGAATCATGTACTGAGGCTGGTCCTCGAACTTGCTTCCTTTGAATTGTGGCTGTCTGGATAAGGCATCTGCTCTCTGGTTTTTGGCTTGGGCATGATAAGTAATCTTGAAGTTGAACCTAGTGAAGAACTGGGACCATCTTATCTGTCTCTGGTTCAACTTTCTGGCTGTAGGATTTCTAGGTTCTTGTGGTCGGAGTGCACTTTGATCTGATGAGAGGCCCCCTCCAAATATTGTCTCCAGTTCTCAAAAGAATCCTTAATGGCTAGTAGCTCCTTCTCCCACACTGTATAAATTTTCTCTGCCGGCTTTAACTTTCTACAGAAGTACGCGCAGGGGTGCAGCTCCTTCCCTTCTTGATCTAATTGAAGAAGGACCCCCCAATGGCAAAATCCGAAGCATCTGCTTCCACGACGAAAGGGTGGGTTGGATAGGCAAAGCGCAGAATGGGCTCAGTAGGGAATCTTCTTTTCAGCTCCTCAAAGGCGTTTGTAGCATTCTCTGTCCATTGAAATTTCTTCTTTCCCCTTAAACAGTCAGTCAGAGGGGCTGTTAATTTGGAAAACCCTGGGATGAACTTTCTGTAATAATTGGCAAACCCTAGAAAACGTTGTACATCCTTTTTGGTAACAGGTTGGCCCCAATCCAATATACAACTCACTTTCCCTGGGTCCATCTCCACTCCCCCCGCTGAGATTTGGTACCCAAGGAAGTCCAGAGACTTGATGTCAAATCCACATTTCTCTAGCTTAGCATACAGGTGATTTTCTCTCAGTCTCCTCAACACAGTTTTTACATGCTGGTCATGGTCTTCTTGATTCTTTGAGAACACTAGGATAACATCCAAGTAACAAATCACATACGTGTCCAACAGGTCTCTAAACACGTCATTCATGAACTTTTGAAACATGCCTGGACTCCCCGAAAGCCCGAACGGCATGACCAAATATTCAAACTGACCATAAGAAGTCAGAAACCCTGTTTTCCGTTCATGTCCCTCCTTCATTCTGACCAGATTGTACGCTCCTCTTAAATCCAGCTTCGTGAAGATTTTTGCTGAGCGCAGGTGGTCTAGTAGCTCTGAAATCAAGGGCAGTGGATAACTGTTAGGGATGGTGATCTGATTCAATGCACAGTAGTCATTACAAGGTCTGAGCTCCCCCCCTTCTTCTTCACAAACAACAGGGGCGCTCCAGCAGGGGACTGTGAGGGACGTATGAATCCTCGCTTCAGGTTCTTTTCCAGAAATTCCTTCAGGGCCTCCCTCTCAATTTCTGTGAGAGAGTAAATTCTCCCCGGTGGCATGCTGGCTCCTGGCACGAGATCAATCGCACAGTCGTAAGGGCAGTGGGGGGTAGAGTCTCTGCCTCTTTTTCATCAAATACGTCTTTGAATTCCTCATACTTCGAAGGAAGGGTCACTTGCTCACTCTCTTGTACTGCCCCCGCTAAGGTGTTCTTGATTCCTTCGGGTTGACAGTTCTCCTGACAATACTGAGAGGTGAACCACACCACCGCCTCCTTCCAACCTATTTTGGGTTCGTGCTTGGCTAGCCAGGGCATTCCCAGAATCACCTCAAAGTTTGAGAGATCTGACACGTACAGCGAAATGAACTCCTCATGCCCAGGAATTTGGAGTTTCAATTCCTCCATGGCATGTGTCACCCCTCCTGACTTCAGGGGTCTCTCATCAATGGTCTCCACAGATAGGGGAATGTCCAGTTTCCACCTAGAAATTCTATAACACTTGGCTAACTTTGCATCCATAAAATTCGTGGAGGCCCCACTGTCAATTAATGCAGTAGAGTTAAACATCACTCCTTGGGAAGTTGTAATCCGAATAGGTAGAACCAACACTCCTTTGGAGGGGGGTTGGGTCATTGGAGGGCCTTTATACAACGCTGCCCCCAGTCCACCGGCCTGCATTTGGACTGGGTGTTCTAGTTTCCCGACGGCTCTGCCTTTCCCCTTTCAGTCCACAATCTCTGGCCACATGGCCCGGTTTCGAACAAAAAAAACATAGACACTCTTGGCGTCGTCTCTCTTTTTCTTCTTCTGACAGTCTCAGCCTAGCCCCTCCCTGTCCCTCGGGTGCATTACCTGCCGTTCCTGAAGTGTAAAGGACCTTGCTGCGGGATGCCGAGGCTGAATATCTCGGGACCTCCTGTTTCTTTTCCAGGTGCCTTCCTTCCAGCCTGTGATCGATCTGTAAACATAGCCGGATTAGCCCTGGCAGGTCAGTGGGGGGGGAAGGTCCTGGCCAGCTCATCCAGGATTTCAGCATTCAGTCCACTTCGGTACATAAACATCAAGGCTGCCTCATTATAACCAGTTTCCTGGGACAAAATTTTAAAAGCATTAGTGTACTCGGAAACAGTTCCTTTGGCTTGTTTCAGTGCGCCTAACTGCCGCGCTACTGTTTCAGCTCATTGCGGGTCTTGAAACATCTCGGTCATTTCTTGGATAAATCCTCTGTATCTTCCTAGGAGGGTATCCTTTCTCACCAGGTACGGGGTCACCCATTTTGCAGCTTCTCCCTCCAGGAGGCTGATCATGAAGGCCACTTTAGCCCCATCACTCGGAAATTCTGCATTCCTGACATCCAAGTATAACTCACATTGAGCCACAAAAGTTGCCAACTCATCACTTTGCCCCTCATACTTTGGGGGTAATCCAATGGGAACCTTCACCGCCGCAGCTGGAGGGGCTGCCCGCATCCGATCGACCGTGGCTTGCAAGGCCTGATTATCCGTTTTCAGCGCCTTGACTGCTGCCAGCAAGGTTTGAACATCCATCTGCAGATCAGCCACATTAGTCCTCAAAAGTCTCACTTCTTCCGTCTCAGAAGTGGGATTTGTTCCCCCTGCCGCTCCCTTTGACATCTTGTCACGGTCAAGTGAAGAGAGCGTAGAGGGTGATTTAGGTGGCTCTGTCAAGCTGTCAGGCCCAGGATGGGACTCAGGAACCAGGCTTGTGGTTGAAAGCAATTCAGTTTTTATTAAGGTAATATCCAAACATAGACTGCGCCTTCTCATGAAGCAACACAGAGTTATAGATCCTGCGACGTGGAAGAAAGTTGACAGAGCAAGGAACTGCTTTCCCGCCTGTCTCTTAAGAAGGGGGCAAATGGGCACAGAGCCTTTCGCTCCTCCTTACCGGACCCTCAGTTGCCACCCTCCTTCTCCCCCCCTTTCTTGTCTCTTCAACTGTCTTCGAGTATGCGGCGACGGGGGAAGCATGGGCCCCTCCTCTTCTGAAGTCTCCGACTCCAGTATGGGGGAAAGGGTGGGGGCAGGCTTTGAACTTTCTTCAGGCTTCTCTGTCTGGAGCAGCCCTCCCTCTTCCCCCGTCTGTTCTGAGCTTCGGAGCAGAGGAGACGTGGGAACCTCCAGGGGAGATTTTGCAACTGTAAAACCCTCAAGGTCCCTGTTGCTAGGTAACTCTGTCTCTGGAATTTCCTCTGCTTCGTCTTCGCTCCACTTGGGTGAAGTGGCCCCCTCCCTTCTCTCCAGTTCTGGTGAATCCCATTGATCTAAATCCCCGGGACCCCAACCCTGCGTCCCGACACCTACTTACAATACTGACATGCAAACTCCGAATTTCTCCCCCTGGAATATTATGCCATAGAAAGAAAATATAAGGTGACCTTGGGCAATAAGAAAAGATTGGCCATACAGGAGGATTGAAAATCCCTAATTAGTGCTGCCAGGACCAAAAACGCAAAGAAATTCTGGTCAATCATCTCTACTTCTTGGAGATCCATATCTTACACTCCATGTAATATCCCTCCTCAAAATTGGGAGCGATATTTTTTGGAACTTTATGAGGATAGCCGACTCAATTCCCCAAACTTTATAAACCCTCTAGATCTCTCCAACCTCACTCAGTGTCCTCCCGCCACGCGGAGGGAAATAACTGACTTGATTGCAGGGTTAAAACCAGCTAAGGCCCCTGGCCCAGACAACATTCCGCTGGAATTATTGAAAAATTTTCCCGACTGGTGGGTGCCGATACTAGCCAATATTTTTACTAAAATAAATAACACCGGCTACCTCCCAGAGATTTGGCGAGAAGCAATAGTCGTACCAATTTACAAAAAGGGAGACAGAGAGGATCCTTCGAATTACAGGCCTATCAGCTTGCTATCTGTAATTGGCAAACTGTATGCGTCCTATCTAAAAGTAGAATTAAATAACTGGATGGAGGAAGAAAACATACTAGGAGGCGAACAGGCCGGATTTAGAAAAGGAAGTTCTGTCCTTGATCACTGCCTACAGTTAAACTTCCTTGCAGAAAAAATTATTTATTTATTTATTTATTTATTTATTTATATATTTAGTTTAATTAATTAATTTATTTTTATTTATTTGTTTCATTTATAGACCGCCCATAGCGAGTGGCTCTCTGGGCGGTGTACAAAAAGGTTAAAATACAAAATATCAACAATAAAATCAGACAACAAACAATAAACACAAGCAGCAACTAAAGAAAAAAAGAAAAAATAAAAAAATTAAATTATAACATAAACGCTTAAAATGCCTGGGAGCATAGCCAGGTCTTAACCTGGCGCCGAAAAGATAGAAGCGTAGGCCACAGGCGTACTTCTTCGGGGAGGCTGTTCCACAGTTCGGGGGCCACTACAGAAAAGGCCCTAGATCGAGTAACTGTCCTCCGGGCTTCTCGATGGGTTGGTACCCGGAGGAGGGCCTTAGATGCTGAGCGAAGTGACCGGGTAGGTTCATAGCGGGAGAGGCATTCCACAAGATATTGCGGTCCCACGCCGTGTAAGGCTTTATAGGTCAAAACCAGCACCTTGAATCTGGCTCGGAAACAAATAGGTAGCCAGTGCAAACGGGCCAGAACAGGTGTTATATGTGCTGACCAGCTGGTCCTCGTCAGCAGTCTGGCTGCTGCGTTTTGCACTAGCTGAAGCTTCCGAACTGTCTTCAAGGGCAGCCCTACGTAGAGTGCATTACAGTAATCCAGCCTAGAAGTTACCAGAGCATGAACAACTGAGGCGAGGTCATCCCTGTTCAGATAGGGGCGTAGCTGGGCTACCAACCGAAGGTGGTAGAACGCATTCCTTGCCACCGAGGCCACTTGCGCCTCAAGAGACAATGAAGGATCGAAAAGAACTCCCAGACTACGAACCTGTTCCTTCAAGGGGAGTGTGACCCCATCTAGAACAGGGTGAACATCCACCATCTGGGCAGGGGAGGCACTCACCAACAGTGTCTCAGTCTTGTCTGGATTGAGTCTCAGTTTATTAGCTCTCATCCAGTCCATTATTGTGGTCAGGCAATGATTCAGCACATCCACAGACTCACCTGTAGAAGATGAAAAGGAGAAATAGAGCTGCGTGTCATCAGCGTACTGGTGGCAGCGCACTCCAAAACTCCTGATGACGGCACCCAGAGGCTGCATGTAGATGTTAAAAAGCATGGGGGACAAAATCGACCCCTGAGGGACTCCACAATGGAGAGTCCAAGGTGTCGAGCAATGTTCCCCAAGTACTACCTTCTGGCGACGATCCGCCAAGTAGGAGCGGAACCACTGCCAAGCAGTGCCTCCAACTCCCAACTCCGCGAGTCTCCCCAGAAGGATACCATTGTCGATGGTATCAAATGCCGCTGAGAGATCAAGGAGAATCAACAGAGTCACACTCCCTCTGTCCCTCTCCCGACAGAGGTCATCGTACAGGGCGACCAAGGCTGTTTCAGTGCCAAAACCAGGCCTAAAACCGGATTGAAACGGATCCAGATAATCGGTCTCATCCAAGAGCACCTGGAGCTGATTGGCAACCACCCGCTCCAGAACCTTGCCCAAAAAGGGGATATTTGCCACCGGTCTATAATTGTTCAAGTTATCTGGGTCTAAGGAAGGTTTCTTCAAAAGAGGTCTCACTACTGCCTCCTTGAGGCTACTAGGGACTACTCCCTCACTCAAGGAGGCATTTATCACTTCCTTGGCCCAGCCGGTGGTACCAGTCCTGCTAGCCTTGACCAGCCAAGATGGACAAGGATCTAGAGCAGACGTGGTCGCCCGCACCATTCCAAGCACCTTGTCCACTTCCTCAAGCTGCACCAACTGAAACTCATCCAATAATGAAAGACAAGACCGTGTTCTGGACACTTCAATGGATTCATCTGTTGTAACATCAGAGTCTAGGTCCCTACGGATGCATGCGATTTTATTTTGGAAGTGCCCTGCAATGTCGTTACAGCGAGCTTCAGATGTTTCAATGGTATCTTGAGGACCAGAATGTAAGAGTCCTCGTACAACCCTAAAAAGCTCTGCTGGGTGGCAGAGAGATGTCTTGATAGAGGCAGCGAAGTAGGACTTCTTCGCCGCCCTTACCGCTTTTATGTACGACTTAGTAGAGGCACTTACCAAAGCATAATTGCATCCGTCTGGAGTTCGTCTCCATCTGCACTCCAGCCTCCTTCTCTGTTGCTTCATCACTTTCAGCTCCGGGGTATACCTCGGAGCTGTATGAGCTCTGCATCGAAGAGGGCGCGTGGGAGCGATCGTGTCGATAGCCCGGGCCATCTCTGTATTCCACAGTTCGACCAAGGCCTCGACAGGAGCGCCAGTACTATCAGCTGGAAAAACTCCCAGATCCCTCTGAAAACCCATAGGATCCATAAGCCTCCGTGAGCGGACCAACTTAATAGGTCCCCCACCCTTGCAGAGGGAAAGAGTCATCGTAAGTCTAAAACTCAGCCGGCGGTGATCTGTCCATGACAATGGAGTAGATGAAAAATACCCCACCTCCAGATCACCATCTCCATGACCAGTGGCGAAGATCAAATCAAGAGTGTGACCCGACACATGCGTTGGGCCAGTAGCAAATTGAGACAGCCACATGATTGTCATGGAGGCCATGAAGTCCTGAGCCGCTCCAGATAAGACAGTCTCGGCATGAACGTTGATATCCCCCAACACCACAAGTTTGGGGGACCTCAACAACACCTCTGAGACTATCTCTGTCAGCTCAGCTAGGGAAGCTGTTGGGCAGCAAGGTGGGCGGTACACCAACAAGATTCCCAGTCTGTCTCCTTGGCCCAGTACAAGGTGGAGGCACTCTAGACCAGTCGTCATCTGGACAGGATGCCTGGTGAGAGAGAAAATACTCCTATAGACCACAGCGACCCCGCCTCCCGGGCCCTCAGATCTGCCATAGTGCTGCACTGTATACCCAGGTGGGCAAAGCTGAGAGAGGGCAACTCCTCCCTGCTCACCCACCCAGGTCTCGGTTATACACGCCAGGTCGGCACCCTCATCCACAAATCATGGACAAGGGAGGTTTTATTATATACTGACCTGGCATTCAAAAGCAGCACCTGGAGATCTAAGGGCTGGCTGATAGAACAACCAGCAATTCTGTGGTCTTGAGGAGAACTGGAACAAGGCACAGACACAACTTGTCTGGGGCGAGTTCCCCTTACCTGGCATGTTCTCCTCCTAATGCCATACCTCCCATTACCCGTCACTATGCTAATTGGGGGGCCCAGAAGCCCCCCCCATTAAATACAAAGCATGCTCTCCCAGGCACATTTTAAAAAATATTTAAATACAAACAAACACATTCACACAACAACGCATAAAAATACACATAAATATACACAAACACATCCACACAATCTCATTCATACACACAACAGACAAAACAAACAGACAATTAAAATGCACCCAAACAGCAACAATAGCAGCCGACGTTAAAATTCTCCTCCGCATCAAGCTTCATCCATAAGTAATGTCATCAAATAAAGTTGTAAAATATCTGCCCGCGACCCAGTAAACAGCAAGTAAGCAAGCCAGAGGACAAGACACGCCCCAAGCAGCGAACTTGAATGGAGTGGCGGCAAGCAGGCAGAAAGCCACGATGAAACAGCGACAGAGCAGCAGGCAGAAGCAGCGGAACCCTGCAGCATCGATCCAGTGACAGAGCAGCAGGCAGAAGCAGCGGAACCTAGCAACATCGATCCAGGACTCACAGGCGTGTCGCAGCCGGCGACCGACGACAAAGCCGAACACCGACCAACAGGCAGTCCAGAAGACCCGGAGAGCAGCGGCAGCAACAACAAAAGCCAAGGCAGCAGCAGTTGTAAATCCGAAACGGCCAGAGCCACGCCGGAGACCAAACAACGGGCCCAGAAACAAACGGCCCAAAAGCAGTCGAGAAGCACCCGGAGGGCAGCGACTCCTCGAGAACCGCAGCAGCCAGGGCAGCAACGCCGCGGCAACAGCGGCCCCCGACACACTCCAGCCGTAGCACGCCAAAGATGGAACTCCGCAACGGGTCAGAGCAACCCAAGAGCCGCGGCTCCGCCCCGAACCAAAGGCCAAAACAGCAAAACTGGGTCCAGGCAAAGATGTAAAGTCCAGCCACAATCCAAGATCGTACCAACGCTGGCATAAGCATAAGCATAAGCAAAGACATCGATGATAAGGTAAGATGATAAATACCAGGCGGTAGAAAGGGAAGAAATTTGGAGCTGAGGTGCAGAGCTCCCAATCAAACATCCTCTCTCGTCGCCCTAAGCCCGAAGGCTCTCTGGGCGGTGTACAAAAAGATAAAAACAAGCACAATATATAAATACAATAAATACAATAAATAATAATAATAAAAAAACAATAACGAATATATGAAACCTAGGGGCAATGGTCTTTACGTAGCATTTGTGGATTTAAAATCCGCTTTTGATTCTATCGCAAGAGATCATCTTTGGAGTAAGCTGGCAAATTCCTCAATAGATAAACGATTACTCTTCCTAATTTATAACCTACATCAACATACCTCCTTGCGGGTTCGCTGTGGACGCGAAGGAGGCCTAACAAACTCAATCCCCACTAGCAAGGGGGTAAGACAAGGCTGTACATTAGCTCCCCTCCTGTTTAATTTATTTTTGAATGATCTTAATTCCAACTGTATATCTAGTGATTACCATATGCCCAAAATTGGGAGTCAACCCTGTCCCCTTCTTTTGTATGCTGACGACGCTGCTCTACTTTCCCTCTCAAAGGTCGGACTCAAACGGCTATTAGGAGCTTTCATGTCCTACTGTACGCAGAACCATTTAACTATAAACTATCAAAAAACAAAAATTCTAGTGTTCTCAAGGCGCAGAACCGTAGGTACCTGGACAGTCAATGGACAGCAAATTGCTTTGGTTTCGCAATATAAATACCTAGGTATCACCTTCCATTCGTCACTGAATTGGGCCACACATATAAAAGCCGCTGTTGCACTTGCACGCATAAATGCCAAAAAAATTCTCCATTTCTTTTTTTACAAAGGAGGAAGGTATCTACCTGCAGCAATCCAGATCTTTCAAATAAAAATGATTCCACAATTACTGTTCGGAACGCAAATTTGGATCCACGCATTCAATTCCTCAGTAGAATCAGTCTTTTCCTCCTTTTTACGTCAAGTATTGGGCATACCAAGATGCACTCTGGCGGCCGCCCTTAGACTAGAAGCTGGCCTTCTTTCCGTTGAATGCCAAGCGTGGCAGTTAGTCTCCAACTACTGGGCCAGAGTATCGTACGAACAACTCCCGGGATACTTATCCCTTCTTTGGAGCGACCCCATATATCAAGCTGGAACAACAATATTAGGACTAAACTTTCCTCGATAGGCCTTTCAGCTGAATATCTATCAACTCAAACCCTAACTTCGGCCAAATTTGCTATTCGAACCGTCTTAAAGACATAGATTTTCAAACTGCCATTACAGCGGCGACAAAAATCTGCTCGCCTATACATTTTAATCTGAAGTTTGAGCCTTTCAACTACTCTCCGTATTTGGACTTTTCTTGTAGTCCCAAATTTGCGTCTAGCTTTCACTAGGGCCAGATTTAACTCCCTCCATTCTGCATTATTGTCAGAAAGATATCAGGGAATTCCCTACGACCAACGTCTGTGCCCCTGTGGGAAAGGCAATATTGAAACACTCTCGCATGTAATGCTGAACTGTCCTACTTATTTTTTTTTCAATTAATTTTTATTCTAATTTTCAAAACCAAAATAATACAAAAAGAAAACAACACAAATCAATAACTAATACAATACAAAAAGAAAAAAAATACATATCTATAAAAAAATATTGACTTCCGATTTGTCATAGTTCAGCTATAAATCTATAATATATAACAAACCTATCTCTTAATAGATTATAAAATCACCTTCCTCCAGCGGTTATCTTAGTTGGTTTCAAATCTCATTAACATCATATCAATTTAATATTCCACAAAAAGTCAAAGAGAAGTTTCCAATTCTTGAGATATATGTCAATCAATTTTTTCTTCTAAATAAACATACCAATTAATCCAACTCATCAAATCTACTAAATCCAGTAATTTCAAATCACTATAATTCAACTATAAATCTATAATATATAACAGACCTATCTCTTAATAGATTATAAAATCACCTTCCTCCAACAGTTATCTTAGTTGGTTTCAAATCTCATTAACATCATATCATTTTAATCTTCCAATTGATATGTCAATCAATTTTTTTTTCTAAATAAACATGTCAATTAATCCAACTCATCAAATCTACTAAGTCCAGTAATTTCAAATCGCTCTTCTGTCATTATCCATATTGGGTCCATCTTCCATCTTCCATCTTTACGCACCCAAAAATCTTGCTGTCATAGTCATATAATAAAAGTCTGATAGGAATTTCCTCCATCACAGATATTTTCTTACCATCAAATCCAAACGTAACACTGAAGTATTGTTGCAAAGCCGCATCTCTGCTCCTCTTTTCCACATGATACACTAGTACATCTCTTGAAGGTTTTTCCATTGACACAAAACAGGGATTAATTCTGTTATCTTTCTCCATTTCGAGTTCCATCAAATCCTTCCAGTCCAGGAATTTTTTTGAACCGATAATATCTTTATCTCCAATCTCTTCAATTCCTTCAGGGACAGCGCTGCATTCCAAACTGTAATATTTATCTCCAGGATCCGTCACAGCCAGGAAATCCAAATCTTTTTTCATGTCCATATTTAAGCCAATCTCCATAGATTGAACCTTGCCTTTAATTTCTCTTTCATCCTTTTTTTGTTTTCCAGATCTATCTTTATTCTCCTTTCTCATAGAATCCTGAGTTTCTTTCAGCTCCTGTCTCATTTCGTGAAATTCAATTCTCCACGCTTGTCTATTATTTCTCAGTTCTTGTTTTATTGAGTTAAACCCATTCATTATTTTCTGAAGCATGTCTAGAAATAGAGTCCCTTCTTGTACATCCATGATCTTCTTAATTGTCATTCTTAAAACCAAAAGAACAAAACTCCTTCAATTTTCAATGTCCCAAGCAAAGAGCAGTTTATTTCTTTATCCAGTTACAAAGGAGTTAATCTTTCCAACCAACGTCACACGCTAGACAGCCTTATCTCTAAAATGCCCAAAAGTGTAAAAACAGCTCTAGTTCACAGCGTCCAAACAACTAGTAGCAGAGAGAATGAGCAGATTCGTCAAAAAAAAAAGTAGATCAGGAAAAATAGTCCCTTACACATATTACACAAAAATCTTATAAATCAAAAAGATTTCTTATCTCTTCCAATCAGAAATCTCTCATTCGTTGTAATCTTTAAAATGCAATTTTCCATGTCAGCTTTTTGCAATAAAAAAAAAGATAAGCTATTTATATTTTCTTCCCCCTTAGTTCCGTAAATAAAAAAGGAAAGTCTTACCTCACCTAGGTTATCTTAATTGCTGTTACTTGGACAAGTCTCTTTAGCTGTATAGATAAGATCATGGACAGATCACCACTTGTTGAGATTTAGACTCACAGCGGCTCTTTCCCTCTGCAAAGGTGGAGGATCTATTAAGTTGATCCGCTCCCGGAGCCGGATGGATCCCGTAGGTTTTCAGAGGGCTCTGGGAGATTTTCCGGCTGATAGGACCGGTGCTCCTGTCGAGGCCCTGGTCGCACTGTGGAATACGGAAATGACCTGGGCTATTGACATGATCGCTCCTGCGCACCCCCTCCAGTGTAGAGCTCATACCGCTCCGTGGTATACTCCGGAGCTGAGAGCGATGAAACAAGAGAGGAGGAGGCTGGAGTGCAGATGGAGGAAAACTCCCAGTGGATACAACTATGCTTTGGTAAGTGCCACCAATAAGTTGTACAAAAGCGGTAAGGACAGCAAAGAAGCTCTATTTTGCTGCCTCTATTAGATCATCTTTATGCCGCCCAGCTGAGCTTTTTAAAGTCATGCGAGGGCTCTTACACTCTGGCCCCCACGATACTATGGAAACATCTGAGACCCGCTGCAACGAAATTGCTGGACACTTTCAAGATAAGATTGCATGTATCCGCAGGGACCTTGACTCTAATGTTGTGACAGATGAATCCATTGAAGAGTCCGGAGCACGGCCTTGTCCTTCTTTATTGGATGAGTTTCAGTTGGTGCAGCTCGAGGAAGTGGACAAGGTGCTTGGAATGGTTCGGGCAACCACGTCTGTTCTGGATCCTTGCCCATCTTGGCTAGTGAAAGCTAGCAGGGCTGGGACCACCGGTTGGGCCAAGGAAGTGGTTAACGCCTCCTTGAGGGAGGGAGTAGTCCCTGGTAGCCTCAAGGAGGCAGTAGTGAGACCTCTTTTAAAGAAACCCTCCTTGGACCCAGATAATCTGAATAACTATAGACCGGTGGCGAATGTCCCTTTTTTGGGCAAGGTTCTGGAGCGGGTGGTTGCCAGCCAACTCCAGGCGCTCTTGGATGAAACCGATTATCTAGATCCATTTCAATCCGGTTTCAGGCCCGGTTTTGGCACCGAAACAGCCTTGGTCGCCCTGTATGATGACCTTTGTCGGGAGAGGGACAGGGGGAGTGTGACTCTGTTGATTCTCCTTGATCTCTCAGCGGCGTTTGATACCATCGACCATGGTATCCTTCTGGGGAGACTCGCGGAATTGGGTGTCGGGGGCACTGCTTGGCAGTGGTTCCGCTCCTACTTCGCGGATCGTCACCAGAAGGTAGTGCTTGGGGAACATCACTCGACACCATGGATTCTCCATTGTGGAATCCCCCAGGGATCGGTCTTGTCCCCCATGCTTTTCAACATCTAAATGCAGCCGCTGGGTGCGGTCATCAGGAGTTTTGGAGTGCGTTGCCATCAGTACGCTGATGACACGCAGCTCTATTTCTCCTTTTCATCTTCCTCAGGTGAGTCTGTTGATGTGCTGAACCGTTGCCTGACCGTGATAATGGACTGGATGAGAGCTAATAAACTGAGACTCAATCCAGACAAGACCGAGACATTGTTGGTGAACGCCTTCCCTGCTCAGATGGTGGATGCTTACCCTGTTCTGGATGGGGTTACACTCCCCCTGAAAGAACAGGTACATAGTTTGGGGGTTCTTCTCGACTCTTCCTTGTCTCTCGAGGCCCAAGTGGCCCCGGTGGCACGGAATGCGTTTTACCATCTTCGTCTGGTAGCCCAACTACGCCCCTATCTGGACAGGGACGACCTCGCCTCCGTTGTCCACGCTCTGGTAACTTCAAGATTGGATTACTGTAATGCGCTGTATGTAGGGCTGCCCTTGAAGACAGTTCAGAAGCTTCAGCTGGTGCAGAACGCAGCTGCCAGATTATTGACGAGGACCAGTCGGTCTTTGCATATAACACCTGTCCTGGCGCGTCTGCACTGGCTTCCTATTTGCTTCCGGGCGAGATTCAAGGTGCTGGTTTTGACCTATAAAGCCTTACACGGCGTGGGACCTCAATACCTTGTGGAACGCCTCTCTCGCTATGAACCTACCCGTTCACTTCGTTCAGAATCTAAGGCCCTCCTCCGGGTACCAACCCATCGGGAAGCCCGGAGGGTGGTTACGAGATCTAGGGCCTTTTCTGTGGTGGCCCCTGAGTTGTGGAACAGCCTCCCCGAAGAGGTACGCCTGGCGCCTACACTTCCATCTTTTCGGCGCCAGGTAAAGACCTTTTTATGCTCCCAGGCATTTTAATCTTAACTTTTTTAATCTTTTAATCTGTATTTTAATTTTTGTAGTATTTATTTTGTTTTTGCTGTGCTTTTCGTTGTTTGTTTGTATATGTTTTTGTATTTTTATTATGATATATTGTATTTTATTTTGTTTGTTCACCGCCCTGAGAGCTATTACGCTAAGGGCGGTATATAAATTGAAATAATAAATAAATAAATAAATAAAAATGATAAATGTAGACAGGAGGATAGATGTTTGCCTGTTAGTCCGTTAAAATAAACAACGGGTCACTTATCCAGCTGAGCTAGCATAAAAATCCACGCTCTGTCTGAACTGCCGGAAGACAGACAATTCTGACGAATTCCAGACTCCAACAATCAAAACAAAACTATGTGGTGGATCTCACGTTTCTTCCTTATCCAGAAGAAATTATCCCCAGTCAGAAAAGACCCTTCTGACTGAATTTAAAACTGGATAAGTTTCATCCAAGACGGAGGTCGTCTCAGAGGCTGCACAGGCGTAGGAATCCTCCTGGGAAGTCTGAACTGTCCTACTTATGATTATATACGTTGCAAATTTTTAGTCAACATAATGGAAAGTATTTCTTCGATGGCCCCCGATAACATGATTAGTTACCTTGTATCAGGATTCAATAAAGAGACCACATTGAGAGTTGCTAAATTTATATATGCTGCACAACGACTACGCTCTGAAGTTCCCTCAGGTTAGCCTGTCTTTCTTGTATATTATATTACATTATTTAATGTTGTAATTTTAGGTTATTTTATCTTTGTTTTAAAGTTTAACTGATTGTATCTTTTATGCCTAAAAATAGGACAAGTCTTTGACCGCAAAATAAAGATTTGATTTGATTTAGTGAATTTCAACAGATTATGAGAACTCAGAGAAAAAGTTCAAAAGGGGTCTGGGTTTTTCCTCTCTCTCTTTAGACTTTGAACTCTCGATTCTTTCTGACTGTTGTGTTTATCGCCATGAAAATTGAGAGGGTTGTTAAGCAAGTGTTTCTGAGTTCAGAACTATAAGTTTTGTAAGGTTTTGTTTTGAAATGAGCTTATGGGAAGGATTCGAACAGCATGGAGGGTATTTTCAATTTAACATTGCAGAATGTGAAAAATCCACACTTGCTGTATAATTATTTTTTGTTAAGAATATTAGTGAAATCAATGAAATACTAAAATTAAAAAATAGATTTTTTTTCTCACTCTTTTATAATGTAGGAACTTGAGGGTTACACAGTGAAGTTAGTTGGTATGGATTCAGAATAGAAATTAACAAGTATTTCTTCACTCTTGTAGCTCACCTTTCACCAAATGGTCCCAGGAAGGGTTGCAAAATTGTTATAGTTAAAACAACATGCATTAACACAATAGAACCACAAAACAACCAATAACAAAAATAACAAAACAGTAGCACATAGCAGTGCATAGTAATGCAAGGGGAGGCAAGACATTCACTCAACTAAAGGTCTAGGTAAAGAGGTGAGTCTTGACCAAGTGTCGAAAAGCATACAGTGATGGTGCAAAATGCACATCAGAGAGAAGGTCATTCTGCAACCTGGGGGCCACCGCAGAGAAGGCCCTCTCACATGCTGCCACTGCTGGAACCATTCAGTGTGGTGGCACTGCTAACAGGATCTTGTCTACCAACCTTTACACTCTGGCGGGACAATATGGGAGGAGGTGCTCCTTCAGATATTTGGGACTTATGTCATTTAGAGCTTTATATATTAGTGTTAAGACCATACATTGAGTTTGGTAGGGAACTGGTAACCAGTACAGATCTTTTAAGACTGCCATAATATATCTGGCCGGAAACATACACCATCAGGCTTGCTGCTGCATTCAGCATTAACTGCATATTCTGAGCTCTCTTTCAGTGCAGAGTGCATTCCAGCAGTCTAATAATAATAATAATAATAATAAAATTTAATTTATGTGTCGCCTATCTGGCCGATGGCCACTCTAGGCGACGTACATGTAAACAGTTAAAACACAATGCGATAAAATACATTAATACAATATATAAACAATATAGCAGCAACAACAATACTAGTGCAGGGTAAGAGGCATTTCAGTCATAAAAGTTAACCCTCCCTGGAAATCCCAAAGGCCTGTTGAAAGAGCCAGGTCTTTAAGGCTTTACGAAATACATTTAGGGAAGAGGCGTGCCGGAGATCTTGTGGGAGGGAGTTCCAGAGGGTGGGGGCCGCCACTGAGAATGCCCTCTCTCTAGTTCCCGTCAATCTAGCTGTTTTTGTCAGCGGGATTGAGAGAAGGCCCTGTGTGGCTGATCTTGTCGGGCGGCATAATTGGTGGCATTGAAGGCGCTCCTTGAAGTCTATCTTCAAGTTACCAGAGTATAGATCAATACGGCCCAGCTAAAGTTCTAGCCTACTTTTTCAGGAGAAGAACCACCAGTATCTTATTCAGGGCCCTCCTGGCCTGGGGACACAGTCCTGCCACCATCCTCTGAATCACCTCTGTCTCCCATCCTTGAAGAAACCCAAAGGTACAAAACAAGAGAAGACCCTTTAAGTAGCCTGGCAGCTGCTACAGGGAGGCAAAGCCTTCCATATTACTGGTCTGGTCAGCCTATGAAAGTTCAGTTGGTTTTAGTTATCTGCAGAGACAACGTCTGTTGTAAATACCTTAGTAGGGTCTCTTGGAGCTGGTCAAGGTCCTATATGCTCTCTGACTTGTGAATTGACATTGCCTGCTTCCCCTGTGAGCTACAAATGCCCACAGAACTGCACAGGGACGAATGTGAACTTCCCAGAGGCCCCTGGTTGGCTGCTCTTAGAAATGGAACGCTGGACCAGATGGACCTTTGATCTGATCCAGTAAGATAATTTGTATGTTCTGAGAAAAAAAGTGTGGTGTGGGAAGACAATTCCTGTTAATATGAAAACACATCATCTGTATAATGTTCTTTCCCTTTCTCCAGTGTACGTGCACGTCAGATATATATGGCTATATGACAAGTGACTGGAAGTTATATGCATATGTCAGGTGAATGAAGTGTTGTTTGATGTATGTGCTTTACTCCTAAGGACACCCAGAATAAAGTTAAGCACAGAATGTGATGGTAACAGTAAATTACTCTCCTTTCAGTGCCATACCTTTTTATTTGCACAAGAATCTGAGGATTATGTTAGCTTGAACTATGGAATCACTTGTAAAGCTCAATCGTCTCTGCACATAAGCTTAGTATAGGCTTATTGTCTAGAATCTCCTCATTCTGGCTATATACAGCATTTAAAAAGTTCTCTACTGGGAAGGAAGCCATCAAAACTCAAGAGGAATATGAAACAGCATATCATCTAGCAATAGATGAGATGTAACTCATGTCCCTCTTCAGCCTGAGTTCATCGAGGTCCAGTAGTGTAGTGGCAAATTCAGAAGTGCAGGGTCCCTTCATGTTAGTCACAGCCATGTCCCCTCTCCCTGTTTTGCTGCAGGGTTGAGAATGAGTTCCTTGTTAATGCCTTCTCACACAATAACAGACATCCTTACGAGCCCACTAGTGTGAAAGAGGAGAGTTTTAGCTTTTATTCTTTCATGCTTGTAGGATGCTAGAGGCACAGGGACCCTGCTGGGACCCTGGTCCCAAAAAAGTAAGGGGTCTAAGATCCCCTGAGGCCCTGGACAACTACGCCTCTGTCTAGGTCTCTCAACATTTTCTTCTTGCCAAGTAGTTATGGCTAAGCTGAAAGAATCACTGAAAAGGACGTTAAGCTTTCCTCCCAAAGGTCCAGACAAGGGTATCTAGAGTTGAGGTATCCCGAACTTTTTTCAGTTTGTTTTTAGGGGGAAAAAACCCTTTAGGTACATGGAAATGTTTTCCATAAATGAAATGTGGGCCCCAATTTCAGAAGCACTTTATCTGAATACCAGCTGTTGAGTGGACAGTCAGCTGAGGGAGGGCTGTTGACTCCATATGCATATCCAACCTGTAGCTTCCTGAAAGCATCCAATTAGCTAATATTGAAAACAGGATGCTATATGGGATCCAGTTCTTATGATTCTTTATTGTCTTGGAATACATATATTATAAAAAATAAAGGTGGTAACATAGCCAATGTTATTCATTTCTTATAACCTTCTGATTTGCATAACTGATTATTCATAGAGGAAAACACATATATGTTTTCACTGAACATGTCATGGTCTTTTTTAGCACATGGTTTATAATGACATCCTCATTTTCCTATATAATTTTAAAACACCTTGGTTATAAAGAACTACCCTATCATCAACATCATTGTGATTTCTTCTTTAGATCAATGTAAGCACAGAACACACAAAGGGTCCTACCTCAGCATATCATCCAAAATATCATTGAAAAATGTCCTTAAGTTCTGTACAGCTCAAATCTATGGATGTGCATCCACTCTGTATGCTAGCTGAATCACAAGCAGAAGTGGCAATGGTCTGCGAGGGAACTGTGCTTCAACAGAGAAAAGTAGAACTCTTATGAGATATAAGATGGGAAATTGGGGACCAGAAAGAGTACCTTGCCACATTTCATGATTTTTTGGTTTAAAAAGTATAAGTTAATATAATACTGTATCTTGGCAGCAAAAACTATACCTCACTCTAGCTGTAAGGGAAATGAAAGGGTTGGGAAAGTGTGTACTTTATAGAAGCAGAACTTACAATGTCTAAGGGGAATGTGGGGAGAAGGGATGAAAGAAGTCCTTCATGACTGACACATCTTGGTACAATCGCATGGAGGAAACTGAATCCCTTTTATTTATCCCAATTAACTTTAAAGGTGTGTAGCTCAAAGCCCCTGGACTTTTGTCTGCAATTGGGCAGGTTTGTTACCCAAGGACACTTCCTTTGTGTCTGCAGTTTTCAGACCAAACACTAAAAGCACTAAGACCAAAACAAAACACTAAGAAATGTTAAGTGATTCCTTTGGTACACACTCCAAAATGAAGTGGCTGCCCTTGCAAGAAAACCACGTCAGCTATGCTGCTTAAATTTGGTAGCATTCACACTGTACAAGGATCTCTGTAATATTGGGGATTTTTCATTCTCTCAGTGAACCAAAGTTTGGAAGCCTAAGAGGTGAGAAGAATCCTGGGAAATAACTCCTCTGTGGAATCATGAGTTTTCTGTAAATGTCAGAAGTCAAGGGGTATAGACATCCTGACTCTCATCGGAAGAACCCCAAATTTATGAATTTATGCATCAATAGAAAACAGATGCTTCTAACAACAATGGGGCCATCTGTATAACGGTTGTGATATCCTTTGACATTTTAGGGGATAAGAGATCAACCAAAACCAGGAATTTACAGTAACATTTTTGAGGAGACAGAAGTCTTATCAGGAAACACATCTGGTAAAGCCAGAACCCCTATCAGCAATTCCAAATTTTTCCATTGTCTTTCATACGTCATGCCAACATTCCACCTCCCTATTTACATGCAGTCTGATGGAGACCCAAAATGTATTTAAAGCTAGCAATTTTTGAGGGTAGTTAGCTGCTCTTGGGGGCTCAATTGCTGCCTTACTTAACACAATGCACCCAAGGAACAACATTGGGACTGCATGGATACACGAGAACGAAGGAAGGGTGAAATCTTTCAGGTTTAGTGAAGGTTACAATAAGGGTGGAGCTTTGGCTCAGGGACTAGACACGGAAGTTCCCTTCTGACTTTAGAGTCTCGCTGCAAGCTTCAGGAAAGCTCAACTCTTGAGCTCCTTTCTCTTCTGTATGACATAATGCAACTTTGAATGTGCATAGGTTTAGGGTCTCTATCTTACTCTGTCTAGAGAATTAGGGAACAAGTGACTGATTTCCTTCAGTAAAGATATATCTATGCATATCTCTATTGCCTTCCTTCTTTCTCTGGTGTGAACGTGTGCAATCTTAGAAGCAATTGGCAACAGGGATTTCTCTTATGTTCTTTAAATGTGAGTGATTGGGGTAAAGTTAGATGCTGCTTGTATTGACTGTGATTGTAAAATGCAGTATTTTTCATGTTTCTTCTCCTAATAAGCCAATCTTTGTTTTACTCTTTGTGTACTTTATTGGGGTTAAGGGTAAGGTTATACACACATAAGAGTGACGTGTAAAAGGTTCTGCTATGCTTACAGGGGTGTCGTTTGAGTTTCAAATGAGTATACACGCATGTGGGGATTCAAACCTACACGTGTAACAATATCCACAGAAGGGGTGATCATGGATGTAAATTTCACCAAATTGTTCCCCATATAAAATAGATGTTTTCTTTTTCTAAAAAGCAAAGGTGTACAGCCCTCAGACTTCTCAATGTATTTGTGTCTAATTTAGCAGGCCTAATCCACTTGGGAGAGCCTTCTGTGTCTGCAAATTTCATCTACTTATTTTCCAAAATAGTGAATGGTTGGGAGCACAGTAATATCAGTAGTAGTAGTAGTAATGTTTAAAAGCAGTATATAAGAAAATAAGGATGCAGCTTTTTTCATTGTGTCATGTTGCAGTTTTTTAAAGCTGCAACATGTCTTTTGATAAGGTTCTCCTTTATATTTTAAGTTCTTACCAGATGTTGTTGTTTTAAAGAAAGCTGTCATGATCACAATGGGGGTTACAGTGATAAAGTATGTGCTGTGTAAAAACAGGTTTATAACTGGCTTTTGAGACCTGCAGGAAGAAGGTATGGAGAGAGGGTAGGGTTTCAAGAAGTTTGGTAGATCAATTTATGTATGAATCAGGCACACAGAGGGAATGGGCTTTTCAGAAACAAAGCAGACTGGGACCAGGACTGCTTAAGAACTAGGGTATAACTTAAATATATACACACCTGATGTGAGGGATCAGAATAGGGTGTAGTGAACCTTCTTCCTCCCTTTCCTTGACAGTGTAAGTGCATATGCCATTATTCAGAATATGGGGCTCTTCTTTGCAAGCTACTTCTCTCCAGAGTAGAATGGCAATATCTGCTGCCCTGCATTGAGGTCATACAATTCCAGGCTTCTTCAGAGTCTGAAAACAGCTACTGAAAAGTGGTTTCACTAAAATAGATAGGATTCACTTTCAAGTAATCATAGTTAGGACCAGGGTTAGGTACAATCAAAATTAGAGTTGTAAATCAAAGAACCACACACGTAATAAGATGTCTGACAGACAGAATGTCAGCAGGTTAAGCTTTCTCTATTACTTTATTTCCCTACTAAAAATGCTTACTCTGTGTGCTAGCCACACAGCTGTTAAAGGCATAAACCATCATTTGTTTTGTTCTTGTACCTGTACTTCCCACTGTAAGCTGTTTCTGTTAGAAAATGGCAAATCTAAGCATCCTCAGCAACACCTCCATATCTGCCTAATAAGCCCTAGGACGTTGCTTCCACAGTTTGGTTTCTAACTCCTTTATAGATGTCCCATTGACATACTTTTTAAAAAATGAAAGTTAATGATCCAGGCCTCCTTGTTGTGGCTGGTATGGGGATGAATGTGATGAACTAGAAATCATTCAAAGTTCTATTCCAATTAATTTAATTCACCTTTAGTTCACCTAGCAATTATGGGAACTACTTTCAGATGTAGTTCCGAGATTTCTTTAACTAGTTCTGTTAACTTCATTCTAAGCATTTAAGCCCCATTACATGCCACATCCTGCAGTTGAAAGACAAATGTCATCCCTCCAGAAGAGGTGAGCATAGTCTCAGGCAATTCCTGGTGGCCTCAGGAATGTGCCAACAATCCACTTAATTTTTTTTAAAGTCCCTGGTTCACATTCCTGTGGGTATATTGGGTGCTTTCACACTGCACTTTATTCCGTTATTCTGACAATTTATTTCCTATTAATTTGCACATAAAATTTGAGCTTTCACACGACATAACGGGTAGCTCTGGAATTCTGGTGGAATGTAGTGGAAGTTTAGCGCTAAATTCTGCAATAAATGATACCTCAAAAATTCCGATAGCAAGACCCGGGACACAGAAGATCGCGGGAGTTTTGTGCTAGCTGCCGCTGCTCACATGACAGCCATCCCAGCATGCAGTGCATTCCCGCCCTTACCAACAGCCCTCCCAGCATGCAGTGCATTCTTGCCCTTACCAACAGCCCTGCTGGTCTTGGACCAAAATAAATGAATTGAAGGCAACAGCCCTCGCCACGCCTCCCAGCCGATCCCAGCTGCTCCTGAGAGAGGAGCCTGTGCTGCAGAGCGTGTGCTGCTGCTGTGCTGCTGCGCCTCTCAGCTAATTGCATTCGCGATCGCGCCTCTTTCAACCCCCCCCCCATGCACCAAAAGAACAGGCCTCAAATCAGCTCATCCGGTGTCGCGTGAGGCCAAATTGGGGGGGGGGGAGAAAAACTGCTCTGTGTAAACAACTGTTGTGCAAAATGCCGGTATAACAGGTACTGCAGTGTGAAAGGGATTTTTGAAATATGGAACAAAGCGCTACCTTCTTAATCCAGTAAACTAGCGCTATTAGCCCCGTGTGTGAAAGCACCCATTGATAGCTGATGGTTTTTCAGCCCCTACCAGACCCTCCTTGGTATCATCTCTATCCAGGAGTCTCTGAACACTTCAGAGTGGCTAATGGGGCACTTGTAAGATTGCCAATGAGAGAAGTCAGTCTAAGCAAAACTACCTTCTACTAACATCTTTCGATCCAAGTTCTTTACATTTCATGTCAATCCATTGAGTCTAGAATATCTACATAGGGTATTTTTCTGAGTGACTGAAGGAATTGTGAAAAATTACAATTTACTAAACAAAAGTAATGAATCCCTGTTAGAAGGAAAGAAAGGGGCATCTTTCACATTTTATTTAATTCCCTGTTATACAATAACATGCCTACTAATTAAAATGTATCTTTATTGAAAACGTTCCCAGCAGTGAAGTATATTAAACTGAGTGGTAGAGAGAAACAATAGGGAAAAGTGGGCCAGTAGCATATATATTTTAGTGATTAACATTTCCCTACTCCTTGTAACATTTCAAGTTGATATTCCTTGTTGATGCATTTAAATCATTTAGTAAATTCTAAGCTGAAAACAAGAATAAATCTAGCATTACATATACCAGATTCAAAGGCCAAACTAATGTAACTGCAAGTATATGATTTGCTATCTGGGGTTTTGTATGCATGTAGGAATATAAAATACATATTCATGAAAACATAATTTTGAAACACTTTGCTGGAGAGAAATCCAACTTGTAACAAAGATATCTCGTGTTATAATGCCATACTTGATGCCCAAAGGTCATATCATAATTTAAAAACCAAATTAATCCAGTGGAGAACTATTACTTTCCTTATTAATGTGATGTAGAGTGACCTTGTTTCCCCATTGTTTCAAGATAACTTTGTTATTATTCCTCTTTTGCATTTCCCCCTTCATATTCCCACCTCCCCTAGACAAGAACTAAACTTCCAGCTGTACCCTATTCAGTTTACCATCTGTTGAACATTTGGATTCATTTGCCAAAACTGGCATGTTTTGTCTGTAGGGAGTTTTTTCCTGCCAAATGACCACTTTTTTCCACACGTCATCTTAAAGGTTAGATTCCTCTGTGGGCAGTTATTCTATTGGAGACCATTTGTGTTATTTACTTTAGTTCAGGAAGCAATGCTTGATATAAACAACTATGCACTCAAAATTTATTAAGGCTTACCACACAGATAAGTGCATGTCAAATCTAATACTGCTGAAAAAAATGGTTCCTTGTCTTGTGTCACATAAATCAGAATTGCAGAGGCTTCTCTTGAACAATATTAATAAGATTTGCTGTTAAAAATAATAAGAATTTGTGAGAAGCAGCTGGTTTTACAGACTTGTTTGCATAAAGTGACAGTGACCTTTATTGGCTGCCCTAAAAAATGTGCCTCATTTCCCCCTTCTCTGTGTTAATATTTCCCCACATGCACACTGGCAGGAATCATGGAGGAAGTGCACAATGTTGTAAAAAATATTATAGAATATTACAAAGAAAAAATATACTGGGCATGAGCAAACAAATGTTAAGCTCTTCTGACAACAGAACTATGCCTCATCAAAATCACAGAACTGCCACTGAAAACCCATGTCAAGTTCCCACTTCCGTTCACAATATGTAATTGTTATGTTGAATGAATCATTAATTACGTTAAGCCAAATTATCCAATGTTGTAGATCAGGGATGGTGCATATTTATTTTATTTTATTTAAATTATAATGGCCTTCAACTCAAAATTTCCAAACTGGCTAGCAAGAAAAACTAAAACACAATAACTATATTTTCAACAGTAAGAGGCAGTAGTCAGCAATATGTATTTAGTTAACAAAATTTATAGTCTGTTTGCTAGAACAAAAGATCCCTAAGAAGTTTATTTTATTAAGTTAGTTAAAATATTTCTATCCCGCCCTTCTACCCTATAATATGGCACTCAGGGCAGCTTACAATAAAATCAAACATGTATATAATAAAATTGTGTACAATAAAGATCACAAAAACATTAAAATAAATGAAAATACATAAAATGCAATTAAAATACATAAAATACAATAAATACATACACACATACACACATATATACATATATATAGGGAGTGGTATTGAAGGGACTATAGACGTAAAAATTAACATAGAAGGCATAAAATTAGTGTCAGGCTCTACCCTCAGTCCCTCCCAAAGTCTCTTTGGACCAAGATCGTTTTCAGAAGTCTCTGGAAAACCATCAGGGAGGGAGCAGAGTGGGCTTCTTGGGGTAGGGTATTCCAAAGCGTGGGGGCCACAGCTGAAAAGACTGTCTCTCCTGTGTGCCTGTCAGTCTAACATCTTTCATTCCAGGCATGTAGAGGAGACTAGAGGCGGATGGGCAAGTACATATGGGTGTAAGTGGTCCCTCAGGTACATTGGTCCAAGGCCGTTTAGGGCTTAAAGGTCAGAACTAGTACTTTGAATTGCCCCCAGAAACAAATTGGAGCCAGTGGAGTCAATAAAGCACAGCGGTGATATGCTCCCTGCACCATGCTCCAGTTAACATTCCAGCTGCTGTATTTTGAACCAACTGCAATTTCTGAACCGTTTTCAAAGACAGCCCCACATAGAGTGTTACAGTAATCAAGCCTTGATATCACCAATGCATGTGTCACTGTGGCAAAGTCAGCTGCTTCCAGGAATGGACATAGCTGGTAGACCAGTTTGAACAGACCAAAAGCATTTCTGGCTACTGTAGCCACCTGAGATTCAAGCAGCAGGGCACAATCCAGGAGGACTCCCAAGCTGCGGACCTGCTCCTTCAAGGGGAATGCAACCCCATCCAGAATAGGTTGCAACCTTATCCCTGGTGCAGTTTTCCCCTTGACCAGCAACACTTCTGTCTTGACTGGATTAAGTTTCAGTTTGTTAGCCCACATCCAGCCCTTCACAGCCTCCAGGCACCAGTTTAGGATGAGCACTCCCTCCCTGTGATCAGGTGGTAGATGGAGTTGAATGTCTTCAGCATATTGATGACATTGTACTCCAAATCTCTGGATGACCTCTCCCATTAATAAATGTTAAAGAGCATGGGAGACAGAATGGGACCCTGTGCTACCCCATAGGCCAATGGCCAGGGGGACAAGCAATAGTCTCCCAACACCACTTTCTGGGTCCTGTCCATCAGGTAGGACCAGAGCCACTGTAAAACAATGCCTCTCAGTCCCATCCCAGCTAGACAGCCCAGAAGCATACCATTGTCAATAGTATCAAGGGCCACCAAGAGGTCCAGCAACACCAACAGGGAAGCACTCTCCCTGTCTGATGCCCGGCATAGGTCATCAAGCAAGGTGACCAAGGCAGTCTCTGTCGCATGACCAGACCTGAAGCCTGATTGAAAAGGGTCTAGATAGTCCAATTCATCCAGGAAAACTTGGAGCTGAGCAGCCACTACCTTCTCAATCACCTTGCCGAAAAAGTTTAGAGACTTCGCAGATTTATAATAGTCAGACTAAAATATTCATTAGAATATCAATAAAAACAAACATTAAAAACAAGTTCCATGAGAAATTTTTAAATATAAAATAAAAACAGTAATTTTAACTGATTCTTACTAAAATCACATCTCAAAATAGCATGCCAAAATTACATGGCTGGATAGCCTTGCTGTAACAAAAAAGGTTTTCGTAGGCACCAAAAACAATACAGTGAATATCAGTGGGGAGGGAGTTCCAAAGTGTGGGTGCTTCCTGCCACACTAAAGGAGCAAGTGCAGAATGAACATTATATGGCACTTGTAAAAGGTTGTAATATATCAAAGGGTAAAAGTCTGGGGAAATATAAATGGTCTGTGCCTGAAGCCTAAAAACCCCCCAAAACATTTGCATGGATGCCAGGTGAACCATCTTGGAGAGAGTTCTACAAGCAGAGCACCACAAACAAAGGGGCCAACCACCACCACACCCCTCCTCATAGCCACCTACCTCATTTCAGATGACATGGGCACCTGATGGAGAACCTCTGATCTTAGTGTATGGTTACCATTTGGCAATGGAAGGAAAATGTTCAGAGTAATGATTAAGAAAACATGAGTAAGTTAAATTACATGGTAGCTTTTATGTAAAGTAAGAGGGAACTCGATATGAGGCAGCAACCCTGTGTTTCTGATAACATATATACTCTGATCACTGGGTTCAAAAGTGGCTTTCAGTGCAACATGGAGATGGGATAGGAGGATGTTGTTTTTGACCAACCAGAACCAGTGGAAGTTGTTTGTTTGTATTGCAGGCCTTGATAATAAAAGATCCCTTACTGTTTTTTCCTAAACTTCTTCTGGATTATGACCTTCTGCAGTAATTGATAGTCTGTGATTCTATTACGCTGTAACTTGGATTCCTGCATTGAGCAGGGGGTTGGTATTTTGCCAGAGGCAAGGAAGTTCAGGATTTCAAAGATCATGAAACATATTTGTGGAATTATTTTCCCATACAGATGGACTTGATTAGGGTTGCCATATTACCCGGTTAGCCGGGTTTTACCAGGATTCTTTCCATGCCACCTGGCCCACTTAGCCCATTAGGTGGCCTAGATTCTCAGCTTTAATTTTTTTAAAACATAAGTTTCTAGGTGGTCCGGTTCTCAAGATATACAACAAAACATCAGCTGCTCAGACTGTTAAATTTTTTTTAACAAATCTGTACTGTGTAATAAAATAAAATAATACTAAAATTTAATTTTTGTGTCGCCTATCTGGCCTAAGCCACTCTAGGCGACGTACAAACTAGCTCTAACCCCACCCATTCAGGATTGCAGCCAATAAGTGAAGCCAGGGTTGTGTTTGGTTGATCTGAGGCAATGCCAGAAAATGGTGGTTTCCCCCCGTTTATCTGAAAATCTTATAAATTGGGTAAGTATATACATTTCAGGTTTTTTTCCTCTTGTGTGCAGGAGTCAGATCCTAGGCAGTGTTTTCAAAACCTTCCCAATACTTGCTTTTGTGGGGGTAAAAGCATGCTAATCCCATATGCCCAGAGTAAATTCCATTGAATTAAACAGGACTTACTTTTGAGTAGACTTCGCTATGAATGTGCTGTAAATTAATGGGACTTTTGAGTGAATGTAAAAAAGAATTGTGTTTGTGTTCTATCTGTTTCCCTCCAGTCCTATTTTAAAGCAATTAGGCAGGGCTTAATTAGGTATTACAGTTTTTATTCTGTAGGAAACTAATACTGATTTTTTAAAAAATAATACTGATTTTTCTGCGATGACCAACTGGTTTGACAATAAACTATTATATGGGCTGTGTGTATTTATACATCTACAGTGTGTGTGTGTGTGTGAGTATGGTTGGTGATTGGAAACCAAGGCAACACAATAAGAAATAAATCCCTTTAAAATCCAATAACCATAAAGCAAGAATAAACAGTTGGAAAACAGCCTAAAGAGGCATGATTCTGAATTTTGGGTTGGGTGAAATTTATTTATTTATTACTTGATTTATATCCTGCCCTTCCTCCCAGTAGGAGCCCAGGGCGGCAAACAAAAGCACTAAAAGCACTTTAAAACATCATAAAAAAATCTTTGAAAATATTTTTTAAAAAAGAAAAGGCTTAAAAACATATTAAAAAGAAATTCCAGCACAGACTCAGACTGGGATAAGATCTCAACTTAAAAGGCTTGTTGAAAGAACAAGTTCCTTACCACTTGTGGCTGTAGTTCTCTGCACACTTCCCAGTTTGAGTAAGCCCCATTGAATACATTGGGACTTGCTTCTGAGTAAACGAACATCGGATTGCACTATAAATATATTTACAGATTGTGTAATTCATAAACATATTTGAGAGTCATGTTTATATAAATATTTCTTCATACTGTGTCCCAATAAGTATTTGATTTCACACTATGGTTGTAGATGATTTTTTCCTCTACATTTTAAGTGTGCCCTTCTTCCTTGGGGTGGTCATGGTTCTCCCTTGTTTTCATCCTGAGGGGAGGATAGGCTGAGAGATGGTGAGTAGCACATGGTCACCCAGTACACTTTATAGCCCATTTCCATTTTGAAAAATTAATTAAAATGATTTACATGCAGGAAAAGTTGATTAAGTAGATCAACACATTTAAAGCACATCCAACTCACATTTAAAGCGCATGACTTCCCCTAAAGAATCCTGGGAAGTGTAGTTTCCCCCTCACAGTTATAGTTCTCACCACCCTTAACAAACTAAAATTCCCATGATTCTGTGGTGGGATTCATGTACTTCAAATGTGTGTTGAATGTGCTATAAATGAATGATGTGGATCTGCCCTAGGCATGATGTGCATTCAAGAGTGAATTGCAAAGAACAATTTTAAAAGATACTTTTTTAAATGGGGAGGGTTGTAGTTCATCGGTAGGGCATATGCTTTGCATGCAAGGTCCAAAATTCAATTCCTGGAAAAGACTATTGCCTGGAATCCTGGAGAGCCAATGCTAGTCCATGTCATGAGTACTGAGCTAGATGGTACAAAATGGCCTGAGTCAGTATAAGACAGATTCCTTGGTTCCTAAAAGTGGGAAGAGACTCAAGGGCCACAGTGACTCCAACATTTATTTATGTATTTTTATTTACAACATTTATATACCGCTTTATTGTAAAAAAAATCTCAAAGCGGTTTACAGAAAGAATTAAAACAATAAAATTATTGGCAAAAGCGTTAAGGACAGATACTTAAAAACATTCAGAATAATAAAACCAACAATGAGTTAAAAACAGATTTAAAAACACAATAGCTTCTACATGCCTGGAGAGGCTTGCCTCAAGAAAACTGATTTTAACAGGTGCTGAACAGAGGTGTGTGCCTAATGTCAATAGGCAAGGAGTTCCAAAGCTGTATTTTAAATATTGTGGTTTTATCATGTTGTACACCGCCCTGGGAGCTGCTAGCTATAGGGCGGTTTAGAAATGCAACTAAATAAAATAAATAAATAAATAAAAGCATAGGTGCTGCCACACCAAAGGACTGATTTCTTACAAGAGCAGAACAAGTACTATGTGGCACCCATAACATGGAAATCACAGCTTGAACTTGGCCTGGTAGCAAATCAGCAACCAATGCCGATTTCAGAGCAGAGGTGTAATGTGCTGATAGGATCTCACTCATGTCAGCAATTGTGCTGCAGCATTCTGCATTAACTGCAGTCCCCAGGTCAGGTTGTGCTGCATGGGGATTTCTGTGACCTTGGCTGACTGGCTGCCAGGATTTTTTTAGTTTTGGTTTTTGGTTATGAATCCTGACTGGTTGTGGGATGCGGAGTTTTCTGCCTTACTCATAGGAATCTTGTTGTGGTTGGTATGGTATTGCATTTAGGAAAGTGTTACTGCCTTTTGTGTTGTTGTTTTTTCTATTTGCATTTCACTTATCTTTAACCTCACTCCGTTACAGCCATAGAAGCAACAGCAGTGGTTGCATGTGTTCAGGTCAACCTCCTTAAACCCATTGATGATACACCTTGTTGGTTGCATGACAGTTTGTTTCTTGCCCAATAGTGGTAAAAGAGAATCCACATATTTGGAAGTGTGGCTACAACTGTTGTTCCCAAGCTGCTGCCTATGAAAGTAGACCAAACCATGTGTGTTTTCTCTCTGTCCATTATTGCTCACTGGAACTGGGTTGGCTGTCAAAGTGAGTTTATAGCAGCGCACAGGGTAGACAGAAAGGGTAGAGAATCTTCGTACTCTTACTCATTTCTCAGACCTCTTTCTGAAGGGTCAAATCTGTTAAGAATTTTGGAGCAGCCATGTAAAAAGATAGGGGCAGGGCATTCCAGGCAGGGGGTTGCCAACCCTGCTTGGATATGGATGGCTTTGCAGAGGATCCCTAGTTAAGGTTTACCAACAGCACAATCCATACTATATCTACTTGGAAGTAAGTCTTGTTGAGTTCTATGGTGCTTAGTCCCTTAGTAAGTGTCTTCAGAATTGCAGCCTTGAGGGGCATCCATCTTTACTCCTGAGAGTTTCCATCTAACATCTCCACAACACTAGGCTCCTTTCTTCCTACAATGGCCTTCTGGTGACTGGCCTGGCCTGGGGGCACTTAAACCCTTCTTGCTGAAAGCAAATGGATTAGATTAAATGTTCCCTACCCGGGCTCCATATTTTAGCTAAGATTTCTCTTAATTTCCAATCAGAGAAATGTTTTTTTCATTGTATGCTCTAAACAACTGTGATTGATGCTTAATGTATCATGCTTAATGACAGCACTAGGGTCCATCCCTGTGACATCACTCAGGTGTACCCCCTGACATATATCATGCTTAATGTATCATGCTTAATGACAGCACTAGGGTCCATCCCTGTGACATCACTCAGGTGCACCCCCTGACATCACTCAGGAGTACCCCCTCCGGCCCACCCCTGAAATTGCAGGGTGTGGGATGCTTCTGACTTGGCAACTCTAATTCCCGCCTTCCATTGTTCTTAGCCAATGAGGGACACCACAGTTGTCCTGGAAAAATGTAGAATTTTAGTCTGCTTGCCTGCTGCATCTGCAGAATCTAGCAGGTTAGAAAACTGCACATGCCCATTTAATCAACACATGCAGCTCCACCCCTTACCCATACAATTTCTGGTTGCGTCAGCAAGGAGAAGCAGCTTTCATCTCAGTTGCCTGCTTTGCAGGATATGTGTCTTAAGTGGTGAATGCAATGGGAGGGTCTGCCTGTCATCATGGAGGATGGAATAAAAGGGTTTGATTCTACCAAACACTCCCTCCCCTGAACAGATACAAGTTAAGAAAGCAAACCTCCCTGTAGAAAAGGCAGTGATACTAGCATTTGCATTTTTCAGCCCTGTACCTACCTTGTTAAATGGTGTTTATTCCTAAGTAAAGTTGCATTGGAATGCAGCCTCACTCACCCTGTTGCCTGACAGACCCTCCATTCAGCAATTCAGAAAAGGCTAAAAAGTATTTTTGATACATACAGTACCCTTCTTTAAAATGACTGGTAGGCATCTCTCCACCATCCCAGGGATGGATATGTGTGTGTGTGGACCGGGTGGCACCGAAACGTCCTCTCCCCCTGAACAAAACTCAGTTAGCACCATGGTACACACCACGGTTGCATAATCTGAGACAGGAAGTGAGACAACTAGAACGCCGGTGGCGGAAATCCCGTTCTGAAGATGTCCGGACACAGGTTAGAGCAGCAGTAACTGCCTACCAAGTGGCAATAAAGGCAGAAAAGAAGAAGTTCTTTGCTGCCTCTATTGCATCAGCGGAGTGCTGTCCCAGGAGGTTGTTCCAAGTGGTCCGAAGCCTGGTCGGTCCAGTTGCTCAGGAACCCTTGGAACAGTCCAAGGCCTCCTGTGACAAATTAGCAAAGCACTTTGCTGACAAAATCGAACATTTACGGAGCTCGATCCCGTACGCCATGGATACAGTGAGTGAATCAGACTTGGCCAGTTGCAAGCCAGTCAAGTGGGATCAATTTCGGCCTCTCCCTTCTGAGGATGTGGACAAGGTGCTCTCGACTGTGAAGCCTACCACCTGTCTAAATGATCCTTGTCCATCGTGGCTCCTCGTGAGCTGCAAAGAGAAACTGGGCGAGGGGATCAAGGCGGTGGTCAATGCATCCTTGAAGGAAGGTGTAATGCCATTAGCCCTCAAGGAGGCAATTGTAAAGCCCATCTTAAAGAAGTCCTCCTTGGATCCCCAGGTTTTGAATAACTTTTGCCCAATTTTGAATTTACCATTCTTGGGCAAGGTCATTGAGCGGGTGGTGGCTAATCAGTTGTCGACACACTTGGATGAAACGGATTATTTGGATCCATACCAATCGGGTTTCAGGACTGGACATGGAACTGAAACAGCCTTGGTCGCTCTGGTTGATGATATGAGGAGGGCATTAGATAGGGAAGAATTCACCTTTCTTGTCCTCCTCGATCTCTCAGCGGCTTTTGATACTGTTGACCACAGTATCCTTTTACATCGCCTGGAGGGATTGGGAATAGGAGGCACTGTATTACGGTGGTTCCATTCCTTTCTCTCCGATAGGCATCAACAGGTAGCATTGGGGGAGGAGATTTCAGACCCTTGGCCTCTCGATTGTGGTGTGCCACAGGGCTCTATCCTCTCTCCCATGCTATTTAATATCTATATGAAGCCACTGGGGACAATTATTAGGAGATTTGGGCTGCAGTGTCACCAATATGCGGATGACACTCAGCTCTATCTCTCGTTTAAATCTTCACCAGAGTTGGCTGTGGAGACCATGTCCAAGTGCCTGGAATCCGTGAGTGGATGGATGGGAAGGAACAGGTTGAAGTTGAATCCCGATAAGACTGAGGTGCTGCTTGTGGGAGACAAAGGAAGGTTGGGAGATGTTGACCTGATGTTCAATGGGGTGAAATTACCCTAAAGGACCAGGTCCACAGACTTGGGGTTGTTCTTGATTCCAAGCTGTCCATGGAGGCTCAGATTTCGGCAGTGAGCCGGGCAGCTTGGTATCAATTACACCTCATTCGTAGGCTGCAACCCTACCTCCCTGTTCATCAGCTCCCACTGGTAGTACATGCCCTGGTCACCTCTCGTTTAGACTACTGTAATGCGCTCTACGTGGGGTTACCCTTGAAAACGGTCCGGAAATTACAACTTATACAAAATGCTGCGGCTCGACTACTCACAAATTGTCGCCACCGGGAACATATCACCCCAGTGTTGTTCGATCTACACTGGCTTCCAGTTATTTTCCGGGCTCAATTCAAGGTGTTGGTATTAACCTTTAAATCCCTATACGGTTTCAGACCAGTTTACCTGATGGAGCGCCTCCAACGCCACCAATTATGCCGCCCGACAAGATCAGCCACTCAGGGCCTTCTCTCAGTCCCACCAACTAAAACAGCTAGGTTGGTGGGGACTAGGGAGAGGGCATTTTCAGTGGCGGCCCCCACTCTCTGGAACTCCCTCCCGTATGATCTTCGGCATGCCCCTTCCCTGAATGTATTCTGCAAAGCCTTGAAGACCTGGCTCTTCAGACAGGCCTTTGGGACTTCCGGGGAGGGTTAATGTTGCCTATTACTCTGAACTGTTATTGTTCTTTATTCATAGTTTTACTGTTATATGTATTTTATGTGTATTTTATTGTGATGCATTTATTGCACTTGAATTGTACGTCGCCTAGAGTGGCCATTGGCCAGATAGGCGACAGATAAATTAAATTATTATTATTATTATTGTTATTATTGTGTGTGCACGTATAACTACACACATGTATATATATATATATACATACACACAGAGGTGCTCCCTCTCCCTATGCATATATTCAATGCAGTGGGGGGTGTAACCTTCCTCCCCTTAAGGAATGGAACAGCTACCCTGTCTAATGCTACCACAGCTTGCCAGGTCTCTAGAATTCACTGCATTTTTATTTCCTTTTTAAAAACGTGCAATCACCCAGGTCTCCATCATGTTCTAGCCTTTATCATAGAAGTCTCCATTTCCCCTCTCTCTGATCGGATATGTGAGAATCGGTGTACTAAAGACACTTCTTACATGCTCAGACATGCTCACTTTAGATAAGATGATTGACAGAACTGATAATATTGAAATCTTAATTTCTATCTGCGTTAAAAGTTGTATGATTTTTATAGTGCTGCATTGACTTGTTTTATGTTTGTTATGTTTTTATTGTTTTTACATTGATTGTGCATTTTTATTGTTTTTACTATGTTTGTAAGCTGCCCTGAACTCCATTTTTAACAGCGGAAAGGCAGGATATAAATCCTCTGAATAAATAAATATTCCATAATAGGCATTTAAGGTTGAAAATGAAGGATTTTTTTAAATCTTCAAATCCTCCCCCAGTTTTTGGTGGTAACTGCTAGGCACAAAACAAAACTGCACAATGCAACTTTTAATATGATTAATTTGCCTAATCAGGACATTATTTGCATAATATGCAAATTACACAACTAATTTATAATTTGCATAATATGCAAATCAGCCTGCCCAGATTTGTGAAATTGGAATATGGCAACCCTAGACTTGATGGCCTTATAGGTCCCTTCCAATTCTGCTGTTCTGTCATTCTATGATATGGCCAATCTTAGTTGAGACAAGTGCAGCAAAAACAACAAATGTTTTAGAAGGCGAAAAGGGGCTTATAGGCCCTTGGTATGAAATAATGTTTTTGCTTTAAGAACTTCATACTGTATAATGAAGCTGAAGGTGTGCAGAATTTCAACAAATTAAGGTCTCTTTTACATTTCATTTTACAGCATTGTGCAGGTGTAGCTAATTCCTGCAAAGACATTCTTCCATGCACACTACAGTTTATGCAACTGGAAGGATTATAAATGTGATAAAATCTACCTGTTGTAATACCACATGCCCTCTTATGCAGGCCCTTGAGTAAGAGTATGTAAAGAAGTGCTGAAAACCATTTCCTTCCACTCACAGTTCTTTGGAACTAACTCAATGTCTTTGTACTGGCCTGGCTCATTTTCCCCCCCCCCATATTTAGAAAATTTTTGGAAACCTTGCTGAATTAAATTGTGAGGCAGATCAACATCTTGTGCATCAATTATTTAGCAGAAGCAGTGCGTAATGCTTAGCCTCCATAAAAGCCAAATCTAAATGGTTGCCACATGTAGGCTATGAATATGGTGATATATCCTCTAATGCACCAAACAGCCTGACTTTAGTCAGCCAATTTGTTAAAGAATTAATCCTTTCCAGTGCATTTCATACAGCTACAGCATGTGGATATGACAACTCTAGCTATTTCTTTAATTAGGGAAATTGCTACTGTTATTCAAACTGTTTGCCGTATGTTCCCATTTAGCTAAGGTGACCCACGAGATTTAAGGAAACAGAGAGAGACCACATGACACCTTCTAAACAATTACACACAGTTCTCAGTTGAATTGAAATACCTGGAACTGTGTGAATTGTTTTGGAGGAGAAAGATAAAAATATACAAGAAGAAAAGATGAATTATGTTCAGCTTAGCTATCAGCTAACAAACCTAGAATTATTCACACTGATGAGGCTTTACCTTGCCATGAACCCATAGACACAGCATGTATAAAGGCAGCCAGAAACTCAAGCTATCAATTATCTAAGTACAAAACACCTCAATGCAGCTTTAATACCTGGATAGGCATTTAGAACTGAAATTTAAGGCACAGCATGCTCAATTCAAACAAAGTTTAAGTGTAGATTTGGAAGGAAATACACTGCTGATGATACTTCAATGATTGCAAATTTAGTGGGGAAATAAAAGGAAAAGGAATAAAAGGAAATAAAATGTTTGACAATAGGACAGTAGGCAGTTTTAAGCAAGGAAAAATACACTTTAAAATAAAATACGATGTAGCAGACTGGAGAGATTTAAAGCCATTGAGGGCTGGACAGATTGGCATCAACATGACCTAATTACATTCAAAAAGCAGTAGATGAGTTATAAAACCTAATCCCTTAAGAACTGTGGCATCTATACAAGTATTACTGAAGCAAATGTAGCTACAACTTTTTCCAGTGCTTTGAAGTCTATGCTGAGAAGAACTGTTATCTAGAACTTATACAGTGTAGATACAGTGCAGGATGCACAAGACTTACCAGAATGCTCAGATCTGGCACATAGCTTCTGGAGATATGCAGCAGACTTCTGTAAGGTCAAGTTGCAGAGGCAGAGTTAGGCTGCAAATGCACTAGTCGCCTGATCAGAGCATTTCCATTAGCCACACCTGGATGGGGAATGGATTGATCTGCTGATCAGTTGTGAAATCTCTTTGAAACTGCATTTAAACACACACACTCAAGCAGCTCCCTGCAGTAAAAAGGGGTGGGGTTTGTGCCCCCATTTTCAGAATGGAGAGGTAGAGGTGCACTGGAATTGGCAGAACAGGTTCTGTCCAGAAGTAGATTGCAACACTGCCCAGTTCTTTTGATCCTCGGCACTATACGTTTTGCTTCTGAGGCAAATATTATATTCTTTCTCAAACCTAGGAAAGATCCCTCTCTTACTGAGTCACATCTTAAATCATTTTCAAATCAAAACTTTAACATTGGCTCTGCTATCTTTTCTGTGTGATTAATTTCAGTTAATCAGTTTTGGGATCGGGCTGTCTAGGTATTCTGGCTTGTGGGACATGTCCACTCTCTTGTTCTGCACTTGCAGGATGTAGTGAATTTTGAAGTGGAAGCGAGCGAAGAACTGTGCCCATCGCATTTGTCTCTGATTCAATTTGCAGGTGGCCTAATGACTCTCCAAATTCCGATGGTTGCTGCACACTTCTATCTTATGCTGTGCTTCTTCTAGGTGATGCCACCAAGTTTCAAAGGCATCCCAGATGGCCAGCAACTCCTTTTCCCACATAGTGTAGTTTTGCTCCAAACTGGTCAACTTCTGCAAGAAATAAGCACAGGGTCTCAGGCCTCCCCCTTTGTGTGCTGGTTGTAAAAGCACCACTCCGATGGCCACATCTGACCCGTCTGTCTCAACCACAAAGGGATGTGTGGGGTCTGCGTGCCATAAAATGGGCTCCGAGACAAACCACCCCTTCAATTCTTCAAAAGCGTGCTGTGTGGCTTCTGTCCAGCGAAAGGGGCCCAGCCCCTTTAGACAGTCCATGAGGGGTACCATCTTGGAGTAGTTTGCGATGAACTGGTGGTAATAATTGGCAAACCCCAGGAAGCTCTGTAACTCTTTCTTGTACAAGGAGTTTGCCATGTGAGAATGCAGTGAACCTTGCCTGGATCCATCTCTACCCTGCCTGGTGAGATGCAATACCCCAAAAGTCCAATGTGGTCACGTCAAACCCACACTTCTCCAACTTGGCATAGATGCAATGTTCCCGGAGGCACCTTCACATGTTCTTCGTGTTTCTCAGGGGAGTCAGAATATATCAGAATATCATCCAAATACATGATAATGAATTGATCCAAATAGTCCCAAAAGATGACATTCATGAAATTTTGGAAGACTCTTGGAGCATTAGATAGCCCAAATGGCATCACCAAGTACTCGAACTGTCCATGTCGGGTCTTGAAGGAGGTCTTCCACTCATCCCCCTCTTTTATTTGTGCCAGATTGTAAGCCTCCCTCAAATCGAGCTTGGTATAGATCTTGGTGGACCGCAATTGCTCCAACATTTCTGTGATGAGTGGCAAGGGGTAGCTGTTGGGGATGGTGATCTAATTTAGCACCTTGTAATCATTACACGGGTGTAACTCTCCATTTTTCTCCTTAACGAACAGCAGAGGTGCCTCGGCCGGGGACTGAGAGGGTTGAATGAAGCTTCTCTTCAGGTTCGTGTCTAGAAACTCCCTCAGCACTGCCAACTCCAGCTTTGACAGGGAATAGATGCACCTGGACAGAATGGGCACTCCTGGCATTAGGTTGATGGTGCAGTCATATGGCTGGAGGGGGGGGCAGTTGGTCAGCTTCTTTTTTGTCAAACCCATCCTGATATTCCACATATTTCTTGGGTAGAGGAGCTTTCTCCTGCAATGTCGCTCCAGCCACTATCTCAGGGTTGGGTTTTTTTCCTAGGCTGGCAGTGTTGTTGGCAATATCTCGAGGTGAATGCCACCACCGCCTCATCCCAGAAAATGGTCGGATTGTGTTGAACCAGCCAAGGCATCCCTAACACCACTGGGAAGCGATGCAGGGAAGCCTCATAGAATGACAGTTCCTCCACATACCTAGCATCTCAGTCGCTCGGGTCACAGTTCCTGACTTTAGGGGATGCCCATCAATGGTTTTGATGGACAAAGGTTTCTCAAACGTCTGAATGGGGATGCCATGCTCACGGGTGAAATTACAGTCCATGCAACTTGATGACACTCCACTGTCAATCATGGCCTTGACTTGGAAACTCTGTCCCATGGGCAGAGTCAATCGGACCAGCATGAGCAGGGCGGCTTGTGATGGAAGTGGTTGATGCTGAGGCCGCTTTGTTGACTTGGCTCCCAACTCTTGGGCCTCTGCAAGAGCTGGAATTTGGAGTTTTCCAGCACTGGGGTCTTCTTGGTTTTGGAAGGGCATCCTCGGGCCAGGTGTGTCCCTTTCCCGCAGTATAGGCATAGCCCCTCCCTCCTGTGCTTCTCCTTCTCCTTCTCTGACAATTGTGGTTGGGCCCTGCCAATTTGCATGGGCTCCACCCCTGACAAGGTCAAGGTTCCCACCCTAGGCAGATGATGGATGTGGGGGAGAGGTTGTGGTGCCTGGGAACAGAATGGCTCCACTTTGTGCTCCAACCGACGGCCCTCAAGCCACTGTATCTGCAAGAACAACTGGATCAACCTGGCCAAGGTGCCTGGTGGGGAGGTGCACGCAAGCTCGTCCAGCACCTCTGGGCTCCAACCATTCCAATAGAAGTACATCAGGGCTGGGTCATTGTAATCAGTCTCTTGGGCCAAGACATGGAATGTGGTAGTGTAGACCCCCACGGAGCCCCCTCCTTGCTTCAGGGTTCCTAGCTGGCGGGCAACAGTCTCCTTCCATTGTGGATCTCAGAACATATCTTCCATGGCTGCAATAAAGGCGGGGAATTGACCCAGGATGCAGTCATTTTGGATCAGATACGGGGTGGCCCACTTGGCGGCCTCTCCTTCCATAAGGCTGATGAGGAACACCACTTTCAAGTCATTTGTTGGGAACTCAGCTTGACAGCCACACATGTACAATTCACACTGGGCACGGTACGTGGTGAACTGGTCACTCTGGTCACCATAGCAGGAGGGCAACCCCATGGGGGACTTGATTCTGACGGGTGGCACAGCTGCCGGTGCCGAGCCTCCCTAGACAATCAGGGCATAGGGTTCTGGCTCTTGAGTCGTAGGTTCTGGGTCAAGACTTGGAGGTTCTGGAGCTCGGCGTACAAGGTCTCTAGGGTCACTGGGAGTCCCCCTTAGGTGCTGCCACTAGCCTCCATGTTTTCAGCCATGGAAGTGTAGGAGAAGAGGGATGGTGGATAGGTCAAGCTGTCCGGCCCAGAGTCCAAGAAACGAGATAGAGATGAGACTGGAATTAATTCTTGTCTTATTAGCATAATGGTTACATCAAAAGCAGTGCGCTTCATATGCTGACTCACTACTGTCCCTAACTAGACTACTTAAGCATGCTTTGCAGCGTGTGGAGTAAGTTGACTGAGCACCCCAATCAGGGGGGTGCTGCCTTAAATAGGAAAGGTCTTTGCCTGTAATCTCTGGCTCCTTCGAAGTTTCACCTTCTGACTGACCCGCTTCTCACGGCATCTTGTGTGGGGCAAGCCTCTGCCTCCTCATGTGACAGTGCAGGGTTAGGGTTAGGTGCTGGCTTGACTTCAGGGGGTGGGGAACACACTGGCAGGGAAGTGTTGGAAGTGCCAAGCAGGAAGCCCTGGTGGGTGGAGTTGGCACACATGTGAGGTTGTCCCCCAATGGCTCTGTTGGGGCACTTGTAGGTGGAGCGAGCTATGCATTGACAGGAGGACTGTCCATGGGAACTGGTGGGCTGTCGACTTCACCCCCTCCCTCAATGCCCTTGAAAACCTCATCCACCTCTGGCTCCTCTCCCTGATCTAACTGGGGAAGCTGGGGCTCGACCAACTCCTCTCCCGGCTCCTCCTGGGGGGAGTTGGGGCTCAACCGTTAGAGAGCAGGAGGGAACTCAGCACTGGGCTCATATGTTTGTTGACAAGTAGGGATGGAAAGATCGGTCAAATCTAGTTCTCTCAGTTTGTCATTTTTCTAAAATGACAAATTCAGTTCTCTTCATTTCTGCAGCAATTTGCATTTTAAAAAACAAAATTCTTCATCATTTTGGTGTGAATTTCTCCTAATACACATATTTTTGAATGTAGTTTTGACTAATGTACATATTCTTGCAAGCAATAATGTAATGCATTTCAGTATGTTAATTTTCACTAATATATTCATTTTTAAGCACACTTTTCCCTAACATATTCATTTTTGTAAACATTGTTCGGTTAGAGAATTGCATCACGACTTTTGGATAAGTGCAAATGTCAAAGGATGGCTATCTTTCGGTTCTCATTTTGTTGTGTAAAGAGCAAATTTGATAGTTTGGGTTTAAATGCAAACGGAATAGAATTTCTCCCCCATACCTAGTGACAACCTTCATTACTTAGAACGTGAAATTCTGCCCTTAGCATTTGCAGACAAGAAAGACTATATTTTTTGACATGGATTCTTCCATATGTTCAGCATCACCACTGCCCTACAATGAGGGCTAATAACATGGAGCAAGAATATTGTTTTCCATTCCCTGTCTATTATGTTTCATCTATAACAAAGGAACAGAAGAAGACACAGATTGTCAGGTCACAATTTTAGGTGGTGTGGGGACATACTTTGGTAGCAACAATGATTCACAGCAAGGCCTGCTCTTGGATATATTCAAGATGAAACACACACACCGTATCTCCAAAAGCAGTGTATTTTGAGATCATTTCTTGTGGCGTCTTTTGTATACTACCATGTGCATGGATATGTGTACTTCTACAGAATAATGACATATGAATTACATACATCAGAACGGGCCATTTGTTCTCCTGTCCTTGCTACACTACCCCCCTACAGATTATTTAGGATTGAGTGACTGACATTACAAGTGACTCCCAGTCAAGGAGGAGAAAAATACTTCCTTAGGAGGAGGACTTCAGCCCAGTTACAGTATAACAAGCTGTAAATGAAATAAAACAGATGGAAATCTTTGCATTACATGCAGCTTCAATCAGATGTAGCCCAATGTGTGAGATGAGTTCTTTGGCACCACTGAGGATCAGCTGAGCTTCAATTAATGCACTGATTCAATTAAATAAAGCTTGAAGCCCATAATGTAATCCATGCTGAACCCTTGAGACTGAGTGGGAAGAAAACTAAATAAATAGTAGTTAGTAGCTCTCAGAAAGGAAAGTAATTAATTAAATACTAAAGGTGATTCCTTCCTATCTCTGAATTTTGCAACTTGAAAGTTACAGTGAGTTTTATTTGAACTATGTATAAGTATGTTTATGATTATACAGAAAAGAAATAATAGTGAAGATTCTTATGCAAGAAGAAAGGAGATAATTGGCCTAATCCATACCCGTCAGTTTAACTAGTATAAATGAATTCCTGTTTACATTTTCATTGCAACCAGTTGAGAGGCATTAGTAGCAGAAATGCCTCTTACTCAGAGGGAATGTGAATTCCAAAACCTTGTACTGCAATCTGACAACCAGAATAGTTTGGTTCCATTTATTAATTATATCCTGCTTTTCTGTTAAAAATAATAATAATCAAAGTGGCTTTAACAGAGATAACTAATAATAATCCAACGAGGTAAAGCAAATCAATGTTGTGGTCCATGTACATTCTGGAATGCTGTCTGGGAGCCCCCCTTTGAAATGACATACAGAGTCAGAATGTGGGTTAAAAATGGCCACAACTTCATTTGCTACAGCATAGGGTTTGACATGCCATAGGGAAGGATCTCTATATCAATTAGCCCACTTCCTGGACCGACATGCACATGCAGTTAGATGGGCATCCACCATCAGGGAATTATTGTGCAATCGGAGCCACCACAATGCAGTCCATTCCAGTGGTCTCCTGCAGTCAACCCAAGTGTGTGACAGCCTCAACCCTCCAAGCTGGGACTGGTGCCATTGTGCGACACCCCCAAGATGGCGTATGGGGGTCTCCTTTAATAGCTTGGGCATTCTGCCCAGTGCCTTTTGTACAGTAGGACAGTACAAAAGCTAAATGGAACATAAAAAGGTAGGACCTTGCTCCAGGGAAGGCAAAAATCCTTCACCACTATGGCCAATTGTGGATGTGAGTAAAATCTCGTTAACTAGCAACTGATTACTATCCACAGCAAGGTATGAAAACTGAAGAAGGATGGGCCGGTCTGTTCCGGGTGGTGGCTTGGACAATGGGTTGCACCATGGACCCCTGCCCGGCTTTATAGGGCCAGGAACAGAACAAATTCTCCATCTTGTCAGCTTGCCCACCCCTGAAAACCAGCTCTACCACAGATTAGCTCCTTGGTGTTTAAGGGCCAGAAGTAGCTGCAGCCATGCCAGGAGAAAGATGGAGTCTCCCTGCCCACATGACAGTGCACAAAGTGCCCCCCCACTTAATGGCAGGGGAGCAGTGACTAAAAACAAAATACAATAAAAACAATAAAAATATCAATAGCTAAATTATTTTTTAAAAGCAGGTAAAAGTTTGCATGGCATAGCCATTCAACTCCCAATCTCATCACCAATGTGGCACGGTTTCTGGTTTTATTTAAAATAGCCTTCCCCAATCTGGTGCCTTCCAGATGCTGTTGGACTGCAGCTCTCATAGTTCCTGACCATTGTCCATGTTGGTTAGGGCTAAAGGGAGCTGTAGTGCAACCAGAGCTTGGAAAAGTTAGGGCTGATGGGAGTTGTAGTTCAAAAAAGTAACTTTTCCAAGCTCTGAGTGCAACAACATCTGAAGGGCATCAGGGAACTTTTTTTTTTTTGCCATAACACATTGACAGTCCCCCCCCCCCACTTTCTCTACCTGGGTGGCTTTTCTCTAGTTTTGCATGTTGTCAAATGCAATAAACTGTGTTATCCATTGTGATATTTTATGCCTATCACAACTTTATACCTTAGGAAGCAAGTAAAGCCTTTTGGGGTGGAATGGAGCATCACAGGGAAGCATGATTGCAATTCATAATCTTGTGCTTCTAAAATAAAATGTAGGACAAAATAAATAGCATGAAGCCAAACCTTACCCTGGCCTTTCCATTTGAAACATTTGAAATGGTGTGAACTTTTAAAAGTAAATATATTGCTTTAGATGTTTTAAAGCAAAGCCTTTTTCTACACTTCTGTTTATTTACTTTTTCAAGAATACTGAATTAGACATTATCTGTGCTCCAGGAAAAAAAAAGCAAAACACAAATCACTACTACTTTTCCCACGCACCCACCCCAAATAAAATCAGGTGAGTAATAGTAATTTTAAAGTATTATTACATTAGAAAGCACTTCATCAGCTGATGGACTTTAAAATGCGTATTAACTTTTTGCCTCTGCTAAAACCCTTTTTTTTAAAAAAAAATGGGGGATCTTAGAATATAGCAAGGGCTCATCTACACATTTCAATGTGTGTTTGGTGCTACTCGCATCTCCTTTTAATCTGCATGGTTCACATGACGTTACCAGCAAACAGAAGCTATCACACAGTTGTCCCCCTGTAAATCTGTACTAACCCAATCTGCTGATAATACAAAAACTGGAGAAAACTACATCTCCACTCTGCTCCACTCATGGTTGCTGAAGCTTTGCTTTGATGTTTTTAGGTGGGTGCATCAATCATTACTTTTTCATACACCCCTTTCCATGCCTACTATGTCCTCCATTCATTTTGTTTCCTGTACATTAACAAGCAATTTCCAGCTGCTCTCGTCAGTTCTGCTGGCAAACAGTTATGCAGATCTGCAAACAGCCACAGGGAGGCAGACTACTGACTGTGTTCTACACCTGTTTATTACAACAAGCAGCCCCTCTGGTAGATGAATGGTGCTTTTATGGGGTTTTTTCCCTTTCCCCCCTAACTTGTGCAGAAATGTATAATATTGCTCAAACAAAGGTTTGTACTTTAAGCTGTACTCACATATGTGGCATCACCTATTTCTCCCTTATTTGCAGACATCTAAAAAGAGTGGGGTGGTGGTTATTATTTACTTTTTCTCCCAACTTGTGCAAAAAGGTGTAATACTGCTCAAACAAAGGTTTGTACTTCCAGCTGTATCAACTCTTGTCCAGCTCATTTCTTTGTAATTGACATGCTGGGTGTTCAATTTAACATATCTAAAGGCAGGTGATTAAAATCAATTCATTTGCCCACAAAGACCATTGGCAATTCAGACAAGGTATAGTAGGGGACAAAGTTTCAGAACTCCTGATCTAGAGTGTTTACACTAATTTTTGGTCCTCTGTACTGGCTGCCTTGTAGAAATACAGACATCTGTACATGCCCAACTGCCTAGCAACCATAGGCAGTGAAAATAGCATGCTCAGTTCCCTAGCAACCAGAGGGACTGGAAATGTAAAATCAGAGGGTGTGGTCATTAGGAAACTGATTGATTGATCCTTCATAGAGGGTGTAAATGGAAAAGAATCTGTTTGCAGCTAGGGTTAAGCGCTCACGGCAGATGGTGCAAACAGAAAACAGAGGTAAAAACAGCATCTTTAGTACGAAGTAATGCTCCCATTGTGGATAAGCCCCAAATTAGAGTGAGGAAAGTAACATATTAGAAACTATATAAAGAAACAATGAGTGGGGATAAATGGTCAATTTTTTAACATAGCAAAGGTTAACATACTGTTTTCCCCAGATCCTTGCTTTTAAAGATTGGAAAATCATTCTTTAACACTGCTCTCCACAAACTATTTTCCCCCACTACTTGCCTTTTCTATGTTTCATTCTACTCTGCTATAGCTTTTCTCTAGGGTCCTTATGGAAAGGATATTTTCATAATTGAGGTCTGATGGTTTTTAATTTCAAAATCTCAAGCAACTAGATGAGTTTATTGCAAGCCTGCACAACATGGAACCTACTACAACCAGTAGTGGATGGCATGGTGGGGTGGAGGTGCTTACCTGTCCTGCTGGCAGGTGAGTTGCTACTGCTTACTGGGAGAGGGAGGGGAGAGCATTCAGTGATGTCAGTACCATGGCTGGCACCAGGCATGACTGAACCCTTTGACACTAGCCTGCCCCGGGCCAACTGCACCCACCCTCACCTACCTCTTCCACTGCAATAAATGCTGGCTGCACTGCATGCACATGCCTGCCATCAACCAAGATGGTGGCAGGGGCATCAGCCCCTTAGGAAAGCCTTGGCCACCATCTTGGTTGATGGCAGGCATGCATGCAGCATGGCCAACATTCACCTCAAAGGGAGAGGTAAATAGGGCATGCAGGGGAGTGTTGCGGGCCTGCATGGTTGTAGGGGGGATGCCTGGGAGCTCCCTCTCTGTGATCCAAGGTAGGCTTGGGAGCTGACATTGCCACACATTGTGGAATGGGAGCGCTACCCACCCACCCACCCTAAGGAGGGGCCCTTCCAGGGCCCTCAGCCAGGGCACATCCTGGCTGCCCTCTGGTGCCAGCCCTGGTTGGTATAGTGCAGTGGAGCCAATCCACTGGTCCTGTGAGTGCATTTGCACCATGTGTCCCTCCTCACCACCCCACTCCTCTCCCTCCTAGTAAGTAGCAGTGACTTATCTACTGGAAGGTCAGGTAAGCATCTCTGCTCTACCATGATGTCCACTATTAGCAACCACATATCTATGAATGAGAGCCCACTAGAGGTCTGATAACATCTGTTGCTAACGTCAGGGCCAGCTCTATCATGCAGAAGAGGAAAGCAACCCTTGAAAAGAGGGAGGGAATAGATGAAGGCAGGTACTGGTGTCTGAATGGTGCAATAATACTTTTAAGCTGTTAGGCCAGGGGGGTACCATTTGTCCTCCATTTGGGGTAGCAAGTTGGCTTTGGGTCAGCATTGGTAGGCCTGGGAAACTAATCTGGGAGGTTGTTAAGCCCCAGACAGGCCACAAAATGGATGAAAGCTGTGTTCATCCCTAACGGGCCACTCAGAGGTTGTTCAGGCTTGCCTTCGTGATGGAACTTGGATGGGACATGGGCAGAGCCTGCACCTACACAAAAGCCTAAGGGCTCCACTTCTGATTGGCTCCATTTTGCATTTGAACTTGCTGCAATGAACACACACCCCCGCGATCACACAATGAAAAATGCCAACCACCTCAGTGTGTACCTTACATAGACTATCCATCTGTGCAAGAATTTAGCTGTGTACAGTACCCCACAAAGAAGAATTGCTTTAGTGTGCATGTGCGGTAAATATTTAAGAGGAAATACTAGCCCTTTTACAAAATTATGTCTAAATTAACAAACATTATTCTGAAAATCAGCCATAATAATTAGCCACAATAAACAAAATTTCAGAAAATAATAACATCATCTGCCAGGTAATACATGTTTTAGTTATAGCCAAACTGAAGAACATTCGAATCGCATATGCCCTTAAAGATGTCCTTAAATGTAAGAGCCAATCCACATCTTACCCTCTCCATCCAACACCACCTTCCTTGCACCAGTAATGACAACCAGTTCTGATATCCATTGCAGGTCCTGGCAAATCAATCTCCCTCTAGAGCTATCTTTTCCTTCACTCAAAGGAAAAGCTAGGATTGCCTACTCCCCCAAGTGGCAGCAGCACTTTGCCTTTTTTTTTTCAGAGAGGATATTACTCTGCCAGCTGCACTTGTTCTAACTTCAACAAAACTCGGAGCAGATTCAAACTCCTGTTTTGCCGTTCCAGGCTGGCTCCACTCTTTGGTGGCAGCTCAGATAAATCAGCATTTCATCAGGTACAAAACAGGCTTAGGCTGCAATCCAATACATGTCTACTCAGAAGTAAGCTCCACTGGGTTCAATGGTACTTGTTCCTAGGTAAGCGTATATTGGATTTCAGCCTTAGTTCCTAACTAGGTTTTGGCTGATGGGAGAAGCAGAACAATGAAACTGTAACTCTTCTTTGGCAGGGGATAGTATTTTCCACTTTGAAGGTTTTTACTATGAAGCATATGGTGGCATGCATGATGATGAATATATAAAGACACCCTGAGATATGTGATATTTAACCCCCCATTACATACTTGCATGAATGGTGTAACTACAGAGTGCAATACCTTTATGTCTATCAAATGGAAGAGTGAAGTATGTTCAAGGACTGTTTTGTAAAACAAATCTTGTTATTGCTTTTCATTCAGCATCTGCATCATTGAGAAGGCTTCTCAGATCAGCCTCACCATGGTACATTTTGCAAAACGTGACCCTCTCCCTCGATTAGTTTAATTTGTATGTTGAACATACAGCAAAAAAAGTCCAATAAAATAAACCTGCAATTTAAAATTAATACTTTAAAATAGGGATGGCAGAACTTGTGGCTCTCCAGATGTTGTTGAACTTCAACTCCCATAAGCCCTGGCCAGCATGGCCAATGGTCAGGGGTGCTGGGAGTTGTAGTTGAATAATATCTGGAGGGCCACAGGTTCTGCTATCTGTGTTTTACAAGAGAAAAAAACCCATATATTTACGTTAAAGACAGGGCAGAATGAAACAGGACACAAATTTTGATTTTGTTAACAAAATGGCAACTTCAGGTTTGTCCATAACAACTTCCTCTGTCCATAACCAGTATTTATGGAAATATGCTATATGATGGGTCCACATTGTAGGACATGCAAATGATCTACACACATTCAAAGCATATTTATTTATTTAATTTATATCCTTCCCTTTCTCCCAGTAGGAGCCCAGGACGGCAAACAAAAATACTGAAAACACTCTAAAATATCATAAGAACAGACTTTGAAATATATTAAAACAAAACATCTTTAAAAACATACTTTAAAAAAAGCTTTAAAAGTCTTAAAAAGCAATTCCAACACAGATGCAGATTGGGATAAGATATTTACTTAAAGGGCTTTTGAAAGAGGAAGGTCTCCAGCAGGTGCTGAAAAGAGAACAGAGATGGCGCCTGTCTAATATTTAAAAGGAGGGAATTTCAAAGGGTAGGTGCCACTACACTAAAGGCCCGCTTCCTATGTTGTGTAGAATGGACCTCCTGATAAGATGGTATCTGCATGAAGCCCTCACCTGCAGAGCATAGTGATCCACTGGGTATATAAAGGGTAAGACAATGTTTCAGGTATCCTAGTCCCAAGCTTTGTATAGGGCTTTGTACACCAAAACCAGAACCTAGAACTTAGCCTGGTAGCTAATAGGCAGCCATTGCAATTCTTTCAGCAGTGGGGAGACATATTGGTGACGCCTTGCCCCAGTGAGCAGTAATTCCACCACATTTTGCACCAGATGTTGCTTCTGGACCAACCTCAAGGGTAGCCCCAGATACAGGATGTTGCCAGTGCATGGACAACAGTGGTTAGGGTACCCCGGTCCAGAAAGAGCTGCAGCTGTCTTACCAGTAAAAGCTGGTAAAAGGCACTCCTAGCCACTGAGATCACCTGGGCCTCAACTGATCCAGGAGCAGCCCCAGGCTATGAACCTGCTCTTTCAGAGGGAGTATCACCCCATCCAAAGCAGGCAACTGACCAATTATTTGAACTTGGGAACTACCAGCCCACTGCACCTCTGTCTTGCTAAGATTCAGACTCAGTTTATTGGCTCTTTTCCAGGCCACCACCAAGTGCAGGTAGCAGTCCATGGCTTGCACAGCCTCTTCCGATTCAGATGTTAAAGAGAAACAGAGCTGGGTATCATCAGTGTACTGCTTATACCTCACCCCAAATCTCCTAGTGACAGCTCCCAAGGGCTTCATATAGATGTTCAACAACATTGGACTCAAGATGGTACCCTACAGCACAACTGCCAGGGGGCTGAAAAACAATCACCCAATGCTATTCTCTGAAAACAACCCTGGAGGTAGGATTGGAATCACTGTAAAACAGTGCCTCCAGTACCCATCTCACTAAGTCAGCTCAGAAGGATACTGTGGTCAATATCAAAAGCCACTGAGAGATCAAGTAGAAATAACAGGGTTGCACTCCCCCTGTCCTTCTTCCAATAAAGGTCATCCATCAAGGCAACCAAGGCCGATTCAGTCCCATATCCAGGTCCGAATGGTCAAGACAACCTGTTTCATCCAAGAGTACTTACAATTGATGTGCCACAACCCTCTCAATCACCTTCCCTAAAAGGGGGGGTATTTGTGACCAGGCTTAAGTTGTCACAAACCAATGGATCCAGGGTGGTCTTTTTCAGGAGCGGTCAGATCACTGCCTTTTTCAGAGTGGTTGGAACCACAATGACATGTTGACCACACCCTGGATCCACTTGGTCAACCCCGCTGGGCATGCTTTAATAAGCCAAGAAGGGCAAGGGTCAAGAGGATGCATTGCTGGCCACATCATCACAAGCACCTTGTCCATATGATCAGACTGCATCAACTGAAACGAATCCCAAGAAGTTGCAGCAGACGTTGTAATGGACACCTCTCTGGGAACCTCAAGAAATGTGGATGGGGCATCAAGATTGCTATGGAGGCAAGCAACTTTACCCTCAAAGTCCCTTGCAGACAATTCACAGTGGGCCGCTGAAGGGTCTAAAACTCCATTTCCTGGTGCTGATTTCAACAGACCCCTGACAATACAGAAAAGCTCCACTAGACAGCTACTTGAGGATGCAATGGTGGCAGAGAAGTCAGTCTTCTTCACCGCCCTCACCGCCACACAGTAGGCTTGGTTATGATGTTTTATTCATGCCTGATCAGCCTCATAACATGTCTTTTGCCACTTGTACTCTAGCCATCATCCAGCCTGTTTCATTGCCCTTACTGGTATACCTCACTGGTATACCAAGGTGCAAACTGGGCTCCACAATGCCGGAGAGGGAGCTCAGGGGTAACCGTGTTAAGAAACCAATGTGCCTCACTGTTCCACAGAGTGGCAAGGATTTCAACATGGTCACTTGCTCTATCTACTGGGAACTATCCCAGTAGATTCAGGAATCCAGTGGATTCCATTCCATGTGACAGATTCATGGGACCATGCAGGCTAGTTGCATCAACCCATCATGGACATTTCCTCCTTGCCAATCATGTATTGGGTGGATATGAAAAGGGGCTCTGTGAACTTCTTTGAGGGGGAGAGAGGTCATGATTGTGCCAGGATCACCCTTGCACTGAGGAGGTCCATATGTGTACATTGGGCATGGGGTGGGGCTCACTCAAACAGATAGTCCCCCTCACAGGCTCTTTGAATAATATTGATTGGATGGTTGCATTTATAATATTCTAATTTCATCAAATATTCTAATTTCATCAAATACAATACAGTAATTAATGTAAAAGTCATAAAACCAGTAAACACTACCAAACACAACATAATATCAACAAAGGAACCAATCCTTGAAATAGCCATTTCCACAGGCCTGAACAAAAAGAAACTCTTTAGGTAGATGCCTGAGAGCTGTAAATGTGTATGTGTGGGGATCTGTATCTCTAATGGGAAAGAGTTCCACATCTAGGGTGCCATGAGAAGAGAAGGCCCTGCTTCATGCTCTTCTGCAGTGAACCACTGATGAAACTGCAAGCAGGGCCTCACCAGTTCTCTTAAGGCACAGGTTAGCAAGAAGTGAGAGAGGCACTCCTTCAAATATTTGGGTTCTAAGCCATATAAAGGTTTGTTTATCAGTCAGCGCCTTAAATTGGGCCTGGTAGTGAACGGGCAGCCAGTGCAACTCTGGAGCAATTTATTGGTATAACAAAATGTACATACTCTTGATTGTACATAAACCTTTAAGCACTTTCCCAAACAAAAACCCCAACATGTAAATTATCAATAAAAGACAAAGTTAAAACAGGAATTTAAAAAAATCAATCAATAAAATTAACAGCCAAAAACAGACTAAAATGCAGGTCATTATTAACATGTCTGATTAGGCTTGCCTGAACAAAAATGTTTGTAGGAGTCAAAACGAGTACAGCAAAGGCACCTACCTGGCTTCAATAGAAAAAGATTTCTGAAGTGTCAGTGCTGTCACGGTAAAAAAAAAAAAAGATTTCTTACGAGTATAAAACGATTATTATATGACACCTGTAACAGTGCCAGTTCTGCAGATTGAAATGATCAGGTGGGCACATATATGGGATAAGGCGATTTCTCAAGTAAGCTGGTCCCAAGCTGTTAACGGCTTTATATACTAACAGTAACACCTTGAATTTGGCCTGGCAACAAACCAGCAACCAGTGCAATTCTCGGAGCAGAGGTGTACGTGCTGACAGCATCTCACTCTTGACAGCAACCATGGTGCAGCATTCTGCACTAACCACAATTTCCAGGTCAAGCACAAGGGAAGCCCCACATATAGTGCATTGCAGTAATCCAATCTTGAAGTCACCAGTGCCTGAACTACTGAGGTCAAGCTCTCCCAGAACAGGAATGGCTGTAGCTGTCATACTAGCCATGGCTGATAAAAGGATCATGGACACACAATCCTATTTAAGATGCTAATGGTACTTCTCTTTGGTATCAGTCCTGTAGATAGGAGTGGAACCACTACAGTACGGGGCCTCTAACTCTCACCTGCAGAGCTGATCCAGGAGGACAACCATGGCCGATGGTATCAAAAACCACAGAGAGATCAACGATAAAGATAAAGGTCATAAATAGGGTGACAAAGGGTGTATCAGTGCTGAAATCAGGTCTGATCTAAAATCAGATTGATATGGGTCTAGAATAGGAGGGAGTCATCTGAACCATCCATGTGTGGCAAGCAATACTGCAGGATGGATATAGGAAAACTCACAATATAGTGACATTACACTGTTATGAGTAGAAGAGTGGGATTCAAACACTTCACAGACACAAACCTTTCATAAAAGAATCATGCACAAAAATTACTGAAAACTAAATTAATTTTATTATTTATTTCATTTAGAATACTTGTATCCTGCTCCTCAGCCAAAAAGGCTCCCAGAGTGGCATACATTTATTTTTGATCGAACAAAAACGTTTTAAGATTTTTTTTCCAGAAAGTATTACTTTTCTTTCTCAGTTGCCTCAAACTTTTTACTCAAGTGATCAATTGATATCCATAATTTGCTGTAGAATAATTCTTAAACCTGTCTTGTATAAAAGGTAATGTGTCTTTGCCTTGTGGCTGAAGTACAAGATATTAACAAGAATGGGTGAAGTTTCTTATTTGATAAGCACAGTGTAACCCTTTTTTTTAGTTTTGGAAGTGGCTGAGACAAGTTTGAGGATGACATTCTATTCAGAAGATAGACAGGGATGAATTTCTTTTTTAAAAATAATGCCAGCCTTTTCTAACACAGATAGCTCAGTAATGTATATTTCCAGTAACCATAACCAAAGGGCCTTTGGGATTAATCTTTCTGTGTGTATCCAGTGATGCCCAATCTATTATTTATCCATAAAATAATCATTAATCATTACAACTGGGGTGAGTATTTGTTTCAGAGATGTACTCCTCAGAATGCCCCAGGTATTCTAGGCAGATATTCAGTCTATCACTGGAAGCTGAGGCTGGGTGCAGCAGGGTGCAAGTGAAAACAGCATAAAGCAATGACTTAGAAGATGCAAGGACCTGCTGTTCATTCTGCCTTTGCTCAAGGCTCATTCAGCTATCAGCTCGACTTCTGCTCTTTTTGCAAAGGAAGTTCCAGTTGAGGCTGGTGAGACTTGGGGAGAGGGACAGAAAAAGCTAGTATAGTTCAAAACCAAATTTCACAGGGGCTCCACAGAGCTTGGAAAAGTTACTTTTTTGAACTACAACTCCCATCAACCCCAGCCAGCATTGCCACTGGATTGGGCTGATGGGAGCTGTAGTTCAAAAAAGTAACTTTTCCAAGCTCTGCTCCTACAACAATTCAGTGAGATATCCACTGTCCATATCTATTGAACTCATTGACATGTATGATTTTAAAAGGTTGCAGTTCATTTACATATGGAATGAGATTTTGGACTTTGCAATTCCATATTGTCTTGTATGGAGAATATAGCAATGAAAATGGCTAAACAAATCAGACGGAAAGCAAGCAAGCAAAGAAGTGGGTGAAATGAACCTACCAATCATAATGTGCTGGATAACAAATTCTGATAAATTCCAACTGTGACCCCATGAAAGATTTCATTGCTGGGGAGATGGTGGTATTTCAGGGCCGGCGAAAATGTTGATTCCCTCTTCCCATGAGAAAGGGGACATAAACTCAACTGGACATATGAGTTAGGAGGAGGGCTTACCTTGGGAAGGAGGCAAAAGAGCAGGAGTAAGGGGAAGATGGAAAATACTGGAAATGGGGAGGGACTAATTGTTTCTCTTGGGACATTTTACAACCCTCTATTTAATTATATGTAAAAGCAGATGCCCTACTACTGATCTATTGCCCTTAAAATCTAAATAAGCAAGCGATGATCTGCCACAGCTCACCAAAAAATCAAATTAAGATATATTAGAATTTGGGCTTGCAAACTCAAACATCTCCAAAATTAGAATTAGGGAGGAAAAAGGAGAAAGATTATTTCAGCCCAACCACAGAACATTCTATAAAAATAAGCAGAGCACTCAATTGAATTGCCTTAAGTTAGTGATTACAGAGGTATTTCAATGGGCAGATGCTTGTATAGAACAAGGATGAGGAACCTGAGGGCCTCTAGATGTCGCTGGACTACAACTCCCATTATTCTAAACCACTGGCACTCTAACTCTCTCTCTATATTTGTCCAATATCATTATAAATTTTAAGACTTTAATATTATCATAAGATACAAAGTAATAGATTCAAGGAAATAAAAGAACATTTACACAGGCACCCAGAAGGATCAAGGCCACTATCCCACATAGAGTTAGGCTGCAATCCTATGGTCCCTGGGACAGCATCCCAGGAGCTCCAGCACTGGAACGAGCAAAGAGAAGGCCTGCCAGGACATGTTGGGATCATGTTGCGAGAGGCTGTGAAGCTAGAGCTCAAATATAAAATGAGATGTTGGACTTTGCACTGTTGTTAGTTCCCATTTGGGATTGGAGGAGAAATATTTCCAGCCCAGATTTTAAAGCAAACCAGCCTAATTACCTGGTCCTTGAAATTCATTTTAAAAATGCACACAAAAAATGTGTACTTTCTCAGAAAGAAAACATTGATAAAAATGTGTATTTCAGTGGAAAATGCTTTAAAAGTCTACCAGGTAAAGTATATTTTTGGGGAAGACGGCACATAAAAAGTGTACCATTCAAATGCATTTTTCATCCCCCCAAAACAGACCTAGGACTGAGTGTATGTAAAACTGACATGGTAAGGAAATAGCACATCCCTAGTTTATACTGGTGGATGAAGAACGCAATGGGTTAAGAGAGGCAAACTGGAAGGAGAAGGGACAAACCCCAGTGCTTACTTTAACAATATTAGAATAATATTAATCAAGTGAGTGTTGGATCATACAAAGCTGCTTATATTAAGTCAGATCATTGGAGCCTCTACAGTGCACTGACTGGCAGCAGGGTTTAGACAGGAGTCTTTCTCAGTTCTCTCTGGAGGTGCCAAGGGTTCAGCTCAGAAATTCTTGCATGCAAAGCATGTGCTATGCCGCTGGGCACTGAGATGACATAAGCATGGTGAATGAATGAATATGGAGGTGGCAAAAGGTCGTTCCCTTGACCTACATGCACTCAGTTAAAACTTCTGCAGAGAGCTAATGCATAATACATAGTCAACTGTAGATGCCTAGGATTCTCTTCAGATCGTACAGAGAGATCTGTAAATGCATAGGTTTCCTGCAGATGTTCAAGTAAATTCACTGAAGTCCCTCCACTATGCTCTTTTGTTCTGTATAGGAATTAAGGAAGCTGAATTTTATAGAGTCAGACCATTGGTCCATCTAGGTCAGTGTTGTCTATACTGACTGACTTCAGCTCTCCAGGGTTTCAGACACGAGTCTTTTCCAGCCTTTCCTGGCAATGCCTGGGATTCAACCTGTGACCTTCTGCATGGAAAACATATGCTCTGCCACTGAGCTACAGCCCTTCGCTGTATGTGTTCGGGTTGCATTCTCTCTTCCTAGGTCACGGAGATATGCTTGCTCTTTCCTCTTTGTGCCATTTGCAATGCTCCCTGAACAGTGGCTGAAATGGGGATGCATTTTGAGAACTGCAAAAACTCCCCACCATTGGCATTTGACCCAATATTTCTTTAGTTCTGAAGATGAGCCCAAAACCTAAACACCCTAATGTTAAATCCAAAATTTAGTTCCTTTCCCTAATCTACTTCAGACAAAAGGCCAGAGTGATCCTATCTATGGTCTGTAATGGAAAATAATAAATTAAAATAGATTTCGGCAAGCGCACAATATATCAAAGAGTTGTCTGCAATGGCAGTGCTCTTATTAACTTGTTTACAGAGTAAGAAAACAACTGAGAGACAGACTTTCCTTCTGCATGAAAAAAAATTGTAAACTTTTTCATGCAGAAACATTTTTTGTTTGCAAAAATTTATGGAGGAATTCAGTAACATGGAAGTTCGTTGGGAATCTGGTTCTAAGCACTACACTCCAATAAAAAGAGGAAAATCATAACTTTTTTCTTTTTCTTTTTTTTACCCACAGCTTACAAACTGAGAAAGAAGTGCAATTCACCATATAAATTATTCACCACAAATTATTTTGCTTGGCTCTGTTGGTGAGTCATGCTTAGCCTGACTGGAAGGTTCTGAACACTCTGGGAAGCATATAAATTATTTGAGCTCAATGTAAAATTCATGGATTTATTCTCTAACTTTTCCCCAAAATCTCCAAGATTCATTGACAAGAGACTTTGGATCTGTAGGTTAGCATATCTGAGGTAATTGCATCAGAATTATCTTCCCGTGTATTTTGTATGTATTTATGCATGCATATAGGGATATATTACGCTGCCAAATGTGACTGCATTAAAAATTTACACTGGAGAAGGTGGTGGAATTTCTAATCTGATGTTATTACAACAAACTGGTATAGGAAAAAGGGTTCTTGGGGATTTACCATGGCAACAGAGGATTTCTTGCTCATATAACACATTGGCACATTGGGCTAACAAAACTCTTTCTAAGGCCTGTGCAATTATCAGGTGAACTTGGGCCCCACCAAATAAAACATAATCTATAAACCATATATTGTGGCCTTCTAGGCCACAAAAACATAAGGCTTATTGAGCCCACTCACTGGATAAAGTTGCCTGGTAAAGGTTTGGTACAGATTGAGACCTAGTCATCGTCTTTTCTCCCATACACTTTAACACTTCACGGGCCTCAATGGCGGCAGCAGTGGCACTATCGCTACTGCCAGGGTCTTAAATAGGCCCAGCCTTGTCAGCGGATTAGCGTGCTGAATGTGCATGGGAACCATCACCCAAGTAGCAGGGGGCATGTGATGACCAACATGCATGCACAGCACGCTGATGCTACACCACAGTGCCGCAGAAAGTTGTACAGCCAGCCTCCGGTGGTGGTTGTGGTGGTTTGTGTTGCCTGAGGGGGCAGCTGCTGCTCTGCAGACTGCCAGCACCAGGTCACAGGGCACACACTCAGTGTCTGGATGCTAGCACAGATGGAGGAGCAGAAGCTATGCTCACCCAGTCCAGCAGCAAGGGCCTCTCTCAGTGCCAGGCACCCCTCTCACCACCAGGGCTCCTTGGCCAGTGCCCAACCTAGCCACCTGCTAGTGCCAGACCTGCCCCTTAATAACCCTTTTTGTTTAGCCACACAAAAATTCCCTTGAGAAGCCCATGCACATTGGATTTTTGTATCCAAGAAAGTCATTATACTCACATGACTTCCATTCATGCATTGAAACATTGCCTCTCTCACCTCCCCTGCACTGCCCCCCAGTCATCTTAAGGGATTCTCCCAATCCTTCAGAGCAGTTGGGGAAGGGGAAGGGAGGGGAGGAGAGGGAGGGAAATGTTTGTTGCACAAGTGGAAGTCATTCCACAAGCATAATGACTTCAACCCTTAAAGACTGTTTTTAAATGAAACTCACTTTTAAACACCATTGGATTATCCAGTTGTTCCTCTTTTTGCAAGGGTACAGGAATAGATCATCCCTTTCTCTTCCAGAAACATAGTTTGTTCTGTGTGTAGTGATTTATCAGCAAATTATATAGACATGTCTATTTCACCAAACCTTTGGGCTGATGTGAGTTTTGATCCCCTGCCATGACTATGCGTTCTGATGGCTCAATTTTCCCACTCTATTTTTTATCATGGTGTTTTGATATTGTTTTATATTGTATTGTTTTAACAATGGTAAGCTGCCTTGACTGAATTATCTGATATGTAGATAAAAAGTGATCACGAGTTGGTTGTGGTCTATTTATTTATTTAGATAGTTTCTATACTGCTTTACATTTCTGAAAAAATCTCTAAGAATTTTACAATGTATCACAAATACAGTATGTCCCATCTTGCTTTGCCCTGCAGAGGCCATATTATGAAGACTGGCACAGATATAAGTTATAGCTGGTGTTGTGCCAGAGTGCAGCTGAGATAGGCCAATATTTGCATGGGGTACCAATTGCACTAGTGGCTAGACCCTTGCACTGCATAAGGAAAGTCCTGCATCACAGCTGAAGTCTAGGTGTCCATGATTGGGATTCATGTCTATGAGCCAATAAGTCAACCAACCATATGTTAGGGACAGACTGGGCAGCCTAATTCTGTCCCATTTCAGTCTTGCTGGCACTAAATCATAGGTTTGTTCTGTTCCTTTTTGTGCAGATTTTTTGAAAGAACATTTAAAAATATGCACTCTTCAGTGCATTCATCCATAAAATACAAATTTTGTATGGATCTTTTTCATAAAATGGGCATTTTTGCACACTTTTTCCATGCATGAATCTGTGCTGCAAAATCCAGAGAAGTGCATAATCTGACCGGGAGTTGTGTTCCAATCCACAAGCAGGAGTGTTGGATCAGGACAATCCACTGTGAAAAAAATGGACCAAATGAATTCCTCCCCTGTCCATGCCATATATGGTGGCCCCCTAGCAACTTGATGATGAATTTCCTGTTCTGCTGCATGGGGTTGGAAAACAAGGATCCTGACAAACGTCTACAATCCACCACACACAGTTTTGTGTTCATGTTTACTAATGATTGCCCTAATGCTCCACATTGCATTGCTTCAATTTATTCTAATTTAAAACTAAAAGTGCCCTTTTTAAGTTGAGGGTGTTTGGGTTAGTTAGTTTGTTTTACTTACCTGATGACTGTTGCTTTTGTTTTGTTTGTAAAGTCCTTTCTTATGTACTGTATCATAACTGCCACCTGCCTCGTCAGGCCTTTCTCGAAAATAAAACTCTGACTCAAGAACTTTGCCCTTGGTTAAATAAATAAACCGTAACTGTAGTTGTAACATCATTATCAGAGTACAAACCTGAAGGTCCCCTTAGGATTTATTAGGGCTACGCTGTCCTTACCAATGCAGCTTAAAGTTTATTGCATTCACCTTCCTGCCTCATAGCATGTGCGCTGCTCGTGTGTCATTGGAAGAAGGTGTGGCAAATCTCTCACTTCTAATCAAATTCAGCTTTGTCTCTCTTGCTGCCCATTCCAATCTTTGAGCTTTGCTGAGGTTATTGTGATTTCTCTTTGTGTCTTCGAGTTCAAGACAGAGGTGTCATTTGAGGACTTGTGGGTGAGGCAAAAGTCACAGCATGGTTCAAAGGCTTGCTCTGGATGAATACTGTTGCTAGATAGGTGAGATAGGTGAAAATTAAGATAGGTGTACAAGAATTAAGGTCCTCTGCTCAAGCTACGAGATACTTCCTTTGCAAATACACAAAATTCAGGGCTTTGCAATGAAGTACTAATGAGTGGCTCAGTAGCAGTCCCTAGTGTGGTTGGTGAGCCTCAAGCAAGAATGCAAGTGAGAGAATATGCTGGTTGACACAACCAGCACAAACACTGCTGGGAAAGCTAAAATGGTCTCTGAAGAAGTAACTTCAAGTTTATGATTGTATGTTAATGCTGTGATAAATATTATATGATTGCTCCTAGAAGTGAAAGAACCTACTTATTTATTTTCAGCTCAAGGCTGAAAGGCCTCTGGAAGGATGCATTTATCTGAGCATGAGTACTGGAAAGAGAAACCAGCTCTCTCCTTCATCCCACTCCATCAGTCCCTAATTTGTACATTCCTTAAGAACAAAAACTGTGACTGAAATCTCCAATAATTGATAGACGGCTGATAGGTTCATGTAAACAAATAATGAGTTGCCAGTATTCTCTAGGGGCATTTTTAACAGAATGATCCATTTCCCGTCATGTCAACAGTGCATGCAAGGGAGATAATCCTAACTGAGAGACAACTAGGCCATTTTCCACTCCTCCCTTGCTCTCAGACAGAGTAGGAATGGACAGATCTCCATTTTTCCATTCCATCTATTCATCTACACACAGTATTTATACAAACCATGTACAGTGATTAATACCTCTAGTCCTGGGCCCAGTGTTTTTCAATATTTTTATCAATGAGTTTGATGAGGAGGTGCAGGGAATGCTAATCAAATTTGCAAAGGATAGAAAATGGGGAGGGATACCCAATACTCTAGTTAATACTCTAGTTAATTAGTTAATAATTGAAAGTGATCTTGATAGGCTGAAGCAATGCGCTGAAAACAACAGAATGAAATATAACAGGGATAAGTGCAAAGTTCTACAACTAGAAAAAAGAAACAAAATTCACAGTTATCAGATGTGGGATACTTGGCTCAACAATACCACATACAAGAAGGATCTTGGGATTGCTGTTGATCACAAGCTGAATATGAGTTAACAGTGCGATGTGATTGCAAACTAAGGAAAATGCTATTTTAGGCTTGATTAACAAAAGTATAGTTTCCAAATCATGTGAAGTATTAGTTCCCTTCTATTTGGCACTGGTTAGGTCTCATCTTGAGTACTGCATCCAGTTCTGGACACCGCACTTTAAGAAGGATGCAGACATAGAACAGGTTCAGAGGAGGGCAGCAAGGATGCTCAGAGGACTGGAAATAAAGCCCTGTGTGGAGAGACTGAAAGAACTGGGAATGTTTAGCCTGGAGAAGAGAAGACTGAGGGGAGAAATGATAGCACTCTTCAGGTACTTGAAAGGTTGTCACACAGAGGAGTGCCAGGATCTCTTCCCAATCGTCCCAGAGTGAAGGACACGGAATAATGGACTGAAGTTAGAGGAAGCCAGCTTTCAGCTGAATATCAGGAAAACGTCCTAACTGTTAGAGTGGTACGGCAATGGAACCAATGACCTAGGGAGTTGGTGGGCTCTCCAACACTGGAGGCATTCAACAGGCAGCTGGACAGCCACCAGTCGGGTATGTTTTAAATTGGATTCCTGCATTGAGCAAGAGGTTGAACTCAATGGCCTTATAGGCCCCTTCCAACTCTACAATTCTATCATTCTATGATATAGGCATGTATTTAAAAAACTTTTTTGCATCTTTATTGTTACATGGTTATATGTATATAAAATTTGACCACAAATACCTGAAAACTTCATTTTAGGATTGAAGTGGCACATAAACTGGTGGGGAAAAGTCTGGTCCACTGAACAGTCCATATAATGTAGAGATTCATAACATCTGGAAGTCATTTTGTGGCTCAAGCATCCCTATGAAAAAGTTGTACATGCTAAAGGAGATGTCCTGTCCTTTCCCTCATCTTCCCCATTGCCAGCCTCACACTCTTTACCCTTACACAGAAATAAGAGTCTTACATAGGGATATATGGTGAGTAGCCTGCATACCAGGCAGTTGGAAAAGACAGGGTCCATCTGAATGCATCTGTATAAGACATAGAAGGGCCAAGGGGGATAGCGAGGGAGAATGGTTGATAGACTCACCACGGGCATCCTCTCCCAGGTATATCTCCTTCGGTCTCCACAGAGCTGAACAATGGAAGAGAATGCAAACAAAAATGACAATTACAAAGTTATCTGTAGTTTTCATGCACATTTGTGTGTAACTGTGTGGCAATTAAAGATCAGCAGTCTGCAGATTATTTTTGAGCCTTCCTCTTTTGGAGTTTGCTCTCTGTGTGAAGTCTTTTCTTCCCACACCGAAATGTTCCTTTTTAAAGCCTTGCAAATACATATAGACAAAATTTAAATTCACTGATTACAGTAATTCGCTTGGTGGAGTGACACTTCAATTGGTTTCAGTTTTTAGCCCTTTTCCCTCCAACTGTAGATTGCTACTCAATCCACTGTTAAAACACCCCAATAGTCTTTGGTGACCTATGAAGTCCTATTGTATATATTAATCATAGGTGATAAATGGAAAAACTCATTATCACAAATTACTTCATATTTCCCCCCTAAATGCCTTTGGCAATGAATGCATTTTACATAATTAGCTGATAACTGAGGTTCAACATTTAATTAATGGAATTCTGCCAAGGATGCAGAGCTGTAACCAGGTGGAGCCAGTGGATGTACCACCTCACTTAGAACAGTGGTTCAACCTCCCCAAGAATGAATGATTTTACATAACAAAGGCTAACAAAACAGATTTTTTTTAAATAGTAAAATGTTTTGAGTTCAAAAACAGGCTTTTAAATTTGTAACACAACAGCCTTCATTTAGAGAATTATGGCCTTAGACAATGTATGATTTTAAAAAATAAAATATCAGTGGCATGTGATGCCCTCCCCCCAAATTCAAATACCGCTCATATGCTCTGCCCCCCCCTCTGTCCACTCAAGATTCCTCCTGGCTCAGAGTGGATCACCTTATCATATTTGGGGAAAGGACCCAAAACCCTTAGCTTTATGATGATTGTGAGTAGTGCAGAGTGTTTACTGAGCACAAGGGTAAACTTAAAAAGGCAGATTTTTTAAATGACCATACCACTTTAAGCTACCTCCTAGTGCCTTTTAAGCACCCTGCTAAACTTACAACGGGTGACTAAAAGGTGGGTTTCTTCCCAGTTTCCTCAGCCTTTATCACTACCATCTTTTTCACATGTAAATGATCTTTTTGACAATCCCTCCTTGAACTGTCACTATGAAAATAAGAACAGAAGAGTGCATAGCAGGCCTGAGGACCAAGCAAACTAGTAAAAAAATGTGCGAGCTTTTTGGGGGGGGCAAGGTCTCACAAAGCAATGGAAAGTCCTCAAAGCCCCAGGATACATACTTACCTCAGAGTAAGCCTGGTGAGTCCTTCCCTCTTTGTATCATGATTAAGGAGTCCTTCTAGTCACAATATGTTTCCTTGCAGGGGGAAATAGTCCACTCTTAAACACACTGCCCTCAGCCACTGGGATCCTTTTCTAGATCCACAATTCCTCTCAAATGTTAGATTTCCCTTCTGTGATTTTGCATCTGGCTCATCACCATGAATCCTGAACACCCAAATCCTGCTTGATTCACTCCCATTTTTGTCCATCTTACAGCTTGCTTGATTCACTCCCTATATTCTGTCATCAAAGCACTACCTGTATCCACCATACCCCAATCTCTTGGCACCATAACTGGACTCAGACACTCTCCCTCAAAGCCAGTACTTACAGCCACCAAGTCGCATTCCATCAAAGGGCACTCCTGCTGATAGTGTCCTACATCATAACAAATAAAACACAGCCAGAGCTTGGAAAAGTTACTTTTTTGAACTATAACTCCCATCAGCCCAATCCAGTGGCCATGCTGGCTGGGGCTGATGGGAGTTGTAGCACAAAAAAGTAACTTTTCCAAGCTCTGAACACAGCCTGCTAGCAGCTTTTGTAGTGTGGGTGATTCAGCCACCATGGTTCTTACTGGTCTGCTCTGAGTCTGGGTCACAACCTCTGCAATAGTCCTGTAGCTCAATATGGTGTGTGTGTTTGTGGTCAGATTTGGAGCTCCCAATCCCAAAGCCTTGACTTTGGGCCCAGCTATTCTTGGGGAATCTAAACCTACCTTCTCCGCTTTATCCCTCCTTGCACTCCTGCTCTGTATCTACTCCACAGTATGGCTCTCAACCCATCCACCCCTTTGGGACACCCTGAAAGGGCACCAGACACCGCACAATTGTCGATAAGTCTCATAGCAATCTCTGACTTCTAAGACCAGTGTTGAATCACCCAAGCTCAATATTCAGGCGGCCCTGCGCTCCTTTGGGAGGAAGACAGGAGATACATGTAATAAAAAAGTAAATATTTGCAATTTTTGTTCTGCCATTGCTTTTTTTGTCACTGCCTAGTGGCTGCAACCATTTTCTTGCCCCATGCTCAAGCATGTGGCTATTTTGTGTGGGGTTTTCCCCGCAGTATAGCCTCTGAATTTATCCCTACACTTTTATTCTGTAATGTGATACATACCCAACATGGTGCTTTATCATAGTCCAATGCATCAATGTTACTCAAGGACTTATATACCACCTGAGTGGATCTAGTCAGAAAAGGTGCTATCATACAGGACCATGGAGCACTTGGCCTTTAAGCCACTCTAGAAGCCCATTCAAAGGTAACCAAACATGCCTCCAAATCCTCTTTGAGGGTCACCTTACTGTGATGAAAATGAGGGCAGTTACCCTGGTCATTATGGACCTACACCACAGGTTTAGATGCCACCAGCTCCCTAACTCAATGTTTCCTACACAACCTTCTGATATGGTATAAGTCTGATGGGTCTTTCTCTCTTTTCATCAAAAGCCTCTCTCATCACAGGATATTTCCTTGCAGGGAAAAGAAAACCCACTCTTCAACACTCCACATCAGTTCACTCACATCTACAACTCCCCTTCAGTATTAGGTTCACTCTCTTTGTGAGTACTGCAACTGGCTCATCACTGGGTAAACAATACATGCAGAACCTGCTTGATTCACCCCCACCTTTGTCCGTCTTACATCTTCATGACACCGCTGGGAAGTGGCTCTGCAACCTCCCAGTGCTCCCAATGCCCTGTCATTCTTCTCCTTTGGATCGCTGCCCCTCAAGTCCTGCTGATTCCTACAACTCTCCTCTCCTGCTGACCACTGCAGCCCTTTACATAGCTATGGAGGAGGTGGGTGCACATCTGGTGACCAGCAGCCACCAAGCCCTACTTCCAATCTGCACATGTTTACTTCCAGTTAGGCTTGTGGCAGTGGAGCATGGAGGCAGTCAGCAGCTCCACCAAGACCATCAACAACATTGCTCATTGATTTCAAAGGGAAAGTTAAACATATTATCAGCACCACTCTCCCACTGGTCATAATAATGCTTTCTTCTGATGGATTTTGTTCACACTCTGTTTCTTAATTATTATTATTTTGTTGTTGTACTGGTGTGGACATGAGATCAGAATGGAATTTCTGGGAGGTAGACCAATGGGAAGGCATGCCCCAGAGGCATTGGGCATAAGAGGAAAAGAGTATGACATCCTCTTACCAAGCCATATTGAAGGGGAAGGAACAGACTTACATACATGGGTTGCTCATGTACATAGATGAGGGTGTGCAGCTTGCTGACTTTGGCAACTTGTGTCTGTGGCTCTCCTTGATTTTACAGTTTAATTACTGTTTCACATCTCTTCAACCAATATGCCTGAAGCTTGGCATGGTTGTGTTATATTTATCCTGCTGTCCTCAGAAGTACTCAAGAGCTGTTGACACCTGATATTTATTTGCTTAGTTAGTTTAATAATCCATACCTGTTCTTTGTCAGAAGACCTGCCAGCAGGTTCACATTAAAACAAGAACAGTCATACAACCATTAGAAAACCAAGTAGTTTACAGGCTCTGTCACATTTTTGAAGCTTAAAGGGCCTGATGTCATTAGCTTCAGCAGTAAAACTGCATTGTTTGCCAACCAATCATTTTCCAAGATGAATTGCTCCTGTTGGTGAATCCACTTATCTAGTTGCATATGCTTCATACTGATATAGTTGTCAACAGTGTGAATACTACTTTTACACAAATTGTGCTCAATGTGGCTTACAATATATTGTTAAAATAATTAAAAAACAAAACTAAATAAGAAAGCAAAGCAATTTTACAACAAATATAACAAAAAAGATGCAAAAACAAAACAGTACATAGCAGAGTTAGAGAACAGTCAGAGAAAATGGACTTCACATGTGTTAGGTCCAAACCCAACACGCGAGCCACCCTGTCAACCCCAACTCGCTTACACCCGGGAAAAGTGCGGAGCTGAGTGCAAATGAACCCACTATCAGAGATCAAATAAAGACAAGACAATTCCTTTGCAAAGGGGACCCAATACTCACAAGTCAAGACAGGTCAGCATGGGAACCTCGTTTATTGATGTCTTAGGGTTTATATAGTCTCACCCCAAAGTTTACAATATCGGGCTCACGTCATAAAATACAAAAGAAGCAATTGCTAGATATTATAACCTCAAGGCATATGTAAGGAGGTAAAGGGGTACCGGGGGGAAGGACAAAAGTGGAAACATTGAGACTATCTTTCAGACTCTATGTCTGCATACTTCGCGTGTCCTTGAGATAAGCACTATGCAGCAAACAGACAAAGGCAACTATTGAGGGGAGGCCCAGCTGCAACCGGGCGCCCCATAAACTGGAGACAGTCATGAAATTGCTACGCTTGCATATCAAAGGTTTTACAAGTCAAGGTTTGTGGGACAGCGGAACAACTTTTTAACATTTCTATGCGAGGCACATTTGTAACAATAATCAAGGTTATAGGCATAGATGTGATACAAGAAATACATAATAGTGAAGTTTCCAGCTTAAACCGGCTTTTATTATTCGAACCACTGGAATGTAGGTAAGGGTCAGGTCACCAGGAAATAAACCGACATTTCATATCAAAAGTCAACTAAAGGCCACTTTGGTCCTATTTCCCATGATGCCCAAGCTGGTTCAGGTAAGACAAGTGAATTATAGTTCTACAGGCAACTGGGCTTCAAATCCAATCCTAACACATGGTACCTTGTAAACTTCCAAATTAATTAACCCATATTGTAAATACGAAGAAATAGCTGTTTTGCAACATCATTAATGGATAAAGGGATAAATTGGAATAAGCATGATCTTAGAGACAAAACAAATGGATTTAAGGGGATAGGAATTATTCTTGATAAGGCAGAATTACTAATAATAGTTATTGTTGTTCCACTCACAGTGAATATTGGGGGGGGAAAGTTTAAAGGAAACAAAGTACCAAAATTTAGCCACGGGGACTTAAGCCATTTTACCAAGATGGAGATGTAAATCTACAGAATACCCCAATATTTCTTTCCTATTATTTTCACCACTGAAAAAAATGACAAAAGGTCAATGTTTAATAAAACATCAGTACATCAGTGCAATCTTCTTAATCTGCCGTCTTGATGGCATTATGCAGGAATGACAAAGCTGGGTTTGAGCATTCAAGAGAAAAAGAAAATAAAAGGAAGAGGGTTCTTATCAATAAAAAGTGAGTAAATTAAGCTATATGCAGATGATGTAGTAATTACTTCAACTACACCAGAGCAACCACAAATAGAAATTGAGTTGATTAGAACAGAATATGAATAAAATGATAATAAAAACAGAAATTCTTAGACTAGCAAAACAATAGAGAAATTAAAATATAATTGGAGGGGGAAATGATAAAATGTCCAGGGATTGAACTAACAAACAATATGAAGGAACTTTATGGAAGCAAGTATGAGTCATCATAACTCTACTTCCATCTGATGTCATAAATGGTCATTCTGAGAGAGAAAAAACCCAGCTAAATAACAAATTATTCTAGGCGCAATACAGATACAGAGACTCATGGATCCAGATACCTAAAGTCTGTGTCCTGAATTTCCAGTCTGAACATTGAATTTATAAATAAAAAAATAGCTTCACTGTTAACTCCCCCAAATCGTCCAAATACTGGCTGGATCTCAACTTTGCCACCCTTGACCAAAAGGAGTCCTTCTGTCTGTGGAAGGCTTCTCAAGCAATAGAGGGATCCTGCTGTTGGAATGGTGGTGGGGTGATTTTCATTGATTTCCTCTCTCCAGGACCCCCACCGCCTCCCCAAATCTGCACTGGGAGCCACTTGTCACCTTGCAGTGGTGAGTGGGCTTGCGTGTTCCGATGAACCCTGTGAGCGATGCCATTGGGAGTCATGTACTCCCAGCAGGGTCACCCATGGTGGTAAGGTCAAGGGAGAGGAACCAGACAAAGAACGATCCAAGAAGTCTTCAACGGAAGAACAGGCGGAGGATAACAATGTGTATGTTACAACGGCTGTGAAGGCGGATGAAAGCTGCAGCAGATAAAAGACTTCCAATTGTCGTGGTATTCATGCCATTGGATCAAAGCTTTTTTCTGTCAAGATTGTGTGTTGATCGTCGTGCGCCGATCTCCCCACATAAAACAAATTCACGCACAGGCGTCTTCCAACCCCTGGAAGACAATCTTACTCTGCCATGAGTGATTGCCAATGAATGAAATGAGTGGGAGGAAGGGTGAATCAGTTAAAATGCCCCTCTTCTTTCTGTCAGTGGAAGCATCCTGACTCCTGAGTAGTGCCCTGCTCAGAGAATACTACCATTGACAGGAGGAAATTTGGGATCCAATGCATGGTGTTTGGAGACAAGGTATATTATAGTGGAGCCTATGTATCAGGAAATTCATGCTTCAGATCACATTTCCTCCTTGAACTCGCTAACTGTCCTTAAGCAAATCATGCTCTCTCAAAAAATTATGTTCTTTCTGTCCCTCACTTGAAGCATGAGGATAGTCATACTCAACTCTTCTAAGGGTTGTTGAAAGGATTATCATAAGACAACGAACATGGATTATCTAAAGATTCTAAAGTGCTATATAAATTCTGATTATTTTTATAACTGTCCAAATAGCCATTCCTCACACATGGACAATTTTCAAATCATATTTGCTGGTTTGTTTTTATATGTAGTGAGACAGTGCCTCAGGGACTCCTTCAACAAATGATGTTTGCACACCCAAAGTATTTATCCAGTGGACATTCTAACCAACCTATCAAATGAAACACTTTTGAAATTCACATAGCCATAATACCGATCAGCAACGGTCCATTTACTGTCCTATAATTGCAGAGAATGTTTATTCATTCTTGCCCCCATATCTTACTCAATCTTCTGTAATGTTACAGGTCACTGCATGGGTAGAGCTGGGATTCTGGAATATTTGTGAACCAAATTGGGAAAACAAAAGCTGCTCAAAAAATAAAACTGTTTGAAGGGCAATAAAGATAAGGTTAGAACTTAGGAAAAATAAGTATTACATATAATAGTGAAGGCTGCTAATTATTGTTCTAATACGAAGGATTCTCTCAAAAATGTAATTAGTGGAAATGCCTTCCTACCCAATTGGGCTCTGTGGTTTCTTTGAATCAGACAGGTATGTCATCTGCAAAATTGATTTACAGCAAAATAAGAAAATAAATTTTGCAGCTCTGAAAACTTTGAAGTATACTCTGGAAAGGTGTTTCTTGCTCTAACGTAGGGCATTTTCAGTGGCACCACCCTCATTGTGGAACACCCTGCCCAAAGAGGCTCACAATTAACCTCTTGTGATTTGTATTTAGACAATTGAAGGTCTTTTTATTTAATATTTTTTTATTTTGCATGTATACACATGTGGACACACAGAGGAACAGAGAGTAATATCTGCAGGTCTTAGCTGAATGGTGCTTTAAAACTGGGAGGGGGGAACCTTGTCTGTATGCCACCTTGAGCTCCTTGGAGGAAAGGGGGGATATAAATGCAATGATGATGATGGTGATAATCCTGTGCCTGTCCTCAACACCGTTACTACTACTTTTAATAGCTAGTCTATAACTAGGGTGGGGTTTGGGGGGTATGATCATATAAGCTGATGCAGGTGTTAGTAATATTACGTACTGTTTTGAAACATCTGTTTTAACTTAGTTCTAAAATTGTATAACGACTTACTTGTTTTGGATATTTTATTAAGCTTCATTGGGACATACTTTGTTTTGAAAAGCAGTCTATAACATTTTTAAATAACAAAAAATAAAGAATGTTTTTTTCCTTAATTCACTAGCAAGGATGGAACATGATTTGAAATACCACGTAGTAATAAATCCTATCTGGGCTATAGTTCTATACATTTAATAGTCAATACATTTCATAGATCTGTGGGCTCAGACATTACATTTTGGGTAGTTTAAATGAACAGGTGACCACTGTGAATGGGAGCTGAGCTTGGCTCCCATTCAAAAATGGCACCACCACCAGCCAATGAAGGGCACTCAGTGGGGGGGGACAGCAGGAAGGGAAGGGAATGGCAGTATGGCCAGCCAATAAGGGACCTTCTAAACCCCTAAGTCTGTTGGCCAATTCCCAACTTGGCCAGCCACTGGTGCCGGGCCAGACTGCCTCCTTCCCTGTCCATGATTACACAAATGCAGGGAAATGAAAGTGTACATGTTAACATCTATCCAACATCTATCAAATAGCAAACAGAAGATAGCTGAGTAATTGATCTGGTAGTATGTAGTTGTACCAGAAGCCCAGACTAGGGATGAGTGAGAGTTTCATTTCAAATTTGCAATTTCCAAAACAATATGAGAACCAAAACACAGCCCTCCTTTGAAATTCACACCTATCCACATTTTGTGGTACAGATTGCCAACCAAACAATGTTTTCAAAAATGCATATATTTGGGGAATGTGTGCATTACTTGAATATATCAGTGAAAATAACATACAAAATGTGTTTTTGTTATGTTATGTTGTGTTATGTTATGTTAATGTTTATTTATACCCCATCTCAGAAGTCCTACTTCGCTGCCTCTATCAAGACATCTCTCTGCCGCCCAGCAGAGCTTTTTAGGGTTGTACGAGGACTCTTACATTCTGGTCCTCAAGATACCATTGAAACATCTGAAGCTCGCTGTAACGACATTGCAGGGCACTTCCAAAATAAAATCGCATGCATCCGTAGGGACCTAGACTCTGATGTTACGACAGATGAATCCATTGAAGTGTCCAGAACACGGTCTTGTCTTTCATTATTGGATGAGTTTCAGTTGGTGCAGCTTGAGGAAGTGGACAAGGTGCTTGGAATGGTGCGGGCGACCACGTCTGCTCTAGATCCTTGTCCATCTTGGCTGGTCAAGGCTAGCAGGACTGGTACCACCGGCTGGGCCAAGGAAGTGATAAATGCCTCCTTGAGTGAGGGAGTAGTCCCTAGTAGCCTCAAGGAGGCAGTAGTGAGACCTCTTTTGAAGAAACCTTCCTTAGACCCAGATAACTTGAACAATTATAGACCGGTGGCAAATATCCCCTTTTTGGGCAAGGTTCTGGAGCGGGTGGTTGCCAATCAGCTCCAGGTGCTCTTGGATGAGACCGATTATCTGGATCCGTTTCAATCCGGTTTTAGGCCTGGTTTTGGCACTGAAACAGCCTTGGTCGCCCTGTACGATGACCTCTGTTGGGAGAGGGACAGAGGGAGTGTGACTCTGTTGATTCTCCTTGATCTCTCAGCGGCGTTTGATACCATCGACCATGGTATCCTTCTGGGGAGACTCGCGGAGTTGGGAGTTGGAGGCACTGCTTGGCAGTGGTTCCACTCCTACTTGGCAGATCGTCGCCAGAAGGTAGTACTTGGGGAGCATTGCTCGACACCTTGGACTCTCCATTGTGGAGTCCCTCAGGGGTCGATTTTGTCCCCCATGCTTTTTAACATCTACATGCAGCCTCTGGGTGCCGTCATCAGGAGTTTTGGAGTGCGTTGCCACCAGTACGCTGATGACACGCAGCTCTATTTCTCCTTTTCATCTTCTACAGGTGAGTCTGTGGATATGCTGAATCATTGCCTGACCACGATAATGGACTGGATGAGAGCTAATAAACTGAGACTCAATCCAGACAAGACTGAGACACTGTTGGTGAGTGCCTCCCCTGCCCAGATGGTGGATGTTCACCCTGTTCTAGATGGGGTTACACTCCCCTTGAAGGAACAGGTTCGTAGTCTGGGAGTTCTTTTCGATCCTTCCTTGTCTCTTGAGGTGCAAGTGGCCTCGGTGGCAAGGAATGCGTTCTACCACCTTCGGTTGGTAGCCCAGCTACGCCCCTATCTGAACAGGGATGACCTCGCCTCAGTTGTTCATGCTCTGGTAACTTCTAGGCTGGATTACTGTAATGCGCTCTACGTAGGGCTGCCCTTGAAGACAGTTCGGAAGCTTCAGCTAGTGCAAAACGCAGCAGCCAGACTGCTGACGAGGACCAGCCGGTCAGAACATATAACACCTGTTCTGGCCCGTTTGCACTGGCTACCTATTTGTTTCCGAGCCAGATTCAAGGTGCTGGTTTTGACCTATAAAGCCTTACACGGCGTGGGACCGCAATATCTTGTGGAACGCCTCTCCCGCTATGAACCTACCTGGTCACTTCACTCAGCATCTAAGGCCCTCCTCCGGGTACCAACCCATCGAGAAGCCCGGAGGACAGTTACTCGATCTAGGGCCTTTTCTGTAGTGGCCCCCGAACTGTGGAACAGCCTCCCCGAAGAAGTACGCCTGGCGCCTACGCTTCTATCTTTTCGGCGCCAGGTTAAGACCTGGCTATGCTCCCAGGCATTTTAAGCGTTTATGTTATAATTTAATTTTTTAATTTTTTCTTTTTTTCTTTAGTTGCTGCTTGTGTTTATTGTTTGTTGTCTGATTTTATTGTTGATATTTTGTATTTTAACCTTTTTGTACACCGCCCAGAGAGCCACTCGCTGTGGGCGGTCTATAAATGAAACAAATAAATAAATAAATAAATAAATCTTTCAGCCAAACGGCCCTCAAGGCGGCTTACAGAAAAAGTGAACACAAATATAAAAATACATCAACAAGGCAATACATCAACAAAGCAATGCATCAATAAAGCAATACATTGCACAAAAAATTAACTTTAAAAAGTTTCTAATTTCTATCTGAAATACTGACACTGAATAATTTGTAGTAAAGCTCTACTTTTGCATGACAATAGGCTTAGGTTAATGTGTGCCGTGTTGATGAAGGATGGCTGTGTTAGAATGCTAGAGGGAACTTGTCTGTCTCCCCAGTGTCAAATTTAGCTCATCTGCTCAGCCTCAAGAAATAGGACAAGTCTGGATAGATGCTCATACTGTATAAAATATCTCTTCTGAACACTGCAGCATAGCCAAGGTCTGAGGAGAGTCGGATTATTGCCTGAATGGAGTGAAGCTAGGAGGAAGGAACTGTGGGTTGCGGAGTCTCTGGAGCAGCATATTTCAGAAGCAGAGATACCCGTCGGAGGTCCGTTGCACATCTGGGATTGTAGTCTGTAAAATGGCGAGGTCTGGAGGTCTCCTGTTGCTGCAGCTTGCTTCCCTACGGTCTGCCAGCTCTGCTTTGCTCTCGAGGAGCTCTTCTCCTTGATGGCACACTGCACTCCCAGTTTGGGTGATGCACCCGTTAGAGTGCATCATGTATGTACTGGAAGAAGCTGGAACTTCAACACAAGCACATGATGGGTTTTTGATGAGAAATGGCTTGCAAAACTGTGTACATTGGTCATAACTACCAACAAAAATGTGTTTATTAGGAGAAATTCACACTAAAATGCTGGAGAATTTTCATGAGGATTTTTTTGTTTCTTAAAAAATGGCAAATTGCTGCAGAAGTGTGGACAATTGAATATAAGATAGGAAAAATGAGAAACTGAGAGGATTGAAATTGGCAGATTTTTTCATCCCTAGCCCAGACATCAGAGTCGCTGCAGCATAAAGCCTCATCTTTGCTGGCACCCCTTTACTGAATTTTTCCTGTGTCACCTCTGTGGGCAACTCAATGATCAATTATGAAAAGTATATATATAATTCCCGCCATCTAAAGAAGAAGAAATCTCAGGATGCACCATCTTATTTTCTCTTGTATCCTGGAAGACAGCCAGATGAATTGGTTGTGGCCTTGTGCTGTAGCCAAGAAAGACAAGCAATCACCTCAGCTGGTGCTTTGTGATTTATTGCTGGGGGTTCACCGTTTCTAAGAGATTTTAGTTAATAGGAAGATCCCAGCATTTCTAAGAGACTTCAGTTAAAAGAAGCATGAGCTTGATGAGAGCACTTGATGTGTGCACAAAAATTGTTTTATTTTACATTATTTGCTAAAGAGCAAGTACCACATGTGGTTCAGTAGAAATGAGCAACTTATTACAATTGTCAGACACTCCACGCTTCTGCCTCTCTGGCAGGGATTTTCATTTACTGTAATTGTACATTCCACTTTCTAATTGAGTATTCAAGTTAGAATGCATTGCTCATGATAGAATTATTAGGAATTAGATATCTACAAGATTAGGATAAACCTTTGGTTTCTGGTTAATGTCTTTGGCAATCCCCCCCCCATATACCATAGGACAGAACAGGAGGACAAAAGATTTTGACTGTATTTGTAGGGTTCCTTGTTTTTCATATGGGATGGTAGTGGTTCAGTGGTAGAACACATGGCTTTCATGTCCCAGGTTCAATCCCCAGCACCTCCAATTAGGGCTGGGAAAGACCCCCATCTCAAACTTTGGAGAACAACTGCCAATCGGTGTAGACAGTACTAAGCTTGATTGACTATTGACCTGACTCAGTATAAGGCAGCTTCCTATGTTCCAGGCAAATGAATTGCCGCTCTACTTAGTGGTAAGCAAAGATGCAGATATATGGATGACATAAAACTGACTTAAAGATGTGGGTTAGTGCATCTAGTGGGCTGGGAAATATCTTGCCCAATCCATGTCCAGATTGTAAATCTTCATGTTATAGATCAACTACTTCCTTGAAGAGTTTAGGCTAGTTCTAAAATTACCATCTTAAATATGAAATCCATATACATGTTAGGATATAAAGTCTTATAGACTACATACTAACAGCAACTTGGTAATCTTTCTGAGCCAGTAGAACTTTTGGGGGGGGCAGGGGGGATGACAAGCAGCTCTTAATTCGTAAGTCACTTGTGCAATACAAACTGGTCAAATTGATTTTATAATCTAGATATTTGTGAGTTTCAGTGCCATGACATATTTATGATACCCATATAGCAGACATCACTAAAATATAATACTTAAAGACTTTTGCAATAATAATGAAGACAACATTATTCATATAGCTTTATAGGGTATTCAGTGTTTTTTTTATATATATTATCTCAGTGATACTAACCTAAACTCTACTCTGTACATTAAAATTATTGTTTCCATACTGCAAAAAGGAGGTAGAGTTAATTGTAGCTTTGCTTAAGGCCACTGAATGAGTTTTATGGTAGAGGTTTGAACTGGCGATATTCCTGGTTCACACCTCAGTCTCTTAACTATTATGCCACATTAACTAAGAATAATATAGTAGCTCTCCAATCTCATCTTTTATATATATATATAAATCACAAACCCAATACATTGTACATTATGCAGTTCATTAAAAGAATTTGTCAAGAGCAGTGGCGTCACTAGCGGGGTGCGGGGAGTGCGGACCGCACCCAGGTGACACCATGAGGGGGTGACACCCAGAGCCGCCCCATCGCGGGGCAGGGTGCCTGCACCATTGCCTGGCAAAGGAGCTGAGAAGCACTCTGGGTCGGCATCGGAGCAGCCAACTCCTCCTCGGAGGCAGACAGGCAGGCGAGACCAGGAGCAGCGTTGGTAGGGTGAGGGAGGCGCGCTGGCATTCCCAGGCCTGCTTCTCTGGCTGGGTGCCCCTCTGGCACGTGCCCTCCCAGGGGCATGGGTGGCTGGCCTTGTGTGCACATGCGCACACGCACACTCAGCAGGACATTTGGGGGCTCGCCAAGGAGTTACCGCACTGGGTGACACCAACCCTAGTGACGCCACTGGTCAAGAGAGTGGGGAAACCTCCCAAAGCATACCCATCAAAACCATTTTTTACTCTGCACTATAAATGGTTTTGACCACAGGAAACAAAAAGGGTTTTTTTTAAAAAAATACCCCCACACAAGAATAACTTAAAACCAATAGTATGAAGCTAGTTTTCCATCAAGTAATGCATCAAAGTGTTCCTCTTGGGTTCAGTGTATCACATATTAACAGTTGTGCTCAGTTGCTGTGGCTGCAACTTTAATTATAATCTTGGAAATTTAACTAACCTCTCTCTCTCTCTTACCTCAAGATTGGTCATTTTCCAGTAAACTATGCAAGTAGCAATGCTGCAAACTAGTTGATGTCAAGCTGTGAGAGCTTTTAATTACACAGAGTTCAATTAGGATTCCTCATTTTCATGGAGGAGAAATCTGAGGAGGAGAGATTGATACAGGTTTTGGATTCATTGCTGTACGTGTAGAAGCATTTTTCATCCTAAATTAATTTTTAGCCACCACAATGATGGATACCTGGAGATGCAAGAACATATTTTAGCTAATGAAATCAGAAGCATTTGCATCATCCTGCTCAAGCATCTAAGTAAAGATATTTCTGGGATTTAGATTGCATATATTCTTTACAGATAGATCCTATGCATGTTCAGTCAGAAGTAAATCCCAACAAGTTTATGAGGAGTGACTTCTGAATAAGCATTCTTAGGATTAGGCAGTTGGTGTGAATGCCTGTTTGGTTTAATGCAATGTTATGAAGACTGTATTGTAAATACATCTGAAACAATAAAGTAATGGCACCAAAAATAAGAAATCATTCAATGTACAATTAAAGTAAGTAAAGGGTATGAATTTCTCTTGTTAAATACAGGAAGTCTGGTTATGAAAGTCAGTGTTAGGCAATAACACAGGCCTTAAATCCCCTCACTGCCATTGGTTACTCTTGGGCTAGATTAGAGATGGATTCTGTCCCATTTCTGTCTTGATGGTCTGTTCTTTTTTGTGCAGATTTTTGGAAAGCACACACAAAAGGTCTGTGTTAAAATTGGATGCATTTTGTACATACTTGTTATGTAAAATACATATTTTCAATGCCTTTCAGTGCATTCATCCATAAAATATGCATTTCGTATGTATAATTTATGTAACATTTGTATTTTGTGCACTTTTTATGTACTGAAACTGCATTGCAAAATCGAGAGAATATATATACACATACAGTCATGCAGTCATCAGAAAATCTAGGGCTGACTGAAAGTTCTTTTCATCAGAATTAAGGAGTAACATGCTATTAAGTAGAACAGTACAGTTAATCTATAGCCCTTTTCAAAAGTGATGTTCACATGGGCTCATGTTGGCTAGTTCTGGCCTTGATGTTATACATGCCAGCATGCCCACCCCTAATGTCCATCTGTTCAGCATAAATGTATCCAGTTATCGTACAGGGTTCCAAATTGCATGGAAGTCTCCACATGTACTGCTGTATCCACAAAGACTTACTTGCTGCACATTTGCACTAAACATGTAGACATCAGGTGACACGGCAAGCTGGAGTGGGTGACATCAGCCAGTGCTCACATGATGGTTTGATACATGAGCATCAGTTCCAAAAGGGGTTTTTGTCTTGATTTCCTGCCTATTTCATCTCTGGTGCTCAGTGTAGCTGATAGCAAGTGTAAGGATTCCGTTAATTTCTTTGCTCTGCTGAAGTGGTGAAACCAGGTATGTTTGTCTGTACAATTACATTTGAGGCTTCCATTCCACTTACTGTAGGAATAATTGACTAGTAAAGCACAGAATCTTGGAATCCAATCCACAATCTTTTCTTAAAAAGTTTAGAATCTTGGAGCTAGAGATGCTAAGGCAAGCTAGCCAGATAGTGGTATTATTATTATTATTATTATTATTATTATTATTATTTCCTTGAGAATTAAATGAAGAAATGTGGCAGTATTTCCAAATGGAAATATGGGTAGCAATCTTCAGAAAGTGTGAGGTGCTTGGTAAATCACCAGACCTCCCAAGTCCTATTATAGTATACCACTGACAATATAAACTAAATTCACTAATAGGCAAAAAAAACCAAAAACCCTTGCAGTTTAAGAACATACCTTTAGCCAACAGGTATTTCTATCAAACTTTAAAAAGCAGGGAAATTGGGCGGCTATAGTGAATGCATCAGGGGAGCAGGAAACCTGACCTCCTCTATGAGATATTGTACTGCCCTACAAATTGGTCAAAATGCAAACACCATTTAGGTTGGTCTTTCACAGTCCAATACACTTCCTGTGTAGCTTGGAAGAATTTAGTAACATGTGCCTCTGAGCAGTTGTGGCCCTCTGATTAACCAAGCCAAACAGCTGTGAGTCTGAATATTCCTGTGCTTATCATTGACATCAATGTTAATATTTTTAAAATAATGAAAAATCAGCCAGGCATTTTTTTTTAACTTTTAAACTGCAGAAGATGAAGGTTAGAGTATGGGGCAGGGGCAGTAATAGTATTACAGGTACTCTGTGAACATGGCTGATTTTTAATTAATTTCAACAAATTATGAGACCCCTGACAGAAAAATGTCCACAGGAGTCTGGATTTTTTCTCTTGTTTTACACTTTGAACTCTGGATTCTCTCTTAGTGTTTTGCGTATCACCATGGAAACCTAGAGGGTTGTTAAGCAAACATTTCTGAGTTCCGGACTATAAGTTTTGTAAGGTTTTGTTTTGAAATGAGCTTATGGGACGCATCAGAATGGCATGGGGGTATTTTCAGTTTAACATTGTGGAATGCAAAAAATCCATGTTGGCTCTAGTATACAGCCACTGTATAATACAGGCAGTTCAAGGCTTGATTGATACCACACTGGTAATCCTCTTCACATATTGAAGGAGAACATAATATGCCATCTGAGGTTGAGCCTCAATAGGAAATCTCATAGGTATCTATCATACTTTGCCTATACTTCCCACCAAATTGTGTGACTTGGGCCCTCCACATGCTTGCATGATAAGTGTGCAGTGAAGGAACAGAGTCCCTCCCTCCATTATACAAAGAATCATCATAATAAAAAATGTGTGATCCAGGCCATAGACTGCAATCTACCAGCCTTGTGTGCAAGTAGCGTTGTGAACTAGTCATTTTGCAAGAAAAAAAGAGGATAAAGTATTGGAGTGCTGGACATATCTCATATTCAGAACCCTGCTTGCCTTTACTATAATGCTCTTGAGGTGCTCAAAATGTTCTTTCCTTTTGAGATACATGAGAATTATAGTTTCCAGTGCTTTCCAGCCCCTGATTGTTGAATTGAGTGGTACTGAAAACCAGAACTCCCATGGGCCACCAGGAAAGATAATGGGGCAGAGATTTCTGAATGAAGAGATTTCATCTGAATTCTGAAATGTGTACCCATCACTGTTAGCAAAATATGCCATAAATACTATATGTCAGAGAGACTGCAACCTCCCACCCTTCACCTACACAGGTTTCTGTGATACCCACCAGCTTGGTCCCTTTATCCATGATCAAGTAACAGATGGGTAATGTTTTATTAAGGATCAACTCATCATTCACCACTAGCAGCACCAGATTGGAGAGTAAGCCAGCATGATTTCTCAAGACTTGTAGGCACTGGGGTGGACTGGACAGGGGAATAGGCAACAATTGCCTAGCCATCTCCTCCAATGGTAAAAGACACACTGAGTCCTTCCAAGAACCCTTGCCTAGAACTTCATCAGAAAAATTCAGGAACTACACAGCTGCCTTGATTCCAACACACTGGTTGTTAACTGTGCCCTGTGGGCCAACTCAAGGACCATACAGCTCCCTGGATCCTTAAAAGCTTGCTTTGGGGAGGGGGCTTTTCCACAGCTTCATCTGAGGAATGTCATTAGTTGCTGTAAGTGTTTTAGGGCCTGCTTGACACAACTAATAGCTTTTGGTTCAATAAAGCACGGCATTTTCCTTCTTCACAAGTGTGTTTCATGGTCATTCAGATCCTGAACTTACATGCCTCAGGGAAGGGAAAAACCTTTGGCAAAACATGTTCAATGAAATATTTTCTTTTGTTGAACATAAAATTTTCATCAAGAACATTGTAACTTTTTTTTTAAAAAAATGACTCAGCTTTAATTTTCTGTCTCTGGCATCACAATGTCTTCAGCCATTGTTATGAAAGAATATGCTGGAATACCTCCAACAAATTTTGATTTGGATCTGGATCTGGATTCATGCAGGGATTGTGCTGCGAGTGTAGTAAAAATGCATGAGCAGATTACTCTGAGCCTTTAAGGTTTTTGTGGTCATGTAACTAGATCTGTGCATACTTCTGTACAAATGTGCATGAGAATCCATATCTTACATAAATGTTCACAGAATTATTAATTTACTGGAAAGGATTGTATGCCACAGACATTATTGCAATGGATACAATTAGCTTGGTAATCACCAACAGTACTTGATTACCTTCGGAAAATGTAGCAATAGCCAACAAATGCCACTATTAGTTTGTTTAGGGGAATTAGCAAGAATGATACAATCATTACAATTAGAATATTTCTTTAGATAAAACACCTGACAGAGTAAAAATGGATTTTTGTCGATTGAATCACCCATACAGAACTGTGAGAGAAAAATTATTAGTTTTCACAAATTACACAGGCTACCCACCTCACATTGCCTAGACCATATGCTTGATCAGTTCCTAAACTAGATGTAGCAATAGGAAGGTATACTTCCCATATGGGGGTCTGGGGCAGTGGGAGTTTAACCTGGAAGAACTGAAAGGAAACAAAATAAACCAGGAAGGAAAAAAATAGCATGCAAATAGTTGGGGTTTGCATCTCAGGGGAGCTGTAGGTCAGTTAGACTAATGAAATATTAATGGTAGAGAGAAGAGTTGCATGCAATGGTTCACTGTCCTTCAGAAGGATGAGCAGAGAGAAGTGGTTTTTGGAATTTTACCATAACCTACCGGTATACAGTCATGACTGGATCTATCGGTCTTAACAGAGACTCAACTATTGATTTGGGTAAGAAGGGGCATCCTTTCAGAACACAGCGTCTCCTAGCTGCCTTTGTAATCTGAAGAATGTTTTGTCCTCATTTATCTCCACCATGACCTTATGAGACACAGACCTTGATTGGCCACATCTTACTTCAAACTGGGTTTCACAGACAACTCTACACCAGCTAAAGTTCAAAAATATCAGAAGCTTCCTTTAGAAAAACAATGTCTCATTGTCCTGATTGTCCAAGCAAATTGTCCTGACTAGTTTCAAGGAAAATAACAAATGTGAATCAGAGGCAAGGGTACAGGGATGAGAGACAAGAAGGGAATACTAGCTAAAGCTTGAGAAAGAGAGTAGCTCTTGCTATGATTCACAGGGCTGGAGCATTTGAAAAGGAGAGGCATGGAACAACTTTCTGAATAGGTTCCAAAAAGCTGAACAACCTGGGGATTCCGGAGGGGTCTTGTTACAGGAAATGATCTTATCAGCGAGTATTAACCTACTTTTTGAGGATTTGTAAGGATGGGCATAAGTGACATTTAATATATCAAAGCATGTAGGTAGTAAGCTGTCATAAATCATAGCAATTAAATTTCCCACCACAGAATTGCAGCAGAGTCACAAGTAGGGTTGCCAGGTTCCTGGCCTGAGACTGATCCTGTATCTTTAGGAGAAGAGAAAGTCAGCCAAGTGCAGGTGTTGCCAGGCATGGCCTCCAAGAGGTCTTCTGTATCTTTAAAAGTTGTGCGGGAAGAAGGGAGAATTCCACCTTGTGGTTGTTCTCATTACAGTGTTGCAAGAACACCTGCACTTGGCTGACTTTCTCTTCTCCTAAAGATACAGGATCAGGATCAGGCCAGAAACCTGGCAACCCTAGTCACAAGGGGCATCTTAGCCAATCAGGTCACACTTCAAGAGGTATGACTATATACCTTACAAGGTCTGGACTTGGATTTCTTAGGTATGCAAACAAGGGTGCTTATATAATCAGGGCAGAATATGCTTGCTGGAGGGAATCCATTAGCCACAAGGAATTAATGGCTGAAATGGAGGCGTTACCTGCATTAGATACAGCACTGATTCTGGAGGATTAATCAGATATTCATTAGGGTCATTCATTTATCATGGAGGAATTTCCTTGTTCAGCTGTCACTCTGTTGAGGCTGTTTGGTGGGAACTGTGATTTCCCCTGAATGTATGACATTCAGCTTTTCTTGGATTGCATACTCTATCACCATATTTTTCCTCACAGCAAAGCCAAATTACACACAGGACATGTGTAGAGTTCCCACTGAACAGGTCTTCTCAGTAACACCCACGGTCCTAATTTCAAGTTTGTGTCAGAATCCCTTTCTTAACCACTCTGTTGTAGTCTCTCTCACCCCAACTAAGATGCTAACTCACCAAATAAGGTTTTAAGCTGGGGAGGGTGCAGGGGATGAATGCGGCTCTCTAGGCCTCTCTATTTGGCCTTCAGAATTCTCCCCAGGCCACATCCCTTACAGCCGTTGCTCCCCCTCCAGTGTTTTAGTGTGGCTGAAACATGTCCTTGAACTCTAATAATGCCTCCTACCTATCTGGATGGGGGACAGAGGGGTGTGTGAGTTTGTGTAGAAACACAGCCTGATTTTGTGCAGGTAGAAAGTCTGCCGACACAAAAACACTGCTGCATTTTCCCTTTGGCCTCGTCCACCACAGGCACGTGCCCCTCAGAAGGTTGCCCAGAAGGAAATGTGCCCCCCAAGTTTAAAGGATATTGTGATGTGAGATTCTTGATTTTAAATTTTATTTATTTATTTTAAAAGCATTTCTAAAGTGCTTAATATTTAAAAATGCCTAAACAGTATGTGTATGTTTGTGTATGCATATGTATATGTGTGTGTATAAGGGTTACCAGATCCCGGTTTTTGTGTGTAGGGGTCAGACAGGTTTAGATTTTGAAGAGGGCAGTGTTTTGCAAACTTCTCAATATGAAGCTTTAATCCAGTACTTGCTTTTCCAGAGTAAACCCCATTGAATTCACTAGGACTTCCTTTTGAGTAAACATGGTTAGGATTGTGCTGTAAATTGATGGGACTTTTGAGTGAACAAAGCAAAGAATTGTGTTTGTGTTGTATATCTTTCTTTCTCTCTCCCTCCAATCCTATTTTTAAAGCAATTAGGCAGGGCTTACTTAGGTATCACTGTTTTTATTATGCAGGAAACTAATATTGATTTTTTAATGTTCTGCAATGATCAACTGGTTTTGACAATAAAATATTACATGGGGTGTATGTATTTTTACATCTCCAGTGTATGTGTATATGGGAATCTTTCCAACAATCCTGTGAGGTAGGGTTGCAGTCTGGAAACCAAGGCAGCTCACAATAAGAAATAAACCCCTTTAAAATCCAAAAACCATAAAAACAAGTATAAACAGTTGCAAAACAGCTTAAAGTGGCATGATTCTGAATTTTGGGATGTGTGAATGAAGTTGCTTATCACTTGAGGTTGCAGTTCTGTCCTTGTTTGAGTAAGCCCCACTGAATACATTGGGACTTGCTTCTGAGTAAATAAACGTAGAGTTGCACTATAAATATATTTACAGGTTGTGTAAATGATAAACTTATTTGATAGTCATGCTTATATAAATATTTCTTCATACTATGTCCCGATAAGTATCTGATTTCACACTATTGTTTTATTCTACATTTCCCCTACATTTTCAGGGTGCCATTCTTCCTTGGAGTGTTCATGGTTGCCCTCTGTTGTTTTCATCCTCAGCAGCAGATTAAGCTGAGAGATGGTGAGTACCCCATGGTCACCCAGTAAACTTTATAGCTCATTTACATTTTAAAAAAATAATTAAAACAATTTGCATGCAGGCAAAGTTGATTAAGTAGATCCACACAATATATTTAAAGTACATCCAACTTGTATTTAAAATACATCCAACTTGTATTTAAACCACATGACTTTCCTTAAAGAATCCTGGGAAGTGTAGTTTCCCCCTCACAGTTATAGTTCCCACCACCCTTAACAAACTACAGTTCCCATGATTCTATTGTGTGATTCATATGCTTCAAATATGTGTTGAATGTGCTTTCAATGAATGGTGTGCATCTGCACTAGGTATGATGTGCATTCATTAGTGAATTGAAAAGAACAACTTTGAAAGTTTTTTTTAAACAGGGGAAAGGTTGTAGCTCAATGGTAGGGCATACATTTTGCATGTATGGGGGAGTTCCAAAGCGTAGGTGCTGCCACACTAAAGGATTGGTTTCTTATAAGAGCAGAATAAGTACTATGTGGCACCAGTAATATGGAAAGCACACCTTGAATTTGGCCTGCTAGCATATCAGCAACCAGTACAGATTTCAGATCAGTGGTATTATGTGCTGATAGGGTCTCACTCATGTCAGCAATTGTGCCACAGCATTCTGTACTAACTGCAGCCCCCGGGTCAGGTTGTGCTGCATGGGGATTTCTGTGACCTTGGCTGACTGGCTGCCAGGATTTCTTTGGTTTTGGTTTTTGGTTAGGAATCCTGACTGGTTGTGGGATGCTTAGTTTTCTGCCTTACTCATAGGAATCTTGTTCTGATTAGTATGGTATTGCATTTAAGAAATCATCACTGTCTTTTGTTTTTCTTTTCTATTCCATTTGTATTTCACTTATCTTTAGCCTCACTCCATTCCATCCATAGAAGCAACAGAAGTGGTTGCATGTGCTCAGCTCAACCTTCTTAAACCCACTGATGATGCACCTTGTTGTTTATTTCTTGTCCAATAGTGGTAAAAGAGAATTCACATACTGGGCAGTGTGGCTGCAATTGTTGTTGTTCCCAAGCTGCTGCCTATGAAGGTAGACCAAATCATGTGTGCTTTCTCTCTGTCAATTATATTCACTGGAATTGGGTTGGCTGATGAAGTGAGTTTATAGCAGCCCACAGGGGAGACAGAAAAGGGTAGAGAAACTTCTTACTCATTACTCAGACCTCTTTCTGAAGTGATGGGTCAAATCTTTAAAGAAATCTGGATGTAAAAAGATAGGGGCAGGGCATTCCAGGCAGGGGGTTGCCAACCCTACTTGGATATGGATATCTTTGCAGAGAATCCCTAGTCAACTTTTACCAACAACACAATCCAAACCATATCTACTGAGAAGTAAGTCTTATTGAGTTCTATGGGGGTTAGCCCCTTAGTAAGTGTGTTTAGAATTGCATCTCTTCAGGAGCATCCATCTTTACTCCTGAGTGCTCCCATCTAACTTCTCCACAACACTAGGCTCCTTTCTTCCTTTAATGGCCTTCTGGTGACTGGCTTGAACCCTTTTTGCCAGAAGTAAATTGACTAAATTAAATGTTCCCTACCCAGGCTCCACCTTTTAGCTAAGATTTCTATCTTAATTTCCAATCAGATAATGTATGGATTGTATGCATCAAGCAACTGTGGTTGATGCTTAATGTATCATACTTAATGACATCACTTGGACCTGCCCCATGATGTCACTTGGACCCACCCTGTGACATCACTTGGCCCTGCCCCATGACATCACTTGGACCCACCCCATCACATCACTCAGGCACGCCCCCAAAACCTCAGGGTTTGGGATGCTTCTGAGCTGGCATATATATACACTATTTCTATACCACTTAATATATAAAAAGATTTCTGCTTAATATATAAAAAGATCTCTAAGTGGTGTATAGAAAAGTAAAACAACTACAAGTATTATAAAAATGCACAATAAAACCATAATATATAGATAATACAAATTAATAATAAATAAATACCGACACAAATTCCTTCACACTTCCCCACTCAACATCTCTCAACCTCCTGGCTGTGTGTGTGTGTGTGTGTGTGTGTGTGCGCCCGCGCGCATGCACATAATAGTATAAAAAACAGAAATACAACATAGAAACAGAAAAACCATATTATCACACACATGCACATACACAATCATATAGCATAAGTGACTGATCTCTGAAAATGTGTTGAAATGCCATATTTAAAAAAGGGCATAAAACACTGAATGTTTTAACAGGTGTAACTAACTCTGTGTGTCACAGTTTTGTAGAAATACATAGTACCACATTCAGCTGCAAGTGATAAGCATAAATGCTGATTTGTCCTGTTGCATTCAGAATTTTGTTTACAGATCTGCACCTCAAAGAAGTGCCTACCCAACACATTTCTGTCAATTGAGATAATGTATACATACAACATGAATACTGCAATCTTACCAACTGCAATATCAAACATTTACCTTTTATTCCTATATAGCTGACCCTGCTCCCTTCACCCATGGATGAATAAATCCCTCACAGAGCCTTATATTTAATGACACCGTTAAAAGCTTTCCAGGAAAATTACAGAGAAATAATGAGTATGTTCCAGTCTATAACTGATTCTACTAGTTCCAAGAACTATATAATAGGCCCAGATTGTACAGCGCTTGGAGAGCTCTTCCTAATTGCTGCCTTATGGGAGGAACAGAGAAAGAGAGGAAAGGGGAAGTATAGACTCCCAAAAGGAAACAAGTAAAATATGGGCTGTGGAATCCCACACATGTTCATAAATCCCAGTGAATTAAATGAGAGTTATTCTCTAATGCATGCATTTAGGATTGTAGCCTTAAACTCACTCACATTTGCAGGATTATCTTTGGAACCCTGGGAAGTAATTTAATTTTTGTAAAACACACAAATACACAAGTTGAGAGTCTTGGGACTCTAGTAATGCCTATAAGTTTAAAAGGAAAAAATGAGTAATGTTATTTGCCCACAATTTCATGCTGTGTCCCAAGAGTTCTTTCTCTTCCAGATAAAGATCTCATAACAAGATCCCCAACTGTAAAGGCTTCTCTGGCATCCATAATGTTACACTGCGGGCTGTTTTACATAATCAGGATGTGGAATGTTTCTCAAGTCACTGGAGATATGCAATGGACTTGTACACATACCACATTTGGGAGCAGGACTTCACAGATGGACTATGCTTCTGGGGGGCTTTGGATGGTGTCTCCCTGTTCTGCTAGGTCTGATCAGAAACCTCAAAGGGCCAGCAGCATAGAGCTTGGATCCTCTGTGCAGACTGTGGCCTATGTGGAGTAGATTAAGTCTTTTGTGCTACCTCCTATGGGAGCAGCAGCGCAAGCTCAGTATATATCATAGTGTGGCCAGATGCTTCTAAACAACAAGGTCAGGGGATGACATCATCAATCTGTGCCAGTGTCTAGAGTTGTCTGTTCAAATTGAGGATGATATGGGAGAGTTCCAGAACTAGTCAGAACACACAAAGTTTATTTACTAATTTATTATCAATATTTTTATAACACTTCCTATACATGATCCCCAAGTGGTTTGCCCAGAACATTAAAACCAAAATTTATAGAATCTATATGCATAAGAACAGTTTATTAAAACTCATTTTTATAGTGTTTATTCAGCCTTGCCTCTGGGAAAGGCCTTACCTCTGTGGTAGAGCACAGCATGCAAAGGTCATAGGAACATAGGAAGCTGTCTGATACCGAGTCAAACCATTGGGTCCACCCAGCTCAGTATTGCCTACACTGACTGGCAAGGGCACTCCAGGTTTCACGTAGGACTTTGCCCCAGCCCTCCCAGGTATTGATATTCCGAGTGGGATTTAATGCTAGTCTTACTCAGACTAAACCCACTGAAGTTTATAGACTAACGTTAAGAAACTTTGGTTCATTAATTTCAGTGAGTCTACTCTTAAGTGGACACAGGCTGCTTTCACACATGGGGCTAATAGCGCTAGTTTAACGGATTAAAAAGGTAGCGCTTTGTTCCGGATTTCAAAAATCCCTTTCACACTGCAGTACCTGTTATATCGGCATTTTGCGCAACAGTTGTTCACACACAGAGCACAGGGTAGAGTTTTTCTTCCCCCCCCTTCATTCGGCCTCACGCAACACCGGATGAGCAGGTCTTCACCTACCTTTGGTTTGAGGCCTGTTCTTTCGGTGCGTGGGGGGGGTTGAAAGAGGCGCAATCACGATCAGCTGAGAGGCGCGGCAGCGTAGCAGCAGAGGCTCTGGTTGAGCACAAGCAGCAGCAGCACAGGCTGAGCGAAGGCTGCATGCTGGGAGGGCTGTTGGTAAGGGTGGGAACGCTCTGCATGCTGGGATGGCTGTCACGTGAGCAGCGGCAGCTAGTGCAAAACTCCCGCAATCTTCCGGGTTCCCAGCCTGCTATCGGAATTTTTCTGGTATCATTTATTGCGGAAATTAGCGCTAAATTTCCACTACATTCCACCAGAATTCCAGAGCTACCCGTTATGTCATGTGAAAGCTCAAATTTTATGCACAAATTAACAGGAAATAAATTGTCAGAATAACAGAATAAAGTGCAGTGTGAAAGCACCCTAAGTGAATACAACCCTCTGCATGCAAGGGAGAAGCTCTACCACCAAGTTATGGTCCATCCCCAGCTTCAGTCATTGGCATCTCCAAAGAGTTCTGTAAAAGACTCTTGTCTGAAACCCGGTAGAGTTGCTGCCAGTCAGTATAGACAATACTGACCTAGATGGACTCATGGTCTGACTCATGGAAAGCTTTCTATATTCCTATACCTTTTCTTGGAATAAATAAATCATAAATGTTGAGTTCATTAGATTCACCAAGATTATAAATATGAGCCTGTTAAAGTACTGTAACATTAACTATCCTGTATTTCAAATCTGTCATATACCAATTACATCAGCCACGTTGACAACACAACATAGTATCTATCATTGGCCTGCTTTTTAAAATACAAGTAAGGGCGGGTGTTCTTAATGAACTCTGGAAGCATGTGTAAAAGAATATAGATGGACAAAACTTGCTTCATTTTCTACCTGCTTCCAACAACTTGCAGGATTTGACTCTCCGTCATTAGATTCAGTTTTGAAACCAGAGGTCTCACAATCGTGAGATATTTCCAGGGTAACATACCAAAGCATAAAGTTCTTAATTCTGGAGCTGTATTTCATGCCACTTCCCTAGCTTTTTATTATGTTCTGAAGAACAAATGGTTGATGGCCATGTTGAAAGAGAAGTAGCAAGTTCAAAGTGACCTTGTCAGTGGGCTCAGTGACTTCAGAATTTAATCAATCAGCCATTTGAAAGAATATGACAACTAAGATCTTTCTGGCTTCGAAACTGACGATGTCATAAACAGGAAAAGAAGTAGAAGAGAACTGCAAAATGATAAATTCCACCCAAGCATTTTCAGTTGAAAGAAACAATAAATAAATAAATAAATAAATAAAAGACATAAATAAATAAAACATACATTCAATACACTGAAGTATTTTGCATAAGTTACACTATCAGCATATTAACCTAAAATATGTTAGTTTATAACCTAGCTGACATTAATGAGCTTAATGCACTTGGTCTCTTGTGTTTTACATCTCGGGCTGCAAAAAGAAAAATAGGAAGATAGAAAGGGCTAGTAAATAGAGAATAAAAATGGAATGTGACTGAAGAAACATTTTTAAGGATAGATTTATGGCTCAAATATCCATAATTATAGCACTGCAGCTGTTGTTTTCCATTATGTTCAACCAAAATGCACTAACTAAAAAGATTTCTTTTTCCAGAAATTTGCTACAACAAAGCAATTGCACTATGACACTTTTTCCATTTGCAAAATCTAGATTTTAGTCAAGTCGTCCCCATCTCTTAATCATAGCAGGCTAATCTTCAACATTTATTTATAATCAAATTTTGGATGGTGGGTATATTATATTGATTTGATTTAGGAACAGGGAAGAAATTAGTTTTCAGCCACATTTAGAGATGAATCTATCAAATCTGCACTTTCTGATATAATATGAGAACCAAAACACATATACTTTGACATTCACATGTACCTGAAATTTGCAATGCAGTTCTCCAACCAACCAGTGTTTTCAAAAATGTATATATTAGGGGAAGTATGTATAAAAATGATTTGTGAAAATAATATGCAAAAATGCATTATATTAAGGCAAATTGCTTGCAAAATTTGTGCATTACTCAAAAGTGCATACAAAAATGTAGTTATTAGGAGAAATTCACAGCAAAATGCTGATGAATTTTCATGAGGATTTTTTTTTTTTAAAAAAATAGCAAATTGCAGCAGAATTGTAGAGAACTGAATTTAACATTGGGAAAATGAGAAACCAAGAGGACTGAAACTGACAAGTCCCTCCATGTCTAACGTGCTTGCACACATCCACCCCAACATGTCAAACTGTGACCATTCCCTGTCTTGGGTAGAGAACATATTTAATGAATCCAAGTGTGAGTGGAAAATTGGTGTGTGAATGAGGGCGAAGCATGTTCACTACTGTTAACCATGGCTATATCATTTTTCAGGCTATGAAGCACATTTCATGTTACAAAGTTCTTTGCAGTTCTTTTATCTTTCCTATTAGGCAAGTTATACTGGGAGATAATTTGTCCAAGGCCGCCTAGAAACTTCATGGCAAAGGACTGGATCCTAGACAGAACTGCACAGAATTTTGCCTGAAGGCATGCTGCAAGTATGCAAATGAATTCCAGTTAATAAAACAATACAGACAATAAAAATATCATCAAGCACAGCACTTTTTTTTTTTATACAAAAAATCACATCATTCCAAAATGCCTTCCAAACAAGGGAAGATTTCACCATCTTTTGGAATGTTACCAAGGACTGAGCAAAACAATTAGAAGAGTTTATCTTCGGAAAAGGGGGGGGAGCCTTTGCCCTTGTAGCAAGCAAACTGAACACAGAAGCAGTGGAGCTTAAACCCAAAAAATTTAAGAATGTGAGGAAATGTGTATGGAGATCAAAGTTTAGTGTGCAAACCAAGAGTGAGGAACCTTTGGCCCACCAGATGTTACTGAACTGCAACTCCCATAATCCCCAGCCATTCCCCATACTTGCTGGGGCTGATGGGAGTTGTAGTCCAAAATTTATGGTGGACCAAAAGTTCCCCACACCTGATGTAGAAAGGTAGGCTTACATAGAAATGTCATTATTTCCAAGAGATTTACTTGAGTGTAACCATGCTTAGTGGTGAATCTTTCATATCTTCTCATGTTACCTTTCCCTGCTTCCATTTTTACTTCCATTTTCAATACAGAATCTACATATGCAAACGGCAAAAGCATTATCAAAAGCATTTTGAAAAACAAAAAAAGCAGGTTATGCCTGGCAATCAGATCATTTAAACCCGTAAACAAACTAGAAAAACAGACAAAGAAAACAATTGCCTTTAAAACATCTCACCGTGAGCATATTTTTTCATGCAGTTGCTGTGCTGAGCTGACATAATAATTTTGACTTAATTATTCCCAGATTCCTTATCTGAAAAAGTAGATCAGAGGCCTGTAGAGAAAACCTGGAAGTAATCTGAAATGCAGTTGTCATCAGAAATCAGAAATGGTTTATCATGCTACATAAATCTATTGTACCGAGCACTCACATTTATTTACATATCCTAGAAAGTTGGAGCTGTGCACAATTTGTGAGTAGATAGGTACGTCTCTGAATATGATAGGTACTCACAATGTTCCATGTAATACATGTTGTCTTCTTTGTATGTGTGTACACTGTGTATATTTACACATGATTAGGGTTACTATAGTCAAACCTGAACATTTAATTCCCTTGTATGATTACAGTAATGTGAAGGAAAGTGGAGATGGGTTTGGCAGCTCTGCCCTCTCTGTTTCATCCTTGTGCTTGGCTCTTTTCACCCTCCATGCATTGGAGGGGAAACACCTGCAGCAGAGAGACTGCTGTACTGGAGGAAGATCCCCGTGCAATTTAGACCCCTGCACAATCAGGGTGCTAACTCACAGATGGAGCCTTTATGAATACAGCAGGGTCCTAGCTGCAGATGTTTGCCCTCCAATAGGGATGTGAGAAGGAATCATTTTCTGTTCCACCTTGTATCCATCGCATACAGCACTGTGTCCATTCTGCTGCAGTTTGCCTTCTTCCAAAAACTATGTTTCTCATTTCGCTGTCCACTGTGGCAATATTATGTAACTTACACAATTAATTATGTAAATTGCATAAATTAATTGCATAAGTTGCATTGGCATCACATTATTCCACCCAAATTTCAATGCAAAGGAAAATGAATGTAAATGGGTGTGTGTGTGTGTAATCAATTATCATTTGCAGACTGGAAGCCACAACAACAGCAAATACTGATCTATTTTATTTCTGTTCGTCATGGGACGAATAAGTGAACATTGACAATTTCTGCTCCTATCTCTGTTGAAGTTCTGCTGCCCTCCAATGCCTGTGACCTAGTCATTTTATGGAATATTTATTGTACAATTGTAATAATGACTTTACTGTTTTTAGAATCTGTATCTTTTGTATTTTGTCTCAATTTATCTGTACCCCGCAATAGCTTTGGCTGTGAATCGGTGTATAATTCTGTAAAATAAAAACAATAAAAATGCATGGAGGGCAGCAGGGCCAGTAACAGGGATGTGACAGAGCGGGTGGAGTTAGCTAGTTCCTCCCCATCCCCCCCCATCATGTGAGGAGAACACCTGAATAGGGCTAGAGGCTCAAGCACATTAGATAAATAACAACACAATAACCACATTTTATAGAAGATCCTACTCTAATTGCTATAATGTGTAATTTCACCCACATGGCTGGTTTATTCCTGAAATTCTGGAAGGAAAGTTGCTCTTTATTGCCTAGCTTTTGTGACAAAGCGCTCACAGGGTAATTAAAAGTGTTGATGCTACTGGCAGAACCATTTTCTTTGGATGGGGAATATTTGAGTAGGCATGGGCCTGTTCTTTGCAGGTGAAGACGTGTCCAGTAGGGCAGCAAGTTGCAGATGGTGGTGTATTTATGGTATCAGTCTCATCAAGCGCTTGTTGTAACTCCAGCTGGGTAGGTCTGACATTCACAAGAGGGTTCAAAAATGTAACATCAAGTCTATCAAAGGTGCTTCCCAAATAGCATAGCGTGAATAACGAGTCTTCTTTACTAGTTTACTTTCTATGAGAAGGATATTCATTTCCAATTTCCAGGCCATTGATTAACAAGAGATGTGTTGGAAGAGGTTTTAGTGCTGTTTTCTTGTTTAATGTTTTCAGAAAATACTCTTCCCATGAAGACATTATAGGCTCTCTCCAGCCCATCAGAACCTAGGACTCTGTGAAAAGTGAATTCATCTTTCCGACTGGTATTTGGCTCAGTTATGAAGAAATTACTGTCAAGGTTAACTATCCCATTCAAATCCGTTCTCACCTGAAGGCCTTCCAAAATATTTTAGAAGTACCAGTGATATTTTTCTTTTGTTTTTGCCAAACAAGATGTGTGATGGGCATAAAATTGTGACATGTGGAAAGCAGAATACCTGACTTCCTATCATTAATCCTTCATATAAAAATTGACAGCATAGATTTTCAGTCTTTTGAGTATGGCATGAAGCAACCATAGGTGGGAATGGATGAAGATGAATATAGCATTTATTGAACACCACTGGTGTGCTATTCATACCTCAGCTGTTTCATAGTCCACATTCATTTGACTTACAAAATGACACAGATGGGACAAAAGGTTCACTGTATTGAATGGAACCTCCCCAAGAAATTCCACAGGCCTTTACATTCTTCTGGTTTCACCTAAGGAGAAACTTACCAATTTGCCTCAATTATTGCTTTAGGCAAAACCCAAAGATAATTAGATACTGATAGGGTGAATCTACTTGTTTCATCCTCCTGAGAAATTTCAGTAGTCTTATTCAAATTCTTTTGACATTTGTTCAAATGTTTTACCTGAGGAGATTCCTTCAAAGCAGCTTCATTTTCCACCTTAGTGGCCGTTTGGTGGCAACACAGCCACAAGATTAAATAAGAGGGCAGAGTTTTACAAATGAGGCGACAGGAAGGTGCTAAGGATAAAGGAGAAGTAGATAGATCCACCTTTTGTGAAATAAGCCAGTGTTGGGGGGGGGTGGCCAGTCCACAAGACTCCCCATTTGGCCCATGAGGCCATTTTTGCTAAGCCATACCCATTTGCCCTATACCTGATATCATATCATCAGGTGTGGAGCAGGTAAAGATGAGGCAAAGTGTAGTATAAAGACACTGCAGATCTGCACCTTCAGAGTCTCCTGGGCTCAAACCATGCCTGCAAATGAAGAGTAAAAATGCTTGCATACCCTGTTATCCATTAAGCTGACAACACTCCAGGGGCCATGTCCAGGGGCCCAAAATGTCCTGGTTTTACTGCCTGCCACAAATATGGATGGTGGTCAGTGTTTAGCTTGATGGAACACAAATTGTGCAGGCTTGCTTAATCGTATGATGAGCTGTAAAGTGCAATTTTATAAAGAAAGGGAATTTCACTTGATAGAGTCGATAACACAATTATTAATACATATCCTGATCCAAAATTTAGTTGATTCTGTTATTCATTCATAATGTTGAGTGTTTCTGTCATAAATTCTTAACTTGCTATTTCTATTTTTTTTCCACATCAGGAATTGGAAAGCCAAAGAAAGGGATCTGACACACAAAACTGGGATGTAAACAGGCCACAAGCTTACCAAACATCCAGACATTCAAAGAGCTCAGACAGCTAGAATGGGGGAGACTCACATGAGGCAAAGGCCAACTCAGGTTGATCAGTTATCCTTTATTTATTTATTTATTTATTTATTTAATTGATTGATTGATTGATTGATTAATTTGTATACCGCCCCAAAGCCGAAGCTCTCTGGGCAGTTTACAGCAACCAAAAACATCAATCTTCCTTAGTCAGGCTTAGATCTTCCTCAATCCCTAAAGTTTCTTTAAAAATGTGTTTTTTGTTGTGGAGAAATCTAAACCCACATTGGTGAAAAAGGTAATTTTCATTTTTAAAAAGAAGAACATACAGAATGTGCAGGGCCATTTCATTCTGGCTTTTCCTGAGCCCTTTCCACAGAACTGAACTAGAAAAAGAAAGCAAGAAGAAAGTGACCCCTTGATTACCTGCCAGGTGAGGTAGTTACCTGCCAGGTGAGCCCAACCTGATGCTTTCCTATGTCTTCTGATCAGCTAGGACTGACTATTTCCACCATTGTCAGACGGAAAGGCTCTGGCAATGGTGGGCCTTTGCATCCATGCCAGGGAAGATCTGGCATGGCTTCAAAGTCCCTTCCCTTGGCATGTGGTGGCCACGCGCACCTGTCACATAGAGGGCAGAGCAGGGTGCCTATTTAAGCCCTGATCCATCTCCCGTCAGCCTCCTTTGGCTTAGCGTGACACCCACCCACCCTCCCTCCCTTCTGGGCAGTACAAGTTTCACTGGTCACCTCTGGGCCGGGTAGGAATTTTTAGCTCGCCAACCTTCATTTGTTGGCAAGTTTTTTGCCTACCCTGTACTGCTCTTCTCATTCAGCTGATTTGCTTGATTTTATTTGGCTTAATTGGATTTGGCTGATTTGTTGCCTGGCCTCATAGTTTAATCTGTAAATAGGTTGTTTTGGTCACGTTTGGTGGATATGTGTGGAATTTTACAAGGTAGGGTTTGATGACCACCCTTAGCACCCTTTAAGGTGATCAGTGGGTTCTGAGGCCTGCCTTCCAGGTTGTGTGGCCGGTTGGCAGGATAAGGCTCACCTTTGGGGCTAACCAGTAACATCCACACAGAGTTGTGCAGTCCTGGGGGGGGATGGAGCAGGAAGGCCTCCCTAACCACCCTGCGGAGATGGGGCCTGGAAGAAGGGATTGGGCTTGGACCACCCCCCTTTCCCATGGCAGGGTGCCCTTGCCCTATTGGGGATGAGATAGGTTCTGCATTTGTCTCTGCAGATCATTTTATTATGCAATCAAGCATGTAATTGGCTTTATTCCAATAAACGTGGCCCTTGATTTACCCACACCTCATCTTGTCTTGCCCCTTCATTTCCCGGCTATGAGCTGCAATTAACCTTAAATTCTTACCATTTACAAATCTTGATAATATTTTAGTCTATTTTGGTTAAAATAAAGTGTAGGTTAGCATAATGTATGAAGTATAACTTTCTAAGTTATATTAGCATAACATAACTCCCACTCCATTGGCCATTCCCCACCCTTCACTCTCAGCTTATTGGGGGAGAGTCTGCTTAACATTATTTCTGTGCATGAAATTTAACCCCAGCAGGGTGCAGGACAGACGCTTTTCAGTAGTAGCCTCTAACCCTATGGAAGAGTCTCCTCAATGAAACCCGCCAGCTACCTTTGTTGACTGCCTTCTTCTGATGTGACAAAACATTTTTGTTTGCCACGATCTTTGACAACTGAAATTGTTTATCCACTGTACAAGTCTTTTTTCTGTTATGTTGTAGGAGTACCAGTGAATAAATATACATATATGTGTATATATGTACAAAACAAGAAAAGAGAATAAAACAAAAAAGATCCTTTCCACTACTACTGCTAATATTTTATACATAGCCATATAAAGTATAAATATATGTTCATTTGATAATAATGTTTTGTTTGATAGTAATATTAGATTACACCTTACAAAGTATGTGGAATTGTATTAACTTGTTACTGTTAATGTTAGAACTATGGTACTGTACAACGCTTAGGACTGGTTCATGGATGCACATACATTTTAGGGTTTAATTACTCAACACAACGACACTCCGCTAAATGTGTGATCTCAATCCATAGAAAAGGACTGTTTGATGTAATGTCACAATGGTGTGGAAATTCTAACTGATGTAACTGATTTGTGATGGCTCATCATTCACATATGCATATGCATGATACTACAGTTATCAGACAATGAACTTTCATGTGTGGAATGAAAAACTTTCCAGGCCAAAGATTGTGCTCCAAAGGACAGAGGTTTATTGATCAATAACAAAAAAATACCAGTATGCATAATGGGAGAGGAAGCTCTCTCGAACTTCACTCTGCCAATCAACAGGAAAACATTGCTTTTTATAATAATTAATACACCATACATACATTGGACCTTGTGACCCCCTGTGCCAATCCCTGCCCTGGTATCCTCCCCTGGGGGCGGGTGCCTGGCCTATATGTCTAAGGACTGTTTTTGTTCATCCACAAAAAAGAGGAAGGGTTTTTATGCCCTTCTAACCTTGTTTTGACACATTTAAGGTACATAACAAGATGTTCAGAAACATCTCAAAACAGAGTAATGACACTTCTCACAATGTAAAACCAGCATATGTGATTTCTCCTAAGAAACATTTGTGTGGCAATTCCTCTCTTACACTACGTTGCCCGGGAAATGGCTCCGGAAACATGCCAACCACAAACCACAATCTCTTTAAGCCTGCGTTTAGGAGAACATCTATGCAAACATGCTTCTCTTTTATAATTTTCACGGCAAACATTATATTTTAACTTCAGCAAATTAAACATACTTTAAAGATGGGTTCCTAAGGGGATAAAATCAGAATTCCTTTCACACATGTGTGAACCAGGCTTTAATCATTCATGCATAATGAACATGCCCCTGCCTCCAGTAATCTAAACCTTGATCTAAATCTGCCCTTTAACTCCTATGTGCTGTTACATTAACATAATGCTGTAAAATAGCATTCCAACATTTCTGATCATCCATATATATGTTTATGCCTGTCTGATCATCAATTTTTAAAGCAAACCAAAACCACAATCAATACATTACAATAATGGTTTTCAAAACCTGGTGTTCCTTGAAAGCTAGTCAAGGATTCCTCAGTGAGAAACTCAGCAATGTTGGACAAGGTCCTCTAAAATCCAGACTGTCCAAAATTAGGGGAAGGGCCCCATAGCTCAGTGGTAGAGCAACTCGTTTGCATGCAGAAGATCCCAGATTCAATCCCCAGCAAGGAAAGGCCACTATCTGAAACCCTGAAGAGTCACTACTAGTCAGTGTAGACAGTATTGAAAGTGATAGACTATGGTTTGACTCTGTATAAGGCAGCTTCCCAAGTCCGTAAATTGCCAGTCTTCTTTTGCAAAATACATCTTCAAAAGAGTGGCAGTCTTGTTCAAAGTTTCACTTTCAGTTCATGCTTACAAAGTGGCTCACATGGACACAATGTATATACTCTAGTGCCTGCGTTAGGCCTAGAAGTCTCTGCAAGACGCTAGGACAGCAAGTTGCTCTCCCAGCCTGGTGCTATCCAGAGATTTTTTGGACTACAACACCCATCATCCCTGACCATTAACTGTGGTGGCTGAGGCTGATGGGTGTTGTAGTAAAAAATAGCTAGACAAACCAGGTTAGGGAAGTCTGTGCTAGGATGACATAAGAGAAGTACTGGGGTTCCTGAAAAAAAGGATGTTTTACAACTGCTGCACTAGTTTGATTACATAATATCTATCCCTTGTTCTAGGTCTGTCCAGAACCAGAAGGAAGCTGGGGGACGCAGGATTCCTACCAACCTTCAGCTGCTGATGTGTAATGCCAGGTCTGTAGTACAAAAAACATCTATCATCCACGATGTGATCTTGGATGAATGTGCAGACCTGGCATGTATTACGGAGACCTGGTTGGATGAAGCCTCAGTTCCTATTTTTGAGGCCATGTGTCCACCAGGTTTCCGTTACGCACAGCAGCCGAGGGTCGCAAGGCGGGGAGGGTGTCAGGCCCAGGATGTGACTCAGGAACCAGACCAACGGCTGTAGTTAATTCGTGTTTTATTAGGGTAATGTCCAAACAAAGACTGCGTTTTCTCATGAAGCAATACAGGGATACAGGTCCTGCGGCATTGGGAGAAAGTTGACAGAGCAAGGGACTTCTTCCCGCCTGTTCTTTAAGAAGGGGCCAAACGGGTGTGCAATCTTTCACTCCTCCTTAACTGCCCCTCAGGTACTGCCCGCCTTCCCCCCTTCTCTCCTGTCTTTTCAGCTGTCTGCGTGTGCGCGGTGAGGGGGGAAGCATCACCCCCTCCTCTTCTGAAGTTTCCGATTCCAGGATGGGGGATAGGGGAGGGGCTGATGGTAAACTGCCTCCCCGCTTTTCGGCTGTGAGCAGCCCTCCCTCTTTCCCCTCTTGCTCTGAGCCTGAAAGAGGGGGAGGCGTGAGAATGTCCAGGGAGGGCTCAGGCTCCCCGTTGCTAAGCGACCTTATCACTGGCAGTTCCTCTGTTTCGTCTTCGCTCCAAAGGGGGGAAGTTCCTCCCCCTTCCCTCTGCCATCCATCTGAATACTCTTCTCCCAACTCTCCGGGATCCAGCTCCCTGGGATTGGGACCCCAGCTCTGCCTTCCGACACCATCCCCCCTCCCAGGCTGTGCCCCCCTCCCCTTGTCTGGCTTGGGACGGTGGGGAAAACGTTGATGGAAAAGTTTTACCAATTCTGGAGCATGCACATCAGCTGCATCTTCCCATGATCTGTCAGCCACCCCATAGCCTTTCCAGTGAATCAAGTACTGCAGCTTGTGGCGTCTGATCCTGGAATCTAAGATCTCCTCAACTTCAAACTCAAGCTGCTCATTTACCAGGAGTGGAGCTCCGGGAGGTTCCTCCCGCCGTAACTCACTGGGAGGGGCGGCTTTCGTTAAGAGGGATTGATGGAACACAGGATGTATTTTAAACATGTCAGGCAGCTTCAGTCAGTACGCCACGGGATTGATTTGAGTTTCTATTTCGAAAGGACCCACCCTCTTGTCTTGTAATTTTCTACATTTGCCCGGCATCTGGAGGAAGCGGGTGGACAGCCATACCTGGTCTCCCGGTTGAAGGGGGGGGCCCTCTTTCCTGTGCAGGTCAGCAACTCGCTTGTACTCCGTTTTGGCTTCGTTTAACTGCTGTTTCAGTGTCTGTTGCGCCGCTTGCAATTCCTTAAGGAAGTTCTCAGCTGCCAGTACCAGCATTCCTTCTGAGCTGCTTGGAAAGACTTTAGGATGGAATCCATAATTAGCGAAGAACGGGGTTTGTTGAGTGCTGGAGTGCAGAGAATTGTTGTAGGCGAACTCTGCAAAATGCAAATATGATACCCAGTCAGTCTGTTGATAGGACACATAACTTCGTAAATATCTTTCCAAAACGGCATTCAAGCGTTCCGTCTGCCCATCTGTCTGGGGGTGATGGGCGGAGGAGAGTTTTAATTCCGTCTGCAACTGTTTCCACATTGCTCTCCAAAATTTGGCTGTGAACTGAGTTCCTCGGTCTGAGACTACGCTGTTTGGCAATCCATGCAGCCGGTAGACTTCTTTTATGAATAACTTGGCCGTTTCTTTAGCCTCTAAGGCCCCTGCACAAGGAAGAAAGTGTGCCATTTTGCTAAGTAGATCCACCACTACTAAGATGGCTGTCATTCCTTGGGACTTGGGTAGATCAGTTATAAAATCCATGGAGAGGTCCTTCCAGGGTTTGTGTGGGACAGGCAACGGTTGTAACAGTCCTGCTGGTGTCCCTGTTTGTGTTTTTGTCCGCAGACAGACAGAGCAGGACTTTACATAACTCTCAATATCCCGACGCATTTTAGGCCACCAGAAGTCCTTGGCCACGTTCTGAATGGTCTTGTAAATCCCAAAGTGTCCCGCTGTGATGGAATCATGACACTGGCGTAGGATTCTGAGCCTTAATTCCCCTTCTGGCACATATCTGGCAGTTTTGAACCATAACAGTCCATTTCTCCAGTGAAAGGTTACTTCTGAGTCTTGACCTTGTCCCGTCTCCTGCTGATATTTTAGCATGTCTGCATCTTCTTGTTGTGCCTTTTTGAGTTCCTCTTCCCATGAAGGCTGGCATACTCCCAACGTTAATTTCTCTGGCGGGATTACGTACTGAGGCTGGTCCTTGGATTCACTTTCTTTGTATTGTGGCTGTCTGGATAAGGCATCCGCTCTCTGGTTTTTGGCTTGGGCATGGTAAGTAATCTGGAAGTTAAACCTAGTGAAGAACTGGGACCATCTTATCTGTCTCTGGTTCAGCTTTCTGGCGGTTTGGAGGCTTTCAAGATTCTTGTGGTCGGAGCGCTCTTCAATTCAATGAGAGGTCCCCTCTAGGTATTGTCTCCAGTTTTCAAAAGAGTCCTTGATGGCCAGCAGCTCCTTCTCCCAAACTGTGTAGTTCTTCTCTGCAGGCTTTAACTTCCGAGAGAAGTACGCACAGGGGTGCAGCTCCTTCCCTTCTTGGTCTAATTGTAGCAGGACCCCCCCGATGGCAAAATCTGAAGCATCTGCTTCCACTACGAAAGGGCGGTTCGGATCAGCAAAGCGCAGAATGGGCTCAGTAGCAAACCTTCTCTTCAGCTCCTCAAAGGCCTCGGTGGCGTTCTCTGTCCATTGAAACTTCTTCTTCCCCCTTAAACAGTCAGTCAGAGGAGCTGTTAATTTGGAAAACCCTGGAATGAACTTTCTGTAATAATTGGCAAACCCCAAAAACCGTTGTACATCCTTTTTGGTGACAGGTTGGCCCCAGTCCAATATGCAGCTTACTTTCCCTGGGTCCATCTCCACGCCTTCCGCTGAGATTCGTTATCCAAGGAAGTCTAGAGACTTGAGGTCAAATCCACATTTCTCTAATTTAGCATACAGGTGATTTTCTCTCAGTCTCTTCAACACCATCTTCACATGCTGGTCGTGGTCTTCCTGGTTCTTTGAGAACACCAGGATATCATCTAAGTAACAGATTACATACGTGTCCAACAAGTCTCTAAACACGTCGTTCATGAATTTTTGGAAAATTCCTGGTCTTCCACAAAGCCCGAACGGCATGACCAGGTATTCATACTGTCCGTAAGCGGTCAAGAATCCTGTTTTCCATTCATCTCCCTCCTTCATTCTGATCAGATTGTATGCTCCTCTCAAATCCAACTTCGTGAAGATTTTTGCAGAGCGCAGTCGGTCCAGCAACTCTGAGATCGGGGCAGCGGGTAGCTGTTGGGGATGGTGATCTGGTTCAATGCGCGATAGTTGTTACAGGGTCTGAGTTCCCCCCCTTCTTTTTCACAAACAATAGTGGCGCTCCAGCAGGGGATTGTGAGGGGCGTATGAATCCTCGCCTCAGGTTTTTATCCAGGAATTCCTTCAGGGCCTCCGTCTCATTCTCTGTGAGAAAGTAGATTCTCCCTGATGGGATGCTGGCTCCTGGCACTAGATCAATCGCACAGTCGTAAGGGCGGTGGGGGGGTAAAGTCTCTGCCTCTTTTTCATCAAACACATCTTTGAATTCTTCATCCTTTGGCGGCAGGGTCACTTGCTCGATCTCTTGCACTGCCCCCGCTAGGGTGTTCTTGATTCCTTCAGGTTGACAGTTCTCCTGGCAATACTGTGAGGTGAACCACACCACCGCCTCCTTCCAACTTATTTTGGGTTCATGCTTTGCTAGCCAGGGCATTCCCAGAATCACCTCAAAGTTCAAGAGATCTGACACGTATAGCGAAATGAACTCTTCGTGCCCAGGGATTTGAAGTTTCACTTCTTCCGTGGCTTGTGTCACCCCTTCTGACTTCAGGGGTCTCCCATCGATAGTCTCCACAGCTAGGGGAGCGTCCAGTTTCCACTGGGAAATTCCATGACGCTTGACTAACTTTGCATCAATAAAATTTGTGGAGGCTCCACTGTCAATTAAGGCAGTGAAATTAAACACCACTCCTCTGGAAGTTGTAATCCGAATAGGCAAGACCAACACCCCCTTTGAGGGAGGTTGGATCGTTGGGGAGCCTTTATACAACGCTGCCCCCAGTCCACCGGCCTGCACGTTGACTGGGTGTTCTAGTTTCCCGATGGCTCGGCTTTCCCCCCTTTCAGACCACAGTCTCTGGCCACATGGCCCGGCTTTGAACAATAAAAGCATAAACGTTCCTGGCGTCGTCTTTCCTTTTCTTCTTCCGACAGTCTTGGCCTAGCCCCTCCCTGTCCCTCAGTTGCATTACCTGCCATCCCTGCAGTGGGAAGGGTCTTGTTGCGGGATGCCGAGGCTGAGTATCTCGGGACCTCCTGCTTCCTTTCCAGGTGCCTTCCTTCCATCCGGTGATCTATCTGTGGGCATAGCCGGATGAGCCCTGGTAGGTCAGCGGGGGGGGGGAGGTCCTGGCCAACTCATCCAGGATTTCAGCATTTAATCCACTCCGGTACATAAACATCAGGGCGGCGTCATTGTAACCAGTTTCCTGGAACAGAATTTTAAAAGCGTTAGTGTACTCGGAAACAGTCCCTTTAGCTTGCTTCAGAGCGCCTAGTTGCCGCACTACTGTTTCAGCCCTTTGCGGGTCTTGAAACATCTCGGTCATCTCCTGTATAAATCCTCTGTACCTTCCTAAGACAGTATCCTTTCTCACGAGATACGGAGTCACCCATTTTGCAGCTTCTCCCTCCAGGAGGCTAATCACGAAAGCTACTTTAGCCCCATCGTCTGGAAATTCCGTGTGCCTGACATCCAGATATAACTCACATTGAGCCATGAAGGTTGCCAACTGATCAATTTGTCCCGCGTATTTTGGGGGCAATCCAATGGGAACCTTTACTACGGCAGCTGGAGGGGCTGTTCGCATCTGGTCTATCGTGGCCTTCAAGGTTTGATTATCCGTCTTCAGCGCCTTGACTGCTGCTAGCAGGGCTTGAACATCCGTCTGCAAATCAGCTACCTTAGTCCTCAAGAGTTCCACTTCTTCCGTCTCAGAAGTGGGGTTCGTCCCCCCCACTGCTCCCTTTGACATCTTGTCCCAGTCAAGTGAAGAGAGCGTTGAGGGTGATTTAGGTGGCTCTGTCAAGCTGTCAGGCCCAGGATGCGACTCAGGAACCAGACGAGAGGTTGTAGTTAATTCGTGTTTTATTAGGGTAATGTCCAAACAAAGACTGCGTTTTCTCATGAAGCAATACAGGGATACAGGTCCTGCGGCATTGGGAGAAAGTTGACAGAGCAAGGGACTTCTTCCCGCCTGTTCTTTAAGAAGGGGCCAAACGGGCGTGCAATCTTTTGCTCCTCCTTAACTGCCCCTCAGGTACTGCCCGCCTTCCCCCCCTTCTCTCCTGTCTTTTCAGCTGTCTGCGTGTGCGCGGTGAGGGGGGAAGCATCACCCCCTCCTCTTCTGAAGTTTCCGATTCCAGGATGGGGGATAGGGGAGGGGCTGATGGTAAACTGCCTCCCTGCTTTTCGGCTGTGAGCAGCCCTCCCTCTTTCCCCTCTTGCTCTGAGCCTGAAAGAGGAGGAGGCGTGAGAATGTCCAGGGAGGGCTCAGGCTCCCTGTTGCTAAGCGACCTTATCACTGGCAGTTCCTCTGTTTCGGGGGGGGGCTCAAACCGACTTCCGGGAAGGGTGACTTCGCTTGTGCCTGCTTTTGGGACGGGCTCCCGCCTCAAAAGAAGCTTATTCAGATATAAATCAGTCAGAACATTTTTCTTTGACTGATGAAATTTCTCCCGGGCAGGGAGAAACGTAGAGATCAACCTCAAAACCTGTTTTTGTTGGAAGGACTGGATTTCATTAATTTATGAGATAAGGTCCAGCCAACAATGCCGGACGGACTTCCGAACAAGCTCTATCTGTTTAAGCGATATGTTTATCTTTTCTTTAAAGAGAGAACGGACTAACAGGCAAGCACCCTTCTTTCTATTATTTTTCTTACTTGGTTTAAATTGTTGCAGCAAAAGGAGATTTGTCAGATTGATCGGCTTTGGACAACTTCTGGGTGAGATATAGCTCTTCTCTGTTATTCACGAAATTAACAGCTTATCTCTGTTTCTGTTGCAAAAAGCTGTCCTGGAAGTGCATTCTAAAGATATAAACAGAAGAGGGATTTCTATTCCTGATTTCTATTCCGAGGAATATTATATTGTCTGGGACTATTCTCTTTTTGGTCTATTTTATTTTGACGAATCTGCTTCTTCACGACGCCACTAACTGTTTTGATGCTGGGAACTAAATTTGTTTTGCATTCTTGAACATAGAGAGATAAGGCAGGCTGCTCTGTTTATACTGTGATGTCATCAAGCCTGGAATATTAACCCAATTGTTGCTGAAATAAGAAGTGGTTCTTCTTTATTTTTGTTTTGCTTTGTTTTCGTGGTTTTAAAAATGGCAATCAAGAAAGTGGCTGAGAATCTGGAAGTAATTATGTTTCAGAAAATAATGGATGAGATTGAGATAACGAAACAAACCCTGTGACAGGGTAGTAAGGAGCTGAAAATTGAACTGAGCAAAATGACGCAGGAGCTTAAAGAAATAGGGGATCCTGTGAGAGAGGAGAATGAGATCAGAGATGAGAAAAGAAAAAATAAAGGGAAGATACAAGCCCTGGAGATTGGAACAAATGTGGAATTGGAAAAAGATCTGGAGTTTATGGATTTTAGAAATAAAATCTACTGTTTGGAATTTAACGTTATCTCTGAAGAAATTAATGAAGATATTAGAGATAAAGTTATCAATGGCTTGGATAATCTTTTGGACTGGAATGACGTGATGGAGTTTGATATAGAGAAAATCTATGGAATTAACTGCAGCCATGTGACAATGGAAAAACTCTCAAGAGATGAGCCAGTGCATTTTGTAAAAAAGAAGAACAGAGATATGACTTTACAACAGTATTTCAGCAACTTATTCAGAATGGATGGCAAGAAAATATTTGGGATAGAGGAAATTCCCATCAGACTCTTATTATATGACTATGGCTACGACAGCAAGATTATTATGGAATACTGATAATGGAAGATTGGACACTGAAATTACTGGACTTAACAGGACTATTGGAGATGGAAGATGGAACTAATAGGGATAATGGAATAATGGCTATTGAAATTATTGAACCTAACAGATTTTGATGAGATGGATTAATCGAAATGTTTATTTGGACTATGGTTATGACACATCACACTATGTGACATCATGATGGTTATGACAATAAGATTATTATAATTATTAACGAGATGGATTAATCGACATGTTTATTTGGAGAAAAATTGATAGATATATTTCTTAAAGAATTGAAACCTCTCTTTGACTTTTTGTGGAAAGAATAAAGTAATGTTTATGAGATTTGATGATTAATTAAGATAACTACTGGAGGAAAGTGATTTTATAATATGATTTAAGAGACAGGATTGTTATATATTATAGACCTATAACTGATTTGATCTGTGACAAATGGGAAGTCAATATTTTATTTTATTTTGTTTAATTATTTTTGTTTTGTTTTGTTTTTTGTCTTTGAATATATTATGATTTTGTTTTGCATGTTTTATGAAAATTTGAATAAAAATTATTGTAAAAAAAAAAAAAAGATCGCTGGGGCATTAGACCGTGTAGCCCCGAAATGTCCTCTTCCCCTGAATAGAACTCAAATAGCACGATGGTATACACCACGGTTGCGTGCTTTGAGGCAGGAGGTGAGACGACTAGAGCGCCGGTGGCGGAAATCGCGCTCCGAAGATGCTCGGACACAGGTTAGAGCAGCAATAGCTGCCTACCAGGTGGCGGTAAGGACAGCAAAGAAGGAGTTCTTTGCTGCCTCTATTGCATCGGCGGAGTGCTGTCCCAGGAGGTTGTTCCAGGTGGTCCAAAGCCTGGTCGGTCCAGTTGCTAAGGAACCCTAGGAACAGTCTAAGGCCTCCTGTGACAAATTGGCAAAGCACTTTGCTGATAAAATCGAACACCTGAGGAGCTCGATTCCGTGCGCCGTGGATACAGTGAGTGGACTATTTATTTTATTTATTTATTTTATTCAGCTTATATCCCGCCCGACTAGCAAACAGCTCTCTAGAGTTGGCCAGTAGCAAACCGGTCAAATGGGATCGATTTCGGCCTCTTCCTGCTGAGGATGTGGACAAGGTGCTCTCATCTGTAAGACCTACCACTTGTCTACTTGACCCTTGCCCGTCGTGGCTCCTTATGAGCTGCAAAGAGAGATTGGGTGAGGGGATCAAAGCAATGGTTAATGCATCCTTGCAAGAGGGTGTTATGCCACTAGCCCTCAAGGAGGCTATTATAAAACCCATCTTAAAGAAGTCCTCCTTGGATCCCCAGATTTTAAACAACTTTCGCCCAATCTCAAATTTACCATTCCTGGGCAAGGTCATTGAGCGAGTGGTGGCAAATCAGTTGCAGACACACTTGGATGAAACGGATTATCTAGATCCATACCAGTCGGGTTTCAGGACTGGACATGGAACTGAAACAGCCTTGGTCACTCTGGTAGATGATATGAGGAGGGCTTTGGTTAGGGGAGAATTCACCTTCCTTGTCCTCCTGGATCTCTCAGCGGCTTTTGATACCGGCAACCACGGTATCCTGTTGGATCGCCTAGAGGGTTTGGGATTGGGAGGCACGGTTTTACGGTGGTTCCATTCCTTTCTCTCTGATAGGCGCCAACAGGTAGCATTGGGTGATGAGGTTTCAGACCCTTGGCCTCTCAATTGTGGTGTGCCACAGGGTTCTATCCTCTCTCCCATGCTATTTAACATCTATGTAAAGCTGCTGGGGGTGATCATCAGGAGATTTGGGCTGCAGTGTCACCAATATGCGGATGACACTCAGCTCTATCTCTCATTTAAATCTTCACCGGAGAGGGCTGTGGAGACCATGTCCAAGTGCCTGGAATCCGTGAGTGCATGGATGGGCAGGAACAGGTTGAAATTGAACCCTGATAAGACCGAGGTACTACTTGTGGGAGATAAGGGAAGGTTGGGAGATGTTGACCTGGTATTTGGTGGGGTGAGGTTGCCCCTACGGGACCAGGTCCGCAGCCTCGGGGTTGTTCTTGATTCCAAGCTGTCCATGGAGACTCAGATTTCGGCCGTGAGCCGGGCAGCTTGGTATCAACTACACCTTATACGTAGGCTGCAACCCTACCTCCCTGTGCAACAGCTCTCACTCGTGATACATGCCCTGGTCACCTCTCGTTTGGACTACTGTAATGTGCTCTACGTGGGGTTACCCTTAAAAATGACCCTGAAATTGCAACTAATACAGAATGCAGCGGCATGCTTACTTACCAACAGCCGCCGCCGTGATCACATTATGCCGGTGTTATTCGATCTACACTGGCTGCCAGTTGTTTTCCGGGCCCGATTCAAGGTGTTGGTACTAGCCTTTAAAACCCTGTACGGTTTTGGCCCAGTTTACCTGAAAGAGCGCCTCCACCGCCACCAATTATGCCACCCGACTAGATCAGCCACGCAAGGCCTTCTCTCAATCCCGCCAACCAAAATAGTTAGGTTGGTGGGTACTAGGGAGAAGGCCTTTTCTGTGGTGGCCGCCACTCTCTGGAACTCCCTCCCGTTCGATCTTCGACATGCCCCTTCCCTGGATGTATTCCGCAAGGCCCTGAAGACGTGGCTATTCCAATAGGCCTTTGAGGTCCCTGGGATGGGTTAATCTTCTTGATTCTGTCATCTATCATATGCTGCTAATATAATTGTTATAAATGTATTGATGACTGTCCAGTATTTTCTTTTACCTATTGAGATTAATGTGACTGTATTTGATATTATTGTATTTTATCCCATTTTAATGTACGTCGCCTAGAGTGGCTATTTGCCAGATAGGTGACACACAAATTAAATATTATTATTATTATTATTATTATTATTATTATTATTATTATTGATTAATTTCGCCACTAACGTTATTCAATCCACAAACCACATAAGCCACTAAACAGCTATCTTTATCCCACTGATGCCAAAAATAAGAATGACAAAACTCAGATCAAAAGCAATAAGGATGCACTTGCTGGAAATGGCATAAAGCACACTGATTGCACTAAATAAATGTCTGATTATGATGATGATAAAAATAAAAACAAGTTATTGCTTTAGTGATGTGTGTAGTCTTCTGGGGTTGCAAGGGGTTGTAGACCAGTTACTTTTTTGAGCAGCCAGGCTCCTGTGTATGCACCAACCAGCATGAAAAGGGAGTTTGTTAGCCATTGAGAAGAGCCCTTGTCCTTTCATGCTGATTGGAGCCAATCAGAGTAAAAGGAGGTGAGTTAGCCACTGAGGAGACTCTAAAACACAACCCCCTTTTCATGCTGATTGGCTCCTAGGAACATCTGTTGTAGCGATGGACTTGCAAGAGGACAAGGAGAGGAAGGGAGATGAGGGAAAGGGGCGTGGCTTTGAGGGGGTGTGGCATTACTATCATGAAGGGCCCTGGATTTATGAATTTGCCACTACACTACTGTTTGGTGAACAATATGCTGATGAAAACCAAGGTCAGAAATTAGTTTGGACAACCAATGTGATATCAAATGAGCAAAGCAGAGACACAAAAGGGCAAATAAATGAGTTTAGCACTGAACTAACACAGGCCTTTTTATTTTGTAAGATGGAAGAAAAAATAATTGATTAAATTAATCATTTCCACTTGAACATAAATATCATAGGGGAAGAAAACCTGGAGCATTATTGCAACAATCTGTTGGGTATGAACCTATCTACTTTGGCCATGCAATAAAACAAAACAAAATCCAAATAACGCATATAGAAGTAATACACCCAAATACGATTAACATATTGAGTGTTGCCATCTCTGCTTGCATTTACTCCCATTCTGAATTATTTTTGTAACACATTGAATTGATCTCATCTTTTCCACCGATTCAGACTTGGAATTCATCATAGCTGCCTACTGTATATCTTTAATTTCCTATTTTATACCTCTGACCTTCAAGACATTGTAAAGAAACTGAGGCTTTCTTCTTCTTTGGATTCACATACAATACGAGCAAAAACAAATGGCTTTCAGTTTTTTGCCTGTTTTGTCTTGTCTTCCCTTTTGCATGAACACTACCACCGTAAATAGACACCCCACCCCACCCCCAAGTTCAGCTGGTCTTTTTGTCTTGCTCAGGCATACTTTTTTTCAAGTAGTTCTGTTTATTTCAACTAACATGGCTTATCCTTGAAGCCTCGTCTTGCATTTTTTATAAACCAAACACTTCACTTGGTATTCAAACATTTGTCCTGTACAATTATGTTACTGCTTTTCAGCCCTGACTATTCTTTTTTCTTTCTTCCTCCATGTTGGGTTTTGTTGGCATTCACAAGGCCATTTTTCCTAGGTAATGTGTACTTAACTAATCTAAAGATTGTCATTATTGGGACTACACATGCAGTTCATTGTTTGATGACTAAAACCTCAAGTGACAACTAACACTTGTGAATGGAACATCACAAATTAAATGCCAGCGTTGATCTTTCATATGTCTCACACCTCCTCAAACACAAAAATGTTGTATCCAGTGCTAAGGCCCATCTGCACTATGCATTTAAAGCAGTGTTTATACCACTTTAAACAGCCATGGCTTCCCCCAAAGAATTCTAGCAACTGTAGCTTGGGAAGGGTGCTGAGAGTTGTTACAGCACCCCTATTCCCCTCACAGAGCTACAATTCTGAAAGTAGTGTAACAGTCAATCCCTCTTCCCGGGAAAGTCTGGGACTGCCTTTACTGAATAGGGTTGGGATCCAGTAGCTGGGCCCAATTCGCTTGTATTCCCTTGAATCGGAATGCAGTTCCATCCCAACCTGCTTTGTTTTCACAAACTTCTGCTTTGTTCTGGTTTGGAATAGGAACCAGGAACCAGAAGTATTTGTTGCACAGGTCTCCACATCTCTTTGGGTTTCTATCCTCAGGCTTTCCCACTCCCCTTACTAATCTTCTTTCCTCCTTCCTTGACTTGGGAATTTTCCCTGGTTTCATGGCTCTTTAATGGGCAGCAGCAGCTTCCCCTTAGGCGCTTCATGCCATGCCTGCCTGCTCTTTCCTCACCTGCCTCCCACCTTTGACTTCACTGATACCCTGCCACCAGAACACCTGGCAGTGGGAGAGGCTTTCTTCTGAGCTGTGGCACTTTTCTCTAAACTCACCATGCTTGTCTTTTTGTCTTCCTCCTCCACCCTTCCATCCATCCTTTGCTTTCCAGTGAGGCCAAGCTGCAGCTAGCATTATGTGCTGTGCCGTATTGCCATAGCAGCCAGCAATGCTCACAGCCCTCACATCGCATTGCCTCCCCTCTAAAGCAACAGGCCTAATGAAATAAATACAGAATTTAGAAGGTTAATACTAGAGATTAAAAGGGATCCGAGATCATTGCCTTAATACTGGTGGGACACTCTAGGATTCCCTATTAATCTCTTCCTTTCAATAAGGAAGACAACAATATTTTTTTAAAAAAAAACAGTGTCGGGGGAAGCAGAAATCTGAAACATTCAGGATCAGTCTGCTGTCTTTACGGACATGCAGATTTTTTTTTAGAAAATCCAGTTTCAAGTCTGATTAGGGTGGAATTCTCCTGCATCCCTAGGAATGAACAAGGGGTTGGCCTACAAGGTCCCCTCCAACTCTATAATTCTACACAACTGGAGGCTTGTGATGTTGATTTAGTTCTCACAGACAGCAACTGAGGTAGTAAACCCCACAAACACAAACTTGTGACATCTCCTGCAATTTCCCAGTGCACTATTGCTGTCCATAATGACACAATGAAGCCCTATTATTTGAATAAGACTTTTTCAACTTCTACAGCTTTATAGTCTTCCACTGTGGCTGCATTCCTATGCCCAGTTACCTGGGAATAAGTGTCAATGAAAACAATTAGACTTATTTATTTAATTATTTGAAGTGTGTGTATAGCACTTTCCATAACAGGTGACCCAAAGTGGTTTACATATGACAGTCACATAAATAACACAAAACTCATAAAATACAATTAAAACTGATAAGAAAACAATTATCAATTTAAAATAGCAAAAGAAAAAAAAGACTGAAGGCTGACATATACTCATCTTATTCTATTCTATTAAATGTATGTTCTTTCCTTCAACCCATAGGTTCCCACAGTGGTGCATGAAAAAATATAAAACGTGTAATAGAAGAATCATAAAACAACAATATATATCATATATATAAAAAACTAGAAACATTAACATAAATCCAGCGCCGCTCGTCCGCAAAGCTGGCCGGGCAGCACTTAGTTGCGGCTAGGGAGTGAAGCCACAGCTTGCCCTTTGCCCCAGCAGGGGCTGGTCACCCAAGAGCTGTGGGGCAAGCTGCTTGCCTAAGGTTTAGCCCCACACCTAGGTTTACCCTCTGCAGGTCGCTTTAATGGGTTTGTTATAATTTAATAAAGTGGCCCTTTGTTTTGACCATAACTGCTGTTGTCTGTGCTTTATTTCACTCATCGGCCGCAACAAATATCAGAAATTATAAATAATCCATCAGATAATATTAATCTAAATATTGTCTCCGAAAGCTTGGGGGGGGGAGAGGATGTTCACCATGCAATGGAAACCTATTACTGTTGTAGCCATCTGTCCCTTTAAGTGGAGGAAGTTCTACAACTGGGTACCACCACAGAGAAGGCCTTGCTCTGGATCTCCAAATGATGAGCAACACCCATCACTGGGATCACAAGCAGCCCCCCTCCCTCCACCTCTGAGGATAAGATGTATAACACTGCACTGTAAATAGGTGGGCATCTGATTCCAGGAGCCTCACAGGACTGGCTATCAGGTCAGGGACCTACATAATCTTTGTTGGATGAGGTTTGAGTATGGTCAGGGGAGCAGAACTGGATAAGAAGTTTAAAAAGTGAACTCCCCCCCCCAAAAAGGGAGTCATAGACTGTCCCTGCCGTGTTTAAACAGTCAGTCAGCCAGTGTGGTAACTGGGCTCCTATCTCAAAACTCTTTACTGCACAACTGTCAAGTAAGTATGCAAGTTTTGGGGGCATAGAGATTCTCTGGGAAAGCATTGTGTTATCAAATGTTTGATACAAGGAGATGTCTTGTCATTTCTTATGGAAGAAAGAGTGCTTGAAGTCACTTAGGAGTGACTATTAGGACTATCCTGAATACCTCTCTGCAGGAATCAGAACTATGCAAGGCAGGAGGTTATCTTAACAACCCCTCAAGTCAAGGGAAGATTATAGTCTGGCAAAATGTGCCACAGCCCAAACATTTGCAGAATATTAACCTTCATCACAGAAGATGGTAACTTATGATTGGAGCTGTATATGTATGTTTCTTCCATATATAGGTTATTCTTTATGTACATGTTTACCTGTGCAGTTGCATGATCTGAACAAAGGCCAGGGAGCAATTTTCCCCTTACTTGTAATTAGAAACGGGGAAGAATTTTGATTCAGTTAGTATTTAAAGGGGGAACCTATTTTACTCTTTCCAAAGCAATACATGAACTGAAACACAGCCATCCTTCAAAAGTTGAAAATCTCTAAATATTGCAGTGCAGTTCTCCAGCCATGTAATGTGTACAAAAATGCATATACTGGGGCAAGGGTTACATAGAAATGCATATACTCGTGAAAATATATTTGGGGAAATTACTTTGCAAACATTTATGCAAAAAGTGCATGCAGACATGCATATTAGGAGGAATTTGCACTAAAAAGCTGATGAACTCATGGGGACTTCTGAAAAAAATAGACTGCAAACTGATGTGGAAATTTGGGAAACAGTAGTTATGATTGGAAAAATGACAACTGAGCGAACCTGAAATTGACAGGGTTCATCATCCCTGCCTGTAATGTATTAATACAGAGACTGGAATCTGTCCGTCCATTCTACTTTTCTGAAGCTTAAGAAAAAGACATTATTTTTACAGGGGAAAGTTTGAAAATGTGCAAGCAGTACAAGAAGAGATGGAGCTGTGATTCCTGGGATATATTGCCTCCCTCTGACAAAGCTCTCTTCCCAATGCTGGAGCTACTTACTATGGATTTGCACAGTTTATGACCTGCCACTCAAGAATTGCAAACTGCCACAGAACTGCAGTCCAGAAGTGGCTTACTGAGGTCCCAGTGGGCCATCACATATGTGGACAGTACTCAGTCACAAGCTTCTTGTGAGCCTGTCTTATGTCTTGCCTTTTCAGGCATTACCTCCACAAGCAGAGTAAACAGAAGGAAGGGGAAGCGGGATTGGGACACTGGCCTTGCCACCCCTGACATCACTATGCCCCGCTGCCTGTGGAATCCAGCGTGTTTCAGAGCCGAACCCTGAAGGATGAAAACTTGGGCAGTTCACCTAAACAATTTCAACTCAATTTGACACTCAACTCTATTTCTCTTTTCCACCTGAAGCCAAGGAAGCCATACAGGTCCTAAACCAGTGTCTGGCATCAGTGATGGACTGGATGAGGGCAAACAAGTTGAGATTAAATCCTGACAAAACAGAGGTACTCCTGGTCAGTCGGAGGGCAGATCAGGGAATAGGGATTCAACTGGTGGTGGATGGGGTCGCACTCCCCCTGAAGTCTCAGGTTCGCAGTTTGGGTGTACTCCTGGACTCAGCTTTGAATTTGGAGGCCCAGATTGCTGCTGTATCCAGGAGCACATTTGCCCAATTAAAACTGGTGCGCCAGCTGCGCCCGTTCCTGGAGCTACCTGATCTGACTAGGGTGATGCATGCCTTGGTTACATCCCGCTTAGACTACTGTAACGCTCTGTACGTGGGGCTGCCTTTGAAGACTGTTCAGAAACTTAAATTGGTACAAAGAGCTGCAGCCAGAGTGCTAACCGGGGCTGGTTACAGGGACCATACAACTCCCCTGTTACAACAGCTCCACTGGCTGCCAATTTGTTTCTGGTCACAATTCAAAGTGCTGGTTTTGACCTACAAAGCCCTATACGGCTCAGGTCCAGGCTGTTTGACAGATCGTATCTCTCTACATGAACCTGTCTGGGATTTGAGATCTTCAGGTGAGGCCCTTCTTGTGTTCCCCACACCTTCGCAAGCACATATGATGCGGACACGAGATAGGGCCTTTTCAGTGGCCACCCCTAGGCTGTGGAGCTCCCTTCCGAGTGAGGTGCTATCAGCTCTCTCCTTGCCGTCTTTCCGGCGACAAGTAAAGACTGTTTTATTTCAATGGGCATTTGGGATAGAGAACGACCAGGATTAAGTGTCATAGGTTTGGTGATTACATTATATGATTTTATTATTTTAAATTGTCCGCTGTTTTTAACCTATATTTTATGGTTTTAATTTTTCTCATAGTTTAATTTTTTTTAATAATATACTCTGTATGTTTTAATGGTGTTGTTTTTAGTTGTAAGCCGCTCTGAGTCCTATTGGAAAAAGGGCGGGTAGAAATAAAGTTTATTATTATTATTAGTATTAACACCTCCAACCCCCAAAAAGGGCAAAAATAGAGTCAGGCATTTACCAGGCATATGTACCAGTTAGAGTGTTTGTGAGAACATTTAATGAAGTGGTTCAGTTTGCATTAGCAACAGCTAAACATAATCAGATAATAACATTGAAGTGATATGACACCAAAGCGATACTCTTCCTCCAGAGCATCCTACTGTACTGTAGAGTTGATTGGCTGTATTTTGGCATGAGGTAGAACAGACTTGCTCCAGTAGTTCAGACACTACTGTGAACTAATGCCTCCAGGATCCCCCTTTAGAAATATTGTAGGTATCCTACAATGCCAGTTTGCCATTTCCCTTTTCTGCCCTGAAGGGAGCCATAGTGAACTTAAAGCACACAGTCCCCATCTGTGTATAATCTGAACTGTATTCAACTGCTCTCAACAGCTATCGCTTTTCTTTTCTCATTTCCTTCCCAGCTGAAATTATTTACCTCCTGGAGGTTGCATTTTGTTTCATCTGATTTTAGCTTGTTTTAACTGACTTTGTAGATTTATGCAGCTTAATGATTTTTCTACCAAAATATAAAAGTGTATTCACAGAAGGCAAGAAGCCACGAGCAACCATTGCATTATTATGCCTTAGGTGAGCCGGGGCAATCAAATTTGGAGTCCAAAACTCAAATAACTTCTCCAACTAAGGACTCTGTTTGCTTACCACAGCAGTACACATTGCAGAAACTCTTAATGACAATCTAATAGGTGGCACAGGTTGTGTGAGATGGAAAATATTAAAATAACTAATGGATGCCCATAATGAAACTAGGGGGAAGGGGGTTAACTTCCATCCCACTGTGTCCCAAGCAAGACTAAACACCTGTTCTCCTACCTTTCTTTCTCTCACATAATAGCATCTATTCTTCTTCATCCTTCCCTGCAGAAGGAGAATTGTGTCTTAGGTCAGAGAACAAAAGACTGAACTACATGTGACCAGATTTTCCTGCACCCTTTTCTTGGATTAAAATAGCTGTAACATTGGATTTGGATTAGGCCCATAAAATGAGAAGAGAGGTTTAACTCATCCCACCATGCACTGATTCCCCAGTGCAATTGCTCCTCCTCAAAGCTACTGTTGACTATAGAGGGGAAAACAGACATATTACAAGGGCATTTGTATGTTTTTGTTTCCACAGCTAATAGCAGCGTTGGATGCACTTGTGTGATTTGCATTAGGGAGCCGGTCATGGGGGAATGTTTAATCCTCCTTCCCCAGCTCTGCATCTCTCATCCAAATAATCTGTCCCTGGGGCTGTTTTTCATAAAAGAAAAAGACATTAGGAAGTCCTATCATGGAGCTCCTGCATCACGTGTACTTTGTCACATCTGTTCAGCAGATGCTTCGGTCAAAAGCCTCATCTGCACTACACATTGAAAGCAGTATTATACCACTTTAAACAGTCATTTTTCCCCCCAAGAAAATCTGGGGAACTGTAGTTTGCTAACACTGCTGAGAATTGTTAGAAGACCCCTATTTCCCTCTCAGAGCCACAATCCCCAGAGTTCCCTAGAATGAGGCACTGACTGTTAAATTACTCTGAGAATTGTAGATCTGTGAGGGAAACAGGAGTCTCCCAACAACTCTCAGCACCCTTACCTATTTGGTATTATAAAAAATACCAGAGAGAAATAGGAACTAAGCTTTGGTGGTCCTATTTCTTAGCAGAGATATAAAAAACACAAGCAGCAGAGTGACAATGTAACCAGCCCCACCTTTCTCTATATAAATAACAACAGACACGATCTTCTTAGGTGAAAGATAAAAACATTTACTCACGACCTCTTCATATGTTAGAAACATAGGCTGTAGCTTAGAAGACAGAAAATAGAAGGTATTCAGTCCATCTTAGTCTTTGGTATTGATGCTCTCAGCAGAGAGCATCATTTGCCATGTGGTCTCCCTCAATGGTATATTGATCAGTAATGGAGAATATTCAAAGAATCCTCCAGGACAAAGGAAGGAGGAAACCAGGTAACTAACCCCACCCATAAGGAAGTTACATCATGGTGAACAGGTACATGGGATATTTCCCAAATATCCCCCCCCCAAGTGAACATGCAACATTTGCCTAGTCCAACATTAACAAACTACACTCCCAGTATTCTTTGGAGGAAACCATAGCCGTGATATTTATTTATTTATTTATTTATTGTATTTGTATACTGCCCCATAGCTGAAGCTCTCTGGGCAGTTTATAGTAATTAAAAACATTAAAAACAAATACTGTATACAAATTTAAAACACATGTTTTAAAAACAATTTAAAACACAATTTAAAAAAATTAAAACAATTTAAAAACACATTGTAAAATGCCTGGGAGAAGAGGAAAGTCTTGACCTGGCACTGAAAAGATAACAGTGATGGCGCCAGGTGCACCTCATCAGGGAGATCATTCCATAATTTGGGGGCCACCACTGAGAAGCCCCTCTCCCTTCTTGCCACCCTCCGAGCTTCCCTCGGAGTAGGCACCCGGAGGAGGGACTTTGATGTTGAGCGTAGTGTACGGGTGGGTTCATATCGGGAGAGACGTTCCATCAGGTATTGTGGTCCCAAGCCATGTAAGACTTTATAGGTTAAAACCAGCACCTTGAATCGAGATCGGAAACATACAGGCAGCCAATGCAAGTGGGCCAGAATCGGTTTTATATGTTGAGACAGTCTGGTCCCTGTTACCAATCTGGCAGCTGCATTTTGCACAAGCTGCAGTTTCTGAACTGTCTTCAAAGGCAGCCCCACGTAGAGTGCATTGCAGTAATCTAACTTGGAGGTTACCAGAGCATGGACAACTAAAGCAAGGTTATCCCTGTCCAGATAGGGGCACAGCTGGGCCATCAACCAAAGTTGGTAAAAGGCACTCCGTGCCTCCAAGGCTACTTGAGCCCTAGTGACAGAGATGGTTCTAGGAGAACCCCCAAGCTACAAACCTGCTCCTTCAGGAGGAGCACAACCCCATCCAGGACAGGTTGGACATCCACCATCTAGTCAGAAGAACCACCCACTAGCAGCATCTCAGTCTTGTCTGGATTGAGCCTCAGTTTATTAGCCCTCATCCAGTCCATTGTTGCAGCCAGGCACCGGTTCAGCACATTGACAGCCTCACCTGCAGAGGATGAAAAGGAGAAATAGAGCTGTGTGTCATCAGCATACTGATGGCAACGCACTCCAAAGCTCCGGATGACTGAACCCAATGGTTTCATGTAGATGTTGAACAGCATGGGGGACAGAACTGACCCCTGCAGAACCCCATACTGGAGAGTCCAGGGTGCAGGGCAATGTTCCCCAAGCACCACCTTCTAGAGGCGACCTGCCAAGTAGGAGCGGAACCACTGCCATGCAGTCCCTCCCACTCCCAACTCAGCCAGTCTTCCCAGAAGGATACCATGGTTGATGGTATCGAAAGCCGCTGAGAGATCAAGAAGAATCAACAGAGTCACACTCCCCCTGTCTCTCTCTCGACAGAGGTCATCATACAGGATGGCTAAGGCTGTTTCCATGCCAAAACCAGGCCTGAAATCCGACTGAAATGGATCCAGATAATCGGTCTCTTGCAAGAGTGTCTGGAGCTGGCCCGCAACCACTCGTTCAAGGAACTTGCCCAGGAATGGAACATTTGCCACCAGCCTATAGTTATTAAGACTTTCTGGGTCCAAGGAGGGTCTCTTCAAGAGTGGTCTCACTGCCGCCTCTTTCAGGCCGCCAGGGACCACCCCCTCTCATAGAGAGGCATTAATCACTTCCCTGGCCCAGCCGGCTGTTCCATCCCTGCTAGCTTTTATTAGCCAAGAAGGGCAAGGATCCAGCACAGAAGTGGTTGCACAAACCTGTCCAAGCACCTTGTCAATGTCCTCAAGCTGTACCAACTGAAACTCATCCAAGAAGTCAGGACAAGGCTGTGCTCTGGATACCTCGCTTGATTCACCTGCTATAACACTGGAGTCTAAGTCCTGGCGGATGCTAAAGATTTTATCCTGGAAGTGCCTAGCAAATTCATTACAGTGGGCCTCAGATGGTTCTACCATGTCCCTGGGGCCAGAGTGTAATAGCCCCTGGCTACTTTAAATGTATAGTGAAGATGGGGCCACAATGGTGATCTGTTGGGAGTGAAGAACATGTATTTGTAAACTGTGTTCCTCTGCCACACATAATACTATAAATTCTCCAATAACTAGTGGCATGTAAGTGTCTTAAATAAATAATAAATGTCCCCTATTATATTTGCCATTTAAGAGGTACTTGTCAAACTTTGTTTCATTTATGAGACTTGCATCCTACACTTTCTCCAAGGGACTCAAGGCAGTATACATGGGACTCCCTCTCCATTTTATATTCTCAGAACCATCATATTTGATATGTTATGTCCAGAGAAAAATGTCACCCAGAGAGCTCATTGGCTAAGTGTGGATTTGCACCCAGGTCTCCCTGGTTGAAGTCTATTGATAGAAGGAGATACTTGGTGGCAAAAAACAGAGGCTCCCCGATGTTTGTCTCCAATGTGCCATGCATGGAGGGGGCATTTGTGGCAGATTGAGCAGGGGAGACACTAAATGGTTCTCCACCCATTACTTTTCCTCTGCAATCTTCCAACCTTGGCTGGCCACCCTAGCATTTTCCCCAGTCAACTGGGGGGGGGGAATGGTACAGGAAGGGTTGAAGAGGAAAAATGGAAAGTAAGATGGAGGAAGAGTTAGAATCATAGAATAGTAGAGGTGAAAGGGGCCTATAAGACCATTGAGTCCAACCCTCTGCTCAATGCAAGAATCCAAATCAAAGCATTCCCGACAGATGGCTCTCCAGCTGCCTCTTGAATGCCTCCAATGTCGGAGAGCCCATTACCTCTCTAGGTAATTGGTTCCATTGTGGTATGGCTCTAACAGTTAGGAAGTTTTTCCTGATGTCCAGTCGAAATCTGGCTTCCTGCAACTTGAGCCCATTATTCCGTGTCCTGCACTATGGGATGATCAAGAAGAGATTCTGGCCCTCCTCTATGTGACAACCTTTCATGTACTTGAAGAGTGCTATCATATGTCCCCTCAGTCTTCTCTTCTCCAGGCTAAACATGCCCAGTTCTTTCAGTCTCTCCTCATAGGGCTTTGTTTCCAGTCCCCTGATCATCTTTGTTGCCCTCCTCTGAACCCGGTCCAGTTTGTCTGCATCCTTCTTGAAGTGCGGAGACCAGAACTGGATGCAGTATTCAAGATGAGGCCTAACCAGTGCTGAATAGAGGGGAGCTAGTACTTCACGTGATTTGGAAACTATACTTCTGTTAATACAGCCTAACATAGCATTTGCCTTTTTGCAGCCACATCACACTGTTGGCTCATATTCAGCTTGTGATCAACGACAATTCCAAGATCCTTTTCACATGTCATACTGCTGAGCCAAATATCCCCCATCTTATAACTGTGCATTTGGTTTCTTTTTCCTAAGTGTAGAACTTTGCATTTATCCCTGTTCAATTTCATTCTGTTGTTTTCAGCCCAATGCTCCAGCCTATCAAGGTCCCTTTGAATTTTGTTTCTGTCTTCCACAGTATTAGCTATGCCCCCTAACTTTGTATCATCTGCAAATCTGATAAGCATGCTCTGTACCTCCTCATCCAAGTCGTTAATAAAAATGTTAAAGAGCATTGGGCCCAGGACTAAGCCCTGTGGTACCCCACTCATTACTTCCCTCCAGTTTGAGAAGGAACCATTGATAAGCACTCTTTGAGTACAATTCTGGAGCCAACTGTGGATCCATCTGATAGTTGTTCCATCCAGCCCACATTTAGCTAGCTTGCTAATCAGAATATCATGAGGCACTTTGTCAAAAGCTTTGCTGAAGTCGAGTTATGTTATGTCCACAGCATTCCCACAGTCTACAAAGGAGGTTACCCGATCAAAAAATGAGATAAGATTAGTTTGGCAGGATTTGTTCTTCATAAATCCATGTTGGCTCCTAGTAATCACTGCATTGCTTTCAAGGTGCTTACAGATTGACTTCTTTATAATCTGCTCCAGAATTTTTCCAGGGATTGATGTTAGGCTGACTGATCTGTAGTTCCCGGTTCCTCCTTTTTGCCCTTTTTGAAGATAGGGACAACATTAGCTCTCCTCCAGTCATCCAGCACCTCGCTAGTCCTCAATGATTTTGCAAAGATAATAGAGAGTGGATCTGAGAGTTCTTCAGCCAGTTCCTTCAATACTCTAGGATGCAGTTTATCGGGCCCTGCCAATTTGAACTTGTTCAAAGTGATTAGGTATTCCTTGACCATTTGTCTATCAATCTCAAGCTCCAATCCTGCCCCTTCTACTTCATGTTTCCCGGGAGGGTCACAGACCCTTTATTGGGAGAAGACTGAGCCAAAGTAGGAATTGAGCACTTCTGACTTTTCTTTGTCATCTGTTATCATTTTGCCATCCTCATTGAGTAGCTGCGCCAATATTTCTTTTCTCTGTCTTTTACTATGGACAGACCTGAAGAAAGCTTTTTTGTTGCTTGTAGCATCCCTCGCTAACCTCAGCTCATTCTCAGCTTTAGCCTTCCTGACACCATCCCTGAAATTCCGTGATACCTGCCTGTACTCTTCCTTTGTGGCCTGGCCTTCTTTCCACTTCCTGTATGTGTCTTTTTTTGTTTTGTTTTCAGGTCATCTCTAAGCTTTTTGTGAAGCCACATTGGCTTCTTCTGCTGTTTCCCCCCTTTTTTCCTTGTTGGAATTGCTTGCCATTGCGCTTTTAGAATTTCCTTTTTTAGAAACTCCCACCTATCTTGGACTCCTTTTCTCATTAGGGTGGCTTGCCATGGAACTGTACTTACAATTGTTCTGAGTTTATTAAAATCAGCTTTCCTGAAGTCCAGGGTGCGTGTATGGCTACTCTCAGCTTTTGCTTCTCTTAAAAGCAAGAATTCAAGTATGGTGTGGTCACTTTCCCCCAGAGTTCCACTTCATCCACCAAATCATCTCTATTGGTTAGAATCAAGTCCAGGATAACTGATCCTCTGGTTGCTTTCTCCACTTTCTGTAGGAGGAAGTTGTCTCCAACACAAGTTGGATATTTCTTGGAGGGGCCGTGTTTGGCAGAATTTGTCTCCCAACAGATATCGGGATAATTGAAGTCCCCCATTACTACTACATCATGACTCCTCGAAACATTGGCAATTTGCTTTTCAAAAGTTAGATTCTCATCTTCTCCTTGATTGGGTGGTCGGTAATAGACTCCAAGCACCACATTCCTTTTATTACTTTCCCCATTAATTTTAATCCAGATACTCTCGGTGGAGCTACCAAGCTCATCTTCCTATATTTCTGTGCAGTGATATATATTTTTAACATATAGCACAACTCCATCTCCTTTTTTATTCCTTCTGTTCTTCTTGAACAAGTTGTATCCTTCAATTGCTGTATTCCTGTCATGGGAGTTATCCCAACAAGTTTTCAGTTATACCTATCAAGTCGTAATTGCCCTCCTGTATTAAGAGTTCAAATTCGTCCTGCTTGTTTCACATGCTCTGAGCATTAGTATACAGACATCGAAGACCATGTGATTTATGGCTTGGCTTCCTTACTACTTTTTTCTGAGGACTGTTACTGGGCCCTATTAGAGCCGATCTCTCTGGTCCCACTACTGTGCATAAGCCTTCATCAGTCGTTACCACCAAGTTTACGTCTACCCCCCTTTAGGATTCAGTTTAAAGCCCTCCTGATGAACTTCTTCATGCTGTGGCCAAACACATTCTTCCCAGTCCTTGTGAGATGCAACCCATCACTTGTCAGCAGTCCATCTTCCAGGAAGCATAGCCCATGGTCCCAGAATCCAATCTCTCACATCTGCACCACCTTCGTAGCCATTTATTCACACAGAGTATTTTTCTTTCCCTTTCTACTCTTCTTCTAAGTACTGGAAGGATGGATGAAAAAATTATCTGGGCCCCAAAGTCCTTGAGTTTCCTTCCCAGAGCTTCAAAGTCTGACGTGATTTCTTCATAGCTCCATTTGGCAGTATCATTTGTTCCCACATGGATGAGGAGAAAGGGATACCTGTCAGTGGGCTTGATGAGTCATGGCAACCCTTCTGTCACATCTCTAATCTGTCCTCCTGGTAGACAGCATACCTGGCGAGTCCACAGATCTTCTCAGCATACTTGGGTTTCGATCCCACGCAGTAGGGAGTCTCCCATTACTAGTACTCTTCTCTTTTTGTTCACCCCTCCAGCCTGCAGCTTTCTCCTTTCAAATGCTTACCTATATTTTGTACACTGGATGCAGATACAGGAAGAGGAATCCTGTGCTTGCCTCTGAATGTCTAGTTTAGGCCTTCAACTGTATCTTCTACACCAGGGATAGCCAACATAGTGCCCTCCAGATGTTGTTTGACTTCAGCTCCCATCAGCCCCAGTTAGTATGGCCAATGTTCAGGGATGATGTGAATTATGGTTCTGCAACATCTTTAGGGCAGCACTTTAGCTACTCCTATAGTATACCACACTGACAGTTTGCATTTTCCAGAGGGATAGGCATGTCAGCCTGTTGCAGCAAAAATAAGAAAGTCTTGGCACATATTGGTTTAGGACCCAAATATCTGAAGGAAATATCTGAAGGAAAACTTTATTCATTGTTCTGCGCATGGATTCAGATCTTCAACAAGGCATTTTTCCAAGGGTCGTCGCTTGCTCAGTGTATTATGCTTAAAATAGAGAGCCTTTTCTGTGGTGGCACTCTGACTTTGGAACACCCTCACTAGCGAGGCTCGGTGGATATCATTGCCATCTTTTCAGCAGCAGGCTGGAACTTGCTTGCCAAGAGAGAGTTTTTATTTGTTGATTGTTTGCTTTTTGGTTGTTACTGTTGCTTTTAGCTTCTGTTATTCAATGATATATTGTTTTTCTTTATTTAATAGATTTTATCTGGTTTTTAGAAGAATCTCCTCCCTAAATGGCAAACGTACCAAACAATTAAAAACCTTACATTTTAAAACACTCCAAAACCTTTAACTTAGCCAGCAGATCAAACAACAATCTGCCCTGCACAGCAATAGAATGCAGTACAAACAGGATAAAGCAGCGCCACCACATTAGTAGTCCTCTTAAAGGTTACTCCAGAAAAGCAGCAGGGAATAAATGTGTCTTCAAAGCCTATTTGAACATTTGTAGGAATGGGACTTGCCTCATCTCATGCAGAAACAAATTCCATAGATGTGGGGCTTCCACTGAGGAGGTTCTGTCCCATATGCCCACTAACCTAATTGCTCTCACAAGGCTGGCAGCCAAGCAGGGCCTCCTATGTAGATTGCAAGATATGGCAGGTTTGGTATGAACGAAAGTAGTCCTTCAAGTAACTCAGTCCCAAAGTGTTTAGGGAATTCTAAAAGGTCATCAGCACTTCAGCATTTTTATTTAACATTTTATTGCTATTATTATTGTACATTACCCTGATATACACCTGGATAAAGGGTGGTTTAGACATTTTATTCAATTAATTAGACTAACAAATGTATTAGGGAATAAATATTAGTGGACTAGAGCCTACCTCACCAGATATATGACATGTTATCCTTAGATAGCAGGTACATATTGACATTCCAGCTTATCAGTTTATCTCACCCCATTGCTTATGGTATCCCATCTGATCCTCATTCCCACATTATGCAAGGAAACTAGAAGTAGCTTCTTCACTGCTTCCCGCACCTTGTTCTAGAACTCCTACAAATGCACAATTTTCTCATGTGAGACATCATTGCATTAAAAAATAAAATAAAATAAACAAACCTAGCTGAGAAGAAACAAATTCATTATGGCTCCACAGGAAGGAGTTGACACCCTGAAGCAAAGAATTTGATTAGTTTTACCTTCTTAGGCACTTGCTAATGTTGTTATCTGTAATGCAATCTTCAATTCGCCTCATAAAAGTAAGTTCAAACTCCAGCTATGACCTTCTTCCCCTACTTATGGAGTGAATTCCATCAGCCAGCTACAGGCTGTGCAAAGAACATTTCTCTTTAATTTGTCTCAAATGCTCTTGTCATTAATTTAATCAAATGCTCCCTCTTAGAGATTGGTATGAAAGCACAGGCTGGAGAAGAAGGGGGAAAAGCATGTTTTTGTGTGTGTGTTTTGCAGTAGAGATGTCTATGGCTAGATAAAAAAAAAAGATAATTAAATACTTACTGGTGTTTCAGGCATCTCTCTCTTTGCCTGTTTTACATCTTCAAATAGATGTCCTTGGACAATGTGGAACTGTTCAAGGCAGCAGGGCCTGATGGACTTCAATCCTACGATCCTGAAGGAGTGACCTGGGCAAATTGTGGTGCCATTAGCTATTATATCTGCGAACACATGAATGAACGGTGCACTCCCAGATGACCAGGGAAGAGTAAATATTGTTTCAGTTTATCAAAAGATCAAGAAGGAATCCCAGGTATGTAAAGTCTCTTTAGTATGGCTCCAGTACTGGCAATTTCATGATTGCACAATGAATTTGTAATGACTAATTTGGTGGTTTCGTATCTGGTTGGATGATTCTTATTGAATCCTGTGGTGGTTTTATTTTTGAAACATACAACCTCGCTGGAGGGGAACATGTAATTGTTTGGATTTTTTTGTTCCCACACTTTCTTTCCTATTGTTATGTTGATGTGTTCCTGTCCTGGGCTTTTTCAGGAGGAATGAATAAATTTATGAATAATTTTGGTTGACATTATAGGACAATGCAGTTCTGTTTCAGCAACTAGCACCCTCAGGAAATTGCTGGAATCCACTGTGCACCATTACAGCCCCCACCTTCCAGTGCAGACACTCTACCTTGGCCCCTTGTGGGCACCTCTGATGAGAGTATCACTGCTGATCAGGGCCCTTCCAATGGCCTTATCTTGTGGTTGCTGCTGCCATAAATGGTCTGCCAATGAGAGAGTTGATTGACAGCATCAGGTGGACAAGGTCCAAGCAGCACTGTGCAGAGCCTTCTCAAGCCTGGTGCTGGGCTTGAGACTATGCAACATCTGTGATGTGTCACTAGGTGTCATTATAGTGTGACATGTAAGTCGAGAGCCAGTGTGGCGCAGTGGTTAAGGTGTTGGACTACGACCTGGGAGACCAGAGTTCAAATCCCCACATAGCCATGAAGCTCACTGGGTGACCTTGGGCCAGTCACTGCCTCCCAGCCTCATGAAAACCCAATTCATAGGGTTGTCATAAGTTGGAATCGACTTGAAGGCAGTACATTTACATTTAATGGTAGAGTAGAAGCATTGGCTTCCACAGGAGGAGACTACATTGATTTAGCCTCCTAAACAGCTGCTCTTTCCATCGTTATTACTTTAAGTTAAGGATAGATAGTCTGAGCAGCCAAATTTTGTCCTGTTTCAGTTTTGCTAGTGCTCAGTCATACATCCATTCCATCCAGTTTATATGCTGATTTTTTTGAAAGAATGTACAAAAAGTCCACATTTAAATGCTATGCATTTTGTACACACTTTTAATGTAAAATATACACTTTTTACATAAAATACACATTGAAAATATTTGTAAATAAATTTTTGATGAGATACTATTTGTCCTTTTTTTAAAAAAAAATGCTTATTTTTGTGTGCACTTCTTGTGCTCCAAAACTGCAATGGAAAATCCAGATAAGTGTGTAATCTGATTGGAAGTTGTGTTCTAATCCACAAGCAAGTTTGGGAGCATTGGACTGGGTCAGTCCACTGTAAAAGGTGGACCAAACAAATTTCTCCTCCACCCTTGCTTTAAGGTAAGAGATAATTGTAACTTATGAGAGAAGAGAAGACATATTTTATACAGTTAGGCACTGTAGGAAAGCAGCAGAAACAAGGAATTACATACAAAACCTTTTTCATATTGCTCCACAGGGGATTCTTTACTGAGATCCACGTGGAATACAGTTTAAGAAAATGTCTCTATGTGTGTCTTTAATTGTATGTTGACTCACTCTAACCATTCTTGAAGAACACATTAGAAACTCTCTTTAGACTTCAATGGCCCTTATGACATCCATCTATAAAAGCTTTAAAAATGTGAAAACCGTAAGATGAAACAAAATTGGTTGGGCGGGAATAACACTTAAGAGAGTAATAATTAATGCTCAGACTCAGCAGAAATACCAACAAGCGGCTTGCTGGATCCCATGCTATTCAATGTCATTATAGATAGTTTTGACTGAGGAACAGGATAATGCACTTCTCTCTCTTCTGCACATAATAAAGAATACGGAAGGGATGCAAAATTTTAGAGAAGATTTTTTTTAAAAAAAAAATTGATCCAGTAACAGGTGACAAGGTTGAGAGGTGTCTGTGGGTTACACAACAGTTCTGATCAAACACAGCAATTTCTAGAATGTTCTGTACCTACATATGTGACGTGAGTTCAATTTTCATGTCCCTTCATTGGACATGGTTATAGGGACCATGTGCTGCACTCATATTTCTACTATGTAAAGTCTTGGTAGAATCATCAGTTGGATTGTCCCCAGGGTTAGCATTCTGTGGGCTGTACTTCAACTGAAGAAGTGGCAGTCTTCCAATTAGGGATGGAAGGATCTGTCAGTTTCATTTCTCTGAATTTCTCGATTTTCCAATTTTAAATTCAGTACTCCAGGTTTTTGCAGCAACTTGCCATTTTTAAAAAAAGAATGATCATGAAAATTCTTCAGCATTTTAGTCCGAATTTGTCCTAATAAACATATTTCTGTCAGCAGTTTTGACTAATTTACACATTTTTGCAAGCAATTTCTTCTAATATAATGCATTTTGTATGTTATTCTCACCAATATATTCATTTTTACAGACATTTCCCCCTTTTATATGCATTTTGTAAACATTGTTGGGTGAAGATCTGCACTGCAAAATTCAGATGTGTGAATTTTGAAGGATGGATATATTTCAGTTCTCATATTGTTTCAGAAAGTGTGAATTTGATAAATTCAGCTTTAAATGTGAACTGAATTGCATTTCTCCCCAGTCCCTACTTCCTGTGTATTTGAAGTTACGACACCCCTTTTGGGATATCCATTCTAGAAATTACAACAATAGCCCTCCTCCCCCAATCTTTATTGACCAACTTTTTAAATTATGTAATGGCGTTCCTTCTTTATTTTGCCTTACCCAGTCTGTGTATTACTTACAAGAGACATGTGAGGAACAGCAGCAGCCAAAAATTTAAAAGTATGTTGCAGATACTGCTCTACAGCTTTTTAAAAAGGTGTTAGGTGAGTTGGAGCTACACAGCAAGTAACCCTAAAGAATGATGAAATAAACTTTTTTTAAAAAGGAAGTGCACAGAGCTATTTGGGCAGCGCAGAGTGAAGGAGAGGTTGTGTTACATAATTTGGTTTAAACAGTATCCTCTGGGTTGAGTCTCTCCATTAATGTGATGAGATAGAGAAAACATTGTTTGGTGTACAGCAACCATGTTGACAGCTGCCCATTGTTTACTTGAAAGGAGCAGTTGTCAGCGTGGTCTCTCTAAATTGGACATTACTCCCTCCACGCCATCATGGCCATGAGGATGCTCAGTTTGGAGAGTTTTCAACATTTGTGCCAGCCACACCTGTCCAAAAGCACTTTGGGACTATGTAGGGATTTATCCAGAAGAGACCTGTGCCATTCTCATTACTACTTTCCACAACGCAGTTACTCATAATAATGAGGGATGCATCACATTTTGTCAGCCTAGCTGATGGGAAAAGGCAGCATTCTTACAGTCTTGAAAGAAGATATGGGGTCTGCATTCAGCAAATGAGTAACCAATGATTGTAACAAAAAGCAGTAAATAAAATGGATTGTACAGAAGACCCCAGGAAACCATTGTGAAGACTAATAAGAAAGATTGTGAAAACTTTGCACATTAGCAGTGTCTATGACCTAGTATACAATACATTCACTGTTAATTAAAACTGATATTTCATGCTTAATGGAGCCAACAACAATTGCTAGGAAAACTGTTACATTTCTGGTTGCTTGGATATATTTAGAAAGTACTGTTTTAAATAATGCTTGGCACCTGCACAACTTACCGAATCTTTGAAGCTCGAAACTGTTGCTTTAATAATTACAATAAGGACACCACTAATCCTCCAAAAACTAGAGATGACAAGAGATGACCCTGAAAACTGCCATGTAATTTCCAAACCCGCTGTTATCATCAAAGGGTATTGAAAAGTGGTTGCCACTCAGCTATAGTTTACTCGGCAAAGTACTGGTATGATTTATATAATCAATTTCAGACTGGCTTTCTTCCAGTGCAGAATATGGAGACATTTTGTCGGCAACTTTGTAATGACCTAGTTCATTGTGTCTACTAACAGGGGTGACTTTCTAACTTTCTCCTGCAGGACTAATCAATGGAATCGGCTGGTCCTGACTGTGAAAGCGTCATTATACTTTGCAAATATTGTTAGTCAAACTCACTTGTTTGCTCAGCCTCTGTAAAATCTAAGTCTGATGCTTGCTCACTGTAATATAACAAAGGCTGAACTCCAATTCAAGCTAACTTGTAGGAAAAGTTTTAACACACAACTAGTAAATGAATCATTTTAAGAAACTGTGCCATATAAAATAAATACTTCAGTATAATAAACAGCAGAAATACATGAAGATCAGCGGAGAGAGAGCCAAAGAGAACCCATTTAGAGCTGCTTTTTAAACATGTTGGGACTGGACTCATTAGGATTTTATTCCAATTAGTACAGTGATACTAAATGGATTGTGCACCAGTTGTAGACACATTTGAATAGTCATTCTAACATATGCCCCAAAGAGAACAAGTGCATCAGGATTAGGGGATCCAACATCATATATATTGGAGGTCACTAACACAGAGACCATAGGCATCACTACACCCACCAACACATCCTTTGGCACACGTGAAATATCTCAATAAATATCCACTCAAAAATCTACAAAGCACAAGAGACTGTTGCCCCTGCTCAGTCCCTGCCTCCACTGGCTTGCCCTGTTCCACACTGAACACAGAGGCTTAAATATGTCCATATTTCATTGGATGTCAGAACTGGATATCCACCCTCCCATCTGTCCTGAACAGAGAAGTAGTGCAAACAGCTTATCTCTGTGCCCAAGCGTGGTGGTGGCTGATATAGGTGCCTTTCTTCATGGGGGGGGAGTAGAGGGGGGTATCCCACACCATTTTGTAGTTCTGTTTTTTCCTGCTCTTTTAGACAAGGCAGTGGTTTTATTTTCTGCCACATTCCCTTGACAGTTATCTTGTGCTATGTCACACCCACCTGATAGTCATTTTGCGCTATACCACATCCTACAGTAGCCATTTTGTGCTTTGCCAAACCCCTCACAGCAGCCATTTTGTGTGATGTCACACCTCCTATGGCAGCCATTTTGTGACTGGAACCCATAGCATTTTATCAAAATTCTAAATGTGTCCCCTGACCCAGAAGGTTTGGTGGGATCTGTAATATATTATATTTGAGGGGTTCTTTTTTTACTTTTGTGTTTAGCGAGTCATGACTGCAAGAAATGCCTTTCAACAGTCTCAAGTGGTAAGTGGGGGAGGGGGCATTTCACCAATTTTTAGGGGTGGGGAGGTTTGGAGTAGAAGTTTGATGTAAATGGATGCAGTGTGCTGAGTGGAGGCAGCTTGAAATGCACCACTTTCCTTTTTCCTGGGAGTTGGGAGTGATGTAGTTTTGCCAGCAGGCTCTCTTCAAGTGTGTGACTGAAGGCCATACACATAGATGACTTTCTGTGTTGAGTATCTTTTTGGGGCAGGAGATTATGGCCACCCACCAGAGGACCTCTTGCTCTTATTGGATAAGCTATATCACTCCGCCCTCCATTGGAAAAGTGGGGTGGGGCAATAGGAAGCTGCCATTGCTCACCACACTTCATCACTCTGCCCCCATAGGCAGATAAGGATGGGCAGATTAAGCATCCGTTGACAGAGTCCACATTATGTACATTATGTGTATTATGTACGGTATGTACAATATGTACAGGGACTGCTATATCCCTCTGCATGAATATTCTACCCCCATAAAAACAAGGAAACATTTTCATCTTTGAAGGAGCCAGAATTATTATCCCTCCCCCTTCATAAATCACTAAAACAGCCAGTTTGGGAACACGCTGGTACAGCCCTAATTTATTATTAATAGCTTTCTACATTCTTTTTTTGTAAACTAGGATGCCAAATACTATATTGTTTTCACACATATTCAGCTCTTCCTATGTGATGCTCAGGCCTAGTTTAGATGGTTTACCTGGGCCAAATAAGTTATTCCTGTGCAGGATAAGTGAGATATCCCATCATGCTTGGAATGTGGAAAATGGAAAGCAATATTCATGGAGAACAAAATCAAACATTCTTCCCTACTTTTTTTGAATTGCTGGAATTGTGCAATTTGAACCTCTACACATTTGGCCACCAGTGTCACAGGCTGCATTCTAAGATTAGATAAGGTATATATGTCTCCTTGCTTCACCACCATAGAAACAGGGTATTTGGTTCAGGTAAGAATAACAGAGTTGGAAGGGGCCTATGTTTCAGTTGTGTGAGGTGTTAAATTTGATGTTGTTGTTTTCAGCCCAGTGTTCAAGCCTAACTAGTCTGTAGTTCCCAGTTTCCTCCTTTTTGCCCTTTTGAAGATAGGCACATTAGCCCTCCTCCAGTCATCCAGCACATCATCCATTGTCATGATTTCGCCAAGATAATAGAGAGTGGTTCTGTGAGTTCTTCAGCCAGTTCCTTCAATACTCTAAGATGCAGTTCATCAGTTCCTAAGAATTTGAACTTGTTCAACGTGATTAGGTATTGGTTGACCATTTGTCTATCAATCTCAAGCAGCAATCCTGCAGAGTCTGGACTAGGTCTTAGAATGCCTGGGAGACTCATGTCAATCATTCTTCTATCTAGTTACCAGCCAGGCCAAAGTCTGTTCAGCTTTGACATAATGCCTGCCCTCAGACTTTCTCTTGATGGGTGTTGTAAGAGCTTGTTATAAAAGAGAGAACACTTTTAGCATATTTGTATTGTTTTTAAGCAATTTTGTATTGTGCTTTTCTTGTAAATCACTTTGGGACTCTTTCAGTTGTGTGAGCTGTTAAATAAATGTAATCATCTAACTTGCTAACTAATGTTTGCTCAAGAATTGGTGCAGCTTTACTATTTAAGAAATCTATGCCTCAAATATAATAATGCACTCACACTCCAGTCAGGCTCTAATCTACAGTTTTTAAAAGAGCGGTTATGCAGTTTTCCCAGAATGTGAATGGAGATGCACAATCAAGTATCCATAACTGTGCATGCCATTAAAATCAAAAAAGTGCAGAGAGATTTCATGTGTGATTTATGCTTTCCATTCCTGATCTATCAAGTGACACATGCAAGAGACTTCTTAAACACAGTGATATCCAGTGATGTCCACCTAATTATGCAATAGATTTCCACTTGTGTAACTGGACTATGTATTCTCCTCCACTATGTAGGCCTCTGCACACACCTCAAAACTATTCCAGAGAGTCCCCTGTCAGGATCCCACCTGCTGCCACTGCCTGTCAGGCCCCTTCCTGTGGTCACCACCTTGTCATGGTCCCACCTCAGGGTCCTGCTCTCTCTAAATGATCCTCTCACCGGCTCTAGCAAAGATCTCTCCAGATCCCCCTGCTAGGCAGCACCACCAGACACTCCCTGTAAACAATATTACTTTGAGACTGTACCTTCATCTCCTCCTGGCTTATTGTTACTTTGTGTCTGGGTGCACTTACAGGCCTCAACCCCCCTGTATCTTTGTGCCTATAAAGATTACAGCCCTGGGTTGCTCTGGATACCTGATGATGTTACACTATCTGTTCACCATTGCCACCATTAATACTGTTTCCCAACCTTGGTACATGCCCTGCCCACCCTTATGGTCAGTGTAAACCCAGCCAAGGATCAGGCGTTTTGGTAAACCAAGAAATATTTATTTATATACACAAGGAATAACAAGATTACTTAAAGGTATAGTCAACAAGTGTGTGGTTTCATAAGATGTGTTACTCTTTATGTTTCTTAGTCATCAATAACCTGCCTCACTACTCGCCTAATCCAATCCACCCTATCCAAAACCAACCCACAGAACCAACCGACCCCATCGAACCAACCGACCCCATCGAACCAACCGACCCCATCGAACCAACCTCTCATTTATACCTTCAGGCACTCAAGCGCTCAGCCAATCATAATACAACACTCATCAACATTCCAACCCATGTACTCCCCCCTCTCACTCAGTCTACTTACCACATATACTCTAATAAACCCGCACTTACCATATTTACAGTATTATATATATATAGGGACATCACATCCCCCAAACTCTGAATTTTTTTGATGCCACTTAATCAAATACACACACACAGACACATATTTAAACTTTGCAGAAAGTAAGATTTATTCATTTGGACTTGTCTGCAGTCTTTTTCCTGTCTTTTCATTTAATGGCTTAGCAATGTCCAGAACACAGTGGTGCCACAGAAGGTCACCTCTGGCTTCCAGTCTGAAACAGAAGGAAAACTAATTTCAAGCAAAAGGGAATGTAAGTGGCAAATGGCAAATGCATTGAAGAATTTATAGATTTGTCCCCAAAGTAATCCGACACTGAAACTGGACTTGAAGGTTGTAAAAGCAATGGAAGCACCCATGCATATATATTTTCCAAGAGTTTCATTAGGACTGTTAACTGCTCCAGCTCATATTTCAGCAGAGAGGGTCACATGATCATTTAAACAGAAACATTAAAAGGGAAAAAATCATGTTATAAGAAAACATTTAAAGCAAGCAGCCCAAAAGACTTTTTTTATTGAGAACTATTTTCTGTAGTTGAAAATGAATATACTTATAGTAGTAACTACCCAGCAATGACTTTGGGACATAAATAGACAGACAGATAGGAACCACCCCTAATCTTGAGATGTTCTGTAAAAGAGATGTAAGATCTCTTCCATGATTAACAAACCAAAAAATCTGTTCCCTTCTTCCATTTTTATTGGAGAGCTGAGAAAACTAATGCTCAAATGCTGATGCTCAAATTAATGAACACTATTCAAATTTTTTATCCTGATGCACTTCTGCATTCTTATGTATTTACATGGAAATGAATGCCATTGAGTTCAACAGAAAAAAGTTGCCAAACAAGCTTGTTCAGAAGTGAAATGTTCACAGAGAAAACTTTTTAAGCAAGCACATTCTAATTTGAGTCAAGAAGTGCTTGCTTATTTTTAAGACCCATTTTCTGATGGCTAGGGATGGACAAATCTGTCAATTTCAGTTTCTAATTTCTCCAGCCTTAAGTTCAGTTGCCCCTTTTCTGCATCACATTGCAATTTTTTCTTTAAAAAGTCTACATGACAACTCATATGCATTTGGGTATACAGTAGGGCCCCACTCATACAGCTGGTTACGTTCCGGACCCCCGCTGAAAAGCAAAAACCACTGAAAAGCAGAACTCATTGAATAGAATGGGGTGCGATGCCCGAAAACTTCCGTAAAAGTGGAACAAGCACCGTATGAGTGGGGCTTTAGTCTAATTGCATCTAATTGAAACTGCCACTATAGCAAAGTGCCGTAAAGCAAAGCACCATAAAGAGGGACCCTACTGTAGTCCTCCTAATACATACATCTTTGTATGCAATTTTGGCTAATATTCACATATTTGCAAGCAATTTTCCCTAATGTAATTTAGATATGTTCACTACATATGCATTTTTATGCATACTTTTTGTTTGGAGAATTACTTGACAAACTTTGGAGAAGCATGAATTTCAAAATATAGCTGTTCCTTGGTTATCTTATTGGTTCAGGAAATGTGACTTACTGTATGTAGGTTTCCATTAAAATGCAAAGTGAGTGAATGTCTCCCCTAGCCCTATGGATGGCTCACAGTCAGCATCAGCAATAGCTACAAGCAAGAGTTGTCTGTGAAAATGAAATCTTGGCCCTTCTTCTTCTTCTTCTTCTGAAGATACACACATGTTATGGAAGCTTTCTTTATACCATTCTCCTCACCCTTCTTTGTAACTTTTTCATTTCTCTTATATGCTTCCTTTTGGGAAAAGTAACCGGTTGGATACATATATTTATGAATATGTAGTCACACCATTGTTTCATATGAGGTCACCAGAAGATGATCCTTTTCTTGAGTAACTAACTTTCTGTTTGCTTTTAAGTTAGCTGCAACACAATACGCTGATTTTTCAAAGAGCTAAGAACAGCCCAAGGAGACTTTATTGAAAACTGATAGCAGGTTTGGATTCAAAATATTCAGAGTATAGTGAGGTGGTTATTCTTTTTCCAATACATACCATTTTGTCTTTCTCAACATTGAATTTTATCTGCCATGTCATTGTTTACGCTGTTAGTGTTATGAGATCCTTTGATAATTTCTCACAGGCTGCTTCCCACTTAACTGTCTTAAATAATTTAGCATTATCTGTAAATCCTGAAATTTCACTGCGTCATTTGCCAAACCATTAATGAAGATGCTTAAGTAGAGCTTCTAGGTGGATTGAGTGTAGATCAGTCTTACAGACATAATTCTTGTCATATTTAGCATAATACAAACTAAACTAGCTATATTTTTTAAGGTGGCAGTTCTATTTTTTGTCTCTGTTAAAGTTAGGTGTTTGCTGAACTCTTTGCATTCTCAGGTCTTAACTTGTGACTTGCAGTGAATGAAAATAAGCTCTGTGACTTGCAATTAAAACTTGCATTTTTATAATAGCCTTCTAGGTTCCAGATATATATATAGTGCTAAGATTTGTTTCTCATAAAAGCCATTTGTAAGTTTCTAAATAAAAATGGATTGCTGGAATACTCATAAGTATGTGGCATGATTCTGCTTTATTGTTGATGCAGAAGCTATAACAGCTACATTTGATACTGTTACTTGATTATATATTCTGGAGATATCTTTATATTGACACTTAAATGAGACTGCTGGTAAGATGTAATTGTGCATTTCTGGCTCTATGAAGAGATTTACAGATACAGCAGGAAATAAGGTCCTTTTTGACAAGTTTAAAAGACAACAGCCTCTGCAGAGGACGAGGAGGGAAGTAGAAGAAAATAAACAGAGTGAGCTTGATTTCCCCCTCCTCCTCATTGCTTCACAAATACAACTTTATAACTACAGGCACCTTCAAAAGTGCAACGTTTAAAGTACCAGTCAGTGTATTTATACCTTACTCAGTTTCCATGATTCTACAAGCCACTTGTATGATGCTGTTGCTTGCTCAGCCATATGTATGAGTCCTGGTAATGACTATGGAACTTGTCAAGTCTTAAGTGGTTGCTTGAAGCCACTGGACTGTAGATGCTCATGCTGGACTTGTGATACATATAATGTGCCATGGAAGATAACTCCTAAGCCGACTGAAGACAGCTGTTTACCAAACCTTAACTGACCTTGTTGAGCCTGTAATCACTTCTTAACCAGTTGTTTGAGTGCATACAGATGATCATTTGGCTACACATCTGCACCTAATTTCTTTGGGGGAACCCTTCTTACAACTTGGCAGGATGACAGAGGAAACCATTCAGGCTGAGGGTGACAGAAAGTTCAGGCTAAGGCAAAACGGTCATCCATATATGCTCCCTGTTTGTTATAGGGCAGTGAACTCCTCTCAGCCTGGTTTCAAACTGAATGTTCAAATGCAAGCATACTTTCAGAATGCCTGAGAGGGGCCATCTTTGGAGATATTTACGTAGACTTGGACAAAAATAGGCTGATTTTTGTTGCAGGTATATCATATCACTTATGCAATAGTAGTGCATTAGTGGTGAATTTATCCTAGCCTGTCCATACATCATTCTACTTTATTAGATATTCTATACTATAACCAGCATGGATTTTTCACATTCCGCAATGTTAAATTGAAAATACCCCCATGCCATTCTGATGCTTCCCATAAGCTCATTTCAAAACAAAATCTTACAAAACCTATACTCCTGAACTCAGAAACACTTGCTTAACAACCCTCTAAATTTTCATGGCAATACACAAAACAGTCAGAGAGAATCGAGAGTTCAAACTGTAAAAAGAGAGAGAGAGAGAAAAGACCTCTTTTAGACTTCTTTCTCTCAGTGCTCATAATCTGTTGAAATTAATTAAAAATCGCCCATGTTCAGAGAGTACCTGTAATCTTATTACTGACCTTGCCCCATATTCTGACCTTAATCTTCTTCAGTTTAAAAGTTAAAAAAATGTCTGGCTGATTTTTAATTAATTTAATTAATTTAGCACTGCCGTGTATCATAACATCGGACATGCTCAGTAAGAACCAACTATCAGTGTTCTAAAAGCCAGACTCAGAGCTGCTGGGCTTACCTAATCAGGGGACCACACCAGAGCTTGGAAAAGTTACTTTTTGAACTACAGCTCCCATCAGCCCCAGCCAGCATGGCCACTGGATTGGGCTGATGGGAGTTGTAGTTCAAAAAAGTAACTTTTCCAATCTCTGGGCCACACCCATACCAGACCTTTATTTCACTTTAGACAGTCATGGCTTCCCAGTTTCTGAAAGTAGTTTGTGAAGGGTGCTGAGAGGACACTCTTATTCCCCTGACAGAGCTCCAGTGGTGAAACTAATTTAACAGTCAGCCACTCTGATTGAAGCTCTGTGAGGGGAAGACAGCATCTCCTAGAAACTCTCAGCACCCTTCACTAACTACAATTCCTAGGTTACTTTGGGAGAAGCCATGACAGTCTAAAGTGAAATAAAGATGTGGTGTGGATATGGCCAGTGACAGCTTTGGTTTAAATTTGGTTGGGAGGCTACATGTGCCTGCTGTAGAATAAAAAGGTGGGGAAACCCTGAAAAAGAATGATACTGTTCACAAAGTTTCTGTTTTGGAAATGAAAGGGGTTTCCCCTATGCCCAGTGCCCACCGATCCAATCTCCTCTCCTCTTCCCTCCCCCCCTTCCCATTCCTGCCCTCCTCCTCCCTCCCTGCCCCTCCCCCTGGTCAGTTTCACCTGTCCTAAGCAGGATTGCACAGGAATAAATCCCACTGAACTCAAAAAGCATGCAAATGATCAAACCTGCCCTCTCCTCCTCCTCCCTCCTAACCCCTCCCTCTCACCACTTCCCTTCCCCTTCCTCCCTCCCTCCCTTCCCCTCTCCATTCCCTTCCAATCTCCTCCTTCCCTCTCCTCCTGCTCCCCTCCCCTCCATCCTCCACCCTCCTCCTCCCCCATGGTCAGTTCTAGCTATACTAAGCATGATTGCACAGGAGTAAATCCCACTGAACTCAATAAGCATGCAAATAATCAAACCTGCCCTTTCCTCCTTCTCCCTCCCATCACCTCCCTTTTGCCCCTTCCCTCCCCCTTCCAATCCCCTCCCCTCCCCTTCCAATCCCCTCCTTCCCATCCCTCTCCTTCTGCTCCTGTCTCCCCCTTCTTCCTTCCCTCTACTCTTCCCTCCCCCCATGGTCAATTTTACCTATCCTAGTCATGATTGCATGGGAGTAAATCCCACTAAACTTAATATGCATGCAAATGATCAGACCTGCCTTTCCCCTCCTCCCCTCCCCTCCCCTCCCCTCCCCTCTCCTCTTCCTTCCTCCTCCCCTCATCCTTCTTCCTCCTCCCCTGCCCAATCCAGGCCTCCCTCCCCATGGTCACTTTTACCTATTCTAAGCATGATTGCATGGGAGTAAATCCCACTGAACTAAATAAACATGCAAATGATCAAATCTGCCCACTTCCTCCCTCTCTTGACTGTCCCCATCCCCTTCTCCCCTCCCCATCCCCTGTGGTCAGTTTCACCTATCCTAAGCATGACTGCAGGGGAGTAAATCCCACTGAACTCAAAAAGCATGCAAATGATCAATCTATTCTCAGTAAACTTGCACAGGATCCCATTTCTTACATCTCAGATTAAAAAGCAGAGAAATTCACTAATAGACAAAAAACCTTGTGGTTTAAGAACGTACCTATAGCCCACAGGTATTTTTATCAGATGTTAAAAACCATGGCAATTGGGCAGCTATAGTGAATGCACTAGGGGAGCAGGAGACCTGACCTCCTCTCTGAGATATTGTACTGCCCTACAAATTTGTCAAAATGCAAACACAATTTGGTTGGTTTTTCACAAGTCCAATCCATTTTCTGTGTTGCTTGGAAGAATTTGGTAACATGTGTCTCTGAGCATATGGTGAGTGGTGGCAACACCTGCAATCAGCCCAAATAACAGAAACAAGGCATGTGCTGTGGTGATCTTGTTTTAGCAGGGAGGAAGCAACAATATTAAAACAGTTGATATAGTTTAGAGAGTCACTTTAAATATGTTTGATTTACTTTACAATTTTAGTGAAGTTTCCTATAGTAAATCATTCTCTTTTGCTTCTGTTTCTGTGAATATGTGAAGTAGAACAACTGTTTGCAACACTAAAAAAACTCTAAAAACAATGGTGGAATAATATTCTGTTCAGATTTTCTGCTGACAGCTAGGAGGGAGGATGCAAAATCTGTCAAGATCAAGAAGAGCAAAGATAATGTGAAGTTCAAGGTGCGTTGCAGCCGGCATCTGTATATGCTAGCCATCACAGAGAAGGAAAAGGCCGAAAAACTGAAGCAGTCTCTGCCACCAGAGGCTGTTGGTTTAATACATCCAAGTGCTGACTAAACCAGTCTTGTAAATCCTTGTGGCTTTCTCCCTCTTCAATGGTCTCTTTCTTGACCTAGCAGTACCATTAAAACTCTGGATCTTTTCTGCCTGCTTAAAGAGAAAACGATGCATACTAATTTCAAACTTGCTGGGATCACTTGTCCCACAATGAGGCATTCACTACTCCAGCTCTTAGTAGCCAGGATTGGCAAGAGTCAAATGCACACAATGCAATGGTTAGGCTCTGTACTCGTGGAAGGAACAAGATCGCTTGCCCAAAATATTAAATGCCTAGAATTTCCAGAGGGGCTGGTAGTTATTGGGCAGAACAATGTTTCTCAATGAGATGGAAAATAAGGGCACAATATGACCAAAGTTAAGCATTTCTGACTTTTATTAATTCCTATAGGAGAATAAAATTCCCTTGGTGAATTCTGACTTTTATACTGAGTTTATGTATATGTTTATGAATATGGATATTGTTTATGGATTTTGCTTTGTAAATTAAGTTGATATTTTTATTGTACCTTGTGTATTCTATTGTAAACCTCTTTGAGATCTTTAAGATAGTAAGCGGTTTAATAATAATAATAATAATAATAATAATAATAATAATGGCACTGACTATTCTGCAGAATAGTTTCCAACAGACATGAGGAGTGTTTCAGTTTGCACAAGATAAAACAGTGGGAGGCGAAATATATTCTAGCAAAATTCTAGGTGTGCTCTATGTTTTTAATTGACCATGCCCACCTTTCCTTCAGTGGAGTAGTTTAACCACAGCAGGCTGAAAACATTCATCTTGGGCAGGCCAAGTTTGTTTTTTTCCAACAGCTGGAGTCATTGCTTAAGAAGCAACATATTACAATCAGTCTGATTTTACATCAAAGTGCAGTTTCAGATTCGACTGTTAATGTGCCCCAAACAGAAATAGAGCATAACATCCAGTTTGAAACACAAAAGGTGGTCTTCACAATTTTATGACATTGACCAATAAAAAGGCTTTGATATTAAAAAGAACAAATTTGACACAGTTTTCTAGGATGAATACTGAGAGAAATATAATTTTCTAGATTACATTCCCTGTAGAAACAGTAGTAACACAGAAAAGAAGCAAAGTAAGAAGAACACCAACAAACATACAAAAATATAATATTCCATCTTTGGAGATGGCAGGTGTTGCCACCACTCACTATATGCTCAGAGGCACATGTTACCAAATTCTTCCAAGCTACACAGGAAGTGGATTGGACTATGAAAGACCAACCCGAATTGTGTTTGCATTTTTACCAATTTGTAGGGCAGTACAATATCTCAGAGAGGAGGTCAGGTCTCCTGCTCCCCTGGTGCATTCACTATAGCTGCCCAATTTCCCTGCTTTTTAAAGTTTGATAGAAATATCTGTTGGCTATAGGTACGTTCTTAAACCGCAAGGTTTTTTGCCTATTAGTGAATTCTACAATGTTTCTCCAATGGAGCCACATTATTGCCATCCACAGGGGAATTTTTGCAGTAATGGCACAACAAAAGTGGCATAACCCCTGCCCCTGCAAAACACTGGAACATTTGTGGTATAAAAAGTCACAGGAATACAGCAGGAAATTGCATGAAGAGACACAAGCTGATTTGAAATGAAGTAGTATGTCCACCCCAAAACTTTGCAGACAGAAACAGAATTTAAAGCAGGATCATGTATTACCACCCTGATACTATCATGAGCCCAAATAATTGTGAATGCACAATAAAAAGGATATCTAGAGGGACCCTTAAGGAGTTCACTTAAGAAGTGCACTTTATACACTCTTTACATTCCACAGAAGGACATTTAGGGAAGATAATGGTCATATTGCATCAGAGCATCACATCATAGTCCAACCTTATGCATGCCTGCTAAGAGGTCCCATAGAGATCATTGGGGTGTACTCTCAGGTAAGTGTATAGAGGATCCTAGCATTAGGCTACACTTACCTGAGAGATACCCCATTGGATACTGTGGGACTAACTTCTGAGTAAACATGCAAATGAATTGCACTGTTAATGTCCCAAACCAATTATAAAGTTTGACAATACTTTTATCTTTGTTATTTTACCAAGTAGTAAAGAAAACTTTGCCATGCATCGACAGCTAATCAGAATTTGAGAATTCTAGGCAATAATGAGTGTGGTAAAATATTGCTCACCCTTTGCTAGGAAATTTAGACACCAAATTGCTTGTCTGCAGTTAGCCTGAAAAAAAATTAACTTTGGTTGGTACCAGTTTTATGACAGGTAGGCTAACTAAATGCTGAGTTGAAGTAGATCCATTTTTCATGCTTAGAATTTTTATTTATTTATTTATTATTTAATTTATATCCTGCCCTTCCTCCCAGGAGGAACCCAGGGTGGCAAACAAAAGCACTAAAAACACTTTATAATCAGAATGAGTTTCAATATCTGGAAGAGTATATAAGAAACAGGGAAATAAAACGTGACTGGCAGGATCAGAAGAATGTGTGACTTCCTCCACTGAAGAAGACAAACTTAATTAGAATTACTAGCTTTTTTTTTTTTTACAAAATTCAATAATTAAGTAAGGCTGTGTAGAAGGTAGGTAAAATGAACAAATGAATCTCACTATTTCACAGCAAAGGTGGGCAATCCTTTTCTATCTACAGACTCATTCTCATAATGAATCATTTCATTAACAGCTTATAGAAAGCCTCAAGTGATTCAACTGCTATTGCTTATCATTCTTAGCAGAATGGGCGTGGTATTCTACATGGTACCCATAGTATTGTACATGGGATCATATACAGATGGTTCACAGATCTTACCTGGCAATGTCACCTTGGGCTCCTATTGGAGGAAAGGCGGAATATAAATCTAATAAATAAATAAAATAAAATGAAATCAAATAAATCCTCCTCCTCTGAACAAGCATATACACAAACTCCCCAATACGCAGACCATAACATTGAGTCCCCGTGTCATATTATATCTGTGGTAGTCAGAAGGGGTTTATATCCTTGCTTCTCCACCATGGTCAGAGCATCAATGGATGGGTTAGCATGTGAACCAGACTATAGAGTGTGTCAGGACCTCAGCCCACAGTAGTTCTAAGGTAGTAACACACTTATTAGTAGTCTTGTGAACCGCCCAGAGAGCTTCGGCTATGGGGCGGTATATACGTTTAATAAATAAATAAATATTATTGTTGTGCTGATTTCAGTGCGTCTCTACCTCTCTATGCTCACGACACTAGACAAACTCCACTCCTTTTTACTCTTAAAAACTAGTTGGATCAGCTCCAGTTTTTTTTAAAAAAAATCAGCTTTAAGGAGGTTTTGCAACTGATTGGTAGATTGACCCCTTTGTCTTCCAGGTGTGGTCAATTGAAATGCTTCACAGCAGCCTCAAGCAGAGACAGTTATTGGTCCAACACTTGGCTGTGGGCAGTCCTGAAAGAGGAAGAGGAAGAGAGGCGTGGTCAGCAGAGAGCATTGTGTTGCTTCAAATAGAACCATAAAAAACTATTCTGGCTGCTTTTGAAGTGACTGGTGTGCCTGCAGCCCTAGTGACTGAAGAATTTCACGTGAGGATTCAACTGTTCACTAGCACCCCCTTCTGTCCAAAGGAGAGAATTACAGGGAGACCAGCCATATCAGCAACGATGCATCTTTCCAGTTCTGCCAAGAGGCAGGACTGGCTTATGATATTTTGCTGCTTGAGGCAAAAGACAAAATGATGTCCTCCTTTCCACATGCAGAAACTGATCAGAGTTCCAGTTGAATCTTCAACACTAAGGAGAGGACAGCGACCTCAATCACATCTGAGGACAGCAAGATAAGTTAGGGGGCACAGGGCAGGCTGCATAGCACACACAGCTCTGTCCTCTAACACCTTGCCGGCACCACCCAGCACTTCTGGCTCCTTGCCAGCTAAGCAAATAAGCCAGAGAGAGCTAAATTATAACCCCTGGCTCCTAGAAAGCTTTCCAAATCCGGTTGCCTTGCTCATCTAAGCAACTAAGACATTGTTTTCTTGCTAGCCCTTACTAGCTACAGATTGCTTTTTTTAATCTCCCCCCCCCCCGGACACTCTTTCCTCGCTCTTATCATGAGCTAAATCTGACAAAGATTGGAGAGTATATGCATTTGCCACCTTTATTTTTCATTTCCTGACCTGTACATCCCAGCCATGGAACTGTCCCAGAGATATTCCTGGCATCGGGCTACTGGGAAGCAAAATTTCTAAGGGAAGAAAAAGGGAAGAAACATGCAGAGGACTGCATTTTTACAGAGTAAATGGCTGACATAAATCTTCTGTCATGCTTTAGCTAACAAGGTAGGTGGGACTGAGATTGCCAGAAATGGGCATTAGTATTGGACAAGTGGGACCTGCAACAAAGATGTTGTGTACACACAACACTTCATTTTAGAATCAATGAGACTGAGTTCTTGCTTTTTCTGCCCAGTCCACACATAATCTAGACCTATTGCCTATTTTTTTTTGTCCCTGAAAAGCACTTCTTGACAAATTGGCTTCATTCCAAAAATAAAAGCTAATTACAGATTGATTCTGCATTACACTACAGTGTGTCCATTTGAAAACAGATGGAGATGGTCCCAGCAACGAGGGGGAAGTGTATCCACACCTGTCCAATGATGTTGGGGTGGGCGTAACCAAGGGGAGCGTTTTGAAACATGTGTCAAGTAACCACACGCACCTGTGTGGATGGCAGCATCTATTTATCAATCTAGATTGAAAGCAGCATGTTGAGGACACGCATGAACAATTCTGTATTGAGAAAATGACATCTTGGCACAACAAATGGGTAAGTGTGTACACAGCCAAAATGTTGCAGTGTGCTCCTCATCAGAGTTCCAGTTAGCCAGTCATGCCCTCCTTCAAGGTACCCCATGTCCTTCCCTCTTACACCTTGTTTTTTACCCCACTCCAAGCAATCAATCAGCGTTCTGTGGCCACTGACCCCACTCAATTTTCATTGGTCTTTCCCCACGATTATCCTTCCACCAAAAACAATATTGCAGTTCTGCAGACCCTGGGGTTCTGTCAAACTTGCTGATGCCTCCTTCTTGTGCATGTGTGATGTCATTTTGGCTACATAAGGATCCACACTCAGCTCTGAACTTTGGGAGTGGAGGAATTAATATATTTGTCATGACAATAGTTCACAGAGCAATAATTCACACATCATTCTTACCAGCTACAATGTTAGCATTCTACATTACAGATCTGTGTATAAATGTCAGGGTTACTTTGGCAGATAATTTATTTTATGTACATTTGCTTGCCTGCATTTTTTTTTAATATCTCAAGTCTCACAATGGAAGCATCCATTCCCACCTTATTTTCAGTTCACTGTTGACTCCTTTTTACCCTGCGATCACACTTATTCCTATGTTTAAGATTAAACCTTAAATGATGAAGCAGGTGCAGCTGAGAAAGAAAATTAGAAAATAAACATAATTCTGTTTGGCAGATGAGTCCTGTTTACATAAAAGGGCCATCCCTTTTAAAAGAGAGATTTGAAAACATACATTCAATTAATAATTGCACCAGAGCTGTGCTCACCAGATACTTTTTCAAGTCACTCTGACACATTCAGGAATTTTCTTCCTTAAAGCTCCATTTTGGAACTAAATGCTGTTCAGGATGTGTGGCTTTTCCTTCCTGTAATGGCATCTCATGCAAAATTGTTATAAGTCATCCTGCAGTCAGCAGTCACATATTGTATATCCCCAGCTTACTGTTCTCAACATTGCTTTACTTGGCTGGCAGATGACAACAACAATAATAAACAGTATTGATATAACAATCCTACAAGATAAGTCAGTATCCCCATAGTTGGGATGGGGACCTGACTAAAAAACATTAGCTTGCATAAGGCTGGTCAGCTGTGGCTAATACATAGTAACAATAGAATTTATAAACTGCCTTTCCACATAGGTTTATGAGACAGTGGTCATGGCAGATTTGTTCCTAGTTTAATCTCTTTGCCAAGATGCTATACCAGCTCTACATTTACTTGCATTTTTTCTTAAAATATCCTTAGAGATGCTCGAAGAATTTAATCATTTCCTGCTCCAATATTTATTTATTTATTTATTTATTTATTAAATTTATATACCGCCCGACTAGCAATAGCTCTCTGGGCGGTGAACATAAAACAACATAAAAATACAATAAATAACAAAACAATACTAAAATACAAGCAACAATCCAACACAGTAAACATTTTTAAAATTAAATCAGTATAACTTAATATGAAATGACCTGATCTGCCCTTTGTGGACTAATGTATGGATCAGAACTTCTGAAAGTTTTTCCTAGCTGGATAACTAGGTTGCTGCTAAAAGTGTACATTTCACATTCCTTCTAAACTCGTCTTCTTTTATTTTTTTAATGCCGTCAGGAGCCTAGACCAAAAGGCTACACTCCTAGCAGGGGCATCCAAGGTGGAATGGTCAAAATGGAAATACCAGACTAAGATGCACCCAAACTCAGAGGACGGCAATGGTAAACCACCTCTGAATACCTCTTACCACGAAAACCCTATGAAGAAAGTATCCAAAATGCAACACGAGATAGTGCTGGAAGATGAGATCCCAGGTCAGAAGGCACTACTGGGGAAGAACAAAGGACAAGTACAAATAGCGCTGTGACTAATGACGCAACTGGGTCAAAGCCAAAAGGAAGCCCAGAGGCCGATGCACACAGATGCGAAAGGAGAGTCCAGAGTTGTACGACGCACACAGTAGGAACACGGAATGTGAGAAGCATGAACCAGGAAAAGTTAGAAATTGTCAAGTAAGAAATGGAACACATCAACATTACAATACTTGGCGTGAGTGAATTAAAATGGACAGGAATGGGACATTTTCAGTCAGGCAAATACAAAATATTTTTATGCAGGAAACGAGAAATTAAGAAGAAATGGGGTTGCTTTAATAGTCAGAAGTGATGTAGAGAAAGCAATTAGGAGCTATAATGCAAGGTCTGAGTAGATAACATTTGTTTCCCCTCTCAGTTATCCAATACCAGCGAAGCTGGAAAAGAGTAGGACTCAGTCCAACCAGAGAGAACGGCAAAAGATACATCTTTATTGGCCTCTAATGCCTAATGCCTGACCGTGATAATGGACTGGATGAGAGCTAATAAACTGAGACTCAATCCAGACAAGACTGAGACACTGTTGGTGAACGCCTTCCCCGCTCAGATGGTAGATGTGCATCCTGTTCTGGATGGGGTTATACTCCCCCTGAAAGAACAGGTCCGTAGTTTGGGGGTCCTTTTTGACCCTTCCTTGTCTCTTGAGGCTCAAGTGGCCTCGGTGGCACGGAACGCGTTTTAACTTCTCCATTTGGTAGCCCAACTACGCCCCTATCTGGATGGCGACGACCTCACCTCAGTTGTTCATGCTCTGGTAACTTCGAAATTGGATTACTGTAATGCACTCTACATAGGGCTGCCCTTGAAGACAGTTCGGAAGCTTCAGCTAGTGCAGAATGCGGCAGCTAGACTATTGACAAGGACCAGTCAGTCTTCGCACATAATTCCTGTTCTGGCTCGCCTGCACTGGCTACCTATTTGCTTCCGGGCGAGATTCAAGGTGCTGTTTATGACCTATAAAGCCTTACATGGCGTGGGACCACAATACCTGGTGGAATGCCTCTCCTGCTATGAACCTACCCGCTCACTTCGTTCAGCATCTAAGGCCCTCCTCCGGGTACCAACCCATTGTGAACCCCGGAGGGTGGTTACTAGATCTAGGGCCTTTTCTGTGGTGGCCCCCAAGTTGTGGAATAGCCTCTCCGAAGAGGTACGCCTGGCGCCTACATTATTATCTTTCCGGCGCCAGGTAAAGACCTTCTTATGCTCCCAGGCATTTTAATCATTTTAATCTTTTTTATCTTTTTAATCTTGTAATACTAATCCTTTTATCATCTTATATTTTGTTTAATTGTATTTTGTTTTCATTGTGTCTTATATGTTTTGTGATTTTATTATGATGATGTATGTATTTTATCCTATTCTGTTTACCGCCCTGAGAGCTACTTGCTATGGGCGGTATATAAATGCAACAAAATAAATAAATAAATAAAATAATCTAGTACAGAAAGAGAAGACAAAGTCATTCTCCCACCTGCTGTCAAGGAGTCTGACAGAGGGATCAAATCTTTGTTCTGACAGCTATACAAAAACTAACATAAACACCTATAGAACAGCCTGTAATTGACCCGTTTTGATACTCTCATGGAATATCATGGGATGGAATAACAAACTCCATGACTCTGAATGGTCAGTATACTTACAAAAATTCAAGATAATATGTCTTCAAGAAACATGGTTACCTTCTGAAGAAGCACCATCTCTCCAAGGTTACTGAGTTTTTAATTTACTGGCAACTAAAAGCAAAAATAAAGGGAGAGCAAGTGGGGGTCTTACCACATTAATCTTGGTGGATCTACTGCTGGAGTCCGACATATTATCCTGCAGAGACACACAGTATGCCCTAGCAGTAAGGTTGACCGATGACAAAATTGGTACACTCATATGTGTAAATATCTATTTTCCACCCACAATAGCCCGAATGGAATCATTGTGGGAAGATATTTCAGACATAATGAATGACATAAGGAAACAATACCCACAATCCCATATTATTCTATGTGGGGATTTTAACGCCAGACTAGGCCAAATCAGACCACGGGAGGAAGTCTCTTCGAATTTTGATCCCTATCCACCTCCTGCCACAGACACCAGGTCATCACAGGACACACACTCTAATAAACAAGGCCGCTGGCTAGCCGAGTTCCTGAAAATGTCAACCCTTTACTGTCTTCATGGCTCTAAACTGGACTTCTCTAACGGAACATATACTTATATGACCAATAGAGGTGCCAGTGTAATCGATTACATATTTATCTCAATGCCACTCCATTTAGAGGTTTCAGGGTTCAGAGTTGATAATAGGCCTGAAAGCCATCACTTTCCCCTAACTCTGTCTTTAATGATGCCTCTAACTAGTCTCCCTCCTATAAGGCTTGTGAGGGACGGGTGCTTATCGATAGAATGGAGAAAGCCTTGGTCCCAAGAGGTACATACCTTCATTGATTACCTCTTGACCGGTCCTCAACTCCAAGCATACAAATAAAAGCTTATAAACAGTTCTGGCGATGTCCTGGCCCAATATCAAAATATAACACAAGCTCTCAGACCTAAACTAACAAAGATACATTTACAGGAGCCACTTAGATATTGGGCCAAGTCATGGTTTGACAGAGATTGCATAAAGTCCAGGAATCAGCTAATGAAATATTCAAGGGGGATATCACGAGACCCAATAAACTACACTCGGATAACTCTAGTGTCACTTAGAACACGCTACAAGCAGCTATTAAAACAGAAAAAACACTCATTTGCCAGAGCTGGATGGCACTCCCTTGCGCAAGCGGTCAAAGATAGAAACGAGAGTAAATTTTGGGACCTGACAGCCAGAGGGATAAACCGCCCCCGAGAGCCATGTCAGATAACAGCAACACAATGGTTCGATCGTTATGCCAGTCACAATACTCAACAACCCAACTGTCACCCCCCTCTCCATCTGTGGCAGGAGACATCAATGGCCCATTGGCCCACAGTCTCACCATCCTTAATTAAGGTCCTAATCTCCTCCCTTAAGCAAGGGAAGGCTCCTGGTGAGGACATGATACCTCCAGAAATCTTTAAAAACTTCCCTGACTGGTGGGTCCCAGTGTTGGCCAAACTTTTCACCCAAATAAATAATACAAGTACCCTGCCTGAAGGCTGGAACCTAAGTATAATCATTCCAATCTACAAAAAGGGCGAGCATGCAGATCTGAATAATTATCGTCCCATAAGCCTGATAGACACCGGAGCTAAACTCTACGCAAAATTTCTGATGATGAAGTTAGAGGAATGGGAGGAGGACAATCAGATAATCTGCCCAGAACAAGCAGGATTTAGGAAAGGTTTTAACACCATAGACCATTGTGCCACTCTTTCCTTCCTAGCAAAAAAATCAATACAAGGTCCGACAAAACGTTTATATGTTGCTTTTGTAGATCTAGCGGCTGTGTTCGATTCAATTGACAGACCAAGATTATGGGAGAAACTTAAAACCTCTAACATAGACAGTCGCCTTTTATGTCTGATAAAATCTTTATATTCAAATACCAGTGCTAGAGTTAGAGTGGGCCCAACAGGCTCGCAGACAGATCCCTTTCCAATAACCAAAGGAGTTAAACAGGGATGTCCCTTGGCCCCATTTCTATTTAATTTCTATCTTGACATAGTATCGGCAGTTTCAGAAACGGACCTTTTCCCTCCATCCCTGGGCACAAGGAAAGTGTCCCTCCTATTATATGCGGATGATATGGTTTTATTATCAATAACCCGCAATGGACTTAGAAGGGCCTTAACAAAGTTATCATCTTACTGCGACACCAAAAAGCTTCAAATCAATTGCTCCAAAACAAAAATCATGATATTTGGTAATAGGTCACCAATACACAAATGGACAATTAATGGTCATCAAATCGAGCAATGCTGGACTTTTAAATATCTCGGCGTATATTTCATTGACTCCCTTTCTTGGAGAAAGCACATAGAGTATACTAAATCGGCCGCACTTACAGCCAGTGGAACTATCCTGAATTTCTATCGTTCAGCAGGAGGTAATTTAGTCTCCCCGGCTCTTAAAATATTTCAGAGCAAAGTAATATCCATGATGCAATATGGAGCACCTATTTGGGGATGGGAAAACCCATTATTAGAACAATTAGAGACAGTTCAAAATAAATTCTTAAAAAAACTTCTGCTCCTCCCTTCAGCTACTCCAGCGGCGCTAATTCGGGCTGAAACAGGGACCTCTCCAGTTAGGGCAAAGATCCATTCAGCTCTGGTAAATTATTGGAAGGCGGATAAACAATCCCCCTCAAGGCAAATCTTAAAAATCAATGTCTCAAACATATGGTCGGACAAATTCTGGTCCGCCCAATTAACAAAAATTTGCCAAATCTATCATATAGATTGTAAAGCCTTACAGGATCCCTCTAATAAAATTAGCTTTACGGAGATCATTCTTCGACATACTGCATGGACAGATAGGTTAACAATAACAAACTCTAAGTTCACAAGATGGTACAGTCTTTTCAAAATCGATCAAAATAAAGCGCAATATCTAGATTTCTCACAGCAGTAAATCCGCGTCATGCTTTTACAGCTCTTAGATTCCAGTCAATGCCCATGGCATATTTGACTGGAAGATACATTGGGACCCCAAGGAACCAAAGACTGTGCATCTGTGATGCTCCTGAGGTGGAAGATCTCCCACACTACTTGTTAAAATGCTCCCTATACAATCATCCTTGATCAAAATTTTTGGATGAGGTACTGACCCATGCTTCAGTAGACCCACCATCACATATCTTTTTCCTCCTCTCAGATAGGGACCCTGGCATTACATACAGGGTGGCCTTATTTGCCTTAGCAGCATTGAAACTGCGGAGGAAACGATCAGCGGAATTAGGACTCCTAAGTTAGCAAATACAATGACAGCAATAATAATTATGATTCTATCTGTAATTTTAAAAATGATTAATCTGATTAGAAAATGTATTACTTGTTCGACTGTAATTATATTTATGTTTTTACCTGTCTTTTTAAAATGACCTCTGTAATTATAAAATGTACTACCTGTTTGAGGCCTATGGCCAGACAGTAATAAAGAATCGAATCGAAGCAAGGTCTGAGTAAATGATATCAATGAGATTAACAGGAAACCTATAGCATAACCATCCTCCGAGTCTACGCTCCAACGGCAAATGCAGAAGAAGAGGAATTGGAGAGATTTCATGCAGAAGTACAGGAAGAAATTGATTGCACACCAAAACAAGATGTGCCGATAATTATGGGGAACTGGAATGCAAAAGTAGGGAACAGAGAAGAACTAGGAATTGTGAGAAAATAGAAATGAAGCAGGAAAAAGACTTATTGAATTCTATGAAGCCAATAATTTGTTTCTTACAAACACGTTCTTTGAGCAACCGAAAAGACAACTGTACATGTGGACATCACCAAATGGTCAATATAGGAATCAAATTGATTACATAATTGGTAGCAGAAGATGGAGAAGTTCCATACTTTCTGCAAAAACAAGACCAGGAGCAGACTGAGGTACAGATCATGAACTAGTAATATCGAAAATCAGAGTAAAGCTAAAGAAGAACAGCAAAGCAATCACAATGCCAAAATACAATTTAAATAACATCCCAGAAGAATATAAAGATCAAATAAGGAACAAATTTGAGGCTTTAAATGTAGTCGACAGAAAACCAGAAGAACTGTGGAGTGAAGTCAGAGACGTTATCAAGGAAGAAGGCAAAAAGACAATCACTCTAGTTAAAAAGAGAAAGACCTCAATGGATGACTGAAGAAACTCTTAAAATGGTTAAAGAAAGAAGGAAGGCAAAAGCAAAAGGAGATAGAAACATGGTTAGAACCCTAAATGCTACAATACAGTGACTAGTACATAGGGACAAAGAGAACTATTACAATAGTTATTGTATAGAAATAGAAGGGGACAACAAAAAGGTAAGAACAAGAGCCTGTTCCAAAAGATTACACAAATGAAAGGGAAATTTAAACCAAGAGTAGGGATGTTGAATAACCAACAGGGGTTACACACTCACTGATCAAGATGAAATAAAAGGAAAATGGAAGCAATATACTGAAGAACTCTATAAAAGAGAAGCCAGGATGAAAGATGCATACACAGAGAAACTGTATGATGAAGCACCACAAATTTTAGAATTGAGGTGAAAGCTGCTCTTAAAACTACCAGAGGGTGGGGAAGTGAGCCGGGGTAGGAGTAGTCGGGGGCCTGCCATTGAGGTAATACTGGGCAGGGGATGTAATAGCAGTGGGAGGCAGACTGGCCATTACAGGGGAAGGGATATAAGACATCTTCGTGCTTGCATCCCTTCTGGACCCCCTTTCCAACCCTCGGGACACTGATAGCTATACTGGGAACTCCCCGGAACTTACTGTCCAGCTGATGAATGCAAGGTCAGTGACTAATAAAACCACTTTAATTCAGGACTTAATCCTGGATGAATGTGCTGACCTTGCTTGTATTACTGAAACCTGGCTAAATGACCAAGGCAGAGTAAGTCTCTCCCAGCTCTGCCCACCAGGTTTTGTGGCACTCCAGCAGCCTAGATGCAGGGGACGGGGAGGTGGGGTCGTAATTGTCTGCAGGGGATCTATCTCCCCTGTCAGGTACCCTGTCCCTAACACATCCAGCTTTGAGTGTGTGTGCCTGGCATTGGGTCAGGGAGACAGAGTACAGATTCTGATGGTGTACCTTACAACCCGCTGCCCAACAGTCTCCTTCCCTGAGCTGGTGGATCTGGTCTCGGTGTTAGTGTTGCAGTTCCCCAGGTTGATGGTCCTGGGTGACTTCAACATATATGCTGAGGTTAGACTCACAGGTCCAGCTCAGGACATCATGGCTGCCATGACAACCATGGCAATGTCTCTGATATCATCTGGACCAACGCATGTGGCAGGACACACATTCGACCTTGTGTTCTGTTCGGGATAGGAAAAAGGTGATCTGAGGGTGGAAGGGTTCTTAGTGACTCCACTGTCATGGACAGATCACCACCTGACAAGGTTTAGACTTTGTGCCTCCAGTAAACTTCACAGGGGTGAAGGGCCGGTTAAGATGGTCCGCCCCCGGAGACTCATGGATCTAAATGGTTTCCTGAATGCTCTGGGGGATATTCCCAGCATGGCTGGTGATACTGCTGAAGCCCTGGTCAATCTCTGGAATACAGAGGTGACCCGGGTGGTAGACACTATTGCTCCAAATCCCTCTGTCCCACCAGGGAAGGCCCGTAATACACCTTGGTTTACTCAAACTTTGGGCCTGATGAAACAGAATGGACAACAGCTAGAGCGACGATGGAGAAAAAGTCAGTCTGCTTCCGATCAAACACAGGCTAGAGCTCATTTTTGAGCCTATCATGTGGTGGTGATGGCAGCAAAGAAAGTGCACTTCTCTGCCACCATTGCGTCTGCTCAGTGTTGTCTGGCGATACTTTTCCAGCTGGTCCAGGGTCTTTGGGCTCTGGCCCTACATTAGACTCTGAGTTCTCAGTCACTCGCTGAGACATGTTTGCAAGGCGCTTTGCAGATAAAATTGTTTGCATTTGGACTGACCTTGGACTCCTCTTTAACTACAGTTGTACTTCCTCTGGTCACTTTTCTATGGATACTTTTCAGCTTTGGACAGGATTCTGGGAGAATTGAGGGCCACTACTTGTTCCCTTGACCCTTGCCTATCCTGGTTAATTATATCTGCCAGAGGGGGAGTGGCTGACTGGTTGGCATATTTAATTAACACCTCCCTAAGGGAAGGTTCTATGCCAACATTGCTGAAGGAGGCTGTGATAAAACCTTTGTTAAAAAAGCCTTCATTAGACCCTGCGGATCTTAGCAACTTCTGCCCAGTCTCTAATCCCCCTTTCTGGGCAAGGTGATTGAGAGGGTAGTGGCTGCTCAGCTCCAAATTTTCCTAGATGAATCAGACTATCTAAACCAGAGCTTGGAAAAGTTACTTTTTTAAACTACAACTCCCATCAGACTCAGCCAGCATGGCCACTGGATTGGGCTGATGGGAGTTGTAGTTCAAAAAAGTAACTTTTCCAAGCTCTGATCTAAACCCTTTTCAATCAGGCTTCAGGCCTGGCCATGTGACAGACCTGCTTGATGACCTATGCGGGGCATCGGACAGGGGGAGTGCATGCCTGTTGGTGCTGCTGGACCTCTTGGCGGCCTTCGATATGATCGATCACGGTATCCTTCTGGGACATCTAGCTGGGATGGGATTGAGAGGCACTGTTTTACGGTGGCTCCGGTCCTACCTGACAGACAGGACCCAGAAAGTGGTGCTGGGAGACTACTGCTCAACCCCCTGGCCATTGGCCTATGGGTACCTCAGGGTTCCATTCTGTCTCCCATGCTCTTTAACATTTATATGAAACCACTGGGAGAGGTCATCAGGAGATTTGGAGTGCAATGTCATCAATATGCTGATGACACTCAGCTCTATCTCTCCCTACCACCTGATTGCAGGGAAGGAGTGCTCATCCTAAACCGGTGCCTGGAGGCTGTGAAGGGCTGGATGTGGGCTAACAAACTGAAACATAATGCAGACAAGACGGAAGTACTGCTGGTCAAGGGAAAAACTGCACCAGGGACAGGGTTGCAACCTGCTCTGGATGGGGTTGCACTCCCCTTGAAGGAGCAGGTCTGCAGTTTGGGAGTCCTCCTGGATCATGCCCTGCTGCTTAAATATCAGATGGCTGCAGTAGCCAGGAGTGCTTTTGGCCAACTCAGACTGGTCTACCAGCTGCATACATTCCTGGAGGCAGTTGACTTGGCCATAGTGACACATGCATTGGTAACATCGAGGCTTGATTACTGTAACACTCTATGTGGGGCTGTCTTTGAAAATGGTTCAGAAATTACAGTTGGTTCAAAGTGCAGCAGCTGGAATGTTAACTGGAGCATGGTGCAGGGAGCATATCACCCCTCTGCTTTATTGACTCCACTGGCTCCAATTTGTTTCTGGGCCCAATTCAAAGTGCTGGTTCTGACCTTTAAAGCCCTAAACAGCCTTGGACCAATATACCCGAGGGACCGCTTATGCCCATATATACCTGCCTGGGATTTAACATCATCTGCCTCTGGTTTCCTCTGAGTGCCTGGAATAAAAGATTTTAGACTGACAGGCATGTGGGAGAGAGCTTTTTCAGCTGTGGCCCCCAAGCTTTGGAATACCCTACCCCAAGAAGTCCGTTCTGCTCCCTCCCTGTTGGTTTTCCAGAGACTTCTGAAAATGATCTTGTTCCAGAGAGCCTTTGGGAGGGACTGAAAGTAGAGCCTGACACTGATGTTATGCTTTCTACGTTAGAATTTTGCCTTTGTAGTCCCTACAGTACCACCTCCTATATATATGTATATATCTATGTGTGTGTATATATATATATATGTGTGTGTGTGTGTGTGTGTGTGTGTGTGTATGTGTGTGTGTGTGTGTATAGTATTTTATGTATTTTAATTGTATTTTATATATTTTAATTTATTTTAATGTTTTTGTGATTTTACTGTTTACAATTTTATTATGTGCGTGTTTGGTTTTATTTTTGTAAGACACCCTGAGTGCCCTATTAAAGGGTAGAAGGGCGGGATAGAAATGTTTTAAATAAATAAATAAAATAAAATAAATAAAATACTTGGAAGAAACAAATCACCAGGAACAGATGGCATACCAATAGAGTTGCTACAACTACTGAGACTGAAACATTTGTCAAAAAATATGGAAACCTAAATAATGGCCCACAGACTGGAGCATTCAATATACATCCCAATTCCAAAGAAAGGGGATCCCAGGGAATGCAGTAATTATTGAACTATTGCCTTAATACCCAATGCAAGTAAAGTAATGTTCAAGATTCTACAGCAAAGGCTCTTGCCATATATGGAGCAAGAAATGCCCTACGTCCAAGCTGGATTTAGAAAGGGAAGAGGCACCAGAGATCATATTGCAAACATACGTTGGATAATGGAAGGAATTTCAGAAGGAAATCACCCTGTCCTTTATAGATTGCAGCAAAGCCTTTGTGTACTTCATGAAAAACTATGGAATGCTTTAAAAGCAATGGGGGTGCCACAGCATCTGATTGTCCTGATGCGCAACCTATACTCTGGACAAGAGGCTAGTGTAAGGACAGAATATGGAGAAACCGATTGGTTCCCCATCGGAAAGGGTGTGAGACAGGGGTGTATTTTATCACCCTATTTATTTAATTTATATGCAGAACATATCATACGGAAAGCGGGATTGGACCATGATGAAGGAGGTGTGAAAATTGGAGGGAGAAATATCAATAATTTAAAATATGCAGATGATACTACTAGCAGAAACCAGGAATAATTTGAAACGAATGCTGATGAAACTTAAAGAGGAAAGCACAAAAGCAGGACTACAGCTGAATGTCAAAAAGACTAAAGTAATGACAACAGAAGATTTATGTAACTTTAAAGTTGACAACAAGGACATTGAACTTGTCAAGGATTATCAATACCTTGGCACAGTCATTAACCAAAATGGAGACCATAGTCAAGAAATCAGAAGAAGGATAGGACTGAGGAGGCCAGCTATGAGAGAACTAGAAAAGGTCCTCAAATGCAAAGATGTATCACTGAACACTAAAGTCAGAATCATTCAGACCATGGTATTCCTGATCTCTATGTATGGATGTGAAAGTTGGACAGTGAAAAAAGCAGGTAAAAGAAAAATCAACTCATTTGAAATGTGGTGTTGGAGGAGAGCTTTGTGCATACCATGGACTGCAAAAAAGACAAATAACTGGATGTTAGAACAAATTAAACCAGAACTATTACTAGAAGCTAAAATGATGACAGTGAGGTTATATTACTTTGGACACATCGTGAGAAGACATGATTTGCTAGAAAAGACAATAATGCTGGGAAACAGAGAAGGGCGTAGAAAAAGAGGAAGGCCAAAAGAGACGGATTGATTCCATAAAGGAAGTCAAAGATCTGAACGTACAAGATCTGAACAGGCAGCTTCACAACAGATGCTCTTGGAGGTCACTGATTCATAGGGTCACCATAAGTCGTAATCAACTCGAAGGCACATAACAACAAAACTCATCTTATGTTTTTTGTTTTGAGACTATTTTTAACTGTTTTCATTAGATTTTGTGCATGACCTTGGGACATATATAGAAGATTATTATTATTATTATTATTATTATTATTATTAACAATAATAACTGTTCTGCAGTTCTCAGTAGTTCAGACATATTAAATATCCATTTAAATATGCATTTTGAGAGAAAGTAAGCATTTGTATTTGTATTTTGGGAGAAGGTACACATGCAATTTCTTTTTTTAAAAAAAAAAATTATATAAAATATGCCCTTGCTTTTCCCCTCCACTAAGGAATTGCACAAAGTGGCTTACAGATATAAAAGCAAAAGTAAAAGCAAGAGTAATCTAATCATTAAAAGATAAAATGTGAGACTAAAACAGCAGCCCCCCCCTTCCCAGAACATAAAGAGCAGCACTAAGTATAAGTACCTTAGGAAGAAATTGAATCAAAGGCTTGCTTAAAAATAAATGTTTTCAATTGCCTGCAGTACGCAAATAAAGAGGAAAATAATCTAACCTCTTGTGGCAGGGAACTCCACATACAGGGCACCACCACAGAAAAGATATGTATTTTGAGAGGATTTTTTAAAAGCACAGATTAATGTAGAGACAAACTAGAATGGAATTATGGGTAAAAAGAAGCAAAAGTGGCATGGGTCAGAAATAGACAAATTTGACCATCCCTAAACATTCTGTACTTTCCTATCCCTATCTTATATTTCACTTATAGTGCTTAAGGTGTCTGTTATTTCAGTTATTTGGAATCTCAGTTTTGTATTAATGAATTACATCTGGATTCAAATTCTTTCCCGTCCTTATGCCATCTCAGCCAACTCTCATTCAACTTCGTTTTCATCAGAATTCCAAGCTGGGAAAGTTGCTCAGGAATATTCCGTTATTTTAACTGAACCTGTTAGGGTTAACTATTGTGACAAAGACTATATTAGGGTTGCTGTTGTTGTCTTCTTTTTCTTTTGGCAGCGCTACACTATTTTAGTATGAAAACTGTTCTATATTGTTGAGATAAGGTAAGTGCAGCAAATACAGAAACTGCTAGCACCACCTGCTGTTGAAAAACTAGTTGAACACGATCATAATTTCTGTGACCCCAACACAGCTCAATGTAATACAAGAAGTTGGTTGCAAATGCTGTACATGGTAATAACTCTGAGATATGGTTTATAGTTAGATATTTATTTTATATTCTGCATTTTGCCACCCTGGGCTACTTCTGGGAGGAAGGGCAGGATATAAATCTAATAACTAAACAAATATTTTAAAATGTGTTGATTTTACGAATGATCACCACAGGATCATGAACAGGTTTGGAAGAAGAGAGACTGCAGAAGATGAAAGTGGTCTCCATAATATATTATTATGATTGCACATAAAAATGTATTCTAAATACTATCAGGTAGTTGTTATGACATAGTGCAAAGAAAAAAATGAGGATAAGTATATAGCTAGCAGAACTACAAAATAAGATGTGTCAAAGTACTAATCTGAGATGGGTCTATTTGAGATGAACTCTGCTATAGCACTAGCATTGTTGATTTAGGGCAGAGCTTGGAAAAGTTACTTTTTTAAACTACAACTCCCATTAGCCCCAGCCAGCATGGCCACTGGAGTGGGCTGATGGGAGTTGTAGTCCAAAAAAGTAACTTTTCCAAGCTCTGATTTAGGGTTAGTTGTATGCTAGGCCTGAACAAATGGTGATCCACTAAGGGAAAGGATTGTAGCTCAGTGGTAGAGCACATGGCTTTTGTGCAAAGGTCCCAGGTTCAATTCCTCACACTTCCAGGCACGACTTGGCAGCCAGTCAGCCAAGATCAGAGCTTGGAAAAGTTACTTTTTTGAACTACAACTCCCATCAGCCCCAGCCAGCATGGCCACTGGATTGGGCTGATGGGAGTTGTAGTTCAAAAAAGTAACTTTTCCAAGCTCTGAATAGAAATTCCCATGCAGTACTATCTGACCCGGGGGTTGCAGTTAATGCAGAAGGCTGTGGCACGATTGCTGACATGAGTGAGACCCTATCAGCACATATTGCCTCTGCTCTGAAATCTGCACTGGTTGCTAATTTGCTACCAGGGCAAGTTCAAGGTATGCTTTCCATGTTATGGGTGCCACATAGTACTTGTTCTGCTTTTGTAAGAAATCATCCTTTAGTGTGGCAGCGCCTATGCTTTGGAACTCCCTGCCTATTGACATTAGGCATATGCCTTCATTGTACTCCCTTCAGCACCTGCTAAAATCATTTTCATTTAGGCAGGCCTATCCAGGCATGTAGAAGTAATTAGGTTTTTTTTCTGTTTTAACTCACTGTTGATTTTATTTTGAATGTTTTTAAATACCTGTCTTTAAGGTTTTGTGCCAATAATTTTATTGTTTAATTCATTCTGTAAACTGCTTTGAGATTTTTTACAATAAAGCGCTATATAAACGTTGTGAATAAAATACAGAAATAAATTTTGGAGTCACTGTGGCCCTTAGGTCACTGTGGCCCTTTTAGGAACAAAGGAATCTGTCTTATACCAACTCAGGCCATTTGGTACCATCTAGCTCAGTACTGATGACATGGACTAGCATTGGCTCTCCAAGATTTGAGGCAATAGTCTTTTCCAGAGATTGGATTTTGGACCTCTGTATTCAAAGCATATGCCGTGCCACTGAGGTACAAACCTTCCCCTGTTTAAAAAAGTATCTTTTAACATTGTTCTTTTAAATTCACTAATAAATTCATAGCATACCTAGGGCAGATCCACACCATTCCTTTAAAGCACATTCAACACACATTTGAAGCACATGAATCCTACTACAGAATCATGGGAACTGTGGCTTGTTAAGGGTGGTGGGAACTATAACTGTGAGGGTGAAACTATACTTCTCAGTCATGCACTTTACATGTGAGTTGGATGTGGTTTAAATGTATTGTGTGGTTTAAATGTATTGTGTGGTTTAAATGATCCATTTAATAAATTTTGACTGCATGTAAATAGTATTAATTTTTTAATATGAAAATGAGCTATAAAGTGTATTGAGTGACCATGCACTATTCACCGTCTCTCTCTGACCCTCAGGATAAAAACAACAGAGAGGAACCATGACCATCCCAAGGAAAGGAGGGCACACTTAAAATGCAGAGGAAATAATAGTTTATAACCATGGTGTGAAATCAAATACTTATTGGGACACAGTATGAAGAAATATTTACATAAGCATTACTGTCAAAGATAATTTGACAAAGTTGTCAAAGATATTATTTACACAACCTGTAAAGATATTTATAGTGCAATCATATGTTTGTTTACCCAGAAGCAAGTCCCAATGTATTCAATGGGGCTTACTCAAACAGGGAAGAGTGTACAGAACTGCAACCTCAAGTGATTAGGAACTTCACTCACCCAAAACAAAATTCAGAATCATGCCACTTTAAGTTGTTCTGTGACTGTTTATACTTGTTTTTATCGTTATTGGATTTTAAAGGGATTTATTTCTTGTTGTGAGCTGCCTTGGTTTCCAATCAGCAATTGTACCTCACAGGGATATTGGAAAGACTCCATGTAGACATACACTGGAAATGTAAAATATATACACCCCATATAATAAAACTAGTCGGTCATTGCAGAACATTTTAAAAATAAAATCAAATCAGTACAGTATTATTTACCTATGTAATTAAAGCAGTGATGCCTAAGTAAGCCCAGCCTAATTCTTTGCAATGGGTTCTAGCGATTGCCTGGAGGTCAACAAATATCTTGTCAATCGCAACCACAACTTCACTTGTTGGCTACAAACCTGAAAGGGCAGGGTTAGAGCAGCCAGTTATGAGCTCATTTAACAGAAGTTGCAGAGAGGATTGCTGACATTTTGGTGTATATCTCGTGAACCAGACCACCTAGAAACTTAATTTTTTTAAAAAATGAAAGCTGACAGTCTGGGGTTTAAGGTGACTCACCCAGAGACCCAGAAAGGACCTCAAAAATCTAGAGCCTCCAGGTGAAAACCAGAGACCTGTCAACTCTACCTGTGACAGAAGACATATGTGACGTCTTTGGCTGGGCTCAGGCTTAGCCAAAGATCCACCTATTTCTCCATTCATGAATGAATGAAACTCCATTCATGCCAGCTGATCTTGGGTTTGGATTGCTCCTTAAATTCTGTATATATGTATGTGTACAGTTCACATATGTACATATAAATTAGCAAATGCAAATTGCATGCACATTATTATCCTATTTTTTTTGGTGATCCAAATCCTCTTTTTTTGGGGGGGCAGCGGCCACCCTAGTCTGGATCATGCCCATGGCTTGAATGGTCTTTGTTCCATTTAATTATTTTTTTATTTCTTTAAAAGATGTACAACACACTTTTTGAGAGCCATGCTCTACAAAGAAGCTCACAACATATATTAAAAAAATCTAAATCAGAGTCCAAACAAAATGCAGGATACAAACCACTTAAAATACCAGTTCCATAACCATTTAAGATATCAATTTCATGCAACACTAAATGCCTAACAACCAACAAAGAAGCAAACAAAAGCATACAGCCATAAATCTCAGTCAGAGCCTGGCATAACAGCCCTTGTTTATAGCACCTCTTTCTATCAAGCAGCAAAGGCCTTAAGAAAAGAGGTAAGTCTTCAAGGCCTCCTTAAAGGAGGCAATGTTTGGGGCCTGCCTTATCTCCACAAGAACTGGATATTAAGCCAAAATCTAAAGTTTTTTCCTCCTTCTAGAGGTACCTAAACATGTAGGGGGAATAATAAATTGTAGATGCCATGAACTGATGTCTATAAATGGAAAGTATTTTTCTTTGTATCTTTTTCTCAATGTAAAAGTTTCTGTTGATGCAAGGCCTTCCATTTCTTTAAAGTTTTGCCATAACCATTAATCTCCTCTATGGTACCTTGTTAAATACTTTTTGGAAGCCTAAATGTACCACCATCCACAGATTTTTCTTCATCTCACATAGTAAAATCTTAGAGAACTCCAGCTGGCTAGTTAAGCATGACCTCTCCTGCCTGAAGCTATGCCAGTATCCTTACTCACACTGTGCTATTCTTACATTCCTCTCCACATACCGCTCACCTCACTCTACGTGTCCCTCATTTTTCCTAATGTGGATGTAAGCCTACCAGTTAAGCTCTTTGATGAATTATTAAGAAAAATAATGAAAGGCTTCGACTCATATAATTCCTGGGACAGGGCGGGAGGGGGCATTGAGAAAGGTGCTTACATGTTTAAAAAATGCCTAGCTATTGCATTGCTCATTTATGTTTAATGCTCATTAAAAAAGATATTCAGCCAGACAGATTATACCACTTAAAACATTAGAAATAAGCTCTGTGAGCGCACTTCTTTAATAGCAGATGGTGGCCTCATTCCATGGATAGTCATGTGTGACAACACATTGTGCATGACTAATGCATACAGAAAAATCACTTCCATGTCATATTGATTTATAAATCAGATCTCATCTGCTCTATAGGGGAAAATGTTGAGTCAAAAACAAGCAATACTCGAGTTGCTCATACTGTTATGGCATATGCACCTGCTCCTTCTTTCTACCAGAGTCATTGTTTTTAACCAGTCCATAAATATGGCCAAATAAAGCTATACATCTCATTTCCCCCCAGATACATAAGTTAGGATCCAAAGAAATATGCAACTAATTTAATGAGCCCAAGCAACTTGAATGCTGTTCCTCCATAGCTTCATAATGAGGCTAGACTACTGTTTGGACAAAAAAAAAAAAAATCATGTGGTTGCCCTGATGGATGACGTATGCTGGGATAAGTGTGGAAAGAGTGTAACCCTGCTAATGTTTGTGGATTTCTTAGTATCCTTTGACACCATTGACCATGGTATCCTTCTGAACTGTATAGCTAGGGTGGGAATTGGCAGCATCAAACTTCACTGGTCCCATTCCTACCTGGCAGGATTATTTTATATTATAAAAGTCAGAGTGGTGTACAGAAACCAAAAACAAGTAAAAATATAGGCCAGAAATAATACAGTTCAAATAACTTGGCGATCACTCGTGACCGAGTAAGATTGTCTTCCAAAATAAAGTCTTTCCATGGGACTTTTGTTATGGAAGATGCCTGTGCATGGTTTTGTTTTATGTGGGGAGATCGGTGCACCACGATCAACACACAATCTTGACAGAAAAAGGCTTTGATCCAATGGCATGGGATACCACAACAATTGGAAGTCCTTTATCTGCTGCAGCCTTCATCCGCCTTCACAGTCATTGTAACATACATTGTTATCCTCCGCCTGTTCTGCCGTTGAGGACATTCTTGGATCGTTCTTTGTCTGGTTCCTCTCCCTTGACCTTACCGCCATGGGTGACCCTGCTGGGGGCATATGACTCCCAACAGCATTGCTCACAGGGTTCATTGGAACACGCAAGCCCACTCACCACTGCAAGGTGACGATCCAGCAAGGGAAGTTCAAATAACAGTACAATGCCAGAAAGGCCATAGCTATGTGGTAGAGCATCTGTTTTGCATGCAGAAAGTCCGAGGTTCCATCTCCAGGTAGGGCTTAGGAGTGTCTACCATCTGAAACTCTGGAAAGCCACTGTCTATCAATGTAGACAATACTCAGGTAGATAGACCAGTGGTTTGACTCAATATAAGGCAATTCCCTATGTTCCTATGATTATCAGTAAACATTTTTTTAAAAAATCAGTCAGAAAAGACTTGGGTAAATTAGAATAGTATGCATCTCAGATGGTAATGAATTCCATGTTATGATGTTTACCACCAACATGAAGGTACTGAGTGAGATCATCCAGAGATTTAGAGGAAAGTGTTATCAATTTGCTGATGTGATGGAACTGCTGAATCAATACTTGAAATCAATAATGGACTGGAGACAATAATAGCCTACCTTATAGGCAGAGCTTGGAAAAGTTACTTTTTTGAACTACAACTCCCATCAGCCCAATCCAGTGGCCATGTTGGCTGGGGCTGATGGGAGTTGTAGTTCAAAAAAGTAACTTTTCCAAGCTCTGCTTATAGGGTTGAGACTAAGACCCCTCAGGATTCTTGTGGAGTTTAAATGGGGGGGGGAAACACCATGTATATTCCTTGAGAACCTTAGAGGAAAGGCCATATAAATGTAACAAACAAACTGAAGTCCAGATAAGATAGAAGTGCTGTTGGTAAGTTGTCCATCTGACTTGAGAGATGGGGCTCGTTCACACTGGAGCTATGCTTCGGATTAAAAACACAGCTTTTGCCATCGCAATAGATTTTCAAGGTTCACATTCCTACCTTCCAATCTGCTGTTTTCCATTCACACTGAAGGGAAAGGATCGATCATGCAGCTTCCTAATGACCACACTCTCTTAAGGTCCAAATTTCACTTCCTATGGTTACCTTGGCAGCCGAGAATGCTCAGTTTGTTCCAGAGTAAGTTTCATAAAACAAAACTTTGAAGTGCGATTATTTGTATTTTCACAATCTAGCTGAAATGCAAATATTTGTTTGAAAAATGAAGCACTGTTTGCAGCAGCCTTGCAGAACAGGAGCCATCAGGAAATGACATGAACAAAGGGAGGAGGAGGGAGTGGGCGTGGAGAGGGGAAGCATTGGGGCAAAGTGTCTGCAAGCCCTAGAGATACAAACTGGAGGCATTTTTTCCTTCCCTTTCAGATTAGAATTGGATTGGTTTGATACGGGGAAACTGTGAGAGCTGCTGATTGCCTGCTGATTGCCTACAATGTCATGTGAACCATGCAAATTAAATGGGGATGCAAGTAGCACCAATGTAGCAGTAAGTCACCATGTGAATGAGCCCTTGGACTCAAGCTGTTCTGGAGAGATTTACACTACTTTTAAAAATTCAGTTTTGTAGTATGGTAATTCCTTTAGTTCTGGCCCTTACTCCAGTATTGGTGGCACAAAGATTTTCCAGCAGCTTATGTGTACCTGTGAGTGTGACCCCTCCTGGACAGAAGTCACCCTGCCACCATTATATATGCTGTACAATATTCAGACTTGACTACTACAATGTCTCATACATGGGGCTGCCCTTGAAGACTTCTTGAAAGCTTCAGCTAGTTAAAATTTCAGCACCAAGGCTGTTGGCTGTCATAGTTATAGATAACACATCTAATCATAGTTGAATCAGCTCCTGTGTTTCCCATGCTTGGCCGAGAGCAATTCAAGGTGCCAATACTTACCTTAAAAGCCATGGGCTGGAACCAGAGGCCTGAAGGGCTTGTTACACTCATATTAATCTGTCTGCATTTTAAGAACCTCTGGTGAGATTCTTCTAGATCCATTGTGAAGGACCAGAAAATTGGCCTTTTCGGTAGTTGTCTTTTTATATGCCTGACACATAAGTTTTTATCTTTCCAGTATCAGGTAAAGGTGTGTTTATTGACCTAGAGTTTTAAGTAAGCATCTTAAGGTGTTCTGTTGCTGCTGTTTGGTGGGAGCTTCCTTGGAATTGTATCTGCATGCTTTTTATCTGACTGCTGTGGTGTCATGCTTTTAAATGTGATATTTAATCATATTTGATGTGTTTTTGGTTTTTTGTCATCTGCCTTGGGCATTTTATGGAGAGGCAGGATAATAACATATTAATAGATCACATAAATTGCTTTATATAAAACTGTCCTTGATGGATAGGTTGTATCAGGAACTTTCCAACCCTTTGAACATGCCTGATTTGGATACAGGGCATGGAGTCCATGGTCCAATTACTTCACAAAATTCAAAGGACTGGTTTTCCACCTCCCTTGCTATATTAGTAAGTGCTAGGCAGTCAATGAACATTTCATACAAGCAAACCAGTCAACAGAAAGACTCACCATCGTGGATCTGATCTAAGGATGAGTGAATCTGTCAGTTTTGGTTTCTCTCAGTTTCTCATTTTTTCCAATCTTAAATTCAGTACTCTACATTTTCACATCAGTTTGCTTTTTTTAAAAAAGTCCTCATAAAAATTCATCGGCGTTTTAGTGTGGATTTCTCCTAACAGACACATTTTTTGTAGGCACACAATTTTTTGCAAGGCAGTTTCCCCTCATAGCATGTTGTGTTTTGGTTCCTGTATTATTGCAGAAAATACAGTGCAGATTAGGTAGGTTTGCCTTTAAAAGTGAAGTAAATTGAATTTCTACCCCATCCCTAGCACATGGTTGTGGTAAAGGGAAACATGCTAACATTTAGCAATGGGAGGGGCATTCATTTTGCTCTTTGACTGATGATGGCACCTGTCACCTGCTGGGGTAAGACTTATGCCAGCTACCCCCTTCATCCCTTATGCTCCTACAATTAATCAGAGTTTATTATATTGACCATCTTTTCTACAGTGTAGTCCACATGAAAATATTTCTGGGCTGGGGCCATGTTGCTCTACTGTGTACATTTCAGCACTATATATCATATTTGAAAAACATGATGATATCCAAGTATTTATAAAGTACATTTTGGTGCTAAATATTCGGTGTCATGTGGGCTACAATCTTATCAAATCAATCCATTTCTAACAATGAAAAAGCACAGATTGCATTCATCAGAAAGTAATTACTCCAATAATTTTCTCTTAAATCTTGATCTTCATAAAAAGGGTGTTTTAATTGCTTGCAAGAATCCATTAGGCTGAAAAATCAACAGCTCCTGCTAACCTTGAGAAAGGACACAGAGGCTCACAAGGTTGATCTGCCATTCTAATGAATTCACACAAGTAAATAAATTACCATTTTATGAAGATTAAGATTTAAATGATAATGGGGCAAATTCAGCACAGATAGACATTGGCTGGATTTGACTCAGCTACAGGACAGATGCCTTGGCTCATTAAATGCATAATTCTGCCCTGCAAGTAGCCCAATTGTTTTTAATAACTCTGCTCACTGGTTCTTTCCAGTCTAAGAAAAAAATGTTTTACCCACTAGTTTTCTTAACAATTTATTCTAGGTATAATGTCAAATGAAGGTTTCCTACAAAGAAGGAGGGGTTAGGGGTTCATAAGATTACCCGATCCCCTTTCTGTCTCTCAAAAGTTTAAAAACACAGGATCACCCAAAGAAGCTGACTGAGTGCATGTTTGGAACAAAAGGAGATATGTTTTAATGTAAAACATAAGCCCTGTTCAATACTTATCTCTGTAGAAATAAACACATTTGGTGGGGGAAGAAAAAGACTGTGCCCACTGGTCCTACTCCTTAATGCTATCTGGTCATCCAAACCTGTGAGCAGAGCCTACCTATATGTAATCTGCATATGTGTAGACCCTATTCACACAGTCGGACTATGTAAAAATTCAGTGTCCTTGATTACACAGAAAGAGAGAGAGAGAGAGAGTCTAAGCACATGTATGCAAACATACTGTATACTCTGATTAATCCATGGATGTTGGTAGCAGGGCCAACAGGCATGATCCTGCTCCGTGGCTTTGTATCTATGGAGCTATATGCATGAACACAACTATAATTAATTATTGGAAGTTCTTTTCTCAAAATGAGATGACAATAGGCCTATATGGCTTAAAAATAACAGTCAGTCCATTGAGAAAAAGGTTGAACTAGAAATAACAAAAATGGTGTCTTGCTGGGATCTAAGAGCCACAAAACCAATTCCACATGCCCCAAGGGCACTTTGCTTTTCTCTCTCAAATGGCATTCCCGTGTGCCATATGGCAACTTGCTTATGAAACTGAGGAAGGTTTCAGAAGCAGTTTGTGATAGGACATATTGGGAGCTCTGCTGTTGTCAAAGGGGGGCAGTGAAAATCTAACTAGGGACAGTTGACCTCTTGAGCATGCCTAAAGTAGTCATTTGGCTTCCAGCCGCAATGTTCAAACGCAGTATATTTCTGAGTAGTAGATGCTAGTGATAAGTAACAGGGATGGCTTTCTCTATCATGCCCTGTTTTTGAACTTCATAGGGACATCTGGATGGCCATTGTTGGGTGCAGCATCCTGGACTGCATGGCCTTGCTCTGATCCAGCAAAGCAATATTTATGAGAAGGACATCCTCAACCCATACAACATGAGGAAAGTTTGCTGTTGTGAGCAAAGCAGCCAGTAGTATATCTCATTACTAGAAGCCTCCAGAAGAAAAGGAGGAGGGTAAAGCCCAGTTTGGTCCTTCTAGTTCAAGGGAACCAATGTGTTGTCCTCCAGATATTTTGGACTACAACTCCCATCATCCCTGATAATTGCCTATGCTGGCTGGGGCTGATGGGAGTTGGAGCCCATGGCATCTGGAGGACACCACAATGAATACCCCTGTACGAGTTCCATCTTGCAAGCAACAGAAACAATGTTTGTCAGCTGAAGAACAAACTTAGGGGTCTGGCTTGTCTACAGACTGAAATAAGATTGTTACTTATTCATAAATGTTGGTTGCCCATGTTTTGGAATGTCAGTTTGTAATAAGTAGAAAATGTGCTATGGGGGCAGATGTCATCCTTATTCCTTGTCATGTTCATTGTAATTGCCATCATGGGGTATATCTCATAGGAAGCAAAGTCCTAAAGGACACAACAATACATGTCATGTGACCATCAAACCACATTTGACATATTCACTAACAATCCTACACTTATTTACTCAGAAGCTGCCCTCATTAAGTTCAATTGGGTTTACTTCCAGTTAAACTGATGTAAATTGGCAGCCTTAATCCAGGTGTTCTCCACTGACATGCTATCAGTCTCAAATTACCTACATGCAGAACAGTCAAAAAAGAAAAGGGGCTAAAATGTCATTTAGGGATTAGGGTTTTTTTGTGATTTTTTTTTAAAGTTCTATAGTAATTAAAATGGGAAACCATAAACATGCACTATACTGTAGTTATAATAGGTCTCTTGATGATCTTATTTTGCGCCTCAGATATGGCAAATGACTGAATTGTGCATAATTTGTCAGGAAAAGGGCAGCAATTATAGACTGAGAGAATCCATCAGTACCCTATAATACCCAACCCTGTTAAGGTATGCATGAAAGCAGAAATTAATCACTCTTTGGGAGTGATGGCCCAGCAGTAGCTCCAGGATTTGGGAACCATTTGAGCATAGTACTCTTATGGGGGGGGGGAAGACTAACCTGGAAGAGGAGGACCTGTAAACTGAGAATTCTCTTAGGCTGCATCTGATGTGCTTCAATGCACTATGAGAACTGGAAATGGTGGCACTGAGTGATCCATCTGCTGGATTTGGGCCCTGGCAAAAAGCCCAGCTTTGCTGACTTGCCATGGCCCTACATTTAAATCCCAAGACCCAGTTCTGCTCATTCTTCTGGAGCAGTGATTTTCAAATCTTCTTCCAGCAAACCCTGAGGTTCCTTGAAACTTATTAAGGGCTCTTCATTGAGAAGATCCATAATGATAACCATGCTTTTATTCAATCTGAGAGGGAAACTACACTTCCCAGGATTCTTTAGGGGAAGTCATGAGCTTTAAAAGCAAGTTGGATGTGCCTTAAATATATCATGTGGATCCACTTAATAAACTTTGCCTGCATATAAACTGTGGTAATTATTTTTTTCAAAATGGAAATGAGCTATAAAGTTTACCTGGTGGCCATGGGCTACTAACCATCTCTCAGCCTATCTGCCCTTCAGGATAAAAACAACAGAGGGGGACCATGACCACCCCCAGGAAAGATGGGCACACTTAAAATGTAGAGGAAATAATAATGTACAACCATAGTGTGAAATCAAATACATATTGGGACACAGTATGAAGAAACATTTATATAAGCATTACTGTCAAAGAAGTTTATTATTTATATAACCTATAAAGATATTTGTAGTGCAATCCTAAGTTTGTTTACTCAGAAGCAAGTCCCAGTGTATTCAATAGGGGTTACTCAAACAGGGAAGCGTACAGAGAACTGCAACCTCAACTAATAAGGAACTTCATTCACCCAACCCAAAATTCAGAAATGTGCCACTTTAAACTGTTCTGCAACTGTTTATACTTGGTTTTATGGTTATTGGATTTTAAAGGGATTTATTTCTTGTTGTGAGCAGCCTTGGTTTCCAATTACCAATTCTACCTCACAGGGTTATTGGAAACACTCCATATACCCACACACACTGGAGATGTAAAAATACATACACCCCAAATAATAGTTTATTGTCAAACCAGTTAGTCATTGCAGAACCTAAGTAAGCCTTGCCTAATTGCTTTAAAAATAGGATTGGTGGGGGAGAGAAAGATTTATAACACAATCACAATTCTTTGCTATGTTCACTCAAAAGTTCCATTACTTTACAGCACAATCCTGACTGTCTACTCAAAAGTAAGTCCTATTGAATTCAATGGGTTTTAGTCCAGGCATGCGGGATTAGCATTGCAGCTTTTCTCTCAGAAAAGTGAATATTGGAATAAAGCTTCATATTGGGAAGATTTTCAAAACACTTCCCTCTTCAACAGCCCAGCTAAATTTAAACTTGTTTGACTCCTGAACACAAGAGAGAGAAAAACCTGAAAGCTATATACTTACTCAATTTATGAGATTTTCAGATAAGCAGGAAAAAACAACCATTTTCTGGCACTGCCTGGAGGTCAACAAATCACAACCCTGACTTCACTTATTGGGTACAAACCTGAAAGGGCGGCATTAGAGCAGCCAGCTATGAGCTGATTTAACAGAAATTGTGCAGGGGCAGCTGATGTTTTGGTGTATATCTCTACCAGACCACCTAGAAACTTATTTTAATCTGGAGATTAAGGTGATTTACCTGGAGAGGACCCCAAAATCTGGAGTCTCTTGGCAAAAACCGGAGACCTGGCAACCCTAGCCTCACTGTCCAGCATTCACCAAGGTGCACACTCCAGGCCTAAAGGGCAACCCCCAGGACCCCCCTAAACTGAAGGCTGTGGAAGGTGACTCAGGAGTGTCCATAACTCAATCATGCTTTAAGGTGCCAGCCAATTAAGTTTTTTTAATTCCCTTACCTGCCTGCACTGAATGTCAGACCAAATAAATACATACATCAAGAGCAAATCAAATAACCCCACAGTGTGGTGTAGGTGAAAAACAGGAGTTCTAATGGCCAATCAGGGACTCCCCCCAAAATTCCTAAGCCCCCGAAATAGGAGGGGTCAAAGCAGGCTTAATAGCGGACTGATTGCCTCTTTCCTATTGGGCACTCCAACCCATGAAATTCCCAAGGCCGTCTTCCCTGTGAGAGGCCAACTTCTGTCTTCTCCCAAAAGTGGGGGGGATGTGATAAATTCACCACTGCTAAAGGGCAGTAGTGGCATTATTATTCCGGAATTGCTCCATAAAAACTAGGATAGTCTCCTTTTGCTTCTGTTAGAAAATTGACAAGTCAAAATTACCACATTGGTGTTCAGTAGGAAATAATTCTATAAATATTATTGTTCACAAAGTTAAAAAAGCATACCTTTTGAAACTTTTCTTTAAAAAACAACAACAACAACACCTTTACAGGCTTTGGTTATCTTCAGACCATCACAAAAAAAGTCAGGCCAGATTAAAGGTAAGATTCTTGGGAATCTCATGGGTTGGAGTGCCCAACAGGAAAGAGACGATCAGGGCTGCTATATAAGCCTGCTTTGACCCCTTCCTTTTCTTTTGGTTTGTTAAATATGTAGCAGCTTAGACTGATTAGATTTTTTTTTATCACCTCAAATCACATGCTATTTTCTAAACAGTAGGCACGATCTAGGCAAAGTGAAGCAATTTTAAGTCCAATGGATTTCAATGTACATGTCTTACCTTTCTTGGTGCTGACATCTGCAGCATATTTATATATATTTTATTCCAGTGCATAGTCATTTCTGCATCCAGATCCTGCACAATGCTCCCTTTGGAGCTACTCATCTCATACCAACATTTTTAGCACTGCACAAGATATATTTCAATTTTTCAGTAACTTTCAATTGCACTTGCAAAGATCTTCTAAGTTATTTAAATTGCCCTCATTTGCCATCCTGCGGTTGTCCTCATTTGTTCTTGGTGACATTAACAAAATAATATCCAATGACTTCATCAGCTTAGGCACAGCATTATGGCAGGCGTTCACTATGTGATTCCTGATTAGGTGGAAACGACCATGTGAGTAACTAAATGAAGAGGTACCAGCACCAGCCAAGGGGAACAGAGATGCTGAGCAATACTTTTAGAACGTGAGTATATAGGCAGTGCTGAAATAATTTTGTCCCAAATATCAAAACTGGTGAATACTCACTGCTGCGCTAATAGCCTCCTGTTGAAGAATCATGAGTAGCTGCTTTTTGTTCAGGAGTACTTGTTATTCATGGACCTCTAATTAAAATAATCATGCTGCCATGGGATTAAATGGTCATGTGAATCCAGGATCCTTGGGCTAAGACCTTTGCAATACAAGCCTGGACCCAAAAGGCAAACATTGTTTTTAAACATTGTAAAACATTTGTAAAGCTTGTGCTAGTACAGAAGACTAGCCAAATAATGAAATGTATAGTAATAGGATGTCTGGATCTATTCCTTACCCTCAGATGAGCCTATTTTCCTCTTGTATTGAAACTTAAGCAAGAAAGATAAGAAATATCTCTTTGTCATTCTTTCATTAAAAATACATCTTCTCAAGTGTATTTGAAATATATGATTATCTTTTTATATACATATAGCCTGGTTATATTTTTCCCTTGAGAGTTTGTTTTTCATTCCCTTGCCTTTCTTGGTGGCCGACAACATCTGCAGCATATTCATATATTTTTAATCTGGCACATAGCCATTTGAATCATGGCGTGAAAGGCCCTACAACTGCATTTTCAATATCCTCTGAAGTTGCCTCCTTTGTAAATTAGGTGGCATCTTACACTGAGGACAGGGACTTCATCTGTAGTCATCTGTATGGAAAACTAAAGGATCCATGTGATGCACGCCACCATTTTCTCAAAATCCATAGTCATTTTACTCAGGACCCTCTTGATGAAGTATATCACAGGAATGTGCCTTTGTAGCTTTTAAGCAAGCTGTTTCGTTTGGTTCAAAATTTGAGATTACAATACCAGCCATTAATTATTTATCCCAGCCTGCTGCTGCCAGTGAAATTTGCCAAAAGGGCTTCAGCTTCTGCTGCTCCTTCAGATCAGAACATATAGTTCAAAAATTCAATGCAGGCCTTAGGTTTTCCCAGACTGTGTGTGTTTTGGCTTCAGGCACATTTATTGACCTGGTACTGGAGGCCCACAGAAATTCCTCAGCAGATCCAAATCCATTACACTAAACTTTGAGATTTTATAGCAGGGATGAGGAACCTCTGGCCCACAGGGGGAGTGCAACCCTCCAGCTCTTTACCAGGCCCTACGAAAGCACCCCCAGAGCATGCTCTGTGTCTCCAACCACACCCCTCACTGACCCCACTCCATAGCCTCCTTGAGTGCTTTTTGACCCCTGCCTGGAGCATGCTCATGAACTGTGATAATGGCTCTTGCTTGCCTGAATGGAGGATGGCCGTGTAGTGGGGTTGAAATCTCTGGCTTTTGTGTGGCTGGAATGTCGCCTACTGTACAAAGGTAAGAATCACATCTCTTGCTCCACCTACTTTAGTTCCTGGCTGTGCCCGGCTTTGGCCCTACCCACACTGGCATGCAGTCCCCAGAATGTTGCCCACAATCAAAAACAGCCCTCACACTGAAAAAGGACCTCCACTCCTGTTTTATAATGGTGGAGCATCCCTGGCTTCTCTTGTTGTTTTTATCAACATCTTTGTCCCCTCATTTACATGAATACCCCCCCTCTCTCTCCATTGGCTAATGCCTTCTGTGCTTTGCTTCTAAACGCAAAATACAGGACAGGTGGGAATATTTTATATATACTTTGTTGCAACTCCATCACCTTTTGTCTTGGCCCCCCAGGCAGGTGCTTCAGATTGGGAAATAGCACCATGGGCTTCATCACAGTCTCCACTTGGCTCTGTTACTAAGGGGTGTCCTTTGGTCTTGGAACAAGCAAGCCTGCATGGCTGTCCTCTTACCTCATTGTGATCTCCCCACTGTTGGGTGACATTTGTGCCTCACTGACAGCATTACAAGGCTGGTCCAAAACACTTTGTGCCTGAGGCACAGGATAAGGTTTCTCACCTCCCCCCCCCGCCAATTCCATGTATAGAAGCAGACTAGGCTGGATCTTATTTCAACACTGGCAGTGAGATAGCATCCTCCAGGGCTCCCAAGAGCAGTAGGCTAGTTAAGTGGGTACATGGCACAGACTTGTGGCACACACCTCTCTGATCTCCAGGTAGAATTCTATGGTTCCAACAAAGAGGAGCAGCGAAGATAGCTCAGGAGAAACACCTAGCAGGGCTTCCCCTTCTGTCCCCATACATCTACTGTTTGAGGTAACTGCCTCACTCTGCCTAATGGTAGGACTAGCCCAGCTTGTTATCTCATCCTGCCATTCATGCACAACTCCCAAAATAGCCTCCATATATTCAGTAGCTCCTATACAGAAGATGTTGCCTCATGTCTCCACTGTTCCTCCACATAGACAGTAGTTAGGGATATGTGGAGGCAGCAATTTCCATCCTGTTTGTCTTCTTGGTTGCAGTCAGCACTCTTTCCACTCTGTTACAGAAGTATGGCTTCTGCTGATTTCAATGTATTTCAATGGAAGAGAAATAAACTTGTGGACTAAAAAAACCTGATTGTGAATACCATTCATATTTTGACTAGTTCTGCTGCCACTGCAAAGCCATGAGATTGACTGGGCCATGTCACATAATTAGTCACTGTGGCTTGTTGACTAATTTGTTAATTAACCTGAGCTCGTTCCACTAATCTAAAATGCTATTCATTCTTTTCCTTTGCACCAGGGATGATATATCAGTAGTTCAGTGGGAAAGTTGCTAAATTCCACCAAGGAAAGTGCAGGAACTAAAGTTCCTAATGTTCACCTTAATAATAACAATGTTGATCCCACTGGGCATCAGGGTAAAGCAATCTGCTTCAGGAGGTTGTGTGTGTAAGTAATAGATGAAGGCAGGAAGTGGTTCTGAACTGTGCAAACCATGATTTTTAAAGTGTTAGCCCTAGCAGTGGGGGTTCTGCTTCAGACAAAATATGTTTTTTGGAACACAGGTGAGGATGGGGGCAAGAACTTAACAGGCAATAGAGATCAGAGTGTTTGGAAGATGCAAGGACTTAATTAGGCATCATTCCCCATTTAAAATGCTGATAAGTCTTGCAGTTTGCTATTGTGCTCAGACTCATGCCACATTAAACACTGATGATGGAGCAACTTGCTATTGCTCAAGGTATTGGGCTAATGCTCTGATTTGGTCCTTATTCAAACTCAAACCATCCTGCCATTCTACAGGCTGTTTCATCTAGTGCTAGTTGAACTTTACATGTTCTTAATTCTGCAAGAGGGAATGCCTCTCCCGATACGAACCGGCCCGTACACTACGGTCTACTACGAAGGCCCTCCTCCGGGTTCTGACTCATAGGGAGGCCCGGAGGGTGGTGACAAGATCTAGGGCCTTCTCAGTGGTGGCCCCCGAACTGTGGAATAGTCTCCCCGAGGAGGTGCACTTGGCGCCGACATTGTTATCCTTTCGGCGCCAAGTTAAAACCTTCCTCTTTTCCGAGGCATTTTAATTTAAGTTAACTTAATTTTAAATGTGTTGTAACTGATTTTAGATTGTTTTATTTTTATATGTTCTGTTGTATTATATTGTGTGATTTTATTGTATTTCTTGTGTTCACCGCCCAGAGAGCTGTCGCTAGTCGGGCGGTATAAAAGTCTAATAAATAAATAAATAAATAAGTACTTACTCAACAAGTCACCACTCTACTGAGGGGTGATTGCCAAATCTGACTTACAACATTATGATGGAAAAACAGGAGTTGGGCCAAGCATTCTTTATAATGCTGTGCTGAAACCCATCCTTCAGTTTCTCAAAACATTTTTTCACCTGTGAAAAAGGCATCCCTTTTCCTGCTTCCTTCTCAGGGCACTTTAGAAATTCTTCATAAAGAGACATAGCTCAAAAAAGAAAATAAATGATGAACAGCTGTCAGGTGCACAGTAGGCAGCCCCCCCCTTCCAGCTGAAAGACTAGCAGAGGATGTCATAGGGTTTTCAGGAAACATGAACTCCCCAAGAAGTCTCCAAAATGCAGAGCAACTGAGATATCATTTGTCAAACAGAAGAAAGGACACCCACAAACATCCCTTGGCCACACTGAAATAAGGGAAGAGCAACAAAATCCTTGCCTCCAAACCGTGAGAATCGCACCAACATTTTCTCTCCCCTTTGATCAGTTTTGAATGCATTTTTTTTCTCATTAATTGCAAGTGAGAGAGAAAGGGTTGGGTTTTTTGGCACCGCATTACTACAGGTAGATATGCTGCCATGATGCCAGTGTAATGGCTATATGTACTTCGCCTGGGTGGGGAGGGGGGAAATGCACAGTCAGAGAATCACGACACAGCACAAAAATGGAAGCCACATCCCGAGCATCCATGAAAACATCATCAGTGCCCATCTATCTGCCATCTGCCAATGAACTCAGTTCAACAGAGAGCCCTCCCAGAACACCACCTGGCATACACACAACATAGAGAATGATGCTATAGCACTCCCGCTCAATGAACTCCTGTTGTGTAGGCAGCAATGACCCTGCTGCTATGAGTCTTCAGGCATTTGTTCAAATGGGATTATGTATTTTATGCTACACATGATGTGCACATGCACCACTTCTGATCACAGCACACAGAAGGAAGGAAGGAGAACCCATATAACACAGCACCTACATAGCTTCCTGGGCACACAGAGCTCCTAGAACAAGGGTTCAAGGCCCAACAAGCAAGAAAAATATTCTTTTTTTCCCCAGCAGCAAGAGGAAGGGTCCAAGGGTGCAACCAGCGTAATCACAGCCATGCAATGACAGCACTATCCTCTGGGGGCTCAACGAAGAGGGCTGTTGGGAAGCAGGAAAAGTGGGTTTGTGCCGCACCATGGAGAATGGAATGGCAATGTCCTTGATTGTGCTTGAATGTTTGGCATAAAACAGCTACATGAGAGACAAAGTGAGGCAACGTCTGGGACTTGAACCCGAGTGTAGCAGGACTTCTACCAGTAGCAGTTGGCAGATGGCACTATTTGTTTGACCTTTTGTCACTGCTGTCACTGTGACATTCCAGGAAGGTGAGGTAATGGCCAGGTCAGTGCAGTGCAAAATACTGGTAGAAGCCTAGCTGCTGGCTTCCACCATATCCTGTCCACCACGTCCCCTCAGCTGGTGCATCTCTAGAACACAATGCATTGGCATAGGGGTAAATTTAATATGCTAAAGCTTATTGTGCCAGCTCCCATATCCATGTCTGCAAGGAGAGTCCAAAATTCCAAAATGCAGGTAGCTGAGTTGACACACACACACACAAAGAGAGAGGAGTAGTAGGGTGGTTAGCATGTTGGCTTTGGGCTGGGAAGACCTGTGTTTGCTTTATGGATGTGCACAGTCCTCCCTATCCACCTCATGACCCTGATCTGTGGGCCCCGAGGAGGGCCAATCCGCCCAGCCCTGAAGATGGGACCGCTCAGCCCCAGAACGATCCCAGAAATTATTTAGGGGTGGGGCTAAAGCGTCTTTTTAAATTAAAAATATGGTTGGGGGGAGGAAGGTGACACTAATGTCTCTCCTCCCTTGACTGAGAGCAGGCAGGTGCAACCCACGCAGGGTGGAATTGTTTTACTTACCAGCTGTAAGCACTATAATTCCATTCTGATCATTGCTGGTCACTGGTGCTCTGCATGCAACTTCTCTGTATGTAGGGAAGCTACCTGTGAATGAGCGATCAGCACCACACAGGATGAATCCTGTCACTTACCAGCAGATAAGCAAGAGGATTCTCTACTGTGGGGAACTACTCCTTTATGAGAGGCTTCCCTGCTCACGAAGGGGGTTTGGTGAGTGAGGCCTGGAGAGGCCTGGCAGGAAGGAGCAGATATTGGGCGGAAAAGGTAGGCACCCACCGTCTCCCATGAAGAGGTGCTTTTCCTGCCTGACCATGTCCTTCCTGCCCTATGGCCTGCCTTCTGATAGCCCCGGATCACTCTGGGCCTCCATACCTAACCCATAGCGATCCGGGGCTATCTGAACCTGACTCAGATGAGGCCCAAATGTCTCCAAAGAGGCCCGATTCAGCTTGGGGCTCGGCTGAATACAGAGCAGAATCTTAGTTTGCATCTATGATCAGCAATGTGGCATGACTGCAATCCTGTACACAGTTATCCTGGAGTAAGCTCAGTCATCCTTACTTCTGACTGCACAGGTTCAACTTGTAAAACACATTGGGCTTTACCAAAAGATTTTTGGCCAGCTGAAAGGCAACCTTTTGAAATGTGAACAATGTTTGCAAAGAAGTGTTGCAATTTGAACTGCAAATATAAAGTAGGAAAGAAGCATCCAGTTTCTACTTAATTATTTTCCTCATTCTCTGGTTTCCTATATGCTAAAACTTGAAAGTCTCATTGTCAGTTTCTTCACTTGCCAGAGCAAGGATGGTCTGTTAAGTACCTTAGGAAAAAGTCCCAGAACTGTTTACCATTCTTATTCTGGTGCAACACTGATAGGACAGTATCCCAAGGCTGCAATTCTATGCACAGTTACTTAGGAATTAGCCCCAGAAACACAACAGGACTTACTCCTGAGTAATGCATAGGCTTGTGCTCTAAATCCTCTGGAGCAAACATGCATAAGGTTTGCCTTTAAATGCCTGATTGCAAGACTCCTTTGTATTTTGTCACCTCCTACAGTTCTTGTGTATTGTAAACAGATTTATTTTCTTATTATTCATATATTTTAAATTTGTTTTTCATAGTTTAAACATTTTGTATCATTTTTGGAGACAATTTGAAGCAGATGAACAATAGGAACATAAAAAGTATAAATTCAGTGCCACCCAGATGGACTTGCGACCCGTCTGAAAACTTGATTGGGAGGCAATGTTTCTAAACTCTCCAGGAAGAAGTTTTCATCACTTTAGCCATGACTGAAAATGCCTGGATTTTACTAGCTGTGGTCATAAAATCTGAACAATGCCTGATGGCTAGCCCTCAATACTAATAAAACACTACATCAACTTCTGTTAGAAAAAACTGTGAAAATTAGCAAAAATAGCATCAGGAAATTAACACATCAATTATGCAAAAATGTGTCAATGCCATTCCCTTCAAAGTACACAAATGCAATAATTTGCATCCTGCTCTTTGATCTAGCTATTATTGGGCACATTTTAAATGTATTTATGCAAAATTTGGGTCTCTCATCACTCTGTAGAAGGCTTATTACAGCAAAGTTTAAAACGTTAGTTGTATATACACCACTGCTTTTGAAAACCATATAAAACATGTATAGCTATGACAAATATGGGGAAGTGCATAAAGACAGTTTAAGGCTTAAGAACGAGAAATTACTGTTGCTCTCATTGATACAAATGCTGCCATTCATTTTCTTCATGAGGAACATTCCTCCACCCACAGGGTTTCAGCTTAGTTTGCCAGTCCTGGCACAATTATTTATGTAAGTCTGTCAGAGGGAGCCACCTTATGTCAAGATAAATTTTTTCTGAGCTTCCCCCATGATAAGAAATCTACAACTACAGGGCAAGGGACATATAAGGAACACAGCCATGTGGTTTCATACTTTCATTGTAGTATGTGGGTATAATTTGTTTATTTACTTCATCTATAAAACATATAATCCAATACTTGGCTCTCAATGCAGCTCACAGAAACATTTCAATAAACAAACAACATTATCAACATAATCAAATCATGCAACATCAATTCTCTATTAGCTCAGCTAACACACCAAGAAGCTTTGGCTCCTCCTCTCCTTGAACTGTTTTCCATCCTAGTTGTTCACTACCTTGTAACTAAGATCACCTCCATACCATACATTTAAAGCATTCTTATACCACTTTAACAGTCTTGGCATCTCCCAAAGAAGCCTATTTTTTTGGGAGACCTCCTCACAGGGTTATAATTTCCAGCATCCCTGGCAAACTAGTTCCCAGGATTCTTTGGGGGAAGTGGTTTAAGAGCACTTTAAATGTGTAGTGTGGGTGTGACCTTAGAACTATTGCCTGGGTTTGCTTTTTCCTCCTCACCATCCCTTTCTCTTTTGTGATGCATCTTTTAGAGTACTGTATAAGCAGGGACTGCCTTATTGGCAATCTTTCTAGCCATCCAGGAAGTGTTTTTGGCTGAAGAGAGGGGTTAAATGTTTAAATAAATAAAATAAAGAACAAACACCATATATGAATATTATGAAGCTGCTTTGTAGTGGATCACACCACTGATTAAGGAAGTGCAGTGCTCTCCATTCTGACTGACAGTGGCTCTCCATAGTGCAAAATGTTTGCTTCAAATAGGAGACAAAACATTTCAGTTCCAGCTACAAGCTGCCTATTTCATGTGGAAGTTATGTGGATACAACATTTTGATGATCACCCAGGAGATACACACACCTACAGCCCAGATAGAATAGATATGTCACCAAGGAATGCGTGAGAAATTTAGTTCAGTTCACATTTCAAGCCAAATATATCAAATTTGCACTTTCCAAAACAATATGAGAACCAAACCACAGCCATCCTTCAAACTTTGCACTTACTCAAGTTTTGCAATGCAGTTCGCCAACCAAACAATGTTTACAAAAATGCACATGTTCGGGGAAAGTGTGCATAAAAATGTATACAGGAATACCCCGCATTAACATACGCAATGGGACCGGAGCGTTATGTAAAGTGAAAATGTACTTAAAGTGAAGCACCACTTTTTTTTCACTTATCGATGCATGTACTGCACTGCAATCATCATATACGGGAATAACTGATGTAAATAACGCATTTATAACTAAAATAAACATAAAATAAAATAAGCTTCATATCTAAGGTGATAGATTTACGACTTTTCTTTGTATCTGCCATTATGTACTGTACGTAATACTGTACAGCACTGTACTACAGTACCTCTACTGTACTGAAGGCAAGGGAAATGCACACCCCACACACCAGTGCACACCCCACACACGCACACAAGCCAGCAGTGGCAAAAGCCAGAACTAATGATAGGCAGAGAGAGAAAAGTATTCAATTAAAGCAGGAAAGGAAGATGGGACAATGGAGAGATATAAAATGGGACAATGGAGAGGTATAAAATGAAATCAGGGGGATCTACAGTACTGTAAAGAGCACGAGGTGCCCCCCCATACACACACACACACACACACACTGCCGCCGCTGACCTAGGACGGGGCAGGCAGAGCTCCGATCGCAGTACAATACAGTACCGTACTGTAGTTAAGAATTTAAACAATTTAAATAATATTTACTGAAAACGAGGATGAAGCAGACCAGACGAGAAAGGACAGTCGCTCAGAGTCGCTCTAAACGCTGCAGGAGACGATGCTTCGCAACGTACGTGGCAAGTGGAATGCAAGTTCGGGCGTTCCGTCAGTGTCCGTTATTGCGAAGTGCACGTATGTTAAGTGGGGTATGGTGGAGTTGGAGAATGTCTGTTATAGCGAGTGTCTGTTAAATGAGTGTCAGTTATTTGGGGTATTCCTGTATGTTGTTGTTATGTGCCTTCAAGTTGATTACGACTTATGGTGACCCTATGAATCGGTGACTTCCAATAGCATCTGTCATGAACCGCCCTGTTCTGATCTTGTAAGTTCAGGTCTGTGGCTTCCTTTATGGAATCAACCCATCTCTTGTTTGGCTTTCCTCTTTTTCTACTCCCTTCTGTTTCTGAATATAGGAATGAAAATAGCATACAAAAATGTACTATATGATGATAAATTGCTTGCAAAAATGTGTACAATCATCAAAACTGCTTAAACTATGTTTAATAGGAGAAATTTGCACTACAATGCTGGATTATTTTCATGAGGATTAAAAAAATCACAAATGGCAGCAGAAATGTGAACTGAATTAAATAATGGAAAAATGAGAAATCGAGAGAACTGAAATTGACAGATCTTTCCATCCCTAATGTCAACTGAGGCCAATGGGACTCTCCATGTAATGTGTAAATTTGCATAGTTGTATTTATGGCAAAAAGTCCATTAAACTTTGGCTTATCCATTAAACATATATTTCCAAAGAATCTTTGCTTCACAGACCAGACAGATCCCATCACCAATGGCATTGTTCACACAGACATCTTGCATTGCACTATGGGTATCTGCTTTAAATGTAAGCACAAACTAAGTCAGCTTTATCTTCATGTTAACCCAGGATGAAAGATAGAAGTTCTTCCAAATGTATTATGTTGCTATCATCAACTGTAAACTCTTGGATGCATACATTAACAAGTCTGACAAGTTGTGAGAGTCTAAAAGCAAGAGCTGTGTAGCTGTGCATTACTTGCCCTAAATCTAGACAGCTGCCTCACTGATAACTGACCTACACACAGTTAAAAAGAGCTGTTCTCCAGATTGGTTTTGACCTGTTTGCACATCTTACATTTCTTTGCAAATCTTACGTTTTCCACATAACAGTCTTTGTGATATTTTCCTTCTGTGTCAACTACAGCAGTAAAATATAGCTTAGTATGAAGTTTCTTATCCTTAAGTGCCTCTGTATGTGTGTGTATATTTGGACCAATACCTAGAGCTGGTGCACACATTACTCTTTCCTTGATATCTCACTCCGCATAGAAGATGGATCATTCTGCAATCCTACAGTATGCACTAGGGGTAGGCAGAAGGTAGATTGGGGTCTACTGGTAGATTTCTGGGTGATCTGCAATAGATTGGCAATGGTTTCTGATTCCCATTTGTTTAACCGCAGCAACAAGGATAGGGTTCGCTGCCTAGTGCTGACCCGCCTGAATTCCGATAGTCCATCGTTCAATCCCGACCTGCCCTTTTTTTGTTCCCACTTGCTTTGGCACTTGCCGATTCAATCTGCTGTGGGGGGGTGGGGTTGGGGGGGCAAAAAAATTGCACCATTTTTAATGTAAATATCTATGTAAATGGTGTTCCATGTGGTTTATTTTTTCCTATTTGTCACACCTATACACTGTTACAAATGCATCAACTCAGAGGAAACTATGAAGATAATTACTTAAAATGGGGAAGTTTTTTTTTTATAAAAAAAAAATCCATGGTGATTACAGCCGTGGCCCACCGTAAAAAAATCAGTGCTGGTCCAAAAACATAGTAACTGTTGAATTCAGTTGGAATCCGGTACTAAGTCCAATTTAGCAGATATTTTCCTCCATTCCTAGCAACAATATAATGACTTTTTCCACCCAAATTAGGCTGCTGAAATGACAAAAGATAATCAGGAATACTCTTTTCTATAAAAAGACTGTAAGCGCAGTTAAGACTTCCATCCAGCGTCAGACTAGCAGCAACAAAAAACTTCTTTGGGTTTTTGTTTTCTGCTGCTCTGGAAGCCCCCCCTCGAGTCCCACGTGGGGATGGTCAGTATTCTTTCTTCTCATTGCTTAGCAACAATGATTAAGCATCCTTAGCAACAGCAGCTTCTCTGATTCATCTTTAGAATGTTGTCTCCATGTTTTTGATATCTAACTTTATAGATGTCCAATTGACACAATTGTTTAAAAAACAGAAGCTAAGAGTCCAGGGCCCTGGTGGCATGGGGCCTGATACATGGGTGCCCTGTCTCGCCTTGTCAGTGGCCCTGGCTTGTGGTACTGAAAACAAATTCCTGGGCTCAGGATGTCCTCAGATGTATCCCATTCTTTAATCCTAACTATATGTATTTTGCACTTGGCTCTGGTTGATAGATATTGGGGTTCTAGTAAACAGCAAAGTATTGACTAATCTGCAGTCTGTTCACTCATGGTAAACATAATTACCTGGGAATATGTCTGATTGAGCTCACTGGGACTACTAGACATGCATAGGGTTGAGCTGTTAGTCCTATAAACTATATCACCATATATTTTGGCAGTGAATTTCAAGACTCTTTTTATTTTCTTATGTTGACCACCAACGTAGCTTTAAAAGGGGATTAAACAGATTCATGGAAGAAAGTGGCTGCTAGCAAGATGCTTCCTCCAGGATCAGAGGCAGCATGCCTCTGAATGCCAATCACTGGACGACAACAACAGCAGGAGAGTGCTGTTGCTTTTGGGCTTCCTAGAGACAGGTTGGCCAATATGGGAAACAGGATGCTGGATTAGGAAGATCTTTTGTTTGATCCACCTGGGTTCTTATGCATTGCATAATCTAATAGCATTTTCTTATCTCTGTCCTGAATCTACACTCAGTCAATTGCATAGGATCCCAAATATTCACATTATAAGAGAGGGAGATTAAATGTATGTTACATAAGCTATCAGAAAGAAAAGGTTTGCTGCTTTTTAAATGTATGTTTCATTGTTTTAGAATACACAAACAGAACAATAAACAGCAACAGTAAGCCCCAACCCCCAAGTAGCCAGGTGCATACAGAGAGATCTCGACATCATTATCATCATTATCAATCCAACATCATCTTAGAATGTCCTTCCATAGTGAACCACGGGGAATGGGAATATTGAACAAAGCATTGCCAAATAGCATAATTGTGTCCTCCTGAGTATTTCCCCCAAGATATCAATTTCCTTATCAGTTTTTCCATTAAAGCCAGGAGCCACAATTGCTAGTACCATTCCTCAAATATATTTGGGCTTATGGATTCCCACTGTTTGAGAGCAATCATCCTTGCCACAGTAAATATAATGGTTCGTAATTCTTTGTGCCAGAGATATCTTGTCTAAATCCAGTTTGAGCTGTAACAGCTTCAGTGAATATCCACTTCCAAAATTTGTGTACTAATGGACATCACCCCCACATATACCTAGCTCCCCACACCCTCTGCAGCAGTTAGACAAATTTGCAGAAGAAATGTCTCAAAGGATAAGATAAGTCAAGTACCACCTATGCATTACTTTGAAAGTGTGTTCCCTTATCTTGGCAGATATAGGTCTACATACGGCTATGGTCAAAATTGCACTCCATTGTGTTGAATCTATACTAATTTCCATGTTTCCCTTCTGGCTCTGATGTAATGAATCCACATTGCCCATTTTATCCCTGAGGAGAATCTTATAAAGATATTAGACTTTGGTCAGTGAAATCAGAAGGAATTGGACTGTTATATGTTTTAACCTCCTGGTAACTGACCATATCTCTCTGGAAACAACTTACCTAACAATATTAAGTGCAATTAAATGTCTACTCAGAAGTGCTGAGTTTAATGGGACTTACTTCTATATAAGAATGTATAAGACTGCAGCCTTTGAGAGTCAATGACAGCTTGACAAGAGAATTTTTCCCCCTCTAAAACAGAAATGGCACTGTTAACATATTTTATCAACTGAATTTGCCTCTCAAGAAAATGATTTCTGAAGCCGTTCATGGTGGGAAAGGGTGATGCTGAATTTGTGACACATGAAAGATAATTAGTCCCAATGACTTTGACAGTTTCTCTTGACTTAAATGGATTTTGGGGGAAACAGCAATATAAGCACACTAAAAGATAAATTAAATTTAAAATCCTCAATTTCCCCCCTCCTTCATTGTGTTCTCACTCTACAGAAGACGATTATTTATTCTTGAGAATAAAAATAAACACTTGAATTCTGGAGCTCCCAGTGTATATGACATCTCTTGTCAAAGTTCTGTGGCAAGTCTAAGTGATAGAATTCATGTTGTTTTACATAATTGTACACATTGTTTGCAATCCACCAAACAAGCCCTATTTAAATAAATGTGGGATCCAATAGCAACAGCATTTGTTGGACTGAATCCATTGTAAATAAAAAATGTAAATAGCAATAGATGGGAAGAGATTTAATTTGTGATATGCAAACATCATAAATCATCCAAGGTTTTTTCTCTCACCATATGATAGAAAATGATCTGGGAAAATTCATGTAATGTAATTGTCAAAATTTAAATGCATGCCAGTGTTAAAAGGTATCACCTTAAAATCTTTATCTACACAAATTTAATAAACTAACTGCTGAAAAAAATTCAATTGCATATAATAGATAGCAAGCTCAGAACAAGCCTTTCTCAGTAATCTTTTGCAAATTTAATATAGACTATTTGGCTCTCAACCTACACTGCTCTCTTATGTCGGCTTAGGGAATATTTTTAGTGTATCTTTTTTTGGAATGGATGAATGAATAAAAGAAAACCAAAATCACATGGCTTGCTAGTAATAGGGTGTTATTTCAAACTTTAATGGCAAGGCATTCTTACCTCTCATTTACTTCTAAGGACTCAAAATACCACTAACAGAATATAGGTTTCCTTTGTACTGCATCTTAAGAATCTCCATTCTAAATTCAGCCAACATATAGGCATCATATATTTTTTTCTCTATCACGCTGTTCTCAGAATAGTATTGTCATGTAGGCCAATATCTCTGGCATTTTTTACAGACAATGAGAGACATAGGGCTGTCCCTACAATGGAGCATTCCCTAGGGAGACACATCCAGCCCACCATCCCTCCATCCCATCATCCCTCCATCCCACCATCCCTCCACTATGGTGCCACCATCAAAATATCTACTTTTGGTAACAGCAGGAGCAACAGGAGCAGAAGTTATTCCCACAGTGTTAAATTGCATATGTTTACCCTAAATCTACCCTCAAATTCCAAATTATGCAGATGTGGCGGCAACATAAACTCTCGTAATACGTTTGAAGCAGCCCTACCAACAGTAATTTATCAGAGGTAGCCTCTGTGAAATTTGATTCAGTCGGCATTTAAAGCCAAATTTATCAAATTAGCACTTTCTGAAACAATATGAGAACTGAATTTTGAAATTCATACTTATCTGAATGTTGTGATGCACTTCTCCAACCAAATAATGTATATAAAATGCATATTGCTGCAGAACCCTGGAGAACAGAATTTCATTTTGGAAAAATTAAAAACTGAGAGAAACAAAATTGACAGATCCTTCCATTCCTACTCATCAGACAGGATCTGAAACTAGGTTTCCAGGGCCAAACAACGGTAGCCTTTCCATGTGGCTGTTGAAGAGTGGAACAGAAGCAGGGCTATTCTATCATCTCTGCCAAGAGACTAGGACCCAAACTACACTGTACAGTTAAAGGAGTATCACAGCACTTTAAAAAGTCATGGCTTCCCCAAAAGAATCCTTGGGAATGTACTTCGTTAAGGGCTCTGAGAGTTGTTAGGACACCCCTATGCCCCTCGCAGAACTATAATTCCCATTCCTTTCTTAATTCAAAATTAACCTGTTTACATATTGATGCAGTTTCTAGACCAGGATTGGGGAACCCATGATCCCCCAAATGTTGGCAGACTCTTATTCTCATTAGCCCCAGCCAGCCCAGTCAATGATCAGGAATGACGGTAGTTGTAGTCCAGCAACATCTGGAGAGCTATAGGTTCCCTGTTATGGGTTTGGGGTTAAGATAGATTTCTATGAGTCCACTTCTAGCCTCTGATTTGGAACCCTGCACCTGGAGGTGGGCTCTGCAGCTGAGAAACATGCTCCACTGGTCAGATGAGTCTCTTTTGTTAATCTAATAGAGTGGTCAGGTGGGCTAATGGGTCTATCAAGTGCCCATTAACTGCCAAATGGGCCAGGGAGATCCTATTTTTATTGAAACTCTTCAGGAGAGCCCCTCCCTCCTGGGCCCTAGGGGAGGCTTGTGTTTTGAGTTCAGTCTGAGGAAAAGCTGGGAACTGGAGACATGCAGAGACGCTGGCTCCCTGCACCATGCCTTTAGGATGCCTCCTGTAAGCCTGATGGAAAAGCAAGATTTTGGACGGCTAATGCTTTGAACCCCTCCATCTTAAGCTCAGGTTGGAATGTGTGTAAACAAAAGCCATATTTCCTAAAATACACCACAGTCTCCGCTGACCTTCTGTTCAAGTAACCAAACCCTGGGCAAGTACAGGGACTCCTGGAGATCTGTCACCCCTCAGAGATTAGGTAGCATGCAACACTGTCAGCGCAGCCAATGATCAGGAATGATAGGAGTTGAGGTCCAGCAACATCTGGAGAACAGAGCTTGGAAAAGTTACTTCTTTGAACTACAACTCCCATCAGCCCAATCCAGTGGCCATGCTGGCTGGGGCTGATGGGAGTTGTAGTTCAAAAAAGGTAATTTTTCCAAGCTCTGCTGGAGAACTATAGGTTCCCCATTCCTGTTCTAGACTCTGATGCCGCCTTGGGCTCCTACTAGGAGGAAGGGTGGGATAGTAATTAAATAAATAAATAAATAAATAAACATACTCCCAATTAATCCTTGCAGCCCAAGTTGCACCCCAGTTATAAGACAATCCTAACAACATCTACTGAGAAGTAACTCCGATTCAATGACGCTTACTTCCATGTATGTGGAGCTAGGATTGCAGCCTGAGAAAGAACTCACCACCAACTTCTTCACATTACTAATTAGAGGCAGAAGTGGCCAGCAGAGGGGGTTTCCTCTTGGTTGCAAGGGAGACAGGCTGCAGAATGTTTTTGGATGCTTCTGTCCATGTATGGAACATAGGAGGAGCATATAAGATGTATTTGGTGACAAAATGTGGGAACATCTGTATTCCATAGTCTAGTATCTTCGCTGATAAAATGACTTGGCAATGTGACACCATTTTTAATCCAATTCTCTCATTTTGTGAAGTAGCAGAAAGAGTATTTGGTGAACACAGATTTAATACAGAGCAGCCATTATTTAATCAGCCATTCATTTTTCCTTTATATACAGCCATATGTCCACCGATCAATTCTGTTGATTTAATAGTCCTTGATTCTGTGTCTCTCTTAAATCTGTGTTCTGCTGTACCTTGCAATGAATTGTGTCATGGCTCTCATGATTTCTATTGTTAGAATGGAAATTTGTTTCAGCTCACATAGCTGGCAACAGTGAGCTATAGAGGCAATAACAGAGAAACACTCACACGGTCCATTTACTGGATGAAGTTGCATAAAGTCCATCTGATTACATCTAAGTAGTTATTAGAAAGGGGCTTCAAATGAGAGACATGAGGGAGCTACCAATTCTCAAGCCATCTATTACTGAGATATTTAATAGGATTTATGGTTTCAGGAGGATTGGCCTGTTCATTGGCATTGACTTCTTCTAGACAACAATAAATGACATTTTTACAGGCTAGCTGCAAACGCTACAAGAGAAGTGCCAAACAAGTCTCTATCCTAAGCTGAAAAATATTAAAAGAGCAAAATAGTTATTGATAACAGTCTACTCCCCTTGGGCTCCTTGGAATAGAAATGTTAAGGCTCTGTAGATTTCACGAGGTATTATGAAGTTCTGAAGACAGATATGTTTTCTTATAAGAACTGAATGCAGTAATTTATCAGCATAAAACTTTGCTTCTGAAGATCCTTGGCCTGGAGCTGAAGAAAATGACAAAAGAAATTCATGTCAAGGGGCAATTTTGGAGCAAGTCGTTTGTGTTGCACTAAAGCACAAAGGCCTGCTTTCTTACAACCTTGTTTGTTCATTCATGCATTCTGTTTCAAGCTCTCGCTTCCCTACTGTGATCCAAAAGGCTACACCAGATCAGAGAGGAGTCCCAGCGGGGGCTGAAATAAATCCTATGGCACTCCAAAGACTTTAAGAAAACACCTTCCTATCAAGTAGCATTGACTGTTGACATCACACGGTGCTGAAAGAGAACATGTTCACCTTCAATAGCCTTGTAGTTGACAAGTACGTTTTAGGTTCCCTTCTTGATGTCTCGCTATGCATGTGAAATGTTCCCTGAAATTAGAGATGCCAGAGAAGTTGTCTAAGCTTGGGCTCAGAATCAAATTTTGGGGATCCATAAACCCACCTCTCAAGGAGAGGCATATTGTACACGTCTGTGTTTGGGGGGGGAGGAGTGGAGTCTGGAAGGCTAATGGTGCAACCAGCAGGAGAGAGCAACATCCTTTGAAGTCCTGTTACAGAGTCAGGGTTTCTGTTTTGTTTTCAGTTTTCCCCATTTTTCTCCCCTTGGGAAATGTTTGTTTGTTTATTAGATTTATATCCCGCCCTTCCTCCCAGTAGGAGGAATGTTAACAATATGTCAGCACCAGCACATTCAAGTGACAACAAAATACTGTCAAACCAAAGCAAAAAAAAAAAACCCTATTATATGAAATAAGCTATCATATCCAAAGGACACATTGTTCATTAGAACACAACATAGGATTCATGAGACAGCAAATGTCACACTTCACTAGCTATTATTCATGTGGTTTTCTTAATAATTTTGTTTCATTAGGGCAAGTTTTATGTCCACTGTAAAGGTCAGAGTTTCCATTAAAGCCTTTGCCTTCTGATTTTATTAATACCCCCAGCACACAGAATTTTACATAAATGATAGTTTTCAGGAAGGGAAGTCTCCAATTTTTAAAACTTTGAACTAATGAAATGTTATAAAACACAACAAAAATGTGCCTTTCTTTTCTATATAAATATTGCAAACACTGCCCTCCTCAGTTCTTTTTCTTTAAACAAGCCCCCTATACACTTAATACAAAATACATTCCAAAACAAAAGGACAAAATATTTAAGTCAGATGTATAATGAACTAAATTACTCTCTGAAGTCTTAACACTCTATGGTTTCAATCTTAACTGCATTTACTAAGGAGTAAGTTACACTTGAGCGCTAGGGAGCAAGTTCCAATGGGATTTCCTTCTCGGTAAACATCTTCAGATAACATTACAGATCTTTTCCCACTTTCCCGTATGCACACAGGTTAATCAACACAGGAAATGAAAATAAAGAAGTCTCCTACCACCTCAAACTAAAGGGCTCTAAGGTTATGGCAACTGTATAAGGTTATGGCAACTGTATGTTTCTCTGCCACATGGCAATTTGGGGGATCAATTCCCCTCAGGCCATGTTGTACTATCAAGTCTTAGTGCTACAGCCTCAACCTGATTTTGTCTGCCTTTCACTTTGAAAGAACCATAGAAGAACTTGTCATAGATCTTCTGAAGTCACATTTAGTTTGAATCATGGATTATGGAAGACTTGGGAGTAGTGTTATAGGAGCAGGAATGCAGGGAGGTGCAGCTCTGGTCCTTTATTCACAGCAGGACTGATGACATCATCTGCTGAGGTTGTAGTTGCCACTGTTGTAAGCTTGGAGGGTTGGAGAACAAGTCTGGTCTTGTACATGATCTCTTTTAGGTAGGCTACGATGAAAGCATGACTGGCCTGTGATCACCTCTTGAACTTCATGGATGGTTGGCTATTCAACCTCAGTCTCTTCAGCCAAAGTCCAACTTGCTATCTACTACACCACCCTTTGTCTGCTCACTGTTCTATGGCTGCCAGCTAATGCTAATGAAATGAGTTCTCCGTGGCTATGGGACTTTCCATTATGAACTTCTACATTCAAAAATTATCCCTGCTATGGCAGTGCTTGGGGGAACCCTTAGAGAGTCCAAACTGGGTTGAGACTGGGAGAGCCTAATGACTGAAAGGTACCTACTTGAGGAAGAATCTGTTCACCACGTATGCTTTAAATCTCAATTTGGATGAAATTCTAGTGGCAACTCTCCACCTTACCTTTAGCTTTAAGTTTATTGGCAATGCTGAAGGAAAAACAAACTAGTACCAAAAACATGGAAGAAGAAAGATGAACTATGGGTACATGAATGTTATTATGCATTGTTACAATGTTCAGAAGCAAGCACAGTAGCTCCACATGCTCTAGATGTCACTATGTGCCAGGGACAATCCAATTTTCTGGTAGTAATTAAGGATGTAAGAAGGAATCAATTTCCATTCCAACCTGTGTTTATTGCATTCAGCACTGTTTCTGTTCCACTGTAGTTCAGCTTCTGACAAAAACTAGGTTATTTGCCACACTGTCTGCTGTGGTGGGATTTTACTTAATCATGTTATCATTACATAATTTTATCATCAGAGCCCCCTTGACCCCTGCCCGTCTTGGTTTCTTGGAGATAGATGTAAGAGGTTGACTGGGTGGGTCCAGGGAGTGATCAGTGCTTCACTGGAGAAGGGGGAAGTACCATCTGCCTTGAAGGAGGTGGCAGTGCATCCCCTCCTTAACAGGACCTTCCTGGATCCAGACGTGTTAAACAACTATTGCCCGGTGGTGAATATGCCCTTTTGGGCCAAGATGCTTGAGAGAGTGGTAGTGGTCCATGTGATGTTCCTATATTAATGTATATATGGTAAGTGTTGGTTGTTTAGAAGATACATGGTAAGTGGAGTGAAAGAGGAGGGGGAGTGAATGGGCAGTAGAATGCTAGATGATTGGCTGAGTGTTTAAAATGGCTGAACGTATAAAAGGAAGAGTGAGAGTGGAATCTGGGGGGAGAAGAGAAAGAGTGGGTTGTTTGGTGGGTTTGAGAGAGTGGTTTGTCAGGAGAGCTTGGAGAAGGAGGTGGGTGGAGTTCGGATTAGTATTGAGTAAAACCATATGCTTATGTGCCTTAAGAAGAAATCTTGTTAATCTTGTTAGCTTTGTTATCTTTAATAAATACTTGATTTGGTTTACCAAAGGCCTGATCCTTGGTTGGGGTTTCACAGACCAGAAGGGAGGGTAAGGTAATGACCAAGGCTGAAGGGGAACTGTAACAAATGGTGGCAGCGGTGAAGAGAATAACAATACCAGTATTCAGAGTCTCTGGGAATACTAGTATTAGGACGTGACTGGTAGTTGCCTAGCAGGGGGATCTGTTGAGATCTGTGCTAGAGCGGGGAGAGAAACAATAAAAAAGGACAGTCCGGACTGGTGGAGTCCCTGGTGGTGCCTAGTGGCAGGCAGTAGCCACGCGCAGGTAGGAACGTGACAGGGAGAGCTAGGGAAGGATGTGTCACAGTCCAGCATTAGGCATACTTGCAGGAAACTGATTACTTAGATCGATTCAAGTCTGGCTTCAGACCCGACAATGACACTTGAGACCTCCTTGGTTGCCCTGGTTGATGACATTTGTTGGGAGAGAGATGGAGAAGTGCAACACTGCTCATTCTTCTTAATGTCTTGGTGGCTTTTGATAATATTGACCACAGTATCCTTCTGGAGCATCTCAGGGAGGTGGGGATTGGGGTCACTGTGCTTCAGTGGTTCTGCTCCTACCTCCAGGTCTGTTTCAAGAAGGTGGTTATGAAAGGCTACTGTTCAGCATCATGGGAGCTGTCCTGTGATGTCCTTCAGGGTTCCATTTTGTCCTCCATGCTATTTAACATCTATAGGAAGCCTCTGGGAGCTGTAATCAGGAGATATGGAGTGAGGTGTCACCAATATGCAGATGATATCCAGCTCTATCTCTCTGTTCCATCTGAATCGGGGGAGGTAATTGAAGTGTTAAACCAATGCTTGGAGGTGGTGATGGGCTGGATGTGGGCCAATAAACTGAGGCCAAATCCTGAAAAGACAGAAGTATTATGTGTCCTGAATTCTCAAGTCTGGGAGATGTGGACACGGTCTGTCCTGGATGGGGTTGTACTTCCTTGGAAGAATCAAGTGTGTATCTTGGGAGTGCTCCTGGATTCAACCTTGTCACTGGAGGCTCAGGTGGCCTTGGTGGCTACAAGTGCCTTTTCCAGCCATGGCTATTTCACCAGCTATGGCCCATTTTGGACAGAGATGTCCACTGTACTCTATGCTCTGATAACTTCCAGACTGGATTATTGCAAGGGGCTCTATGTGGGGCTACACTTGAAGACAAATCAAAAACTTCAAGTGGTCCAAAATGCAATGGCCAGATTATTGTCATAGGTTCAATTTAGAACTCATATAACCCCCCTTTTAAAACAGCTGCATTGGCTGCTAGTTTGTTTCTGGGCCCAATTCAAAGTGCTCACACTTGAGTTTAAAGCCCTATATGTCTTAGGTCCCAAATATCTGAAAGACCGCCTCCTTCCCTACAGACCTTCTTGGGTGTTGAGATCAGCAGAATGGGCCCTTTCTGTAGTTTCACTGCTCTCAGAAGTTCGGGTGGGGAGGCGGGAAAGGGCATTCTCTGTGGCAGCCCCCACATTGTCAAATTACCTCCCCACAGAGGTGTGTCTGGCAGGTTTACAACTTTTGTCTATGCTGAAGATGCACCTCTTCAACTTAGCTTTCGACAATTGAGTTATATATATTTTAGGACCTCTCTAGTTGTCAGTGTAATATGTTTTAAACAGTTTTTAGTCACGTATTTTATATTGTTGCGCGCCTCCCCCAATCTCCGAGCGGTGAGATTTCAGGGGGTCCCTGTGCCCATCCAGGGTTTGGTTTCCTTTGGGAAGAAGGTCAGCGGAGACTGCGGTGTCTTTATGAAATATGGTTTATTTATGTACACACATTCCAACCTGCGCTTAGGATGGAGGGGTTCAAGGCATCAGCAGTCTAATATCCAGCTTTTCCATCTAGGTGCAGGGGCATCCTATCGCCACGATGCAGGGAGCCAGCCTCTGTGCATGCCTGCAGCCCTAGTTCTCCCATACACCCACTTCCAGTTCCAAACACACTTCTCCCTGCCCAGGAGTGGGGGGGAGACTCTCCTCCAGTAGAGTTTAAAATGACAAAAAGGATCTTCCTAGCCCCTTTCACCAGTTGCCGGGGCAACTAAATAGGACCATTAACTACCTAGCCGCTCTATTTGATTAACAAAGGAGATTCATCTGGCTAGCAGAGCCAGCCTCCCAGGCATAGGATTCCAAATCAGAGGCTGGAAAGGTGACCCACAGAAATCATCCATTCCAGCCCCCCATGCTCATAACACTATGTTGGGACCTACTGGTGAAGGACGGGTAATAAATATCATTATTATTATCATTATCATTCTATACCACTCATTTCAATACAAAATCCATTCATTCCAACGGAAAGGAAATGCAATGCAAATGGGGAGAAAGTTATCACATTGTCTGAGGAGTGAAAACAACAATAGCATATAATGATTATATTCAAGATATTGATTTCTGTTTTGGACATGGAATGAATAAATGAACATCAGCAATTCCCACTTTCATTTCCATCGGCATTCTCCAACATCTCTACTAGTAATGCTCTGTCCCTCTTTTGGACCTAGTTTTTGTCTTTGGTAATGTCTATTAAAATTTGTAAGTATGATCTGCAAGTGTCACCATTCTTCAGGATGCAGCTTCCTCATCCTGAGTTCAAAAGGTTAATCCCAGAGTGCAATCTCGTCTCTAATGCAAAAGTAAGTGAAAGCACATGAATACTAAGGTGCCTTGTAGTGTACAACCTGCCATTTCTCACACTGCAGCAGCTAAGGCAGAAGTGAGGAAGCTATGGACTTCCAGATGTTGTTGTACTATTGTCCATCCTGGCTGCGGCTGATAGAACTTGGAGTTCTAAGATATTTTGAACTGTTGATAATGTCACACTTACTTTTTTCTAGTAATACTGTTATGGGTTTGAGAACGATAATTTCTATGAGTCCCCTTCCAGCCTCTGATTTGGAATCCTGTGCTTGGGGATGAGAAACCTACTCTGCTGGTCAGATGAATTTCTTTTGTTAATCTAATAGAGTGGCCAGGTGGGTTAAAGGGTCTATCAGGTGCCCATCAACCAGTGAATGGGCCAGGGAGATCCTTTTCTCAATGAAACTCTTCAGGAGAGCATTTCCCCCCTTCTGGGGCCGAGGAGAGGCTTGTGTTTTGAGTTGTGTCTGGGAAAAGCTGGGAACTGGAGGCAGGCAAAGAGACTAGCTTCTGCACCATGGCTTTGGGGTGCCTCCTGTAACCCTGATGAAAAAGCTGGATATTAGACTGCTGATGCCTTAAACCCCTCCATCTTAAGCTCAAGTTGGAATGTGTGTAAATAAATAAATCATAGACACCACAGTCTCCGCCGACCTTCTTCCCAAGGAAACCAAACCCTGGGCGAGCGCAGGGACCCCTGGAAATCTCACCCCTCGAAGATTGGGGTGGTGCACAACAATACTTTACCAAAACAATCTTCTTGGCACTTAAATCAATGAACAGTAGGCTACTGGAGAATAAATGAATACAGCACTGAGCAGATGGAATAGAGCTTTCAGTAATATGTAATTGTGGAGGGGAGGGAATTGAGCAATACCATTTGTGTGAAAACTGCAGTGGTACAAGCATGTCCTATTCTTTATGAGATTACCCACTTTTATTAAAAGCAGATCAGTTAAACATAAATAAGTAGAAAACAAATTTTAATCCATCATTCACTACAATGTGTATTATAATGAATATTAAGTTATATATTCAGATTAAATTGTTCATAATAAAGCATAACATTGCACATTATCCTCTAACTTACCATTCCAATACAAGATGAACAAATAGTGATAAACATAAACATATTGATCCCCTGTCTATACCTCTGAACCATAACTATATTTGTCACTTTTGCCATATATGCCTATTCCCCAAATTCTCAAAAGCAATTCAGATATAAATGGTGGATCTACATTTTTCCTTTCATAACTTATAATCAACCTTGCTGGTATTTAAAAAAATGAATAAGATTTCTAAATCATGCAGATTGCACAGCTCTGGGGCTGCCTAGATACATTCTAATGAATGCATACTAGTTTAAGGATAGATTTTCAATGCAATGTTCTTGCCCCACCCCCCACCCCACAAGATGTGTTGATTGCATATGTTACAATGCATGAAAAGGTGTGTGTGTGTGTGTGAGAGAGAGAGAGAGAGAGACAGAGAGACAGAGAGAGAGAGGACTGGATTTCTTAAATTTTCTTAAAAAGTAAAGTAAAGGTGTTCCTGCACTTGTAGTGCGAGTCGTTTCTGACTCTTAGGGTGACGTCTTGCAACATTTACTAGGCAGACCATATATATGGGGTGGGATTGCCAGTTCCGTTCCCGGCCTTTCTTTACCCCCCAGCATATGCCGGGTACTCATTTTACTGACCACAGATGGATTGAAGGCTGAGTGGACCTTGACCCCTTTTACCAGAGATTCGACTTCCCCCTTTCGTTGGAATCTAAATTTTCTTAGATAGGTTAAATACACTTTTTCCAGTATATGTATATATGGTTTTTCCTGTGCAAGTTTTTAAAATCCTGTTTCTATAGCATAAACCTCTTTTCCAAATGTTCCTACAAAACTCTATCAGCTACTTGTTCATATAGTTGTGAACTACAATGACCTTTCACTTTAAAACAGCCAGGAAGTACTTTTTGCTCCATAATTCTTAAACCTGAGATCAGAAGGTACAATCTTGCTTGGTAATTACTAGACGCTAATTATCAAGAGAGTAGTGATATTATTCCAAACTACCGAGGCAGGATAGTTAACCCTCACCCTGAAGGTATTGATTCTAAAGTGTTCATCTTATTCTGAGGTTTAAAAATAACTCCTTAGAGATATCACACTGGACAATAAAGAAAAATGAAATCAGCCCAATTCATTACACAAAGAACTAGTGATTTTCAACGTGTCAAAACCCCAAAAGCATCACCTGGTGTGTCCTTGGCTGTCCTACATAAAGCACACTTCAAGTGCACTCGTATACAAGAAACTTTCTTATTCCTTTGTCAGATTTAGTGTGACATTCAACTGGGTGCTGCATTACAGAGTGCTCTTATTCAGGATTCCAGCCAGCTCTTTTCAAGGATATTCTATTCCACCGCCACCCAGTTTTCATGGCTGGGGGTTCTCCCAACACTCAGTCAGTATTCTGTGCCCGCTGAGCAAGGCCAGTCAGTCTTCATTGCACAGAAAGTTTTTTCTCTTTAAAAAAATTAAAATGTGTAATTCTGCAAACGCCCAAGCCTCCCTCTTGTGCATGGAGGATGCCATTTTGGCTACTTAAGGACTGACACCTGAAGAATTGGATTTGTGATTATTATATATGAGGAACTGTTGTCATATTTTACTACCGAAATACATAATTTGTTGACCTACCACAATGAATTTAGTTTAGCATTTTCTGACCTTGGCAAGGTACTTCACAACCTCCCTCACTCCCATTTTGGCAGTCCTGGGCATGCAACACAACCAAGAGGCTCCTGGAGCTCCTGGGGGCCATGTATGCCTCATAGCCTCAGCTTAACTTAGTTGATAACTTGATTTTAGCAGCAGCATCTTCCCCTTTTCCTACCTTTTCAAGTAATAGGGAGTTCTTATATAAACAACCAAATGTCCCTTTTGTACTAAATGCACAATTTATTCTGGGCCTGTTGGGCATTTGTTTTGATTCATAAATATAACATTATCCAAGAGTAAGGTTTTCGCTAATTGTTGCACTTCATTTTTATTGTGGGATAAACTGTGGGATTTCAAGATAAGTGTTGCCAGAAAGTACCAACCATGATGACCACTGAACTTAATCAAGCTGTCATATGGAGAGATAAAAAGGCCCTGTCTCTGCCCCTTGATAATAGAGAGCCCATAGCCCCATTCAGGTGTTATACCAATGAGTAATTTGGACATATGAGCGGGGAGTGGGGAGATGAGTGTGCTATCTCCACCCATCTCACCGTACCTGTCACCCTCTATGAGCTGGAGGGTGACCATCTGCAGGGGCAGTCTACTCTACCCATGTAGGCTCCCCATCAGGGCCACTGAGAAGTGAGTATACTGTTTTCCTGGGCCCACAGCCAGCAAGGGCCCCAGACTTTGAGCTTTCACTTTTATTTTGTTTAAAAACAAACCCTTCCAGAAAGAAAGTTATAAAGCAAAATGTACAGGTATTCTTCTAAAGTTATTCCTGCGAGATACGCCAGTGTTTTTAGCTAATGAGAGAAATCAGAATTGCAACTGATGAGTGAGTTGTTTGAACGCCTGGTAACAGGAATCTCTGAAGTCATAAAGAACTGTTGCTTTCCCCTCACCTTTAGTGCACTTTTCCTGTTTTTCTCTCATTTTCTCGTTCTTGGAATCTTGGCAGTTTGCTCTTGTCCCCCCCCCCCAGCAACCAGGAGGCATCTTTCCAGTCAGTGGTGGGTTTATCTGAAATCAGCAGGGCTGGTTCTAAAGGGCAGCCAGGTGGGGCACTGGCCCAAGGGCCCCTGGAGCTACAGGGGGGCCCTCAGCCACCCCTCCACTCCCCTTCTGTGATCTGTGGCCCCCCATGCCCCCACACCCCCACACCTCCCTGTCTCCTGTCTTTTAGCATTGTCCTTAACGAAGATGGCAGCCACGGTTTCCCTAAAGTACTGAAGACCCTGCCACCATCTTAGTTGATGGCAGAGATGTGCGCGCGTAGCACACACACATGCTATCAACAAAGATGGTGGCAGAGGCATCATCCCCTTAGGAAAACCGCTGCTGCCATCTTCGTTAAGGGCAATGGTAAAAGACAGGAGAGAGGTAGGTGGGGGCGTGGGGGGATGTGCGTGTGCGTGCATGCACACATGCACACACAGGCCGGGGCTCAGGGCAAGCTGATGCCCAAGGGCCCCAGCATGCCTGGAGATGGCCCTGGTACTCACTAGACATTATTTTCTACAAATTCTACTATACAATAAGTGGTCAATATTAAAGAATCCCCTTCCTAAATGGCAAATGCAATATATATATAAAGAGGCTTAGGCATGTCTCATGCTGTGCAGGAGTTAAAGATCAGGCATTCATTAAGAATTCACTCTATGTTTTATTTGTAGTACAATGGTATACATGTTTACTCAGAAGTAAGTCTCTTTGTGTTTAATGGGGCTTACTCCCAGGAAAATTGGTTGAGGATTGAAGCCTATGCTTTGGTTTATGGTTGCCACTGGAGGAAAGTAGAGTTCTTGTGCCTTTAACAGCTGCGTGGCAAACAGAAATTTAACAGGTGAAGCCTTTTCTAGTATGGAAAAGCAATCCTGCGAACAGCTTCATCTGTTCACATTCTGTTGCTTGGCTATTTTATTGCATGTTTGGCTGGTTTATTTTTGGGCCCTCCATCTGCAAAAGATGGCACAAATTTACATATGACACAAAGTATACGTAAACCTCTCCCGTCACCAAGCCTAAAAGAGCTATCTACTTCAAATCATCAGCACTTTGTCTTTGTGGGATTGAGGCTAGATTGTTCTGCTCCTAGTCATCTTGGCTGTCCTCCCTAACTCCTTTCCTCCCATGTCCCCTACAATCTTTGTTACTTTTATGCTTGGCTTACTTGGGACTCTGGCTAGGAAAGGCACAAAGCACACATATCTCTCTTCATTGCAAAAGTAGATCAAGGAAGCTGACCAGGACTTCTCCTGCCTTTGCTCTCCCAACACTGCCCTCTTGTTGACAATAAGAGGCATCTTGGAGTCCAAGCAATCCCCAATGTCTTAGTCTGAGGACAGCCCCTTGATTTACTGCAACCCTCCAAAGAGAAGCTTGTCTCCATTTCTCCCACCTCAGAATAAGTAACATTCCTGCTTCTATTTCTCTTTATGTCCCTTTCACTTTTTAGCTCTTTTTGCAGATGTTCATGCAGCTTTGCAACAATGTGTATTTGCATTCTAACTTCCCTCTCTAATTAATTCAGTTCCACACTCGGTGTCTTCTGCTTTTCCCACACCATATTTGGCATTAGATCTGTTTGATCTTTTATCATTCTCTTAGCCTTAACCAAAGAACTATTGGTCCATTTGTAATACTGCCTGTGTAATCAGCTTTTTATTGAAAGAACGTATTAATATATGTATATTAATCAACAATTTCATTTGTAATAATTGATACGTTCCTTGATTTTATGCCTTGACTCATCATTTGATTGCTAACTTCCCCTGTTGTAAGTGTACTGTAAGTATCATTTGCCCGATGACATGTTGTGACTCTTGAGTTGGACACAACCTAGGTTCCTCTTGTACACAGGGGTTTCCCCAAAATGTGAATATACAGACATGGAGTAATCTAAATGAGGACACATGGTAACACAGGTGACTGCCCTTTGCAGGGTATGTCTGTACAATAGAGTCACATCTTATGTGGGGGTTATGTTCTAAAGTCAGTGTGTAAAGTGAAAATCGCATATAGTCAAAATTTCCCATGTATTATTGACTAAGGGGGCATTATTTTTTGATGAAAATCAATGCTGCCTACATCCATAAATCTTTCTCGGCCGATGAGACCGAGCTGGCTGGAAAGTGCAAGAGTAAATTCTGGGTTCACGTTCAACTTCCTGTTCTGTCTTAGAGCTGGCCAGAATCTAACATCACTTGAGCTTTGGTTCTGTGGCAGTAACAGATTTCTCTCTCCAATCAGCTGAGCACATATAGTTGAATTAGCCCAAGTTAAATGTGCATGTGGCACAACTCCACTGTATGTGAAAATGTCTCCCTTTCAGGTTATCATCTATTGTCCTACAACAACAGAAGCAAATCAACCTTTCTTTTAGCAATAAAAAATATTCTACAGCTTAGTTTTTATGTTGTGGAAGAGATATAATTGTTGTTCCCAAATGGCTTTACCACACACTACTCCGGTAATATAAGGGTGTTGAAAAAATGTGGGAAAGCTGGGATTCCATAAGACATACCACACTAATGTCAAAGAGATTGGGAATGCACTAGCATGATGTTGCCACCCTGGGCTCCTGTTGGGAGGAAGGGCGGGATACAAATCAAATAATAAATAAATAAATAAATAAAAATGATTCTTCTAACAAGACGATCCAGTGTCTTCTGTTTCTACATTCTCCTATTAGCAGATCAAAGTGGCAGTAACCACAGCATTCCTGTAATGTAAGAACTTGGTTTAAGGTGATTAAGGTAAAACATCCCAGTGACCTTCAACCATTAAAAAACCTATGCTAATCCAAAATATTCTGAACAGATCAATGTACATGGGCTCAAAGTCCTTTTGACTCAGAAATATATACTGTCGATTCATCAACTTTTTATATGATATACACATTTTTCTCCATAGGGGAATATCCATGGGAGCATGTCATGCATTTTTCAAGAAAGAGCTTCAAACAGGAGACTCACAGAACAATCCAGGCCCCACTCCTTACACAAGGCTGAGCTAGCCTCCCACCAGCCACTGAGAATGCAGACAGGCAGGAGGCCCATAGGTGGTATTCTCACCAGCAGAGCCCAGCTGAAACTCCTGAAATGGCAAGTTCCAAGAGTGGAGTGAGCTGGGCCAGGATTTGCTGGAGCTTAAACTTGTCTCACAGACATTGCCGGCTGGTGTTGAGTCCAATCCGTACCCAATCACTGTGCCAGCTTGATCACCCTGCTCCCCCATCTTCTGTTGCAAAGTCCAGTGGACATGGAGTTAGGTTTGAAGCCTTAATTATCATGTCCTCTTCCTCACAAATCTTACCTGTATGGATCCAGATGGATTTGTCATTCACAAAGAATGCTTTCCACATATATTTTTTCCCATGGAGGGTGTGGGAAAACACTAGTTGAGAATCAACCTGTTCTTGTTTCAGTCTGCAGTAAAACACTAGTGTTACAATGTCCAAACACCCCTGCAGTAATGATTTACAATTCAATCAGTTATTTTACTTTTGTTTAGGAACCTCAGTGGAATGGTGCAGATGGCAACTAAGGGTCTGATGGCAAATAAATGCTATGATTTGTTTAAGTGATCAAAACAAGAGATCAAAGCTACAAAGCTTCTATTAATTCCCTGCAGCTCTTCTTTGTAATGCATTCAACAAGGTTTTAGAAGAAAGCTGAGGGATTTGTTACGTCCAGCTTGATACAGAAAATGTCTTGTCAATTCCCCTTTTCCTTGACATTTGGCAGAGGGATTTGCTGTCTCACGCACCAGCGGGATCAAATGGTCATAAGCCACAGCTTGGATAGTCTGTGAGCAATGGAACTAACTACTGATAATCATAGATTCCAGGTGAGAGTGAAGGTACATGAAATGGTCTATAGTGTGGTGCCTCCTCACATATTTATTTTCCCCTATTGGTTTCCCCAGTAGGGTTTCTGACACATGTAAATGTATATCATCTAGTTCCGCACCCAACTGTTACAGGAAGTTGAAAGAAAAAAAGCTGTATCTTTTTGACTGTATTTGGAAATTTCATTATTCTGTTAGTAGACCAGCCAGTTAGATTATGAAAATAAACTTGAAAAAAGTAAAATAATCTGTTTTTTTTATTTCTTAAAACTGAATTCCTATTTTTAATCCAGCAGCAATGATCATTAGTCATTTGTCCCTTATTTCAGAATATGCATTCAGATTACCAGAGTTCATACAGCGGAGGCTAGATCTTTCCAGTTTGTTGTTTTTAAAATGATGTTATAGTAACTTAAAATGCCATATATTCTTCTATATGTTTAACAATGTTCTCTCTCCTTCTTTCCTACACACACACACACACACACACACACACACACACACACACACACACACACACACACAGACCATAATTTTAAAACAAGGTCAATTAGTAGGTTAGCAACTTTGTGCGATGCTTTAAGCTACAATACAAATCCCTCAAAGGCTCATTGACATGCACAACTTTTAATGTCAAACATGCCACGACCTGCCAGTAATACCCTTCAGCAATCAACACTAACACAAATAAAGGGGGGAGGGAAGGAATTATACAGCCACAAGAGTGGCTGTGTACTATAGCCAGCATGGATTTTTTGCATTCTGCAATGTTAAATATAAAATACCCCCATGCCATTCTGCTGCTTCCGATAGGCTCAGTTCAAAACAAAAACTTACAGAATTTATAGTCCTGAACTCAGAAGTGCTGGCTTAACAACACTCTAAATTTTCATGGCAATACACAAAACACTCAGAGAGAATCTAGAGTTCAAAGTGTAAAACAAGAGGAAAAAAATCCAGATTCTTTTTGGACTTTTTTCTGTCAGAGTTCTCATAATCTGTTGAAATTAATTAAAAATCACCCGTGTTCACAGAGTCCCATACTCTGACCATTATCTTCTGCAGTTTAAAGGTTTAAAAAATGCATTGCTGATTTTTAATTAATTTAAGAATCTTAACATTGAAATCTATTATAGGGCTCCTGCTGGGAGGAAGGGCGGGATATAAATCAAATAATAAATAAATAAATAAATAAATAAATAAATAGATGATATAGTTCAGATAGTCACTTTAAATATGTTTGATTTACTTTACAATTTTAGTGAAGCATTTTCTTTTGCTTCTGTTTCTGTGAATATGTGAAGTACAGCAACACTTTGCATAATTTACACTAAAAAAAACCTCCAAAAATTATGGAATAATGGCACTGACTATTCTGAAGAATAGTCTGCAGTGGACATGAGGAGTGTCTCAGTTTGCATAAGATAAAACAGTGGGAGATGAAATATATTCTAGCAAATTTCTAGGTGTTCTCTATTTGTTTTTAATTTACCATGCCCACACTTCCTTGACAGGGATAATTTAAACATAGCAGGCTGAACACATGCATCTTGGGCAGGCCAAGTTTGTTTTTTTCCAACAGCTAGTGTCATTGCTAAAGTAGCAACATATTGTAGACAGTCTGATTTTACATCAAACTGCAGTTTCAGATTCAACTGTTAACACACCCAAAATAGAAATAGAGCATAACCTCCAGTTTGAAAGGCAAAAGATTGTCTTCACCATCATATGACATTGACCAATAAAAAGGCTTTGAAATTAATAAAAAATAAATTTGACATAGATTTCTAGTATAAATAATGTGAGAAATATAATTGCAGTTAAGGGACGAAATAAAACACAGAGACATCAGCTTGGGTTGAACAAGGGCCACTTTATTAAATTACAGCAAGAAAAAACACAATTTAAAGTGACCTGCAGAGGGAAGCCTAGGTGCGGGAACTGTCTATGAGCAAGTAGCTTGCCAAACAGCTCTCGGGTGACCAGCCCCTGTTGGGGTAAGGGCAAGCCCATCTGCTTACCCCTTACCCTGACCACACCTTGTAGGTGAGTAGGGGGGCCTTCCCACGTCATCCCCACCCGAGGCCGAATAACCCCTGGGTAGATGAGATGAGTTGGCCACAAAGGCAGCCCATATCCTGTCCTCGAGCCGCATAGCCGTGACAGACAGGCCTCTGGAACTGCCAATCACCTCCAAAGGTGCCTAAGGGGGCCACCTAGCTGTCCTTAACTATTCCCTTCCCGCACCTTTCCGCTACCAGTGCTATAACGAACTGCCCTGAGAGGGCATTAACCTTTCTTAATGTCAAGTAGCCAATTAGCCAAAACCACCTATTAATAACAATGGCCCATAACCTGATTCCCTCCTCCTCCCATAGTGTGGAGCAGGCAAAAAACCTGCCCGCCAACAAGGGTGGGCAGGATAAAAAATCCTACTCGGCCCCAAAGCATCCCCTAGGCACACCATAAAAGAGGGAGGGGAGGGTGGGCGTCGCAGCTGCAAGAGGAACATAGGAGGGGTGGTTGGGCTTAAATAAGCACAGCAGCTCTGCCCCTAAGGCTGCTGCATCGTGCTCGCACCATAGACGTGACGTGCGACTTTGCCTTCATTCAAGATGGAGGCAGCAGCTTTGTCCCAACCTGCAATTGTGCCCAGCCTGCCAGCTACGCGGCAAGCAGGGTGTTATTTTTCTTGATTCGAGGCTCTGTAGAAACAGCAGTTACACAGGAAAGAAGCAAAGCGAGAAAAACACCAATAAACATACAAAAAATGTAATTTTCCATCTTTGGAGATGTTGTTCTGATAAAGGCCACTTGTGAAAATAAAATTTGGGCCCCCCAGCAACGGCAGACCGCCTAAAAAACTTTGCATTTTAATTTTTTATATCATTATTTTCTTTGAAATTCACTGGTTTTACAATTGCCAAATTATTTATTTATTTATTGCATTTGTATACCGCCCCATAGCCAAAGCTCTCTGGGCAGTTTACAAACAAGCAAAAGCACCAAAAACACTGGAAAACATCATAAAAACAGACTTTAAAATACATTAAAATAAAACATACTTAAAAACGTTTTTTAAACAAAGCTTTAAAACATCTTTTTTTAAAAAAGCTTTAAAAACATATTAAATATGTTTTATAAATATAATGTAATACAAATGCATAGACTAGGGAAAGGGTACAAAATAATATCCAAGTGTTTGGATATCCCAGTGAGCAGAGTTGGATCAATAATCAGGAAGCTGCATCACACCACCCAGGCACTGCCAAGAAAAGGCTGTCCCTCAAAACTCCTGCTCCTGCTGGGCTCCTGCTGGGAGGAAGGGCAGGATATAAGTCAAATAATAAATAAATAAAAATATAAGAAGGAGACTTATGAGGGAAGCCACAGAGAGGCCAACTATCATTTTGAAGGAGCTACAGAGTTCAGTGGCTGGGGGTGGAGTAATGGTGCACCAGTCAACCATATCAAGAGCTCTGCATAACACTGGCCTCTATGGGAGGGTGACAAGAAAGAAGCCATTCCTCAAAAAGTACCATCTGCAAGAACATTGCAGTTTGCCAGAAATCATGAGAGTGCCCCAGCTGTGATGTGGGAAAAGGTTTTGCAGTCAGATGAGACCAAGATAGAGCTTTTTGGCCAAAAGTCACAGTGCTATGTGTGGCACAAACCTAACACTGCCTGTGCCTCAAGAAACACCATCCCTACAGTGAAATATGGTGGTGGCAACAGCATGTTGTGGGGATGTTTCTCCTCAGCAGGGACTGGGCATCTTGTTAAAATTGAAGGAACAATGGATGGAGCAAAATACAGAGAAATACTGCAAGAGAACCTTATTCAGCCCACTAAAAAACTGAAACTTGGGAGGCAGTTCACTTTTCAGCAGGACAATGACCCCAAGCACAAGGCCAAAGCAACATCGGAGTGGCTCAAGAACATAAAGGTGAATGTCCTACAGTGGCCCAGTCAATGTCCTGATCTCAATCTTATTGAGAATCCATGGCGCTCTTTGAAAATTACAGTCCACAAGCAATGTCCAACCAGCCTGAGACACCTGGAGCAAATCTGCCAAGAAGAATGAGCCAAAACCTCTCTGACACTGTGTGCAAAGCTGGTATGTACCTACCCCAAAAGACTTAAAGCTGTTATTGCAGTGAAAGGTGCCTCTACCAAATATTAATGTGTGGGGGTTGAATACTTATGCAAGCAACATGTTTCAGTTTTTGATGTTTCTTACAAACATTTCCCAACATAAAACCAATGTCACCTTACAATAATTGATTTTGAGTTTCAGTGTTTCAAAATAAAATATACAGAATGAAATTACAATGTACCATCTGTAATTCAGGGTCTGAGTATTTTTGCAAGGCTCTACATGTATTTTATCTCTATATTTGCAATATTTGCATTTCTTAATATAATTTTTATCCTAAACATGCTTTCTCACATCTTTGGCAGTGGTTTTTGAGTTGAGAACTGTGACATCCAAAGAATAACTTTCCAATCTGTAAATTAGTCTGGATGGTATGGACCAGATCAGTTTACATCAGAATTCACAAAAATCAAATTCCTTAAGTATCCCTTGAAGTACAAAAAGATATCTAGACACAAATTGTTTAGATGTCAGAGATCACAGAATTTTAGGGCTTCCAGATACCTTGAAGTCATCTTATGCAAGAAACCATTCAGGGAGGCAGAAACATTCTTAGTCTTCCTGTTTAATATAAGAGGAAGCTGAAACAAGATACAAGGAACACCTTGGGAATGCCTAAGGTTCTTGAAGGGCAAAGAATACATTTAGTGGCAAGGTAATGAGATGTTAAATAGAGTAGGAGTAACAACTTCTTATTGGAAACTAGAGCACTTCTGATGGGGGATGGGACAATATTTTGCACAATCTTCTGAGCTGTTTAACAAAGTTATTATATTCACTCCACCTGAAATGTATTTAACATGGTATTATTCCTTCCTGACCTATGCAACACTTGCTTCATAGATTGCTAGACCAAAGACGACACATCTCATATTCCCAAGTGTATCAATTTAGCTAAAAGAGGATGATAACATTTGGTAAGGACATTGACCTATTTTTACTCATTTGAATTGGCTAGAAATGATATAATTATTCTGCCCGAAGCACAAAAAAGTGTCTTGAAATCGAGTGCATATGTTATAATAAAAGACTTCGTTCTCAAGGGAAGAGGCAAGGAGGTAATGGGACTGATGAACATATTAATCAGTTTTCCATAGCAGAATTCATCCATCAGTCATTGGAACACATTTATATCTGCAAATATTAGAAATCAAATTATTATGAAAGAGTGAGGCTCCTGGAAATCTAGGCTAATTTCCTTGAAGCAGGAGAGAGGGTATGGGGGAGGCAAGGTCTAGTCCACTGAACTGTCTCTTTCCCTTCTTTTTGTTTGCTGCCATTCCTTGCGTTCTCAAATAGCAAACTACATTATCTTCTGAAAGTGTGAGATGCTGTAGCAGACTGCAGCTGCTTAACTATGCTCCAAGTGAAAAGAGATGCTATGTTTGTGGAGCACTAAGGTAGACTGGAAACATCCACATGCATCGTGTGACATCCAAACATACCCTAGGAACAAAGAAGCTGCCTTAGAGCGAGTCAGACCATGGGTCTATCTAGCTCAGTATTGTCTATGCTGACTGGCATTAGCTCTCCAGGGTTCAGGATGGAGTCTTTCCTAGCCGTACCAGAAGATGCCAGTGATTGAACTTGGGACCTTCTGCATGCCAAAGAGCTACTCTACCCCTGAGCTACAGCCCTACAATTTTCTTTTTTCTCTGAACATCAACACATTCTGTCACCTTTTAGCAGTGTTACACTTTGAATGGGTGTTGCGCCCCGGGCACACCAGGAGTTAGCTCAGGGAGAGGGAGAGGAGTCATATGAGGACAAGGTCCCTGGGAGCGTTGAAGGAAAGGAGAGTGCAGTCAGCCTGCAGCCTCCATCAGCCAACCCTCCCCCATCAAGGCAGTTCCCACTCCACCTGCGAGCCCCCCGCCTGAGCCGTTAGGAAGCGACCCCTCGCATGCACCAACCACTCCCCCACAGGAATCCCCGCCTGGCACTTCAAATGTTTCCCAGGCAACCACCTTCCCACTTCCTGAGGTTGAGCCATCGCCTATCAAAGCCCCACTGTCAGATTGGCCAGCGGAGGCTTGCCCCCCTCACTCCATGTGAAACAGCATGTGAAAAGGGTCCTTCAGAGGGTGGAACTTCGGAGGAGCTGTTGGTTACTGGCAAAGACCTTCCCTACTTAAGCAGGTGCCTGCCCAGGCTCCAGTGCTGATTCAACTCTCCCCACATGCTGCAGAGACTATCCAGGTAGCTTAGTTAGGGAAGATAGTGAGCTAGAATAGACAGGTTTATGACTCTAATAAAAAGAGAATTAAATCAAGCCTCGTCTCTGTCTCGTATTTGGGCTCTGAGCAGGACAATGGGGAAATGACAGTTATGGATTGTGCCAATTACTGCACATGTATTTCATACCTAGAATAGTTTGGCAACTTTTTAAAATGTGTGTTAATTAGGCAAAAGATAAACATATGAATGCATAAATGTATATTTGCCATTAATTGGCACATCATCTGAAGGACAAGGGAAAGTCAAAACTACCAGTTCAGCTCACTGATATGTACAGGCCAGATTGCAAAGTAAGGTGGACTCATACAGCATTCTTCTGAACACTGTGCAGAAGCTTTGTAGCACACCATTTAATGCTCTTTACTAATGGAGGCCTACTAGGGCTTTGGTAAACCTCCTGGCATAGGTGTCTGCCAGCGACTGAAAACAGGGATGTTGCCAGGCTCATGGTTGGTGAACTATATTTAGCATAATGAGTCATAAGATGTCCAGGCCTGTTGTAAGAAACAGAAGGTAATAACAGAAGCAAATCCAATTTCTCAGCCTAGAATGGAGACCTTGATTTATAGAACTACTACTATGCCAACAGGGTTGTTTTTTTTTTAAAGAAAAAAAACCCTTGAACTTCCTGACATGTTTACTTTTCTATTTTTAACATGGTGATCTTGAGCCATTTTCTCAGACTCAAATACCAGATTTTATTGTCTTTAAGCTAAACATTTCCTGAGCCGAAAAATAATTTTCTTTTTAAAGCTTCAGCTAAAACATTCTGGTATTAGAAGCAAACAGTGGAACAGTTTGTGGTGTGCTCAGCAAGATGCCTTATTTATCAGATCTATAGGTGACATTTATTGCTTCATACGCTATGAGCTCCTCTGGGACCTTTCCTAAAATATCTACCACTAAATCACCTTCAACCAATTGCTACATTTACAGCTGTGGGCTATTTGCCAAAGGCGACACACGTTGAATATAATTGCAAGTCATTGTGTTTGACTCAGAACATTGCCAACTAACATACAGCATGTTCTTTTCTATAGATTCAATTCTGATTTTTTTGTTTGATGGAATTAATTTTATTTTATGTCTGAGTGACCATAAACAGGCTGTATATTACTTCTGATATCTACAAATACTCATTTATGTCTGCAACCAACTAAGACACCAATGGGCAAACCCCACACTCATGCTAAAATAACTCTTGATTCAAGTGCTGAGATAAGCAACAGCAGCATGAATTTATTATTCTATCTTGTTTTAAATCTTCGATGAACATGTCGACCCAGTGTGCGGCAGCTGTGAAAAAGGCAAATTCCATGCTAGCGATAATCAGGAAAGGTATTGAAAATAAAACAGCCGATATCATAATGCCGTTGTATAAATCTATGGTGCGGCCGCATTTGGAATACTGTGTACAGTTCTGGTCGCCTCATCTCAAAAAGGATATTATAGAGTTGGAAAAGGTTCAGAAGAGGGCAACCAGAATGATCAAGGGGATGGAGCGACTCCCTTACGAGGAAAGGTTGCAGCATTTGGGGCTTTTTAGTTTAGAGAAAAGGCGGGTCAGAGGAGACATGATAGAAGTGTATAAAATTATGCATGGCATTGAGAAAGTGGATAGAGAAAAGTTCTTCTCCCTCTCTCATAACACTAGAACTCGTGGACATTCAAAGAAGCTGAATGTTGGAAGATTCAGGACAGACAAAAGGAAGTACTTCTTTACTCAGCGCATAGTTAAACTATGGAATTTGCTCCCACAAGATGCAGTCATGGCCACCAGCTTGGATGGCTTTAAAAGAAGATTAGACCAATTCATGGAGGACAGGGCTATCAATGGCTACTAGCCGTGATGGCTGTGCTGTGCCACCCTAGTCAGAGGCAGCATGCTTCTGAAAACCAGTTGCCGGAAGCCTCAGGAGGGGAGAGTGTTCTTGCACTCGGGTCCTGGCTTGCAGGCTTCCCCCAGGCACCTGGTTGGCCACTGTGATAATAGGATGCTGGACTAGATGGGCCACTGGCCTGATCCAGCAGGCTCTTCTTATGTTCTTATGTTCAGTTTAAGATAAATAAAAGACACTTACACATTTACTGATGCACCAAAAGTCTGGAACTTATGCTTGCATCCCAGTCCTGTATTTGTCTACTCAGAAGTGTGTCCCACTGAATTCAGTGGGGCTTACTCCCAGTTAAGTGGACATAGGATTGCAACCTAAGGTCCCTCTATCATCTAAGCATCAAACATGTTGTACAGCCTCACAGATATTGTGCTTGCATACAGTGTAACCTCCATGTATCTATTCATTGCTTGGTCTTCCAGTGTCAACCGTCTCCTTTGTTGAAAGTGGGCAGAAGACTTTTAGATGCAGAATGCATAGAGGGACACAAGACTTGTCCATCATTTTGAGAGTCTTTGATATTGCATTATGTTCTATTTTGTACATCACTTTGAGGTTCTTTTGAATGGAAAGTGAATAATAAATGTTCCTCCTCCTCCTCCAGCTGGGTTCAGACTAGGGATGGAAAGATCTGCCAATTTCAGTTCTTTTGGTTTCTCATTTTTCTACTCTTAAATTCAGTTCTCCACATTTCTGCAGCAATTTGCGATTTTTTTAAAAAAAATCTTCATGAAAAATTTCCAGCATTTTAGTGTGAATTTCTCCTAATTAACACAGTTTTTAGGCAGTTTTGACTAATATACACATTTTTGCAAGCAATTCCTTCTCATTTAATGCATTTTTGTACGTTATTTTCACTCATGTATTCGTTTTTATGGACACTTTCCCCTAACATATGCATTTTTTGTAAACATTGCTTGGTGGCCAAACTGCATTGCAAAATTCAAATAAGTGTGAATTTCGAAGGATGGCTGTGTTTTGGTTCTCTTACTGTTTCGGAAAGTGTGAATTTGATAGATTTGGCTTGAAATACAAAATGCAATCAAATTTCTTACCCATCTCTAGTCCAGTCTGGTGTTGGGCAAGTGTTTGTTTCATGGTGAGTTTTCACACAAGTGAAAGGAATAGGCAATGAAGTTCTTGTTTTGAGTATGGCTCTGTTTAAACTGCATTAATTATCTGTTTTTATGATGGTTTGAAGTGCTTTTAGTGCTTTCGATTGCCGCCCTGGGCTCCTACTGGGAGAAAGGGTGGGATGTAAATAAAAATAAATATTTAGAATGTACAAGGAGAGTATGATAAATCTGCAAGTCTGAAGTTCAGATTAGCTTGAACAGTTACTTTGCTAGTTTTACAACTGGTCAAATATACATAAGATTGCATTCAGAAAATTAAATTGAGTATTTATACAGGGGTGGGGAACTTTTTCAACTGAGGACTGCATTCTGTCATGGGCAGCCTACCTGGGGCTTCATGGAGTAGCAGCTGGTGGGGCAGCCAGAGTAGAAGGACGGGGCTTCGGTGCTCTCCTGCCTACCCAATACCATGGGGCACTGCCACAGACTGAGAGGCAGAGGTGCAGGGAGCTCAGTGCTGCACATGGTGGCAGGAGTGTTGGATCGCCCCTCTCCCTGTTGGTCTGCAACACCAACCCACCACTTTGGGAAGCGATGAGAGCAACGGAGTCCCACCTGCTCTGCACCACCAGCCACTACTGGCCACATGCCAGTGGAGGGCAGGGCCAGAGGCAAAAGCAGGCAGAGCAGTGGATGCAACTCTTCCCATTGCGAGACACACACACACCCCTCTATCCAGGCGACAGGCATGATCACAGTTCAAGGACACATTTCAGTTAGACAAAATCATTTGAGGTGGGTGTAGCACAGGGTTGGTGAGGAGTGAAACCTGGAGACTCCTGAGTTGAGGACCAGCAGAGAGGCCAGGAGGTCTTGAGGTTCACTACCCCTGTTCTAAAATGTTGGTTTTCAGAATTAAGTGCTTCCAATTTAAAACCATCTGTGTTACTAAACACTGATATAGCACTATGATTCATATTTCTCTTTCCCCCAACTGGTAGAGGAAGAAGATGGGGGCTTAACTAATGGATAATGTGGATGCATCAAGGCCAAGTTGTAAATCAGCACAATATGTAAGCCTACAGAACATTTCTGCTTGCATGGCCTGGATATTAAGCCCAGATGCTTTAACTTACAATTTCTATGCTCCCCTCCCCCCATTTCCTGGTGTTTTTTTTGACACATGAATGCATTTGCAAGTCCTTTAACTGATTTCCTAAACCATTACTTTTTATTCTGCTTATTGAGGTAGGAACCAAAACAGAACAATAAATGAACTAATTTAAATACTTTTATTTATTTAAGTCAGTTCTTTCTGATTTTGCCAGATATCATCATTAAACTTTGCTGCATTTATCTTCCTCACATTTCCACTTAGCTGTATGGAAATGAGTATAGACAAGTGGCTGAGGATGGGTGAGCACCTGCACAATAACAAGAGAGAAAATGTGTTCCTATGTCCCAAAGTCTTGTAATGCCACACACTCATATGCCCATGTGGTTCTGATCATTGTCTCTGAAGATCTGTATTCATTATTGACCATTCATTTCCAGCCCACCTAAACTTCTTTGCTCTTTGCACAGGCACACTGAGTTGCAGATCTGAGGCTCTCCACAAGTAGTTGCACTCTGGCTCCCATCGGCCCAGACAGCATAGCCAGTGGTCAGGGATGATAGGAGTAGTTCAACAACATCTGGAGGCCCGCAGTCTCCCCATCCCAGCTCTAACTAGGGATCAATAGAACAGCCTAAGTCCATTCCATATTAGTTTCACTGGCACTCAATCATAGGTCCATCCATTTTTTGCAGACTTTTCAAAACACACACACAAACACATAAATTGTCCACAGAAAACATACATTTTCAAATGTGGTTCAGTGAATTTTGTACAGACAAACCACACATTTTTGTGCATATTTTTTAGAAACCAAACTATCACAAAATCTGGAGAAGTGTACAGTCTAATTGACTGCTGCATCCCAGTCCTCAAGCAAGTGTGGCAACATCAAACCCAGTTGGTCTGCTGTGAAAATTGCTCCACCAACCCTAGCTCTAACACATGTGCTTTTGTTCACTGAGATTAGAGCATACTAGTTGCTAGCAGAGACAGATGAACTACTTTATTTCCAGTTCATATCGTGTTTGCAAGTGTTCATAAATCAGTTCCTTCTAATTTCCACATTAATCTGCAGTTTGTTAAAAATCTGTACAAAAATAATTTAAATACATGTTTCAAAACATATTTTCTCTCAAGATACCCACTTTTATAACTGCAATCCTTCTCATTTCTACTCAGAGTTAAGTACCCCTGGGCTTCTACTGGGAGGAAGGGTGGGATATGAATCTAATAAATAAATAAAGAAATAAATAAAATAAGTCCCAGTGAGTTCCTGGCAGGATTGTATAGAATTGCAGCCTACATGTATTTTTCTTTCAAAATTTGTGTTTTTCCCCTCAAAATACACACTAATAAATGTTTTCTGGTTTGTTTCGTGTGCTGGGAAGTGTGATGGAACATTTAAAAAGTGCAAAAGGCAACTAAATTCCAGTCCACTCATGAATCTGAGAGGTGTGGATCAGGTTAGAGTTGAGGTCATATTAGAATTTGGAAAGATGCAATCCCTTAAGCATCCCTAATCTCTGACAACCTTTTGAATCACAAACGTGGACATCCAGCATTCCCTTACCAGTCCCAGCTATTAGTTTCTAATCACACATCTAGGTACTGGCAATGGGAGATTATTAGTCTATCTGCTGTTGTTTTCTGAAATGCTCAGGTGGCCTTGCTATAGTTTTGTCATTTCAGATGGTAGCTGGAAGAGACACTGAGCAAGAGGCTTTCTACTAAGTGAAAAGCCATGTGGCAACAGCAAAAGGAACAATATAAAAAGCAGCTTTAGAAATTGCTGCAGGGAAACTGGAAAACAAACTCCTCAGTGTATGAGTGGAGGTGTTTTACTCACATGCATATCCGTTCTTTAGTTTCTGCCCATTGCCACTTCCACAATAGCCATTTTATCCAAAACTTCCTCAATTCATCCAGGTATCCTGGAAAATCCCAGTAATTTAGCTACCAAAACCATCACATTCCATCATTTTCTTTATCGTTTGCCCATCTTTTAAAATACCTGAATTTTTAGTTTCTTTTCTAACTTTCAATGCAACTGCAGGGCCCAACTTTCATATGTGGACTGGCAAAGAGGTATTGACTCACCTGGTGCAGGTGAGAATGGTCTGTTATGCAAGTGATGACGGAAGCCCCATCTGTCTCCATTACTTCTCCTGTATTTCTTCAGCGCATGCCACAAGTGCCCCTTCAAAAAGTTAAAATTCTGCAAACAAAGCTGTTCAAAAGAGGAAATGGATTAGATTTGTCCCATCCCCTTCTTCTTCCTTGCCAAACAGGCAATTGGCTAGCAGGATTTTAAACCCCATTGCCTTTTTCTTGCATTATATGACTTGCTGTCTTGCAGTGCTGCTCTACCATTACATGGCCTTCAATATAGTCACTCCATACCCTCAATTACTTTTAACAGTCTGCATTTGCTTTTTTTGTACATATTCTTGTTTTCTGTAATAATAATAATAATAATAATAATAATAATAATAATAATAAATTTGTTGTTGTTGTTGTTGTTATGATTATAGTTTATTTATACCCTGCTTTATGGCCAAAAGGCCCTCAAGGCGGCTTACAAGAAAAACACAAATATAAAAATAGATCAATAAAACAATACAATTTACAAATAACAAATAACACTATCAAAAAACAGCGATTACAACTTCCAGTGAAAGTACAGGGTGGTGCAGGCGCCTGGAGTGGCAGAAACATCTCAGGCTGCCCCCAACAAACGTGTGAGTTGGTTCTTTCTCTTTCCTTCTGTGGTTGCAAGTCCGACACCTTCAGTTGAACTTCTGATCAGCTTCTCTGATGGCAAAATACAAGTAAGCTTTCCCCAGCACCAGCCAGTCCCGCAGAAGCAGGGTAGGTCATGGCCTGGATGTCGTTCCCCATCCTGCCACCGTAGTTGTAAATGGTGGTGGCGACAGCGGCGGCCCCCTGCTTCGCGGCCACATAGATCTTCTCAGAAAAGGTGCACCAGCTGCCCCGCTGGATGAGGACGAGCCACGGTGTACCTGAGATGGCGGCGGCAACTGGGACCCTGAAGTTGGTGAGGGGGTTGTAGGCATTGACCACCCACCGCAAGAACGAGTCCTGCCCCTAGATGCCATTCTCGCCAGCGCTCCACCCACTCTGGAAAAGAAGTCCAGCTTTCTCTGGCTTGGCTTCTGCATCTTTTTACAGCTTTTGGCGATGGTGGCGGCTGCCGAACTATATCAACTGTTTTAATAGTTGCTTCCTCCCTGCAGGGTGCAGGCGGCTCCACTGCAGATCTGTCTGCTTATTTTGTGCTCTCGGATCCATAATGGCAGTGTATCAGTGTGTTATTTCAAAGGGATTTGCGAGATCAAAAAAGAAAACATTTTTTGCGATTCTCCAGCATCGTGTTCCTGTGCGGTTCTCGTTCCTTGCAGTGGCTTGCACAGGAGGACTGCCAATGATAAACATACAGTACACATAATTAAAAAGGTATGCATAACATGCATTTGATTTGAACATTACAAAATGTCTTTCTCCTGATGATCCTCCCCATCCCCTGCATTCTCAAGGAAAGGCCACGTTGCATCCTTTTCCCAAGGGGCAGGGTCTTTTTTGTGGAACTCTCTATCAAGGGAAGCTCTCCTGGCCATCTTCCTAATACCCTAACTGAAGCTGAAGACCTTTATATTTCAAGGGCTTTTCGCAACTGGTTAAAATTGCAAATAACATTTGACAACCTAGACCCGATACGTACAGTATATAACTATAATATATATATATATATATATATATATATATATATGTATGTATCTATATCTTTATATGTATCCAGCCATTTGGATGGGATGCACACCTGGATACAAATTTGAATGCACATCACATTAAAAACAATGCACATCTAGTTCAGCTTCCACACAGATCTCCTTCTCTGGATTTGGGCTACTGCTTTTTTCCTGCTCCTCGTCTGTTGTTAAATCTTTATTGCTGCTATATTAATTGTCTTAGTACTGATTTTACTGCTGGTTTTATTTTATTACCTTTGTCATTGCTATGTGAAATAGATTTTTAGTGCTAGTATTTTTATGGTATATTTTTGCAGTTTGCTGTTTACTGATTTTTTTAGTATGTTTTAGGGGATTTTTAGTATTATAATGTAAAAAGAACTACATTTGATTTGAAATGTTGTATGTCTTGGATGCCTTTGGGCAGGGAGGTACTTCGTACATACAATCAAGCAATCAAAACATGTTTTTGTTATTTACCTGAAAAAATGCTTGTACAAATATTTGGAATCAACAAACTGAAGAGGAAACATTGTGAAAAAAACTTTTTGTCCCTGACCTTATTATTTTTACAGTCATTTCAAATCTTTACTTCTGAATGTTCATATATGCAGAAAGTTAAAATAGCAGAATGCAAATTGTATCACCTTTTGCATATGTCCTAGTTTAGATTCCCCATTCCTACCAATGCAGCAGTGAAGATAAGAAACTATAACTGAGAAAGTGTTAAGTTTGTGTTCTTTACTTTGTGGAATGGAGGCCAATTTACACATATATCCAAATTTGTAACAACTGCTTCTCTATGGTGAAATTCCACAGAGAATCATCAATAGTCAACAATGTGGGTAGAGCTGATTACATCAGACTTTCCCACTTTATTGAAACCGTCCCTCCTTATCATTTATGATTTTAACAGAGAAGAGATCTTGAGGATTATCCGCAAGCAAGCTTTACAGCAAGTTTCAAAGCCCCATTCTTGGACATATTTGAGATTAGGGCTGCGGCAAGTCTCATGTAGAGATGAAGGAGAACCAAAGGTAGTTGACAGACTTAACTCATACCCTGCTGATTTCACACCAATGGGGCAGAAGTAAGGGTACAGCAGTTCTTGCAATCTTCCATCTTTTGGTTTTTCCCCTTTCTTTCACAATTTTCCTCACATTGGTTTTTGGCATGTGGGAGGACTAGGAAAGCTATGGATCCTTTGCATTTATGGTTTCCCCCTGGTCCACCCCAGCATGCCCTCAACCCACTCTGGCAGACACCCCCTTTTCAGCCATACCAATGCCAGAGCTCCAGTGTTGGTAGAGTAAGGTTGCAGATGTTTCCAAGGTGGTGGGAAAGGAGCATCCTACACTGGATCTCCCTCTCTGAACTTAAGTCAGACTTCTCTCTCTGCCCTTGGAAATGACAATCCGATGCTTTCTATGGCCCATGGGATACCCTCCTAAGCGTCATGGGATTGCAAAGTTAATGACAGGAAAACAGTATATTTTAAAAGCATTAGTTATGATTATCTGTTTATAGTCACAGTAATTATAACATTATTATCAACAGAGCTCAAACAATTATCCATTTTAAGAAAAGGGATTTGTGCTGTTGGCATGCAAACCCGGTTTGCAGGCCCTTTTAGTTGCTTAAAACAATGTCACATTATATGAACATTCACAATGGACTGACCTGAAACACCAAGAGAGGAATGATAGCTCCCCTTCCCTTTTAAAATGGCATCTCCAAGACTAGTCTTTAATCTGTGGTATCTGATGCCCCATGGTGCTGAGAGATGTTCAAATCAAATGTCTTCTCAGGCTCTCTAAACTGTATTTGAGGCATGGCCAGTGAAGAATACTAATTAATGTCCAATCAGAAGTGTTTGCTTGATAACTTGATCCTTCATTTCAGCTCATACCATTAGCCCCCACACACAGGACTTGCTCAGCCGTGTGACATTTTATTTCTCTTACCAAGATAAAGTTACATTTTCTTTTACAAGGTCAAGTTTCTAGGGAGCTGTACTGATCAAATTGGTTTGGCATCAAGCACAAGAACTTCTCATGCTGTGTTAAACTGCATTACAAAAATTCATACAAAATTTGTTATGGAACTGATGCTCTCTACATGGCAGTAGCCAAAGTTGTTCATGGTCACTACAATGTTGCTATTTATTATTGCCAAGCAACACTGAAGAAAAAAATGTAATGACTTCAAGAAGACTTTTTTTTAAAAAAAGAAGAAGAAAAGAAGAAAGAGTTTATAAAACACACTTCTGTAACTCAGTCCAAATATCTTGTGAGATTTTACTTGTGAGATTTTGTTCCCATCCAAAAATAGACCTGGAGTATGTTCCTTGTATTTCTTCTATAGGCCTGCACACAAAATGTTTTTATCTTCCTTTTGTGTTTTGTCCTATAAAACTACATGTGCACATGGAGAGAATTTGTGTACAATGCTGTGGGGTGGGTAAGAGGAATTTTTGAAATTTCTACTGTTGCTGCTTCTAAAGCAGAAAAGACAAGCACGTTTTCTGTTTAAATTTTAAAATTTAAGCTGAAAAGTGGATTGCCTTTTCAGCAGATGGGGAAAACTTTACAATAGCTTCTGGCTCTTTAGAACTTTCCTCTTTAATTTTCATTGTAGTCTTGAGGACCACCTGAAAATGCATCAGAGAGCACTGGCTGTCTCTAGATCACAGTTTATTCTACAACTTATTCCACAACACATGTTTATACTGATACTCATAAAAGGCCAGATGTTAAAAATCTATAGCAATGGCACACATAGGTATTTGCAGCCTCCTGACATAATCACAAAGATGTATAATGACATAGGATAATTGGAGTATTTATTGCTCAAGGGTGAGGCAGAACCAGCTGGCTTTGCAGCTTTCAAAGGACTTTGCCTTCAAACAAATTGTCTTGAGGTTCATTAAGGGGATAAACTAAGGGAATTGGTGGATAAGCAGCTATCATCCTGTATAGGGGTAGTAGGTACCACCTACCATGATATTTTAGCAAGGCAAGTCTGGATCTCTTCCCCAATCACCATTAAAGTTTTGTGTCCTCATAAAATGAACAATGAGCTAAACATAAATGCCTTTCTACCATATTTGTATCTCTAACATTCTGAAGCTTATTGTAATATAGAATTTCTGCTTATCTATTATTTGTTTTCCACAGGCACATTATTGTCATTGCAGGTATGGTGCATAATGGCTGACGGCATACATCTAGATTCCATAACTGATATCCTAACCTTCGTCAAGATAATGAAAAACAACTTTTGCAAACATAAAGAAAACAGAATTTCTTCATGTATTTTACACAAGATGTTAATAAACACTAAGGATACCATTTAATAGAATACATCAATCCTCTGTGTGCCTTTGTACAGTCCTCAAATGGCTTTACAACAAATGCTATATGGGCAGAAAGTGGCACATACTATGCATAGGATTCAGATGGATCCCGAATCCCAAGGTGAAGCAGGGTGCCTCAGAGTGATCTTGGATTTCTTCATTGTGAAGTGAGATTTATATGAAGCTGCAAAAGTTGAAACATAGATCCCTGTAGTTCTTTGATCTTTGTAACACCTTGGCAATCCAGACGTCTTAACATTGCTGTGGATGTGTCTACTAGACACGTCATGCCCCTGGAGTGAGAGTCCAATCCAACATGAAACTGTGCCCTTCCTGTGTGGGAGTCAGGGAGGAGTGGTATGTTTTTATCCCAGGTGAGAGCTGGGGTGTGAGCTTCATCTGACAGCTTTCTATGTTTGACTGGCTCCTAGTGTGATGTTCTCTGCCACTGACCTCTGCTGTATTCTGTTGTTTTCAAGAGATGGGTCAGGAAAATATGTGTCTTGGCCAGGGATGGGGGAGATGAGAGTGGGACTGCCATCCCCATGATGGTAGGTTGGGGGAGATATGGCAGTGGACAATGGTATACAGGGGGGAGGAGGGGAGCTAGTTACATTTAAAAAAAAAACCCTTGCCCTCTCTGCTTCACCTGCTGTGTTTCAGAATTTGAGGATGCTGGTCACCTAACCCCCTGGCCTGTGCATAGTGGTGTTAAATGCCAGATCTGTCCAAAACAAAACTTCTATCATCCACAATTTGATTGTGGGTGAGGGGGCAGAATTGGCATGTATAACTGGGACCTGAGTGGATGAGCTCAGTGGCCCAGTGCTAATCCAGCTGTGTCTGCCTGCGTACTTGGTGCAGCACCATTCCAGATCACAATGACAGGAGGGGGAGTTGCAATCATCCATAAAAAAATCCATCTCCCTCACCAGAAGACCAATCAGCATTATGTCTGGGTTTGAGGGATTATTTGTGGTGTTGGGCCAGAGAGACAGAATGGGAATGTTTTAGTATACTGTCTTACCCGCTGCTCTACAACCTCCCTAAACCAGCTGGCACAGGTAATATTGGATGTAGTGTTGGAGAACCCAATATTGGATGTTGCATCAATATTCATGCTGACGCTGCCTCAAATGGGCCAGCTCAGGACTTCATGGCCACCATGACAACCATGGGACTGTCTCAATACATCAGTGGCCCAACTCATGTGTCTCAGCATGCCCTCAACCCAGTCTTTGCCACACAATAGATTGGTAATACTCTGTTGACTGGGTGACTCTCTGTGAGTCTGTTGTCATGGATGGACCATTCTTTGGTAAGGTTTGGGCTTAATGTATCTACTCTACTCTGCAAGGATGGGGGACCTATTGAGATGGCCCATCCTCAGAGACTTATGGAATCTGATGGATTACTGAATTCTGTAGGGGATATTCCAGATGACATGGCTGGTGCTCCTGTCAAGGCTCTTATCTCACTCTAGAAAGGTGAGATGCATACAGCCATCAACACAATTGCTCCTGATTGCCCTCTCCATTGCTGTGGAGCATGGGTCACCTTGGTACTCCAGTGATCTCTGTGTGATGAAACAGGAGGTTCAGCAGCTGGAGTGCAGGTGTTGTAGATCTCAGCCCAAACCTGACCAAACACAGATAAGGTTGCACCATTGTGTCAATGTGGAGGTGGTGGTGGTGGTAAAGAAAGCATACTTCTCTGCCACCATTGCATCCACAAGTAGCCATCCAGCAGAGCTTTTCCAGGTGGTGAATGGGCTTTTGTTATCTGTCCAAGAGTATGTTCCTTTGACACCCTCAGAAGTCTGTTGTTAACAACTTTGCAAGTCACTTTAGGAACAAAATCATATTTGGACAGAGTTGGATGCCACAGTTAGAGCAAGTCAATGGAGGTGTCTAGAGCACTGCCAGTTCCATTCACACTACTGGATCAGTTTCGATTATTGCAACCTGAGGATGTGGACAAGATGCTTGAAGAAGTGCAGCCGACCATTTGCCCGCTTGACCCTTGCCTACCTTTTCTTAGAGCTAGCTGTAGGCAGTTGTCTGGGTCGGTCCAGGGAGTGATTAATGCTTCCCTGGAGGAGGGGGAGGTACCATCTGCCTTGAAGGACTGGTCCAATATACAGCAGACAGATTACTGATTGGAGTTCCCTTTAGATATCATATAACTCCTGTTTTAAAACAGCTGCATTGGTTGCCAGTTTGTTTCTGGGCCCAATTCAAGGTGCTCGCACTAATGTTTAAAGCCCTAAATGACTTTGTTCCCAAATATCTGATTGACTGCCTCCTTGGGTGTTGAGATCAGCAGAGAGGGCCCTTTTGGTGGCTCCACCACCATCAGAAGATCAGCAGGGTGGCTCAGGAGAGGGCATTCTCTGTAGTAGTTTTTTGCCTGTTAGTGAATTTATATCCTGCCCTTCCAACTCACTGTGAGATATTCAAGTTGGCTAACAGCAGCATAATGTATAGGAGAAACTACAAAGTCCACAGCTGGATAATACCTTTATTAGAAGAAACCACTTTCTTTTAAAAAAAAATGTATTGGCAAGGTTTCAAGTTCTCCAGAACTTTTCATCAGAACTCAATAGAGAACTTAAAAGCTGGACACAATTTTGGGGGGATTTTGTTTTGGTTGATCCTTACAACAGTATTTACTGAACCATGTACTTTGTAGTTTTTTGCTTATGCACCAACACAGCTTCCCTTGTTTTTGTTTTTTATAATTTAAGAACAATCATGTACTCATACTTATTTAGGTTGAAGGGCAGAATACACATTTAATAATAATAATGACAATAATCCAAATAATATGGCAGCATAATTCAACAGCATAGTTCAACAGCAATATTTAAAAGCCAGCCAAATGATATACCTGTCAGAGTAATTAGGTCTGGAGTCTAATGGCATGAGATTAGGGGCATGAGATTAGGGGCCAATCTCTGGCCAGGCCAGAATGTTCAGTATTCTGGGTGCCACAATGGAGAAGGTTCACTCCTGTATCTATTAACCATACCTTTGATGATGATGGGACACATAGTCTCCCCAAAGATGAGTGTTTGAGCAGGATCACAAAAGAGACAGTTTTTCAACAAACCTGATCCTAAGTAGGGTTGCCTTATTCCAGTTCCATAAATCCTGCAGGCTAATTTGCATATTATGAAAATCATTTGCTAATTATGCAAAATAAGCACATTAATGGTTGCATTGTTCAGTTTTGTTTTTGTGCCTAGTAATTACCACCAAAGACTGGGGGAGGATGTGAGGAATCTTTTGGTTTTTAATACACTTTCAACCTTAAATGCCTATATAGTTTCCAAAACTATGGAATATTTATTTATAAGAGGATTTATATCCTGCCCTTCCACTGTTAAAAACAGAACTCAGGGCAGCTTACAAACATAATAAAAACAATAAAATCACACAACTAATATAAAAACATAATAAAAATACAAAATAGAAACAAACATAAAACAAGCCAATGCAGCAGTATAAAAATCCATATTGAAACAAAAGCCAGCAGAGCATCAATTAAAAGCAATATTGTGACCAAAAGGTTGTCTGTGCCAACAATTAGGAAATGTGAAATGTACACACCACTACAACTTGTAACACAGATAGAACTCAAGATTTCAATATTATCAGTTCAGTCAATCATCTTATCTAAAGAGAGTAGTGTCTGAGCATGTGAGAAGTGTCTTTAGTACACTGATTCTGACATACCAGATCAGGGAGAAGGTAAATGCAGCCTTCTATGATACAGTCTGGAACTTGATGGAGACTTAAGTGCTGGCATCTCTTTTTTTTTAATGCAGTGAATTCTAGAGACCTGACAAGCTGTGCTAGCATTAGACAGGGCAGCAGTTGCATTCCTATTGGTCTTAAGGGAAGGAAGGTTACACCTCCACATTGAGGTTTACTTTTATAACTTGTGTTTGTTCAGGGGAGGGAGTGGATTCAAACACCTTTATTCCATCCTCCATGATGGCAGGAAGACTGTCCCATTACATTAATCATTTAAGACACATACCCTCAGACACAGAGGCAATTGAGATGAAAGCTGCTTCTCCTTGCTAACTCAATCAGAAGGTCTATGGACAAGGGGCGGAGATGCACGTGTTGCTCAAGTGAGCATGTGCAGTTTCTCCATATGCAGCAAGCAAGCAGACTAAAATTCTTGATTTTCCCAGGATAGCTGTGGTGTCCCTCATTGGCTAAGGAGAATAGAAGGCCAGAGTAGGCTACCTCCACATTTTTTCTGGATCCACAAGGGCTAGAGACTTACTTTTTAAAAAAGATGAAAGCTGGGAATCTGGGCCACCTAATGGGCTAAGTGGGCACCAGGCAGCATGGCTAGAATCCAGGTAAAACCCAGCTAAACTGGGCAATAGGGCAACCCTAATTCTATGGCATTTAGGAGTTTAAAAGTTGGCTGGCTGGGCAACCGACAATCAGGGAGAAAGCACTTGGAGGAGGCTGGAGGAGGCAGCTGGCAATGGCAAAAGTTCTAAGGCAGCAGGCTACACCTAATTGCAACCCTGGCTGGGAAGCTGTTTGGAAGGAGGCTGGAGGAACATGGAGGCCTAGTAAGCTGCAGGCTGTGCCTGAAGAAGGGAGCTCTCCTGAGTCTCTCGAGGGGGTAAGGACAGACACAGACCTCATTCACTGGACTTCTTTGCCTCAACTCTCAGGGAGGCAGGATAGTCCTGGATGGAAAGAGCAAGAGGTTTTTTTCCCCTTTTGCATGCTGGCACCAGGGAAAGCAAAGGTAAAGTTGTCAGACAAGGAACTGCTGGGCTGGATTCAATGAATACCAAAGTGCTCTTGAATTGTACCATTGGCTAACTTTTGGGGGGACCTTAAATTATAACCTTAATCCAGGGAAGATGCCTTAATGCCCAGGGAGATGTATCTCCGGCACTGTTGGGAGTATGTATGTTTATTGTTACAGTCGAGGACCCGAAATGAGCACATAAAAAGATTTTACAGAAACAGCAAAATAAAATTCAGAATTACAGTCATTAAAAAGAAGCACGAATTGATTGGGCTGCATATATAAATTTAGCGGTTTGAATGGTGATATCTTTATCCGAACCGGACAGCAGTATAACTATCATTTCGTTAGGAGAAAGATTTTTAAATTTCTGGTTCATCAGGATGGGTTTGAGGAATTTAGATCGAATATGAGTATATAGCAGACAATCCAACAAGGAGTGACAGAGAGTTTCAGCCACTTCTAAACCACAGGGGCAAATACGCTGTTCATAAGGAATGTGATGAAATCTTCCTTCCATAATTGCTGAGTTTAGAACATTAAATCTGGCTTTTGAAAAAGCCAGACGCAATTTAGGGAAAGTGATCAGATAGAAGTAGGAAGCAGGTTTACCAGATGGAAAAGTTAAGTTGAAATGAATGGGGAGCAGATTTTTGTGGCACAGACAGTTGAGTTTTGTAAATCAGCATCATTAAGCCGTGAGCGAATTAAGGAGGTTACTGCATTTGGGGCCAGTGTAGCCAAGTAATCCGTGGATAAACCTATTTTCGTTAGTTTTGCTTCAATTTTTTTAAGCCAGGAAGATGGATATGGATCATCCCAAAAATGAGCTATAAGGCCTTGAGGGGGAGTTAAAGATATTTTCGCCCAGTACCTGGTAGTCAAAGTCCACGCCCAACAGTCCAAGGAGGACAGACCACATTCAAGTCTTAAAGCCGTAGAGGGAACGTAACGGGGCAGGGCTAAAAGGCTGCGAAGAAAACTGGAAAGCGTGGATTCAACTGAAGGACCAAAATAGTGGATCCAAATGGGGACATCATAAAGGAGTTGGGGAACAATCTTGTATAAAAATAACTTAATAAGTGCTGGAACAAATCGACCCCCTTTAAAATAAAAGTAATGGAGTAAGCTCTTTGTGGAATATCTTGCCTTCATTACTGCTGCTCTTATGTGTGTGGTCCAACTTAAGGAGGAATGAAAAGTTATGCATCATCATCATCATTTATTATGCCCAAATACCTGTAACTAGCGACTTGTGCTATTTGGTGACCATTTATTGGGAGTAATTATTAGAGTGTGCTGTGGCACTTAATCCCTAATAAAACCTGTGAACTGAACATCCCAGTGACTATGGCTGTCTGTGCAAAAAAAGAGGAGGGCTGTGGAAATGGACTGTACCCCTGCCCATGGAAGCCCAAGACTCTCTCTCAAGATTGGTAGTCCTAGTAAACAGAAATCCTTCTGTCTTCCTGGGATTCCGTCTCCTATATGGGATAATGTTGGATCAGGGGTGAAATGTTTCCACCTTTTCTAACATTAAGTGACCACCAGCTCCCAGTACATTTCTACCATACCCTTCAGTCCCCCAAAAGAGCTGCAAACCAGCTGTTCTGGACAATAAAAATAATGAGATTAAAAACAAAAACATTATATCAACCAAACCATTAAAACAGCAGCCTGAGAGAGGTGTAAAACTACCAGGTCAGCTTAGAAATGGAATGCCACAGAGGGAAGTTAAAACATTAAAGGCACAACAGGTTTTTTTTAAAAAAGTCTTTGTCACCGTCCTGAAACTTGAGAGAGAGGCCAGTCAAACCTCTCTCTCTCTCTCTCTGCTCACACAAACATCTTGGGCATTTTGCTGTATTCTAGAAGGGAACTAACAGGATTCTCACTGATAATTATTTATTTTATTAGTTAAAATGTATATACCATCTGATCGTAAAAAAAACTTCTAAGTGGTTTACAAAAGTGGTTGGGATTCTGATCCTACACAAGGTTTGAATGACATTGCACTTATTTGTTTTGCATCCCTCTAGCATCCCTGGATTATTCCAGCGTTTGCACACTGAATGGCAAGCTTCCATAGGCGCCAATGCATGTAGTTCCAAACTACATGAACTGTATACCACTAACCCCAATGCATAGATGGCAGAGGAGCTGAGGAGTGGGTTCATTGGAGGCAATGAAGCAAGACAGCATGATCCCAATGCCCCCGCCATGTGCATGATCACACATCTTCTGGAAGCAATGGGCAAAAAGGAGAATGAGGCCTAAGTCAAGTACCATCATTGCTTATCTGTTTTCAAAACTAATTAAGAAGTCCCCTCTTTAAGTGGAGTTTTTGCAGCCTCTTCAGTTTAAAACATAAATATGTGTTTATGGGGGTTAAGAAATGTTTCATTTATAAACCTAAAAGACATACAAGATTTCCAAGGAGTGGCTCTAAACAACTCTTAACATTTATCTCGACAGTTTATATGCCTGTCTGTTTCAAATTCACTTTTAATGGTCACTTTTGGTTGCTGAAACATTTTAATGGCTAAGAGGTTTTTCTGGTTGTTCATTTTCCATTATAATTTGAGGTTTAAGTACAATCTTAATATTCTGTGTTGAAATAGCTTCGGCTTGCTCATCACAACAGAGCCATTAAATCCCTATAAATGAAACCTACTTCAGTGCTTACCATTAACAGCAAAGATATTCTGGTTAAACTGCTATCCCTTGAAAGGATGTTTTCCCTCTTCCTAGTCTGTGCATCCATATGGTGAAATTGTTAATTCTGAACTGTTTCTCCATTTAAAGATGTCCAGGTTTGGAAGCTTCTGTTTTATGAGACGCTGAAATAATTCAAAATGTAATCAAAGCAGCATTTAAAGGGCTGTTCTTGCAGGCCGAAGATCTTTTTGATTGTGTCCTCTTGATTGTGCCTTAACTTTGGACAGCACTTATTCAGTTTAATCAATTGCTTCAGAAAGCACAGAATGCATAAGAAGCAAGGCTCTTGAGCAAGTACAAGAATCATATACAAACTGCAACACACAAGTCAAAGAGCAAGGTTGACCCTAAGATGAAGTAGGCTAAGGGCGCAATTCAATTTGCATTTACACTGGGCTGAGGGGAGTTGGATGTGGTGGATCTCCAGCTGAGTCCTGGCTCAGCCAGGCTACACCGATGTAATTATCTCAGTGAGGGCTTAGCCGGGATCCAGTCAGCTCAGTCGGGACTGGCACAAGCGAAGCTGACATAAGCCAACGTAATGCCCCCAAAAGGTGTGTACCGGGGTGAGTCAGGGGAGGGACTGAGCTCACATCCAACTTGTGTTCGTAGCACTCCTGCAGGTCCCAATGCAGGCAAAAGTTATGCTGGGAAAAGGTTAGTCTAAGAAAATAATTGCAATAGAAGTCAATGGACAGGACTTACTCCCCAGTAGGGGTATTTGGGAGTGCAGGCTTATATTTTCTGTCCATGGTCACAGCTCCCGGTTGAGCCTCCTGAATGGCAGTTGGATGTGTCACAACTTTACACCAGCCTCTCTTGCTCCAGCACAACTTACATTGGCTTCCCCTGAGTTGGATTGCTCTGTAAAACAGTCCCCTCAGGTGGCAGATTTGGGGCACATTTAAAGGGTGGTAAAATGTCAGTTATTGTGCTGGGAGATTTCAGTGTTCACTCTGAGACCCCCTCCTCAAGATTAGCTTGGGATTTCATGGATGCCATGTCAACCTTGGGCCTGTCACAATATCTGGCCCAACACACGAGGCAGAGCACACTGTAGAGTTAGTGTTTGCTGGTCAGGAGTTATGTGATCTGGGAGTGGGGGAGAACTCCGTAACTCTCTGATAGGATTCCAATTACCACTGTTCCATACCTCACAGGGGCTGAGGACCAATTAGAATGGTCCACCCCTAAAGACTGTTGAATCCGGATGGATTTCTGAGGGCCTTGGGGGAGTTAGGGCCTTAGGGGAGTTTCCAGTGGCTAGTTCCACTGATTCTGTCAATGCTCTAGGTAAAGAATAGAGTTCCAGCAATTTTGTCAATACTCTGGGGTTTTGTCAATACTCTAGAGAACTGCAGAGTTCATTCTGGTCCCTGGTGTATGATGGAGCTATGAAAGATGAAGCCACTTGGGAGACAATTAGAACAATGCTGGAGGAAGACTCACAATCAGAGCTTGGAAGTAACTTGTTATTTTTAACGAGTTACTTGTAATTCGTTACAATTTTAAATAACGAGTGGGTAATTCCATTACATTTGGCAAGTAACGGAACGACTAGTAACTTCCCTACTTTTCAGCTGCAACTTTAACATTTCCACATTAGGTTGGACATTACTTGAGGACGGGAACAAGGGGAAGTCAGCTCCTGGCTGTGATTGGTTAACACATGTGCCTCACACTGATTGGACCTCTGTGCAGACTGTCTCTTCCCTCGTGATCTGTGTTAGGAGGCACGAGGGAAGAGGTGAATAGGCAGGGCCTGCTAGCGTCTGAGAGGACAAAATGGATGCTGGAGGAAAAAGCCAGGGCAAGGACAACGGAGGAGAAGGCAGCAGCAGAATGGCGAAGAGCTGTGGAGGTGAGTGACAATGATTTGTGTGTGTGTGTGTGTGTGTGTGTCTGCCCCCGCCGCCCCTTCTGCCCCCATGGCATTTTGCCCCCCCTGCCCCCCACCCCCCTGTGGCCCCTTCTGCCCCCCCACTGCCTCTCCTTGCCTTGTTGCCGCCCCCTCCATCAATCACAAGGCACTTCTGAAACTTCGGCCTATCAGAGCTTGGAAAAGTTACTTTTTTGAACTACAACTCCCATCAGCCCTAGGCAACATGGCCACTGGATTAGGCTGATGGGAAGCTGTAGTTCAAAAAAGTAACTTTTCCAAGCTCTGGCCTACTTCTCTTCCTTCCCCCCTTTTTGAACTCTCCCCCTTGTTTCCATGCATAGCTGTGTGCTGTATTTATCCAGACAGAGCACTCCTGCCTTTTAAAATGCCGGCTAGCTTTTTATTGTATATTTATTTGAATTCCATCTTTCTTTTTATTTGTATTTTTGTCCTGTTTAATCACAAGACTGAATTGTATGTGGGACAAAAACTGTCTCAGTAATAATAATAATAATAATAAAAATAAAAAATCATTAGGCGTATAATAAATGGCCTAAGGCTGATTTTTTTGTTCTTGGCAGAGAAGAGGTGAGAAGTAGGGTCCTTGCAGCTCCTCCTCTCAGTCCCCCAGCTCTCAAACTCATGTTCTGTGAGAAAGAGAGAGATTCCCAGTCCCAGAGAGAGATAGACTGTTGACAATCTCTGCTAATATCTATACAAATGTACATAACATGCATCACCTGAACTCACATGATCTAGAGTTACCTTAGATCTTCCAAGATTTGCAAATGAGAAGCAATAGGGTTTTATATTAGTTCTGATTGTCTATTGGACTATCATAGGTTATATGTTTTTTTCATTTTCTATGGCAAAAACTCCAACTTCAGTGGAATTTATGTGATGTGTTCTAATCATTTGAATTTGGCTAATGAATGCTTTATTCTTTCATCAGAACTTTAGCAGTAGTACTAAAATATTAATAAAAAAGAAAAGGGAAAGAAAAAATACTTTACATACATCATTCAGCTGTATTGCTAATTATAGATATAGATATAAAAGATAAACGGCATTTTGTCAAAAGTATTTTTGTCTACATTTTATACCTTATCCTTGGTTTTCCAAGCTTGGCATGGAATGGTTCTCATACAGAATTAATTTGAAATGCTGCATATTTATTATCATAATCATCATATTCAAAATAAAAAATATATGTAACGCCTTCAAGTTGATTCCAACTTATGGTGACCCTATGAATAGGGTTTTCATGAGGCTGAGAGGCAGTGACTGGCCCAAGGTCACCCAGTGAGCTTCATGGCTATGTGGGGATTTGACCCTAGTCTCATTTTGTTCTCACAACAACCCTGTGAGATAGTAGGTTAGACTGGCCCAGGCAGGGTTATTCAGTGAGCAAAAATGATGCAAATAGGATCTCTTTTAATTGTGCTATCGACCTGCTTACTTCCACTCTGACTGGGGCATCTTGCAGCATGGGGAAGAGATGGGGGCACATCACAGCTGAAGTTCACCCATATAGGAGCATTATCTCTTGTTTATTACAGAGACACCTGTTGCAGGTTTTGCTGCTGAGAGCAGCAGTCAGTTAGTGCGGCCACTTGAGTCACAGCTTGTTGATCCTGAGGAGGCAAAACTAGAAAGTGAGGTTCAGAAAGGAGGGCCTGTGCATGAGGAGGAGGAGGGCATGAAGCAGTGCCAATTGCCCACAGCCACATCTGCAGAACAGCAAGTACCATGGTTTGGCTTTGAGAAAGCTTGTACATTTGTGAGCCAGAGTGGGAAAAATGTTGTTGTACGATGCAATTACTGCCTTCCAAGGATCAAAAATCTGAGATCAGCTGTTTCCTCCTCATCCAATGTGAAGAAACATTTTGAGGTAAGCCTTTGTCATGCTGGTCCTCAAAGAGTGTCCATTGTCTATTTATGTTTCAATTGTGAAGTTCCTCTTCCCTTTTTTCTTGGATTCATGCTTTGTTCTTCTTCCTCAGAGGGCACACCCTGAGAAGCTGAGAGCAATTGAAGAAGCAATAAAGGCAAGGAGACGTGGCCTTCCTGAACCAATGCATGACACCCCTCCTCCCAAAATGCTGAAGCAGCAGCAGACAACCCTTGAGAGGTGGGGATCTGGCAGGGAGCCTGTCACCCAGAGCAATCTCGACAGGAGAATCATTGATTTCATTGTAGAGGAGACATTACCACTTCAGACTGTGGACAAACCATCATTCATTAATCTGGTTCGCATTGGACTCCCCAAAGATCTCACCATCATATGTGCCAAGACTCTGAGAGACAGAATTGAGAAGAGACCATGCCACATGAGAGAAACTCTTGCAAACCGAATGGGTGCTGTGGCATATATAGCAACCACTGCAGATTGTTGGACCAATGGCATGAAGAGTTACTTTGGAGTAACAGCCAACTGGATCAACCCAACTACCCTGAAACATGAGGTCGGGGCCTTGGCTTGTAAGCGTCTGAAGGGGCGCCATACATACGATGTCCTTTCAAAAGCACTGCATGATGTACATGTGCAGTACAGGATCCACAACAAAGTTATGTGCACTACTACAGACAATGGCTCCAACTTTGTGAAAGCGTTCAGAGTTTTCATGGCCAAAGAACCAGTGGAAGCTGCAGGCACCAGTGACGATGATGGTGATAACCAGGAGGAGGAGGAGGCTGAGGTGGAGTTTGTGCCTATCTGTGAGATCCTGGACACAGGACCTGAGGCAGAGGAAGAAGCTGCAGACTCAGGAGAGGATTTTGTTTTACCACCACACCAGAGATGTGCTAGCCACACCCTCAACCTTGTGGCAACACAAGACGTAGAGGCCATGCTTTCTGACTCCTCCAAAAGTAGTCTTCTTGGTCCTTTCAAGAAACAGTTTCGTTCCTTGATGGGAAAGTGCAGCAAGTTGTGGTCCAAGCAGAACCAGTCAGCCCAGATTGCTAAGTATGTCCGTGCGCAATGTGGTGTGTATCTGAAGGTACCGAATAAGACCAGGTGGAATTCCACCTTTGATGCGTTGAAGCAACTACATGAGCTCCTGTCAACTGTGCCACTAAAAATGCATGCCATAATGGACCGCTGCTCCTTGTCCAGGATCACAGCTGCTGAAATTGAAGTGGTACAGGAATGCACAGAGATTATGGAGCCACTAGCCCAATCCCTAGATATCCTGCAATGGGAGAACGGCATGTTCATGGGGTATTTTCTACCAACGCTCTGCAATCTGAACTGCAAGTTAGAAGGACTGGAAAAGAAACCTGAGAGTACACATACTGTTTTCAGCTGCTGAGAGGTGTGCGCGAAGCCCTAAGAAAGCGGTTTGCAGCTATCTGGGAGGACAAGAGGCTTCTTCTGGCAGCCTGCCTACACCCTCGCTTCAAACTAGATTGGCTGGAATCGTGTCAGGCCGCCACCCATACCAACAAGTAAGAACATTAGGGAAGCCCTTTGGGTGGATTACTCCAAGGGAAATGTTGTCTCAAGGGAGGCATCAGAGGGCTTAAGGTGGTAGGCAGGGGCTGGGCCTTTTCTTCCTGGGGCTCCTCATCACAAACTTGGGTTGCTGCAGGTAATCCTTAAGGGTCTACTGTGCTGCCCCATGAGTGTGGTGACTTGGTCACCTTCCTACCTTCCATGTCATCATCCACAGGCTCAGGCTGGATCCTGAACCAGGGGACATGGCAAGCATCAGGAAATGAAGAGCAGATGATGGTTTCCTAACATATATGTGTTAACATATCCTCTCTCTTTCTTAGATACACAATGGAAGCCTTGTTGAAAGCTGAAATAAAGATGGGTGTACTTATTGAGGACAGTGATCAGTCTTCAGATAAAGACCAGGAAGGAGATGACTTAGAAGATGACTTCTTTAACTTTCTGCCCCAGGGCAAGAAGTCAGCAGTGGACACTGCTGAGGAGGAACTGGTGAGGTACCTGAGGTCTCCCAGCAGGGAAGTGTCATCACTCCATGGCTTTCCACATGTGCTGCGGTGTTTTTTGCAGCACAACACAGGGATGCCTTCAAGCGCCGCAGTAGAACGCCTGTTCAGTACTGGTGGCAACGTAATGACTGTAAAAAGACATTCCTTGTCTGACATGCTCTTTGAGCATCTTGTTCTTTTGAGACATAACAGAAACATATTATAAAAGCATTTCAAGTGTAAAATTTGATTTCAAGAGTTGGGGTATCTTCATTGCTTGGGGGGATGTGAGATTCTGTTATGCCATTATGTTAATCTTATGGATAAATTTTTTTATTCTACTACCCCCTGTGTGTGTGTGTTTATTTTTAATATTGTTTTAGGCTTCTTAGATGTGCAGCAGCCAAGGCCAGCACCTTGTAGGAGTTTTTTTAAAAAAGTAACTGAAATGTAATTGTAGTGATTATTTTTGAGAAAAAGCAAAGTAATCAGTTACTTTCAGAGCAATTGTAATTGTAACGGTAATTACTACTTTTTGGGCCAAGTAATTGTAACTGTAATTTATTATTTTTTTAAAGTAATCTTCCAAGCTCTGCTCACAATGAATGAATGGGCACAGGCTACAACTCATTTTAGAGCCTACTCTGTGGTGGTGATAGCAATAAAGAAGAGATTTTTCTCTGCCACCATCATGTCTGAGGAGAACTGGTTGGTGGAACTTTCCCAAGTGGTGTGAGGCCTTCCACATCAAAAGCCTCAGGACGAAGGGTTGGAGACCTTTGTTATCCACTGTAACCAATTTGCATCATTCTTTGCAGATACAATCACTCAAATCCAGTTCATTCTTGACTTGAAAGTCATGAGAGTACATGTCGAGTTGCCTTGGGAATTGGATTGTCCTGTTGTTATGGATTCTTTTCAGCTTGTACAACCTGAGAATGTGGACAAGATCCTTTCTAGTGTTCAGGATACCACATGTGCTCTGGATCCATGCCCTTCATGGCTAGTAAAATCTGCCAAGAATGGGTTGAGGGGAAAGGATTAGTAAAATCATAAATGCATCTTTACAAGAGGGGCAGTTACAGGTGTCACTAAAGGAGGAAGTTGCACCCACTACTGAAAAAAAACCCCACCTTGGATGCACTGCAACTTACCAACTACCACCCTGTCTCTAACCTCCCATTCTTCAGCAAATTTATTGAGTGTGTGGTGGCAGATCTTGGATGAAATGGATTATCTTGAGCCATGTCAGCCTGGTTTTTGCCCAGGTCATGGCACTGAAACTGCATTGGTCGCCTTTGTGGACAACCTACATCAAGAACTGGACAGAGGGAGTGCATCTCTGTTGGTTCTGCTGGATCTCTCAGCAGCTTTCGATAACATCAGTCATGGTATCCTTCTGGACCACCTTAGAGGATTGGGGCTAGGAAGACCTAATTTTTCTGGTTCTATTCCTACCTCGAGGGTTGTGTCCAAAAAGGGGGGGGGACTGTAGTTTGACTGTTTGGCCTTTGGAGTTCTGCAAGGCTCCATTTTGTCCCTTCATGCTACATGAAATTTTTGGGAGTGATCGTCTGAGGATTTGGCTGGGCTGCCAGCAGCATGCTGATGATACCTAGCTCTGCATATTGATTGCATCAGATCCCAAGGATGCAGTGCAGCTGCTGGATTGGGGCCTCCAGGCTGTAATGGGTGGATGTGGGTGAACAAGCTGAAATTAAATCTGGACAACACAGAGGTGTTGCTGGTGAGCAGAAATGCTAATCAGGATTGAGCTTGTTGGCCCACTCTGGATGAGGTTGCACTTTCCATGAAGGAATGGGTCTGCAGTCTGGGAGTCCTTCAGGATTTGGTCTTGCTGCTAGAAGATCAGGTAGCGGCGGTGGCCAGGGGAGACTTTCTCTCAGCTTCAGCTGTTGTGTCAGCTGCCACCTGATCTTGGACGCTCTGATCTGACCACCCTCACCCATGCCCTAGTCACCTTGCATTTGGATTACTGTAATGCACTCTGGGTGGGGCTGCCTTTGAAGACTACTTGAAAGCTTGAGCTGGTTCAAAATACATTGCACCCATGCTCAAAGAGCTACATTCGCTCCCAGTTTGTTTCAGAGTACAATTCAAGGTGCTGGATTTGACCTTTAAAGCTCAAAATGGTTTGGGATCTAGCTATCTGTCTGCCTGCCTTCCAGTCATTAGACATGCCCATTGCATGAGAGCCAAGGAAGAGGGCCTGTTGGGAGTGCCTACTATACTCACAATAGAACCTTCTCTGTTGTGGTCCCTAGACTATGGAATGCCCTTCCCTGGAGGTAAGATCAGCCACCTCTCTTCCCGTATTTAGATGGCTGCTGAAGACCCATCATTTTATGCAAGCATTTGGTTATTTTTTTACTCTTTATGCCATTGTACTGATGTTTATAGAGGATTTTATAGGGTTGTTTGTGTATGGGTTTTTTTGTAGGTTTTTGTACTTTTAAAATAAATCTCTTTTAAAACTCTGTATGGTTTTATATATGTTTTGTATTTTTAAATCTATGTAATCTGCCTTGGGACCCACATTCTGGGTCTGATAACTGCTACTACTACTACTATTAAATAGACAGAATGCTGTTTTTATTAGCCATCACCTGCTCCTCTCTTACCATTTCATTTATACTCCCCCACTGACAAATAAATACATTATTCTATCTATTCCCTATTACTTTCCAAACACCCCATTACTCTTTTCCTTCCTTCCACAGCAGGATTAGGGTTGCCTATCAATTGGGGTGACTGATTGGTGAGTTTGGTTTTTTTGGGGAGGAGACTTTGGGGCAAATCACCAAAGAAAAGTAAGGTGCAAGACAAGTTATATTCCTCTCTTCCAGCCCTTTATTTTTAAAAGTGTACATCTTAGGTGAATAGACAGCCATGAACTTTCTGTAGACATTTCAATGTCTATTGGGTTTCACCACTGGACTTGCTTGGGTTCCAGTATATGACACTGTGCCCTCTGCCCCACTCCATAATTCCCAAAGACCCTATATTTTAGCCAGAGCTTGGAAAAGTTACTTTTTTGAACTACAACTCCCATCAGCCCAATCCAGTGGCCATGCTGGCTGGGGCTGATGGGAGTTGTAGTTCAAAAAAGTAACTTTTCCAAGCTCTGATTTTAGCCCAGAGGACTGAATTCTGTTCAGGAGTGGGCAGAAGATAGATCTAAATACACTAGTAAATCTCTGGACGATTTGCGATAGATCCACAAGGATTTCCAACTCCCAACTGCAATAAAAATAAAAGGAGCCAACTAGATCAGGCCAGTGGCCCATCTAGTCGAATATACTATTCTCACAGTGGCCAACCAGATACCTATGGGAAGCCCACAAGTAGAACCTGAGCATAACCGTGGACAACTGAATTTAACTGGAAAAATGAAAAATGGAGAAAAACCAAAACTGACATATCTCTATTCCCAAACCCCTGTCATGGCCTCTACTTGGTATTTTTTGTGTGTGTTCTGAATAAAGTAAGTTTGATTATGTGGCTTATCTTTATTGAACAGAAACAAAAAAACCATGGAGTTGTGGCTAAGTGATAATGAAATATCAAATTGACTTGTCCATGTCTATTTCAAGTCTACATAAATCCATTTTCTCTATTAATCATGCTAAAAAGATTAACTCGGTATTCATAAAATCTCATTTCTTTTCCAGTATTTTAGTGATAAAGACCTTTGCTTAGTTAGCTGATTTATCCAGAAAATGGATAAAGCTTTTGCATGTCAAAACTTTTAATTATAAAGTTGTCAAGGTAGTTGAAAGTTGTTTTTAAAAAAGAATGAATTAAGTTGAAAAAGAAATTTGTATAGATCAAATGAGAGGCCAGCTATTTGTTAGTTCAAGGCACTTGGTAAATGCTGTACTTTTCACAATAGAAAATAATATCAATATTCAGGAAATAATACAAGAATGACCTAGAAAATAATGACATGAATAATGAAATATATATGCATTCAGCAACACATTCTAGTTATGATTCTAAACCGCCTCAAACTAACCAAATCTGAACCGTCAACTCTTGTTTTTAGATGGAGCTCAACTTTAGTATTTGAACAAAAAAGCAGAGCTTGGAAAAGTTACTTTTTTGAACTACAACTCCCATCAGCCCCAGCCAGCCATGGCCACTGGATTGGGTTGATGGGAGTTGCAGTTCAAAAAAGTAACTTTTCCAAGCTCTGCAAAAAGGCAAGGTTTTAATAGACATAAAAGAATCAATTAGACTTGATTCTTTCCCCCTCAGCTCGGTTTGTAATAATGGAGTCAGACGAAATTATTGTTTGTCTCTTTAATGTATCTTTAGTCCATCTTAGTTCAAAATTACAGAATGTCTTCAGATGAAACTACATGTTACATGTGATTTGAAGCTGCTGATCTTTTTTATAACTGAATATACTTCACTATCTTTTAAGGAAAACTCTCACAATGCAGTTTACAATAAAACGCTAGAAGCAAAATTAGGATAAACATATATTCAAATTAAGCACTAAGATCAGTAAGAAGCTTGTTGGAATAACAAAATGTTTAGGGAACACTTAAAGGCCCCAAGAGTTTGTGCGGGAGGGAGATCAGTAAGTGTGGAGCCTCCACTTGGATGTCAGAGATTTCTGACGAAAACTGAAATGACTGCAGAAATGGTAGCTGTTTGCATACAGTATTTGCTTGTTGTGAGGACCGGATTTACTTCATCTGAATGTATCCGACATTTGTTAACACTGGACTCCAAAGCTGCAAATGTTATGTAAAAGGTAAAGGTGTCCCCGCACTTGTAGTGCAAGTCGTTTCCGACTCTTAGGATGACGTCTTGCGATGTTTACGAGGCAGACCATATATATGGGGTGGGATTGCCAGTTCCTTCCCCGGCCTTTCTTTACCCCCCAGCATATGCTGGGTATTCATTTTACTGACCACTGATGGATGAAAGACTGAGTAGACCTCAACCCCTTTTTACCCGAGATTCGACTTCCTCCTTCCGTTGGAACCAAACTCTGGCCGTGAGTAGAGCTTCAGCTGCGTTACCGCCGCTTACCACTCTGCACCATGGAATCATAGAATAGTAGAGTTGGAAAGGGCCTACAAGGCCATCAAGTCCAACCACCTGCTCAATGCAAGAATCCAAATCAAAGCATTCCCGACAGATGGCTGTCCAGCTACCTCTTGAATGCCTCCTGTGTCGGAGAGCCCAATACCTCTCTAGGTAATTGGTTCCATTGTCATATGGCTCTAACAGTTAGGAAGTTTTTCCTGATGTCCAGTCAAAATCTGGCTTCCTGCAACTTGAGCCCATTATTCCATGTCCTGCACTCTGGGACGATCGAGAAGAGATCCCGGCCCTCCTCTGTGTGACAACCTTTCATGTACTTGAAGAGTGCTATTATATCTCCCCTCAGTCTTCTCTTGTCCAGGCTAAACATGCCCAGTTCTTTCAGTCTCTCCTCATAGGGCTTTGTTTCCAGTCCCCTGATCATCTTTGTTGCCCTCCTCTGAACTCATTCCAGTTTGTCTGCATCATTCTTGAAGTGCGGAGACCAGAACTGGATGCAGTATTCAAGATGAGGCCTAACCAGTGCTGAATAGAGGGGAGCTAGTACTTCATGCGATTTGGAAACTATACTTCTGTTAATGCAGCCTAATATAGCATTTGCCTTTTTTGCAGCCACATCACACTGTTGGCTCATATTCAGCTTGTGATCAATGATTCTAAGATCCTTCTCACATGTCTTACTGGTGAGCCAAGTATCCCCCATCTTATAAATGTGCATTTGGTTTCTTTTTCCTAAGTGTAGAAGTTTGCCTTTATCCCTGTTGAATTTCATTCTGTTGTTTTCAGCCCAATGCTCCAACCTATCAAGGTCCCTTTGAATTTTGTTTGTCTTCCACGGTATTAGCTATGCCCCCCAACTTTGTATCATCAGCAAATTTGATAAGCATGCTTTGTACCTCCTCATCCAAGTTGTTAATAAAAATGTTAAAGTGCACTGGACCCAGGACCGAGCCCTGTGGTACCCCACTCATTACTTCCCTCCAGTTTGAGAAGGAACCATTGATAAGCACTCTTTGAGTACAATTCTGGAGCCAACTGTGGATCCATCTGATAGTTGTTTCATCCAGCCCACATTTAGCTAGTTTGCTAATCAGAATATCATGAGGCACTTTGTCAAAAGCTTTGCTGAAGTCGAGTTATGTTATGTCCACAGAATTCCCACAGTCTACAAGGGAGGTTACCCAATCAAAAAATGAGATGAGGTTAGTTTGGCAGGATTTGTTCTTCATAAATCCATATTGGCTCCTAGTAATCACTGCATTGTTTTCAAGGTGCTTACAGATTGACTGCTTTATAATCTGCTCCAGAGTTTTTCCAGGGATTGATGTTAGGCTGACTGGTCTGTAGTTCCCCGGTTCCTCCTTCTTGCCCTTTTTGAAGATAGGGACAGCATTAGCTCTCCTCCAGTCATCCAGCACCTTACCAGTCCTCCATGATTTCGCAAAGATAATAGAGAGCGGTTCTGAGAGTTCTTCAGCCGGTTCCTTCAATACTCTAGGATGCAGTTTATCGGGACCTGCTGATTTGAACTCATTCAAAGTGATTAGGTATTCCTTGACCATTTGTCTATCAATCTCAAGCTCCAATCCTGCCCCTTCTACTTCATGTTTCCCGGGAAGGTCATAGGCCCTTTTTTGGGAGAAGACTGAGCCAAAGTAGGAATTGAGCACTTCTGCCTTTTCTTTGTCATCTGTTATCATTTTGCCATCCTCATTGAGTAGCTGTGCCACCATTTCTTTTCTCTGTCTTTTACTATGGACATACCTGAAGAAAGCTTTTTTGTTGCTTTTAGCATCTCTCGCTAACCTCAGCTCATTCTCAGCTTTAGCCTTCCTGACACCATCCCTGCAATTCCATGATACCTGCCTGTACTCTTCCTTTGTGGCCTGCCCTTCTTTCCACTTCCTGTATGTATTATTATATATATTTTTAGCGTACAGCACAACTCCACCTCCCTTTTTATTCCTTCTGTTCTTCTTGAACAAGTTGTATCCTTCAATTGCTGTATTCCTGTCATGGGAGTTATCCCAACAAGTTTTCAGTTATACCTATCAAGTCGTAATTGCCCTCCTGTATTAAGAGTTCAAGTTTGTCCTGCTTGTTTCGCATGCTCTGTGCATTAGTATACAGACATCGAAGACCATGTGATTTATGGTTTGGCTTCCTTACTACGTTTTTCTGAGGACTGTTACTGGGCCCTGTTAGAGCCGATCTCTCTGGTCCCACTACTGTGCATAAGCCTTCATCAGTCGTTCCCACCAAGTTTACGTCTCCCCCCCATTAGGATTCAGTTTAAAGCCCTCCTGATGAACTTCTTCATGCTGTGGCCAAACACATTCTTCCCAGTCCTTGTGAGATGCAACCCATCACTTGTCAGCAGTCCATCCAGTAATTAATGCCATTACTGATCATATTTGCATTCTTCAGACTGTAATGGCAGAGAAAACATAAATAAAATTTACATTGTCCCTCTCCCATGATAAGGTGATGATGGATTGGAATAATTCTGTCCTTTTGTTATCTTTTGACTCCCTGTCACCTTTCTACAATACTATGCATTTATTTGGATGTGAACCCCATTAAATCCAGTGAAACCTACTTCTGAGTAAACATGCATAGGATTACGCTGTAAATCTCATACGTAAGACTGGTTTTTGACTCTATGTTTTGTCACAATGACTGATGAGGGAAACAGATGTCATTTTGCTTTCTCCAGGGCTCCCATATTTTCTTAAAGAAATGGTTCCTATAATCTGGAGTTTCTCCAAGCTTTTGAGGCCCACTTTCTAAGTTTAGGCTTCTAAGTTTATGATGCCTTTTGTGGCTCCTCTGCTCAGTGCCAGTGATCTCTTCTACATTGTGCAAAGATTCTTGCATGCAATTGTGCATTCATACAGTGTGCTGCATGCTGTTATGAGCATGAGGGTTGGAACGGATGATCCCTGTGGGTCCCCTTTCCATCCTCTGATTTGGAATCCTGTGCCTTGGAATGAGGAACTTGCTCTGCTGGTCATATGAGTCTCTCTTTTGTTAAACAAATAGAGTGGCCAGGTTTGTAATGGGTCTATCAGTTGCTCAGCAACTGGTAAATGGGCCAGGAAGACCCTTTTGTCATTGAAACTCTTCAGGAGAGCCTCCCCTCTTCCTGGCAGCTAGCAGAAGTTTGTGCCTAGAGTGTTTTTAGAATGGTCTAGAGAATGGCTGGGGCTGGAGGCAGGCAGAGAGGCTATCCCTGTGCACCATGGCTTTAGGATGCCTCCTGTAACACAGATGGGAAAGATGGGTATTAGACTGCTGATGCCTTGAACCCCCTCCCTCCTAAGCTTAGGTTGGAATGTGTGTAAATAAACAAACCATATTTCATAAAGACACCACAGTCTCTGCTGACCTTTTTCCCAAAGTAAACCAAACCCTGGATGAGCACAGGGACCTCAGAAATCTCACCGCATGGAGATTGGGGAGGCGTGCAACAATGCAATATCATTTTTTTCCATGCTAGGATATGTGAGGTGAGGTAGTGCACCCCACATTGGCATTAGAAGTCTAGTACAGCAATTCTAACCATGTGTGCTTGGAAGTAACTCCTACTGAATCCAATGAGGCTTACTTCCAAGTGAGCAGGGTTTGGATTGCAGCCTAGAGCAGCATATCTGAGCTATACAAAGGATTGAGTCTGCAGTCCTAAACCCTTACCTGGGAGTAAGCCTAACTGAATTCAGTGGCTCTTGCCTCTACATAGACATGTTTAGGTTTGCAGCTTGTGCTATATTGCAGGGATGTTGTGCTGTCCAAACCACATCTGAGGCTGAGGCTCCTTCCAGAAATAAAGCAAGGGGATTCCTAAAACAGAGTGGCTTCCTTCTCTATGTGCCCAAGACTTATTTTGGAATAAACATACATGGACAAAAGGTGAAATCCTAAACCCATTCACCTGGGTGTGTGTTCCATTAATTCAACAGAACTTACATTAACTGGGCAATAGTTATTCACTGTGTTGAACAGTGGGACTATGTGTCCAAAGCTTTGAGGCTGCAATCCTAACCCCATTTACTTGGGAGTAAGCTCCATTGGATTCAATGGGATTTTTCTTGGAGTAGACATGGTTTGGAACCGTCATTGCTCTTAAGACTCATTTAATAGAACTTACAGGGTTGCTGCCCTGAGCTCCTTTGAAGGAAGGACAGGGTATAAATTCAATAAATAAATAAATAAAGTAAATAAGAACATTAAAGTGGTCCCTGTTTGAATACTCTTGCAGAAGAGGGAAAGCCTTATTGGTCTATGGAAGCTACAAAGAATCTTGTGACTTTTATTAATAAACTGTTAAATATTTAAGGCTGCAATGCTATACTTACCTGGGAGTAAGTGCCATTGAATTCAATGACACTTCTGATAAGACATTTATAGACTGCACTGTAATTGTAATGGTTTTCAAAAGTACGAGAAGTTTGCTCCTTCTCCTTGCCTGAGCATCACGCAAAGAGAGGTTTCCCCACTGACCCGATCTGCCCTGCCCTGCCCTGCCCTGCCCCACCAATCCCTTGAGGAGATGAGGTGCATCTGCTTCTAGAGTAAATAAGAAATGAAAACATGACTTTAATTATGTATAGGCCTGCCATTGAAACACACACAAATCAAAGTGTGGTTTGTTAAGCATTATGCAAAGAGCAATGGAATGAGAGAAAGCCCTTTCTTTAATGAATATGCATCAAGACAGAAATTGACAACATGTGACATCCTTAGCCACCATTGAAAAGACTTTACCCCTGGTAAAATGGGCCAGAGGCACAGCTTTAACAGCCAATCTTCGAGCCTGGAAAGTGCATATGTGTGTAGGCGGTCCTTCAAATAACACTGACTAACTTAAGTCCACTGATTTCACTGGGTCTGCTCTGGGCATTATTTAGCTGGATTCAACCTTGAGACAAAATTAAGAGTTTCTGTTTGAACAATATATTGAAGAAATTTTCCAAGGTAAGCTCAATGAAAGCTGATTAAATCCACAAAATTGCTCAAAGGGGTGAGGGTGGAATGGGTGACAGTTCTGCACATTTCTAGGTTGCCACTAAATTTCTCTAAAGTCCAAGGCAAATTTGGAGAGTCCTACTTAGTCTTCACCACTCCAAGCATTCTGAACAGTGCTAGAACAATTTCAGTCATTCCCCTTCCTTCCACAACATTCTTCATCATGTCTATTTTGTTTTTTCTTTCCTGTTTTATACAGCTATAAGAGTGGCTATGAGAGCCAGCATGGATTTTTTTACATTTTTTACATTCCACCATGTTAAATTGAAAATACTCCCCATGCCATTCTGCTGCTTCCTATAAGCTCATTTCAAAATATAAACTTATTAAACTTATAGTCCTGAACTCAGAAATGCTTGTTAACAACTCTTTAAGGTTTCATGGAGATACACAAAACACTCAGAGAGAATCGAGAGTTCAAGTGTAAAACAAGAGAAAAAAATTCAAGCCACTGTTGGACTTTTTCTGTCAGTGGTCTCCTAATTGGTTGAAATTAATTAAAAAAGCAACCATCTTCACAAATAACTTGTAGTCCTATTACTGACCTTGCCCAATACTCTGACCTGCAGTTTAAAGGTTTTAAAAATGCATGGCTAATTTTTAATTAATTTAAGAAATTTAACATTGGACTCTGATAGTGCAGGAATGCTCAGTAAGAACAATTGTCAGTGTTCCAAAAGTCAGACTAATAGCTAATCAAGGGGCCACACCCATGCTAGACATTTTTTCTACTTGAAACAGTCATGTTTTCCCCCAAAGAATCCTGGGAAGTATAGTTTATGGTGCTGACAGGAGACTCATATTCCCCTGACAGAACTCCAGTGGCCAGAGTGCTTTAATAGACAGCCCCTCTTCCCAGAGAATTCTGGTGATTGTAGCTTTGTGAGGAGAATAGGGCATCTCTAAACAACTTGCAGCGCCCTTCACAAACAACACTTCCCAGGATTCTTTGGGGGAAGCCATGACTGTTTAAAGGTGGAATAAATGTCTGGTATGGATGTGGCCAGGGACAGCTTTGGTTTAAATTTGTGTGGGTGACTACATGTATCTGCTGGAGAATAAAAAGGTGTGGGAAACCCTGAAAATGTTACTGTTCACAATGTTTTAGTTTTGGAAAAGAAAGGGGCTTTCCCTCTGCCCAGTGCTCACCCATCCAATCTCCTCCCCTCTCTCCCCTTCTCACCTCCACCTTCCTTCCTACTCCTCCCTCCCCTTTCCCTTTCTCCCCTTCACCCCTCCCTTCTCCTCCCCCAGATCAGTTTCATCTATCCTAAGGAAGACTGCATAGGAGTAAATCCCACTGAACTTAATTAAGTATGAAAATGATCAAACCTACCCTACCATCCTCCTCCCTCCTGTCTCCCCTCCTGCCTGTCTCCTCCCTTTCCTTCCCCCTCCCCTCTCCTTCCCCCTCCCCCTACTTTCCCTCCCCTCTCCCTCTCATTTCCCTTTCTCCTCCCTCCCTCCCTGCCCCTTCACCTCCTCCTTCGTGGTCAGTTTCACCTTTCCTAAGCATGATTGCACAGGAATAAATCCCATTGAATTCAATAAGATTGCAGATAATCAGACAGCCTTTCTCCTTCCTCTCCCAAACATACAAAAATGTAATTCTCCAACTTTGGAGATGTTGTCCTGATTGCAGGTGTTGCCATCACTTACATATGCTCAGAGACACGTTACCAAATTCTTTCAAGCTACACAGCAAGTGAATTGGACTATAAAAGACGAACCCACATTATGTTTGCATTTTTACAAATGTGTAGGGCAGTACCATTTCTCAGAGAGGAGGTCAGGTCTCCTGCTCCCCTGGTGCATTCACTATAGCTGCCCAATTTCCCTGCTTTTTAAAGTTTGATAGAAATATCTGTTGGCTATAGGTGTTTTCTTAAACCACAAGGGTGGTTTTTTTTTTTTTGCCTATTAGTAACTTTACAGTACAGGGCCTGCTGTACTGAAACCATCTTTGAATAATACTTTGTTCTGCCCACCCATTACACTACATGACTGGAATAGACAAAAACAGAATCTTCAAAGTAATTTTCACAAGCAATTAATATTAAGATGGATTTCAGCTCTTTCAGAATAGATAATGACAACTTACATAGAGTTGACACAGAACTTGAAGAGTCCTTCTACATATTTTATAGAAAATGTGAGGAAAGTTTAAAACTGCTGAAAGCAGTGACATTTCTCAGTGCAGTTTTGAATAAAGTATGTCATAGTGAAGCTCTATCGCTTGGCTTTTGAGATCCAGAACATGATGCACAAATGCCTTTGAATGTTGTGAAATATAGGAAAGAAGCTGATAATTCAGAAGGAATCTGGAGTTTTACACAGAACATTTAATTAACATCTGTAACTGCAATGTTAATTCAGGCTGCAATGCACAATTAATTGAAACCAATAGCAAAATTCTCATTGCTGTTAATGGCTATTGATTGTGCCTTTTGTAACCAACAAAACCACCAGCGCAAACAGAGCTTTATCATACCAACACCTTTCCTCCATCAAAAGAAAGTTGATTTCAGAATGCTCTTAAAGCCACCTGTGCAAACCAGTTGGAAACAATTGTGTCAGTGAAATTTACTGCGATCACTTAGTGCTGGTTCACATATGCTCCTTCATAACTAGCAGGATCAACTGGTGTCTTGCATATGAAAACAGGATGTCATAAATTTAATTTCCCAGACAGAACTTTCACATAGCAAGATATCACCTCAAATGCAATACATTTCAGTAAAGTCAGTACCCACATTCAACTGCCAGTCATCAAGGATTTTTTCAAACATGCATAAACATTGGTTGATATCACTTGATTATTCAGAAATTCATGTCTCACTACTGAATATATATAAATTAGCTCTTTGAAATATTGGGTCGGATCCTGCTTGCATGCTTTCATAGGCATCTGGTTGGCCACTGTCTGATCTAGCAGCACTCTTCTTATGTTATTATGTAGGTGAAATCCTGTGTTGGATCTGTGAGGACTCATGCAAGTTGTCATTAGATGCTGCTGTCATTGATTAATAAATATGTAAGTGTGAACTGGCTATGTGTTGAGCAATCATGTGGTAAGAAATTCAATGAAATTCAATCAGCCTTTCCCAACCAGTGTGCCTCCAGATGTTGTTGGACCACAACTCCCATCAGGCTCAGCCAGCACTGCCAATGGTCAGGAAAGATGGGAGTTGTGGTCCAACAACATCTGAAGGCACACTGGTTGGGAACGTCTGGTATAGATGTATGTGTCCACCCACATTAAGGCTGTAGTCCTAGGCCTAATTGCCTGAGAGTCAGCTCCATTGAAATCACTAAGATGAAGTGGCACATCAGATGCAATTGTCAAGCATGTGGAAGCATCTTTTCTGGGATGCACTTTCATACAAATGGGGATTGTATCTAAATTATTTGCAACACAATCCTATATATGTTTACTCAGAAGTAAAACCTGTTCAATTCAATGGGTGATCATGAGGGTTTTTTTTCCATGCAATGACCACCTAGGAGTGGTTCAGTTATGTCATTTACACTCATTTGTATAGGAGTGCATTGTGTAAAAGCTGGGGAGTGCATCTGAAGGATACCTCACTTTTAAGTAAATGTGAATAAGACCAGGTGGCAAGAGTAGCAACAATTAATGGTGAAAGAAGCTGTATGTGGAATTCACTGTCATATAGTATAGCAGTCTGGATGGGGAACCTCTGGCTGTCTAGATGTTGGACTACAACTCCCATTGTTCTTGACCAATGGCCATGCTGACTAGGGCTTATATGAGGTTGAGTGCAACAACATCTGGAGGACCACATGTTCCCAGCATTACAGGGATATGCAAAACTCACCGAGGAAATTTTAGATACCTTACCTTGAGACTTCCTACATAATTTCTCTGGAACCTAAATAAATCTTTCAAATTCATTTTGAATTCATGAATAGGCAAAAAACCTTGCGGTTTAATAACATACCTATAGACAACAAATATATCTATCAAACTTTACAAAGCAGGGGAATGGGGCAGCTATAGTGAATGCACCAGGGGAGCAGGAGACCGAACCTCTCTGAGATATCGTACTGCCCTACAGATCTGTCAAAATGCAAACACAGTTTGGGTTGGTCTTTCACAGTCCAATCTACTTGCTGTGTAGCTTGGAAAAATTTGGTAACGTGCCTCTGAGCATGTTCCTCAACAGATTATGAGAGCTCTGACAGAAAAAAAATCCCAAAGGGGTCTGTTTTCTCTCTCTTTTTTTACATTTTGAACTCTCGATTCTCTCTGACTGTTTTCTGTATTGACATGAAAATTTAGAGGGTTGTTAAGCAAGCATTTCTGAGTTCCGGACTATAAGTTTTGTACGTTTTTGCTTTAAAATGAGCTTATGGGAAGCATCAGAATGGCATGGGGGGTATTTTCAATTTAACATTGCAGAATGTGAAAAATCCATGCCGACTATAGTATACAGCCACTCTTGTGGCTGTATAATTTCATTTTAGGCAACAGTTTTACGCCAATTCTATGTACATCAATTTTTTTTATGCAGCATCTTTTATGAATATAAGGAACATGGGGATAAATAAAAGGACAGAACTTAAGCAGAATGAAACATGAAATAAAGCAATAGGATGATGGCTGAATAAATAGTCCTTTACACAAAGGCACTCTCTCTGTGTGTGATAATTAAGTTGTAGCAAAACAAGTGAAAGAATGGGAGTGACAGGGTCGATAACACTGAAGTTTATTACACTAAACCTTCTGTGTTTCACGTGTACCAACCAACAATTTATCCCCAACGCGTTCTTCTGTAGAAATTCAACGTTTTCCAGTGTTTTGTCTCTGGATCTCAGCATCACTATTTGTCTTCCAAGCAAAGAACCAGTGTAAGTCAGATATAGGTCCTGATTATTATAAAATAGAGTCGTTCCCAAGTTTTTAGTTGATCAAGTACCTTACTTAAAACCAATTAATTTAATCAATTGATTAAATGTAAATACAACTACATAAGATTGACTTTCAAACTAGAGGATCAGGTAAAAAAAATGAATTGAATTAAATCCATGGTGGGTTTTTTTGCAATGATAACATAATTGTAGCATCCGTAAATAGAAAGCAACCATTGTGCAAATAAAGATTATTATTAATTATTAATTATTAATTATTTACTACTACAACTACTACATGTATGTACTGCTTTTTAGCAATGTTTTATTATAACAAAGTCCCGACTATCTATCTCACGTCAATGAGGGAGGGACAGACTGAAAATTTCACAAAGCTCCATCACTAGCTCTGTGCTTTCTTCTTCATGGGTAGTGGTCTATATCAGGACTGAATAACCTGTAACCTCCAGATGTTGTTAGACTACAACTCACATTTGGCCTGACCATTGACCATGCTGGCTGGGACTGATGGGAGTTGTAGGCCAACAATATATGGAGGGCCACAGCTTCCTTATCCTTGGTCTACTATTCTGGTAGGCTGTTCCATGTGATGTGATGTTCACAAGGAATGCTAATCAGGCCATCAGGGAAATATGTAGATGGGAACTTTCAAGCAGTTCCATACAATGAGAGCAACCACCCCAGATGGGGTATGTGTAAAGAGGGTATGAGTAAAGGGGGTATAAATATCCCCCTCCAAAATAAAGTACATATGGAGGTTCCTCCTTGAAAGAGGTACCCATAAGGGGACCACTCTGCAAATGCAACACACACATTTTGAGCTTTTCTGGTTTTCTGTTTACCCCATCCCACTCCTTGGACCTTTTTGGTGCTTAGTGGGGCATAGCCTTCTTTATTTATTTTATTTATTTTATTTTATTCAGCTTATATCCCGCACGACTAGCAAACAGCTCTCTGGGCGGCAAACATAGAAACATATACAATAATAAAATTACAAGATTAATATAACAAATATAAAAATACACCATCTAAAATAAAAATTACAACCCTTACATAAATAACTTAGATTAAAATGCCTCAGAGAAGAGAAAGGTTTTAACCTGGCACTGAAAAGATAATAGTGTCGGCGCCAGGCGTACCTCCTCGGGGAGACTATTCCACAATTCGGGGGCCACCACTGAGAAGGCCCTAGATCTTGTTACTACCCTCCGGGCCTCCCTATGAATTGGGACCCGGAGGAGGGCCTTTGTAGTAGACCGTAGTGTACGAGCCGGTTCATAACGGGAGAGGCGTTCCTGCAGGTATCGTGGTCCCGCGCCGTATAAGGCTTTATAGGTTAATACCAACACTTTGAATCTGGCCCGGTAGCATATTGGAAGCCAGTGCAAGCGAGCCAGAATAGGTGTTATATGCTCAGACCTCTTAGTTCTTGTTAGCAGTCTGGCCGCCGTATTTTGCACTAGCTGTAGCTTCCAAACCGTCTTCAGAGGTAGTCCTACGTAGAGCGCGTTGCAGTAGTCCAAACGTGAGGTTACCAGATCATGAACCACTGATGTAAGGTCCTCCTTACTCAGATAGGGACGTAGCTGGGCTACCAACTGAAGTTGGTAGAACGCATTCCATGCCACCGAGGCTACATGGGCCTCAAGTGATAGGGAAGAGTCTAAAACGACTCCCAAACTATGAACCTGATCCTTTAGGGGGAGTGTAACCCCGTCCAGGACAGGGTATGTATCCACCATCTGACCAGAGAAACCATCCACCAGCAGCATCTCAGTCTTATCCGGATTGAGTCTCAGTTTGTTAGTTCTCATCCAGTCCATTGTCACGTCCAGACAACGGTTTAGCACCTCGACCGCCTCACCTGAAGACGATGAAAAGGAGAAGTAGAGCTGCGTGTCATAAGCGTCACTTCATTCCTTGTTTGGGAGAAACATAAAATGATTTTTTAGAGAAAAAAGACTAGCAACATTTCTCAAGGAAAGAATTCTGCTACATATTCCTTATATATACAAAACATGTATTTCTGTCTCATTTGCCTCAAATGGAGAGGCTACAGAGGGAAGGCTACTGAATCTCCCACTTCAGGGATCCTCAGTTGCAGTTTTGACAGTCACCCAGCAATCTGAGAATGTGGCAACAGAAAGAAGATTATTTTTTTAATAATCCCCCTACATACTCCTCTGCTGATGAACTTTAAAAAAAAAATTAAAAATATCAAAAATTATTTATTTATTAAATTTGTTACTTTTCTACACAAATAAGTGCACTCAAAGTGACTTACAGTTAATAAACAAATAAAATTAAAAAGCAACAGATTTTAAATATATATAAAAAGTTAAAATAAAACAATACATAGGCAGTGGAGCAACCCTTCTTAGGAAAGTTACATAGAAGCCCTGCAAAAGCCTTCCAAAGTTAAGAACAAAATGCCTGGGAGAAGAGAAATATTTTTGCCTGGCACTTAAAATTGGATAATGATGGTACCACGTGTACCTTCTTGGGGAGAATGTTCCACAAATCGGGGAGTGCCACAGAGAAGGCCCATTCTCTTGTTGCCACTCTCTACCCCTTCTTTGTAAGGGACACATGAAGAAGGGCCTCTGATGCTGAGCACAGGGTCTGGATTGGTACATATAGGGAGAGGCGGCCCTTGAGGTATTGGGGCCCTGAGCTTTATATGGCTTTATAGGCCAAAACCAGCATTTTGAACAGAGCCCAGAAACTAACTGGTAGTGAGTGCAGTTGTGCCAGAATTGGTGTTAGGTGCTCAAACTGTCTTGTTCCTGTAAGAAGTCTGGCTGCTGAATTCTGCACCATTTGCAGTTTCCGAAGTGTCTTCAGAGGCAGTCCCATATATAATGCATTGCAGTAATCTAACTGCAAGCTAAAAATAAAATCAATTAAGAAACACAAAACCTCCATCCTTTCAAAAAGGATTCAATCTTCTCATAGATGTATCCATTTTTATTCTTCCATATCTTTTGGATTACACTGCTGATTTTTTCCTCAAAACTATGAGGCCGCACAATTTATTTAGCCGTACAGATAGTTTTGGTACATTGTTGATCCTTTCACAATCTTGGTAAATGCTAGAAGATTCTCGCTGCTATCAAGAGAAACTGTGATTATAATACTTCTTTCAGTTAGAACCATAAATTTCTTATCAAGATCACCTTCAAATTCAGCCTAGCATAAACTTGATGGCATTCAAAATGTGCATCCCAGGGGTGAAATAAGACACAGACACAATATATATTGGGTTAAATAACGGGCCACTTTATTAACCAAATTAACATTGTATAATGAACCTGCAGGGGGGAACATAAGTGCGGGATTCTCCTGGTGAGTCAGGCAAAGCTTGCTTGCAGCTACTGGGGCGATTCAACCCCTGCCAGGGAAGAGGGTGCCAATCTGCCAACCCCTTGCCCTGACCACACCCATATGGTGTGTAGGAAGGCCAACCTGCATCACCGCCTCCCCCTGGTGCCCTGAAACTCTGAGTGGATGAGGCATGTTGGCCCCAAAGGCGATCTGTATCCTGCCCTCAGGCTGTATAACCCTGAGCTGCAGGCCTCCAGAACTGCCTATCACCTCCAAAGGTGCCTAAAGGTGTCACCTAGCTGCCCTTCACCTTTAACCTTTCCTGCACTCCCTTGCCATAAAGCGACCAATTAAATTGTTAAGATCAAACAGCCAAATCAACCTAATAACCAGAACACATAAGAACATAAGAACATAAGAAGAGCCTGCTGGATCAGGTCAGTGGCCCATCTAGTCCAGCATCCTGTTCTCACAGTGGCCAACCAGGTGCCTGGGGGAAGCCCGCAAGCAGGACCCGAGTGCAAGAACACTCTCCCCTCCTGAGGCTTCCGGCAACTGGTTTTCAGAAGCATGCTGCCTCTGACTAGGGTGGCAGAGCACAGCCATCATGGCTAGTAGCCATTGATAGCCCTGTCCTCCATGAATTTGTCTAATCTTCTTTTAAAGCCATCCAAGCTGGAGGCCATTACTGCATCTTGTGGGAGCAAATTCCATAGTTTGACTATGCGCTGAGTAAAGAAGTACTTCCTTTTGTCTGTCCTGAATCTTCCAACATTCAGCTTCTTTGAATGTCCACGAGTTCTAGTATTATGAGAGAGGGAGAAGAACTTTTCTCTATCCACTTTCTCAATGCCATGCATAATTTTATACACTTCTATCATGTCTCCTCTGACCCGCCTTTTCTCTAAACTAAAAAGCCCCAAATGCTGCAACCTTTCCTCGTAAGGGAGTCGCTCCATCCCCTTGATCATTCTGGTTGCCCTCTTCTGAACCTTTTCCAACTCTAGAATATCCTTTTTGAGATGAGGCGACCAGAACTGTACACAGTATTCCAAATGCGGCCGCACCATAGATTTATACAACGGCATTATGATATCGGCTGTTTTATTTTCAATACCTTTCCTAATTATCGCTAGCATGGAATTTGCCTTTTTCACAGCTGCCGCACACTGGGTCGACATTTTCATCGTGCTGTCCACTACAACCCCGAGGTCTCTCTCCTGGTCGGTCACCGCCAGTTCAGACCCCATGAGCGTATATGTGAAATTCAGATTTTTTGCTCCAATATGCATAATTGGATAATGCATAATACACACCCGTGCTAACCCTGAGCACCCTTGCCGCTAACCACAGTATGGAGTAGGCAAAAGAAACCTGCCGGCTAATCACGCAGGCAAGCCAAAAATTCCTAGTCGGCCCCGAAGTGACCAAATTAATCACACTGCAGCAGAGGGAGGGTAGGGTGGGTGCCAAAGGAAAGAAGAGGTGGGTGAGGGGCCGGCGAGAGCTTAAATAGGCTCTGCCACCCGTCTTCCACGGCGTGCCTTGACGGTGTCATGCCCGACCTTGTGCGCCTGCCCTCTTCCACAATGGCGGCTGGGGGTTCATCCCGGGCCGCAAATCTCGCCCCACAACCAGGTAATTACCAGGAGCCGAGTTCCTTTCATTTTTTTATACAGCTTACCCACATATGAAGCCACGTTCCTTTCACGCTAGCAGTCTCCTTCCTCAACCAGCAATTTTTTCCCTATCTCTGTTGGACATAATATCACTATAATATACTTCTATTAAATTTGCACATGTAAGAAAAATATTCCTTGTGTCTAGACAAATTTCTAGGAGACCTCTCTCTCTCTCTCTCTCTCTCACACACACACACACACACACACACACACACACACTATCGTAACACTGTTTCTGAAAACTAGTTTTTTTATTTTAAAATGTTGACATCTCATAATGTCTCAGCTGCAAACAGCAATCTGCTCCTTCATTCATCCCCTGCTGATGATCTAAGCAGCACCAGAGAAATCTCTATGTGATGTCACAATAGCTCCATCATGGCAGAGCCCACATAAGGAGTTTTTGAGGGTCCAGCAGCAGCACTGAGTCAGCATGGAGCTTGCCATCAAAAGGTAATGGCACTAGTCCCATCATATTACCCAACGATCAGCAGTATTTGAGACTGTAATGAAAGGAGAATATAGAGACAAAGCAATGATACCCCATCACACCAACAACTTGCCAATAAGACCATGGATTTTATGGCAAAGTAGCAGGGAACATTCAGGGCACAGGGACAGAACCTCAACACCCATGTCTGTTGCTGTTGGAGCCTTTAAGAACTGTATTAATGAGAATGAAAAAGAAAGAAAAGCAGGTGAGATACCAACAGCTGCAGGGCAGTACCCAGCAGCCAGGAGAGTAAAAGGGCAGGAAGAGGCTTTGTATCCGGGGCTCTCTACATGGTGCCTGCACCACTACTCCTTGGTGTTAGTGAGTTTGTTATTAGTTTTGGTTGAGAGGACTGCCTGCTTTTTTTTTAATTTGTGTTTTATTTGCTTTGGAAAGTGTGTAGTTTTGCATATTTTGTTAGGGATGGTGGTGAGCATTTTCTCCTCTGAAATGGGTATTTTGTAATGTTTATGACAGTATCTTAGATTTCCAAATGTGGCCCTGCACCCCAAAAGGTTGATTTGTAGCATCTTGACTGTGCTCATATATGGCTGCTGTGACTGGACAAAAGTGAGGGTGCTGTTCTGTCTTCATTTGGAGAGAAGGAGAATATACCAGTGACTCACTTGGTGGTGGTGGGTGTCATCTTATAGGGGAAGGGTCTGGTTGATTATAAGGCCCTACTCAAGTTTGTTTTAGATTTGGAAGCTCCCAGACTCTATGTATTCTGCCCTACTGCTATACTTAAGTAAGATAATTTTGACACCTCTGCATCTAACACTTTTCACAATTGCCTAGTTTGCATGTAATGATAAACCAAACCATGCCTAAGTGTGCAGGTACTCAGAGTAAAAACTGTGAGCGCTCCTTCCTCCACTCATCCTGCTGCTACTACCTGAAGTTAAGCTGGACTACCTGGAGTTAAGCCATGGTTTGGTTTAGTGCCACAAACTGAGCCTTGACAGCTATCAGAAATCTGGTTGCTGTTTCCTGCACTTGGCACTTTGGAGGAATTACCTGCTGATTATATTAATGTATTAATGCCTAACTACACTGGAAAGTTTGATCATGTCTGGCTTTTTTTTTTTAACAGTTGATGAAACATATACTTAATGTTGTGTTTTAATGATTGTTGCTGCCTATTTTGTAATTAATGCAAAATGGTATCATATTTTGAAATGAACTGTTTACTTGAATTGCTATATTTTGATATAAATTGGTCTTATACTATTTATTATAATAATGCTTTGATATGTATTCCTCTTCTTGTGTTGTTAGCTGCTTTAGGCACATCTGTATATAAAAAATTGGTATTTTCAAATTAAAATATCTGTAGTTCTGTTACTGCGTCTTTGTTATCTTTTCGGCACCTTTTGCAGACTTTCCTCTTTCAACAATCCTTTTAGGTTGAGACCTATCTCAGTCTGCTTCTGTGTTAGTATTGCTCAATATGTTTTTTAATAATGTTTTTAACCCTTTTTTAAAGTTGTTTTTTAAAAATGTTTTAGCGCTGTTTTGTTTTAATGTATTTTAAGATCTGTTTTTATGATGTTTTAAAGTGTTTTTAGTTCTTTGTTTGCCGCCCTGGGCTCCTGCTGGGAGGAAGAGAGGGATACAAATTAAACAATAAATAAATAAATACTTCTACTACTACTATTACTACTAGTTACTAGGATACTTCCAGATGAGAGTTTAATATTGCAAGTCCATAGAGCAAATGAGTCATTAGCAGCAGGTTTCTAAAACTTTATTGGGATTTTCCCAGGAAAAGAGTAAATCTGGATTAAATGGGGAAAACATATGGGCTAGCATTTTTATGGCAATGAATGACACCATGTGGATGCTGCAAAAAAAAAAAAAATCTGGCATGTGTCCAAAGCACTGATACCACAATAAACACCTGCTGGGAAGCACCCTTAGTTATAGGCTGTTCAACAGAGTAGCCACCAGTACGATGAAGTGGCTTTGAGCCTCATCACACTATTCAAGTAGTTTTTAGAGGGAAATCCTTCAAATGAAAGAGAATATTGCTTTAGAATCCTCTTTAAAAAAGGAAAACATCAATGAAATTAGTAATATTGTTATAAACTCATGACACCTGCACACTTATAGAAACAAGCATTGTTTTTGAATCCGTGAACACTGGGCTGCATCCATCTCATTCATTTCATTGCTGATCACTCATGGCTGAGTAAGATTGTCTTTAACAGTGGGTCCATAAGTAACTGTGGTCTTTAACAGTGGGTCCGTAAGTAACTGTGGAGGCCAATTCTGGATCCACACAGCCTCCCACAGTGAGGTTTCAAGATGGAAGATGGTCGTGATGAGGATTTGTTTGACGTGCTTTTTCCGTACTTTTTCGAAGTCCATAGCACCTTTGATAATAGCCAACCTCAATTTGGGACTTTCATGGGCCAAGACTTCCTAGTTCTTGATGCTCATGCTACATTTTTTTAGATTCGCTTTAAGAACATCTTTAAACCTCTTTTGCTGTCTACTGATATTCCATTTTCCATCCTTAAGTTGGGAGTAAAGTAGCTGCTTTGGAAGATGGTGATCTGGCATTTGAACAACATGGCCAGTCCAGCGAAGTTGATGTTGAAGGATCATTGTTTCAACACTGGTGGTCTTTGCTTCTTCCAAAATGCTAACATTAGTCTGTCTGTCTTCCCAAGTAATTTGCAGTATTTTCTGGAGGCAGCATTGGTGGAATCTTTCAAGAAGTTGGGAGTGGCGTTTATAAATGGTCCATGCTTCACAGGCATACAGTAAGGTTGCTAGTACAATGGCTTTATAAATAAGCATTTTGGTCTCCCTGCGAGTATCCTGATCCTCGAACACTCTACGCTTCATTCAGGAGAATGTGGCACTCGCAGAGCTCAGACGATGTTGAATTTCAGCATCGATGTCAGCTTTTACAGAGAGTTGGCTACCAAGATAGGGGAAGTGATCAACATTCTCCAGCATCACACCATTAAGCTGGATTGATGGTGCTACTGAGGGACTAGTTCGCACCTGTTGATGAAGCACTTTGTTTTTTTAATACTAAGTGAGAGCCCAAGCTTTCAATATGCTTCTGCAAAGACATTTAGGATAGTTTGAATATCTTTTTCTGAATGTGTGGAGACTATATTATTATCGACATATTGAAGTTCTATGACAGAGGTTGACATTACCTTACTTTTTGCTTTCAGCCTATTGAGATTAAAAAGCTTTCCATCTGTTCAATATATGATTTCCACACCAATAGGAAGTTTCCCCTCAATAAGGTGTAGAATCATAGCAATGAAGATAGCAAATAAGGTAGGAGCAATGACACATCCCTGTTTTACGCTGGACCAGGCATAAAACAGGGATGTGCAATTGATCGTACCCTTATGCATCCATCTAAGGGCTCATCCAGACGGAGCAGGATAATCCAGGTTTTCCATACCCGCTCTGTCAGCTGAGAGTCCTCACTTGCCCCTTTTCCCGCTCCTTTCCCGCTTTTTGCTGATATTAAAAACACGCTTTTTTACCGGCCGCACACGCAGCCCGAACATGCGGCATCTTCTCACTTTTTTCCTATCCATGCCCACGACACATCTGATTCGTTGGGAAAATATGACGTCTGCTCCCCTCTCCCCTTCCACTGCTATCAGTTCTGCGCATGCGTGCTTGAACGCGGAAGCGCAAAAAGCTGGCGGTCATGGCCCAAACCGAATTTGGAGGAGGCGGCCACGAGTCCTCCCGTAGCCTGTGGGGCCCTGGGCAAAATCATAGGTGGCTGATGAAAGGGCGGCGGGCAGCACAAAGAACCCACTCAGGCAGGGGATTCGCACCTCCCCCCTAAAAGCCGTGTGCACGCCTGCTTCACAGCTGATGAGCCGGAATCAGGCAGCACAAGGAATTCACTCAGGGGATTCAAACCTCCCGCCAAAGTACCTCACACAAACCCAATTCACAGCTGATGAGCAGAGAGGGGGGAAGCTGTCCAGCCACTCATCTGGGGATGGGGGATGCCCCAAGAGCGGGAAGTGGCTTATGAGGCTGCACGGCTACAAAGGAGAAAAACACACCACAGCCCACCAAGCTTCTCATCGCACACAAACAACACCTATTGTTGCGGTGTTCCCCACTTTACAACACCATGTCTGCTTGGCAAGTCTTGCAGAACTGCGGATTTGTGGTAAACCAGAATAGTTATTCCATTTGGCAAGAGAGTTCTTGGATATTTCCCGTTTCAGCTTGCCAAACACTCTCTCTGGTTACAGTTAGCCATAAGTCAGGATCGCAGCTAATTCTGTTGCTATGGGCGAAAGGCTATAGCTCTGTGACAGAGCACCTATAGCAGCATATCTGCTTGGCAAGTCTCGCAGAAATGCGCATTCGTGGTAAAGCAGAAAAGTTACTCCATTTAGCAAGCGGCTTCTTGGATATTTCCCTTTTCGGCTTGCCAAACACTCCCTATTGCAGCCATTTATAGGCCCCAGCAAGTACATCATAATTGGGGTGCAAAAGGGATTTGTGTTTCCCCTTCCAGTTTCCCCTTCCTTCTGCTGCTTTCACAAATATGCTTTCTTGCATTTCTGCAATCACGTTAATCCAAAACGGTTAAACAGCCCTGTTACACTCCTTTTTATATACACGAACGTCTCAATTCCCATATACTTTGGAAAGCAATGCAGCAGCGGTTCCCTTCACACAAAGAGTGTGCGCCGGGCTCTCTAGGAGGTCAGAGTGCCGGTCTCTACTTCCTGCTTCTGCGCAAACCTGCATTTCCGCACCTGCGCAGTATATCCAACAGCACTGATTGGCCACGTTTTCCCCGGCAACGTTTCCACACAAGCGCAAACGTGCAAAGGACGGGATTGGCTGGAAAAGAGGAGGGGGACTGGGGAACCACCCCAGGACCGCCCATGCAACAGCGTCATCTCTTAAATCCGCGGTATTGCGTCCGAGCGGCCGAAGGAACCGTGGATGATTCACGCTTTTAAAAAGTGTATCTCATTTTCCGCGGTTGTGCGAAAGCGGATTTAACCGCGCGAAAACGTGCTTTTGCACTCGGCGTCATCAGGACGACCAAAAAATAATGAGAACACAAAGCGGTCATGTCACACATTTTGCAGTCGTCTGGATGAGCCCTAAGTTATAGATGGAGTAGGCTACTGAAATGAATTGACATGACTTAGTCATATTGATTAATTTCAGTGTGTCTACTCAGAGGAGGACTAACAAAGACTACAACCCTCTGGCATGGACTTGCCCATAACTCAAGGCAAATTTGGATAGTCCTACTCTGAAGACCTTCACAATGTTATGTGGTGTGTATTGTTTGCTTAAAGCAAGCCATAAAAATCACACCTGACATGTTAACATCATTATTCTTTTTCAGATTTGCCTTGGACTGATTTGCTTTTGCTTAGATGCCTCCCTTCCTTTTTTTGTTGACTCTCTTCACAACAAAATATAGGTGCACGTTTATTTCAGTCTTTCTAGAAGCAGTAGATAAGGTTGTAAACTTGTAACTGTACAGAAAAGGATGCAAGTAGGGGACTCCCATGACTAAAAAAATATCATTTATTATAGTTTGTTTAGAGAAGGGAGTGGGTTTCTATCGAATAAGAAATTATATGTTATATAAATGTTTGTTCTAAAATATTGATATATAATATGCATATTTTTGAAATATGTTTATGATTTTAAGAAGAAGAGGTGTATTATTACTTGCATACAGCAAAACTAATTGTTTTGTTTTGTTGAAAAGCTGAAGGAGGCATGAACGGTATAAATAAAAAGAAATGTAATTGGATTATTTTCATAGGCAAATATGGGTGTTGATTATGTGTCACATTTAGATTCATGAAGCAATATTTCCCTTGAGAAAGAGTGGTATTTGGAACTCATTTGGAATTAAATGTACGTTTGTCTGTTCAGCTGGTAGAGTAGCTGTTTTTAGCAGTAATTACTCCTTGCAAGATCCTCTGTGGCGCAGAGTGGTAAGCGGCGGTAACACAGCCGAAAGCTCTGCTCACGGCCGGAGTTCGATTCCAACGGAAGGAGGAAGTCGAATCTCTGGTAAAATGGGTTGAGGTCCACTCAGCCTTCCATCCATCCGTGGTCAGTAAAATGAGTACACAGCATATGCTGGGGGGTAAAGAAAGGCCGGGGAAGGAACTGGCAATCCCACCCCATATATACGGTCTGCCTAGTAAACATCGCAAGACATCACCCTAAGAGTCGGAAATGACTAGCACTACAAGTGCAGGGACACCTTTACCTTTACCTTTAGTCCTTGTAAACGGACACTTGTTTACTACCCCCATTACATCTATTCATTTATGTTTGAGCCATAAGACTTTCACTGAATGCTGCCATCTCATCAACAAAGACATTTATCGAAAGTCTTAGAGATGATGAAGTTTTATATAATGAGTAAATGGCATAGAAACTTCAGCACAATAAACTTAAGTTTCCTTGAGCTTTATTGTTTTCTTCAGCCTTGAAAAAGGGATAAGCAATTCTATTTCAACACATCAGGCAAAAGGAATTGATGGACTGGGGGTGGGGGAGAGAGAGATGCATCCCTGCCACTCACAAATCACTCACACATTTAAGACCATGGGAAAACTCATATGCAAAGAAGCCAGAAAGGTACATATTACAATAAGAAGGAATGTGCAAACGTTCTAAAAATAATGCAGTGGTTTGAGTGAGGAGGACATATAGAAATCTAGTACCTGGGGGGGGGGATGTCCTTTCCCCTTTTACTATAAAAATGGTCATGACTGGGTAAAGAGAAAACTGAAGTTGGGTCACGAATATAGTGGTAATGAACATGGAATAAGATAGCTTTTTATTTCAAAGGCATTTATGTAAGATTTTTAAAAAAAACATTTGCAAAAAAATATCCAGAATGGTACACTCAAAGCATCAATACTGAAATATATCATTTGGATGAGGTGCTTAAACAACCTTCATAATTCATACGAGTACGCACAGACTCACACTCCTTAGGATTGCAAACTTAAACCCAAGAACACCTATCCAGAAATACTTAGCTGCAACAAGGCAGCAGTTGTAACAGGAGTATATTGATGATGATGAGGGGGATATATATGCCCTTTTCAGGTGGTCAAAGTACAATGAATATTCAGGGGGACATCAGGCTTTCCACGACCAATTTACATTAGAAAATGTCAAGATCTCTCAGACATCCAGCTGAATGTGCAAAGGCTTCCTACACACATTCTAATGAATGCATATAGGTTAGGACTAGAGCTCTGCATAAATTTATCCACCTTATTTGTGGGCAGAGAAACTAGAGAGATCATTTCAGTGCATTTCTTCATGGGGAGGATAAATTCTCCAACCATTTATCGGGATGGGGCTCACCATTGGCAGTGGTAGTGGCTGTTTCTTTCTTTGTTCCTAAAATGTTTTTTCTTGTGTTGCAAGTGACAGGAACAACTTAAACTGGGAAGGGATGAGTCCAGGGACAGGTCAGCAAACGGTCACATTGGTAGGCATATTTAATAGAATCTTGGGAACTAAGCCAATGTCATGGTTGCCGGCTTATTTTAAAGTCACATAGATAATACTATTTTTAAAAAGCCAAACGTATATTGGGACTAAAGGGGAGATGCAAGCTTGATAGACCATTGGGGCTGCATACAATTTGCTGTTGCTGACATTGGAACCTTGTTCCAGTACCAATGTTTGTTTAATTTCTATTATCAGCATTCCCATGAGGAACCAGCTATTTCACAGGCCTCATCCACACAATAACCAAGATCAGCAAGTAGGGGGAAAGGGTAAGGTAGGGCAATTGGATTTTGGCAGACACTCTCAAGGACATATGATAGGGCAATGACTGTAGAATGCAACCATGAAGTAATCAATACAAAGAAACCAGGTGCTACTCTGTCATCCCTAGAATGAGTGTAAATGTGGAGGAGTTTCATATCTGGAATGGTCTTTAAATAAATAGAAACACTGAAATCTAATACATAGGAATGCTTGCCTTTATAGACTGTGAGATCATTCACTCAAAGGATGAACTGCAATATTTCATATTGAGAAGACTGTTTCAAAATAAACTGACATTCTCCTACTTTAGGTGGACAGATTGGTTGGGCAACTAATGCCTGCAATACTAAGGGACCAGAGCCTTGACAAAATTCCATTTAGGCTAACATTCAAAGTTAAACAGTGAAATTCCTCCCGCAAGTCAGAAACATTCCTACTGCTAATATTTCTTCTTTCTAAACAGCCAGGCATAGTTTGCATAGTATACTAAATATATTGGTGGAAGTCCATGTAGGAAAAAGCTTAGGCCTGGACCGCTACAAATGTGAAAGCAACCACAAAGATTGTGACAACCCTGCTTTCCAAGGCACATGTAAAATGGGGCTGACATTACCTATAGGGAAGGATCGTAGAGCAGTAATGACATTTGAAATGAGCCCATAGTACAGCAGATAAAGTGGATAATTCCCACACCACAGTGCCATCTCCCTGGCAACTGGTAACATTGACAAACAAACTAATCTGTGGTTACCACATTTCAACTGTTGCTGGTTTGAGATGGGGCCATATTACATTGCCATAAAGGCTCACATTTAGTGGCTAAGATTATGTCTTGATTTGGGAGTGCCATTTTAATACACACGTTTCATTTAAATGTTTGGATAATTATATATTACAAATATATTTTTGTAGCACCCATTAGTCTCTTCTGGTGTCCAAAGGCATATATCTAGAATATTTAACGAATGTACATTCTTAGTGCCTTTGCTGACCTAACAGCACACTTCCTGTGTCACTTAGTAATGCAGGCAATCCAAGGTCATATGGGAGAAGGAAGGAAGCCACAGAGTTTGTATGCAAGATTGAAATTGTAAGAGGACAAATGGGTCTCAGCAGTTACTATAGTTTTACACGGGAGGGCTTCTGAACCCTCTCATGTTGGTTAAAATAGTTTCTTTGAGAGCCAACTGTGTTTGGGAACTCTATGCAGCTCTGTCTCCTTTGGTGTCCATTGGTTGCATAAGAGCAATTGGAGCATATGATTTTTGCTGACTGAGATATGTTGAAAGCAGATTTATCATCCCACAGCACCTATCTATTGTAAAAGCATACTTTAAGAGTGGTGTGTACATGAAACATATGTAACAAAAGGTGGTCTTAAATGGATATGGAATCCAATCAGTTCAAAGGCAAAAAATGGAAAAGACTGCAATGAAATGATTAAAGAAAGTTAATCCCATCTACACAATTATGCAAATAGAAAATCACTTTCAGGACTCATCGGCTTTTTGACAAGTATTTTAAAATAATACAAAATTTAATTCTGGAGGGGATCCTTTCTCAAGGTACATTTGTAATCAAACTTCTAAATATATATATTCTTATTTCTGGAATGTAAATCATAATTTAGATGCAAGGTTCATCCTGAAAGCTTGCAATGTGCTAGCAAATCACACTTGCTTGGATATCTCCAATTTATTTATTTGTTGCATTTGTATACCGCCCCATAGCCGAAGCTCTCTGGGTGGTTTACAACAATTCAAAACATTAAAAACAAATATATAAATTTAAAAACACATTTTTAAAAAGCAATTTAAAAACACATGCTAAAATGCCTGGAAGAAGAGGAAAGTCTTGACCTGGCACCGAGAAGATAACAGTGTTGGCGCCAGGCACACCTCGCCAAGGAGATAATTCCATAATTTGGGGGCCATAATTACTTGGCTCCTGTTAATTTTGAATGCTATATATCTAGAAAACATATGTTACTTGCCATGGAGATCTGCTTGCTTTCAAGCCTCACCTTTTTCTTAGTTAGCTCTGCAGCATATAGCCTCTGAGTGAGATGTCAGCTACTGTATTGGAATCTCCCTTCTAGCCTGGCAGTAGACTCAACCCTAGTAGTCAAGGTTAGAATTCCTCCCTGATCAAATACAGTGTTCATACCGTGATTTCCTCCTTTATGTCCCTTACTTAGACCTGCATCCAGGCCGTGCCAAAGCCTGCCAACATGATCCTGTGTCACATGATGCTTCTGTAGGTCAACTGCACTTATGTTAAAAACTAGCAGTACTTGTACTTTCTAGCCAACAAATAACCCATAAAACTTCCTGTTATCTCCTTGTCTTTGCTTAAGCCATGTGTTGCCTTGTCAAAAGCTCACATTCCTTTCCAGCCCATTACAACTGAAAAAGCAGACCATAATAACAATGAATGTCACTTTGAATAATCAAAAGAAAGTGGCATCTTCCAACTTGCTCTAATGCATTTTCAGTCAATTATCTTACTGTACTCATTCATTCCTACACTCATATCAAAGAGTTTTTCCTCAGTAAATATTTCAAGATGCAGTTCTAAATCAATAGGTCAGCTCTTTATAAATCAATACTCTTATTGGTTGCAAGAAGAATTGCCCTGCCCTTAATACAGATACGCTGTCAGCCTTTAATCACAGAATTGTCTGTCTGGAAGTCATTCAGAGGTCATCCAGTCTAACCCACTATAGTCAGCAGTGTCTTTCATACATTTACAACATATACTTGTGAGCTTCAAGCAGACAGCAGAATGAAAAAGGTGCACCTTAAGAGACATGAATTAAGGGCAACAAGAAGGATTAATAAATTGTACCACAGTGGATCAGATAGCCAGAGCGTGCTGCATGGCATAAGGAAAACTTTAGGGGGGTGGAGGGTAAAAAATATGTCAAACTTAAATGTGGGGAGGGAAAAGATTTGTCAAACTTAAATGGGATGTTCAGTTGGACCTTGAGCATTAAAGCAAGTGTGACTGTTGGGTCATTTACAATGGAGCATTTTCAAAGTTTCAGTTCCCTCAATTTTATTTAGGTGACTCAGGCTGCAGTCCTAGGCACACATATTTTGGATTAAATCCCAATGAGTGTTGTCATGAATGAAGCCCTACTCAGAGTAGACCCACTGAAATTAGTGAACCACAGTTAGTCATGCTTAACTTCAGTGAGTCTGCTCTGAGTATGACTTAGTTAAATACAACCCATATATGACTCTATTTTCCCCCCAAAGAAACAAAAAGTCCTTACAACTATAACATATGCATACAAATCCCCCAAATGCATTGAACAATCACCAGAAAATACCATTTAAAAAAACAAACACAAAAGCAATCCATAAAATTCCCAAACCCAGAGTGAAGGCACAGAGAAAAGAAAAACGTCTTAACATGTTCATAACACAGATTTTTTTCCCCTTCCTAAACAACAAGGTTTTGACAAAATGTCTGGAACCATAAAATGTCAGGACTTGGGGATGCAGTTGACAGGGTGGGTGCCAAAATGAAAAGGCTCTACCCCTTGTGGCCATCAATCAACCTCAGATGGCCAAGACATCCAAAGAACAAATGATGAAAGGAGCATGTGGAGATGAACGTGTGGAATAAGATGCACAAATAGTGAAGGCAATATAGTTTATGTAAACATGCAGTGCACAGCTTAACTTATACATGTATTTTACTGCTTTCCCTTGACATGTATAGGTTGTTTGTTATTCTGCACCAAAGCCATGTGTTGGTTTGCCCTCAGCTTAGGACTGCTACCCAATTACAGACATTAGTTTATAAATTGTATGAATTTTAATCAATTGATTGGTTATATTTGCATATTGTTAATTAACACAAATAGTTCTAAACTAAAAAAAAACAATTGTTTAATTTAGTACTGTAATGTTTAGCTCTTACTCTTGTTCTCTGCTGGCCCAGAGGGTAGGACTAGGTCTAATGGTTTTAAGTTGCAGGAGCGTAGATTCAGATTGGACAGTAGAAGGAACTTCTTGACAGTAAGGGCAGTTCGGCAATGGAACCGACTCTCTACGGAGGTGGTGGGATCCCCTTCACTGGATGTCTTCAAGCAGAGGCTGGACAGCTATCTGCGGGAGATGCTCTAGCTGTGGATTTCCTACTGTGAGCAGGGGGTTGGACTCGATGGCCTACAAGGCCCCTTCCAACTCTATGATTCTATGATTCTACTGTAAGCTACATTTGTTCAGATTTGTAAACTCATGTTCTTTCTGGAGACAGGTACCTCAGGTTTCTACTTGGAGCCTACAGAACTCTGGAACATGCCCTCACAATGGTGATGCCAGAACATTGCTCTGTTTCATCATGCAGAACCAGCAGACACCATCTTCAGGATCCCATTCCACATGCTCATTCAGAAGGGAGTGCATCTTTACCATGGCACCTGCAATTGTGGGATGATGTGCAATGCAGCAGTCACTATTAGAATTCCAGTGGGAAATGTGTCCATGGGGGTATCTCTTCTTTTTTAATATAAGTATTATTTGTATTTCTTTTTTTAAAAAATACCATCCTGATTAACTAGAGACACCTTTTTATTCAATTAGAACATAGAATTCTTCAATGTGGTCATTCAGCAACATGCAGAGGGCAACACCTAAATTAGAAGGTTAAAAAAGAACCTTAGCCAATTAATCAACTGAACACTGATGTCCTATTTAAGCTAAAAAAATTAAAATCCTTCATAAGAACATAAGAACATAAGAAGAGCCTGCTGGATCAGGCCAGTGGCCCATCTAGTCCAGCATCCTGTTCTTACAGTGGCCAACCAGGTGCCTGGGGGAAGCCCGCAAGCAGGACCCGAGTGCAAGAACACTCTCCCCTCCTGAGGCTTCCGGCAACTGGTTTTCAGAAGCATGCTGCCTCTGACTAGGGTGGCAGAGCACAGCCATCATGGCTAGTAGCCACTGATAGCCCTGTCCTCCATGAATTTGTCTAATCTTCTTTTAAAGCTGTCCAAGCTGGTGGCCATTACTGCATCTTGTGGGAGCAAATTCCATAGTTTAACTATGTGCTGAGTAAAGAAGTACTTCCTTTTGTCTGTCCTGAATCTTCCAACATTCAGCTTCTTTGAATGTCCACAAGTTCTAGTATTATGAGAGAGGGAGAAGAACTTTTCTCTATCCACTTTCTCAATGCCATGCATAATTTTATACACTTCTATCATGTCTCCTCTGACCCGCCTTTTCTCTAAACTAAAAAGCCCCAAATGCTGCAACCTTTCCTCGTAAAGGAGTCGCTCCATCCCCTTGATCATTCTGGTTGCCCTCTTCTGAACCTTTTCCAACTCTATAATATCCTTTTTGAGATGAGGCGACCAGAACTGTACACAGTATTCCAAATGCGGCCGCACCATAGATTTATACAACGGCATTATGATATCGGCTGTTTTATTTTCAATACCTTTCCTAATTATTGCTAGCATGGAATTTGCCTTTTTCACAGCTGCCGCACACTGGGTCGACATTTTCATCGTGCTGTCCACTACAACCCCGAGGTCTCTCTCCTGGTCGGTCACCGCCAGTTCAGACCCCATGAGCGTATATGTGAAATTCAGATTTTTTGCTCCAATATGCATAATTTTACACTTGTTTATATTGAATTGCATTTGCCATTTTTCCGCCCATTCACTCAGTTTGGAGAGGTCTTTTTGGAGCTCTTCGCAATCCCTTTTTGTTTTAACAACCCTGAACAATTTAGTGTCGTCAGCAAACTTGGCCACTTCACTGCTCACTCCTAATTCTAGGTCATTAATGAACAAGTTGAAAAGTACAGGTCCCAATACCGATCCTTGAGGGACTCCACTTTCTACAGCCCTCCATTGGGAGAACTGTCTGTTGATTCCTACTCTCTGCTTTCTGCTTCTTAACCAATTCCTTATCCACAAGAGGACCTCTCCTCTTATTCCATGACTGCTAAGCTTCCTCAGAAGCCTTTGGTGAGGTACCTTGCCAAACGCTTTTTGAAAGTCTAAGTACACTATGTCCACTGGATCACCTCTATCTATATGCTTGTTGACACTCTCAAAGAATTCTAATAGGTTACTAAGACAGGACTTTCCCTTGCAGAAGCCATGCTGGCTCTGCTTCAGCAAGTCTTGTTCTTCTATGTGCTTAGTTAATCTAGCTTTAATAATACTTTCTACCAGTTTTCCAGGGACAGAAGTTAAGCTAACTGGCCTGTAATTTCCGGGATCCCCTCTGGATCCCTTTTTGAAGATTGGCGTTACATTTGCCACTTTCCAGTCCTCAGGCACGGAGGAGGACCCAAGGGACAAGTTACATATTTTAGTTAGCAGATCAGCAATTTCACATTTGAGTTCTTTGAGAACTCTCGGGTGGATGCCATCCGGGCCCGGTGATTTGTCAGTTTTTATATTGTCCATTAAGCTTAGAACTTCCTCTCTCGTTACCACTATTTGTATCAGTTCCTCAGAATCCCTTCCTGCAAATGTTAGTTCTGGTTCAGGGATCTGCCCTATATCTTCCACTGTGAAGACAGATGCAAAGAATTCATTTAGCTTCTCTGCAATCTCCTTATCGTTCTTTAGTACACCTTTGACTCCCTTATCATCCAAGGGTCCAATTGTCTCCCTAGATGGTCTCCTGCTTTGAATGTATTTATAGATTTTTTTGTTGTTGGTTTTTATGTTCTTAGCAATGTGCTCCTCAAATTCTTTTTTAGCATCCCTTATTGTCTTCTTGCATTTCTTTTGCCAGAGTTTATGTTCTTTTTTATTTTCTTCATTCGGACAAGACTTCCATTTTCTGAAGAAAGACTTTTTGCCTCTAAGAGCTTCCTTGACTTTGCTCGTTAACCATGCTGGCATCTTCTTGGCCCTGGCGGTACCTTTTCTGATCTGCGGTATGCACTCCAGTTGAGCTTCTAATATAGTGTTTTTAAACAACTTCCAAGCCTTTTCGAGTGATGTGACCCTCTAGACTTTGTTTTTCAGCTTTCTTTTTACCAATCCCCTCATTTTTGTGAAGTTTCCTCTTTTGAAGTCAAATGTGACCGTGTTGGATTTTCTTGGCAATTGGCCAGTTACATATATGTTTAATTTAATAGCACTGTGGTCACTGCTCCCAATCGGTTCAACAACACTTACATCTCGCACCAGGTCCCGGTCCCCACTGAGGGTTGCCGTCCCTCTGGTCAGTTCCATGACCAACTGATCTAGGGAATAGTCATTTAGAATATCTAGAAACTTTGCTTCTTTGTCATGACTGGAACACATATGCAGCCAGTCTATGTCCGGGTAGTTGAAGTCACCCATTACTACCACATTTCCTAGTTTGGATGCTTCCTCAATTTCATGTCTCATCTCAAGGTCTCCCTGAGCATTTTGATCAGGGGGACGATAGATCATTCCCAGTATTAAGTCCCTCCTGGGGCACGGTATCACCACCCACAACGATTCTGTGGAGGAGTCTGCCTCTTTTGGGGTTTCGAGTTTGCTGGATTCAATGCCTTCTTTCACGTATAGAGCAACTCCGCCACCAATACGTCCTTCCCTGTCCTTCCGATATAGTTTATATCCAGGGATAACCGTATCCCACTGGTTTTCTCCATTATACTAGCAAGTGTGTGCGTGTGTGTGTATTAAAGTATTTCTCAGGAAAAGAAGTCACTACATGGCACAAGGAAATGGCACATCACTTCATTTTTCCTTTAAAACTGTTCTAGTTCCTATGATTATTCAAGCCACAAAGATATATGCTTGATATTAAACATACAAATTTTGTACCAGATAAACACTTCAAATACAGTTTATGAAAGAATGGACCAGGGTTCAGAAGTCAACAGAAAAATAGGCATTACTTTTTTAAAAGTTCTATTCTTTCAGCTCCAAGATTTGGATTCTAGCCAGCTTTGATATTTTCCAAAGAACTGCTACCCTTGTAGAAGAATTTTAGCAATAAATCTGAACTGGAATTCATAACATGTGACATTTGATTTAAAAGCACAGTATTCTTCTAAATAACCACATTCTTAATCCCCCCAAATTATAATATAATAAATTTTTAGCATACTTTTAGTTTGTTCCCAAGAACAGCTAATCTGATGTTTCTAAGAACAGTTTGATTCATTTCTGCTGGAGATTGACTTTGGGTTCAGGGATAAAAATACTGTTTATCGTATTTTGTAAACTCAAGGTGAAAAGTGGCTTGCTTCGCAGCAGACCTGTTGTAAGAGGAAAATGCAATAAAATTGCTCAAAGTTGCACAAATTAAAAATGTGAATATACATTACTGGCATAAAAAACAAAGGCACCAGTTCATGTTTATTTCTATTAATAAATGCTGAAACTTCTCTTTCAGTTGCTCCTCTTTCATTCCATTAGATGATTTGGCTCAAAACAAGAAAACTTTAACTGTAACTCCTAAATCTTTGGAATTTGTAGTACACTTATTCCTTCTTCTGTTTAGAAGCTCTAGCCATACGCATAGAGATCACATTCACACTTCTTGGCCAGACCTGTTGAACCTCATCATTTCTCTGCATGAATTAAGAGACTGCCCTGGAGCAATACCCAGTATTCCCTAGTGAGTGTGTATTTCAGGGGAAGACTGGTGATAGCATTGATCCTTTTCAGGCATTCAAAAAGAACACATGGAGTCTCACTGGAAAAGGGTTAGTGTACACACATCACAATCACACCTAGGGACCCTTTTAAGGACATTCAGCTGAATTTGCTTAGAAGCTCCCTTCAGGTCTCACGGTGACGGGTGAGTTTTTGATACCTCCTCTACCTTGTCAGTGAAAATCAATTAAATAGTTGCTATTTGTAACTACACTTTTATCAGCAGACTGTTCTGAGCCAACATAAATAGTAAAACCTGCTGGAAAGAGATGGTTGGGAGTTTCTCAAGGTCCTTTTTGGGAGTCTCTTCCAAGGCGGGGGAAAGATAACTACTGATAACTACTGATAACACTCCCCCAATTAACTCAAATTCTACCAAAGAACTACTAATCACATGTCACAGAAGCAAGGTGCTATATCTATTATAGTAACTAAAATCTTAATGTTTTAAACTTTCTGAAATAAAGACGCCAAGTGAGCCGGATGTGCTAATCTTGTTGGAACTAGTGAAGTTAAAGAGATACTCACCGCTCTAAAAGTTTTAGTAACCACCTTTCTACTAGAAACTTTTTTTTAAAAAAAAAGGAAAATGCAAAGATGTTGAATGAACTGGAAATGTTAAAAATCTGTAAGAGCTGTTTGCAGTTAAAAAGACTTTTATTGCTGTAAAACTCTTTTTAGAAAATGGTTCTCACTAGGAAAAACTATAAAGATATAGGGCTCATTGCGAGCTCTGATTCAGTGCATCCTAGTAACAGGGCAAAACAGACAAAAATAACGAGCTATTATCATCATGAGGAGTGATCTGACCAATTGGAGGATAAACTGGTCATGACAGATTCTGTAGATGGGGAAGAGGCTAATAAGAATGAGAATGATTGGGCAATAAACAACCACCCTTTTTGGGGGTCGCATATCTCACAGGTGGCTCCAACAAATTTGGCACAAGAATTGGCTGGTGCAATGGGCGAAGAGGCTTTTTTAAAGTTACTTTATCCTGACAAGGAGTCAGATTTTCCAACTTTAAGCGAACATAGCTCGATGCCTCCCCTTGAATCCTCATCCTGCTACGTGAATAATATCAGCTGCGAGCAAACAGAAGCAACCTTTAATGAGGGAATAAAGGCCTCGAAATCTTCAAGCCCACAATTAATTATGGTGAGCGAAAACTGGTGCCAAGCGATGACTCAATCTATGAGTTTGCGGCTGAATCTAATTCTTTGCTAACAACGCTTACAACTCTTATTGCCAATATGGCAGGGCATATTAATTATGATTTAAATAACAAGGAACCAACTATAGCCAAAACATCCACGCAAGGTAACCAGCAAATTCAAGTGACAGTTTGCTCACCTCTGGTGAAACTGAAGAGATTCAACAAATCAATATTAAAACAAAAGAAAAAAACTAAAAATATTAAATCTTTGCGGGCACGTAATAAATCTCATATGAACTTTGGAAAACTTTTTAGACTTTTAGAGCCCTCAAACACTGTAGCAATTAAGACTAAGACAAAAAGAAAACGAAAAAAAACACCCAACTACCTGTGCCAATTCCAAACAGAATATTCTGTCTACGACTGATCTCGTTCAAGCTCAACAAAATACAGAATAAAATTCAAGAGAGTTAAATAATATCTCTTATATCCATAATAATAATCACAACAGATTAACAATAACGACAATGGACAATAAATATCTCACCTATCCTAGGACGAAGTCCAAATCATGGGAATTGATTCTAAATAAAAACAAGTTGGCTATATCAAACTACCCCAAACCTAAAGGATTGCTTTCTCAAAAAGAAAGGAGATACCATCTACTGAAGACCTTGTCAAAATCAACATCTGGACCTTTTTATAGTACGGATATTGCTAATATCGAATATCTCTTTTACAACTACATCAATGCTACAGTGATAATAACCTTTCATGAGGTAGAGAAAGCAAAATTACTCTTTGATTTAAAAATACTTCTATTAGCTCAGAATCTTATTGTTAAGAGGGTTTTTGATAATGTAGCCGAGCCATGGAAATTGATAGATTATCCAAATAGTAACCTGAATCCTCTTCACCCCCTAAAACTGAGATGTGCCGTGGACTCCAAAGGAAATGATCAACAGTTAAGAACTTGCTCTTTAATGGACTCGAAACCAGCTACTATAGTACAACAAGAGAAATGTGATACTCACGATCCCATTAATCAGGCAACTTGTAATGAAAGACAATTTTTACCTGAAGAACTCTTGTTGCTTGACACATTTACTAAACTCACGGATGAGGACCAAGATGAAATCGAGGACAAAATAGATAAGCTAGGAGCTGTTCTAAAGGAACTGAGAATGAAAAGAGGGAATTTGCAAAGGAATTCGATCGGTGATGCACCTGAGTTGGAATGCGCTCCTCCCTGGGTTTTAAATCTGCCCCCTAACTCGACTAACGATCAAGGACGGGCAAAGGAAACAATCTCGGGGAATGAGCCAAGTAAGGAAGTGTTTCAGAAATCTTTGTGTGCTAATGTCACCGATCATGGATCTGAGCAATCTAGTACTGTGAAGAGAACTTTGATCCTCCCTCAAGCAACAGTTCCGAGCGCAAAATTTGCCTGACATCTACAGGAAAACAACTGACAAAGATCGAATCTAGCTGTTCCTATTTTAAAGGTTCTCTCCTGGAATATTGCAGGATGGGGAAATAAAATTGCCGATCCTGCATGCATTTTATTTCTAAAGCAACATCATATTTTATTTCTCCAAGAAACTTGGTCGATGAACGACCTCGGGCTGGATGGGTTTTCGGCTAAAAGCGGCCCCTAGCAAGAAAGGTGGCCGACCTAGGGGTGGTCTTTGCCTACTTATTTCTACTGTGTTACAAATCTCTATTACTGTCCTCGAGCCATTGCCCAAGTTGGCAATAGCTGTAATCTTAAGATCATCATATCGTTCTCTACTTTTGGTGAACGTCTATTTGCCCCCTACTAAAGATAAAACAAATGGTGTTATTAAGATTAACAATTTAGAAAAGTATATATTGAAATTAGTTTCTCTTTACCCAGATGTGATGTTAATTTTATTGGGTGATTTTAATGCTAGAATGGGCCCATCAGATGAGGCTTTATTTGTTAAATTTCATCAGGTGGTCCCTTTCATAGATGGCTCCCACGAGTTCCCTATTAGACAATCGAAAGATCTAGGTATAACTTATTTAGGCCTTTGTTTAGCACAAACGATCATGAGGCTGAATCTAATCCTATTAAATGGTAGAACTAATGGTGACAGAGAAGGAGAATACACGTTCCTGTCAAGCAGGGGAGCATCGGTAATTGATTTTGGGATTGTATCCCAGGAATTATATCACTCAATCAAATATTTCAAACGTATTGAGAGACCAGAAAGTGGTCACCCCTATTGAGATGGCTATGAACTGGGATTCTTCTCCCCAAATTGAGCCCCAGTCCTTTCCTAAAGCAGCTTATGAAATCCATCCTAGAAGGGTTAGGTGGATACCCACGCTTGAGAGAGAACGAAAAGATAGACTTCTGACCCCACAGAGCTTGGAAAAGTTACTTTTTTGAACTACAACTCCCATCAGTCCAATCCAGTGGCCATGCTGGCTGGAGCTGATGGGAGTTGTAGTTCAAAAAAGTAACTTTTCCAAGCTCTGTTGCCTCAGATACTCTTGCGTTAAAGGAACAAATACTTATATCATCTGAGATTTCAATCTCCCTTCAATGTTTCTATCAACTATTAAATATATTGCAAACATTATTATTAACTAATCCCAAAATTAAATTAAATAGTAGGAATATCAACTCCAAGTCGTGGTCTGATAAAGAATGTGTTGATGGGAAGAAGCTATTAATAACTAAGTTTAAGGCCTATAAAGCAACTCGTAAACCAGATATGTTGCAGGCATATTGTGAAGAAAGAAGAAGAAAGAAGAAAAGAAGAAAAATTTATTTGTTAGTCGCCTATCTGTCCGACTGAACAGACACTCTAGGCGATGTACAATGCTATAAAATACAATATACAAATCAAAACCACAATCATCAATTAATCTAAAATCATCCTTCAGTTAATATAGCATAAAAACGAATCCACCCCAGAGATCCTATAGGCCTGCCTGAATAGCCAGGTCTTTAAGGCTCGTCAAAAACCCATCAGGGAGGAGGCATGTTGAAGGTCAAAAGGAAGTGAGTTCCAGAGGGTGGGGGCCACAATCGAAAATGCCCTCTCTCTGGTCCGCACCAGCCTAGCTGTTTTGACTGGTGGGACCGAGAGAAGGTCTTGTGAGGCTGATCTTGTCAGGCGTCATAATTGGTGATACTGGAGGCGTTCCTTCAGATAAACTGGGCTGAAACCGTATAGGGTTTTAAAGGTCAACACCAACACCTTGAATTGGGCCCGGTAAACAACTGGTAGCCAGTGTAGGTCTACCAACACTGGGGTAATATGATCCCGGCGACGGCTATGCTTTATCAAGCGTGCTGCCGCATTCTGTACCAGCTGCAATTTCCGGACCGTTTTCAAGGGTAACCCCACGTAGAGCGCATTACAGTAGTCTAAGCGAGAGGAGACCAGGGCATGTATCACTCGTGGGAGCATATATACAGGAAGGTAGGGTTGCAGCCTCTGTATCAGATGTAATTGATACCAAGCTGCCCGGCTCACTGCTGAGACCTGAGCTTCCATAGATAGCTGGGAGTCAAGAATGACCCCTAGGCTGCGGACCTGGTCCTTCAGGGGTAATCTCACCACATTAAGCACCAAGTCGAAATCTCCCAACCTTCCCTTATCACCCACAAGCAACACCTCGGTCTTGTCAGGGTTTAGCTTCAGCCTGTTCTCTCCCATCCATCCACTTATGGACTTCAGGCACTTGGACAAGGTATTCACAGCCAACTCTGGCGAGGACTTAAATAAGAGATAGAGCTGAGTGTCATCCGCATATTGGTGACACTGCAGCCCAAAACTCCTGATGATGGCTCCCAGCAGTTTCACATAGATGTTGAATAGCATGGGGGAGAGGATAGAACCCTGTGGCACTCCACAGTTGAGAGGCCAAGGGTCTGAAACCTCATCCCCCACTGCCACCCATTGATATCTGTCTGAGATAGGAACGGAACCACCGTAAAACAGTGCCCCCTATTCCTAATCCCTCCGGGCGGTTTAAAAGGATACCGTGGTCAACGGTATCGAAAGCTGCTGAGAGATCCAGGAGGACGAGGAATGTGTATTCTCCCCTATCCAGCGCCCTCCTCATATCATCCACCAGAGCGACCAAGGCTGTTTCAGTTCCATGTCCAGTCCTGAAGCCAGATTGGAAAGGATCTAAATAATCTGCTTCATCCAAGTGTGTATGTAACTGTTTGGCCACCACTCACTCAATCACCTTGCCCAAGAATGGTAAATTAGAGACCCGGCGAAAGTTATTCAGCTCTTGGGGATCCAAGGAGGACTTTTTCAAGATGGGTTTTATCACTGCCTCCTTGAGGGCTAGTGGCATTGCACCCTCTTCCAAGGATGCATTTACCACTGCCTTGATCCCTTCGCCCAGACTCTCTTTGCAGCTCATAATGAGCCACGAAGGGCAAGGATCAAGCAAACAAATGGTTGGCTTCACAGTAGAGAGCACCTTGTCCACTTCCTCAGAGGGAAGAGGCTGAAAACAATCCCACCAGACCGGAATGCAACTGGCCGACTCTGGCCCACTATCTGTATCCACGGCGTACGGAATCATGCCCTTCAGGCGCTCGATTTTATTGGCGAAGTGTCTAGCAAATGTGTCACAGGAGGCTTTAGAATGCTCCATGGGTTCCTGAGCAACTGGACTGACCAGGCTTCGGACCACTTGGAACAACCTCCTGGGACAGCACTCTGCCGACACAATAGAGGCAGCAAAGAATTGCCTCTTTGCTGTCTTTGTTGCCACCTGGTAGGCCGCTATTGCCGCTCTAACAAGTGTCCGATCATCTTCGGCGCAAGATTTCCGCCACCGGCGTTCTAGTCGTCTCACCTCCTGTCTCAGACCCCGCAACCGTGGTGTATACCAGGGTGCTGTCTGAGCTCTATTCAGGGGGAGAGGACGTTTCGGGGCCACCCGGTCTATCGCCCTAGTGATCTCCCTATTCCACTCCACCACCAGGGTTTCGACCGGGCATCCTTCAGTCAGCTCCAAATCTCCCAGTGCATTCAGGAATCCCTTAGGCTCTATCAGGCGTCTGGGGCGGACCATTCTAATAGGTCCTTGTCCTATTAGAGAGAAAATTGTTTAAATATCTGATAAAAAAAGAAAGAAAGCAGGACTTCAGGAAATTTGGCAGTGCCTTACTTATGCCTCGCAACTAAAAAACTCTATTTTTTTTGGGAAATTGTTGCATGTAACTGGCCAAAACCTTGTCCCAATATGGGCTGCTAAGTGCAACCAAAAATATGGGGAAATTACTTCTCTAAATTATACTAACAAGACGTAGATTCTGTCCAATCTAAGGACTTACCAAATGTTATCCCTGAATGGGCCCCGGTTAGTGTCAATGAAGTCATTGAACTTATATCTAAATTAAAAGCCAACAAAGCCCCAGGTACCGACAATATTCCAGCAGAAGTATTTAAATCTAATGTGGATTGGTGGGCCCCATTACTTGCGGCCCTATTTACACATATTGACCATTCAATGCAAATACCCAATGATTGGGGAATAGCCATAATTGTGCCAATTCACAAAAAAAGGTTCGCTTTACGATCCAGCCAATTTTAGGCCTCTAAGCCTGCTAAATATTGTCAGTAAACTTTACTCGGTTCATCTTTATGAGAAACTAAGCACCTGGGTGGATCAAAATGACATACTAGTTCAAGAGCAAGCAGGCTTTCGTACTGGACGATCAACCTTGGATCATGCATTGGTCCTTCAGCACCTGGTTGTCAAATATAAAGGTGGAACTGGGTGTGCATTGTTTACTGCATTTATTGATCTAAAAACAGCCTTCGATTCTATTTCGAGGGAAAGACTTTGGAGCAATCTTGCCCATACTAACATTGATATTCGTTTATTGACATTAATTTGGGGGTTATATGACAATACTTACCTGAGAGTCAGATGCAACCATATGGGTCAGCTAACCAACCCCATTCCCACCTATAAAGGGGTAAAACAAGGCTGTATTCTGGCCCCGTTGTTGTTTAATCTCTATATAAATTCAGTCGTTCATCAGATGTCTCTAATTGTTTCACATGCTCCAAAGCTAGTAGAAATTCTGAGACCTATCCTGTTGTATGCAGATGATATTGTGTTAATTTCAAGAACATCGGTAGGTCTGAGACGACTGCTGTCTGCTTTAACTGTGTTTTGTGCTGCTGAATCCTTAACGATAAACAACGAAAAAACTAAAGTAATGATTTTTACCAATAAAAGAACTAAACATGTTTGGAGGGTCAGTGGATATATAATTGACCAAGTCAAAGCATTCAAATATTTGGGGCTGACCTTTCAAGCAAGTGGTTCATTGTCCTTACATACAAAGTTGGCGATTTTAAATGCTAAAAGAACCATTAAGTCCTTGTTATCTTTTTATTATAATAAAGGGGGCCAACTTCTTATTCCAGCTATAAATATTTTCAGAGTAAAAATAATCCCCCAATTATTATATGGTTCTCAAGTAACAACTTGTGAGAAGTTTGATCATCTTGAAGCAGTTCAAAACACCTTTCTTACATCAATATTCGCAGTCCCTACCTGTGTCCTTAGTTTTATTCTACGAATGGAAGCGGGACTACCCTCCTTAGAAGCTCAAATTTGGTGCCTTAGAATTAATACCTGGCTTAAATTGATATTTAATACAATAGGTTTGGCGCCCCATATCTTACAGGATAAATTTCATTCAACGTGGGAAACGATGATTATTAATAAAATATTAAAACTGGGGTTTTCAATTCCCGCAGTTTTAACCATGGGTTTTGTAAAAGCCAAAGCGCAAATTCTCCAACGAGTTAAAGACGTAGATCTACAACAGCACCTCGTGCTGGTAAAACAGCATGTGTTTAACACCAATCCTCATTTACCAATGCCATACCTATCCAATTTATCTATACCCAAATATCGTAAGGCGTTTACGTGGGCAAGGTTAAATTGTATACCATCAGCGGTTTTGGAGGGCAGATATAATAAAATACCATATAGTGATAGAAAATGTCCATGTGGTGATGGTGAGGTAGAATCAATAACCCACATTTTTTTACACTGTACATATTATAACGAGATTAGAAAACAACTGATTAGGCCACTAATCACAAATTTGCCAGGAAGAAGCGAGGCCTACTATATTAAGTATTTTCTTGCTGATCAATTTGCATATGTAACTGAATCTGTAGCAAAATTTTGTGCTATAACTATTTCTATGAGGAAAAGTTTGACATCCTCCTCTTAAACAATATTAAATTTGAACTGTATCCCTCTGAAAGAATTGAAGTGATATAAGCCAAGTATCTCTGTGATACAATCAGTACTTCTAATCAAAACTGTAACTAAACATTGTGTCTTTTATGATTACTACTTGGAAACCTCGACTTCACGTTTAATAATTTTAACGAATTGGTACTCTTTTTAATTGGTTTGTATGTTTTTATAATTGTGTATTTTCTGGTCTGTGACCGCAATAAAATTGACTTGACTTGACTTGACTTGATTTGATTTGGCTCAAAACAAGAAAACTTTAACTGTAACTCCTAAATCTTTGGAATTTGTAGTACACTTATTCCTTCTTCTGTTTAGAAGCTCTAGCCATACGCACAGAGATCACATTCACACTTCTTGGCCAGACCTGTTGAACCTCATCATTTCTCTGCATGAATTAAGAGACTGCCCTGGAGCAATACCCAGTATTCCCTAGTGGGTGTGTATTTCAGGGGAAGACTGGTGATAGCATTGATCCTTTTCAGGCATTCAAAAAGAACACATGGAGTCTCACTGGAAAAGGGTTAGTGTACACACATCACAATCACACCTAGGGACCCTTCTAAGGACATTCAGCTGAATTTGCTTAGAAGCTCCCTTCAGATCTTCCTGCTCAATACAGGAAGGTTGGGAACAGAGCAGATGCACCCATGCATGTGTCCGCTCCCCAGCTTCAGCCTCTCATAATATTTTTGAACACGTGAAGACAGCCAGTGTCAATCACAGGCAGGGCTGGCTCCAGACATGATGGGGCCCTTGGGCACCAGCGTGCCCTGGGTCCCTCTGCTCCCCTTCTGCGATCTGTGGAAACAGCCATGGGAGGGATCGCAGGACAGGAGCTTCTGAGCCACCTGCCATCCTGTCCCATCCAATCCCCCTGCTTCACCTACCTTTCTGCTTTTTTTGTGGCTGCGCGCACTGTGTGCGCATGTTTGCCATCAATCAAGATGGTGGCCGAGGTTTCCCTAAGGGGCTGAAGCCTCTGCCGCCAGTTTGGTTGATGGCAGCAATGTGCGCATGTAGCATGCATGCGTGCCATCAACCAATATGGCGGCAGAGACTTCAGCCCCTTAGGGAAACCTCAGTTGCCATCTTGATTGATGGCAAACTGCAAATAACAGCAGAGAAAAAGGTAAGTGAAGCAGGGGGATGGTAGGCGGTTCGGAAGCTCTTGTCCCACATCTGCGGCTTCTGTCCTGCTTCCACGGATTGCGGAAGGAGAGAGGAGGGCCCTCTGTAGCTCCAGGGGCCCTCGGGCCACTGCCCAACCTGGCCGCCCTTTAGAACCGGCCCTGATCACAGGTTTCATTTGCAATTTCATTGAGGAACATGTTAGAAGAGCAACAGCAGGTATTATTCAGAGTGGCATGATGTCTGCTGAGGTAGGACATGCTAAAATCGGCTATGCAGTTCTGAGGGACTGTTCCCCTGTATCTTTAGTTGTATGTCTTCCTTCTGTGAACCCCTTAAGAAAGATTAAAATGTCTCTGTTTATTTCAACTCAAGTTATATCCTGTTCTTGTCCAGTTTCCATTAGGAAAGTATTATCAGGATTTCTTTTCTCTCTGGACTCCATCTGCTTTTTTTCAAGACACTCTGCTAACAGAACATCCAAGAAGCCCCAGGGTTCTCTTAAACACAGTTTATTTTTTTTGCCCAGACTCATAGCATCTCCAGCTCTCTGGTATGTGATAAATACAGATTGTGTTGTCCCAACAAAATCATCAATCGCAGTCACAAAATATGCTGAAATAGTATAAGGATTTCAGCCAACCTCATCTCATCTTATCTCTTTCAGGAGGCTATACCAGTTTAAATCCAAATTATTCATTTTACTACCTATGGATCAGACTATAAGTCTTTCTTTCCACCATTCAGTCAATATTATTGAACATCAAGGAGAGTTGTCAATGGATATATTGAAAAAAATGAAACATGGAAATATATTTTCTTCTAGATAATCTTCCACCATTTTTGGCATTTGTGTAAAGCTTCTTATAATGCACTAAAGATTTTCACATGGTAATAGCTGAGAAACAGAATACTGCATAATATTTGTTTTTTAAAAAAAAAAACTGGAGAAAGGATATAATCCATTGGGGTTGAGCCCGCTGATATTGCTGGTATTATTGCCTAGCCTTGGGGTAGGATAATTCATTAAAGCTGTCTGGGAAATACTGTGTTTATAATAATATATTAGATTATAAAAAACAGTTCTCAGGCTGTTTTTTATTAACCTTCCCCAAGGGATGACTGATTAGTACTAAAATTAATTGGGTCCCAATTAATTAGGCAAATACCCTCATCCAAAGCTCCACAGGGGCTTCTCTGCACACACGGGGCTTCTGTGTGAGATGGCTTCCCTAATCATCCTTCATGCAATGAAAAAAAAATTGTATGTGAGCTGCTCCTGTCTTTGAAGAGAATGTGGTTAAGATGTGTGTGTGAAGTGCACATTGGTACTCTTCTACACAGGAAACAGATGGAGCTGGGAACAGGTATGTTGGTATTTGTTTTAGTAATAATGAGAGTAATGCCCCCAACTAGAAGTGAGAGGCACAATCCAGGGATGAAAACTTATCCAGGGTAACGGTTGTTCATCTGGGATCCTAGAAGAATACTGACACTCATTTATCCTATCCCTTATCTGAACATGTGAACCTGAGCACTGTATTACGTCAAACAACTGAACATCACAAATGAAAATGCTATAACAAAGAACAAAGGGAAGGGGCATGAAGGCAGTGTGAGGTAGAGGAGCTGGGAGAGAGTAAGGGATGTATGGTTTTATTATAAACCCTAAGAAACTATTGTTGCACACCTCCCCAATCTCCCAGCGGTGGATTTCCGGGGTCCCTGCACTCTCCCTGGGTTTGGTTTCCTTGGGAAGAAGGTCAGTGGAGACTGTGGTGTCTTTATGAAATATGGTTTGTTTATTTACACACATTCCAACCTGAGCTTAGGATGGAGGGGTTCAAGGCATCAGCAGTCCAATATCCAGCTTCCCCATCAGTGTTACAGGAGGCATCCTAAAGCCATGGTGCAGAGAGACAGCCTTTCTGCCTCCCTCCAGTTCCCAGCCTTTCTCCAGACATAACTAAAAACACAAGCCTCTCCTGGGCCCGGGAGGGGGGGAGTCTCTCCTGAAGAGTTTCAATGACAAAAGGGTCTTCTTGGCCCATTCACCAGTTTCTGGGCACCTGAAAGACCCATTAGCAAACTGGCCACTCTATTAGCTTAACAAAAGAAACTCATCTGACCAGCAGAGCCAGCCCCTCACCCCAAGGCACAGGCACAGGATTCCAAATCAGAGGCTGGAAGGGGACTCACAGGGATCATCCATTCCAACCCTCAAACTCACAACACTACCCCCTTCCCTGAAAAGGTGTACCCAGACCTGCAAACAAACAGAATAACAGCTATTCCTATAAAGAAATAGCAGGTACAGGTTAGTAAGACATTGAAGTATACATCATTAAAAGCATAGTCATATTACAGACTCATTTCCACACAAGTACAAAAACAATCCATTCCTTTACAGCAAGGTTTCAAATAACTGCTCTCTGTTTAGGCTTCCTCTTCTTTCTTGGAGCCCCTAGTTCCAGTTCTGCATCCAAACAGCTTACCCAGTCCTCATAACTTGGCAGTGGCCAAGATACTGAGTTCCTGACATGTCTAAGCAATATTACAGCCTCAGTAATGGAGCTCCTTTGTCCACTGCAGCACAGCAGCCCTCAACCACATGGACATTTTTCCTTGCTCCCCCAAACGGTTGTACATACACCCACAATCTAGCAGACACAGAATAGTAAATCTTAAACGTTTAACATCCTACTACCAAAAACCTATCAGCATGTTTCCTTAAAAAGTCATCAAACAGCTCATATCTCCACAAGCATGCAAAAATAAAAAATCAACAGCATTTCAAAAGGCAATACTAAAGCCATCAGAAGAATTCCTACAGCAGATCAGTACACAGTCCCAGATGCACAACCCTCACCCCAAACCATGCAGTTGTCCACATGACCCTTTGTCTTGGGGCTTCATGGAGTTCCCAGTCCAAGCTGATCCCTGCTGCTGCCTGCAGGGTCTTGGGACTCCTCTCCAGGAACAAATTTGTTTGCTCATCAGCACACGGCAGACTATGGCCATTTTTCTCCCACTCTCTGCCCTGGGAAAGTCTGTAAGCCAGTCCACTTCATCTCCTGCCCCAAACTCCAAATCAAAGTCCTGCCACAAGTGTTTATCTGGGGGAATCTTCTTCAGTGTTAGCTTCTGGACTGTAATGGAAATCAAACTGGATGTGAACACTCCCACAGTTTATCCATTCAAAAAAGTCACATGGATGTTCAACTGTTCCCTTCCAAATTAGAAACACATCATCTTGAGAACATTAAGAATGGCACACCATTTGTTCATGAATTCTTCATTATCTTGGAACATACCAGGTGCTTTGAGAATCCTTAAACCCCTAGGTATGTGTTGACCACGACCACGACAATACTCTAACAAGGTGAAAATGAAAATGAAATGGACTGCCTTCGATTGCGACTTATGGGCACCCCTGTGAATAGGGTTTTCATGGTATGCGGTATTCAGAGGGGGTTTACCATTTCCTTCTTCTGAGGCCAAGAGGTAGTGACTGGCCCAAGGTCACCCAGTGAGCTTCATGGCTGTGTGGGGATTCGAACCCTGATCTCCCAGTTCGTAGTCCAACACCTTAACCACTACACCTCACTGGCTCTCTCTCAAACAAGGTGGAGGCATGTAATTCACTTCTAATCATACTCTTGTGTTGTTTGATAATGTCCTCCCAGACCATATTGTTGTCCTCATTATTATCAACAAAGGTGGATGGTTGCTGTAACAATTTATCCAGATGTTCTTTAGGGTAACTGTAAGTGTTGTCCCAAGCCTGCAATTTGGCAATTCTTTTTATTGGCAGATTAAAGAGGTGGCTATGGGATGCCCCATGGCCCCAGAAATAGCCAATTTGTACATGGGATCCTTTGAAAAAGATATCACTGCAGCCTCAAGTCCTTTGTTCGAACAGCTTATATGTTGGTGGAGATTCATAAATGATGTGTTTCTAATTTGGAGGGGAACAGTTGAACATCTGTGTAACTTTTTTGAATGGATAAACTGTAGGAGTCTTCACATCCAGTTTGATTTCCATTACAGTCCAGAAGAAATTAATTTTCTTGATTTGTTAATTAGGAAACAAGGTGATCATTTGTGTACTTCTATATACAGGAAACCCACAGATAGAAACACCTATCTAAGGTCTGAGAGCTCTCACCGCAAACACTAAGACAGAACTTACCCTACAGCCAGTTTCTAAGGATTAAACGTAATTGTTCTTCTGAAAAGGATTTTATACAGCAATCCCAGATTTTGAATTGCAATTTGTTTTTTCTTTCTTTTTGCCTATATTATCATCAGATTCACAGGAATTGGGGAAGTAGTTACTAGATGCTTATGCTGGGGCTCAGTTGATACCCAATTGTGGATAACATGCATGGAATGTGTAGCAATGATTATACAATCGTGAGAGTGGTTGTATTTACAGTATATCTATATTGTACATTGTCATCTCCTCTTTGTTTTTTGGAGACATCAAATATGAGATAACATTAAGCTGTCATGTGCCAAATACTGGTAAATATTAATATCATTACATGTAATCTATTAAACATTACTAAAATATTAAAATACCATGACATGTCAGCTATAAAATCAAGCCACTGACTTCCATTAAATTCTAAATTCTAATGTATGTCAACTGTCAAACAAAATGCTCTTCCATGCAAGCAATCAAATAATGCCAACTATTAAATATTAAGGATGGACAAATCAATTTATATCCCATCTTTGTCACTTTTGCATGTGTTCACTCATCATAAGCAAATTGTGGCCTGTTTCTGCACTAACTTCAATTTTAAATGCTATTTTAAATATTTTCTATCCAACTACGGTTTTCTACATATATTTTCTTTCAATATACACCTTTTAAATGTATATTGATGCTATTTTGAGCTGAGAACTTGAATATTTGGGGTGTGTTAAAGCTGGTGGATAACTTAAGTTCTGACCTGTACACTAGTCTGGAAGTAGAATGCTTCCACATCAGTTCAGCATACCTTAGTTAATGGATAGCAGTTTTGCTTGCCAGATCCACTGGCCACAGTCTGAATCCATTGGCAAACTTTCCTTTGTACACATGTGAGGAAGGGATGAGCCCTCTCTGTTCTCCAGCCCATCTTTTCCATCCTTGACATCAGGACATAGGACTACTCCATCAACACTAAACCTGCTCAAACCAGGTGAGTATAGGAAGACCAAGTAACTCAGGTTTAACTCCTAGGTACTTCAGTGGAATATTTTCTCCCCCAGGTGGGCTTGCAGCACAGCCTTGCCACTAGTCCCCTTCTATACTCTTTCTTCAACCTCTGCTTCATTTTTTTATATTGACATAGCCCTGTCCAGCCCTACAGTTTCAAGGCATGCAAGTATAACAGTGCAACTTGATTATGATGAAAAGCCTTAAGTTTTTCTCCTTGGGTTTTTCTAACATTCTCAGCATGGCTGTGCCCTATATAACAGCTAATGACATTGCTCCATTCCCAATTGGCTGAAGCTTCTACCAGCCTTCTCAATTTTCAGATTGAATGCCAGGGAAATGCCCTTTGAGTAGTCCTGGATGAGAAAAATCTTCATCAGTATCGAGAATCATTTTTCACACTTGCCAGTCAGCTTTTATAATGATATAAAAAGGTAAAAGTGTCCCCGCACTTATAGTGCGAGTCGTTTCCGACTCTTAGGGTGACGTCTTGCGACGTTTACAAGGCAGACCGTATATATGGGGTGGGTTTGCCAGTTCCTTCCCCGGCCTTTCTTTTTCCCCCAGCGTATGCCGGGTACTCATTTTACCAACCACGGATGGATGGAAGGCTGAGTGGACCTCGACCCCTTTTACTGGAGATTCGACTTCCTCCTTCCGTTGGAATCGAACTCCGGCTGTGAGCAGAGCTTTCGGCTGTGTTACCGTCGCTTACCACTCTGCGCCATGGAGGGTCTGATTAGAATGATATACATCCGTGTATTATACGTCACATACATTCTGTACACTGTAAACAACTGACTCGTATTTTTACCAGACTAAAATAAACGCTTCTAGGCTTTTTCATTAGAAAATATGTGCTTAAGGTGGGACTTAATATTAACTGTGGCAGTGCAATATAACCAGCCATGATAGCATGTCTCCATTGCAGGGATATTAGGCCAGTTGTATTATGTTTATTCTGGTTTCTCTTCAGATTGCATAAATATTTTGCCTTTTATTTAAAATACATTTTTATGTGCACTTTTTCTGCACTAAAACTGCATCACAAAACCCAGAGAAGTACATAATCTAACTAGAAGTTACATTCTGTTCCCCAAGCATGCACAGGAGTGTTGGTTGGTCCATTGCAAAAAGTAGACCAAAATACTTCCTTTCCCATCCCTGAAAGGGAATTGAAGTTCAACAAGATTTGGAGGGCACCACATTGACTATCCCTGGGCTAAGGAACAGGGGTCTTAAACCAAGCATTCTGGAAACAAGATCCATTCCTTCCATACTCACCCCATTCCTTGGTGGCTTGTGAGTGGAGGAGGTGCCTCTCCTAATACCTAATGTGCTTCAATGGCAGCATCACAGATGGCCAAAGAGTAGTACCACAACTCCCAGCAGCAGGGATCAGACAACATTTGAAGCCAAAGGGTTTTCATCTGGCCCTGTAAAACTGCTGCTTCTTGTCTGGCTCCTCAGTCTGAACAACTCTAAAGTGCTGGCATGCTCTTAAAAGTCCTTCATGGTTTGGGACAGGATATCTGAAAAATACACCTGGCTACCTACTGAGATCTTCGACAGAGGGCTTCTGCTATGTCGCAACTTTCCCAGAAATCCATTTAGTTGGGACCAGGGGGTGGGCCTTTTCAGATGATGAATCCAGGCTTTGGAACCCCTTCTGAAGGGAAGTTCTTCTTACCCTTTTTAACAGCTTTCCATTGAGTAGGAAGATGTTAAATACCTCCTTTTCAGGAAAGCTGTTGAGGTTGCCCCCTCATTGAATTGATTTAGCTTGCTTGAAGCTTGCAAGAATTACATTTCCACATCTGCTATTATAGTGTCTAACTACTGATTCTAGCATTCTACTCTTCTGGTATCATTGTTTTAATTGTTAAATTTAATCAACAATTACTTTTATTGTTAGCTGTGTTGAATTCAATTGAGGAAAGGTGGGGGATAATAAATAAACTTGTTACAGTAGAGACTTGACCTCTCAGACTTTCGATCCCAGTCTTCCAGACTGCCAGTTCTGACTGGCTGGTTCATTCATGTACATTAATCACATGATGAATGCAACACAGATAGCAGCACAGATGTAATTTGTATCAATCTATATCAGCTCAAACAAAAATACATTTCAATGGACTCCAGTTGCACATTCATCAGCCGGCCATCAAGCATCAAAAGTGTTGATGTTGTTTCCATTTATCAGTCACTTTCACACGTATGTGCTGTCATATTGCAGTCTTCTTTTGCAACTCACTCAGGCCACATCTCAAGCTCTTTCTTAGTCTTGGATGAGTTTAACTATCAACATGAAATGCTTTGCAGGGAGGCTGATATTCAGGGGGAAAATTAAAACCCTTATTCTTACATCCAAAAAAATGTGTTTGAACTGTGCAGTCATATCCTAGCAAATCATTAGTGCTCCACAAGGAAATGAATGACAAATAGAAGGGAGTGTCCTAAAAATACACACTTCACCAAACTCGCCCACTGAACTGGGTTATTTACATGCTTTTATAATGAAGAAGAAAGAGATTGGCAAGTCAAGTTTGGTCTGGAATTTCAAGTTGGTTTATTATGCACACATTAAATAAGAAAGGAATCATTTTCTCGGATGAGGAGAATTGCACACAAGATATTTATTTCCATGCAGCCAACTTGGTTCAGTAAGTTGTTGTTTTAATAGATTTGTAGTCCACCTTTTAGGGCAGTGGTTCCCAACCTGGGGGCCGGGACCCCCAGGGGGGCTGCGAACAGTAAACAAATGAATTATTTATTATTATTTTTAAAAAAGTCTTCACTCCCTGGACACTGTCTGCTTTCCACTGCCACTGCAGATGACACCTCCCCCTTGCTCCAAACAAGAGGGGAGGCCTTTTCTGAAGATCCAGAGCGTCTTTCAGACGCACTAAGGGCAGGCATCTGCCTATAAAATACATGGCAGATGCCAAAGGAGGCTGAGGGTGGAGCTACCAGGAAGAAGAGGGGATTACTATCACTGATTCCCATCTCCTTGCACTGCCGCTACTGGCAACACTCTTACTTAGAATGGGAGGAGAGGGCTTCTTGTGAAGCAAAAAGAAGCAAGGCTGCAAAGAAAGGCTGCTTTCCCCCTTCCTTCCTGGCAGCCAGCCTGCCTCCCTGGGGGAGGAGGTCACAATTTTTTTTCAGCTTATAAAGGGGGTCCCGTGCTCATAAAGGTTGGGAACCACTGTTTTAGGGTATATACAGCAGTTAACAACTTATATATGCTGAGGATGGGGGAGAGTTTGTGGTATAGGAACTACCACTTCCTAAGTCCTGCCAGGCTTGTGCTGGCTAGGATAAAAGGTGTAGGAGGAGTTTCTTTCCTGCCATAGCCAGAATTTTTTTCTTAATATTATCCCTATTCACCACAGGTAGGTGGTGAATTTACTACATCAACTCCAGGGCTGGCATAATTTTGCACCCAGTGTGGGAGTATGTCAGGGGATTAGGAGGGAAGATTGCCCTAATATCTCATACCCCACTGCCTTTGAAGCACTGATGGTGAAGTGTCCCACCCAGGGGCATCACTACCGGGGTGCGGAGGGTGCGGACCACACCCGGGTGACACCCTGAGGGGGGTGACACCCAGAGTCGTCCCAACCCGTGCCGTTGGCCGGCAAAGGAGCCGAGAAGCGCTTCAGGTTGGCGCAGCCAACTCCTCCTCGGAGGCGGGCGGGCGAGACCGAAAGCAGGCACCCACTTGCTGGCAGTGAAACCGGGACGGGCCTTCCACTGCCAGCCTGGAGCGTGTGGTGAGTGCATGTGTGCACGTGTAAGACCAGCCACCCCCATCCATGCACCTGGGAGGGCGCGCGCCAGAGGTCTTCACCCCCCCACACACTCCCGCTAGTGACACTGCTGGTCCCACCAGCAGAATGAGAAAGCCTCTGGTGGTAAGCCTCCTTCTCTGACTGTGGGCTTTCCTCTCCATTCTTGGAGAGGGGTTTCCATGGCATCTTATGGATCCTAGCTGCCCTGTCTACGTGCTGAGGATTGTTCCCTTAAAGGCTGTGATCCAGCACATTACTGGAGGAGAGATGGAGAGAGTTCAGCTTGGTGGTCACAAATTATGCAGGCCTGCCTTAGGTAGACTGATTCGAAAGAAAGCACCTCTGAAATCAAGGGAATTTATATCTCCACATAACATGTTTCAGATTGTGATATAAGATGGCACATTTTACTCTAGAAAGAAGTGGGACATAAGCAGGCTGATTTTAAGATAGATGATTATGTAGCTTAAAGTCATGGCTAGAGTCCATTGAAAGTAAATCTAGATTATTCTTCCTGCATCATTTTAACTGGCCACTACTTTGAGGGGTATTCTGTGTTAAGCACCCATACTTATTTATAGAATATTAGCCCATAACAAAGTGCCTGACTTCTTAATTCTGTAGCATTAATTCATACATAACTAATAGAAATATTGCTCGTATTTCAGTGAAAGTTAAAAAGCTAATGAAATCTCTAATGATAAGCTTTCTTACAACTTCATACTCTCCCTGCAGCAGTTGATGTAACATAATGCTCGATTGCTGTCGCAGTCCATTTCTGGAGGATTCATGTGGATGTAAGCAGGAAATTACTTAAAGGAAATTACCCTTTACCTGCAAGTATTTTATTACTGTGCTCCACTATCATTACATGGCTGACAAAAACTTAGGAGACAGAACAAATTCATTCATCCTTCATTTGCCATCAAGGTTTGTAACATTTTGAGCCCAAAGCAGAGGGGTTGCTAATTTTAATAGGCACATTTCATTCTCATTGTGTATTAAGTAGCATTGCTGGTGGCAATCTCCATAGAATGGCAAAAAACAAAGCCCAGCTATAGTAAGAGATGCACATGTACGCTGGGAATACAGACATGAACAAAGGGCAGATTTGCAGTGCAGAATTCTTTTATTTTAAATCTCTGAACAAATGTGTTATAGTACCATTACACAAAAGATGGAGTAAGTACAAGGATATTGTATACTTCACCATGACAACAGAAGCTGCCACTCATCAAAATAATGCAGAAGAGTCATAACTTGAATTAACACATCAAGCAATCAAAATAGGAACTGTGACAAAACAGGATGGGGATATTGAAGAACGACATTCTTGCCAATAGAGGAGAAAGGAGGTTCGATCATCTTGAAATGTCATGTTGGTAAGCCTTTGGTGAGAACACCAGGTCAGGAAGAAGATTCTGGTTGGGAACTATCAATTCTTTGGTGTATCAGTTTTTTCAGGGGGGGGTTCTCCTCAAAAATATTTTGGTTTCAGTCAAAATGTATCAGTTATTTCTCCTATGAAGTAAGTTTCACTTAAAAATTCACTTCAGCCAAAATCCAGTGATAGCCTCAAGATACGCAAAAACACCCATAAATTTTTGAAGTTCTTTTGCTATCTTTTTGCAAAATTCACCTCATGTTTTGTCTGAGGATGAACTTCTTCATGTGGCCTGAATTTTGGGTTTAGGTGAAATTGTATTGGCAACTCCAGATAAAATACAGAAACACTAACTTCTTGGAGGAAGGATGATATACTCTGATATAGAGAAACAACAGCTTTGAATGAATAATAATACAAAACTAGACAGACGGACAGATGGACGGACAGACGGACAGACGGACAGACGGACAGACGGACAGACGATAGACGATAGACGATAGACGATAGACGATAGACGATAGACGATAGACGATAGACGATAGACGATAGACGATAGATGATAGATGATAGATAGATAGATAGATAGATAGATAGATAGATAGATAGATAGATAGATAGATAGATAGATAGATAGATAGATAGATAGATAGATAGATAGAGGCACAATCCTTGGCTTCTCTTTGTTTTTTTGTCTGAAGAGATAAACGGCTATGAGCTGGAATGACCCATTTTAGATTGTAACAGTTTCATACATTAACTTATCTAGCAATGGCAGACAGTTTGATAGAATGCTTAAACTAACAGTTCCATTCAGTCAATAAAAGAGAGGGTGGTCAGTCATGAAGGATGGTCAGGATCATACCTGCTGGCCCTAAACCTGACTACACACTGATCCAGTTCTTTTGAACATTTTATGTGTGTGCAGGCTGTGCAGGTAAAGACTCACTCCATATAGGAACCCCTACATTTATATAGTTCCAGATAGCACACAAATAGACTCTATATTCAGATAACTTGTACTAACATAGGAACTGTGTAAAAGAGCAGATCAGTTCATAAAGGGCACAGGCAGGACAAACAGTGATCTAGCCCCTCCCTGCCACTCCAGCCCCATCCCTTTCTACATGTTGACAATTTCATTTTGGTTAACTGAGCAGGACTATTTTCACAGTCTCTGTTCCAGAACCTCATACCCATAACACAAGCAATCCAAATATATATTTGGTCCTTTAGACAGCTGAATAATATTCCTCAGTACTTCACATCTTGTTCCCATAGACTTTGTAAGAAGTGTTGTTGACACCAGGGAGTGTAGAATCCAGCACTCTGGGTGCCATCTTTAAACAAAATGCAGCCTCTCTATGTTAAGTGTTTTCAAACTGTTTTCCAACTGAGCAGCAGAAGCAATGTTTTGTTTCTGTTAGGGAAATGTGCAGGCAAAACAAATGGAGGATTATACATAAAGTGTATTATACACCAGGAGAGAGTGAGGATTAGCAAAGTTGTGACAGCCTGTAACAAAAGAATGAAGGAATGAATAATTGATTGGAATGTGATGCTATACACTAATAGGCAAAAAACCCTTGTGGTTTAAGAACGTTCCTGTAGGCAACAGCCAAGTCTCATGAAGCAAGGAGTTCATTGGCACTACCAATGATAAGCCTCTGACCCATCTCCCTATCCTTCACAGTTCAGATGGCAGATGCAGTGCAGGAAAGTTCATATGTGAGAAGGTGGTCGTTTAGATCAGGAGTATCCAATGTGGTGCCTCCACTGTTGAACTACAACTCCCATCATAGCTGACCATTGGCCATGCTGGCTGAGGGGTAGGCACGATGGGAGCTGTAGGCCTAAAATATAAGAAGGGCACCATGTTGGCTATGCCTGCTTTAGATATTCTTGTCCCGATTCATTTAGGGATGGTGAATCTGTGTTCTTCACATTATTTATTTATTTAAACATTGGCAAGCTACTCTGTACCACTTGGTCTCAAGACTGGGTTCATAATTCATTGCAAACAACAATATATAAAATAATACCATGGAAAAAATAAAGTCTGTGTCTGTGTTGGAATTGCTTTTTAATATATTTTTTTAATCAATATGTTTTTAACCCTTTTTAAAAGATCTTTTAAAAGCTTCTTTAAAAAAATGTTTTTAAAGTTGTTTTGTTTTGGTGTATTTTAGGGTCTGTTTTTATGATGTTTTGATGTGTTTTGAGTGCTTCTGTTTGCTGCCCTGGGCTCCTGCTGGGAGGAAGGGCGGGATATAAATAAATAAATAACCAGCACTAATATTAATACAAAAAACAGATCAGAGTATTAATCAACAACCGCACACAAACACAAACACACACACACACACACACACACACACACACACAGAGAGAGAGAGAGAGAGAGAGAGAAGCTCATCTCTCTGTACATCCAGACAATCAAAAGCCAGTATCACAGTTCAAGCCAGACAAAAGCACTTGAGAAGAGCATACAGCAGACCAATGAGGGGTATGGCTCGGGGGAAATCCCAAGGGCCAGACAGAGATACTTGGGGGCCTCATTCAGCCTCTGAGCCTGAGGTTCTACACCCCTGGTATATATAGAGATGCTCTTTCAAGTACCTAAGTGGGTCTCCACCCAGCATGGCCAATACTGAAGGATGTTGTGAGTTGTAGTCTAACAATATCTGAAGGACCGAAGGTTACCTTACCCTGATTTAATGCTGTAAAAGGTAAACAATCAGCACCCTAAGTAAGAAGAGTGATTGGGTTATATTTACAGGGTTCTTGTATGGGTTACTACCATTTATTTATTTATTTATTTATTTATTTATTTATTTATTTATTTATTTATTTATTTATTTATTTATTTATTTATTTATTTATTTATAGCTCACTTTTTCTCCAGTGAGCTCAGGGTGACTGCCAGGTCTCTCTGCCTCCCCATTTTCTCCACACAACAACCCTGTCAAGTAGGCTAGGCTGAGAGACAGTCACTGACCCAAGATCACCTAGTAAGCTTCCTGGCTGAATGGCAATTTGAACCCCAGTCTCCCAGCATCTACTCCAATATTCTAACTACTGCACCACACTGGCTGTTTGAACTCTTTGAAGCATTATTATTATGCTAATGTATTTGCTATGCCAGCACAACTTAAGAATTGTACAAAAATATATATATTTACTTATGACTGGAAGTATACAGAGGATGTCCTGAGTGTGTCATGTTCTTTAGGAAAGGGTCTTCAATAGAGTGACAAATTGCTATCAGAGGGAACTGGAGATAAAAACAGCTTTAAAAGTGCACCATGCTTTACAGACAGTTCCTGAGTGATTACAAACATTAACTATAATCCTGAACACAATACTCTTGAACGAGCATAACCCCAGTGAATATGAAGCCTATAGGCCAATTGGCACAAATGTTCTCAGAAGAAATGCTTCTCAGTTCTCTCCCAACTGTTCTTCCTCCATCTGTTAGTACCTTTAATTAATTATGTTATCCAATGGCAGTTCTCTCTGTGTGTATTAAATGACATTAAAACAACCCACCCACCCCCCTTGTGTTTGTATTTTCTGACATAAAACCTGCTGCCTTCACTGCGTTTTCTGCATTGAGAACTTTTATTTTAATCCACAGTTTTCTCTTCTCTGTCCGTCTTTGTCTCCACATTGGATGGGAAAATTATAAAAAGAGCCTCCCTTTCATATCTCCTTGAACGAGTTAACTGCATTTTTTTGGCTGTCTCATTTTGAACACTTAACTGTCATGGAGCAGAGCATGGACCATTTCATACATTTTAAAATAATACACTGTCTCATTGGCAATAGCACTGTCATTTGTTTTCATTTTGTTGAGATGTCGTTTTCTCAGATTGAAATATATATTAAAGGAGAAACGTCCAGCTTTCTGGGAAACAGAACCAACAATTAGGGTTATTATTGTTATTTGATGTTAAGGATCTTACTAAGGAACAAAACAGCAACTTGGAAATATATCGGAATAATTTAGTCATTAAGCACTTTTAAGTCAAAAAGGACATGTTTAATTCGGAAATGATTTCAATAAAGGGTTAAGCATATATCTCTTATAGAAATCAATGGATAAAAGGGGGTATTCAATGCTAGTCCTACTCAGAATCAACCCATTGAAGTTAATATACATGACTAACTTAGGTTCATTAATTTCAATGGGTCTATTTTGAATAGGACATGGTTGAATATAACTTAAGATATTTAACTTTGGCTGGATCATGCCCAAGTCAAAATAAGTTATAAATGCTGCTTTGCAGGAATTCAGATTGTCAGGTTGAAATTTGATTTTGGGGGTGGGATGGGTGACTTCATTATCAGTAAATCCATGAGAAAATTAATTACTATTGACATAAAATTGGCAATTTTCATTATGCTATTTTATATAAAATTGTGCTATAAATGTAAGAAGAATGTTAGTTATATAAAATTTTATTTCTGGTTTTATTTTCTTGTCCTAACTATATCCACAATCTATTTAAAATTAGCCCCAGAGAAATGAGTCAAATACTATGCTGAGGTGATGTTTTGCATGCACATAGTATACTTTTATTATTATTAGTAGTAGTAGTAGTAGTAAGGGTGGAAAGATCTGTCAGTTTTGGTTTTCTCAATTTCTCATTTTCCCAATCTTAAATGAAGTTATCCACATTTCTGCAGCAATTTGAATTTTTTAAAAAAAAATTCTCAAGAAAATTATCCAGCATTTTAGTGCAAATCTCTCCTAATAAACATATTTTGTAGACAGTTTTGACTAATGCACACATTTTGCAAGCAATTCATCATCATATCATGCATTTTTGTATGTTATTTTCAACCATATATTCATGTTTGTGCACGCTTTCCCTTGATATGTGCATTTTTTTAAATATTGCTTTGTTGGCAAATTGCATTACAAAATTCAAATAAGTGTGAATTTTGAAGGATAGTTGTGTTCTAGTTCTCATATTGTTTCAGAAAGTGCAAATTTGATAGATTCAGCTTCAAATGTGACCTGAATTGAATTTCTCATCCATCTCTAAATGTATTACTCATCCTTTACCAGTAGTTCCCAGGGTGGGTTACAGAGGTTTAATATAAAGACAGTTAAAACACATTACATTCGCAAGAATAGGGTGGGTCCTAAAACACACACACTTCAAGTGTCAAAGGTCAGGGTAATGAGGTGCATCTTTAACATTCACTGAAAGCTATACAAAGAAGGGGCCAGATGCACCTCTGTAGGGAGGAAATTCCACAACTTAGGGGCTGCCACAGACAAAGCCCTTTCTCAGACCACCATCCCCTGAGCTTCTGAAGATCCACCAAGAAGGCCCCCCTCTACTTATCTTAACACTCGAGAGAGTCTATAGGAAAGGAGACGGTCTCTAAGATATTTGGGGCCTGTTTAGGGCATCAAATACTAACGTGAGCGCTTTGAATTGGCCCCGGAACTGGCAACCAATGCAACTGTTTAAGAACAGAGTTTGAAAGGAACCCTAGCCAGAAATCTAGCTGCTGCATTTTGGACCAGTTGAAGTTTCTGAGTTATCTTCAGGGGCAGCCACACATAAAGTGCATTGCAATGATCCAACTGCAGTAGTAGTAGCAGCTTTGCTTTTGGGACCAGTTCTTATTTCAATTGAAATTATCACAGCATAATCTTATGCATATTTATTCAGATCTAAGCTGCACTGAGTTCAGTGGGGCTTAAAATGTGTGCATAGGACTGCAGCCATTAGGGTATACTCACCTAGGAGTAAGCCCCATGGTTCAATGGCTGGTGCTTATTTGTGAGTAAACATTATGCTGCATGAGCATTAAATCTTTTAAGTAGAAGCCCTCAACTATTAGGGTTGCATCTGGTTGAGGAGCCAATGAGATTACAGGATGGCTGCTGAACACTTTCCCCCCCCTTCCCTCATGGATGAAGGGGCCAATCCATACCTAACCACAAAAGCTACATTTTCCATATTTGGTTGATGGTCTCGAGATCCATACATGCCCTGTTTGTAGTCGGATTTATGTTTTGAAAACCTGATTTTCAAGCATCAGTGCATGTAGGCTTTATTTTTTCTAAATCAATTTTGCATTGGCCACTCCCCTAAATCCACCCCTTTTCAGTGATTGGTCCATAATGTATGTTTGCTTTTTGTGCACTTTTTTGGAAGAGTGCAGAAATGTTTATCTTTTAATTACCACACATGTGCAGGTTTGTGGGTGTGCAAAAGGGCAAAGTTAATGAACCCCCCAAATGCAAGCAAAAAAAACATATGGGCTGTTACATATAACATAGTGTATACTAAAGATGGGAGCTGCTGGTTACTCCCAATTCCACTGAATTTGTCAGACTGGGAGGCAAATCCCTTTCCGTGTTCAATTGTTTCCCGCTATCTCCTACTGTTACCATTTCGAAGGGGTTTTCCTTCTGCCCAGTGCACCCACCAAATCTCCTCTTCATGTCTCCTACTCCCAATTGTATTAGATCCTCCACCACCTACCATGGGAGAAAACAAGAGATCGCCTGTCATTCAGTTTCAAGTTAGCAAAGGAAGGACCCAGATTAGCCTGTTTCAGGCTTGGAGGAAAAGAACACAGTGCCTTCTCTCTCTCTCTCTCTCTCTCTCTCTCTCTCTCTCTCTCTCTGTGTGTGTGTGTGTGTGTGTGTGTGTGTGAGAGAGAGAGAGAGAGAGAGAGAGAGATCTGGTTACCTGGCTCTGTGGTATGTTTGGCTTCCCCTCCCATCCCCATCAGCTGTTGGGCAGGAAAAGAGAGGCTTTGCCTGCTGCTGGATCAGTTGCAAGATCAATGCCACATTAAAGTATTAGAGCTTGCTCCTGTCCCCCATGTCCCCCTATCAACCCAAGGACGCTCCATTAAAAACCTCCTCTTTTGAACTCTGTGTTTTCAATGGTTTGCGTAATATTGCAAAATAGCTTTTAAGTGAAAATATTCATTAAACATTTGATTTTATGTTTGATCGCAAAATAGTTAAAAAAAAAAGTGATACAGTTACAGAAGCCAGAAGGAGGAAGTACCCCAGTTCAGTACCAGAAGCAGGAATGAACTGTAAGAAAGAAGGAGAAAGCATGGACAGAGGGTGGATCCGACTTCAGTAACAGAAATGCAACCGGCTATTGGGGGGGAGACAGGGGGCTTGGTATATGATGAAGAGACACCCATGGACCACCTATTGCAGGAAAGTCCACGGCATTGCTTCCAAGTGCATGGACATTGATGAGATTGATTATTGATACAGGAAAGCATATTGCATATTGCAATGTCAAATGAATGATGGTGAATGAATGAGGACACAAAACAATAACATTGCAGATTATACAGTTGTGTGGATGGGCCAAAAGACAGAAGGAAGGGGGGGTGAGTTCCATTGTGAGAGAGCTTTTAAATTCTCTGTTTCCCCGCTCCTCTGTGCATTCCTTAATGCATTCTTCTTCATGTTTGCCGGTGAGGAGGCTACACGTTACTTACTGATAGGTCAGTTAGAATCCCAGAATCATTTTTTTAAGGAAAAATGCTTCAGTAGAGAATGTTTGTGAGCTGAGAAGGGAATGCTGTGCTTTAGCTTTTCTCTGTCCACTCTTTTCCTACTCCAAATTGCTCACCTCCCTGGCATTTCAATTGCATATTTGTAATGGAAATTTGGTTCAGGGAAATGGAGGGTGGAGAAACAGGTAAGCCCCTCCCTTACTGCTTTGTGCAGTCAATTGCCCCATCCAATCCAATGTAGCTATTCTAAATAAATAAATTTATTTATTTAATACATTTTATTGGGTGTTGTATTTTATGGAATTGTGTTCTGGGTAATTCCGTAGTGACCAACATAACATGTGTAAGCTTTTTTACATAATACTTTGTGTTTTAGTTAACATTATTTGAACTTTAATTAACATTGAACTGTTTGTTGAATGGATTGATCTTTCCTACAAAAATAATCAAGAAGGAGGAACTGGGAACTACAGACCAGTCAGCCTAACATCAATCCCTGGAAAAATTCTGGAGCAGATTATAAAGCAGTCAATCTGTAAGCACCTTGAAAGCAATGCAGTTGAGATATATTACGTCCACAGCATTCCCACAGTCTACCTGGGTGATTACCCAATCAAAACATGAGATAAGATTAGTTTGGCAGGATTTGTTCTTCATAAATCCATGTTGGCTTCTAATAATCACTGCATTGTTTTCAAGGTGCTTACAGATTGACTGCTTTATAATCCGCTCCAGAGTTTTTCCAAGGATTGATGTTAGGCTGACTGGTCTGTAGTTCCCAGGTGTTTCCTTCTTGCCCTTTTTGAAGATAGGGACAACATTAGCTCTCCTCCAGTCATCCGGCATCTCACCAGTCCTCCATGTTTTCACAAAGATACTAGACAGCGGATCTGATAATTCTTCAGCCAGTTCCTTCAATACTCTAGGATGCAGTTTATTGGGCCCTGGAGATTTGAACTCGTTCAAAGTGATTAGGTATTCCTTGACTGTTTGTCTATTAGTCTCAAGCTCCAATCCTGCCCCTTCTACTGCATGTTTCCCGGGAGGGTCATAGACCCTTTTTTGGGAGAAGACTGAGCCCAAGTAGGAATTGAGCACTTCTGCCTTTTGCCACCTCACCAAAGAAGACTCATGACACATATATGGAGAGATGTTATATTTATTAAAATATAACACATAATCAATCAAATTCAAATCAGCCAATTAATGAATATCAAATACTTTGGGCAGGTGAGGCTCAACCTATCTATGAGGGTATAGACCCTCCAAACCAGGAGGCAAGTCAGTCACATCGTACTGCAACTCCCCAGTCAGATGTGGGAAAACTTCTCCCTCCTTGCAATTGGAGTCAGGTATGTGGTTCCAACCTCCACGTCCTGGTCCCGCCGTACAGGCATTCACCATGATGTGCAAGCCGGTCCCATGTGGACACTCCCCAGATCCACACCAGACATTACGCCTTGATGTTTCACCAGGGGGTGCCCTTTACCAAAATGCCTCATCCACCTCAATTTTAACCCCAATTACCTCATCTGCCCGAATTCAATGCCACGAGAGGGGATCAGCTGAAGCTTGGTCCCCTCAATCCAAAGAAAACAGAGCCCCCAAACCCAACCTATAATCCTCCAATAGTAAATCACACCCACTCTCCGAGAGATGGACACCATCATCCTGAAACAAATGTGGAGATTGAAAGCGAATCCTGTCGTGCGGGATATAAGTCCCACCTAATGACAAAACCAAATTCCTAACCTTCTTATTCACCCACTTTCTGGATCTATCGATTCTGTTAGGGTGCTGTGCACTCCTCCAAACATGCCTCACCAGCATATCAGACCACACTATAACAAGGTCCGGGTATGACTGGATGAGTGCATTGAAATCCCACATGATCTTGAGCAGCAGATCTATACCTGGCAGCTGCACCAAGTCGTTTTCACCCAAATGGACCACCAGCACATGGGGCCGGTTACTTGATGACATAATACGACACACCAAAGGCATGAGACCATCCCAAAGCATGCCCCTCTGAGCCTCCCAGCCAACCGTTGCTCTAGCAGAAAGCTGCAGCTGTGCCCCGGCAAGAGAAGAGAAGGCCCTCCGATGGGCCCAAAATAAAATCGAGTGGCCACACAGGATGACCCTTGCAGGCACTGGAAGGCTCAGCACACCTAAGAAAAGAAAGAACAACACATTAGAATCAATACCTGATATAAGACTTAAAAGCGGAAGAACGCCACCTTCCTATCGCCTGAATATCCTCAACGGTCATGCCCACGAGGGCAGCGGCCGTAGCCTCCCCAATCCAAAGGGAATGCAACCCATAGACTCCAGCATCGCAACCACTGGCCAACAAGGCCCGCCGAACAATGGCCCAAAATTGAAATTGAGTCAGGGCAGAACCATCCACATGTATAAAGAGGTAACGCTGGCCCGCTGGCCTGATAGACAAAAATAGACGCACTGCAGCAACTGGGCACAATTCAGGAACCTGGCAAACATTCAATGAAATAATAATGCATGGCCCTTTTGATCAGTCTTAGAGACTCGAAGGGAAAGCCTAACTATGTCAGCACCTAATGTGCAATCGCCAAAGCAGAAGGCTCAGTAGGACACATCACGCTTCGAGGAAGCCAATACTTCACTAGGGCGAAAGGCACCATAGAACATCGTCAGTGTTACTGCGGCGAACAGGTGTGACTCATACGGCGATGAGCACATAGACCTAAATAATGGCAGGATCTGAAGAAGAACATCGGGCGTGATTGGTCTCCTTCGGTCAGCGGGCCTGTGGGCAGAACGCGACCAACCCTGAAGGACCTTTCTGACCCTAAAATCTACAGAATGATCCTGCAATCCTCTTGTCTTAGAAATGAAGGCCAGCGCAGAGAGGTGTCCGGCGATGGTAGAAACAGAATTATTTTGCCCTTTTAAATATAACATAAACTGCAGCAAATGTGATACAGGAATAGGCCATACAGAAGGCAAAGCACTACTGGCACGAAAAGCCTGGAATGTTCCAAGAGCACGCTGATACGCTCTCTGAGTGTTAGGAGCAAGGGCAGAGGCTATGGCGGCCCCAACTTCTAATTCCCAAGGCTCCACAGGAAGAAAGGGACCGGGACCAAATCCTGAGCTGCTCCTGGTGCCAGTTCCCGGAAACATGCCATCTGTAAGTGGGAGAGAGCATCAGCAACACAATTCTGTAATCCCGGAACGTGGCGAGCTACAAATAATATATTAAAATGCAAGCATCGCAATACAAAGGCCCGCACCAGGCGCATCACCTGAGGAGATTTTGAAGTCTGGGTATTGACCACACACACTGTGGACAAATTATCACACCAGAAATGCACAGTGCGATTTTGGAATGCCAAAGGCCAAATATAGACTGCCACCACAATTGGGAAGAATTCCAAAAAGGTCATGTTTGAAGTGAGCCCAGAAGCTAACCACTCCAAAGGCCATCTCTCAGCACACCATTGAGATCTAAAAATTACACTGAAACCAATGCCACCTGCAGCATCAGAATGTGCTTGTAGCTCAGCATCCAGTAATGTCCTCACGCCAGAAGGAGAGGCCATTGTAATTATCCAAGAAAGTAAGCCACATTTTGAAATCCTCTCTCATTCCCAACGTGACCCTAATAAGATGAAAACGAGAACGAACTCCCTTCATAGCGTCGCAGAGACGACGAAGGAATGCCCTACCTGGCGAAATGACTTTAGAAGCAAAAACTAAATGACCCAGAAGCTCTTGCAACTGAGCAAGTGTGACCTTTTTCAAAGTCAAAACTAAGCACAATCTCTGCCTCAATGTGAGCAACTTATCCTGAGGCAGACTGGAAGACTGGGACTGCGTATCCAAAAGAATCCCCAAATATCAAAGGGAAGTAGAAGGGCCCTCAGACTTTTCGGGAGCTAAAGGGACACCCAATTCCATAGTTAACTCCTCAAAAGTTTGCATCAAATGCAGACAATGAGAAGTGCCTGCAGGGCCAATGAACAAACAATCGTCCAAATAATGAGTAGACAAGGAAGAACCAGCCCTTGTCCGTAAGGCCCACTCAAGGAATGTGCTAAAAGTCTCAAATGCAGCACGGAGCATCCCATAGGCATTGCCCTATCTACATAATATTGGCCTTGAAAACGAAAACCTAATAAATCAACATCGCCAGGGTGCACTGGGAGCAATCGAAATGCAGACTTTATGTCATATTTCGCCATCAAAGCACCCTTTCCAGCCTTCCTGACTACCTTAACAGCCTCATCAAAGGAAGTATATCAAACTGATGTATATAATGATGAAATACCATCATTAACAGAGGCACCTTTTGGGAAAGACAAATTATGAATAAGGCAATATTCACCTGGCTGTTTCTTGGGAACTATACCGATAGGAGAAATCCTCAAATTCAACAAGGGAGGGTAAGTAAAAGGGCCAGAAATCCTATCAGCAGCTATTTCTTTCTTTATTTTTTTGAGAACTACAGGAGCCAGAGCCAAAACAGAAGGCTGGTTGGCAGGGGAAGTGAGAACCCTCGGGCCTTTGAAAGGAATACGAAAACCCTCTGAAAAACCATACCAAAGGCATCTAGCTGCAGATCTATTGGGATAGCTATTCAATAATCTCGCCAGGGGAAGCAACCTAATAGGGTTACTGGCCTTGCGACATACTGCCACCTTTGCCGGATCCACGTTTAGGTTGTTGTTGTTCCCCTGATCCCCTGCGAGCCGGACGGGCTCTCTGGCAGGTGGAACTGGGGTGAGTGCCACCGCAGAGTCCACATGCATGCCTAAACCGACACGGGCGCCTGTAACAGCGTCCAGTACTGTTGAAGGTCCAACAGACCTGAGGGGGTTGAACCCGCTGCCAGCCCTGGCTGGAAGCTGAAGTCTGCGCACGCACCCAAAGATGCCCACTATCGGCTCTGTCTCCCAATGAGGGTCTGGCTGAAGTCATAGACCGCAGCCAAAGGCCAGGATGTTCAACATCCCAACGAAGCATGGAGTCTTTTGCCTAAAATTCTCATCGTACCGCAACCAAGCGGTACCAGAGAATTCCCTAAAGGCCCTATGAATGATGTCCTGATATTTAATCAGGGACATGGCCCTTGATGGATAAACCTGAGTCATCACACCCATATAAACAGTAAACGCATTAAGCCAATTAGGCCATATGCGATCAACTTTCTTTCTTATCGCTACCTCACGCTCATTCGGATCTGAACCCTCTTTGGGCTTTATTTCAGATTCCCGAAAAAGGGGTGTGAATATATCAATATATTCACCACGCCAAATCTTTTCCTTAGTGGAAGATAGTAAGTGATCACCCAATGGTAGGGAAGTATCACCCTGTGGATATACACCAGAAGGAAGAGGCAGCGGAAGAGCAGATGTACTAGCTGAAGCCATGGACGGCTGCCAGGGTGTTACTGCCGCAGTGGGCCAAGGAAACACAGGCTGCTGTGGAACTAAGACACCTCCCATATAAACTAGAGATTGCTGTGCTTCACCTAGTGCCTGAGGAGCTGCAGGATACTGCTGTGTCTGCTGAACCTGCGTACCTGAAGAATGTGATGGTGCAAACCACTCACCCGTATAAGCAGCTGGAGACGCAACTACTGCAGGCGCGACTACACCGGAAGGAGCAGTAGGAAGAGCTTGAATGCCAGGTTGAACAGGATGAAGTTGTTCTAGGGGAAGACCAGCGCCAGTGGAGACTGGAAATGGGGAAGAAGTGGATGCCAAAGGTGCCGCAGATGGGCAGGCTTGTACTGCAGGAACGGTGGACTCATCTCTGGGCGCTGCTGCTTCAAGGATACCAATTCTGGCGACCAAATCAGAAAGAATGCCTGATTTAGTTGTCTTAGCAATCAAGCGGGTTGACTTCTTACCTGAAGGGGCAGTGCTAGGCCCAGCCCCTGGCTCTGAAGGACACCTGCGCTCTCCCTCAAGGGCCTCCACCCTTGCAACCAAAGCACGAATTGTCCCCATATCTTCTTCGTCATCTGAAGACAGGCACTCTTGCCGTGAGGGGGGGGCGCTTAGTCACCTGCTTCACCACTCGAACCCCTCTCTTTTGTTGAACCTTCTTTGGTGGCATGTTGAATTCAAACTATACTTAACAATATTGATAACAACAACAACAATTAATAGCAATATGCAATTCAACCAAATGCACCTGATGACAATAACCTAGAAACTGATTCAACAACACCCTCAATATATGAAGAGATTAATCACAGGCACAACCCAAGTGGCCAGATCAATTAAACTTCAAGAAATTAAAATGGGTAGGAGGGTAGGGGGTGAAGAGTGGATCAATTCAATTATTTATAATTATTTATATATTTATGCCTAAATTTAAATTGATTGATTGATTTAAATATTTAAACAATATCACTTAATTATAATTAATTATATATATATGGCTTAACTAATTAATTAATGAAAAGCAGCAGGGGATTAACAAGTTTAACAAAGAAGGTGTTGATATTAAAATTTGAACAGCACTAATGAGCCCAATAAAATAATAAACTTAAAATTGAGGGGGGCACTTGCTAATTAATATAGGAAATTGATAAAGGCTTCAATGCCACGCAGGAAGCCTAGTAATTTCAACCACTTACACCATCTTCACTTCCCCTCCGAGACCACCTGGCTGGGCCCAGAAAGCAGGGGAGATAGCACGCAGTGAGGTGGGAAATTTAAAGCAAAGGCTGAGGCACACTCAGTGCCGAGGCCCTAGCGGCAACAGGCGAGCCAAAAAGCAGCCGCCCGGCACCCGCCTCCCAGCTTATGCACGGGAAGGGGCCTACACGAGCCTCACCTCAACTCCAGCAACCCGTCTGGGCCCTGGAGACAGGGAAGGCAACGGATGGTGGGGCAGCGAGAAAAAGAAGAGCCGGGGGCAGGCTCAGCACCGCGACTCCCGCAGCAGCAGGCGAGCTGAGAGAAGCCGCCCGGCTCGCACCGCGCAGCTGGCGATAGGCCACGCAGGCAGCCACAATCAAGCATGGATCAGCCCCACGAGCCACACAGAAAGGTGAGCCGAACAGGCGGCTCGATGCCCCCAGCCAAACGCAGGAGAGGACAAGAGGGGGAACCCCCACCTGCACCCACACGCCCTGACAACTACTGGGGATGCCCGGGTCAAAAACAGGAAACCCGCTCGACAATGCAATCAATCAATAAATAAATAAATAAAATAAATCACCAACGACGACTCAAACCAAGGTTAGTCACTCTGAGCAGGAGATCTAGGTAGACAGTCACGGAGCTCTTTCACCGCGTGCCGCAAGGCAAAAAAGGCACGTTCTTAGGGAGGAGCAGGCTATATATAGCTGCTCAAACCCTTTCCCAATTGGTCATGGTGCACCACCTGACCAATTACAATTTTTTCTCGAACCTTCCCGAGTCTTCCCAGAAGTAGGGTGGCGGCAAACTCGCCCCTTGCAAAAATGCAGGAACGTTATTCTTTGCCATCTGTTATCGTGTTGCCATCCTCATTGAGTAGCTGTGCCACCATTTCTTTTCTTTGTCTTTTACTATCGGTGTACCTGAAGAAAGCTTTTTTGTTTCTTTTAGCATCTCTCGCTAACCTCAGCTCATTCTCAGCTTTAGCCTTCCTGACACCATCCCTGAAATTCCATGACCTGTACTCTTCCTTTGTGGCCTGGCCTTCTTTCCACTTCCTGTATGTGTCCTTTTTTGTTTTCAGGTCATCTCTAAGCTTTTTATGAAGCCACATTGGTTTCTTCAGCTGTTTCCCCGCTTTTTCCTTGTTGGAATTGCTTGCCATTGTGCTTTCAGAATTTCCTTTTTTAGAAATTCCCACCCATCTTGGACTCCTTTTCTCATTATGGTTGCTTGCCATGGAACTGTACTTACAATTGTTCTGAGTTTATTAAAATCAGCTTTCCTGAAGTCCAGGGTGCGCGTATGGCTACTCTCAGCTTTTGCTTCTCTTAAAAGCAAGAATTCAAGTATGGTGTGGTCACTTTCCCCCAGAGTTCCCGTAACTGCCACTTCATCCACCAAATCATCTCTATTGGTTAGAATCACGTCCAGGATAGCTTATTCTCTGCTTGCTTCCTCCACTTTCTGTAGGAGAAAGTTATCTCCAACACAAGTCAGAAATTTTTTGGAGGGGCCGTGTTTGGCAGAATTTGTCTCCTAACAGATATTGGGATAACTGAAGTCCCCCATTACTACTACATCATGACTCCTTGAAACATTGGCAATTTGCTTTTCAAAAGTTACATTCTTGTCTTCTCCTTGATTAGGTGGTCGGTAGTAGACTCCAAGCACCACATTCCTTTTATTACTTGCACCATTAATTTTAATCCAGATACTCTCGGTGGAGCTACCAAGCTGATCTTCTTGAATTTCTGTGCAGGGATATATATTTTTAACATATAGCACAACTCCACCCCCCTTTTTTCCTCTTCTGTTCTTCTTAAACAAGTTGTATCCTTCAATTGCTGTATTCCACCAAGTTTCAGTTATACCTATCAAGTAGTAATTGCCCTTCTGTATTAAGAGTTCAAGTTCGTCCTGCTTGTTTCCCATGCTCTGCACATTAGTATACAGACATCGAAGACCATGTGATTTGTGGCTTGGCTTCCTTACTACTTTTTTCTGAGGACTGTTACTGGGCCCTATTAGAGCCGATCTCTCTGTTCCCATTACAAGCCTTCATCAGTCGTTACCACCAAGTTTACGTCTCCCTCCCCCTTAGGATTCAGTTTAAAGCCCTCTTGATGAACTTCTCCATGCTGTGGCTAAACACATTCTTCCCAGTCATTGTGAGATGCAAGCCATCACTTGCAAGCAGTCCATCTTCCAGGAAGCATAGCCTGTGGTCCCAGAATCCAAATCTCTCACATCAGCACCACCTTCTTAGCCATTCATTCACACAGAATATTTTTCTTTCCCTTTCTACTCCTCTTCTAAGGATGGATGAAAAAACGATCTGGGCCCCAAAGTTCTTGAGTTTCCTTCCAAGAGCTTCACAGTCTGATGTGATTTCTTCATAGCTTCATTTGGCAGTATCATTTGTTCCCACATGGATGAGGAGAAAGGGATACCTGTCGGTGGGCTTGATGAGTGATGGCAACCCTTCCATCATGTCTCTAATCCATCCTCCTGGTAGACAGCATACCTGGCAGGTCCATAGATCAACTTGGCATACTTGGGTTTCAATCTCACACAGTAGGGAGTCTCCCACTATTAGTACTCTTCTCTTCTTGTTGTGGTTTCATTGCCCCTGCTTGATTCAGCTTCAGCCTCTTGCTCGTTGTCACACGGGGTCTCCTGTAATTCTTCCACCACAGGCTGTTCTCTAGTCTCATCCTTGAGCGGTTGAAAGATGTTCCATAGTTCCACTGGGGAAGGGTGTCTTCTAGTTCTTCTGCTCCTGTCACCCTTTCCCACGGAGTTTCCTCTACTTAGTTGTTTCCCTCCAAAGCAGTCTCCTCTTCTGCTACCACATGCTGTTCTTCCACCTCCACTTCTCTTGCTGCTGTTGTTCCAGCATTCTGTCTAAGAACTCCTCATCTTCTCTTATAGTCCTCAGTGTGGCCACCCACCGTTCCAGGCCTCTCACTTTTTCTTCCAACAGTGCCATGAGCTTGCACTTGTTGCACGTGTATGCCATGCTGGTCTCAGGCAAGAAAACAAACATGGCACACACCTTTCAGGTCACAACACTGGAGTATCTTTCCCCTTCATACTCTCTTCTACCTTTTGTTTCTTTCTAACTACTTGTTTTGGAGTGGCCTGTGCTTTGTTCTGTTCTACTTCAGGGTAAACTTGAGAGTCCCACTGGTATGCGGTGCACTGTACAAGAAGAATTTAAAAAAATTTAGGGACCTCCTCCTTGACCTCCCCTGTTGAACTCCTTTGTCAAACTCCTGTTTGCTCTCCCTGTTTGCTCACTTTGTTCTCTTGCTCTCTGAAAGCTGGCTTGATTGTATATCCTCTCCTGTGGACCAGCTGAGACAGCTCCCTCTGCTCGTTAGGAGTTAGGAGTCAGGAAACTATAGAACTTTGCATGTATCCCTGTTAAATTTCATTCTGTTGTTTTCAACCCAGTGCTCCAGCCTATCAATATCACTTTGAATTTTGTTTCTGTCCTTTAGGGCATTGCCTCCTAATTTTGCATCATCTGCAAATTTGATAAGTGTTCCCTGCACTTCTTTATCCAAGTCATTAATAAAAATGTTCAAAAGCATTGGGCCCAGGACCAAGCCCTGTGGTATCCCACTTGTTACCTATCCCCACTTTGGGAAGGATCCATTGATAACCACTCTTTGAGTACCATTCTGTAGTCAACTGTGGAACCACTTGAGGATTTTTTTTTTAAAATGCATATTGCTGCAGAAATATGGCAAGCTGAATTTAGGATTGGAAAAATGAGAAACTGAGAGAACCAAAATTGACAAATCCTTCCATACCTAGTTTTGATAGACAAAGAGCAGCAGATAAATATAACTAAATAACAACAAATTTAATACACATGTTTTGCACATAACTTCTAAGTCCTGAGAATCAATGTGGAATTGGTCTCTGTTTTATATATTCATGGGGGGGGCAGCATCCCTGTGCCAATTTGTTTTAGAAGTCATAAGAGCTGCTTTTCCTACAGTGAGAATTCAAAGAGCTGTAGCGTTTAAAAGCTCAATTATGTCTGTCTGCCAGCAGAACAGATACCATTGGTAACAAGCTCTGTCTCCCCACCCCCAGTAACCATTCTCACACCATTAAAATCTGCTTCAGAGATAACAGGGAGTCCTGATGATTGAGCAGAAGTCTGCTAACATGGTGTTGGATGTCACCCACATGTATTTATTCGTATTATAATCTATCAGCATCTAACAGTTAGACGATGGTATTATCTGAAACTATCGACTAATAACCCCGGTTTTGATCCTGCAATTGTAGCTTTCCTCACTTTTGCAAAGAGTTAAATACAATTTTAAAATAGCTTTTATTTTTGGCATCATCTGTTGTTCATTCCTTTATTATTTGTATTTATATCCCCCCTTTCTTTTCACCAAATGGTTCCAAGAGCAGTTTACAAACTAGGGTCCCAATTGGGGCCCTTGACCCAGAATCAAGAGGAGGGGAGTATTAGTAGAATGGTAATATTTCAGTGATGTGGACTGAAGGTTTTAAATATCATCTCCTTTTTCTGACACAAATTATATTTTGTTTCCAGTCTCCAGACTGCTGTTGTTATTAAGCCTATCAGAAACCACAGATTAACAGAAAAGTGCTATTTCATTTACCAAATGTTATCATTAAATGCACATGCAAAATAGACCACAAGTGGCAGACTAGAAGCTGAAAATTTTAAATGAATACTTTCTCCATATCCATCTCTTTCACTTAAAATAAGACAAAAAGGGCATGTTTGAGGGAGATAGTGCTATGGAAAGAGCTTCACAAGGAACTGGATGATTCCCCTAAAGCTTATTCATCAAAACTCTGTTTGGTATAATGCATTCTAGGTATTTTCACAATGTTTTAATGTGCAGTGTTCCTGAAAATTACTGCTATGATAAAGCAGGTACATTTGTTCATTTGAGAGAAGCGGCAAATAGTAATAATGAGGGGGGGGAAATCTAATGCTGATCAACAACAAAGACATTTTTGGACACCTGGGAATGGTTGCAACACCATGCATTTAGAGCTATTGGCAACAACTTCTGTTTACCAATGAACAACCACCCTGGCCAGACTGAGCCCTCTCCCTCAAGCCCAAGTCCACCCCCTGCTGTACTCCTAATGACATTGTGCAGAATGGTTTCTGAATACCCCCCATGAACTCCTGACTCCCAGAACTCTACATCTACCACCTGTTGTGCCTTCACTTATCAGCGGAAGGCAGCAGCACAGTAAGGGAAAATATAGAGGCCAGAGAAACCTCTAGCTTTCCTGATGCTTGCAACATTACCATCCCAGGTGTGTTATCCACATGAAGGTGTCTCTCCCCACACATTAAACTGGCAGCAAAGCAATGCCACTAATCATGACCCTGGCCACCAAGATTCATACTGTTATGAGCATGGGGGGGGCTGGAATGGATGATTTCTGTGGGTCACCTTTCCAGCCTCTGATTTGGAATCCTATGCCTGGGAGGCTGGCTCTGCTAGCCAGATGAATCTCCTTTGTTAATCAAATAGAGTGGCTAGGTAGTTAATGGTCCTATTTAGTTGCCCCGGTAACTGGTGAAAGGGGCTGGGAAGATCCTTTTGTCATTTTAAACTCTACTGGAGGAGAGTCCCGCCCCCACTCCTGGGCGGGGAGAAGTGTGTTTGGGGTTGGTAGTGGGTGTTCTAGAGAATGGCTGGGGCTGCAGGCACGCAGAGAGGCTATCCCTCTGCATCATGGTGATAGGATGCCCCTACACCCACATGGAAAAGCTGGATATTAGACTGCTGATGCCTTGAACCCCTCCATCCTAAGCTCAGGTTGGGATGTGTGTAAATAAATAAACCATAGTTCATAAAGACACCGCAGTCTCCGCTGACCTTCTTCCCAAAGGAAACCAAACCCTGGATGGGCGCAGGGACCCCCGAAATCTCACTGCTTGGAGATTGGGGGAGACGCGCAACAATACATTAAGCACTGACATTTCCACAGGGGACACCTACTCATGTAAGCTGCATGAATGTTGGTTTCCACACAATCTGGAATCATTGTTAGGGGTTCCAGAATGTGTGGCAACATCTTCAGTTTGCTGCACCCCCTTTTTTGCATTTCTTTTCATATTTGGCATTGTACACTACACAAATATCTGAGTAGGCCTTGCTGGTTTGCAGTCTCTTCTCACTAAACAACTCCATCGCTCACAGAATGGGGGTGAATATAGGGCTGCTTGCTCTCGATAGGTTTTCTTACCCCAAGAGCTGTGCCAAATCAAACTTGGTTGCTCTCCAGGTGCAAAATCTCATGTGTGTGTGTCCATAATGTGCAGAGTAATGAAAAAAAAGCTTCTGGATGGATGTATAATTTGAATAGCTAGTGCAGATTTCTAGCATAGCTGCCAAAGAGAAGCTATTGGCAAGAGAGAAATTTCTATTATATTCCCCTAATGCCACCATTAAATTCTTGGGTGAAAAATTTACTTGGAAAGTGCTATTACCTCAGTTCAGACAGCATTGCAATTACTGCTTGCTGTGTTTTGGAGAATACTTCTGCACTCTCTTTAGGGTTTTCTTCCTTTTTTTTCTAAATAAGTTTGGAATAAAGTTCTACTGCAAGCAGGAATCCTAAAAAACAAAACAAAACAAAAACCCTTGACTATCACAAGCGGAGTCAGAAGTTCTTTCCCAGATACAAAATCTATCTCATTTTTTTTTAAAGTCGTACTCTGCAGAAGAGGAGAAAAAAATAGACAAAACATCATATCCTAATTCCCAGTTCCAGACAGTGGGAGCTCCTATTTATTTATTTTGCACTTAACTTATTTATTGGTTGTTATATCTCCTGTCTTTCCTCCAAGGAGATCAAAGTGGTATATATGGTCCTTTCCCCAATACCACCTCATTTTATCCTGGAAACAACCCTGTGAAGTAGGACAGGTTGAGAGACAGTGACTGGCCCAAAGTCACCCAGCTGATCCAAATTGTCCCAAAAGTTCAGTAAAGCATTGCAATCCCCAAGAAGCCCATGCAGCAATTTCTCTGTCTCTTCCAATCCCCAAAACCCTTTCCCCAAGAAACTCCCTTTACTGTTTAGCAAGGCTGCATCGGGCTCATCTAAGGCTAAACTAGGGATTTGTTTTGATAATTATTGAGATCTGTCATGGATCCTAAGTGTCTCAGCTTCCCTTTATATACTGTTGCACACCTCCCCCAATCTACGAGCGGTAAGATTTCGGAGGGTCCTGTGCTCCTCCAGGGTTTGGTTTCCTTTGGGGATGAAGGTCAGCGGAGACTGTGGTGTCTTTATGAACTATGGTTTATTTATTTACACACATTCCAACCTGAGCTCAAGGATGGAGGGGTTCAATGCATCAGCAGTCCAATATCCAGCTTTTCCATATGGGTTGCAGGAGGCACCCCAAATGCCATGGTGCAGAGAGCCAGTCTCTCTGCCTCCCTTCAGTCTCCAAGAATTCTCTAGACAAAACTCAAAACTACAAGCCTCTGCTGGGCTCCAGGAAGGGGGGGATGCTCTTTTGAAGAGTTTCAATGACAAAAGGGTCTTCCTGGCCCATTCACAGTTGCTAGGCAATTGATAAGCCCATTATCTTACCTGGCCAATCTATTTGGTTAACAAAGGAGAGACTCATCTGACCAGCAGAGTGAGTTTCTGTCCCCAAGGCATAGGATTCCAAATCAGAGGTTGGAAGGGGACCCACAGGAATCATCCATCCTAACCCCAAACTCACAACACTACCCCCTTCCCTGAAAAGGTCTGTCCCAGACCTGCAAACAAACAGAATAACAGCTTTCCCTACAAAAAAATAACAGGTACAGGTTAGTAAGACATTGAAATATACATCATTAAAAACATACCCATATTACAGTCTCATTCCCACACCAGTACAAAAACAGTCCATTTCCTTACAGCACATCTTCAATTAACTGCTGTCTCTTTAGGCTTCCTCTTCTTTCTTGGAGCCCCCAGTCACAGTTCTGCATCCAAACAGCTTACCCAGTCCTCATAACTTAGCAGTGGCCAAGATACTGAGTTTCTGACATGTTTAAGCATGCCCTCAACCACATGCACCTTTTTCCTTACTTCCCCAAACAGTTGTACATACACCCACAATCCAACAGTCACAGAATAGTAAATCTTAAACATTAAAATCTTATTACAAAAACCTATCAACATAATTCCTAAAAAAATGATTAAACATCTCATATCATCATGCACATGCAAAAGCACAAATCAACAGCATTTCAAAAAGGCAATGCCATCAGAAGAATTCCTACAGCAAATCAGTACACAGTCCCATATGCATAACCCCCACCCCCAAGCAATGCCACATGGCCCTTTGTCTTGGGGCTTCATGGAATTCCCATTCCAAGCTGATCCCTGCTGCTGCCTGCATAGTCTTGGGACTCATCTCCAGGAATAGATTTGTTTCCTCATCAACACATGGCAGGCTGTAGTCATTTTCCTCCCACTCTCTGTTCTGGGAAAAGTCTTTAAGCCAGTCCATTTCATCTCCTGCCCCAAACTCCAAATCAAAGTTCTGCCACAAGTCTTTATCTGGGGGCATCCTCTTCAGGATTAGCTGGCCTAGCACACCCAGGTTGGCAGAAAGAAATCTTCTCTGTTCTCCCTCACCATCTCTAGTATGAAACATGGGCCCAAACAGAGGCAGGTAACCCTCCCAGTGTCTCTTGCCCTCCAAACCCACAGGGTGCTGGGTACCTCTCACTGCTGGAATTTGCCCAGGGACTGCACCCATCATAGGAGCTGCATTCTACCCTATAAGACCATTATGGGGCACCCAAGGGGCAAAGTCAATTGGGGATTTTATCTCTCCAGGCACTGAGAGTACCTCTTGGGCTTGCACTCCCACCTCAGGCTTCTCCTACTGCACTTTTTCTTGCACAGCCATTTCTCCAGGCACTGGGAGCAACTCTTGCACACACGCCTCCAACTTTTCCTCCTGCACTTTCTCTTCCACTGCTGGTGCACACGGGGCAAAGAAATCTATTGACAGCAGCTCTTCTCCAGCCTCTAGTTCACCTTTCTCCAAGGCTTTTTCTTCCTCCTTCACTACTTCTTTAACAGCAGGCACACAGGCAGCAGAGAAATCTATCAGTGGCATCTCTTCTCCAGCCTGTACTCCACTTTCTTCTGAAGCCTCTTCCTCTTCATTCTCCAGCCTCTCCTCCTTCAACTCTTGGGGCTTCACTTCCAGCTTTCTGCTGTCTTCTCCCCTGGCAGACTCCTGGACAATCACAGCTTCTTCCTTCTCTGCTACTGACTGCAACTCCTTACAGTCCAAAACCTCCAGCTGCCCATCCACTTTCTAGATCTCTTTAGCCACCCGTCTGGGTGCTCTGCAGCTGGACTCCCGTGTCACTCTCAACCCCTTGTAGAGGCTGATCAGGCAGGGCTCTCACCTCCTCACATGGGGTCTCCTTTTCCTCTCCAAAGATGTTTTCAAATATCTCTCCCATTCCCAATGCTCCTGCCGCTCCTGTTGCCTTTGCTGCTCAATCTTCTCAGCCAATTCTGCTTGCTGCTGGAACATCAATTTCATCTGTTCCAGGAAGGTTGCTGTTATCTCCTCCATCTTGACTCAGGCACACCTTGCTACCAATGCGTCTCCCAGGAAACTCAATCCCACTTCTAACACCAGTGTTGCACGCCTCCCCCAATCTCAGAGCGGTGAGATTTCAGGAGTCCCTGCGCTCCTCCAGGGTTTGGTTTCCTTGGGGAAGAAGGTTAGCGGAGACTGTGGTGTCTTTATGAACTATGGTTTGTTTATTTACACACATTCCAACCTGAGCTCAAGGATGGAGGGGTTCAATGCATCAGCAGTCCAATATCTAGCTTTTCCATATGGGTTGCAGGAGGCACCCCAAATGCCATGGTGCAGAGAGCCAGTCTCTCTGCCTCCCTTCAGTCTCCAAGAATTCTCTAGACAAAACTCAAAACTACAAGCCTCTGCTGGGCTCCAGGAAGGGGGGGATGCTCTTCTGAAGAGTTTCAATGACAAAAGGGTCTTCCTGGCCCATTCACCATTGCTGGGCAATTGATAAGCCCATTATCTTACCTGGCCAATCTATTTGGTTAACAAAGGAGAGACTCATCTGACAAGCAGAGTAAGTTTCTGTCCCCAAGGCATAGGATTCCAAACCAGAGGTTGGAAGGGGACCCACAGGAATCATCCATCTCAACCCCATGCTCATAACAATACACATAGGCTTTAGGCATCTGTGCTTCTTTAATTTTCTGCTGCCACCAATTCACTCAGAATACTAGTAGTGTGTTTAGAAGGCTTTAGGCATGAGATGGAGACCAACACTAGTAACAGGATAAACTTTCAACTAAGATTGTTGGTTTATTAAAAGAATAGTTTTACAGAAGGGTATATTGATACTTATATGGAGTCTTTAACAGTTGACAGTTTCTGAAGACTCCAGAGACACTGTTTCTGACACCAGCCTCTAATACAGCCTTTCCCAACCAGTGTGCCTCCAGATGTTGTTGGACCAGAACTCCCATCTTTCCTGACCATTGGCAATGCTGGCTGAGGCTGATGGGAGTTGTGGTCCAACAACATCTGGAGGCACACTGGTTGGGAAAGGCTGGTCTAATAAGTGGCTTTCATCTCAGACCAATTTCCCTAAACATCCAACCCAGCCAAATTCTCCCACAAGCCAGTCCAGCTACTAAGGACAATCTGCCTCTGCACCCCAAAGTTCCCCTGGTTGTTCTCCTGGTTGTTTGGGCTGTTTAGCCAGTTTTTAAAGCCCATTTGTTTCACCTTCCTCTGATAAGACCTTTACACAGGGGAGCCTCCTAGACTACTCAGCCACTGGCTCTTTCCTACCTTTACCAGACAAGTATTAACAACACACTGGGTATTAATATTCAGGCCTCAGTTTTTCCCTCGGCTATTTTCTGGTCTTATTCTTTATAATGTTCTCATCAACCAACTCCTTTTCACTCCCACAGACTCTCTCCTAATACATTTAACTCCAACCAACTCTCCTCTCATAGAACCTGCCATCTAGTAGCCATTGCTAATCAGGCTTGTAATAACATAACAATACACGGCCTCATGACAGTCAAATAGGTCACATAATATTTTGTTGTTGTTCTACACACAAACCAGACATATGTACACCAGTTCTCCACAGGATCACAGCAGGTGTTGAGGGGGAATTTCACCAATTTCTTCCCTGCTGCAGTCCAGAGGAAAAATCTTCCTCTCAAGATACTATTTGCATCAGGAAAAGCTATGCACCAGGTATTCATGCCAGAATCACATACCTTCTTTGTGGAAAAGAAAAGAAAAATAAGATTGTTTGAGTGAACTGCCTGTTCACATAGTTTTTATAGTTAATATGAGTTATAAAGAAGAAACTACAACAAATGATTTTAAAATACGTTAATTTTTGAGGTGTATGTGTGTTACTCCTGACTAAACTTTCCTAAGAATCATGTTTTCTTCCATTGAGTCCCCTGTGATGTTTCATTGTTACATGAGTTGTATAAACAGTTAATAAGGTTATGCTTTGTATGGGGCTTACTGTAAGTATGGTAAGAAGAGGGGGAAGTCAATGAGTTAGAATGTTGAGAAATGCTGTGTGCTGATTGGTTGAGTGAATGGGGAATGGTGCATTTATCTGTTGGTGTGTGGGAGCTGACAGATAGGGCTGAATGCTTGAGGGAAAGAGGGTTGGATTATCTGAAGGGTGTGGTTAGAGCAGGTTGGATAGGATTATAATGTTATTATCTGAAGAGGATTTGCCAAGTGTAACATATAAGAGACTAGTGAAAATTGTACTGTAACCATATGCTTTCAGAACCGACATTCTTGTTTATATTTGTTCCATCTGTTTCATAAGTATATTGTTTATTTTAACATATGCCTGCTTCTTGGCCTAGCTATCATAGAGAACAAACAGGTTGGCAAAGGGTGAATATAAGCAGATACAGTTATTTATGGTGACAGTAAAATACCCAGTGGAGTGAAACAGTTGCTGATTTCCCATAGCTGGGATCTTCAGTGGCAATAAAGTATCCAGAGGGGTTGGGGCTTTCTGTTGCCAGGGTTGCCAAGAATAGCTAACTTTGGTCAAGCTGAAATGGGCCACCAGAGAGGATTCTGGGAGCCCATGATTACCTGGGACTCCCCATGGGGGGGAGGTCCGCAGCTCAAGGTTAGACAAGTAATTTACAACCTGGGCAGGGGGATGTAACTGATCCCTAGCTATTATTCGTTATCAGCTTTCTGGGATTAGAAGTCAGGAAGAAGGGGGTGTAGATCATAACACCTGGATGAGACCGGATGGTTTTCCTTATCTCCAAAGGCTTCAAAGGAGTAGACCCTGCAGAGGTGGGAGATGACTGCTTCCCCCCCCTCTTTGGTGACTGTTAAACTCCATAAAAAAGGAAGGAAAAACTTCCAAGAGAGTTCCCTATTTTCCATCTACTGAACCTGCCTGACATGCGAGAGAGAAAGCCTTGTGCGGGAACCAGGGATCTATGTAAGTATAGAATCTAGCTTAGTAAGGTTTTTATTTTAACTCTTTGTCTGTATTGGACCTCTTCCGTTTTATCATGCCAATGTGCCTCGTGTAACCCATCTGTGGGTGAATATCTTTAAGGAAACAAACTGCTGCTCTCTGTTGTAAATACCAACTCATTTACGTTTAAATAAATTCTCTTTTATAAGTGTTGTGTATTGGATTGGAACTGAGGATTCTAAATCTAGTCCTTTGACTGCTGAACGCTACTGTTACTGTTAATTGATTTATTTTATTTTATTCAATTTTTATACCGCCCATAGCAAGGCTCTCTGGGCGGTGTACATCAAATAAAAATATATATTACATTCAATTTAAAAGCACCTAATCATCAAATCAACAGTTTAAACATACAACAAAAGTAAGATTAACCTAATAAACCCATATTAAATACAAATCAGAAGTAATTAGAAAGAAAAAAAGATGGAACATATAACTATCTTTATAGACATTAAATACAAATACTAAAATACTAAAAATATTAAAATGTCTGGGCAAAGAGGAAGGTTTCCACCTGGCGCCGAAAAGATAGTAAAGTAGGCGCCAGGAGTACCTCGTCAGGAAGGGTGTTCCATAGTTCGGCGGCCACTACCGAGAAGGCCCTCTTTCTTGTAGTCACCTTCCGGGCGTCTTTCTGAGTAGGCACCCGGAGGAGGGCCTTCGATGTTGAGCGCAGTGTACGGGTAGGTTCATATCGGGAGAGACGTTCCATCAGGTATTGTGGTCCCAAGCCATGTAAGGCTTTATAGGTTAAAACCAGCACCTTGAATCGGGCCCGGAAACATATAGGCAGCCAGTGCAAGCGGGCCAGAATCGGTGTCACATGTTCCGACCACTTGGTCCCGGTTATTAATCTGGCCGCTGCATTCTGCACAAGCTGCAGTTTCCGAACCATCTTCAAGGGCAGCCCCACGTATAGTGCGTTGCAGTAGTTCAATCTTGAGGTTACCAGAGCATGGACAACTGAAGCAAGATGTTCCCTGTCCAGGTATGGGTGTAGCTGGGCCACCAGCCTAAGTTGGTAAAAAGCACTCCATGCCACCAAGGCCACCTGCGCCTCAAGTGACAAGGACGGGTCCAAAAGGACTCCCATGCTGCACACCTGCTCCTTCAGGGGGAGTGTAACCTCATCCAGAACAGGTCGAACATCCAACTGGTAAGGGGATCCATTTACTAACAGCATCTCAGTCTTGTCTGGATTGAGCTTCAATTTGTTCGCTCTCATCCAGTCCATTGTCGCGGCCAAGCATCGGTTTAGCACCTTGACGGCCTCACCTGAAGAAGATGAAAAGGAGAAGTAGAGCTGCGTATCATCAGCGTACTGACGCGAATGCACTCCAAAACTCCTGATGACAGCACCCAGCAGCTTCATATAAATGTTAAAGAGCATGGGGGACAGAACTGATCCCTGCGGGACTCCATGTTGGAGCACCCAGGGTATCGAGTAGTGCTCCCCAAGCACTACTTTCTGGAGACAACCTGCTAGATAGGAGCGGAACCACTGCCAAGCAGTACCTCCAACTCCCAAATCCACAAGCCTCCCCAGAAGGATACCATGATCGATGGTATCAAAAGCTGCTGAGAGATCAAGGAGAATCAACAGAGTTACACTCCCTCTGTCTTTCTCCCGACAAAGGTCATTATACAGGGCGACCAAGGCTGTCTCCGTACCAAAACCGGGCCTGAAACCCGATTGAAATGGATCCAGATAATCAGTCTCATCCAAGAGTGCCTGGAGCTGGGATGCAACCACCCTCTCCAGAACCTTGCCCAGGAATGGCACATTTGCTACCGGCCTATAGTTATTCAAATTATCTGGGTCCAGGGAAGATTTCTTCAAAAGCGGTCTCACCACCGCCACCTTAAGGCAGTGCGGGACCACTCCCTCACATAGTGAGGCATTAATCACTTCCCTGGCCCAGCCGGTAGTGCCATCCCTGCTAGCTTTTATTAGCCAAGAGAGGCAAGGATCTAACACAGAAGTGGTTGCACGCACCTGTCCAAGCACCTTGTCAACGTCCTCAAGCTGCACCAATTGAAACTCATCCAACAAAATATGACCAGACTGTGCTCCGGAGACCTCATTTGATTCCACTGCTATAACATTGGAGTCTAAGTCCTGACGAATGCAAGAGTTTTTATTCTGGAAGTGCTTGGCAAATTCGTCACATCGAGCTTAATGAGGGTTAATCCCTTGGAATCCACATTGGGCTCTGAGGTCCCCTCCCTCAGAGAAGAAAACCTAGCCAGAAGGGTGGTGGCAGTTACTATGGAAGTAATTACTCCTGGATTAGGGAGAGTTTGCCTGGGAAGCAGTGACCCAGAGGGGTGGGACTGTTCTCAGTAGCAAAGACCCCCACCTTGGAGAACTAAGGACAAGGGACCCCAGGGGGGCAAGTCTGTAAGCAAGAGCTGGGGGGATAAACAAGATTCCTAGTAATAGTTTTACTTAGCTCTTAGTGTGTGTGGGGTAAAAAGTATCTCTACCTACCGCAGGCAGAATGTTGGCAGAGTAGCTATGACACCCCACCACCACACACACCTGAAATGTTAACCCTGTGTGGCAGCTGACACCTGTCAAATCTTTTAACTCCACATACATCTAGAGTTTGTGGAAAATCAGAGAGCCATGAGGGTATTATTCAGCACCACAGGATGCTCCATGATGGTTCCATCCCTATGAAGGAAATTGCAAAACAGAGAGGAAGAACCTCCCCCAAATGGAAAGACATCTATGCTGCACAGTCGGACAAAGTGAAGAATTCAACCGGTGTCCAAGAATGAAATGTTAATGTATCCAGGAAGACCCTTCCTGACTTACAATGTCAATTGCTAGAGTTTTGTTTTGCATCAATCAATTAACCAAATACTATAAGACCTGAATTAGATGAACTGATTATTCCATAGCTCAATGTGTGTTTGTGTGTGGGGGGGTATTGTCAATTTTCTTCACATGTTCATTTGGAATTATTTATATATACATTAGTAAGAGATTCTCTCTTTAAAAAAATATTAGTTTTCAGGGAACAAAGGACAGCAGGGGAGATAAAATGCTACATACAATAGACAATCTTGCATCCACTTATATATATTAGGCTGCAGTGCTGTAGCCACTTACCTATGAGTAAGCCCCATTGACTCATTTCTGAGTAGATCTATATAGGACAGGGTTGCACTCTTATTTTCAATATTCATTTATTCTGTCCATCTTATATTTTAAGATGTTAAACAGGGCTCTTACTGGCCAGTTCACATATTCATGTACATCATATTGTCACTACTCAACGTTTGGTAAGCTGCAGCTGAATGTGTGAACCGCTTCCATTGATGGGTACTGTGAAGTGATATGCAATCTCAATCTGTGATGTCTGATGTCTATTTTTTCTTTTTTTTTTACAATAATTTTTATTCAGATTTTCATAAAACATACAAAACAAAACCATAAAACATTCAAAGACAAAAAACAAAATCAAAAATAGTTAGACAAAAAAAAAATAAAAAGTAAAATATTGACTTCCCATTTGTCACAGATCAAATCAGTTATAGGTCTACAATGTATAACAATCCTGTCTCTTAAATCATATTATAAAATCACTTTCCTCCAGTAGTTATCTTACTTAATCATCAAATCTCATAAACATTACTTTATTCTTTCCACAAAAAGTCAAAGAGAGGTTTCAATTCTTTAAGAAATATATCTATCAATTTTTCTCCAGAAAAGCATGTCGATTAATCCATCTCATTAATAATTATAATAATCTTATTGTCATAACCATAGTCAAAATAAACATTTCGATTAATCCATCTCATCAGAATCTGTTAGGTTCAATAATTTCAATAGCCATTATTCTATTATCCCTATTAGTTCCATCTTCCATCTTCCATCTTCAATAGTCTTGTTAAGTCCAGTAATTTCAGTGTCCAATCTTCCATTATCAGTATTCCGTAATAATCTTGCTGTCATAACCATAGAAATATTAACTTCCCATTTGTCACAGATCAAATCAGTTATAGGTCTACAATGTATAACAATCCTGTCTCTTAAATCATATTATAAAATCACTTTCCTCCAGTAGTTATCTTACTTAATCATCAAATCTCATAAACATTACTTTATTCTTTCCACAAAAAGTCAAAGAAAGGTTTCAATTCTTTAAGAAATATATCTATCAATTTTTCTCCAGATAAGCATGTCGATTAATCCATCTCATTAATAATTATAATAATCTTATTGTCATAACCATAGTCAAAATAAACATTTCGATTAATCCATCTCATCAGAGTCTATTAGGTTCAATAATTTCAATAGCCATTATTCTATTATCCCTATTAGTTCCATCTTCCATCTTCCATCTTCAATAGTCTTGTTAACTCCAGTAATTTCAGTGTCCAATCTTCCATTATCAGTATTCCGTAATAATCTTGCTGTCATAACCATAGTCATATAGTAAGAGTCTAATGGGAATTTCCTCTATCCCAAATATTTTCTTGCCATCCATTCTGAATAGGTTGCTGGAATACTGCAGTAAAAACATATCTCTGTTCTTTTTTACAAAATGTACTGGCTCATCTCTTGAAAGTTTTTCCCTTGTCACATGGCTGCAGTTAATTCCATAGGTCTTCTCCATATTAGGCTCCATCTCATCATTCCAGTCCAGAAGATTATCCATGCCATTGACAACCTTATCTCCAATATCTTCATTAATTTCTTCAGAGATAACATTGAATTCCAAACAGTAGATTTTATTTCTAAAATCCATAAATTCCAAATCTTTTTCCTGTTCCACGTTTGTTCCAGGCTCCAGGGTCTCCTCTCTCACAGGGACCCCTATTTCTTTAAACTCCTGGATCATTTTGCACAATTCAATTTTCAGCTCCTTACAACCCTGTCGCAGGGTTCGTTTCGTTATCTCAATCTCATCCATTATTTTCTGAAACCTAGTTACTTCCAGATTCTCAGCCACTTTCTTGATTGCCATTTTAAAAGAAAAATATAAGAGAACCACTTCTTATTTCAGCAACAATTGGGTTAATACTCCAAACTTGATGACATCACAGTATAAACAGAACAGCCAGCCTTATCTCACTATGCTTAGGAAAACAAAATGTAGTTCCCAGGATCGAAACAATTAATGGCGTCGTCAGGAAACAGATTCGTCAAAATAAAATAAACCAAAAAGAGAGTAATCTCAGACAATATAATATTCTTCAGAATAGAAATCAGGAATAGAAATCTCTCTTCTGTGTATATCTTTAGAATGCAAATCCAGGACAGCTTTTTGCAACAAAAACAGAGATAAGCTGTTAATTAGTGCATAGCAGAGAAGAGTTATAGCTCACCGAAAAGATGTCCAAAACCGATCCATCTGGCAAATCTCCTTTTACTGCAACAGTTTAAGTCAAGTAAAAAAATATAGAAAGAAGGGTGCTTGCCTGTTAGTCCGTTCTCTCTCTAAAGAAAAGATGAACGTGTCGCTTTATCAGATAGAGCTTGTTGAAAATCCGTCCTTCCTTGTTGGCTGGACCTCGTCTCATAAATCAATGAAATCTAGTCCTCCCAACAAAAATAGGCTTTGAGGTTAATCTCTTCGTTTCTCCCTGCCCGGGAGAAGTTTCATCAGTCAAAAAAAAAATGTTTTGACTGATTTATATCTGAATAAGCTTCTTTTGCGGCGGGAGCCCGTCCCAAAAGCAGGCACAGGCTAAGTCACCCTTCCCGGAAGTCTCTGATGTCTATTTTTTCACAACCAAAGTACTTACTGACTTGTTTTCCTCTAAATCAGGTTGTTCAAATTTTGGAATATTTATTAACTGGGGGATTTGGAGAGGGTAGGGGAAGTTCACATGCCTGTTGATGGCAATGTCCACGAGTTAATTAAAAATAAATGCATTTTAAAAGCATTGCTGTGGTTACTTTTTATCCCCTATAAGAGGGGTAGGAGGCCTTTTGACCTTAAGGGCTGAATTTGGCATTGGGTGATGAGCTATAAAAACATGCATACATACACATTCGCACATACACATACTCTTCCTCTCTCTGACACACACACACAGAGTCAGTCAGAGGGAAGGTGCACAATGGGGAGATAGCCCATCATGCACTTCCCTCCCCAGCTGATTAGTGCATGGAACAGCTAGGGAGTGCACTTTCTTTCCCATGTAAATTTTGCTCCTTGTAGCCCATCAAACAGCTGTTTGGCAAGCTGAAGGGAGCACAGGATGGGGAGTGAACAAGTGGCTGATCAACATGGTGGGCTGCTGCACTTAAGGCCTCTGTGGTTTGAATGCAGACCATGTCCCTATAACCATGCCCTATAACAACCAGACATATGTGTGTTCCGAAGGGTTAGTTTCATGTGGACTGAAACGAATGTGGATGAATGGGGATTTGAAACCACTCTGCTGTGGTCAAAGGCCAGAATTCTATTCATTCTGAAATTGTCTTACAGTCCATCATTATTTTGGGGGGGAAAGAAACCCTTTGGTTTTGTAAGGGAGTTCTAAGTCCACAGCTTGCATAATTTGTAAGACTGTGATTCTCTTGCAAATAAAAGTTTTATTTTTAAAACCTCACTATTTTTCAGAATCAGTGCCTGGTAATTAAAGCACAAGGCACAGGTAGTTTTTTTCCCTTCAGAGTTTTCAATTAAACCCACTGTATAATTTTCAATTAACTCCGCCATATAATTTTATGGTTTTTGTCTCAGTGCTTGTTTCATATGCACAATACCATGGCCAGACTAGTATTATGACTGAACTTTTCACACTGAAAATGTGAAAAATATGCCTTTTCTTTGGAGATTTCTTTTTCATCTAAAGGCAATTCAGTTTACATCAGGAAGCCTCAGATAATATCAAAATATGTTGAGCTAAATGTAAGCAGACAGGAATTGGGTTGGAGTGTAATCAGAACTCTTGTTACAAGAAAGTACTGTGAGATTACTTGCTTAGAATTTATGTGTTTGGTACAGCAGAAAATGGAGCCTTCCAAGATCTTCAACCCTTGGTGAAGAACTGAAGAAAGCAGCTGTATATTTATGTCCTCTATAGATAAAAAATAAAACAAAACTCTGTGTGCCAAGCAATACCATAGCACTAGAATAAACAAACTTGAACAGATCTAAGGATTATTGCACCGAGCAGCGGGGGGGGGAGGGATAAATTACAGAGGTGGTGCAAATCCAGCTAGGTGACCACCTCTACTAAAACTAGGAAAAAAGCACCAGCGAGGACGCATTCCTGCCTCGTGCTGGAACACCATTAGCTATACAGATTAGAGCAGATATACTACATGGGCAGAGCAATCGTCCATACCCAGGAAGTGGTGTAATGGCAGGCCATCATCTGATTCATTTGGAGCTGAAAATTTGACAACTGTAAATGCACCTTGGTTTTCCTGCACCTGGTTTTCCTGACTTATTAAGCCTTACTGATTATCAAAAACACATGGGTACAGACATCTATTGCAACAATCCTCAAATTAAGCAATCTGGCAGGTCCCCAAAGAACATGCAGACCCTGGACTGGGCTTTATCTCTTGGCAGTTTCCCCTCACACCTATCAGAAATATCCCATAGTTTAAGGTAGCTTCAAAACGGCAGAAGTTGTTTTTTCTCCAAAGTGACAGCAAATGTATTCTTCTAGCATAGAATACCTATTACTCCAAAACATGCCTTTTCACATAAAATTTGGGAGGAGAAAGTGTATTTAAGAATATGGGTTTGAGAAATAAAATGGTGATCTGAGCTTCAACTTGAAACCACTCTGGAGAAATGCAGTGCTGGACTTTGGATCATGGGCCTGGAATGAAAATTTGTGTCTCCTTCACAACACTGTAGCTGTACTCTACTGCCCACATTCTTGGGCATAGGATGGGTAATTTTTGTTCCGATATTTCTTATAGCAGTAGGGACCTTTTATCGCTGTAGTTTATACAAATGAATTAGGATTATACAGCCACACAAGTAAGCTGTATACTATAGTCAGCAAGGATTTTTCACATTCTTCAATGTTAAATTGAAAATACCCCCATGCCATTCTGATTTATTTATTTATTATTTGATTTATATCCCACCCTTCCTCCCAGCAGGAGCCCAGTGGAGTATAGATCTGACCTCTGAGATACTTTAGCGCCCTACAAATTTGTCAAAATGCAAACGCAATTTGGGTTGGTCTTTCACAGTGCAATCCACTTCCTGTGTAGCTTGGAAGAATTTGGTGACATGTGTCTCTGAGTATATGGTGAGTGGTGACAACACCTGCAATCAGCCCAAATAACAGAAACAAGACATGTGCTGTACTGATTGTGTTTTAGCAAGGAGGAAGCAACAATATTAAGACAGTTGATACTGTTCAGATAGTTACTTTAAATATGTTTGATATACTTTGCAATTTTAGTGGTCTCCTATTGTAAATAGGGTTGCCAGGTCTCTGGTTTTTGCCCAGAGATTGTGGTTTTTTGGGGTGCTCTCTGGGTCGCTGGGTGAGTCACTTTAATCTCTGGGCTCTCAGCTTTCATTTTAAAAAAGTTTCTAGATGGTCTGGGTCATGAGATAAACACCAAAATGACAGCCATCCCCCTGCAACTTCAGTTAAATGAGCTCGTAGCTGGCTGCTCTAATCCCACCCTTTCAGGTTTGTAGCCAATAAGTGAAGTCAGGGTTGTGATTGACAAGGCAGTAGCTAGACCACTTTGCAAGTCAGAAAAAATGCTTTTTTCCTTCTTTTCTAAAAATCTCATAAATTAAGAATATAGCTTTCAGTCTTTTTCACTCTTCTGTACAGGAGTCAAACCAGTTTAAATGTTCCTGTTTGAAGAGGGCAGTGTTTTGAAAAACTTCCCAATATGACGTTTTAATCCAGTACTTGCTTTGCTGGGAGTAAAGGTGCAATGCTAATCCCACATACCCAAAGCAAACCCCAATGAATTCAGTAGAACTTACTTTTGAGTAGACATGGTTAGGATTGTGCTGTAAATTGATGGGAATTTTGAGTGAACATAGCAAAGAAATGTATTTGTGCTGTAAATCTTTCTCTCCCACTCCAATCCTATTTTTTAAAGGAATTAGTCAGGGCTTACTATAGATATCACTGCTTTTTTATGTTGGAAACTAATACTGATTTATTTATTTATTTTTTAAAAAGTGTTCTGCAATAACCAACTGGTTTTGACAATAAACTGTTATATGGGGTGTATGTATTTTTACATCTCGTGTGTGTGGGGTGGGGTGGGGTGGTGGTTGGTTGGTTGGAGTCTTTACAATAATCCTGTGAGTAGGGTTGCAGACTGGAAACCAAGGCAGCACAATAAGAAATAAATTCCTTTAAAATCCAATAACCACAAATACAAGTATAAACAGTTGCAAAACAGCTTGAAGTGGCATGATTCTGAATTTTGGGTTGGGTGAGTCACTTGAGGTTGCAGTTCTGTGCATGCTTCTCTGTTTGAGTAAGCCCCATGGAATACATTGGGACTTGCTTCTGAGTAAACACACATAGGATTGCACTATAAATATCTTTACAGGTTGTGTAAATAATAAACATATTTGATGTCATGCTTATATAAATATTTCTTCATATTATGTTCCGATAGGTATCTGATTTCACACTGTGGTTGTACATCATTATTTCCTCTATACTTTAAGTGTGCCCTTCATCATGGTCCCCCTCTGAATGAATTAATCATTTATTACCATCACAGACTAGAAGATTAAAATTGGTTTAAAAAGCCACAAAAAATTAAAAACCATTAGAAGTTAAAATACATATAGAAAAGTACTGGTAATTATTGCAAACCAAATAAATACAGATTAAGTAGTTTGTTGGTCAGAGGACTGGCAGCATTTTTTCCTAATTTGCGTTGTGATAAAAAAAGAACTTTGCAACACTTTCAGTAAGAGAGGGTGAGATATCCCTTAAACAGAACAATACCAAATTTGCAGAAATGCCCCTAGGGAAAACTGTTAATAAAGAGGAAATTTTCTTCTTTCTGCAATCACTGTACAAATTACATGACAGTTAAACATGTTGAACAGTTTCCACTATACCAGCTCCACAAGGACAAGTACATTAGCTGACTGGAATTTGTTAAATCGTCCTTTTAACAGTACCGATGGCAATACATTGAAATGGGCAAGAGTAAATGCTCTTCTGTACTTTGGAATTGTCAGTGAATACAAGTATGAAGCTGCAATAATTCCATAGTTGTTAAAATTATTATAGAATAATGGCGAGCAGGATTTATTAGCAGCAATTCTCAAATACTGCAAGTCTGAGTCTATTAATCTTTGGGCAACAGAAATCTGGGCCTTTGTAAGCCCATAATTACCCAGCACTTCAGGGGAAAAGCCCAACTTAGTTATTTTCTTCTCCATCTCACACATCCAATGGCTCACAAAGGAATCTGAGAGCAGTAAGGAAAGATAGCTCCCAGGAACTGCTACAAAATGTAGCCATAACCACCATTTTAGGGTGTCAATCCAAACTTTACAGGAAACTGATCCAATGCCTGCTTCCAAATAGATGGCAGCATCACCCACACAGGGAAGGAGACCCAGTAATTTCCTAAGAAATACAGACTGGACTCTTTCCATTTGAGAATTAAAGCCCAGGATCCAAATTGGTATGCCATAAGTGAGCTGGGCCACAGTCTTTGCTTTGTAAGTTTGAATAGCAGAGGGAATGTATTGACCACCTTGCATAAAAAAGAATCTTAGGATAAACTGATGACTAAAATTCGCAGAATCAATTGCCTGCCTGCATTGTTGAGACCCGAACTTTGCATTTGAATCCCTAAGTATTTTATATGGGAAACTTGCTCAATTACATTACCATTTAAAATACATTTGTATTGTTTGCGAGCTTTAGAAAACACTAAAACTTTAGGTTTACAATAATTAACAATCAGATTATTAGAGCAGTAGGTGCCAAAAGCAGATAATAACCAATTTAACCCTATTCTGGACAAGGATAACAATACAGCATCATCAGCATACAAAAGCAATGGTATTTTAACATTAGACACTTTGGGAGCATGAGAATCAACATTATAAAGAAATGGGCCCAAATCATTTAAAAATAGATTAAAAAGAAAAGGGGCCAAAATGCAACCTTGTCTTACCCCTTTAGAAACAAGGATTGAATTAGTAATTTGACCCTGCTCCCCACATCTAACTTGTCTGGAGGTCTGATTGTATAAGGATTTGATGAGAAATAATAAATGCTTGTCCATACCGCTATTCTGTAATTTAACCCATGGCAGATCTCTTGAAACCAGATCAAAAGCGGACTTAAGATCAATAAAGGCAGCAAAAAGTTTGCCACCAGGAACTGAAGTGAAATTCTCAGCTAAATGGGCTAATACATAATAATGGTCTAATGTTGAACAACTGGCTTTAAACCCAATCTGTTCCTCACCAATTATGCTATTTTCTTCCATCCAAGATAAGAGCCTGCTTTTCAGATACCTAGCGTAAAGTTTCCCAATTGATGAGAGAAGGCTGATGGGATGATAATTAGCTGAGTTGGTCCTGTTGCCTCTTTTGAAAATAGGAACTATAATAGCTTTACTCCAGATCTCTGGGATTTTACCAGTTCTATTGATAAAAATAGAGAATGTTGAAAGTAGTGGGGCCCACCAGTCAGGGTTAGATTTTAAAAGATCTGGGGGCACAGAATCTGGCCCATGGGCTTTTCCAAGATTTAAGCTCAAGAATCAAGTTGAGAATTTCACCAGGAGTCACAGGTTGACATTCTGGAACATCAGGAGATAGTTGAAGGCTACAGATATGAGGGTTATTAGAATTGTGTAGAATTTCAGAAAAGTATCTTTCCCACTCATGAGATGAGATACAATAGGCAGAAAATCCATGGGGATGTGTAATAGCCCCCGTGACAATCCATCAAAATAATTTACTATCCTTCTTTTCAGTGGCACATATTCGTAAGTTCCATTTGCTCCTCTCTTTGGCATTTTTCATTTGGTTAATGAGTGCTTTATATTCACGTTTCAATTTATAGTAAACTTTGGGTAAGCATTTGGCTCCTTCACTACGATAAACGGAATATACCTGCCTGATTTGATTCTTAAGCAACACACAGTCACGATCGAACCGACTCTTGCTTCTAAAATGTTTAACAGCAGCTGAATTACTGACTTCCACTAGGGTCCTTTGAATTTTGGAGATAAGGGCTTCAGAATGATACAGCTTCTCTTTATCAGCTGAAACTAAAATGTTTTGGTAAAGTTGCAAACATGCTGGGGATACTATAAAAGAAGCAAATTTGTCCTCAGATCTGTTGGACCATTTAACCCTTTTCTCACAAACAAGAAAGGAGGAATCCAACAGTGGAGGTCTGGTGAGAAGGCAGATAATTGTAAGGGGTTTTATTAAAGTAACTAAAGGGTAATCATTGCTGTCAGTTCGATCATCGACATAAAAGTCTTGAATCATTCCCTTTAGGGACTGAGAAACAAGGACATAGTCTACCACACTGCTACCTAATAGAGAGCTAAAAGTGAACTCACCGAGCAAACCACCACGGGTGCTTCCATTCAAAATGACTTTATGTCATGTCAACATGCTAAAAGAGCCAAACACGCACCAGCAATTTTTTTTGTAACATCTTTAGAATGTCTGATATAGGGAGATTGTCCTATCAGATGATCAATTCCTTGAAGATATCGAGATTCTGCCAATGCAGAATCATCAGGCCCCAGACAGGCATTAAAGTCACCAGCCATAAGGGCCTGTGCAGATAGGAACTTTACATGATGTTTAACCAGCTGGACTGTATCCCAGCAGGCATGCCTCCCTTATAGGGCCTGATATTTAAAACAACCTGGTAGGACCAAATGGTATCCTGTGCCCCCAGTGAATTGTCCATTCTTTACTTTAGAGATATGTCCAATGGAGTTATGTTGAGGAGAAGCAGCTGAAGAAGTAGCTTTCTCAACCAGTGCAAGAAGCTGGTTCTCGGGGTCTAAGCTTTAAGATTTTAAGATTTAAAATACCCGCTATATCTCCTAGTTTGGAATAAATATTTTGCGTTGTGTGGCCACTAAGAGACATTGCTTTGCCATAAGTTCAAAAAGAGATGAATCAGGGGAAATGGGGCCAGCCATAATCTTATCATTAAAAGGTGGGAAAGAAGCTTCTTTAATTCCAGGGGAAGGGTCATTGGCCTCAGCAAATGCCGAGAACCTATTTGTAACTGGGATAGTAAAGGCCACATTGTCTGCTTGGATGCTTTTGGGTGATAGAAATTGTTATGAGGAGTCAAATATTGGGAATTTTTAATCTTTGATTCATCTCAGTGAACCAGAGTTTGAAAAGGCCTACAACAGCAAAGATTCCTGGAAGACAGCCCCTCTGTGACCTCTGAGTACATATCTTGCAATGCCTGAAGGTATAGACTTCCTGACTCATGGAAATTTGGGATTTGTCACCCAGTAAGAATAGGCGCTGCTTTCAAACAAAGGAAATGTTTATGATAATCTAGGCCATCAGGAGGAAACAGAATAGCTCCTTTCAAACTAGGAGGTGTTGTGCATTTCTAAGCCTTTGGAGAAGACAGGATAAACTCCTGTCAAACAAAGAAACCGTTTTACACAAGGATTATGATAATCTTAACCTTGAGGAATCATCAGGAATCTACAGCAGAGAGATCACACCTATCATCCGGGAACTTATCAGGAAAGAGTGGGTTCCCACCTTCCTGATCACATTTACTTTGGGTTTACTTTGGGGTCAGTTTAGTTAGGAAAAGGTATAAAACATGAGGAGTGAGAAGGGGAGTTCAGTTCCTCTTCTGGGGGGGCTGCAACAACTGCTTTTCTTATCAACGCACGCTAGCATCTTTGGGACCATTTCAGAGCTATGGATTTGGGTGAGAACTTTCAAATCTGGCGCTGGTTACAAAGGGCGGAGCTTTTGCTCATTGGGCTAGATACGAAAGGTCACTCTCAGTTTTAGGCTTGCAGCAACTCTCCAGGAAAGGTATATGCAACTATCTGGGCCTTTTTCTTTCTTTCTGTGTGGGTGAGCTTAATGTGAAAGTGTTTATAGGGCTAGTCTCTTTGCTTTAGTCTATCCAGTGTTGTTGAATGAATGAATGGATAATAGTTAGAAAGCTACTCATTGTTAACTGCAATTGTATACTGCAATATTTTTTCCTTGTTCCTTCTCTTAATAAAACCACTCTTTATTTTACTTTCGGTGTATGTGTCATTGGGTTAAGGGTAAATTTATACATGCTCTGGGGGTGACGTGCGGGTAACTCTAGCAAAAGATCCTGCTGCTCTCTTTGGGGGAATTTGGATTTCTAGTGAGCTCTGCTCATGAGGAAGTTCAAGGTCCCTTCGTAACAAAATTCATCAGTTCTGCACTGCTTGAAATGTGGTTCAGACACCAGATCACTAAGGAAACTGCATCTTTTCTTTCCTCTCATAGTCGCCACAGATCCCACCCACTCCAGGAGGAAAAAAGAGAGAGAAAGGAGGGGAGAAAGGAAAACCAAAGTTAAATCTAATCTGTAAAAAATAAAGGCAAGGGTAGAAATCTAAAAAAGTGAAAAGAAACCCAAAGTAAAAGCTCATACTGGTCTAGCCAGAAGGCACCAAATGATGGTTGCCCCCTTGGAGTTCCAGGTGAATGAAGTTGATGAGTTGATACTCAGCAAGCAGGCAGCACTCTCCACCAGGTGCAGCACCTTATCTCAGCTGCTTTAGCCTCCTGGCAAGTTTGTAGCCAGCAGCTGGTCTCTGTCCAGTGCAGTCCCAGGTGGGTAAAGTTGATATTCAGCAAGCAGGCAGGGGTTCCACTGGTAAAGCTGCAACAGTTTGCAGGAATTACTGTCTCTTGTGTTCTGTGTCCTGCAATAGACCTTGTTAATTTTTAAAAATGTTAAAACCACAAAACCATAAAACAATAAAACGGTAAAACCATAAAACAATAACAAAGAGCAAGCCGTGGAGCTCGCAACAAAGCAGCCACCTCTGTCACCATCTTGGAGTCTAATTTAAAGGTCTCCCTCTGTTGTTTTCATCTTGAGGAGTAGATTAGGCTGAGAGATGGTGAGTAGCCCATGGTCACCCAATAAACTTTATAGCTCATTTCCATTTTAAAAAAAAATTAATTAAAACAATTTACATGCATGTAGAGTTTATTAAGTAGAGCCACACAATTCGTTTAAAACACATTCAACTTGATTCCTGCTGGGAGGAAGGGCAGTATATAAATGAAATAATAAATAAATAAAATAAACTTGTATTTAAAGCACATGGCTAACCCCCAAGAATCCTGGGAAGTGTAGTTTCCCCCTCACAGTTATAGTTCCCACCATCCTTAACACACTACAGTTCCCATGATTCTGTGGTGTGATCCATGTGTTTTATATATGTGTTGAATGCGCTTTAAATGAATGGTGTGGATCTGCGCTAGGCATGATGTGTATTCATTAGTGAATTGAAAAGAACAATCTTAGAAGATTTTTTTTAAAAGCAGGGGAAGGGTTATAGCTCAGTGGTAGGGCATACGCTTTTCATGCAAAGGTCCAAAATTCAATTTCTGGGAATGACTATTGCCTGGAATCCTGGAGACAATGCTAGTCCATTGCATACTGATGCTGATCAGTATTTAGCTAGATCACTCCAAATGACCTGAGTCAGTATAAGCAGATTCTTTTGTTTCTAAAAATTGAAAGAGACCCAAGGACCACAGTGACTTGAAAATTTATTTATGTATTTTATTTACAACATTTATATACAGCTTTATTGTAAAAAAATCTCAAAGCGGTTTACTGAAATAATTAAAACAATATAATTATTGGCAAAAACAGTTGAAGACAGGTATTTAAAAGTGTTCAAAATAATAAAACCAACAATGAGTTAAAAATAGATAAAAAACACAATAGCTTCTACATGCCTGGGTAGGCTTGCCTAAACAAACATGTTTTTAGCAGGTGTTGAAAAGTACAATGAAGGCATCTGCCTAATGTCAATAGGCAGGGAATTCCAAAGCGTAGGTGCTGCCACACTAAATGGCTGATTCCTTACAAGAGCAGAACAAGTACTACATGGCACCTGTAACATGGAAAGCACACCTTGACCTTGTCCTGGTTGCAACCAGTGCAGATTTCAGAGCAGGGGTATTAGGTATTGATAGGGTGTCACTCATGTCACCAATCGTGCCACAGCATTCTGCAGTAATTGCAGCCCCCAGGTCAGGTTGTGTTGCATGGGGAGTTCTGTGACCTTGGCTGACTGGCTGTCAGGATTTTTTTAGATTTGGGTTTTGGATAGGAATCCTGACTGGTTGTGGGATGCTGAGTTTTCTGCCTTACTCATAGGACTAGTGCTGCGGTTGGTATGGTATTGCATTTAGGAAATCATCACAGTCTTTTCTTTTTCTTTTTTTGTTTGCATTTCATTTACCTTTAACTTGACTCCCTTACAACCATAGAAGCAACAACAGTGGTTCCATACACTCTGCTCAACCCCCTGAAACATACTGATGATGCACCTTGTTGGTTACATGATGGTTTGTTTCTTGCCCAATAGTGGTAAAACAGAATTCACATACTGGGAAGTGTGGCTTCAATTGCTGTTGTTTCCAAGCTACAGCCTGTGAAGATAGACCAAATCATGTGTTCTCTCTCTGCCATTTATTACTCACTGGAATTGGGTTGGCTGTCAAAGTGAGTTTATAGCAGCCCACAGGGTACACAGAAAAAAGTGGGGCATCTTCTTACTCTTACTCGTTTCTCAGACCTCTTTCTGAAGTGAAGGGTCAAATCTGTAAAGAAATTTGGAGCAGCCATGATGAAAGGTAGGGGCAGGGCATTCCAGGCAGGGAGTTGCTAACCCTGCTTGGATATGGATATCTTTGCAGAGGATCCCTAGTCAAGCTTCACCCACAACACAATCCAAACCATATCTACTATAGTAAGTCCTACTGAGTTCTATGAGGCTTGGTCCCTTAGTAAGTATGTTTAGAATTGTAGTCTTCAGGAACATCCATCTTTACTCCTCAGTGCTCCCATCCAACATCTCCACAATACTAGGCTCCTTTTTTTCATACAGTGGCCTTCTGGTGACTGGCCTGGCCTGAGGGCACCCAAACACTTCTTGCCAGAAGCAAGTTGGCTAGATTAAATGTCCCTTTATGCAGGCTCCATCTTTTAGCTAACATTTCTATTAATTTCCAATCAGATAAATGTTTTTGTTTGAATTGTATCAGCCAAGCAACTGTGGTTGATGCTTAACATATGTTTAATGACATCACTCAGGCCTGCCCCATGACATCACTCACCCCCATGACTTCACTCAGGCCTGCCTCTATGACATCACTAGGGCCCACCCCCCAAATCCCAGGGTTTGGGATGGTTCTGACCTGGCAAACCTATTAGTAAATCATTTTATTTTGTTTCTGTTTCTGTGAGTATGTGAAGTACAGCAACACTTTGCAACATTAAAAAAAATTCCAAAAACAATTGTGGAATAATGGCACCGACTATTCTGCAGAATAGTTTCCAATGGACATGAGGAGTGTCTCAGTTTGCACAAGATAAAACAGTGGGAGATGTAATATATTCTAGCAAAATTCTAGGTGTGCTCTATGTTTTTAATTGACCATGCCCACCTTACCTTAAGTGGAGTGGTTTAAGCATGCAGGCTGAAAACATGAATCTTGGGCAGGACAATTCCCCCCCCCAACAGCTAGAGTCATTCCTGAGGTAGTAACATATTTTAATCATTCTGATTTTACATCAAACTGCAGTTTCAGATTCAATTGTTAATGCACCCAAAATAGAAATAGAACATAACCTCCAGTTTGAAACAGGCTATCTTCACCATCATATGACATTGACCAATAAAAAGGCTTTGAAATTAATAAAATTAAATTTGACACAGATTTCTAGGATGAATAATAAGAAAAATATAATTTTCTAGATTAGATTCTCTGTAAAAACAGTAGTAACACAGGAAAGAAGCAAAGTAAGAAGAACACCAACAAACATACAAAAATTAATTCTCTTTGGAGATGGCAGGTATTGCCACCACTCATCATATGCTCAGAGACGTATGTTACTAAATTGTTCCAACCTACACAGGAAGTGGATTGGACTGTGAAAGACCAACCCAAGTTGTGTTTGCATTTTTACCAATTAGTAGGGCAGTCCAATATCTCAGAGAGGAGGTTAGGTCTCCTGCTCCTCTGGTGCATTCACTACAGCTGCCCAGTTTCCCTGCTTTTAAACTTTAGATAGAAATATCTGCTGGCTATAGGTATGCTCTTAAACCACAAGGGATTTTTTGCCTATTAGTGAATATTTATAATTAATGCTGCCATGCACCCAAATAATTTTCTATATCTCTTCTTCTTTTTTTCAATTAAAGAAAGATTTGCTTTAGCCTGTTTTGGATCTATATCCTTGGGTTATACATATGCTATACATGCCTTGTTTAGCAAAAGATCCCCCTCCTCTCTAGGAGGTGTGTTTAAAGGGATATGTGGGTGGCAGGTTCACATACAAAGATTCCCAAAAGACACATGTGTAACAAGGGAGATCTGCAGTAGAGCATATCCTGCATCCATACCCTTCCCAGAATACTCCACACAAGGCAGAAGGTTGTGGGGGGTATTCCAGCCCCTCCATTAACCATTTTTCCATTTCCTCTCTCATTGACACTAATGAGAGAAAAGAATAAGCATGCTAGCTTCCCGCAGGGCTTACATATGCCCCATGTGCATTAGGGATATGGGGGAAATTTAATTCAGCTCACATTTAAAGTTGAATTTATCAAATTTCACTTTCTGAAACAATATGGGAACTGAAACACAGCCCTCCTTCATCATTTGCAATTATCCAAATTTTGCAATGTGGTTCTCCAACCAACCAAAGTTTACAAAGATGCATATATCAGGGGGGAATGTGATAAAAATGAATATATTACCAAAAACAACCATTACAATGCATTATATTAGGAGAAATGGCTTGCAAAAATGTGTGCATTAGTCAAAACCCATATAAAAATGGGTTTACTATGGGAAATTCACATGAAAATGCTGCGGAATTTTCCTGAGGATTTAAATTGCAAATTGTTGCAGAAATGTGGAGAACCAAATTGGAAAAATGAGAAACTGGGAGAACAAAAATAGACAGATCTTTCCATCCCTAATCTGAGCTATACATTTAAAGCAGTAGTATTCTACTTTAGACAGTCATGACTTCTCTCAAAGAATCCTGGGAAACCATAGTTTGCTAAGAGTGCTGAGAGTTGTTTGGAGACTTCTATTCCCCTTGTTACAATTCCCAGAGTTCCCTGGGAAGAGGAATTGATTGTTAAACCTTCTTGTTAAATAAAATAAAGTGACCCCCTGATTTGGTTACCAAGACTTATAACGCAAATGTGAATATATTCAAACAAAACAAAGTAATTATAAATCTAATCATGTTTTGGCCAAAAGGTCTTCTTCAGTGTTCATTAATGTGTTAATGTGTACATGCTGTTTGGCATATACACAAATTATGGGTACAAAAATATAACAGAAAAATCATACTAAATTATTTAAAATACCTGTATAAATCAAAAGAAACAACACCCAATTAGGCTAATTATAATAGTCCTTATCAGGCCAAATCATTGCCCTGTGTAATCCAGAAGTGCAGTCAGCTGGAAAGGAGCATACAAATTTGTTTTTTAAAGTTAAACAGAAGAGGTTGTTCATTTTAACTTAAAAATTTATATCCTTGCTCGGTCTGGCACTAAATGATACATGAACCAAAATGCTGCTGTCCTTTGAAATTCACACTTTTCTGAATGCTGTGACATATTTCTCCAACCAAAACCTGCATATCTATTAGGGGAAAGTACACAAAAATGCATATATTTATGAAAATAACATCCAAAAATGCATTATATTAAAGGAACTTGCTCATAAAAATCAGTATACTGTGCAACACTGCATACAAAGATGAATATATCACGAGAAACGTGCACAATAATGCATACAAATTATCATGCAAACATCATTGGTGGTGGTGGTTTTTGGGTTTTCAAAAGGCAAAGTGATGTGAAAATAGGGTGAACTGAACACAGGACTGGGAAAATGAGGAACTGAGGGAACAAAAACTGACAGATTCATTCATCCATAACTTGTGCCACTCTCCACAGCCAGTGCACTTCTCTGAAAGCCCATGGGAAATGTCATGATGCACTAGCCTCCCATGCACATTCCAGGAAATACATGGACCAGAGAGATGCTAGAGAGTGGCTTGAGTTTTTATTATTATTATTAAAGGTTTAAGTGAATAAGACCTTTTGGCCTTCTTGTAATGTTAACCAAGGTAAGCATCAAACACCCCCCTGAAAATTTCAGTGACATTCTCCAGTCCCCCTTTTTTTAGGAGTGGGCTTCCTTTTTGACCCTCTCCCTTTCAAATGGTTTAAAACAGCCTGGCCGAAAATACCAGCCTGGCTCTAGATTTTATTTAGAAGTGATTCTCAGATTGCAGTCTCTGAGTTTTAGGGGATTAAATAAAGACTTTGAATTGGGTCTTTTATTGTGATTGGTTGAATTGAAATCAGGATATAAAGAGAACACCTGGGCAGTAAGAATCATTCTTGAAATGGATGTTGAGGTATGAGTAAATGTCCTTGTATGTTATTTACAAAGACAGAACATTAAATGTGAGAAAAACTTGTTGAAATCACATTATTTTAGATTCAGTTGAAATGGTAGAGAGAGTTTTATGGAGAAAAGTAGTCATGTTTGTTAAGGGCACGCTTTAGCAAATAAGGGCAGTGGAGCGATATATTGGTTTTATGAAAACAGAGGGCACTTATTCCAATAGTATTATTGCCCAATATTATGGTTTGTTCTTCTATATGATAGTGATCAGTTATTGTTGATGGCATTCATTGCAAGAAGGCATTTTATATCTTATATAATGCCAGCTGAATTCAATGTTACTTCTGTATTAGCTATGGCCCACAACAGAGTATACACTACAGAACAGTATAAAACAGAGGTCTCTAAACTGTGGTCTGTGCACCACTAGTGGTCCGCAAGATTCATTCAGGTGTTCCACAGCATGTCTGTAAAAATACCATTAAAAATGAGACAGCACCTAGCACAATGCATTACCACTGCTATAATACCTGGAAAAATCATTAAGTGGTCTGCCAAGACCCTCACAAATTCTCAAGTGGTCCATGAGGGAAAAAGTTTGGAAACCACTGGTACATTGTGCACATTGTCACAATAAGTAAAAAAAAAAAGTGCTGACCAATTTATTTGCATTATATTAATTGGGATGGCAACTCACATCATATGGGTATACATTTCTTCCTAAATACATATTTTATACAAATTGTTTTTGTATGCAGTTTTGGAACTGAACATTTACCACAACAGTTAAGAGACATATGAAATCTGATTGTTAATCTCATCCACATTTTTGTATTGTTTGTTGTTGTTCTGTGCCTTCAAGTCAACTACGGGGTCTGTTAACATCTATGCCAGTAAATGGACTTTAGAAGCCACTATGAATTGTTTGCAAGGCACTTTGAAGGTAAAGTTGCTTGCCTTTGTAGCTATCACATCCACATTCACTGTGGTACCCAGTGAGGTGTCCAGTGCCACATCTGCTGCAATTTCTTGGGATCAGTTTCAGCTGATGAGGCCTAATAATGTAGACAAGGTGTTTGTGACAATGTGGTCAGCAATGTGTCTTACCTCTTGTCCTTCTTGGCTTATTAAAATTTGCCAAGGGAATATGACCGAGTGGATCCAGAGTGTAGCCAATGCATCCTTGCAGGAGGAAGTGGTCCCAGCCACTCTGAAAGAGGCGATGATTTGACTGTTCCTGAAAAAGCCCATGCTGGACCCATTGGTTAGTGACATTTATCATCTGGTTGCAAATACCCCCTTTTTAGGGAAGGTGACTGAGAGGGTTGGGGCACAACAATTGCAAATACTCTTGGATGAAACAGATTATCTTGACCCATTCCACTCTGGCTTCAGGCCTGGTTATGGGACTGACCTTTATCAAGAGAAGGATGTGAAGAGGAGAGCCCCTGTTATTCTTACTTGAATTCTCAATAGCTTTTGATGCCATTGGTCAAGGTATCCTTCTGAGACAACTTGGTGAGATGGGTATCAAAGGCACTGTTTTACAGTGGCTCCAATCTTATCTCCAGGCTCAGTTTCTGAGAGCATTGGATGATTGTCTGTCAGCCCCTTGCAGTTGTGCTGTGGGGTGCTGCAGGGTACCATCTTGTCTCCAATGCTGTTTAACATCTATGTGTAGACACTAGGAATGATTATTAGGAGATCTGGGGCAAAGTGTCAGCAGTATGCTGATGATACCCAGCTCTATTTCTTAGTGACATCTAAATCAGAAGAGGCCATGCAAGCCTTGCACCAGTGCCTGGACTCAGTGGTGGGCTAGATGAGGGCCAACAAACTGACTCTGAATCCTAGCAAGATGGAGGCACTGTGGGTAGGTGGTTCCCAAGTCTGGGTATTTGGTTAATTGCCTGCTTTGGATGGGGTTGTATTCCCTCTGAAAGAGCAGATTCATAGTCTGGGGATGCTCCTGGATCCATCTTTGTTGCTAGAGGCCCAGATGACCTCAGTGGCTAGGAATGACTTTTACCAGCTTTGTCTGGTAAGGCAGCTGTGCCTGTTTCTGGACCAGGATAGCCTGATCACTGTTGTCTATGCACTGGTAACCTTGAGGCTGGATTATTGTAATGAACTCTATGTGGAGCTGCCCTTGAGGCTGATCCAGAAGCTGGAGCTGGTGCAAAATGTGGCGGCATGACTGCTCACGGGAGCAAAATATATCTCCAACATGTTACTCTTCTGCTGAAAGAATTGTACTGGCTGCCAATTAGCTATCAAGCTAAGTTGATAGTGCTGGTTTTGGTATATAAAGCCGTATACAGCTTTGGACTACTTGTTGTTTGCCACCCCGGGCTCCCTTTGGGAGGAAGGGTGGGATATAAATTTAATAATAAAATTTAATAATAATAAATATAAGTCCAGGGCCTGGGAATAAAGTCAGTACACTTTAAAACAATTCTCACAACTACTGTAACTTCAGTTGTATCAGTGCCTCTGCTCTTTTTCTCTATCCCCACCCCACCCCAGTCTGGAAGTATGGAGGGGAATTATTGCTATTGTAGAGCCCATATTGGGAATAACCCCCAAACAACCTCCAACAACCAAGAATGTGTTTATTTCTTATTTAATCTTCAGATGTTCCCTGAAGTAATAACAAAGCTTGTTGTGTGTAGGGGAAAAGCAAATTTCAAAACAGAGAATGCACTGCGCTATAAAATAAATAAAATATATTGCCTAGTGTTCTAAAGGGTAATGAACTCTCATGAGAGAGTTCCAGGGCACTAGAGAAATGCAGACAGGATATCAGCAGTGAGGAAACAAGAACATTTCAGCGGCAAGTGGTTTGGTTGATGCCAGAGATGAAAAATAGGATGTGAGAGAAGCTAAATTAATATTGTATTATGCAGAAATGGTGTTCTTTTAAGCAGAAGCATATGAGCAGGGATTTCTTTTTAATTGCCTAAATGTTCTGTTAAAAAAACCCTCTTTTCAGGAAACTACTATGTTAGTTTCTCCTTTTCTAACACATAAACAACCATACACCTCCATACATTTTACTGCATGAATAAAGCTTTGGACCATTCCTGCACAACTAGTGACTAGCCAAGCTCAATGCAATACATCATCCTTGCATGGTGGTGGTCCACCAAAGCTTTGGAAAATTGAATGTTTCTTTTTCTTTGAGAATAAAACAACAGCCAGAAGGGGTTGTTGACCTTTAGGTAGGCCACACAACATGTAACTGATGGGACATGTTCAGCTTGGTAGGGCACAAATTGTACCGGTTTACTTATTTCTAAACATGGTGGGTGATATCCAGCTAGGTTATACTCAGTAGATCCATTGAAATAAATGGACTTGAGTTACAGAAGTAGGTTGATTTGAGTGGGTCTGTTCTAAGTATAACTACATTGGATATCACCTGATATCTTTCAGATTTTTTAAAAACTCATGTATACTGTACATCTTGAAAAGCCTGATTTTATGACCTGGGAACATCAATACTTATTGGCCTAATGACAGCTATTAACATTATTATAAGTGACTGTGGGGCATTCCCTGTCAAAAATGTACAGTACTTGTATCTCTGTGAAAAAAAGGTTCCTGATTTTAGTGAGATTCTTTTTTCTTCCATAAAAATTCCTTGGATGCTTCACCCAAGCAGGAAACTCCACAATGGAACTGAATTTTTACTTTAGGCAAAATCTGGTGGCGCAGACAGCTATTGCCAGATTTTAAATCAATAATGAATTAATGAAGTTTTTTAAGGGTGACTTTTATTAAGGAACACTTCAGCTTTGTGCTCATATAATGCTAATGTCACATTAGTCAATACAGGCAAACATTTATTTTGTTAGTGCAGGACAATAATTAGAGCATTAAGAATATGATTGTCTACAGGTAATAGGTTATATTCAACCTAAAATGCCCTGCAATTGTATACAAGTCTACTCCAGTGGAGGCTAATGGAACCTAAACCTGGTGAGACACATATGAGGTAGTGTGGGTGGAACTTATGAGGTCACATAGGTAGAGCCTATGAGGTCCCCATCCTCCTTCCTTGCAAAGTAACAGCGAACACTTAAGCAGTACAGTTCTACAAATACTTAACACCTAAAAGTGTCTTACCTTGGTTCAGAAGGGGTCCCTGTGGTCACAGTTGTAGTCATTACTGCTTCTACACACACACACACACACACACACACACACCCAGACAACCTCATGTTTACCAGCTGTGTCTTGCTAATCCTGACTGTTGGGAGTAAAGCACCAGTGTGTGTTGCAAGTGACATGAACTGGGGGTGGGGGGTGGATAGACAGAAAGGCAATATATTATCCCCTCTGCTGATTCTTCCTCTAAAGTGTTTGTTGTTTTTTAAGGCTTTGCTCCTCCTCTTTCTCCCTTCTCTTCCTGTCTTTGTTCTACGTTATCTAGTAATGGCTTCCTGACTCCAGGCTGCATGGCTGCTTCAGCATGTATGACTTTACCCCCTTGTAGTAATAAATTAAGTTTCTTTCAACGTAACAGCCCAGTTATTTCTCCAATCCCCTGTGGTATATATACCCCAAACCTTGATTGTATAGCTATTAAAAGGAACAAGAACCCTGTTTTCCCTTATGCCAATCCTAAATGATACGGAAGAGATGCTTTCTCCTTCCATGTTTGTGGGTTCTCTTTATTCAGTAAGAGAAGGTTTTCTTCAGGCATCAGTTGTGTGTTTATGCTTCATTTTGGATTCCTACCTCCAAGAAGTTTCTGGTCCTGTCAAGACATTTGTTTGAAAGAGAAAATTGTTTATGTTTGCAATTAATATAGTATAGCCTTGATTATCCTAAATATTTTGGGTATCTACCCTCCCACCCACTCCCAGCAAAGGTTTGGAAGTTTGGGTGTAGAAGTAGTTTATAGTTCCCACCTATCTGAACAGGGTTAGACTTTGTTACTTTACACAGAAATCAAACCTTAACATGCAATGGTGAGAAGTGTGTAGAAAAGAGATGCTTGATATTAAAACTTATTTTTTATTACTGATTTTGACTGTCTAGATGTATTACTGATCTTAGTAAGCAACTCTGGAAACGTTTTCAGACTAAAGAGTGGAGTAAAAGGCTTTATTTTTCTGTCAGTTGTATAGTATGCAAAATTAAAAACTTCATGCTTCATGAGTGTTTTGCTTACATTCTTGAAGCAACGGGTTGTGTTCATTGGCAAGCAAAAATAAAAATAAACTGGAGTCAACAAACAACCAGAAAGAAGCAATCTTTTCTTAACTACAAGAGGAATTGGAATCTCTTTGAATATAATGTTGGATCAAGGCAAAGGTCAATCTAGTCCAGCATCTTGCTTCCCACAGTGGAAACTACTTCACCCCAGCAGCACAGACACACGCACACATAATCTCCCCCTCTCTCCAAGCAACACCACTTACATTCAACAAAAACCTTACGAATTCTCTCTTCTTCCCACCCAACAAAGCAACACACACACACACCACACACACATTTACTCCCCCACCCTCCCCTTACAACCCCCAGACCTCAAGAAAGAGCCAAGAAGGAAACCAACACTCAAGCAAGCAATACAAAACAAAGGGCTTACCTCCTCATCCAGTGAAACCTATAGCTGATTTGTCTTAGTCCATTATCTATTTTTTCACACACACAAATTAAGTAAAACCATTGGCTTTTTATAGATCCTCCGTGGCGCAGAGTGGTAAGCGGCGGTAATGCAGCCGAAGCTCTGCTCACGGCCAGAGTTCGATTCCAACGAAAGGAGGAAGTCGAATCTCCGGTAAAAAGGGTCGAGGTCCACTCAGCCTTCCATCCATCCGTGGTCGGTAAAATGAGTACCTGGCATACCCTGGGGGGTAAAGAAAGGCCAGGGAAGGAACTGGCAATCCCACCCCATATATATGGTCTGCCTAGTAAATGTCCCAAGACGTCACCCTAAGAGTCAGAAATGACTCGCACTATAAGTGTGGGGAAACCTTTACCTTTTTATTGGTTTTTTTAGCTCAACTGCAAGTTTTCTGAAAATGCAGGGAAGGAATGCCACAGACTCGGAAACAGGAAGAATGATTAGCCATGGAAGGGTGGATACAAGTCCTCCCTCCCCTCTGTTTATTTTAATATACGGGTGAGTCCCTTAACTGTTTAGAGAAAAGATGGGAGAGGGAAAAATGGATGGCCCGTTTTGTCCTCCGCCCAGTCTAACAAAGTCATCTCTAATCATGCTTGGTTTTTTTAACCATTCCACTCCCAGGAGACAGAGGGTAGAACCATATACTTCTACTATGAAGCCTCTCAGTCAGTGGAAATGTATTATCATTACTGTGGGTGTCAGTGAAAGACTGGCCTATGGCTTTGTGGTTTTTGAGGGATGGGAGATACAGAATCTTGGGAGGGCTATGCCCCACTTAGTCCTTCAAACCAGTCTCCTGTAGTCAACTCAGAAGTAATCCCCAATGAATTCAATGGGACTTATTCCCAAGCGGGCATAAAATTACAGTCTTAGTCACACTGAAATCAAGTGTGATTAGGGCTGTAAGGGGGCAGCGATTTCCATTCCATGTTGAGTTCATCATAATCAGCGATGTTTCTGTTTTGCTGCAGTTCACCTATGTTATTCATCTCACTATCTACAATGGCTGAAACTTAAACAATTAATTATGTAATCAATATCAATGCATTTCAATGGAAGAGAAATGGCAAAAACAACACAGTAAATAACATAAATATTTGCACAACATTTGTGGTCTAACCCCCCCCCCTGGACAATAGTGTGATTTTCATTCCTGGCTTCTGGTGGCCATGTTAACTGCAGGAATTTCTGCTCTTGCTTCCGTTTCCAGTGGAATTCTCCAACATTAACTTAGTGTGATTAACTAAAGTTGGATCAAATTCAATGTGCTATATGTGGGACTGCCTCTGAAGATGGTCCAAAATGTTCCATAAATTCAAAACAAAGCTACAAGTTTTGGCATTTAAGGCCATTCACAGCTTGGGATCAGGGATCTGAAAGATCCACTCCACATTTATCTAACTGAACCTTAAAATCTTGTTCAAAGACCTTCTCTGAGTGGCCCCATTTCATGAAGAGTTGCATGTGACTGTTGATGAATAGGACTTTTCAGTAGTGGCACTTCAGCTATAGAGTGCCCTCCCCAGAGAAGCTCACTTGGTGCCAACATTGATGGCATTTCAGCAAGCGGTGAAGACTTTTAATTTCCATAGTTTGTTTTAAACTCCTCAAGCTTTAATTGGTTTTTATCTCTGCCATACGTTCTTATGATGCTTTTCTATATTTTATTGTGATTCTGTTTTCTTGAATGTGTTTCCAAGTTCCTTTAAATTTGCCATAAGCTAGCCTGAAAACTCAGTTATAGGGTAGCCCATACATAGATATATACATACATACATACAGATATTGAGGTTAATTGAAAGCCAATACAAATAACAGTTACAACATCAAATCTGTTTTAATCGGGGAGGGAGGCCTTCCTCTAAAATAAAACGAAACCATGGAAAAGTATTGTTTTTGGGCATTTGGCTTAACAGAATCCTTCCAACAATCCACATAACTGCAGATGAAAGTTTATGTTTACTGAAAATACATTGTAACATTTCTATCACCTCACTGTTTTTACTCTTCATCCTTTGTACTCTTGCAACTCATAGATTTATTATCCTCCAACTGTTGTTCCACAATGTAATTCTCAATCCATTTAATTCCCTTCATTACCTCTTCTCCTTGTTTCTCTCCTTCACCCTCAGCCTCCATCACAAACCTTTCTTTTTAATTTTCTTTCCCCCTTTTTACAAAATGTCATATCTGAAGTTTGTCCTCCAATGTGCGAAGAGTGAAATCCCCAGGCATTTCCCCCCTCCCCTTTTCAATAAAATTTCAGTAGGAAAGAGTGGAACAATCTCAGCATGTTATTAGTCATTGCTGGGAGGGAAAGATGCTTCAGTGCTAAACAGTGTCATTAAATTGCCTGATGGGGGCAACAATGAATGCCTAAGGAAAGTGACATTGCCTGTTTGCTATTCTAACTGCTTTCTTAGGACAGTCCCATTCTTTGGAGGGTAAAGGTTTTCAAATATGCTCCTTCCCCTTATATTCCTCCGTTTTGGCCACCGCGATCTTTGGACAGGCTTGAACAAAGCTGCCAGGTTCCCCTACGCCAATGTGTGGGCACTTCATTGGCCTTTTTTTCTATCAGTGGCTGACAAGTGCTGCTACTTATGTGCAGGCTCCCTAGGGCAAATGTTCTTTGGCAGCATGTTTTTCATGTGGACTGGGATATAAATACCCACAACTTTATTAGAGGACTATGTCAGACGCCAGCATGGAGAAGAGTTCTGATCTTAACCATGTTGGCTCACCTAGGTAGAGACTAATATGGACTATCCAGCAAAAATACCCCCCCCACACACACACACACTTTCAGCAGCTGCCCAGACATTGCTACTCAGCTTGGAAGTTATTTATTTCCAAGTAACCTGTTCCCTCCCAGGGAGGGAGCCTTTGATCAACAACTGAGTATGTACATTGCATTTAGAAAGTTCCTCATTCAATTAAATCCTTAGCAGATCCAGTTAAAAGGGTCTTCAGTACTGGGCTGAGACAGACTCTGCCTGAGGCGTTAGAAACCTGACTGTACAAGGTAGGTTACTATTCTCATTTGATATAACACAACTTCATATGTTCATATCAATATTGGCTTTCCCATCTGCATCACAGGACACCTAAGGAGACTTGATTGCGCAGTGCAGATAGATACTGCATGACTCAGTTTCATATCTAATCTGCACCATATATTGGCACAGCATGTTTTCTAACTCTAGATATCCTAAATGGCTGTGCCCTATAACAATTGGTCATGGAACCAACCAGAGGAAATGCAACCCTGAACTTATTCTTAAGTGGTGCTCAGAACCTGCTGCAAGATGTGTTTTTGAACCAGTTGGAAATAGTGATCATGGTGCTATCCAGTTCAACATATATTTAGGTGGTCATTCACCAAGGAAGTCCAGCCCAGTGACATTTGGCTTTAAAAGACAAAACTTCTCAAATCTGAGAATGACTAAAAATATTAAGACAAACAATAAATTATTTAAATGCATTAGAAGGAAGAAACCAGTTAAGTGGCCAGTTTGACCTTCAGACGACAAAATAATGAAAGGTATGCTAAGGAGGAAAACTGAGATTGGAGAGAAGCTGAATGAATTCATTGTGGAAAATGTGGGACATAATCCTGTGCCTGAAATAATTTTCTCAGGGATTAAGCCTAATGAACTACAAATAGTGGTGTAAAGAGATTAATTCTATGTCCTACTGACAAATTTTAAATATAGGGCCAGTGCCAGAGGGTGGCCAAGTCAGGCCCTGGCCAAGGGCCCTTGGGTCCCAAGAGGCCCCTGAAGGGCCCCTACTTAAATGGGTGGCTAGCACTCCCTTGTGCAGTCTGCGCCACAGATTGCAGAAGGGAGAGCTACCTACCCACCATAAGGAGGGGCCCTTCAGGGAGAGGAAGGTGGGGCATACATGCCCGCATGTGCCAGGGCCTGGGGCAGGCTGGAGCCCAAGGGCCCCAGCATGCCTGGTGCCGGCCCTGTTTAAATGTATAAATAATTGGGTCCAGATAGTATCCTCCCAAGAGTTCTTAGAAAACTCAAATGTGGAAATTGCTGATATTCTCACAAAGATCTGCTTCCATATCTGAGGATGGAAAAGCGGACAATTTAACACCAATTTTTAAAAAGGGATCCAGGGGGTTCAGGACGTTATAGGCTAGTTCTACAAAAACTGGTGGGAAGCAAAATTAAACATAAAATTACCAAGCATATAGAAGAACAAATCTTGCTGTAAGATAATAAGCATGACTTCTGCTATTCTATGTCTAGTCTAACTTTTTAGAGTTCTTTGAGAGTGTCAATAAGCTTATGGACAAGGCTGATCCAACAGAGATTGTGAATTAGCCTTTAAAACAACAACAACTTTGAAACAGTCCATCACCAGAGGCTACTAAGTATGCTTAGCAGTCTTCTTACATATCAGTAACCGGTTAAGGAAGCAGAGAATAGGAACAAATGACCTTTTTTCACAATGGAGGGATTTAAGAAGTGGGTCCCCAAAAGATCGATATTGAGACTAGGGATGGGCAAATATGTCAACTTCAGTTTCTCCCCGTTTCTCATTTTTCCAGTCTTAAACTCAGCTCTCCACATTTCAACTTCAGTTTGCAATTATTATTATTAATTTAAAAGTCCTCATGAAAATTCATCAGTATTTCTGTGTGAATTTCTCCTATTATACACATTTTAATATGCATTTTGCCCAATATACATTTTTACAAAACAATTTCCTTAATATAATGCATTTTGTATCTTATTTTCACTAATGCATGCATTTATATGCACACCCTCAGGGCTGGCGCCAAAGGGTGGCCAGGTGGGGCCCTGGCTGAGGGCCCTGTGACCCACAGGACTTCCTGAATAGCCCCATGTTAGGATGGGGGAGTAATGCTCTCCTTCCGCACCAGGATCCCTGCCATGGATCACAGGGAGGGAGCTGCCTGCCAGCTCGCTGGCCCACTTGCCTGTGCCTGCTCACTCTCCTTCCCTCTGCCCGCTTGCTCACCCACTAGCCTTCCCCCCTGCCCGTTTACTTGCCTGGTTTCTTGCTTGCCCTCCCTCCCGCCTGCTCACCCTCCTCCTGCTTGCTTACTCACCCTCCCCCACCTGCCCACTCACCCTCTGCTCACCCCACCCACTCACTCACCCCCACCTGCTTGCCCTTGCCAGCCTACCTGCCCCTGCCCACTCACCCCACCTGCTCACTTGCCTGCTGTCTCGCTCACCCCCGGTCTGCTCACCCACCCCCACCCACTTGCTCACTCCCCTGCCCGCTTGCTTGCTCACTCACCCAACCTCCCACCCTTCCACCTTCCTGCCCGCTAGGTAGGTAGGTGGGGTGTGCATGTGTGTGGGTGCCAGGGCCCAGGGCAGGCTGGTGCCGGCCTTGCCACACCCTAGTACATGCATTTTTGTGCACATTATGTGGATGGACAACAGTTTTGCAAAATTCAAAGAGCTGCAAATTTCTAAGGATAGCTTTGTTTCAGTTCACATATTGTTTCAGAAAGTGCTAATTAGGTAAATTTGCCTTTAAATGCAAACTGAATCAAATTTATCCCACATCCCTAATTGACACAGGTACTTTTTAACTTGTTCATAAGTGATCTTGGGTTAGGGTTGAGCAGTGAGGAGGCCGAGTTTGCTTCTGATACCAAATTGGCAAAAACAAAGCAGCTGTGGGTTCACAATGTTTTAACAGTAGAAATAATTCTGGCTAAGAGAAAAATTGGGTTGACTTAGGCATTACTCATGCTAATAGATTATTCTTAATTATGAATGTGATATTAACCAAGGTAATTGTATTTATAAATGAATAACCCTTGATATAATTTTATGTACTTTCTGTTACCTTTTTTTGTATATATGCAAAATAATATTGATAAAATATCTGGAATGCTGCCAAATTTCCTTTGTTCACCTCCATTACGTCTACCTTTTGTGGTGCTGGACCATCCTGAGCTACTCGCTGTAGACAGAAGTCTAGAAGACAGATAGATAAATAGCTGGGATTGCTTCCTGCCACCTCTCCTCCTCTCCTCGTCTGCTGCTTCTCTGCCCATATGCCCACTTCACAGTGCATCACCACACACTGCTGTTACCAATTCCATTGAGAAAGACACTGTGCTAGCACACCCCTGTTTCTTCCTGCCTCAGTGTGAGAAACAGAGAACTGACATGCTGTTGCTGCTGCCTGCCTTAATGAGAGAGGCTGACCAAGCTGATGATGGGTGCCACAGAAAGAGAGAGTGGCCATTGTGGCCTAACTCTGATGCTGTCTAACAGGAGAAACATAAGGCATTGAGACTTGATGATGATGATGATGATGATGAGATGGGGAAGGGAGGGGGAGGGGCCACTGGTTTTCCCCTGAAGGGCAGGGGTACATTTGACCCCTTTCCCACATCTTTTCCACCCTAGACCAAATGGAGTTCTTAACTTTCTTTTTGGCTCTCCCATCCTCTCAAATGCAAGTTTTGCCTCTTCTTAGGGAGGAAGGAGGGAAAACCCCAAGAAGGTTTGCCAGGGACACCAAAAGGATCTCTTCAAACTGGCTGAATGGGCATTAAAACGGCAAATGTCATTCAGTGGAAGCAAGGTCACATCCACACAATACATTTAAAGCATACTTATACCATTTTAACTGCCATGGCTTTCCCCAAAGACTCCTGGGAACTGTAGCTCTGTGAGAGTCTCCCAACAACTCTCAGCGCCTTAATAAACTACATTTCCTAGGATTCTTTGAGGGAAGCCATAACTTAATGTGGAATAAGTATGCTTTAAATGTATGGTTTGGACGTGGTCCAACTGTAAAGTGATGCACACAGGGGCAAAAGATCCTAACTTCACTTCTACACTAATAGGGTCTGAACTGCTCCAGGTTTCTGGGGGCCCATCCATACAACTGTATAATCTGCAGTGTTCATGCTTTGTGTCCTCATGCATTCACCATCATCCATATAACGTTGCAAGCTAGTACAGATTTTCATGTTCACAAATCTGCATTAGAAACACCACCAAAAAACCAATATGCTTTCCTGCATCAATAATCAATTGCATTAACATATGTGTGTTTGGACACAATGCTGCTGACTTTCCTGCAATAGGCGGTCCATGGACGTTCCTCCATCATATGCCAAGACCCCTGCCTCTGTCCCACCCAACAGCATATCTACAAATGTGCACATGAATGGGAATTTTATATAAAATTCCCATTCATGTGCACATCCATGACAGTCGTTTGCTTTTCACATGCTTTTTCAGAAGACAGCAAAAGGTATATATATATATATATATATATATATATTGCTGTCTTCTGAAAAAGCATGTGTAAAGCAAACGACTGTTATGGACCAATCACTGAAAGGGGGTGGACTTAGAGGAGTGGCCAATGCTAAAGCAACTCAGACAAAAAAAAAGTCCACATGTATGATGGGTGTTTGATAATTCGGTTTTCACAGTAATCCAACCACAAACAGGACATGTTGGATCTCGAGGCCCGCAATCAAATATGGAAAACATGGATTTTGCAATTAGGTGTGGATGGGCCCTGGGTGTAGCAAGCAAGGAGAAGATGCAGGACTGCTGTTTTTTGGTCCTGTCTTTACATGCCAAATGAACTCTAATGGAAATCAAAGAATAAAAGCTGCTCTTTGCAGGTTAACACTTTTACAAGAGTTACCTTTTCTGATGGCCACCAGAATCACCATTTTTCCTTAGCTTACATGAGAACCATTTAACACATTTTTAATAAAACCCTTTAATATTCATTACACTAAAAGAGTTTCATCAACAGCTCCTCTTGTTGATTTTGTAGTTTATGCTCCATTTAATGTCAGGAATGTAGAGTTTATTGGATATATAGGGTTCATATTTAATGAGAATAGACTCTAATTTGCTCAAATTTATGATCTAACATTAAATACATTGCAGGGATGCCAAGCAAAGAGGTGAAATCTCCAGTATTTGAATACACTAATGAGGAATCAAAAATTGCTGAAGAGTGCAGCTACAGATTCAGAAATAATCAAGCACTAAATTTAAGATACATAGCCTAAACTGTGATTAATTTCAAATGATTACAGAATAATTCTTATGGATCTGGCTGTGCTTATATTTTTTATCACATTATTTGTCACAGTTCAACATTCAAAAGGCTGTCAGTGTGTTGGAAACTTTGTTAAAGTGGTAAAATAGGAAATGGCTCAAATAGCAAAACTAAAATATGCAAATTTTTAACATTAGCAAGATGGGAATAATATACTATGGAAATCTGAACAGAATAATTAGTATTACAGGAGTTGCATGGATTTCTCATGTGTAAAATCTGCAAACTATTTCAGAATTCAGCTTAGGTGCTCTTGACTGGGAATTTATGGGTCTGATGGACCCCAGGGTCCTGAAGAAATTGAGGACACAGGCTTGCAACAAAAAGGTAGGCCTTTATGTAGTAAGGAAATGTATGGGAAGTCAGTTTCCCATGATGTTTGATGGAGCTCTGCCACATGGCACTGATGTCTACATTTTATACCCTCCAAGACAAAAAAAATTAGCATCTTCCAATCTAAAAGTTACACATAAGTATTACCTAGACATTATGCTGCTTACATTAAAATCTAGCCAACCAGATAATAGCCAGAAATTCTAATACCAACCCATCCCTTCTATGACCTAATACATTCCAACGTTGGCCCTTCCTGACCCTTTGGAGACACTGAGGGTGCTGTACCAGAATATTGCTCCCTTCATCCTATCTCCAGGCCTTGCTGTCCCAGCATACTGAACATTCCAAGAAGGGACCCCAAAGAAACAGCATCAAGCAGAGGCAAAGAGATTTTTAGCTTTGATTTACCTATTAAGATATTATAACCTCATTATTCCTAAAGAATATATAGTTTATTAGTTTATTATAAGAATTCCATATCACTCTAAGATAAAGGAGCCATGCATAATCATTTTCATCCTGTGGAGATAACATGTACAGTTTTTGCTTGATTGCATAGTTCCTCTGAAATTTCTTTTACCATTTAAGAACAGTACAGTTTTTGTGAGGGTGTTTTTTGTGTTTGTGGAGGACATTGGTGGATTGTTTATTATCTGGGACTGACATCACAGAGCTCATAAATTATACTGTATATGCAATTTGCAAATGCTACAAGCCAAATTCTTTTTGACAGTGGCCATAATCTAGAGAAACACACAATTAGTTTTGCATACACACACACACACACACACACACAGAGGGGGGGGCTTTTGACTTAGCAGCACAGCAACTGCTTTTGAAACTCAAAGGGGCAGAATTACAAATGTTGTCTTCAAGACAGAAAAGTGTTCTGCAGTTCGAAATAAAAAAAATAAAAACCAGCCATTTTACTGGATACACACGAGGCACTGGACAGGCCTAATTAACATAGCTGGATGATCTACAATTATACATACACAGTTATACACAAGTTACAAAACCTTAACATTTAATATGTATGGGAGTTCTGTTTTCTTCAACAGTTTTTGTGTATTTGGGATGCTTTTCATTCAAAGTGGATCTGTCAAGGTCCGAATCATTATTTTGTAACACTGTTGCACTGTGCACCCAACTGGCAAAGTTGCACATTGTGCTTGCGACTGGGATCAGTGCTTCCAAATGATATATTGGGGGTTCACCTCATTGCTCATTGCATGTGCAATTGGCTTAATTGAGTAACAACATGCATTGTTAAGCTGACACATTCTTGCACAGGTATGTCAGCAATGTTTGCAAATCTGCTACCTCTTTGGGATATTTATTCTCAGCAGTGAATATCCATGTGGTTTTTGCTTTGGGAACAGAAAACAATGGAAATTTGTGGCATCAGTAATGACAAAATCAAAATAAATTGTTTTATTTGTTCTGTTCTGTTATGTATATTGTTGAGATTTATTGTTTACTTATGTTTATTTAAAATGTGATGTATTGCTTTTCCTTTTAATTATGAATTGTATATTATATATTGTATGTTGATTTTTATGTTGTAAACTGCCCAGAGAGCTTAGGCTATGGGGCGGTTTAGAAATTTAATAAATAAATAAATAAATGGAATCATGCTATAACCTATATTTTGGACTATAGCCTATATTTTTGGTCACTGAAATGCAATTCCACTAAGCTGATTTAGGGCAATTTCCAGAGTTCTATTTTCATGGCTGTTCACATGATAATCTCATTACGAAAATAATTATACAGGAAAGATTTCAATTTTGGCCCAACGTAAAAGTTACATTAGGGTATAAATTCTGCCCATATTACAATTATCATCACATGTGTGATGTTCCAGAGGACGCCTCCTCCTCTCAGTAAACAAGGTCCTTAACTTTGGAATTGGCAATATGAGTGTAAGCATGTCTAAATAAAATGTTTCCATGCATATGGCTATGCATATTTTAGTGCATTCAACATTAGCTCCTCAAGAATCTCTGCTGTTGATGAAATTTTCCAGACTGCCAAAATTTCCTCTTTTATATTGTTTGTTCTGACAGCCAGTGTGGTATAGTGTTTAGAGTGTTGGACTACGGGTTCAGATCCCCACACAGCCATGAAGCTCACTGGATGACTTTAGACCAGTCACTGCCTCTCAGCCTCAGAGGAAGGCAATGGTAAAACCACTTCTGAATACCACTTACCATGAAAACCCTATTCATATGGTTGCCATAAGTTGGAATCAACTTGAAGGCAGTACATTTACATTTATTGTTTGTTCTTAGACAAGATCCAGTCCAAAACTATGCATTTTTGAAACTATGCTGCTTACAAATTGTGAGTTAAGCCCTGGCATGCTACACTGGGATAATGTGGGCACTGACCCACATCAGTTTTCATATAAGAGTTAAAAGCATGATCTTGTGAAAACTGAACCTCACTTAAAAGAGCCACATTGGAGATAAGGCTGCTTTTCAAATCTTTGGTTTGATGCTAATAAGTATTTCATGGGGACTTTGAGTTCCTAATGAGACACTTGCAAATCTGGTTCCACATATGAAAGCTGTAGTGGTACAAGTGATTTATGGGAACACTTTTCTCTACAAATAAGCAATGTTGAAGTGATCCTGATACAGTCCTGGATTTTTCCTTTGTATGGAAATCCAAATGCTGATTTTGGAATCTCATACCATTTTGGTAGTCAAATGCCACTTTTACTATTTTCATGTGGAATCTTAAAGTAATAATAATAAAAAACACCTGATATACAGATTCCAGTTACCATGCTTAGAATTCACTATAGCAAAAGGATTTCCTTGGCTGGTAAATCAGTCTTCAGTGTATGAGGTAAATGAGGGTACTGATTTCTCAAAATACAAAGTGATTTAGACCAAGGCCATTTATACCTTCTCTTCCATTCATTCCCTCCATGCATGGAGGTGGGGTCAGAATATTGCTAATGATCCACCCCAACATAACTGCATCCCAAACACCCTGCTCCCCTTCTTATGTTTTGTGCATAGAAACGTTCAAAAAAGGGCAACTATACACATACAGCATATGTGAAGTGCTTGCTTGGTTTTGGAGAACATGAGTCAGATTCCCAGACTCTTGGTTACAAGTGCAATCCTGCTCTCTCATCCATGTGTAGAGTGAACACGTGCAGAAGGCATAAAACAGCTCAGATTGTCAGCTGATTTACAGTAGCCTCATGAGGCCTGGTCAGCAGACACCCATTGTTTCAGTAGATAAGCTCTGATTGTAGTCTAGTGAAAGGGGTGAATAAGGGATATAAAAAGAGAAAATGATTCTCACTTTGCATGGCACATCCAAGAAAGCCAAAGGTAATGTGAGATTTGTAATATTTGCAAGTGTTGAAATGAACTCCAAGCACTGTTTAGAAGAAACAAACTTTACTGAACAGTCTGTTGCAAGCATAACCAAAAGCTCTACTTTCATTTTCCTACTGGTCCCACCCTTAACTGATTCTCCATACAACTGCTTCTAATTCACTTGAGTTCCTACTCACATTACATCTCCCTTTTTTAAAAAAAAGAAAAAGATAGAAACTACTGTCTGTATCGAATTGGTTTTCTGATCATTCTGCCTCTTGATGTAATAACAGGTAACTCAGAGTCCAAAATCTTCTCTGGTATATCACTGGCACTTTGTGCTACAGCTGTTCCACTTTTGTTGTCTTGAGACTCTGATGGGTCTACCTCTGATGGAGGTGCAGTTGCAGTCTCAGTAGTCTCATCCATTTTTGGTTCACAACTTGGAGTGCTTTGAAGATCTCTTCTGTTCCTTCGGTAGACAGCTAAATCATCAGTCTGAACCAAATATGATCCTGGAGTCATGTTTTGTCCAGTCACTCTCGCTGGTTTCCACACTCCATCTTGCCAAACATTAACAAAATCACCAACCTGCAAAGGTGGTAAAGGCTTTGAACCTTTGTCAAAGTAAAGTTTCTGTTTTTCTTCTCTTCTCTTCAGATGTGTCTGTATGTCACCTTTTACCTGCTGAAGTAGTAACAACGGTGCTGAGGTAGGCAACCTGGTTCTTAAACGTCTCCCCATTAAAAGTTGTGCAGGTGAGGCTGTATCTACTGTAGGCGTATTTCTGTAATCCAATAAACTAAGATAAGGATCTGTGTTATTCAGACTAGATTTCTTAAGAATCCTCTTTACTGTTTGGATTGCTCTTTCTGCCATTCCATTTGATTGAGGAAATAGTGGACTGGATGTTGTGTGAACAAAGTCCCAATCTTTGGCAAACATTTTAAAGTCTCTAGAGCAAAACTGAGGCCCATTATCACTGACAACCTCTTCAGGTATACCATGTCTTGCAAATATAGATTTGCAGTGTAAAATTACTGATCTACTTGTAGTGTCTTTAAGCGAACATATTTCCAAATATTTTGAATAATAATCAACCAAAAGTAGATAGTCCTTTCTTTGAAATTCAAACAAGTCCATTCCTAGCTTCTGCCAAGGTCTTCTTGGAATTTCATGAGGTAACATTGGTTCTTTTTGGTTTTTATTTCTGAAGGTGTGACATGTGGTACATGACAGTACCAATTCTTCAATTTGGGCACACATACCTGGCCAATATACAGCTTCTTGTGCCCGCTTTTTACATAATTCAACACCCAGATGACTCTCATGTATAATATTCAATATCTCTTTCCTCAAAACTTGTGGTACTACGATTCTGTCTCTTTTAAAAATGAGTCCATCATGAACACTTAATTCCTCTCTGTAATTCCAATAAACACATATACACTCTGGAACTTCTATTCTTATATCTGGCCACCCCTACAAAATGGCATTTTTCAGGATTTGCAAAATGCTATCATTTTCAGTAGCCACCTGAAATTCTTTCAGTTTGGATTTGGAGATTGGTAAATAAGATAACATGAGGTTAACAGCAACCTCAGCTTCTTCAGAACTTATTCCTTCACCCTGTTCAAGATATGCCCTGGGAAGGGTATCAGCAATGATTAATTCTTGGCCTGGTCTATAGTGCACTTGTAATTGATATTTCTGCAGTGTTAACTGCCATCTTTGGATTCCTGGAGGTGCATTATGCAAAGGTTTTCTGAAAATTGCCTCCAATGGTTTGTGGTCCGTTTCCACAGTCACTTTTTTGCCATAGAGAAATTGATGGAATCTTGTGCATCCAAACACTATTGCCAACATTTCCTTTTCTATTGACAGATTGGGAATACTATTGGTGTACCGCCCACCTTGCTGCCCAATGGCTTCCCTAGCTGAGCTGACGGAGATAGTCTCGGAGGTATTGTTGAGATCCCCCAGACTTGTGGTACTGGGGGATGTCAACATTGATGCCGAGGCTGTCTTGTTCGGGGCAGCTCAGGACTTCATGGCCTCCATGACAACCATGGGGCTGTCTCAAGTTGCTACTGGCCCGACGCATGTATCAGGACATACTCTTGATTTGATCTTCACCACTGGTCATGGAGATGGTGATCTGAGGGTGGGGTATTTTTCATCTGCTCCATTGTCATGGACAGATCACCGCTTGCTGAGCTTTAGACTCACGGCAACCCTTTCCCTCTGCAGAGGTGGGGGACCTATTAAGTTGGTCCGCTCCCGGAGGCTTATGGATCCTGTTGCTTTCCAGAGCGCTCTGGGAGTTTTTCCAGCTGATAGCACTGGCGCTCCTGTCGAGGCCATGGTCGATCTGTGGAATGCGGACATGACCCGGGCCATTGACATGATCGCTCCCGCGCGCCCCCTTCAGTGCAGAACTCAAACAGCACTGTGGTATACCCCGGAGCTGAGAGTGATGAAGCAAGAGAGAAGGAGGCTAGAGTGCAGGTGGAGGTGAACTCCTGACGGATGTAGTCATTCTTTGGTGAGTGCTTCCACTAAGTTGTATGTAAAAGCAGTTAGGGCGGCAAAAAAGTCATATTTTGCTGCCACCATTAGATCATCTCTTTGCCGCCCAGCGGAGCTTTTTAGGATGGTACAAGGGCTTTTACATTCTGGCCCTCCTGATACTAAGGAAACATCGGAAGCTCGCTGCAACGAATTTGCAGAGCACTTCCAGGATAAGATTGCTTGCATCCGTCGGGACTTAGACTCTGATGTTATGACAGATGACTCCATTGAAGTGTCCAGAGCGCGGTCTTGTCCTTCATTGTTGGATGAGTTTCAGTTGGTGCAGCTCGAGGAAGTGGACAAGGTGCTTGGAATGGTGTGGGCGACCACATCTGCCCTTGATCCTTGCCTATCTTGGCTGGTGAAGGCCAGCAGGGCTGTAACCACCGGCTGGGCCAAAGAGGTGATAAACGCCTCCGTGAGAGAGGGAGTAGTCCCTGGTAGTCTCAAGGAGGCAGTAGTGAGACCTCTTCTAAAGAAACCTTCTTTGGACCCAGATATTTTGAACAACTATAGACCGGTGGCGAATGTCCCTTTTTTGGGCAAGGTCCTGGAGCGGGTGGTCGCCGGCCAGCTCCAGGCGCTCTTGGATGAAACCGATTATCTGGATCCGTTTCAATCCGGTTTTAGGCCTGGTTTTGGCACTGAAACAGCCTTGGTCGCCCTGTATGATGACCTTTGTCGGGAGAGGGACAGGGGGAGTGTGACCCTGTTGATTCTCCTTGATCTCTCAGCGGCGTTTGATACCATTGACCATGGTATCCTTCTGGGGAGGCTCGCGGAGTTGGGAGTTGGGGGCACTGCTTGGCAGTGGCTCTGCTCCTACTTAGCGGATCATCGCCAGAAGGTAGTGCTTGGGGAACATTGCTCGACACCCTGGACTCTCCATTGTGCAGTCCCTCAGGGGGTCGGTCTTGTCCCCCATGCTCTTTAACATCTACATGCAGCCTCTGGGTGCGGTCATCAGGAGTTTTGGAGTGCGTTGCCATCAGTACGCTGATGACATGCAACTCTACTTCTCCTTTTCACCTTCTTCAGGTGAGGCTGTTGATGTGCTGAACCGTTGCCTAACCGCGATAATGGACTGGATGAGAGCTAATAAACTGAAACTTAATCCAGACAAGGCTGAGACACTGTTGGTGAGCTCTTTACCTGCCCAGATGGTGGATGTTCATCCTGTTCTAGATGGGGTTACACTCCCCTTGAAGGAACAGGTTCGTAGCTTGGGGGTCCTTTTTGACCCTTCCTTGTCGCTTGAGGCTCAAGTGGCCTCGGTGGCACGGAATGCATTTTACCATCTTCGCTTAGTAGCCCAACTACGCCCCTATCTGGACAGTGACGATCTCGCCTCAGTCATTCACGCTCTGGTAACCTCTAGACTGGACTACTGTAAAGCGCTCTACGTAGGGCTGCCCTTGAAGACCGTTCGGAAACTTCAGCTAGTGCAAAATGCGGCAGCCAGGTTGTTAACGTGGACCCGCTGGTCTGCGCATATAACACCTGTCCTGGCCCACCTGCACTGGCTGCCTATTTGTTTCCGAGCCAGATTCAAGGTGCTGGTTTTGACCTATAAAGCCTTACATGGTGTGGGACCACAATACCCTGTGGAACGCCTCTCCCGCTATGAACCTACCCATTCACTTCGTTCAATATCCAAGGCCGTCCTCCGGGTACCGACTCATCAGGATGCCCGGAGGATTGTTATTAGATCTAGGGCCTTTTCTGTGGTGGCCCCCGAACTGTGGAACAGCCTACCTGTGGGGATACGCCTGGCGCCTTCGGTACTTTCTTTTAGGCGCCAGGTTAAGACCTGGCTATACTCCCAGGCATTTTAATGTTCAATGTGTTTCATTTAATTTTTTTTTTCGTTTAACTTGTTGCTGATTTTATTGTAATTTTATTGTAATATTGTATTTTAATCTTGTTTTGTTCACCGCCCAGAGAGCTATTCGCTATGGGCGGTTTAAAAATGAAATAAATAAATAAAATAAATAAATATTTGGGCATGGTTCTGTTGGGCTGCAGTCACTGCATTATAAGCATATGCAACAGGTGCACCTCTTTGCAACAGTATAGCACCTAAGCCTGTAGAACTAGCATCCACTGACAGAGTTACAGGTTCTTTCACATTATAATATTTCAAAACGGGAGTTTTTGTTAATACTTCTTTCAACTGTGTGAATGCTGTTTCATGAACTGACATCCAGCAAAATTCAACATCTTGGGCCAACAGCTGTCTTAAAGGGGTTGTTACTGTTGACAAATTTGGGATAAACTTTGCTAGGTAAGTCACCATTCCTAGAAATCTTTGAAGATCAGCTTTGTTATTTGGACTGGGCATATCAGTGATGGCCTCTATTTTAGATGAATCAGGTTTTAGTCCTTCTTTGGTTAAGATGTGTCCTAGATATTTTATTTCAGTCATGGCAAATTTGCATTTCACTTTGTTCAGTTTCAGATTCCTCTCTCTGCACCTGTCCAGAACTCTCTTCAGTCTCTCATTATGTTTCTGTTTGGTCTTCCCCCAAACCAGGATATCATCTATGTTGCATGTGACCCCATCAATACCCTCAAATGTCTGTTGGATCATCGTCTGATAGACCTCAGGAGCTGAAGAGATACCAAATGGCATTCTTGTAAATAGGTACCTGCCAAAAGGTGTATTAAATGTACATAGCCTGGAACTGTTGTCATCTAGCTGAATTTGTCAGTATCCACTACTGGCATCAAGAACCATAAACAATTCTGCTTCTGCTAGCTTACTGGTAATTTCTTCTACAGTAGGCAATTGAAAATGTTCTCTTAAAATTGCTCTGTTCATATCTCTTGGATCTAAACATATTCTTATCTGGTCCCGGTCAGGCTTGTCTACAACCACAATTGAATTCACCCACTCTGTAGGTTCTTTTACCTTAACTATGACTTTTAATTGCTCCATACGAGTCAGTTGCTTTTGGACTTTAACCCTTAGTGCCACTGGAACCTTCCGAGGTGCATGAATTACAGGTGGAACCTGTGGGTTGATTTTGATGGCGTATTTCTCTGGTAAGCAACCTAAGCCTTCAAACACATCTTTCAATTCAACTGCAACGTCCCATTGATCTACTGGAGCTCTTTTCATTAAATTAACTCTTTGCACCAAAATTAAATTAGTCACAGTCCGGAGACCGAGTACAGCTTGTGCATCAAAGACTACTATGTGAAAGTCCAACTCAGTTCTTTGATGTTTATATTTGCAATCCAGGTTACATTACCAGGCATGTAGTCTTTCTCCAGAGTAGGTTATTAATCTGGCATTTGAATGCTGAAGTGGTTCAGCTTGCAAGGCTTTGTATGTTTTTTAAAGACATTGCATTAGCCTGTGCTCCTGTGTCAATCTTAAAGGTCACATACTTGTGATCATTTATGACAAGATCCACACACCATTCATCTTCCAGAGCTGTAGAATTCAATGTGCCAATGAAGAAATCATGAGCATTTTTAGTTGTATCTGCTACTGAGAACATTTATCTGCCTTGAAGTTTTCTATCTCTAGTTTTACACATTTTAGCAAAATGATTAAGTTTGCCACATCTTCTGCATTCCTTCCCATATGCAGGACAAACATTTATGTCATGATGACTGATACCACACTTGTAGCAGGCCTTTGCTGCTTCTACAGGCCTCTGTGGCATTTCCTTTTCTTGGGGGCTGCTAGTAGTGCCAGGGCTCAATTTGCTCTGAGGCTGGCTTACTTTTGGCTTTTCAAAGGTACTTTTGCCCTTTAAGGCATCCATTTGTTTTTCTGTTGCCCCAAAATCTTTCATCTGTTTTGCAGCCACTTCTTCTGCCCTGCATATATTCACTGCACACTCAAGGATTAAATCACTCTCTCTCAGTAACTTGGCTCTCGATCTGTCTTTCTGAATGCCACACACTATGAGATCCTTAATAAGAGAATCACACAGCTCCCCAAATTCACAGGTCTGAGCCAAAAGCTTCAAATCAGTCACATATTGGTCTATACAGGCATACCCCACTTTAACGTTCACAATGGGACCGGAGAGTATACTTTAAGCAAAAATAAACGTTAAGTGAAACAATTGTCTTCACTTGTACTGCACGCAATCACCACTAGATGGCAGCGGCATCATGCCAATAAAATGTACGTTATTGCGAAGCGCACCAACATTAAGTGGGCTATGGGTACGTATGGCGCATGTACATTATAGCGAGGCGACGTTAAGTGAAGCAACGTTAAGGGGGGTATGCCTGTACTTTCTCCTTCACTCTGTATTCTAGTGAAGAACCTGTGCCTTTCATAAGTAACATTTCTTCTGGGCACACAATATGCTTCAAATTTATTCATCAAAATTTGAATTTTATTTTTATCTGCATCATCATCAAACTGGAAAGTATTAAATGCCTCTCTTGCTTCTTCGCCTGCCACATGCAGAAATCATGCTGACTGGAGTCTCTCATCTTTCTTATCTGCTCCACTTGCAATGCAGTACAATTCAAACCCTTGCTTCCATCTTCTCCAGTTCTCTGCTGCATTTCCTTCAAACACCAACGTTCCTGGAGGCTTCAGCTTGTCCATTTTTCACTGCCTTAAGTTTTTAGGTAGACTTCTGACACCTGTAATATTTGCAAGTGTTGAAATGAACTCCAAACACTGTTTAGAAGAAACAAACTTTACTGAACAGTCTGTTGCAGCATAACCAAAAGGTCTACTTTCATTTTCCTACTGGTCCCACCCCCAACTGATTCCCCATACAACTACTTCTAATTCACTTGAGTTCCTACTGACATTACAAAATTATTGTGTTAGCACACCCTACCTTTTCCAGTTAAAGGAAGTCCATTGAGATCCCTTACTCAAGGTCCCCTAAAATCCAGGAATCAGGATTCACTGGAAATACTAGCATGAGGAGCATCTGTATTTTAGATTTTGCAGCAGGAACATCAAATACATGGATATACTAAACACAACAATTTGCCATTCAAATCCTGTTGGGTTTGGAAGGGACAAGTGGGCCTGGATTCAGTCACATCCATCCCTACTGGATCAAGATACATGTCATAATGCTGGATCATTAGAAATATTATGGAATGAAACTTAGTTAATAGGATTAGAAGGTAGTTTAAAGTCTCAGGATTCACCAGGCCCAGCAGAAATGATAGGAGCTTGGCCTTTGGTCTTTGTATGTTCAGCACAGCAGTACTTTCTATCTGTTACAGTTCAAGCACTGGCCTCTAGCAAGTGATATCAGTGATCCTAGGTTGCAAGGCAGATACTCCTTTTCAAGGCCAGCCTGGGGCTGTATTCTCCAGCATCAATGAGATCAGTTGCTGGAGACCTGTTCCTGAAGCATACCAGGCAGAAGATACTTGCCTTCTTGTTTGCCACCCTGGGCTCCTACTGGGAGAAAGGGCAGGATATAAATCTAATAAATAAATAATAATAATAAACATACAAGGGCAGAAGGACAGACAATATATGTTAAATCTAGCCAACTCTGAGGCTCCAAACTGCCTAAGGTTCATCGTTCATTCCATTCTGTTTTTAGGCCAAAGACTACACAGCCTATGGTAGCCCACTGGGATAGATTCCAGCTTTATAACATGAGGTTCAGCTTACAGTTACTTAGCCACTTGCTACAGTTTAGGCATATTTAAATCAAATAACCTACTGGGGGGGATGTCACACAGCAATTCATACCAACTTCCTGAACAAATAAGAGTCAACCAGTTCTTCATTAATATTCAGAAGTCACAAAAACAATAGTTAACTCTGACACCCCTGCAAATTGGTGGTTAATTATTAAATACCTTTTGATTAGTCCTCTAGGTATTGGGAATGCATCAGTTTCTCTAATAAAAGCAGATCTGTTTATGAGTAGTGTAAATCATAGCAGAGTGTTGAAATGCGTAGGCCGGCACAGAGAGTTTAAATCCAAAGATAAATTGATGCAATAGATCAAAATATGTTTATTATGAGGGAATCAGATCATTTGGAATTCAAACATCAAGGGAAAAAAAGTAATTTATAAAAGGCAGTCTTTCTTTATTTCATGATGGTTTAATGAGACTAGGCACATTACATTCATGAGTTGGCTACCACACTAGCTCTGGAACACACATATCTGACATCCATCTGAACTGTGACCTGAGACACCTGGGCAAAGTTTCTGCCAGCAAGACTGCTCACAAAAGCATACAAAGCTTTGGGAACTGAACACAATTATACTTCAAGGATAGCAAAACAAGCTGACGTTTCATGGAAAACAATAACCATGGAATATCAAGACTGATTTCTTAAAAATGAGTCATAGATACTTGATGGGTGAGGAAGTTCTAGAGTGGATATTGACAAAGACATACAGGGCTCCTGGTGTCATCAATTAATCAGTGATACGGGTTGCCTTGATTGCATTTGGGTATAGTGGCTATTGGCTTAGCTTGTCCCAAAACTCTATTGCTCTTGGGCATTCAAGGGCCAGATACTCTCATCTGCATTTCAATAGAGGCAGGTACTGATCCTGGCAATCAAGAACCATTTCCCTAGCTACTAACCCTCTGCACCTCTTACCTGGGTCTTTGACATCTGAGACATATGTTTTTAGGACCTATTCTATTTTGTGATTATAGGTTGTTTTTACTTGTTTTTAGAGAGCCAGTGTGGTGTAGTGGTTAAGATGTTGGACTATGACCTGGGAGATCAGGGTTCGAATCCCCACACAGCCATGAAGCGCACTGTGTGACCTTGGGCCAGTCGCTGCCTCTCAGCCTCATGAAAACCCTATTCATAGGGTCGCCATAAGTCGGAATCGACTTGAAGGCAGTACACATTCACACAGTCATTACTTGTTTCTAATGCTGTATTATAAAATTGTTATAACTTGCCCTAGGATCTTTGGATGAAGGGTGGGTAATAAATGTTAACAATAACAGCACAGAACACACAAAGCGTGTAGACAAAATAGAAGCATTTTGGAAACACATTACTTATGCACTTTTTAAAAGTCTTCTTTCAGGTCATTACACTGTTAAAATTGCTCCAGCTAGGAGCAGCTCCAGTAAAGCCAAGTGCCTTCTGAAGAGGCATCAGGAGAGAGTGAGAGTGAGAGTGAGAGTGAGAGAGAGAGTGAGAGTGAGAGTGAGAGTGAGAGTGAGAGTGAGAGTGAGAGAGAGAGAGAGAGAGAGAGAGAGAGAGAGAGAGAGCTGAAGAAGAATACGGGCAATTTGTTAAACTTAAGTGATTGGGGTTTAGCAAAGGGTGTCTACATTCTGCTACTTGAGGCAGACCAGCAGCCACTGCTGGCCCCTGTGCTGCTCCCACACACTGACCTCCTGCTGAGATGGTGGCAGCAGTGCAGACAAACGGAGGCTGTCCAGGGCCATCTCTCTCAACAATTCCTAACTCTGACAAAGTTCTCTAATATAGGGTCTTTCCAGAGCAATGCACTGTGGGTGAGTGTACCTTAAAGAGCACCTGCACCATTGCCACTTTGCCATTACTATGGCTAATACTGTTCAAAGTTTAACAGTAGTAAATGTCAAATGCTATTTGTCACAACAAAATGATAGCAGTGCAGGTATTTTACTCACCCACAAGGCCATGCTCTAAGGAAGAACTTTTCCTCAAAGTGAGATACGGACAACCCTGCTCCACTGGAGAACCCTGTAGGAGTGCTACCAGCTGGTGTTATGCTGCAGCAAAGCAGTGATGGTGCTCCTAGAGTAGAAGACAGTGACCACCTCCTACTCCACATTTGTTGCAGGGATAGGTCAGGCTTACCCTGTGGGTAGATGACAGTGGGGTGGGCTGGTGACAAAGGCAAAATGGTGGCAGGTATGTGGCTAGACTGGAGAACATGCAGACCTATCCTCCTGCCACCAGAAGCAAAACTCTTACTGTGGCTAATGGGTGGGTCATCCTAAACTAGGTAGACCATAGATAGTCAACGTAGTGCACTCTACATGTTGTAAAACCACAATGCCCATTAGCTCCACCTAGCATAGTCAATGGTCAGGGATGATGGGAGCTATAGTCCAGCAACATCTGGAGAGCATCACATTGGCAACCCCTGAGGTATACTAATCAGAAACTTGTAAATTCCTCTAGAGATATTCAGGACCATTAGCAGTGATATGAGGGCAAATGAAAAGAATGTGGGAGATGGGCTTACTATTTAAGCAACAGACAAAGGATTCCATATAATAGAACAGATTCCCCAAACAACTGTCTCACCCTTTCCTCAATGAAGTTGTCTGATTTTGAAAATGGAAAGTGGGCACATGAAATTGGCTAATCACGCAACTCTACAGTAAATGACCTGAGAAATACAGCTTTGCATCTCTGTCATTCTGTATCAACTTTATAGATGACTTCATGTTGTAAACCACCCAGAGAGCTTCGGCTATGGGGCGGTATACCAATGCAATAAATAAATGTGAAAGGGAAAAGCCCTTGAACATGACAACAGCTTCACACGTTATGTAACATATGCTGTGCACTCCAACTTCCAATCATGTCAGTCTATTGCCTTGAACAACAAAGATATTTAGTGTTTCATAAAGAGATTATAAGTTTACTGAAGGTATTGCTTCGACGTAATAAGCTGCTGGAAATTGGATTAACCTAACTACAACTCCATAAACAAGATGGAAGGCTTACATTTTCTCAACATTCTTAATTAACTGCCATTTATTTACCTAAAAACAGGGTAGAGGTTAGGAGGCTGGGAGGACAGAGCACACCAAGATATTAAATCATTTCTAGTCATTATAGAAGAGTTTTTCATTTTGTTTCATCAGTCCCATATGAATAACTACTTAGAAAAACATTCATTCATTCAAGCTATATTAGTGGTCTTGAAAAATAGATGAAGAAACTGATGTTAACTTGGAATTTTAATTCTTTTTGCAAGGTCCTTGCACAGAAAATAAATATAAAAGGAGAAACAGCAAGTATTTGCATTCCAAGTTAGACCATTTGTTTCATTAGCTTTTATCTGTCATAAAAGATACATCTGAAGAAAGATTTCAGATTTGTTCTGTAGCTATAGGCAGCTATAATGTATGGTACATTTTCAACCAATGTCATGGATGGAACCCCTCTGAGAAAGTTTGCAAGTCTTAGAGTGGAACTGCTGCACGCAACAGGAAATGAAGGGATGCATGTTGAGGTGTTACCTGCAACCGGACACTGCCACATTCTGAGTGTTATTGCCACTGCTCCACAACATTGGCTATCACGGGGGGGGGGGAGAAACAAACAACATGGTAACAGGACATGGGGAAAGTTTTACTCTATGCTCTAGAGCAGCCTTTTTCAACCAGTGTGCCTTCAGATGTTGTTGGACCACAACTCCCATCAGTCTCAGCCAGCATTGCCAATGGTCAGGAAAGATGGGAATTGTGGTCCAGCAACATCTGGAGGCACACTGGTTGGGAAAGGCTGCTCTAGAGTGATGGGGATACATGACATGTAGATAGTATCCTTGGCAAAATTCCTTGAAAGCACGCCAGATTCACCTCAAATTTTCACTTTTGTCCCATATTTTATCAGCTTTGCCCACTGTTCAAAACCTCCACATTCACCTCAAAAGTTCACTTTGGGATAAAATGTGATGATGATAATTCTAATCTTTCTCTCTTTTTATAAGCAATATGGAACTGAAATTAATGTCATCAACCAGCTAAAAGTGGTTTGTGCACAAACCCCCACATGTGAGATGTCTCCCCATTCAACAGAGTCAGCTTTGAAAGCATTAATAACTTGGGATCAAGGCTAAAGAGATGGACGCCTCAGTCTCACCATTCACTCAAAAAGGTGATTGGCACTGTCTGCACTGGCATTTATTGCTTTCATGTTGATTCTACATCTGACAAGGAGAATTATGCCCAATTGAAAATGCTGGTTTTGGCCTATAAAGTCCTAAACAGTTTGGGGCCAGAACCATCTGTGCTTATAGGAATGTGCTCATGCCTTGAGATTGGTATTGGATACCCTATTTCTTGTTCCATCTTTACAATAGGTCAGATTGACAAGCACTAATGACAGGGACTTTTCAGTAGTGGTCCCTACCCTATGGAATTATATCTCAAGGGATACATGGTTGGCCTCTTCAGCTTTGGTCTTCAAAGCAGCTTTAAAAAAAGCCTTTCTGTTTTAAGTGGCTTTTAATTGATGTATTTTGATTGGACCTACTATTGTTTTATTGCTGGGGTTTGGAAATGGTTTTGTACTGGTGGAATTATATTTTAATGCATGGTTATCCTGCATTTTAAAAAGAATTTAACATTTTAAAAAATAATGTTATATTGTTTTAATTTTATATTTAAATTATTCACTACCTTGGGTGGACTTTTAGAAAGTTATGGTTGCTTGATAAAAGGATCTCTTTTTAAGCATCCATTAGTGCACAATAACCTCCTACTGCAGAACCTGTTTTGCTCATGAATCACCTTTGCTGGACAATGGATGTGGTCTTCCATCCTCTGTTATGGCTGTCATCACATTTTGCCTAACTTCAATTTATTTTGAATTTTGAATTTCAGGATTCACACTCAGGTGAACCATCGGAGGAATCTGAAGGGAAATGAAAAGACGTTTGATTAGACTAGTACAACTTTTACAGAAAGTTGGGGTGCAGATTGCCATTCTGCTTAAGGGAAAATTCCAAAGTTTATTTTAAGAAATTTGAGAAAAGATTTGCACAGCCTTACCCTTCTCACATTACAAAATGCGTACTTTTAAATATCTGTTTTGCAACAAAGTAAAATGTGAACTCTGCTTAGTTTATAACTTAGATATGTGCTTATGAGCACAGTGGTTTTTGTGATGATGTTGTTGTTGAAATATACTTTGCCAGGAGTCTGTCATGACAGATCCAAGAAAGTAGCTTATGTATTTTCCTAAAACCTGATTGATGCAATTAAGAATCCATAACGCCTTTGCCAAGTGCTCATTGCATTTGTCGATGGGAGTGTGTAGGAGACTATTCATTTCAGTGGTAACTTTTACCCAACAGACAGTTGGAAAGATGTGATTATACTTTTCTCACATAATTCTCTCATCAATAACAAGAGAAGAGGTGTACAATTTATCTTCTTCCATTTTAAAAGGGGGGAAATCAATTACTAAGCAAAGCTAAACTTTATGGCATCGTAAAGCAAACAGTAAGCATTAAAACTTTGATTCCATTATCAATATTCATTAAAGTTTTATACAGATTACCTACAAAGTAATCATGCAGGAAGATGAGATGGGGGGTTTGTCTCCCACCTACCTTTTTTTGTTGCCTGTTGAGCCTCATAAAATATATTTCAGTGTACCTACCCTCAGTCAAGACAATGGAGCAGTTCAAACTGAGAGAGACAGCAAACAAACTGGACAGGATGATTAAGAGGTGGCCTGGTTTAAATAACCACTAAATTAGAATATAGCATCCAGACATTCTTGCAGCTTTTCCTAACTTCACACACACGCACGCAGCATCCACATCCCGGATCGTTTGATTACATTGTCCTTGTCACAAAAAGGTCATTTAATTCGATCACACCAAATATTCTAGGCAAAGGGTGTTGCACATGTGCAGACGCTGTGCTCATTTGTCACATTATTGCTTGCTGTCATTTTTGAAGGTAGATGTCTGTTTGAAGAATGCACGGCATCTACAGGGTCAAGACATTTGCATAAAGTACCCAAAGAAACCCTTTCCAGGGAGAACAGAGAATTTTGTTCTGGTCCCTGTTTACAAAAAATGTTGAGGGACCAGCTGTCAAGAACTACAGCTATTATGTCTTCAGTTAACTGGTTCATTTTAAGTTATTTAATAATGGGTCAAAATAATTAAATTTAAAACTTTGATTTGCATTGTGTCACAATAATCCCCCCTTGCCTTGATCTGCCAGAAGCTGATACAGTATTTCAGCTTTATAAAGTCAGATTGAAAATACTGGTGGCTAACAGCAATTTGGGAGGGGGGCTCCTAACTTGAGGATGCACCATATACACCACATTTTGTGCAAGGCAAAGGTAGGGCCTACTTAAACCCACTCAATCTCTCTCCTAGTCTCTCTGGATCCTGGCACCCACCCTACCATCTACACTCAATAGAGGCATTGCTGGATGCAGTGGGGGATTGAGTAGGATCAGCAGGTTGGCCTTGCTATCTCCCCGCCCCGCTCTGTACTGATATGTGGGCAGGTGTGTGTAGAATGCAGCAGCTCTAAAATAGGCTGATTCACATTTGCAGGTAGGTGCAGAGCTTGGAAAAGTTACTTTTTTGAACTACAACTCCCATCAGCCCAATCCAGTGGCCATGCTGGCTGGGGCTGATGGGAGTTGTAGTTCAAAAAAGTAACTTTTCCAAGCTCTGGGTAGGTGTGGTAATTTATCAGGCAGTTAAGGTATGATGACTGCCATGGCACCTTTAAGGGTGAAGGATCTATTCCTGCATTCAGGACTGTGGCATTTGGTGGCATGGGAAAGAGCTCCTTTGAGACCAACCTGGAACACCCTCCCACAGTTGTGGGGCCCTGGGAGGGGGTGAAACAGGAAGGATTTCCCCCCCCCATACTGCCATAAATCTGGAAGATCATTGTATTTCAAGGGAGTTTAGATTGGTGTGCAACACTTGCTCCTTCCATGCCTAGAGATCTTTTCTGGGCTGGGAGGCATATAACTGGTTAATGCCTAATATTCTCTGACTGGTTGTATGGCCATATAAGTGACATATGCAATGCTCCCTATAGCATGCCTAGTCTAGTATATTTAGGGGCTTGAACCCATGCTTATTAGAAACCATTATATGAGGTTTATATTGTTAACCAGAGTTAGTAAGCAGAATGCCTTCCTTCAGGAGCTAAACCAGCTTTCTGCAGCTCTTCACAGTGTTGCTCTGTGAGAGTTGCAAGCTCAGCACTCAGAGTGAGAGACTGTGCCAGACAGCAGGTTCTTATGTTATGACTACAGCAGTATGAGAGCTGGGAAAATAAAGTAGGCAGCTAGGGAATTTCTCCCTGTGATGTAGACAACTTGAATCTTTCAGAGATAAGCTCATTATCTCATGCTCTGCACCTGCTGTTTAGAAGTAGAGAGAATCACTAGTCATCTACAGATCTTAGCTATTTCCCACAAGTTAACATAAACATGGTCACAATAACCCAAAGAGCAGGTGTGGCTTATTAGCATCTAAGAGTATAAAAAGCCCTGCAAAACCACCCCATAGTGGAACTCAGTGTAGGTCCCAAGATCCTAGGATGGTGTGATCTGTACAAAAGCTCTTACAGGGCTCCATTTGTTATCATTCTGAAGGGTTCCCTGACAATAGAAGGAATGTAAGATTGACTGCTTTGCTTTGTGTATCTCTACACATTTCACCCCATCTGTGTCATTATCGTATCCAAATCCACAAAATACCTTGCCCTTGGGCATTACAACTTAGTCTGGGCAATACATCCCCTCACCTGAAAGGGTGAGGCTTGAGGGAAGGGATAGAGGAAACTACCCATCCCCCTTAGCAGGGGTGGTTCACCCACTGTTGTTATGTTTTAATTAGCCTTCTGCACCACTTTCTCCACTGCAGGACTGTTTGGTTAATGTGGCCATAGTTCATCCAACTTTTGTGTCTCATCTCCTTATTTCCCTGTTATGGCCGCAATTGCCCTGTGGCCTGACCTATAGTCTCATTAAGCCAGAGTTTGTACATTTAAGCCTATTTAAACCCAATAAAGATCATGGAACCTAATCAGCTTAGAGCCAAGCTCTTCAATTTGACTGGGTTGCTGATCAGACTGCCTGACACTTTAAATGATCAAAGAAGGCATTAAGAAGAGAAGTGCTAGTTTTGATCCAATGTATTAAATGATTTTGCATAACACCTTACATGATTATAAAGACCTTACTGTCAAGGCCACTCTGGGCTCCTACTGGAAGAAAAGGGGGGATATAAATTTAACAAGTAAGTAAATAAGTAAGTTCATGAGAAAAGAATATGAGAGTGACTTGGAAAGCAATGGTAATTTCAACATATAGCATGAGCAACCATTTTGCCATTACTTCCCAAAAAGTACTCTTATATAAATATCCTTATGTTTCTGTGCAACATAAGGACAAAGTGGTTCAAAGGTTTGTGTGACTTATTAGAAGTTCCATAGATTCTAAATGGAGCTGCAAAAGTTCATGTACAGCTCAAAATGACCCAAAGAGGAATGAACAAATGGAAGATCATGTTAATCAGAGATATCTATTCATTTGATTATCTAAGATCATGAAAATAAAAGGTCATTACTATTTCATAGCCTGTAAATGAGCTGATCGGCCCCACTGGGATTCTAATAAACAGAGAAAAGAAGTATTGCACTCCCATAACAGTTCTGTAGCTTTCAGTTTCTGAGTACTCGAAGCAAAGGACAAAAATTGTCATGGCTACATCCCACGACTATTATAGATATTGCAAATCCTCACTGGTATTCATTCTAAAGGTCAAGGGAGGGCACAATTGTCACTATCTCAGAAAGTCTTTGCAACCAGGCTTTGTGAAAACCTGGGGTACACACAATGTGTAAGGTGTTGGGTTTTTTTTGCTTAGGATGTATCTTATTTTATTCAGGGACCTTGAGCTAGCATTACCAAACATACACAAAGAATACAGGCACCGAACAGTCAGGCAGTTTGCCTTGGAGACATAAATGCAGTGAGCCAACAAGAGCAAAAAACTATTTCTGGGTTTTTAGCAGGAAGAGAGTTATTAAGAAAAACCCTGGGGTGATATCCAGCTCAGTCATACTCAGAACAGACACATTGCAACCAATGGACTTGCTTATATCCAGAGGATCTACTTGTGAGTGTGACTAACATTAGCAATCACCCATAATGAGAATTCACTAATAGACAAAAAATCCTTGCAGTTTAAGAACGTACCTATAGCCAACAGATATTTCTATCAAACTCTACAAAGCAGGGAAATTGGGCAGCTATAGTGAATGCACCAGGGGAGCAGGAGATCTGACCTCCTCTCTGAGTCATTGTAGTGCCTGACAAATTTGTCAAAATGCAAACACAATTTGGTTGGTCTTTCACAGTCCAATCCACTTCCTGTGTAGCTTGGAAGAATTTGGTAACATGCGCCTCTGAGCATATGGTGAGTGGTGGCAACACCTGCCATCTCCAAAGATAGAGAATTATATTTTTGTATGTTTGTTGGTGTTTTTCTTACTTTTCTTTCCTGTGTTACTACTGTTTCTACAGAGAATCTAATCTAGAAAATTTTATTTCCCTCATTATTCATCCTAGAAATCTGTGTCAAATTTATTTTTATCAATTTCAAAGCCTTTTTATTGGTCAATATCATATGATGGTGAAGACAGCCTTTTGTGTTTCAAATTGGAGGTTATGTTGTATTTCTATTTTGGGTGCATTAAAATTTGAATCTGAAACTGCAGTTTGATGTAAAACCAGACTGATTACAATATGTTGCTACTTCAGCAATGACCCTAGCTGTTGGAAAAAAGAGGATGCATGTTTTCAGCCTGCTATGTTTAAACCACTGCATTTAAGGCAAGGTGGGTATTGTTAATTAAAAACACAGAGCATACCTAGAATTTTGCTAGAATATATTTCACCTCCCACTGTATTATCTTGTGCAAACTGAGACACTCCCAATGTCCACTGGAGACTATTTTGCAGAATAGTCAGTGTCATTATTCCACAATTATTTTTGGAGGGTTTTTTAGTGTTAATTTTGCAAAGTGTTGCTGTACTTCACATATTCACAGAAACAGAAGCAAAAGAAAATGATTTCCTATAGGAAACCTCACCAAAATTGCAAAGGAAATAAAACATATTTAAAGGGACCATCTGAATGATATCAACTGTCTTAATAATGTTGCTCCTCCCTGCTAAAGATCAGCAAAGCACATGTCTTCTTTCTATTATTTGGGCGGATTGCAGGTGCTGCCACCACTCACCATACATTCAGAGGTACATGTTACCAAATTCTTCCAAGCTACACAGGAAGTGGATTGGACTGTGAAAGGCCCACCAAACTGTGTTTGCATTTTGACCAATTTGTAGGGCAGTCCAATATCTCATAAAGGAGGTCAAGTCTCCTGTTCCCCTGGTGCATTCACTATAGCTGCCCAATTCCCCTGCTTTTTAAAGTTTGACAGAAATAGCTGTGGGCTATAGGTATGTTCTTAAACCACAAGGTTTTTTGCCTATTAGTGAATTTCCCTGCTTTTTAATCCGGGAGGTAAGACATGGGATCCTGTGCAAGTTTGCTGAGAATGGATTGATAATTTGCACGCTTATTGAGTTCAGTGGGATTTACTCCCCTGCAATCATACTTAGTATAGGTGAAACTGACCACAGGGGATGGGGGGAGGAGGGAGGGAGGAAGGGCAGATGGAAGGAGGGGGATGGGAGCAGGCACGAGGGGGGAGAAGAAGGACAGGTTTGATCGTTTGCATGTTTACTGAATTCAGTCCAATTTACCCCTGCACAATCATGCTTAGGATAGCTAAAACTGACTGGGGGGAGGGAGGGCTGGAGTGGGCAGGGGAGGAGGAAGAAGGAAGAGGGGAGAGGAGGAGGAAGGGAGAGGAGACGGGAAGGAAGGGAAAGGCAGGTCCGATCATTGCATGCTTACTGAGTTCAATGGGATTTACTCCTATGCAATAATGGTTAGGATAGGTAAAACTAACCATGGGGGAGGAGGAGGGGAGGGGGAAGGGGAAGGAGCAGATTGGAGGCATGAGTTTCAGGTTCCCCAGCAGTTAGAAGGCACAGAGGAGCCAGTAGTTGTTGAGTCTTCTCAAGACCTTGAGGAAGGGAGTGAGTTTGATGTCATGCCAGTTCCCACGGATGACGCTGCCTCTGAAGAGGACAACGCGCAGCTCCCAGACATGCCAGTAAAGCCATTGGGCGATGCTTCAGAGCGTGCGGTAACCCCCCTTTACCAAGCAGCTTTGGAGATGCTTCAGATGCTTCTCCGCCCCCTGACCTTGAGCCTGTCGCCAAAGAACCGGTTCTTTCGGACGAGCCGCTGGAAGCACGCCCTCCTTCACCTTGCTCTTGACACCATGAGAAACGGACAGGGCAGAGGGAGAGCGTGTGCAGGAGCCAGAGATTATGATCCAAGACTTTCCCTATTTAAGGCTGCCACTTTTTTATTAGGGCGCTGAGTGAACTTCCTTCATACGTTGCAGAGCATGTGTAGAGTTTAGTTGGGGAATTGTAGTAAGCTGGCAAGGGGAATCCTATGAAGCACACTGCCTTTGATGTATCTATTACTTTAATAAAACAAGAATTACTTGCACCTGCATCTCAGTCTCGTGGCTCCCTCTCTAAACGGGACCGTTTCATGGCTGTGTGGGGATTCAACCCCTGGTCTCCCAGGTAGTAGTCCAACGCTGACCCGGGGAAGGGGCAGGGAGAGGAGAGGGAGGGGATGAGATTGGGTGGGTGGGCACTGGACAGAGGGGAAGCCCCTTTTCTTTCCAAAAGGAAAACATTGTGAACAGTATCATTACTTTTCAGAGTTTCCCCCAACTTTTAATTCTACAGCAGGCATATGTAGCCTCCCACCCAAATTTAAACCAAAGCTGTCCCTGGCCACATCCACATCTGGCCTTTATTTCACTTTGGAGAGTTATGGCTTCTCTCAAAGAATCCTGGGAAGTGTACTTAGTGAAGGGTGCTGAGAGTTGCTAGAAGATGCCCTGTTCCCCTCACAGGCCTTCAATCAGAGTGGCTGACTGTTAAACCACTCTGGCCACTGGAGCTCTGTCAGCGGAATAGGAGTCTTCTCTCAGCACCCTTCATAAGCTCCACTTTCCAGGATTCTCTGAGGGAAGCCATGACTATCTCAAGTGAAAGCAAGTCTGGTGTGGGTGTGACCCCCCAGTTAGGCAAGCCCAGCAGCTGTGAGTCTGGCTTTTAGAACACTGACAGTTGGTTCTTACTGAGCATGCCTGATACTATCATTCAGTTCAATGCAAAATTTATTAAATTAATTAAAAATCAGCCAGGCATTTTTTAAACTTTTTAACTGCAGAAGGTGAAGGTCAGAGTATAAGGCAAGGTCATTACAGGTCCTCTGTGAACGTGGCTGATTTTTAATGAATTTAAACAGATTGTGAGAATTCTGACAGAAAAAAGTCCAAAAGGTCTCTGGGTTTTTTCTCTCTCTTTTTAAACTTTGAACTCTCTATTCTCTTTGACTGTTTTGTGTATCGCCATGAAAACTGAGAGGGTTGTTAAGCAAGCGTTTCTGAGTTCAGGACTATAAGTTTTGTAAGGTTTTGTTTTGAAATGAGCTTATGGGAAGCATCAGAATGGCATGGGGCATATTTTCAATTTAACATTGTGGAATGCGAAAAATCAATGTTTACTATAGTATACAGCCATTGTTGTGGCTGTATAAACATGCATTGGAAAAAAGAAACATAACCAAATCCTACCGTTATTTAAAACTATACAGTATCCGGAAAGCCTTTAGAATGGCACAAAAATGGCTTATAGCATTCATTTAGATCAGGCCCAAACTTGTAAATTACCGATCCCCCCAGCTATGTAGAGCCACCTACCAGGCTTCACAAATCTCCTCTTGCTGTCACTGCATGCTCGAGAAATAAGGGGGTTTGTTAACCACTTTCCAACGGTAAAATATGACTAGTACACAATTTTTGCCTTGGTGGGCTAAAAGTTGTACAGCTCATTTCAGATTCATCTTTTCCTTTTTGAGTTGGTTACTGAGCTAGTCACAGCATCAAGATTTTTTCTAACATAAGAGTTTCTTTCAGCTAAAATCTTCCATTCCATGTGACACATCCATTAACCTAGATCTGAAAATGCTCTATAGCTTTGTTCTGTCTCTCTTTTTATGTTCAAAATCTTTGAATTTGGAAGTGGCATCACATGCTCTCTGGTAGAGAACAGAGTAAAAATCTGCATCAGCTCAATAGAGAAATGAAGTGTGGCTTTGCTTCTTGCGTGGAAGCTGTCATGCCTCCCCTCCCCCACCACCACCCTGTCTATATTTATTTTTTTCCTCAAATACACTTGTATATAGCAATGCTGCTTTATTTTCTCAGCCCTATATCTACCAGGTTTATAGGCAAGCCTCATCTCCCTGTGCCTTTTTGTATTCTTTCTTAAGATCACAGCTATGGGTTTGCTTCCGTAACCTGTTACTGTAACTCTCACATAATTTTGCTGCCACCATTTGATACTGTTTCACAACCCTTGTTCATATTTTTATCAGTCTGTATTATACAGCCACAAGAGTGGCTGTATACTATAGTAAACATCGATTTTTCGCATTCCACAATGTTAAATTGAAAATATCCCCATACCATTCTGATTCTTCCCATAAACTCATTTCAAAACAAAACCTTACAAAATTTATAGTCCTGAACTCAGAAACACTTGCTTAACAATCCTCACAATTTTCATGGCAATACACAAAACAGTCAGAGAGAATCGAGAGTTCAAAGTATAAAAAGAAAAAACCAGACCCCTTTTGGACTTTTTTCTCTCAGTTCTCATAATTTGTTGGAATTAATTAAAATGCAGTCATGTTCACAGAGTACCTGTAATCTTATTACTGACTTTGCCCCATACTCTGACTTTCATCTTCTGCTGTTTAAAAGTTAAAAAAATCCCTGGCTGATTTTTAATTAATTTAAGAAATTTAGCATTGAATCCAAAGATAAGGCTGGGCATGCTCAGTAGGAACCAGCCATCAGTGTTCTAGAAGCCAGACTGACAGCTCCTGGGCTTGCCTAATCCAGGGGCCGCACCCACACCAGACCTTTATTCCACTTTAGACAGTCATGGCTTCCCCCAAAGAATCCTGGGATGTGTAGTTTGTGAAGGGTGCTGAGAGGACACTCTGATTCCCCTGACAGTGCTCCAGTGGCCAGAATGATTTAACTGTCAGCTGCTCTGATTGAAGCTCTGTGAGGGGAATCTCCTGGCAACTCACAGCACCCTTCACTAACTACACTTCCCAGCATTCTTTGGGTGAAGCCATGACTGTCTAAAGTTGAATAAAGGTCTGGTGTGGATGTGGCCAGGAACAGCTTTGGTTTAAATTTGGGTGGGTGGCTACATGCTGTAGAATGAAAGGGTGGAGGAAACTGAAAAAGAATGATACTGTCCACAATCTTTTCTTTTTGGAAAGGAAAGGGGCTTCCCCTCTGTCCAGCGCCCACCCATCAAATCTCCTCCCCTTCCACTCCCCACTCCCCTCTCCCTTACTCCCTCCCACTCCCCTCCCTGCCCCTCCTCCTAAGCATGATTACAGGAGTAAACCCACTGAACTCAATAAGCATGCAAATGATCAAACCTGCCCTCTCCTCCTCTTCCCTCCCCTCCCCTCCCTTTTGTACCTTCCATCCCCCTTCTTTCACCCATCCCTTCCCCCATCCCCTTCCAATCCCCTCCTTTCCCCTCCCCCTCCTTCTGCTCCTCTCTCCCCCATTCCTCCCTCTACTCTCCCCTCCCCCTCCTCCCCCCCATGGTCAGTTTTACCTATCTTAGCCATGATTGCACGGAAGTAAACCCCACTGAACTCAATAAGCATGCAAATGATCAGACCTGCCTTTCCCCTCCTTCCCTTCTCCTCTCCCTTCCTCCTCTCTTCCTTCTCCCCTCCCCTTTTCCTTCTTCCTCCTCCCCTGCCCACTCCAGCCCTCCCTCCCTCCCCATGGTCAGGTTTACCTATTCTAAGCATGATTGCACCAGAGTAAATCCCACTGAACTCAATAAACATGTAAATGATCAAACCTGCCCTCCTCCTCCCCTCCTGCCTGCTCCCCTCCCCCCTCCCCATCCCTATTAAGTTCATCCTCTGTCCTGAGCCTGCAGTGGACCCTGTAGGTTGTATTATCCCAACCAAGCTTAAAACCTAACTCAGCCTGAGTAGGACACCTGCACCTTATTTCAGAAAGTTTTGTGAATAATGAATGTGTTCCTGATTATAGGCACAACTACAGTTTTTGTTATCAACCGTTTTGTGAAGAGCCTTCATTAGCCCCTAGTATACCATAACAGTAAATATAAACAGAACCTTCAACACATTTTTCAGAGATAAAAATAACTTTGTCATAGAGGGCAGACCTTGGTCACCACAATGGTAATTGTGGGTTGGCTTAGTTCCGCAGTTATGGGGGCGGGGTGAGGGACAGGTAATTTAAGTACCCAACTATAGGTTAGGGAAGGTTAATGATCTCATCCCCAAATAATATTTATTTTGTAGGAGGAGGAGTGTCCCTCTATTTTCCCATTTTTTAAAAAATGCATGCCCATTTTTTCTTGGCTTTTTATTTTCCCAAACTGCCTGTCTCTTTCCTCTTTGTTATTTCCCCTTCTTCTTGCATTTCAATCTCTTTTCTCTTGTTAGTAAAGTTTTGGGTTAGTAAAGGTTTGGGAGTGGACAGCTGCTTGTGAAGTGGAAAAACAGTTTAGAAAAAACCTGGAAACATGCATAGGTTTGTACTGCAGTTCATCCTTTCTTTTTAGCACTTGCACAAAATGTTCTAGGCCTCAGCCACACACAGTCTCACATGCTATTTTGGGGGGCATTAGTTTTCCATACAATCTTAACTACTCCAGGGATTTCTTAAGTAGGGGATACCACCAACTCAGCAAACCCTTCTTAGAATTCATATTATTACACTATTCTGATAACCTGCTGAAAGCAATTTTATTTAGACAGGTAACCATGAGCTGACTTTTAAATGTGTTGAAATTACTTTTAACTGATTGTTTATATTTATTTTATTAATGTTTTACTTTGTATTTTATTTGCTGTTATATTGTAATTTATTACATTTTATTGTGTTTGTGTATTATTGTTGTTAAATAACTTAAGAGCTACTTGGTTGAAAGTGGAATTATAAATCTTAAAAATAGAAAACTATTTAGGCAGCAAATACTTAATTTTAATTATTGCGCTAATTTAACCTACCTTTCTGCAGCCAGATGCACTCAGGATGGCTCACAATGAAGTAAAAATCAAATTAACAACCAATAAAAAACAAAATAACAGTAGTTAACTGAAGCAGAGTGGCCAAAAATCAATAGAGTACATTCTGGAATAAAATCTATATTGCCTACTAAAAACCAAGCTATAATAAGACCAGGCGTATCTTCCCATACAAACTGTTTGATGATCTGGCTGCCCACAGCTGAGAATTCCCACTCTTTTGCTACCCACCTCACCTCAGATGGTTGAGGAACAAGGAGGTCCTTCATAAATGTTCTTGGGCAGGATCATAGAGGACATTGCACTTCTGGAGAGTTGTCTGGGGCCAGAGTAAAATGTTACAAGCCTTCCCTTTCTTGTGAATATTTGAGGTTTCTGATGTAGGAAAAGGGATTTCAGAAAACTTGCGGATCAATGTTTACACAAGACGCACAGGTCGCACCAAGGCAAAATACTATCTGTGTATCACTTTAATAACATTCTTGGGTGTCAAATGTTTTTTTAATAGCTAGTTAATAGTATCTACAGTTTCTAGTCACCTGAAGTGTTGAAAAATCTCATAGACGGAGTGTTAGCAGGGCAAACCAATAAACTAGAGAAAAAGTAAAAAAACAAAAACAAGATATATTTCTAAAACATTTGTCCATGGATATGATATTTTCCATCCTCCAACTCTGAGGAGATTTGAGTGATTGTAATCCTCTCTAATATGTCTGTTAGGATGAAACTAGGTCATTATTTGAAAAAAGTTTGCTTACTCTTTTTGCTTGTATCTTGTTCCAAGAGGACTTTGATTGTTTCTGCCTAAGCATATGCAAGGACCAGAAGGAGCAAGAGGGCGGTAGAAAATATGCTTATATTACAGGAACCTTCTTTATGTGTGAGCATGGTATTCAGTATGCAGTGTGGATGTATTATTTAAAGCCCAAATATTCTAGATAACAAGCCACAGAACTCACATCGGATGCCAGGAAACATTAAGTTATTTAGGTTTATTATGCAAATCACACAATGATTAAAATCCAATACTCCCAGTTGTAAACATTTTGAACACATTTAGAACTTTAAAAGAATGAAGAGGCTGATCTTTGGTTGTTTTGCTTTTATTCTAGAAATGACACACTTTCTAGACTGCACCATTTCAAGATGCAAGGGGAGGAGTGCAAGCTAGAATGTGAAAACCTTCCATGGTAAGATAGCAGATCAGGCCTAGGGTTATCTCTGACTTATTTATTTATTGCACTTGTATACTGCCCCATAGCCGAAGCTCTCTGGGTGGTTTACAGCAACCAAAAACATTAAAACAAACTAACAAACTTGTTAGTTTTCTATGATCAAGGAATGCTTACATGAACAGGGGGAATATATGAATATGTCATTTCGCATAACAACAGAAGAAGAACCCTACTGGATCAGAACAAATATTTATCTTGTCCAGCATCCTGTTTCCTACATTGACCAAACAGAAGCTTATGAGAGGCCCACAAGCAGGTCTTGAGTGCAATAGTCCTCTCACACTGTTGTACCCCAGCAACTAGCATTCAGAGGCATCGTATCTCTGATTCTGGAGGTAGTGCATAGTCATCGTGACTAGTAAGCATTGACAGCGGAGCTAGCGCACCTGCAAGATGGCGGTGTAGCCTGGGAGCTCCTTTGCCTTGTATTCATTTATGCCTGCTGTCTGAGCAAAATGCACTAAAACCCGACCATTATTTCGTGCACCCCCGATAGGGAATGATCGCTGGAGTGGCTAGAAGCAAAAATCTGAATTTAACACACTACTTTCGACCCATGGGGAGAAGCATTAGCTCGAGACCCATATCTGAGGAATCTACAGAATCACTGGTAAATATGGTGCCACCTTCCTCCAAGCCCGGGAATAATATGCAGCCTGAAACCATGGCGGGAATACAAGAAGCTGTTGCGGCTACAGCAGGAATACAAACGCAACTCCAGGTATTCAAAAATGATCTTATGGAAAGTTGGGCTACTATTCTGGATTAAAGGCTGGGAGATTTAACAGCCAGAATAGAAAAATCGGAATCCAGTGTAGCAAATATGGAAGAAGAGATGGCGGAACAGGGAAAAGACGTTAAAATGCTCAAAAAGGCTTATACAGAGACCAAAATTAAGCTGGAAGACCTGGAAAATTGAAATAGCAGAAGGCATCTGAGATTTTGTGGGCTGGATGAAGATATAGAAAAAGACAATATTAAATCATTCCTTGTTAATTGGCTGAAGTCACTGCTACCTCAATTCCCACTCACGGAAGACTATCTTGAAAGGGCTCACAGAGCATTGGGACCAGATCATAAAGAGGGCTCCAGGGACATTATTGTTTTGCTAAATTCACAAAAAAAGAGAGCCTTTTAAAACAGCTAAGGAGCTTGGAAGCTGTTAAATATAAAGATACCTCAATCTTAGTCCTGCAAGACCTTTTCCCTGAAACTCTGCAATGAAGGAGGCTTCTGAGACCGTACACCTTAAAGCTACAGGAAGGAGGTTTAAATACTTTGGGGGATTTCCATTTTGCCCCATTGTCCCATACAAGGGAGTAACACATGAAAATCCCACATTTGGATCTCCCAGAGAAGAAAGGCGCTGGGGTGGATGGCGGTGAAACCAAAGAGGAATACATCCTGGAATCTGATGGTGATGAAGATGAATGGGAGACAGTGAGAAGGAAAAGACCACAAAAAACATGATGGGATAAAGCAGAAAGGAACAACTATGATGGCAGCTATCTCCTTCAACGTTCTCTGTGCAATTTGCCAAATTGCAGGAGATAAAAATTATATACTGTACATATTAATCTAGGGTAACTAATTTTGTTTCAGCATTGCAGCACATATGGACAAAAATAGAAAAGGCAATGAGAAGTCCTGAGCTATGTGGCTGTTCTATGAAGGAATAGAATAATAATAATAAATAATAATAATAATAATTAGAATGGTATTTCCTCAGTTTATTTCTGTTTCCCCACCACTTGCATTCATGGTGTAGCCATGCCTCAAAAGGTGGGGTGTATTGGTGGGGTTAACTGGGAGAAAGGGGGAGGGAAGTTCTGGCACAAGGGGAAAAGAAGGGGAAAGGGGGAAGGGAAGGGAGGAAAACGACCACCCAATTTAACTAAAAAAGGAGCCTATAAACAGTCTTAAGTCAGTAATGTGCTCAAATGAATATAAAAGCTGAACTGAAGATTCTTACATTAAACGTAAAGGGGACAGGTTCAGCAATAAACAGAAATAGACTTTACACACTGGTAAAAAACCTGCAACCCAAGATCTTAATGCTGCAGGAAACCCAGAGCTTGGAAAAGTTACTTTTTTGAACTACAACGCCCATCAGCCCAATCCAGTGGCCATGCTGGCTGGGGCTGATGGGAGTTGTAGTTCAAAAAAGTAACTTTTCCAAGCTCTGAGAAACCCATGGTGCAAAATTAACTGACGGTCTTTTAAACAACAAAATATGGAAGCATAAATTCTTAGCAAAAGGGTCAAATAAGGCAAGAGGAGTAGCACAATTGATTAGGGATTATTTAGGTTTTGAACCTAGAAGAAGCTTTACAGATAAACAAGGAACATTCCTTTTTGTAGAAGAAAACTGGCCGGACTAGGATTAATTGCATTGGTTACTTTTATTGCCCCTATTAGTGGACACCTCATTTTTTATATGTTATTGAATAAATTACACACATTCACAAAAACTAATATAATTATGGGAGGAGATACTAATATCAATCTACAAGGATTACCTGGGCAAGGAATTACTATGAAAAAAATGAGGTGTCCAGTGCAACGTCTGCTGCAACTTCTTGGGAACAGTTTTAGTTGATGCAGCCTGATGACGTGGACAAGGTGCTTGTGATGATGCCGCCAGCAACGTGTCCTCTCGACCCTTGCCCTTCTTAGCTTATTAAAGCCTGCCGAGGGGGTCTGACCGAGTGGATCCAGGGTGTGGTCAATGCATCATTGCGAGAGGGAGTGGTTCGAGCCACCTTGAAAGAGGTGGTGATTCAACCACTCCTGAAAAAGCCCACCCTGGACCCATTGGTTTGTGACAGTTACCGACTGGTTGCAAGTACCCCCTTCTTAGGGAAGGTGATTGAGAAGGTTGTGGCAGAGCAACTGCAAGTACTCTTGGATGAAACAGATTATCTTGACCCATTCCAGTCTGGGTTCAGGCCTGGTTATGGGACTGAATCGGCCTTGGTCGATGACCTTTATCGGGAGAAGGACAGGGGGATTGCGACCCTGTTGTTCTTACTTGATCTCTCAGCGGCTTTTGATACCATTGACCATGGTATCCTTCTGGGCCGACTTGGTGAGATGGGTATTGGAGGCACTGTTTTACAGTGGTTCCGATCCTATCTCCAGGGTCGTTCTCAGAGAATAGCATTGAGTGACTGTCTTTCAGCCCCCTGGCAGTTGTGCTGTGGGGTGCTGCAGGGTACCGTCTTATCCCCCATGCTGTTTAACATCTATATGAAGCCCTTGGGAGCAGTCATCAGGAACTTTGGAGTGAGGTGTCAGCAGTATGCTGATGATACCCAGCTCTATTTCTCCATAACGTCTGAATCAGGAGAGGTCGTGCAAGCTCTGGACCGCTGCCTGGACTCGGTGGTGGGCTGGATGAGGGCCAATAAACTGAGTCTGAATCCTAGCAAGATGGAGGCACTGTGGGCTGGTGGTTCCCGAGTTTGGATAATTGGTCAGTTGCCTGCTTTGGATGGGGTCGTACTCCCTCTGAAAGAGAGGTCTGTAGCCTGGGGGTGCTCCTGGATCCATCTTTGTCGCTAGAGGCCCAGGTGACCTCAGTGGCTAGGAGTGCCTTTTACCAGCTTCGGCTGGTGAGACAGTTGCGGCTGTTGGCGTGGAAAATATGAGTGCCTCAAGTGGCAAACCCAAATGGATCTAAGCTATCCCCTTGTAGGCTTATGAGTGTTCTAAAATGCATCTCTCCTTAGTCTTTCCTTCAGGCTTGAGCTAAGTATATGTTAATTCTTTGTAAAGTACTGGCATTTAGAATCTGTCGAAATTGCCTTTGTGTATCTAAGACAAAGGCAAAGAATGTGTTCCCTGCAGAGACACATTTAACCCTGAAAAGAACAAAACATGTTTGTTCTTTTCCAATACGCTAAGTCATGAAGGGTCTGCATCAAAGGGGGGGTGATAACTTTAAGAACAGGAAGACAGGAAGGATGAAAACGCACCTTTTGTTCTTTTATGACGTCTGTTTACGACTTTGCTTATGACTCTGTCTTTCATCTGTTTACTGTTTACCGTGCCTTCCTAAATAAACTTGTCCATCTGACCAAGGCTGTCGCTTGGTTGGACTGAGGGCTGCTTTGTGCAGTTGGAACCTTTGGCCAAAGATCACTTGTGTGTGAATGTATTTTCCTTCCTAAGCTCGGTTCAGGGTCCAATCCAGCTCGTGCCTTACCTGGGGAAGGAGGCACAGTGAGATTGATATTGAATCTCACCCAACATGGCCATTTCTGGACTGGGATAGCCTGACCACTGTTGTCCATGCACTGGTAACCTCTAGACTGGATTACTGTAATGCGCTCTATGTAGGGCCGCCCTTGAGGTTGGTCCGGAAGCTGCAGCTGGTGCCAAATGCAGCGGCGAGACTGATCTCTGGATCAGGGTATCGCCAACATGTCACCCCACTGCTGAAAAGATTGGACTGGGTGCCCAATTGCTACCAGGCCAAGTTCAAGGTTCTAGTTTTGGCGTACAAAGCCCTGTACAGCTCAGGACCAGGATACCTGAAAGACCGTCTTACCCCTTATATGCCCAGTAGATCACTGCACTCTGCAGGTGAGGGCCTCCTGCAGATACCATCTTATCAGAAGGTTTGTTCTGCATAATTTAGGAAATGGACCTTTAGTGTGGTGGCACCTACCCTGTGGAATTCCCTCCCTTTGAATATTAGGCAGGCACCATCTCTGCTATCTTTTTGGCGCCTTTTGAAGACTTTCCTCTTTCAACAAGCCTTTTAAGTTGAGACCTATTGCAGTCTGCCTCTGTATCAGAATTGTTTAATATGTTTTTAATAATGTTTTTAACCCCTTTTAAGGTTGTTTTTTAAAATGTTTTTAATGCTGTTTTGTTTTAATGTATTTTAAGATCTATTTTTATGATGCTTTAAAGTGTTTTAGTGCTTTGTTTGCCACCCTGGGCTCCTGCTGGGAGGAAGGACGGGATACAAATAAAATAAATAAATAAATAAATAAATAAATAATAAAAAAGCTCACAAGCAAAAAAATCTTTTAAGCAATATGCATAAAAGGGGATTGAGAGAGGTGTGGTCAGAATTATATCCAGAGGATTTTAGTCATTCATTCCTTTCTAGAGTACATGGTTCACTTTCGCAATTAGATACCATATTTTAATGTAAATTTATATGGTCTCAAGTTAGAGATGCACAAATTGTGAAATAAAAGCTACAGATCATGCTCCTGTAAGTTTAATATTGAAACAACAAATATCTGCCAAAAGGAGTTATAATTGGAGGCTTAATCCAAATTTAATTGCTTCTAAACACAGTAGGGAAAAAATAAGAGAGGGTCTTACTAACTATTTTACTGATAACACAAATGAGGAGATATCAGAGGAAATTAGATGGGAGGCAATGAAATCAGTGGTAAGAGGAATATGCATTAGCAAATGGTCTCACACAAAAAAGGGGAAAAAAGCACAGAAGAAATAGAAAAAGAATTGACAAGTCTAACACAGGGATATAAAAGAACAATAAGGGGAAAATGGAACAAAAAAGAACAGAATTAAACTTGGCAGATATAGATGATACCATGGTTAAGATGTTATATTCAAAACAAAGATACTATGAATTTGATGGAAAGGGCTCTAAATCATTAGCAAATGAAAAAAGGAGAAAGCAGAATTTAATCTGGACTTTACACACAGGGAATGTTACTTCTCCCCTAATAAATGACAGTTTGGAGATAGGAGAGGTTCTTGCTAATTTTTATGAACAATTATATAAACATGAGCAAAAAGACCCTACACATTCAGAATTATCAGGATAATTCAAATACCTCCAAGCTATCTAGAGCAGAAGATGAAGTATTGGAAAACTGAATCACGGCTGAAGAAATTTTAGAAGCAACTAAATCACTAAAACCTAACAAAGCTCCAGGACCCGATGGGTTCAAAGGACGTTTTTATAAGACACATAAAGAACTATTAGTACCCCATTTATTGCTGTTATTTAACTCTGTTCTAACAGGGGCTCAATTGCCTCCTACTTGGAAGACTTTGCATATGGTTTTATTATTAAAACCAGGCAAAAATCCTACATCTCCAGATTCATATCAGCCAATCTCACTGTTAAACACAGACTATAAAAGTTTTACAACAATTTTGGTTCATAGGTTAAAATTAGTAATCACAAAATTAGTCCACCAAGATCAATACAGATTAATTCCAGGTAGGTTTATAGTGGACCCAATAAGGAGGCTGTGTAGTATAATTAAATTCAGTCAAATGAACCATTCCCCTCTAGCCATTCTTTCATTGGATATTTATAAAGCTTTTGACAAAGTTAATTGGCAATTTTAATACAAGCATTAGAAAAAAATCAATTTTGGCCCTAAATTTATATCGGTATTAAGATCAATATATGCCCAATCCACAGCAAAAAATTTTTTTTAATAACTTTACTTTATTGATTTGTTTGCAGGACCAAAGGCCAATGCAAATTAAAACAATACATATACAATACTTTAAAATCAAATGGAGACATTTAAAAGGGAAGCATTTAAGCGGGGATCTTATGTAAGAGAACTTGCCTGTGTAATATCTCGAAGGACAATGTAATTGACCCTAAGTTTTCTTGCTGCTATTACAAAAAGAGCTACTTTGTGGGTTACTTCCAAGTTATGATCTGACATTAAAAAAATGATTTTTCCATCAAGTGAATCAAGCTGAGGGATTTCTAACCATTTACTAAGAAATCTATTTCTGGGCTGAGTATAAATTGGGCAGTAGAGCAAAACGTGGGGAAGGTCTTCCGCCGAGGGTGAGCCACAGACACAATTCCTTTGGTCCTTAGGGACACCGGCTAGTCGACCTTCCCTGTCCGCATTTGGTAAGGAGAAAAAACGTAGGGCTGTAAACGCCCGTCTAAGGACAAGGGGCATTGGTTGAAGGAGTTAAGTAGAGCAGTGGGGGTCAAGCTTAAATCACCAGTACCAAGGAGATACCTTTGAGTTGATGGAGGATAGCCTATCCTGGTTCATAGAGTGGAGGAATATGTATTCACGTAGAGATTTATTATTTGGCATTGCGTTGATATAACTAGTAAGCATTGACAAACTGTCTTCATTGCTTCAATCTGCTCTGTGCATCATTACAGTACTGCAATCATAATGATATTAGTTTTTTGTACATGTAGATTGCTCCTCAGATATAAAGACAATTAAACTGTTGTAACCCACTTTGGGACCTTAAGGCAAAGGGAGGATAATAAATTAAAATAACAATAATATCAGTGATGGGGGCCCTCCCCAGTCTGCTCTAGAAATAATCCATAGTAACTAAATTAATTACCTAGATGTTTTACTTGTATCTAAAAAAGTAAATCTAGGCTCCAGATTGGGCCACTAAAACCTGGTTCATCATAGTATTATATTACTAAGTTAGTGAACCTTGAGAGTATCATCTACCAGTGGCCTTCAGTCCAAGGTTAGAGCTTTTCCTGCCATCCAAGTAACATGCAGAGGTGGAATGCAAGAGAGGTTGCCATCCACAGCCCAATTATTGGATCAATTTTATAATGGACTGTTGGATAGGTACACAGAATACAAAGACGAACACCACACTTTCACAGTTGACCACAATAACTGAAAAGATTGTACCTCAACAGATTTATTTTTTACAACATCGGTCTGATTACATAAGAACACATTACATTTGCTTGCCGTGGGGTAAAACAAATGTGTATTCTAAGGAAACTCAGATTTACTCAGAATGAACTATGGAAATGCACTATACATATAATATGCTTCTGGACATTTAAGCAAATTGTCCTAAATGTAAATGAGTTATTCTGGATGTAGCATCTGAGTTTTTGTAGAAGCTGGATTTATTTTTTATTTATTTTTGCAAGCTCTGGTGTGATAGCACAAGGCATGTACATGGATCTTTAAGGGAAACTGAATGAAGACTAGGGCTGCTTTCACATTTGGGGCTTATTGCATGAATTACAGTGATAGCGCTTCTGTCCCGATTTCTTTAATTCCTTTCATACTGCAGTATCTGTTGTGTTAAAGAACTGTGTTTTTTCCCGGCTGATATACCAGCATTTCACACAAATGTCTTTCACATTGTGGCAAAGAACAATGTCTTGTTTTCATCCCTCACCTGTTATACTCTTGCACACTGTAGTTCCCCACTGTGTAGGAGGTCTAAGATCTCATCCAGTTGCCATGCAACTCCTCTCCCTTTAGCATTTGACATTATTTTTGTTGTGTGTCTGGACACAGGGGTGTGTGCGGGAAAAGGAGGAAAGGGAAGCTGCTACCCAACCTATACCAAAATACCAGAATAATTTTCGCCAGGCAATAAAACCTGACACATTGCATGCTGGGATGCGTGTTATGTGAACAGCTGCAGCTAACAACAAAAAAAAAACCCTCCTGCAATTTCCTGGGTTCCCAAGCTTACAAACACATTGTTTCTGGAATCATTTATCACAGAAATGAGTACTAAACTTCCACTATATTCCGCTAGATCACCAGATAAGAAATCAGCAGAATAACGGAATAAAGTGTAGTGTGAAGGCAGCTTACGAAGAGGCATGGAGTCATGTAGGGCACAGAAGCACCAATCTGATTACTGGAGCCCCAGTTTTTTTCTGTATCCTCTGAATCCAGAGAAAATTGTGCAGATGTCTTCATACATTTTACTAGAAGAAGCCAATCACTGTGCACAAATGAATGAGTATATCAGTTCCCCACTGAAACAAATGGGAAAGCATCTCTCTGTGGCTAAACACACAGGTATCAGACATCATGACACACCCATAAAAAAATTCTTTTTTGGCACAGCTCCTGGACATTTTCAAACATATCAAGCTTTGATATCTAAAAACTTTTATATCCTCAGCATTCTGCACCAGGCACCACATTCTGCGGGACGATTCAGAGAGATGGAATGAAAGAGCCTGACTTGAGTACTTGCTATGACAGAGCAACTACAAGGGTTAAAAGACCTTTGGCAAACATCTTTTCATAAGTCCAAGAAAATCATTACCTCTTCAAATATATTTTCTTCAGGCTAATATCTTACACTTACTGTCTTTGCATTTTCATGTCAGGGCTCCATCCAGCACAGTAATTTTTTTGTCACATTAAAATGATACATATTTTTACACATAAAAACTTCCCTGATTAAAAATTAAGTCTCTTTTCAATTATAGTCATAGATTGTAGCCGTAAAATGTAACATGAAGGAGAAATGCAATTAAAATTGTAGCGAACATTTATGTAAATCAAAATTTAGAAGTGGGGCAAATATGATAGGGCAGTCAAACTGTGCCTAAATCACCTCCCCAAGTTCTTATAAGTTCTTATTCTTTTTTAATCTCAAGCCATATCTGTTGGGATCACTGTTAAAATACTGTGGCCACCCTGAGCTACCAGTCCATTAATCTTCTTTTGGGCCACTTGTGTCTTTGAGAATTACAATCTGACGGCCTTTGCTCCAGGAAAACCTTAGAGGGAAAGTCACTCAACCATCAAATCAATTATCCCTAGCACTGTAGACATATCATCTATATTTAAACTCTCTGGAGGAATTAACTAGACAACTATACTTGAGATTGGCCTCCTTTAGTAATACTCTGAAATTGTGGTTTCTGCTACCCTGAGCACAAAGTCAGAGATCCCACACAAAATCCCTGAATGGGGACCAGTTTCCAAACACTGAAGGTTCCAATGTATATACATTCAAAAGAGGCCTAAATCCAAATCAGACCTGAACAATGTGTGACACACCAAGCCAAATGCAGCCCATTATATATAGTGGCATACCAGGTGTTCAACAGTCCCTGCAGCTATCGTTCCAGGCAGACAGAAAAAACCTCCAAGAAGTTGGGTTCAATAGAGACTTTGCACTAGCGAAAAGCAGCTTTGCTTGTATAAGGCATCCAACATTCACCACCACCCTGCTCACCATCAGTTTTCCATGCCCCACACAAAACTGTTTTTGTCGTTTGCAGGGGCCTTTCCAGAACAGCATAGAATATGGCAGGATGGGCTTCAGTAGGTGGTGGAATTGGTGAAAACTGAATGCCCTTCTTTGCCCTTTCCAGAGCAAAGCTACCAGGGCCAGCCCAAGACCTTTTGCCCTGTTGAAAGTTTAGCCCAGCGCTAGATGTTTCTCAGTGGCTGGAATTATTAGAGTCGTTAAGGAGGGGGAGAAGCTTTAGCATTCCATCCTATAATGTTCCTGAATGTATCACTTTATTTTATCCCATTTATGGAATATTATCACTGACTTTGTGGAGAATCAAAGTGCTGCACTTCAGGACACATTCTAGAAAAGGAAAAACATGTTCATCTCCATGACACTGCATGGATCTGTCCTTGCTGAGAAGGACCCTACAATGCATTGAAATCTCTTTGAGTCTTTGAAATGTGCAAGCCTGCCCTTTGCCTGCATGTCAGCTTTCATAATGATGGGCATTTGGCTAATAAAAATGTAAATGTCAATATATGTATTTTAACAATATGTTCTATGTACAGAAAGCTTCTAAAATAATAACAAAATCAAGGGAATACCGTTTGGATTCCTTTACCTTATATGTTTAGGCTGTACATGTTGTCATTTCTTGTTTTCTGCCTGCAGTCTTAAATCTTACACTATTAGCAATCAACAAAAACAATATTAAATTATAATATAATTATGTTTTGCACAAAGTTAACATTACGCTTCAAACAATGGCTATTTGCTGTTTTCTCACACGTCATTAAAATGCACAACTTGGGTCACTTGTGAGAATAACATACTTTTGTTCAAAATAAAATTTAGCAAGCACAATAAAGAAGGAACCAAATTATAATTGAATAAAGGGCTCCCAGATTGACTTGCAAAATCTGCCACTTGGCTCCTGTTTACACATGATAAAAATAATCTATGCAAATGAGATTTAGCTGAAACTAAATGGAATTTAGCAGAATAAATGGTGCCAACTTAATTTTATTGTACAAATAAATTTGTACAATATTTAATTTTATTGTATAAATAAATTTTTCATACAGATAGAGAAAGACATTGAAGGGAGTTACTTTGGAGGGAGTTTGTTTGTTTGCTTGTCCTTTTAAATAAGAAGCTATAACATTGAGAGAACATTTGCCAGCTGATCTACTTCAAATACTGTTTGCAGTTTTAACTTGCTTTTAAGATTTGCCTTCTCTCTTTTGGAAACAGAATAAATAATTTGTTGCCTTTTAAAATTTCAGCTGATTAGATTTTGTTTCCCACCTGTTGTTTGTTTCTTAAAATGGAAAGTAGGGAAGCCAATGAAACTTAATTTGTACCTTGTGAGAAAGGTTGATTTTTTTGAAAAAGTTGGAGCAATAGGGAAAGAAATTGTTACAATTAGTGGTAAGAATATATAGTAGTTTGTCCTCCATTGTTTCCTTAAGCTGTCCATGTCCATTACTTAGAGATCTTGAACCCTTTGATAATTTTGGTGAAATTGCAATTAGCCACCTTGATCTGAAGGGATAGGATCAAGGACTATAAATATATAAAAGGTAAGGAAATGATTAACATACAAATAAGTACAGAAATCAGTCTGTGTATGAACCCAAAGTGGCCACTGGTTAAACCATTGCAGTATTTACAAATTGTTTTCTATTTCAGTGTTAAATTATGTTTCATTGGATGACATCCAGTGGTAGCCACCAACCAGAAGAATGGACTTTTCCATCTACCTCCTCCCTCTAAAATATCTGCTTCAGATAGTAATCACTAACAACTTGTAAATATTGCAGCAGCTCCCAACTTCAGTGTGCCTCCCCACCTTCTCACATACAGAGGGTCTGAAAAGGATTTCTTTGTGTGTCCGTCTACGTGCATTTTTCGGATAGTTTGCTAAAAGTGCATGTGACAACTTTCCACGCAGTACTAAATAATACTGGCTTACTTTACAGTGCTATTGAAAGAATTAGTGAGATTAGAAGCTTGAGTGCTTGAAACATGCTATACAAATGCTAAATTAGGCTGCAACTGAAATCCCTTTGTGCCGGGCTGGAGGGGTAACAGTGGATTGGGCGGAGGTGCCATTCTGCCCAGCCCTACTGGCCTCCCTCTGCAGACTGATGCCAGTGTCACTGGTGTGGAGCTCCCTATTCCACTCACCAAACATGCAGGTATGTGGAAGTAAGGCCCTGAAACCCTCCCCACAGGATGTTCTGGGGATGGGAGGAGCTGAACTAGCCTCAATCCCAAGGTGGCTCCACTGTCATCACATGATGGCATTGGGCCTGATCAAGGTCTGATTGTTGTGCCAGCTCCATATCTTCTGGCAGGCATAAGCAACAGGGCTGCATTGACTTCGCTACTCTGTTATACTGTGCCACAGCATGACCAGTGTTTGGATTGTCATACCCTAATATCATTATTGTAATTCATAGGTCATGCTAAGCATCCACAGTTTATAACTTTCTAGGCACTTCAATGTATATGTCATCTATATTCATACAAAATGTAATTTCATCATTATTTCAATTTCGACATCTGTTGAAGACACACCTCTTCACCCAGAGCTTTGGGTCTTTTTACTGTTGTGTAATTTTTAAGCTTTTAAAGATGTTTTTAAATTATTTTCAAAAGATGTTTTAAAGATGCCTTGTTTGTGAGATGTTTTAAGATGTTTTTAGTCCTCTGTTTACCGCCCTGGGCTCCTTCTGGGAGGAAGGGTGGGATACATTAATAAAATAAACAAATAAATGAGTTTTTAATGCTGAGTTGCTAAACAGTCTTTTGGAATGAATTTTTTTGTTGCTGCTTTAAAGTTATGAATAGTTTTGGTGATTTAAATGTATTACCTAATTGTTTTTTGTGTTTTGTTGTATACCCTGTACTTGACCTGTAAACCACTCTGTGATCTTACATGAAAATCAGTATATAAAATGAAATAATAAGTAAATAACCTTCTGTGGTTTTTTTCTTAGTTCCCCACTATTTGGAAATGCATTTCTATATACTGATGAAGGCAGGAGTGATGGCAGTTGCAGTTGAGGGGTGAAATAAGACACAGAGACATCAACTTGGGTTGAACAAGGGCCACTTTATTAAATTACAGCAAACAAAACCCAATTTAAAGTGACCTGCAGAGGGAAACCTAGGTGCGGGAACTGTCTATAAGCAAGTAGCTTGCCACACAGCTCTCGGGCGACCAGCCCCTGCTGGGGCAAGGGCAAACCCATCTGCTTACCCTTTACCCCGGCCACACCTTGCAGGTGAGTAGGGGGGCCTTCCCACGTCATCCCCACCCGGGACCGTATAACCCCTGGATAGATGAGGATAAGTTGGCCCCAGAAGCAGCCCATATCTTGCTCTAGAGCCGTAAAGCCCTGAGAGACAGGCCTCCGGAACTGCCAATCACCTGCAAAGGTGCCTAAGGGGGCCACCTAGCTGTCCTTACCTTTAAAGATGGAGGCAGTGTCTTCAGCCCCACCTGCAACCTTGCCCCGCTCGTCAGCTGCATGGCGAGCGGGGCACCATATCTTGAACTTTCAGTAAGTCATCACAAGTTAGTAGCAATCATCTAAGGCTCCTATGAAATCCTGAGAACAAATAAGCTCAACTTTAATTATGCAATTAAAGTCAAATTCTGCTCCCACTGAATCCAAGAGGTCTTGTGCAGCTGACATGAGGAGAAGTAGGAGTAAACCCACTCAATCTTTTAAAACCAATTATTCCTGAAGCCTGGCTGGAATCCAAAACTGGTGCTCCTTTCTTTCTCTCTCTCTCCTTCAAAATACAGTTCCATGGAATTGTTTTCAGCTGGGCTTTGTGTGGGCATTAAAAGGTAAAAAAAAAGCTCTTCAGAATAAGAGTCACAAAGTACTTAAGTTCTGTTAATGTGCTCAGGAGAAATAGCCTGGCGATTTGTAATACCAAATTCATTCAATTATATTTCTATAAAAAATTAAATGAGGCAGCAGATAAACAGACAGTGATATATATATAATAGATACAATGCATTGGACCTTTAGGGCCCTAATTCTGGTATGTGTTTTATTTAGTGTGTGCATTATTTGATTGTGAAAATGAAAATGGACTGCCTTCAAGTTGATCCTGACTTATGGCGACCCTATGAATAGGGATTTCATGGTAAGCGGTATTCAGAGGGGGTTTACTATTGCCTCCTTCTAAGACTAGACCTCCCCAGCTGGCTAGGGCCTGCCCAGCTTGCCACAGCTGCACAAGCCCACCCCTTCCTTGTCCGCAACTGCCAGCTGGGGGGCAACTGGGCTCCTGGGGACTATGCATGGCTGCACCGGTGGCAGGACATGAAACCCCTGATCTTTAGCTGGCCCTTGACACCCAGGAGACAAAAGTGGGGATTTGAACTCACAGACTCTGGACTCCCAGCCAGGCTCTCTTCCCCATTGGGCTATACCGGCTAACTCTGTAGATATGAGTGGTTCTCATGGTATGTATACGCAAGTGTGCTGTTTTTAGGATGTGAGGTTGAATTATGTGAGTGCTTGCAGACTGTGATTTGAGGTGTGCTAAAATAGTAAGCTTGAACTTGTTAGTTTGGAATGTTGATATGTTTGATTGTGACTGTGTTGATCTTGTAAGGGTGTGTTTGAGTAAACTGAATGATATCTATAGATAGATAGATAGATAGATAGATAGATAGATAGATAGATAGATAGATAGATAGATAGATAGATAGATATAGCTGTAGTTAGATATAATTCTTTGATAAAAGGGGCTGGTTCTAATTGTTTTGCTGTGATGAAGAAATGAGCTGATTTTGTTTAATCTACTTTGGTTAAAAATAACCTTGATTTTTAACTTGATTTTTATTTATTTTTTCTTGAAGGCTAGGGGATATTTTGTTTAGTCTATGTGATGATTTTTCCTTCTATTTCTTGTACTTAATTTTATATGCGGTGTTTATACTATATGTTGATTCTAAGAGGAAGTTTTGTTCAGTTAATTGTATTTTATTTTATTTGATTGTTGATTGTTGATTGTGGTTTTTTGTATCTGCTGTCTTACAATGTTTTGACTTATGTTGTACCCCAGTTAGAGTTTTATTTAAATATAAGAGGTACGTAAATGGTCTAAATAAAGAAATAAATAATTCTGGAAATCTCTGTGTATTATATTTCACAAATCCACATCAAACTTATTTGTGCAGCATTTCTTGTTGGACTGAGCTGGAATTGCCAGTGGATTCTAACTTGATGTTCTATCAACATGCTTAAAATAATTTGCAAACTGAGAAGTCCTTGAGCACAAGCCTGTTTGGAAATCAAGCTGATTTGGAAGCCTGGCCTTCCGATTCTAAAATTGGCTGTTTGGCTAGTTAGAAATATTAGTCTCACAATGCATTAGAAGAGTTCCATGGTCTGACTGACACTGGCTTCTGAAACACGTCTTGGGGACTCAACATCTGCAAACTCCAACTTCAGTGAAGCTCAGAAACTGGTTTTTTCTGTTGCTCAGAATGTGAATTGGGTGTCACGTTTTCTGCTGTCCCATTTCCAGTGGTTTTTACATAGGGCGGTATCCAGCTATACAGTTCGACTTGTACAAGGACTTTTAACTAAGCAATGGAACTTCCCTGCCTTCACCTTTCTCTGTCCACCCCCTATATCTATTTTGGGGGGAGCAACCCTCCAGAACAAATGGGGGTACAGGGAAAGGAGAAGATGGGTAAGTTCCAAAGGTGCTAGCAGAGCTGTTCAGTTGGACGCTGCCCATAGAGTTACCAACTTTGAAAACCTATTATACCACTGTAGCTATGCCTCAAGCAATTGCTGGATATGCAGACATTAGTAGGTGCTAATGTGTATCTCATTGGTTTAAACTAATTTAAGCTTTCATTTCAATCCTGCACTTAGATAACATAAGGGCATAGGAAGCTGATTTGTAAGAGGTCATACTATTTGTCCATCTAATCTGACTAGCAACAGTCTCAGGCAGAGGGTCTTTCACATTAATTGCTACCTAGTCCTTTTAAAAGGATGCATCCTTTAGTATATTGTTGTTTGTGTTGGGATGGCCAGGTAAAAAAGAGAGCTGACTCTTTTACCTTTAATATGTGTGTAGAAGCAGGAATAGCCACTGTGGTATGGGAGCTGCTGCACTCCTGTTGCAGACTATGTGAATAACACAACCACATGGGTGGATCTGATCATGGGACCTTTTCCCACCCAATCAACCCCTTGCTGGGTGGGAAGATTACAACTGTATGAAAAAGACTTCTGCAATCTGCCCCTCCACATACACCATGTACCCATGAGGAATTGACTCCCACGTAGCTGCAGCTTATGTGAAGGAGGGTCTGAGAGACGAGAACTACCATGCAGAGAGAGAGAGACCAAGGTCTCAGTTTTGTTATGATTAAACTTGTCATCTAGACAACTATAATGGGCTGTCACCATGACAGGCTGTGATTTTCAGGATAATGGTTTGGTTTAAGTAGATTAATATTTCTGAGAACTTCTGACAACACTAATTTGCTGCCCAACCAGCAGAAAGACTTGTGTTCTCCTTTACTTTTAAAAAGAAAATCTGTTGTTGCTCTACACACAGTTCTTGATTGTTATTTTGCTATCAGTGAAAACCTTTCCCTCCATGCACTGTTTCAGGTCTTTGTCACCAGGGCACTTTGTCACTTACCTGTCTGCTGTCTTTTACCGTTGCCCTTAACAAAGATGGCGGCCGTGGTTTCCCTAAGGTACTGAAGCCCCTGCTGCCATCTTAGTTGATGGCAGAGATGCGCGTGCATAGCACGCATGCGTGCCATCACCAAAGATAGCGGCAGAGGCTTCATCCCCTTAGAGAAACTGCGGCCGCCATCTTGGTTAATGGCAATAGTAAAAGACAGGAGACAAGTAGGTGGGGTGGGGTGGGCTGCGCACACGCACACGCGCTGGGGCCCAGGGCAAGCTGCTGCCCAAGGGCCCCTGCATTCCTGGAGCCGGCCCTGTTTGTCACTACGCATCCATAGGGATGAGTGACTATGTCAAGTTAAGTTTCTCTCAGATTCTCATTTTTCCAATCTTTAATTCAATTCTCCACATTTCCTCTTCAGTTTAGTGGGGGGGGTTGTTTTTTTTACAAGCCCTCATGAAAATTTATCAGCATTTTATTGTGGATTTCTTCTAACATACACATTTTAATACAATTTTGCTTAATATACACATTTTTACCAAACCAGTTTCCTCATAAGTAATACATTTGTAAGTTATTTTCACTAATATAATCATTTGTATGCACACTTTATCCTAGGTTATACATTTTTGCACACTTTACCTGGCTAGAGAATTGCTGGATCTGCTGGCATCTCTATCGCTGTAATGGAAAAGTCCAACAGGCTGTGACCCTCGATGTTAAAATGCTTTGCAACTGGTTGCTCCATTTTTTTTGTGTACCTCAGGGAGACAGCCACTTTTACAAGCACTAGGACAGGCAGGACATATTACATCAAACAGAACATCACCTGCAGGTCTTGCAATATAGTTTACATCGTTGAGTGCAAAAGACCAGGATGTCATATCTAATACGTAGGAAAGACCATAACTGACCTATGCACGTGCTTCAGGAACCACAAGTCGACAATCTTGACAAAAAAAGTGGAGCAACCAGTTGCAAAGCATTTTAAAATCGAGGGTCACAGCCTGTTGGACTTTTCCATAACAGCGATAGAGATGCCAGCAGATCCAGCAGCATTGACCAAAGGGGAGAACTTTTGGATTTACTCTCTGGACACATTGGCACCACATGGCCTGAACCTGGAGGACAGTACCACCACTACTTAGCTCCTGCAAATGAAGCTCCTCTGAGCATTCCATCCCCAAAGCTCTATAACTGCCACCTTGGTAACAGCATTTGTATGTTGGCAGCTGATGAAGGCGGAAGCTGAAACGTTTTGTTAATGCAATAAAAACCTCTGTTTGGTTAATCACAATTACGTATATATATATGTATCCATATGATATTCCCATCTCCATTTCTGACTTGTCTACTTTTGTTGTGTCATTTAGTTTATCCCCAATAGCTTATGTTGTTGAACTGGGAGAAGCAGCAGAATTAGCTGCTCCCAACTAAGCTTTATTTCTACCAATAAATATTTCGTTTAGACACTGCTTTCTCTCTCCCCCCTTCTCACCCACCCTTCCAGCCCTGTGCAGCTTTCAACATTTTCTTCTTTCAGAAGCCTGAAAAGAGATCTCTCTCAGGTTTTGGATGGTCCAGTATCACGTAAGTTCTGGGATATGGTAAGAACCCACAAAATCAATACTTACCCATTTGCTGGTGGCTTTTGTGTAGGCTTATATTATATTAAATATAGTAATGCCTGAGGGGGGAAGCCTTGTTCTATGCAATGGCTAGAGTGGCTGATAGTTTAAAGTATTTCCCCCTTCACCCACCCATGTATTTATGGCAAGTGTTACTAGCTTGTGAGGCTTGAATTTCCAAGCCCAGAAATATGCATCTCAGTGACATCACTCAGCATGGCTTCTGCAAGGGAAAGTCCTGTCTCAGTAACCTATTAGAATTCTTTGAGAGTGTCAACAAGCATATAGATAGAGGTGATCCAGTGGACATAGTGTACTTAGACTTTCAAAAAGCGTTTGACAAGGTACCTCACCAAAGGCTTCTGAGGAAGCTTAGCAGTCATGGAATAAGAGGAGAGGTCCTCTTGTGGATAAGGAATTGGTTAAGAAGCAGAAAGCAGAGAGTAGGAATCAATGGACAGTTCTCCCAATGGAGGGCTGTAGAAAGTGGAGTCCCTCAAGGATCGGTATTGGGACCTGTACTTTTCAACTTGTTCATTAATGACCTAGAATTAGGAGTGAGCAGTGAAGTGGCCAAGTTTGCTGACGACACTAAATTGTTCAGGGTTGTTAAAACAAAAAGGGATTGCGAAGAGCTCCAAAAAGACCTCTCCAAACTGAGTGAATGGGCGGAAAAATGGCAAATGCAATTCAATATAAACAAGTGTAAAATTATGCATATTGGAGTAAAAAATCTTAATTTCACATATACGCTCATGGGGTCTGAACTGGCGGTGACCGACCAGGAGAGAGACCTCGGGGTTGTAGTGGACAGCACGATGAAAATGTCGACCCAGTGTGCGGCAGCTGTGAAAAAGGCAAATTCCATGCTAGCGATAATTAGGAAAGGTATTGAAAATAAAACAGCCGATATCATCATGCCGTTGTATAAATCTATGGTGCGGCCGCATTTGGAATACTGTGTACGGTTCTGGTCGCCTCATCTCAAAAAGGATATTATAGAGTTGGAAAAAGGTTCAGAAGAGGGCAACCAGAATGATCAAGGGGATGGAGCGACTCCCTTACGAGGAAAGGTTGCAGCATTTGGGGCTTTTTAGTTTAGAGAAAAGGCGGGTCAGAGGAGACATGATAGAAGTGTATAAAATTATGCATGGCATTGAGAAAGTGGATAGAGAAAAGTTCTTCTCCCTTTCTCATAATACTAGAACACGTGGACATTCAAAGAAGCTGAATGTTGGAAGATTCAGGACAGACAAAAGGAAGTACTTCTTTACTCAGCGCATAGTTAAACTATGGAATTTGCTCCCACAAGATGCAGTAATGGGCACCAGCTTGGATGGCTTTAAAAGAAGATTAGACAAATTCATGGAGGACAGGGCTATCAATGGCTACTAGCCATGATGGCTGTGCTCTGCCACTCTAGTCAGAGGCAGCATGCTTCTGAAAACCAGTTGCCGGGGACTTCCGGGAAGGGTGACTTCGCTTGTGCCTGCTTTTGAGACGGGCTCCCGCCTCAGAAGAAGCTTATTCAGATATAAATCAGTCAGAACATTTTTTTTTTTTGACTGATGAAATTTCTCCCGGGCAGGGAGAAACGTAGAGATCAACCTCAAAAGCCTGTTTTTGTTGGGAGGACTGGATTTCATTAATTTATGAGAAAAGGTCCAGCCAGCAATGCCGGACGGACTTCCGAACAAGCTCTATCTGATTAATGCGACACGTTTATCTTTTCTTCAAAGAGAAAATGGACTAACAGGCAAGCACCCTTCTTTCTATTCTTTTTTTTACTTGGTTTAAATTGTTGCAGCAAAAAGAGATTTGTCAAATGAATCAGCTTTAAAGAACTTCTGGGTGAGCTATAACTCTTCTCTGTTATTCATGAAATTAACAGCTTATCTCTGTTTCTATTGCAAAAAGCTGTCCTGGAAGTGCATTCTAAAGATATAAACAGAAGAGGGATTTCTATTCCGAGGAAAAAAAAAATTAAAAATATGAACTTTGGAACATTATATTGTCTGGGACTATTCTCTTTTTGGTCTATTTTATTTTGACGAATCTGCTTCTTCACGACGCCACTAACTGTTTTGATGCTGGGAACTAAATTTGTTTTGTATTCTTGAACATAGAGAGATAAGGCAGGCTGCTCTGTTTATACTGTGATGTCATCAAGCCTGGAATATTAACCCAATTGTTGCTGAAATAAGAAGTGGTTCTTCTTTATTTTTGTTTTGTTTTGTTTTCGTGGTTTTAAAAATGGCAATCAAGAAAGTGGCTGAGAATCTGGAAGTAATTATGTTTCAGAAAATAATGGATGAGATTGAGATAATTAAACAAACCCTGCGACAGGGCAGTAAGGAGCTGAAAATTGAACTGAGCAAAATGACGCAGGAGCTTAAAGAAATAGGGGATCCTGTGAGAGAGGAGAATGAGATCAGAGATGAGAAAAGAAAAAATAAAGGGAAGATACAAGCCCTGGAGATTGGAACAAATGTGGAATTGGAAAAAGATCTGGAGTTTATGGATATTAAAAATAAAATCTACTGTTTGGAATTTAATGTTATCTCTGAAGAAATTAATGAAGATATTAGAGATAAAGTTATCAATGGCTTGGATAATTTTCTGGACTGGAATGACGTGATGGAGCTTGATATAGAGAAAATCTATGGAATTAACTGCAGCCATGTGACAATGGAAAAACTCTCAAGAGATGAGCCAGTGCATTTTGTAAAAAAGAAGAACAGAGATATGACTTTACAACAATATTTCAGCAACTTATTCAGAATCGATAGCAAGAAAATATTTGGGATAGAGGAAATTCCCATCAGACTCTTATTATATGACTATGGCTATGACAGCAAGATTATTATGGAATACTGATAATGGAAGATTGGACACTGAAATTACTGGACTTAACAGGATTATTGAAGATGGAAGATGGAATTAATATGGATAATGGAATAATGGCTATTGAAATTATTGGACCTAACAGATTTTGATGAGATGGATTAATCGATATGTTTATCTGGAGTATGGTTATGACAATAAGATTATTATTATTATTAACGAGCTTGATTAATCGACATGTTTATTTGGAGAAAAATTGATAGATATATTTCTTAAAGAATTGAAACCTCTCTTTGACTTTTTGTGGAAAGAATAAAGTAATGTTTATGAGATTTGATGATTAATTAAGATAACTACTGGAGGAAAGTGATTTTATAATATAATTTAAGAGACAGGATTGTTATATATTGTAGACCTATAACTGATCTGCGACAAATGGGAAGTCAACATTTTATTTTTTTGTTTAATCATTTTTGTTTTGTTTTGTTTTTTGTCTTTGAATGTTTTATGATTTTGTTTTGTTTGTTTTATGAAAATTTGAATAAAAATTATTGTAAAAAAATGAAAACCAGTTGCCGGAAGCCTCAGGAGGGGAGAGTGTTCTTGCACTCGGGTCCTGCTTGTGGGCTTCCCCCAGTCAACTGGTTGGCCACTGTGAGAACAGGATGCTGGACTAGATGGGCCACTGGCCTGATCCAGCAGGCTCTTCTTATGTTCTTATGTTTTAACAGGAGAAAAATATTTAACCTGGTAAGTTTTTCAGTACTATGAGACTGACTTTTTTTTATCTCTGTCTGGAGAATCCTTTGCTTAACTACACTCAAACAGCTCCTTTCTAATCATCTTTACTTCTAAGAAATTGTCTCCTTTTCACTCCAATCTTATATCATTGTAACACTCGGGGGGACAATCCTCTATTTTAAATAGGTTTAAAATGACATGAGACAGTCTCATCTTTGTAGTAGTACAACTGTCTGTCTTGTTCTGTCTGATTTTTTTAAAGTGACTTAACTTTTGATTTTATGAGTTGGATGGGTTGTTTTTACTTTCTCTCTTTGAAGTGCAAGTTCCTTTGAATTAAGAAGGTTAGATTCCTTGAGACAAGATATGCTGTAATTAGGGAACACCAGCTTGTAAATGAGATATTAGCACTTGTGGGATTTGAATGCTTGTAGCATCTAATGTTTTAGCACACCACACTGTGCTAAGTTCAAGTGCCCATCTGTAAGCAAATCTTAATATTTTTCTTATTAATGAGAAACATGTACTTGTTAATGAGGACAAGATATTATTTCAGATTTTTCTCTTCCGTGTTCCAACCAATGTAAAAATGTCTGTATTAGAATATACTGCTTTAAGGTACATTCCTTTATATGAAAGCATATTCCACACAGCCAGAGGTGGGAAACTGCCAGCCTGCAGATCAGATGCAGCCCCATGGAGCTTCCCCATCTGAACTACAGCGTCTCCTTGCCCCTCCCCCCAACATTTACATAAGGCTTGGGAAAAGCCTCCTTTTGAACCAGTAGGATAATTGAAAAAACTAATTGCTGCATGGAGGCAGCTGTGGGAGTGTCAGAGCAGGGAAAGAAAGTGTTAACTCTCTTCTTGTGCACAGTGAGGCCTCATACTGAAATCACTTCCTATGCTGCAACTGGGCTTCTTTTCAAATCTAAATCCATCTTCCCACCCCTCTACCTCCATGCTTCTTTCTCTTTCTTTCTCTAACTCTGACTTGGATTCCTCTCTGTGTACTGAGAAAAGGGCTGCTGTTTCACAGTGTACAGGGAGGAAATGCTGCCTACTGGTGATTCAGGAAGAGCAACTTGCAGTGTTTCTTCCCTCTGCACTGAAAAGAGGATGTTGATTGTTACCTGAAGGTAATTTCTTCTGGATGATGGTCCATCAGATGGGTGATTACTGCCATCTACCATCCAGAGACAGGAACTGCACTAAAGAGCTAAGGAAGTAAGTACGCTCTCATGAAGACAACAGCCCAGTCCATTTCATGACAAGTCCGGCAGGCATCAAACACAGGAACCCATACAAACAGACACACAGAAAGAAACAGGAGCACACAACAGAGCAATAGAGAAAAAATAGTCCTATTTCCTTTATGGCAATTCAGTATCATAACAGTAACTAGTTAACTGTAAAAGAGAAAAATAGAAACAAGCAATGCAATGCAAGAAACAGGTACAAAGAAGTTTGAAAGCAAGGCAACCATCCATCCAGAGCTTGGAAGTAACTCGTTATTTTTAACGAGTTACTTGTAATTCATTACAATTTTAAATAATGAGTGGGTAATTCCATTACATTTGGCAAGTAACGGAACGACTAGTAATTTCCCTACTTTTCAGCTGCAACTTTAACGTTTCCACGTTAGGTTGCACGTTACTTGGGGGCGGGAACAAGGGGAAGACAGCTCCTGGCTGTGATTGGTTAACACAAGACATGTGCTTCACACTGATTGGACCTCTGCGCAGACTCTCTCTTCCCTCATGATCTGTGTTAGGATGCACGAGGGAAGAGGTGAATAGGCAGGGCCTGCTAGCGTCTGAGAGGACAAAATGGATGCTGGAGGAAAAAGCCAGGGCAAGGACAACGGAGGAGAAGGCAGCAGCAGAATGGCGAAGAGCTGTGGAGGTGAGTGATGATGATTTGTGTGTGTGTGTGTGTGTGTGCCCCCCTGTTCTGCCCCCCGCCCCTCCGCGGCACTGTTCTGCCCCCCCACTGCCTCTCCTTGCCTCTGCCGCCCCCTCCATCAATCACAAGGCACTTCCAAAACTTTGGCCTATCAGAGCTTGGAAAAGTTACTTTTTTGAACTACAACTCCCATCAGCCCTAGGCAACATGGCCACTGGATTAGGCTGATGGGAGCTGTAGTTCAAAAAAGTAACTTTTCCAAGCTCTGGCCTACTTCTCTTCCTTCACCCCCTTTTTGAACTCTCCCCGTTGTTCCCATGCATACCTGTGTGCTGTTTTCATCCAGACAGAGCACTCCTGCCTTTTAAAATGCCGGCTAGCTTTTTATTGTATATTTATTTGAACTCCATCTTTCTTTTTATTTGTATTTTTGTCCTGTTTAATCACAAGACTGAATTGTATGTGGGACAAAAACTGTCTCAGTAATAATAATAATAATAATAAAAATAAAAAATCATTAGGCGTATAATAAATGGCCTAAGGCTGATTTTTTTGTTCTTGGCAGAGAAGAGGTGAGAAGTAGGGTCCTTGCAGCTCCTCCTTTCAGTCCCCCAGCTCTCAAACTCATGTTCTGTGAGAAAGAGAGAGATTCCCAGTCCCAGAGAGAGATAGACTGTTGACAATCTCTGCTAATATCTATACAAATGTACATAACATGCATCACCTGAACTCACATGATCTAGAGTTACCTTAGATCTTCCAAGATTTGCAAATGAGAAGCAATAGGGTTTTATATTAGTTCTGATTGTCTATTGGACTATCATAGGTTATATGTTTTTTTCATTTTCTATGGCAAAAACTCCAACTTCAGTGGAATTTATGTGATGTGTTCTAATCATTTGAATTTGGCTAATGAATGCTTTATTCTTTCATCAGAACTTTAGCAGTAGTACTAAAATATTAATAAAAAAGAAAAGGGAAAGAAAAAATACTTTACATACATCATTCAGCTGTATTGCTAATTATAGATATAGATATAAAAGATAAACGGCATTTTGTCAAAAGTATTTTTGTCTACATTTTATACCTCATCCTTGGTTTTCCAAGCTTGGCATGGAATGCTTCTCATACAGAATTAATTTGAAATGCTGCATATTTATTATCATAATCATCATATTCAAAATAAAAAATATATGTAACGCCTTCAAGTTGATTCCAACTTATGGTGACCCTATGAATAGGGTTTTCATGAGGCTGAGAGGCAGTGACTGGCCCAAGGTCACCCAGTGAGCTTCATGGCTATGTGGGGATTTGAACCCTAGTCTCATTTTGTTCTCACAACAACCCTGTGAGATAGTAGGTTAGACTGGCCCAGGCAGGGTTATTCAGTGAGCAAAAATGATGCAAATAGGATCTCTTTTAATTGTGCTATCGACCTGCTTACTTCCACTCTGACTGGGGCATCTTGCAGCATGGGGAAGAGATGGGGGCACATCACAGCTGAAGTTCACCCATATAGGAGCATTATCTCTTGTTTATTACAGAGACGCCTGTTGCAGGTTTTGCTGCTGAGAGCAGCAGTCAGTTAGTGCGGCCACTTGAGTCACAGCTTGTTGATCCTGAGGAGGCAAAACTAGAAAGTGAGGTTCAGAAAGGAGGGCCTGTGCATGAGGAGGAGGAGGGCATGAAGCAGTGCCAGTTGCCCACAGCCACATCTGCAGAACAGCAAGTACCATGGTTTGGCTTTGAGAAAGCTTGTACATTTGTGAGCCAGAGTGGGAAAAATGTTGTTGTACGATGCAATTACTGCCTTCCAAGGATCAAAAATCTGAGATCAGCTGTTTCCTCCTCATCCAATGTGAAGAAACATTTTGAGGTAAGCCTTTGTCATGCTGGTCCTCAAAGAGTGTCCATTGTCTATTTATGTTTAAATTGTGAAGTTCCTCTTCCCTTTTTTCTTGGATTCATGCTTTGTTCTTCTTCCTCAGAGGGCACACCCTGAGAAGCTGAGAGCAATTGAAGAAGCAATAAAGGCAAGGAAACGTGGCCTTCCTGAACCAATGCATGACACCCCTCCTCCCAAAATGCTGAAGCAGCAGCAGACAACCCTTGAGAGGTGGGGATCTGGCAGGGAGCCTGTCACCCAGAGCAATCTCGACAGGAGAATCATTGATTTCATTGTAGAGGAGACATTACCACTTCAGACTGTGGACAAACCATCATTCCTTAATCTGGTTCGCATTGGACTCCCCAAAGATCTCACCATCATATGTGCCAAGACTCTGAGAGACAGAATTGAGAAGAGAGCATGCCACATGAGAGAAACTCTTGCAAACCGAATGGGTGCTGTGGCATATATAGCAACCACTGCAGATTGTTGGACCAATGGCAAGAAGAGTTACTTTGGGGTAACAGCCCACTGGATCAACCCAACTACCCTGAAACGTGAGGTCGGGGCCTTGGCTTGTAAGCGTCTGAAGGGGCGCCATACATACGATGTCCTTTCAAAAGCACTGCATGATGTACATGTGCAGTACAGGATCCACAACAAAGTTATGTGCACTACTACAGACAATGGCTCCAACTTTGTGAAAGCGTTCAGAGTTTTCATGGCCAAAGAACCAGTGGAAGCTGCAGGCACCAGTGATGATGATGGTGATAACCAGGAGGAGGAGAAGGCTGAGGTGGAGTTCGTGCCTATCTGTGAGATCCTGGACACAGGACCTGAGGCAGAGGAAGAAGCTGCAGACTCAGGAGAGGATTTTGTTTTACCACCACACCAGAGATGTGCTAGCCACTCCCTCAACCTTGTGGCAACACAAGACATAGAGGCCATGCTTTCTGACTCCTCCAAAAGTAGTCTTCTTGGTCCTTTCAAGAAACAGTTTCATTCCTTGATGGGAAAGTGCAGCAAGTTGTGGTCCAAGCAGAACCAGTCAGCAAAGATTGCTGAGTATATCCATGCGCAATATGGTGTGTATCTGAAGGTACCGAATAAGACCAGGTGGAATTCCACCTTTGATGCGTTGAAGCAACTACATGAGCTCCTGTCAACTGTGCCACTAAAAATACATGCCATAATGGACCGCTGCTCCTTGTCCAGGATCACAGCTGCTGAGATTGAAGTGGTACAGGAATACACAGAGATTATGGAGCCACTAGCCCAGTCCCTAGATATCCTGCAACGGAAGAACGGCATGTTCATGGGGTATTTGCTACCAACGCTCTGCAATCTGGACCGCAAGTTAGAAGGACTGGAAAACAAACCTGAGAGGTACACATACTGTTTTCAGCTGCTGAGAGGTGTGCACGAAGCCCTAAGAAAGCGGTTTGCAGCTATCTGGGAGGACAAGAGGGTTCTTCTGGCAGCCTGCCTACACCCTCGCTTCAAACTAGATTGGCTGGAATCGTGTCAGGCCGCCACCCATACCAACAAGTAAGAACATTAGGGAAGCCCGTTGGGTGGATTACTCCAAGGGAAATGTTGTCTCAAGGGAGGCATCAGAGGGCTTAAGGTGGTAGGCAGGGGCTGGGCCTTTTCTTCCTGGGGCTCCTCATCACAACCTTGGGTTGCTGCAGGTAATCCTTAAGGGTCTGCTGTGCTGCCCCATGAGTGTGGTGACTTGGTCACCTTCCTACCTTCCATGTCATCATCCACAGGCTCAGGCTGGACCCTGAACCAGGGGACATGACAAGCATCAGGAAATGAAGAGCAGATGATGGTTTCCTAACATATATGTGTTAACATATCCTCTCTCTTTCTTAGATACACAATGGAAGCCTTGTTGAAAGCTGAAATAAAGATGGGTGTACTTAATGAGGACAGTGATCAGTCTTCAGATAAAGACCAGGAAGGAGATGACTTAGAAGATGACTTCTTTAACTTTCTGCCCCAGGGCAAGAAGTCAGCAGTGGACACTGCTGAGGAGGAACTGGTGAGGTACCTGAGGTCTCCCAGCAGGGAAGTGTCATCACTCCATGGCTTTCCATGTGTGCTGCGGTGTTTTTTGCAGCACAACACAGGCATGCCTTCAAGCGCTGCAGTAGAACGCCTGTTCAGTACTGGTGGCAACGTAATGACTGTGAAAAGACATTCCTTGTCTGACATCCTCTTTGAGCATCTTGTTCTTTTGAGACATAACAGAAACATATTATAAAAGCATTTCAAGTGTAAAATTTGATTTCAAGAGTTGGGGTATCTTCATTGCTTGGGGTGATGTGAGATTCTGTTATGCCATTATGTTAATCTTATGGATTTTTTTTTATTCTACTACCCCCTGTGTGTGTGTGTTTATTTTTAATATTGTTTTACGCTTCTTAGATGTGCAGCAGCCAAGGCCAGCACCTTGTAGGAGTTTTTTTAAAAAAGTAACTGAAATGTAATTGCAGTGGTTACTTTTGAGAAAAAGTAAAGTAATCAGTTACTTTCAGAGCAATTGTAATTGTAACGGTAATTACTACTTTTTTGGGCCAAGTAATTGTAACTGTAATTTATTACTTTTTAAAAGTAATCTTCCAAGCTCTGCATCCATCCCACATAGCACAGGGTGGGTCCTGATGGACCACAATCCAGAAGAAATGACCTCCAGGTAAGCACCAATGTTCTCTTAGTTGAATACAACCCTATGTATATTGCTCTGTGAATTGCCATTTTAGGATTAATAATCCCCATTTAGCTCCTGGGCTCTGAAAGAGCTCCAGGGGCAGCAGGCTTTGCAGTTGGGCGATGCCAAAGCCTGATGTGGCCTCAGCCATGTGGTGTGCTTAGTGCACACACTATATCACTCGGGGGGGTTGTGGAACTTACTAAGCCTGCTCTGCCCCCTTTCCAGCCTCTTTCAACTCTCAGAGCCCGTCCTGCCTCTGTGCAGTACAAGTTTCACTGGTTGCCTCTAGGGGGCCAAGTAGGAGTTTTTTTGCTGGTCGGCCACCTTGGTGACTGGCTTGTTTTTCCTACTCTGCACTGTGTCTTTCCAGTTTGGCTCATTCAGCCCTCTATTTTGCTTTTAATCTAACTCTGATTCAGTTTGGATGTTAGCTTTTTTGTAAATAGGTTAAGTTGGTCACGTTTAGGCAGAGGCTTTCAGAGCCCAGGAGCTAAATCCTAAAATGGCAATTCACAGAGCTCTAGCTCCACGAGCTAGAGGGAGCCCCAGCTGATGAAGCGTCAAGGCCCCAGCTGACAAAGCGTCAAGGCGAGTTAAGCAGCAGAGCGAAAAGAGGGTAAGTAGCTCCCATTTATTCCATTATTTAAATTGAAGTAAAACAGCTCAGAGAAATAACTAATAAGGGCAGCCCAAGGTCACCCTGAGCTAGGAGCCAAATCCTGAAAGAACCTATATCTTAGGAGACAGATCCTAGGAGAAGGAAGCGTATAGAAAGCTAGTTTTCAACACCACCCTAGCAGGAAAGCTTCAGGGGACACTGTAAACAAGGCTAAATTCCAGCCGGAGAGAAGGGGGAAAAGGAAACTCCACCAATACATACAGGGAGAGAGTCAGCTCAGTCCTTGCTAAAAAGGGCAGCTCAGCCTTCCTGAAACACAACCGCAAGCTCTGTTTCCCTAGGTTAAAGAAAGGTCAGGCTGTTCTAGGTGGGAAAACAACAAACACAAAAGACTTGCCTGGAAGGCGCAGCCCCTTGCTGAGATTAAAAGCAGCCAAAAGCTTAAACAGCCCCGCCCCTCACTCAGGAAGGAAGCCTGAGAGAATACTAAAGAGTTAAGCCCCAGCTGATAGCCATCAGCCTCAAGTAACACATCATTGGCTGGCAGCAGTAGCTGGGAGGAACCAGCCACACATATAAAGTCAGAGCACCCTAGCGAGGGAGCCTGCTCCACGAGCTAGAGGGAGCCCCAGCTGACAAAGCGTCAAGGCGAGTTAAGCAGCAGAGCGAGTTCGGCAGCAGGGCGAGGAGGCCAGGGCCCCCCACTCTGCCCGTCTGTTCCCTGACCTCAACTAAACCGCAGTCTCCAACCCATTGACGTAATAAACCTTAAACAAAACTATGCAGGTAAGAAGCCAGCAGGGGTGTGGGGGCTTTCCAGTGTTTTGCACCGCCTGCAGCATGTACGACTATCTGCCTGTTGGACAGAAGTCGTGGGTGTGCTCTCGGTGCAATGAGCTCCTGGCTCTCCGGGAACGACTTCATTTCTTTGAGGCCAAGGTGGCGGACCTGGAAAAACTGAGAGAGGCAGAGAGGTGTGTGGAGGAGGCCTTCAGGGAAGTTATAGCTGTGTCCCACTCCAACGATTATAGCTCTCCTGCTATCATGGAGAATGATGGTCTCGGGGAAGGAGAGCATCCAGCTGAGGAAGAGGGAAACGATCCCTTAGAAGGGACCCATTCCTTAGGGGATGAGCAGCTATCCTCTCGTGCCGAGGATATATCTCCAGGGGGTGGAGGGATCCCTGTAGTGGGTGATTCGATCATTAGGAACATAGACAGTGGGGTGTGTGATGGGCGTGTAGACCGCAAGGTGTTTTGCCTGCCTGGTGCAAAGGTTGCGGATATCGCCCATCGTTTAGATAGTTTGGTAGACAGTGCTGGGAAGGAGTCAGTGGTCGTGGTGCACGTTGGCACCAACGACATGGGGAAATGCAGCCGTGAGGTCCTGGAAGCAAAATTTAGGTTGTTAGGTAGGATGCTGAAAGCCAGGACCTCCAAGGTGGCTTTCTCTGAAATGCTACCAGTTCCACGCGCAGGACCAGCCAGACAGGCCCAGCTTCGCAGTCTCAATGCGTGGATGAGACGATGGTGTCGGGTGGAAGGGTTTGGATTTGTTAGGCACTGGGGAACATTTTGGGACAAGCCGGGCCTGTACAAAAGGGATGGGCTCCACTTGAACCAGAATGGAACCAGACTGCTGGCACTTAAAATTAAAAAGGTGGCAGAGCAGCTTTTAAACTGACTGAGGGGGAAAACCTGACAGGAGCTGAGAAAGGTCCGGTTTGGAATAAACCTCCCCCCTGGGATAAAAACCAAAGAAATGAGGAAATTTTAAAAGGGGTAGGCCTAGAAGTAGCCATTGTGAGAGCAGGGGCACAGGATATAAATTCAGAAGAGCAAAATTACCACAGGCCTAACCACAAGTGCCAAAGACACTTGAAGAGAGACACTGCTTACAAGTGCCTGTACGCTAATGCTAGGAGCCTGCGAACCAAGATGGGAGAACTGGAGTGCTTGGTCTTAGAGGAGAGCATTGATATAGTGAGCATAACGGAGACCTGGTGGAATGGAGAAAGCCAGTGGGATACGGTTATCCCTGGATATAAACTATATCGGAAGGACAGGGAAGGACGTATTGGTGGCGGAGTCGCTCTATACATGAAAGAAGGCATTGAATCCAGCAAGCTCGAAACCCCAAAAGAGGCAGACTCCTCCACAGAATCGTGGGTGGTGATACCATGCCCCAGGAGGGACTTAATACTGGGAACGATCTATCGTCCCCCTCATCAAAATGCTCAGGGAGACCTTGAGATGAGATATGAAATTGAGGAAGCATCCAAACTAGGAAATGTGGTAGTAATGGGTGACTTCAACTACCCGGACATAGACTGGCTGCATATGTGTTCCAGTCATGACAAAGAAGCAAAGTTTCTAGATATTCTAAATGACTATTCCCTAGACCAGTTGGTCATGGAACCGACCAGAGGGACAGCAACCCTGGACTTAATCCTCAGTGGGGACCGGGACCTGGTGTGAGATGTAAGTGTTGTTGAACCGATTGGGAGCAGTGACCACAGTGCTATTAAATTAAACATACATGTAACTGGCCAATTGCCAAGAAAATCCAACACGGTCACATTTGACTTCAAAAGAGGAAACTTCACAAAAATGAGGGGATTGGTAAAAAGAAAGCTGAAAAACAAAGTCCAGAGGGTCACATCACTCGAAAATGCTTGGAAGTTGTTTAAAAACACTATATTAGAAGCTCAACTGGAGTGCATACTGCAGATCAGAAAAGGTACCGCCAGGGCCAAGAAGATGCCAGCATGGTTAACGAGCAAAGTCAAGGAAGCTCTTAGAGGCAAAAAGTCTTCCTTCAAAAAATGGAAGTCTTGTCCGAATGAAGAAAATAAAAAAGAACACAAACTCTGGCAAAAGAAATGCAAGAAGACAATAAGGGATGCTAAAAAAGAATTTGAGGAGCACATTGCTAAGAACATAAAAACCAACAACAAAAAAATCTATAAATACATTCAAAGCAGGAGACCATCTAGGGAGACGATTGGACCCTTGGATGATAAGGGAGTCAAAGGTGTCCTAAAGAACGATAAGGAGATTGCAGAGAAGCTAAATGAATTCTTTGCATCTGTCTTCACAGTGGAAGATATAGGGCAGATCCAGTATCACCTCCAGTATCACCAAATATGCCGCCAAACAAGATCGGCCTCACAAGACCTTCTCTCGGTCCCACCAGTGAAAACAGCTAGGCTGGTGCGGACCAGAGAGAGGGCCTTCTTGGTCGTGGCCCCCAACCTCTGGAACTTGCTTCCTTTTGACCTTCGACATGCGTCCTCCCTGATGGCTTTTCATCGAGCCTTAAAGACCTTGTTATTCAGGCAGGCCTATGGGATTTCTGGGGTGGGTTAGGCTATTACTAACAGGTGGTTTACTGTTGTATGAATATGTTTTAAATTGTGTTTTATATTGTGTAAGTCGCCCCGAGTGTCTGTTAAGTCAGACAGATGGGCGACTAACAAATAAAATTTTATTATTATTATTATTATCCCTGAACCTGAACTAACATTTGCAGGAAGGGATTCTGAGGAACTGAGACAAATAGTGGTAACGAGAGAGGAAGTTCTAAGCTTAATGGACAATATAAAAACTGACAAATCACCGGGCCCGGATGGCATCCACCCGACAGTTCTCAAAGAACTCAAAGGTGAAATTGCTGATCTGCTAACTAAAATATGTAACTTGTCCCTTGGGTCCTCCTCCGTGCCTGAGGACTGGAAAGTGGCAAATGTAACGCCAATCTTCAAAAAGGGATCCAGAGGGGATCCCAGAAATTACAGGCCAGTTAGCTTAACTTCTGTCCCTGGAAAACTGGTAGAAAGTATTATTAAAGCTAGATTAACTAAGCACATAGAAGAACAAGCCTTGCTGAAGCAGAGCCAGCATGGCTTCTGCAAGGGAAAGTCCTGTCTCAGTAATCTATTAGAATTCTTTGAGAGTGTCAACAGGCATATAGATAGAGGTGATCCAGTGGACATAGTGTACTTAGACTTTCAAAAAGCGTTTGACAAGGTACCTCACCAAAGGCTTCTGAGGAAGCTTAGCAGTCATGGAATAAGAGGAGAGGTCCTCTTGTGGATAAGGAATTGGTTAAGAAGCAGAAAGCAGAGAGTAGGAATCAATGGACAGTTCTCCCAATGGAGGGCTGTAGAAAGTGGAGTCCCTCAAGGATCGGTACTGCGACCTGTACTTTTCAACTTGTTCATTAATGACCTAGAATTAGGAGTGAGCAGTGAAGTGGCCAAGTTTGCTGATGACACTAAATTGTTCAGGGTTGTTAAAACAAAAAGGGATTGCGAAGAGCTCCAAAAAGATTTCTCCAAACTGTGTGAATGGGCAGAAAAATGGCAGATGCAATTCAATATAAACAAGTGTAAAATTATGCATATTGGAGCAAAAAATCTGAATTTCACATATATGCTCATGGGGTCTGAACTGGCGGTGACCGACCAGGAGAGAGACCTCGGGGTTGTAGTGGACAGCACGATGAAAATGTCGACCCAGTGCGCGGCAGCTGTGAAAAAGGCAAATTCCATGCTAGCGATAATTAGGAAAGGTATTGAAAATAAAACAGCCAATATGATAATGTCGTTGTATATGGTGCGGCCGCATTTGGAATACTGTGTACAGTTCTGGTCGCCTCATCTCAAAAAGGATATTATAGAGTTGGAAAAGGTTCAGAAGAGGGCAACCAGAATGATCAAGGGGATGGAGCGACTTCCTTACGAGGAAAGGTTGCAGCATTTGGGGCTTTTTAGTTTAGAGAAAAGGCGGGTCAGAGGAGACATGATAGAAGTGTATAAAATTATGCATGGCATTGAGAAAGTGGATAGAGAAAAGTTCTTCTCCCTCTCTCATAATACTAGAACTCGTGGACATTCAAAGAAGCTGAATGTTGGAAGATTCAGGACAGACAAAAGGAAGTACTTCTTTACTCAGCGCATAGTTAAACTATGGAATTTGGTCCCACAAGATGCAGTAATGGCCACCAGCTTGGATGGCTTTAAAAGATTAGACAAATTCATGGAGGACAGGGCTATCAATGGCTACTAGCTGTGATGGCTGTGCTCTGCCACCTTAGTCAGAGGCAGCATGCTTCTGAAAACCAGTTGCTGGAAGCCTCAGGAGGGGAGAGTGTTCTTGCACTCGGGTCCTGCTTGCGGGCTTCCCCCAGGCACCTGGTTGGCCACTGTGAGAACAGGATGCTGGACTAGATGGGCCACTGGCCTGATCCAGCGGGCTCTTCTTATGTTCTTATGTTCTTAGATATGTGCGGGAACAAGCACAGGTGAGGGTATTGGTGAGTACCCTTAGGGACCTTTAAGGTGACACCCAAGACTGGCCTGGGAGTTTGTGGGGTCCTGTGGGATACATAGGGTTCACCTTTGGGGCCAGCCTGGGCTACCCACTCGGAATTGTGGGGTACTGGGAGGAGTGAGTCAGGAAGGCCTCCCTAATCACCCTTTTGGGTGGTGCTGAGGAAAAGGGGTAGAGTTAAGGCCATGCCCTTTTCGTGCAGGTCTCGCCCAACAATTTAGTCAGTGTTCCTGCAGATGGTTGGTTAGTTTGAATAAAGTTTATTAAAGTTTATTAAGCTTAATAAGTTTAATAATAGTCAAGAAATCAGAAGAAGACTAGGACTGGGGAGGGCAGCCATGAGAGAACTTGAAAAGGTCCTCCGATGCAAATATGTATCACTGAACACTAAAATCAAGATCATTCAGACCATGGTATTCCCGATCTCTATATATGGATGTGAAAGTTGGACAGTGAAAAAAGCGGAAAAGAGAAAAATCAACCCATTTGAAAAGCAGTGTTGGAGGAGAGCTTTGCGGATACCATGGACTGCGAAAAAGACAAATAATTGGGTGTTAGAACAAATTAAACCAGAATTATCACTAGAAGCCAAAATGATGAAACTGAGGTTATCATACTTTGGACACATAATGAGAAGACATGATTCATTAGAAAAGTCAATAATGCTAGGAAAAACAGAAGGGAGCAGAAAAAGAGGAAGACCAAACAAGAGATGGATTGATTCCACAAAGGAAACCACAGACCTGAACTTACAAGATCTGAACAGGGTGGTTCACGACAGATGCTACTGAAGGTCACTGATTCATAGGATCACCATAAGTTGTAATCGACTTCAAGGCACATAACAACAACAGCAAACATGGTCCAAGATTTCACCCAACTTCAACTATGTCATGCCTCTTTATTTCATGGTTTTGGCTGCAATGTGCATTATTAGTGCTATTAAATATCAAATGTGAAAATGGGCCCCGTACTGGAGGTTAGGTGTCAGATGTGGGTCTTGGGTCTGGAACAGTTGAACACCACTGCCAAAGGAAATAATACCTCTAGGTGAATAAAGAGATCTTATGAGTGTGGGGGTTGGAATAATAATGTACATCTTTATTTTTGACCATTATATAAAATCACTGTAGAGACAGGGTGGTTTAAACTCCTAGTTGATAGACAGAGATAAAACATTCTGCTCTCAGACAATCCAAATGCTACATCATGAAAGGTTGTATAAATTATGTAAGTTGATAAAATTACCTCTAATTTTCCATTTTACAAAACTGGTACAGCAGTTTTTACTGTCCAGTCATGGGAAGGGGTAAGGAGCTCTGCAGGACCCACATCCAAGAAGTGAAAATCTTATTCAGCCATCTTCTGGTTTATGAGACTGTAAACATACTAGTCGCCAGATCAACCCATTTCCATTAGCCACACCAGGAGGGGGAACAGGTTAATCTGCTGATCAGTTATGACATCTCTTTGAAGCTGATTGTTTTTTTTAAAAAAACAACACTCAAGCTGCTCCCACCAGGTTTTACATTAAAAGGGGTAGGGTTTGACTAGCATCACGTACCCCTGTTTTCAGAAGAGAGTGGTGGAGACACACTAGAACCAGCAGAACAGTGTTTGTGTTTCTTTGGATGTATCTTTGCAGTCAAATGGACTAGAAACCACACTTTCTTTAAAAAAGATGAATGCTGAGATTCTCAGGAAGCTGAATTCTGCACCAGATAGCATGCCCTTTGCTTTTCATGTGTTCCTACAAAATTGCAGCATACATACATCCCTGATTATAGTCAACACAGTGTATTTTGTCTATGCACCCTAAGGACCTTACATTAAAATCTCACTGTTTTATGATATCTAGGCCTCCAAATACCAGTTAAAATTCAATATCCTTCCTAAGTCTGCATCAATGCACATTGCTTCGAGGTACATAACGATTTAACAGTCTGTCTTTAAATGTAATTGTATCAAAAAGCAAGCTCAGTGGTATCTTTTGGGCTCCAGCAAGATATGTGACAGTCAGCGGTTGTGCTAATCTTTATTGTTAATGTTGAAGACCAAGCATGACAGCAGAAGACAAGATAGGCTCTGGTGAATGACAGAGTAATCAGTCTGGAATAAAACTGGTTCATCCATAAAGGATCAGGCTGTGGAAAACCCCTATCAGTGTGTCCACATGTTTGCTATTTTTATAATTATTATTCTGATGACTGCCAGATAATTTGAACAGTATTCTTTCTTTGGGGCTATTTGGAATTTATGTTATTCTAATACTTCTAAAAAATAAGCTGATAAAAATCACCACCTCTGCAGTATAGATATTTTAGCATTAAGTGTCATAGTGAGTTCTGTGAAAACTGTACAATATATACTTTAATAAGGGAATCCAATGAATGTCCCTTTTTAAAAAAAAAAAAAAAAGAACACTCTAGCACTCAGCATATTGCATTAAAAAGAGAGAACTTAATATGGGCACCTGTTGTCATACAAGACATAAGAGTTGACTCACCATAATTCTTTAAGAATTATATACTGTTAAAATGATTTGAGAATAGTGTTTCAGTATCTTCAGCCATCACCTGAACTTTCTGGACCTTTCATAATCATCAGAATCTGCTTATGTCAGAAACTGCAGAAGTGTCCTGTCTGTAGCTATTGACTTTTTAATTAAATAGTATGACGTGTATGTTTCAAAGGTGCAGCTGGTCTTGTACAGGTCCGTTTTTAATATTTCATGGAATGAGGAGATAAAACATTCAAGATTCCCGTAGTAGTACCGTTGATACATTCTTGTTGCATCTATTCATTTTCTAGAAACAAAGATGTAAACATCTTCCTGAAAATTGTACTTCCTAATCGACAGCAAGTCCTGCCACCATTTTGAGTACTCCTAGCAACCTAGGCTGTAGTCCAATACATGTCTACTCAGGCGTAAGCTCCATTGGGTTTAATGGGACTTACTCCCAGGTGTATACTGGATTGCAGCCTTAGTTCCAAAAGGTTCCATTTTTCCTGGAAAGGAAAGCTAAACAGAACCTTGGTTGCATAGCAGAAAACACAAATGTGATTATACATTTCCTACCCAAACATGGACAGTGGTGTGATCCTCACCAGCTGTTCAACTGGTATGGGCCCTCTGCAGAACATAAACTCCTTATCCGTCTCTGATCCCAATCTAGCCAAGCCTCGCTATACACCATCCTGAGAAGTAAAAGATGCTGTACTGAAGTACTGAAAACACATGAAAAAATCCAAAGAAAAACCAACCACCTCCTTTCTTAATCAGCATAGAACCATAGCTTTTCTGTGCCTGGAAGCGACTTTCCAGAACTTACTGCTTTTGTACCTCTCTTTCCACTCAAGTCTGTAACTAGCCTGAATTCAGTCAGTCTCCTCAGTTTTCCATGCATGCACTTTATTAGTTTTGCTGGCAGACACGCTGGCTCTCTAAGTTTTATTTATTTATTATTTGATTTATATACCACCCTTCCTCCCAGCAGGAACCCAGGGCAGCAGTTTGGGGCTCCCAGTTTATGTCCATCACGCACCCCTTGAATCATTGCCCCTTTCCTGGTGTTCCTGACGGAGCATAAAAACATTTTTCCTGCCTTTTTCCTAAGTCCTGCTGCAGCTTCCCCCTTTCTTCCTCTAAAGCCAAAAACTAAACCATGCAGCCACAGCAGTTATACCCCCATCTCTCCTCCTCTTCTGCTCTCTTTCTGGGAAGCCTTTCACAGGTAACAATTTAGCTGCTCTTTGTTAAAATTCACTCAGAGAAACTTCATTTTCAGAAAACTTCTGGTCTCCAGTAAGCAATAAGTATATTATCCTGGATCTTTTTGGTATTTTTGTTGAGTGAGCTAGTTTGGACCAACTCTGCTGATCTGACAGCAGCCTCTCCTCCAGTGGCATACAGCCAAGGGTGTGTTGGGAAGTGCTTTCCTTTACATATGAGCTAATTTCCCCAAGTATTCATGTACCCAGAAAGGTTTATTTCATAAACACAGAGAAAGAGTCTATAGGCATGTTTAGAAATGTGTCTCCCAAGTGTCATAATAATGGCATATGGGGCCTTTCAGTGGTTACTCAGTCATGAGCAAAATGCACCTGCTCAGGGCCCTTTCATCTATCTAGTCTTACTTCATGTTTCAGATTTAAGCGTTAGCATTAAAAGCAGATCCTCAGCTCAGCCCTGGTAAGCCTGGTGGAAATTCAAAACTGACTTCCAAAAACTGAAAACAATAAAAAAGCTGCTTATTATTTTCCTTTTTTTAGTTTCTGTTTAATAGTATATGTGACACTTTATTTTCACACAAATAGTATATGTGACTCTATTTTCACACTTTATTTCACACAACAATCACAAGATTAAAGCTACAATCCTATGTTTGCTTGCTTGGGCGTAGGCCCCACTGAACACTATGGGACTTTCATCTGAGTAAACATGCATGGGATTGTTCTGTAAGCTGTCTACATGCTATGCTACATTCGGATTTTGGCCATAATTGAGTTAATATATTTTTTCTATTTATAGGGAAAGAAAACATTTGAGGTTGGGATGGAAGAGGGTGGATTTGGAATACAGAGCTGTCATACTATTTATCTGAAAAATCTATTCCAAATAATTTAGACTAAAAGACCCAAAGCACACTCACTACCTAGGATACATAAGAAATCAGAATCAATATATTCTAATGAAGAATTTATGTGTAGTTTGAAGATATGAAAAAATGATTTTTAAAAATATTTTCATTGAATTTTCAAAAGCATTAACAATGAAACACAACACGTACAGTGTTCTTGAAGAAGTTGTTACAATAAAACAATATCTTTGCCTGTTCAAGTTACTCTCACTGCTGGGCCAACATAGCAATGGCACCCTAGAATACTACAGAGAAGTTAAATAGGGTAGTTAACCAGCTGCTAGTAAAATAACTGTCAGTCTGCTAGTGAGAAATATAAATGAATCATACTATTTTGATAGAGGAGCAGATGCTCATTTCTAATATGCTTATTTCAATGTCTCCAGGTTGGGATATGTTTTTTTTAACAAAACAAACTAAACAAACATTTTAAGTGAATGCAGTAAAGCCTGGTTCCATTAGCAGAAGGCCAAATGGGAAACAGTTTTAAGACCTGCATGTTGTCTCTCAGTCAAATTTCAAGCCTTTCAGTCAAGCCTATGAAAAAGATCTACTCTTAGATGAGAGAGAGGGGTGGGGGAGGGAAGGGAGAGAGATATTTAGTCCTTTACTGTAGTTTAGACTACAAAAGTAAGTGTTTGGCAATTAATAGCCAATTATAAACCAATGGCTTTCAGACTATGTTCTGAAGAATTCTGCGATTCCTAAAGGCTTATCAGGGTTGCTTAGTGAGCAAATCAGTAATTGTGGGCAAACTTCCCTGAAAGAACGTACAGCATTTTCTAGGATGGAGAGAAGATGAGACTGAACAGGCCTCCTGTTTGGACTAAAAATGTTTCCCAAAATCATCTGCAGTGTGCAGAGGTTCTAGGGCAAACAAGCCGATATGGAAAGGCTTCCCTGAAGGAAAAATCACTGAGCTAAACCACATATATTGTGACTACTGATAGACCCCCTCTGTCCAACAGAGTGGTTGCTAATAGCTCATTATCAGTTGATTTTCTGTTATTGAATGCTAATGACAGGATATAGTCTCCTGATAACTGGAAACTTGGAAATCATTCTCCAGCTTTTGGGACGAGATCCCCATCATTGGTCAAAGAAGCTGAGGGGAGGGGAAAAGAGAAACAGCAAAAGGCAGATTGACAGTTTGATTTGACAGAGATAGAGGGAGCTGGGAGTTTCTAGTTGGGGGTGTAGTCTTTGGAAGAATTGCACAAATAGTTATGTGGGAATCTGCTGTTTGCTTTAACTACGCTCAAGTTGTCTATTTATAAAAGAAATAAACTTTACAAAGACACCTTAAGCGTTCAGTGCTCTCTTGTGCAAAGGTCACCCTTAATCCTCTTGTGCTGCCCTTGGAACATTAGCTGCTCAGCAAGGGACCAGTACAATGGTACAGTACAATCCACCAGGAAATTTCCCTGCTCAAGCTCAGCTCCAATTAATATCAATGGTGCCATAACAGGCAGACCTCCCAGAGGCCTGTGCCCCATTATTTCATTGTAAATTCTATGGCTTATTTCTTTGCAACTGTTGCTAGAACTTCAGGCCATGTAGCAAGCTTGCATTTCTTTGTAGTTAGTTAGCTGGCATAAAACATCACGTTTGCTACTTTTGATTCTCAGCTCCATTTGTTGTTGACTCCATGTGCTCAGCAAGGTTTTGGAAGTGTTTTTCAGGCTGAAACTGCCCACCCGCCATGCTGCACGGTGAACCATACTTGAGATCAGAGCTTGGAAAAGTTACTTTTTTGAACTACAATGCCAATCAGCCCAATCCAGTGGCCATGCTGGCTGGGGCTGATGGGAGTTGTAGTTCAAAAAAGTAACTTTTCCAAACTCTGCTTGAGATATCATAGGACCTTCAAAAGCTGTTTGTCATATGGCACAAGAGTTTGTTGTTCCAAGAGGTGGGGGAGGCAGGGCCGGCTCCAAAGTGCATTAGCTCCCCTTTTGCGATTTGCGGCAGGATAGCTGCTGCAGATCACACAACGAGAGCTCCGGAGCCCCCACCATTCCCTTGCTTCAACCTACCTTTCAGCTATTGTGTGGTTGCATGTACAGCGCTGCCCTTAACCAAGATGGAGGTCGAATTTCCCTAAGGGGCTGAAGCCTCTGCCACCATCTTGGCTGATGGCACACATGCGTGCTATGCGTGCTCATCCCTGCCATGAGCCAAGATGGCAGCAGAGGCTTCAGCCACTTAGGGAAACCTCAGCTGCCATCTTGGTTAAGGGCAGCGCTGCATGCACAACCGCACAACACAGCCATGAAAGGTAGGTTGAGGAAGGGAATGGCGAGGGCTCCAAAGCTCTTGCCATGCGATCTGTGGCAGCACTCCTGCCATGAATCATGGAAGGGGAATGCTGGGGCCCAGGGCAGTCTTGTGCCCAAGGGCCCCAGCATATCTGGGACCAGCTCTGAGAGGGCAGGAAAAAGACTCTACAGGTAGCTCTGGATTCTAGCAGAAACATAGAACTGTATTGTATGGCTTGCTCAATATTATTGTCCATTGTTTCTCATCTGTCCATTAGTAATTCTGCCAATGAAAAATATTATAAGGTTTGACAGTACATGGTTTGCCAGCGATGGGATGACTCTCACATAGAGTCATAACACTTATCTGCACTTGATGGCTTTTAGCTGAGTGTGTGAATGGATGCCACTGAAAAGTGTTATGCAAAAGTTCTGCCTTATTAGATTCATAATAGTTCATTTGCACATATAAGCCATCAAGAAATCAACATATGCCAATGTTTGTCCCAGAATCGAGAGGAATCTGCCTTTAGTGTGGCTGCCCCTGTGCCCTGGAACTCTCTCCTATCAGGCAGGTGTCTTTGTTGTACTGTTTCCACGTCTCCTAAAACATTTTTGTTTATACAAGCCTACCCAAACCCATAATTTTATTAAGTATATTTGTTATTAAACTCTGTTGATTTTAACCATATTTTGACATGTTTATTATGTCTACTTGTTTTTAGTCTGTATTTTGTTATGAATATTTTATACTATTTTATGTAAACTGCTTAAGTATTTATTTTTTTCATCGTGGGGGTTTGTAAATCTTGTTAAATAAATAGATAAACATGCATGTATGAACCACCCAATGAATCTGCTTTTCCCCCCAGATGCTTTCAAATTAACTGCATAATGTTTTCTTCTAACAGTCTACATTCAACTTAAAATTTAACTGTACAACAATATTCTCTGCTTAGGAACATTTAATTATGTAAATATTATTTTCCTCACCACTCTTATGCAGTTAATTGGTGCCATATTAGTGACATGATGTTATAATGGATATGAAACCTTTTCCATAGCTAGAATATTATTCCGTTTGAATTAAGCCTGGTCTGTACATACATGATGTAAACAAGCATTGAAATAAAAGCCAAATTTCAACTCAGGGATATAGCAAACTAGTAGTCTACAGTCCAGATTTGTCTTCTGAAGCAATTGTTTCTGATCCCTGTTGTACTTACCCAATTTTAATGATAGTGTATAAAAAAAATGCTCAGGAAAGGAGGAAAATCCATGTGCATGTCACCTTATTGCTATACTGCTGTTTCATACATGTCCCAGAGAGGCAAAGATCAGTTGATAGTCTTCTTGAGGAGATCTTTCAGGAAACACATTCATTCCTTAGCTTTTCTAATTGATGAATTGAGAGAATTGGTATGCAGAGCTATGAATTCTTAATGAGTGATGCAAATGTTATTGCAGAGCCAGGCCACTCCTAAGTCATAATGTTGCTACAATTTCTAATTACTTGGTTACTTCAGAATACAAAGTTGTCCAGCTCATACCAGGGTGAATATCATTTGCAGCTGAGGGTTGAAATAAACACACAGGCATGAAGGCTGGGTTGAACTAAGGGCCACTTTATTAAACTTTAAACTAAACCCTTAAAATAACCTGCAGAGGTAGAACATAGGTTTTGGAGCTAGGTTATAATTGATGTATCTAATTACAGCTATTGGGCAACCACCCTTGCCTGGGCAAGAGAGAGCCATTCTGCTTACCCCCTACCCCCGCCCCACCCCAAGGGTGAGTAGGGGGGCCTTCCCACATCACCACCCCCGGGGCCCTACAACTCTGGATGGATGAGGTAAGTGGGCCTCAAAGGCAGCCCATATCCTGCCCCCAAGCCGTACAGCTCTAAATGGTAGGCCTCTGGATCCGCCAATCACCCCCAAAGGTGCCTAAGGGTGCCACCTAGCTGTCCTTACCAGCTTCCCTTCCCACACCTTCCTGTCATAAAAGGGTGTCAAATCTCTATTTAGTCACCCTTTGCTCTGCTGCTGAGGACCAAGCCTTGCAGGCTCCTCTGCAGGTCTGTCAAAAAGATGTTGTTACCCGCATCAGTCAGGGGAAAGCTATCCGGCTTTTTTAATCTCAACCCTAGCATGACTTATGGCTGGATGCTATATAACAAAATTCCCCTGGCAGAAGAGAGCCAAACCGAGCTGCCAGTTGACCTTCTTGCATGCCCTATTGATGCCCCTTGGGTCCCCAAAACAATGCCACACCCTATGCAGTAGGATGTCGGACCAAACCAAGAAAACTTGAGACCAACATTGCCTGATGACATGAAGGCCATGGCATGCCTGTAAAATAAGGGCCTTGCCCTTCAACAAACCTAGGTCATTTCTGCCCAGGTGAATGACCAGGACATGTGGAACTGCTTGCACCAAACCTTGCTGGAAGAACAGGGGTACGAGCCCATCCTAGTGCATCCCTTGGTGGCCAAGCCATTGCACCATAGCCCACTGGCTGAGACCAAGCTGTGAACCAATACTTGACTTCGCCACCCTATGGCCAGCCCAGAAGATCATGCTATGGTCACAGAGTAGGATGCACACTCACTCCAATCCCATCCAGCAACCTGCTGATATAAAAACAAACAAATAACAATTCAAACTTCCGGATCCCGCAGCTTACCCCATGGTCGAACATACAACTTCTAAGCCTTAGATTGCCATCTACCGATAACTTGAAGCTGGTCCCACGAGAGGCCAAGGCAAGACGCAGTGGAAGCCACCCCAATGCAAAATGAATGGGTCACAAATCTAGCGGTGTCCACCCCCAGGCCCCAAAGGGCAGACTTTGTTAGGGCCCAAAATTGAAACTTTGTATGAGGGGAACCCCCTTCATGCATGAACAGATAACCAGGCCCCAATCCCAAAGCCAACACAAAACACTCCAGTGCCCTCACTGGGCAAATGTCAACTTGTGAGGAAGGTGACAAAAACTCTGTCTGGACTTTATGCTGCTGGTTGGTCTTAGATCACCACAGCCTAATGTTAGCCCACCCTTCGACAAAATTAACATCCAAAATTAGCAAGGCACGAAAGGATCCATCCATCTTTGACCTGGCAACCACCTCTCCTACCCAGAATGCCCTGAAAAACAATGTAAGGGCAGCGATATGAAACAAACATGCCTCAAAGGGGGAAGAACATAAGGTCTTCCATTGCCCTAACAACCCCAAGAGCAGTTGTGGCAAAAAAGGACATCTAGTATCAGGGGAAGAGGGGTGCTCCCTGGCCCAGCCATCCAGCATACACCACACTCGGAAATCCTCCGAGGAATCTATGGCACCCCGGGCTTCGGCAAGAAAGGAAAGACTAGCCAACTTACCCCTTAGGGTTCTGACTGAAAGATCCCATTGTCTGCCTTCCACAAAGAATTCCAGTAAATGATCAACTGGAATGGGCCATGACTGCAAATAGCCCCTGATGGCTCTAAAGTCATGAAGTTCCAGACCTGCTCTGTTATAACTGCTATAACAGGTGTGCTGGGGACAAGTGATAGACTTATTGCCCTCTCTGACTGCTCTCCAATCTCCCAAAGTGAGGGCGGGATGACATCCAGCTGAGCCCTGGCAAATGGTGCCAGCTGGTGAAATCTTTCCATCTGGTTCCGCAACAAAGCATCAGCAATGCTATTATCAATGCAAGGGACATGCTGTGCCTGAAAGAGAATATTGAAATGAAGACATTGAAGGACAAACACCCTAACCAAGCACATGACACTGGGGTTCTTGGATGTAAGGGAGTTGATAACTTGAACAGTGGCCATATTATCACACCATAAATGAACAGTGGAATTCTGTAGCCTAACAGCCCACAAGTGCACCGCTACCACAATAGGAAAAAAATTGAGGAAGGGTAAGTCCCTGGTTAACCCTTCCCGAACCCATGCCTCTGCCCAGCTACTCTTACACCAAGAAGCACCAAAAATCACCCCAAAGGCAAAAGACCCAGCTGCATCTGAATGGACCTGCAACTCAACCTCCAGGAGGAGATCCTCCCGCCAAAGGATGCTCCATTGAATCCCTGAAGGAAGGAATTCTTAATGAGTGATGCAAATGTTATTGCAGAGCCAGCCCACTCCTAAATAGCAATGTTGCCACAATTTGTAATTACTTGATTATGTCAGAATACAGAGTTGCCCAGCTCATACCTGGATGTATTCCAGGGTGAGTATCATTTCCCTCAGTATGTTTTTCTCCAGCTTGAAATGTAAAATGAGATTCCTAGTGTGCAAAGTCTGTGTGTAGCAGACCAGGCACCAAAGTTCATGCACATTCTTCTTCAGTCACTTGCTCTCACTGAAAATCTTGGGGTTTGCTCCAAAACTCTGTACACAAAGTTTTGCAGATGCATGCAGATAAGTTTATTAATGCTAACCACTTACTTTTGATAAAACTCTGTTATTGCTATGAAGAACATGAGTAGAAATCTGCATGACCAATACCCTTTGTTTGATTAATACCTTCGCTTTTTTGCATCGCTTCTCTGTTATTTCTTGGAGATATTTTATGTGGTTGCTGTCCCCCATCCAGAACTATTTATGTGTGATACTTATATTCCACCTTTTAGGACAAAACCTCCCCAAAGCAGCTTACAAAAGATAAGAAGCTTCATATATGTAACAGGATAAATTAGCTTTATATACATAATGGCTTCCAAATGATGCATAATACAATCCACATGCAATGCTTGTGGTAAAACTCTCTGATTCCCAGGTATCTTTATTTAGGGTGGGGTGGGTGGAATGGGCAGTTGACTTTATAAGTGGACCTCTGCCATGACTGGTGTAGATAACTACAACTCCACAACCCCAGAGTACCATTCCAAAGCAGCAGTGTGAGAACTTTTATATTTCGCAGAAGGAAGCTTGCATGGACAAACAACTGAGCCATTTCAGATTTCTTTTTTTTTAAATAGCATTCTCTGATATCTATAATTGCAGATCTCATTCTGAATCAACTATCTTCGTTTGCCAATCAGTAATCCTGAGGAAGTTGGATTGTTCCAGTACATGGACTAGTGGTCATTAGAAAATATAGTGGCCCATCAAGAAAACAGAAGTTGACCATCTCTGTTCTAATTAACAAGTCAATGTGATTGCACCATGAAATGTACATTCAATGACCTTTGGAAAATGTTAAGTAAATTATGTTGTGTATTAAAATATGCACTTACAAAAGCTGGAAATAGGTTTCTTCCAGAAATATGTAATAAACTCAAATAGTATAAGTATACTTCATTTGACATTGACCATATAACTGGTCAATGATATATTTGACACACATATACTGTACACAAGGTTAAATTGTCCACTGCCGTATTACAAAGCTGTGCATATAATATTTTGAATATGGTTATATATATTTATAACTAACATTTAAAGTTGATATATTTATGTGGTGCTCTTAAGAGTAAGTTATATCTTTTGATAAAATGGTCAGTCCAAATATGCAATTATTTTGTTTCTTTTAATTATTATTTTATGGGGTTTGTCAATAGCAACATTTAATTATGAGTATATAGGAATTGTTTGTATAAAATGACCATTTTGTTTGTGTGATATTCAATGCTGTTATTGATTCTGTCGAGGAAGAGCTCCAGCTCAAACTGTACAGGGCATTAAATTCATCAATAAATAATTGACAAGTCTAATGGTTACATTTTCTGTGATTTCCTCTGATGCAGGGTCAGTCCCTCGGTGTTGTTCTTCCCCACTGTCACACATATTAACAGTCCTCTGATAAAGAGGACACATTTACAGTGGCAGCCAGAAATGTTTGTCTGAAATATGCATTTCCAGACATGCATTCCTGGCTGCCACTGAAAATGATCCCTCCCCATCCAAGGATTATTAAAGCAAGTAGAACGTGGTTCAGAATGTCTGGTCAAGTTACATTGGCACCTGGGGCAGAAACTCCCACAAGTAACTCTTGCTGGGAGTAAAAATGCAATAGTAATGAATTAAATAACAAACAATATGCTGTCTTGTCATGATACTTAAAATTAGCTGCCTAAGGCAGCCACCTCCCTCTGCCTAATGGTAGGGTGAGCTCTGCTGAGTGTTCTTTTAAAAAAATCTGCTACTCACTGATACTATTCCAGCTTGCAAACACACAAAAGCCGTTTTGATTATTGAGAAAATACATATTTAGGATTCTTTGAATTCAATTGCTTGAAACTATAAGGGCTGAGGAATGGAGATAAAAAGAACCTTCTGACTGACAGCGGTGCTAAAACTCCGCTACCCAGAGATACCCCTGCTGAAACACATCATTTACAGCTCTTGGCACAGGTTTGAATGAAAATGTTTCTGTTCTACAAGAGTGCTGTATGTTAAACTCTGGTTGTGTGATTGTTGTAGACTCAAATTAAACTGCAGTACAAACCCCAGTTATCCTTTTAGTACCCTGTTAAAGTTAAGTTTAAATGCTTTAAACGATAGCGATAACCTGCCATGGAAGGCGATTCGATTTGCTTTTGCTAACCAGCATGACTTCTTTTCCATTATGCAAGTGCTATCTCATTTGTCAACGGGTCTTCTGAAGTGACAGAGGAAGTGAGAGAGAAGAGCCTCTTTTAAGAATAAATCTTGAAGCTGTAATAAAGATTAGATGGTAAGATAGGATAAATATATTTCTTCCAAAGCACCAGAGGGGGGGAAAGGGAGGAAATATTTCAATGGATTTTTTATTTTATTTTATTTTGTAGGATGCGGCTCATTCTCAGGACCATATCAGCTCTGGCATTTCCCAGAACAGCCAGCCTATACTGGCTCTTAAACCTAGGCAAGTGTATGGCAATACATTCACGAGGCCCTCTGGTACCCCTAGGATTGATTTCACATCTCATTACTACAGGCCACTGTAAGTGTTGGTTAGTGGTAACTTACTGTAAAGCTGCATCTCTACTGAATACTGGACATGAGGTAGGTTTGGCGGAGTGACAGTGATAAGCCCAAGGTCACCCAGTTAGCTTCATGTCCAATCAGAGATTTGAACCCAGGTCTCCCAGGTCCCAGTCTGACACTCCAACCACTACATCACACTAGTCCAGTCCCTTTATCATCCCTACAATGTCCCTATCCCCAAGACTACTCATACATAGTACAGCTTTAGAGGTCATAAGCAGGACTTTGGATTGGGCCCAGAAGCAGTGAAGGAGTGAGTGCAATGTTTCAGCAAATGTGATGACATGATCCCAATACATATTGCATTTTGAAAATGATGATGACTTCAGGCATATTCAAAGGCAGCCATGCATAGAGTGCACTGCATTAGTTCAGTCAAGATGTAACTATGGCATGTGTCACCACGGGCAGATCTGACTTCTTCAGAAATGGATTCAATTATAATTTAAATAAGTGGAGGTGTAACTCTGAATTGGTTGATTAGCAGACATTTAACCTTGGAGAGAAGGAGAAATAGCAAAATGAAGGAGGTGCAACATCAAATGTCCAGTGTCTAGAACAGCCTTTCCCAACCAGTGTGCCTCCAGATGTTGTTGGACCACAATTCCCATCTTTCCTAACCATTGGCAATGCTGGCTGAGGCTGATGGGAGTTGTGGTCCAACAACATCTGGAGGCACGCTGGTTGGGAAAGGCTGGTCTAGAACAACAAAGTACATCTCTGAGGCATATGGTATCCTCAGTAATGCTCCATTAAGGAGCACTGTTGCTGGGCAAGGATATGAGGTGGTCCCTTAGGTAACCTGTTCCCATGTTGTTTAGGGCTATAAATGCTAAAAACAAAACCTTGAACTGTGCCCAGTAGCACATTGGCTGTCAGTACAGCTCCCTCAGATATTGTATGGTGTAGAGAGGATGTTCCGGTCAGCAATGTAGCTCCAGCATTCTGCTCCAGTTTCAGCTTCTGGGTTAAGCCCAAGGGAAGCCCCACATAGAGCACATTGAGTAATCTAGTCTTTAAATTGCCCATGGCAGGACCACATATAAACTATCCCAGTCTAGGAATGGCTGTAGCTGTCTTACCAACCAAAGCTTGTGAAAGGCACTCCTAGCTACCAAGGCTATCTGTTCCTCAAGTGGCAAAGATGGATCCAGGAGTACCTCCATACTATGTACCCGTTGCTTCAAAGGGAGTGCAATCCCATCCAGAGCAGGTAACCATCCTATCTCCTGGACACAGGAACCACACCCCACAAGACCTCAGTACTGCCAGTATTTAAGCTCAGTATATTGGCCCTTACCCAGACCACTGCTTTGTCCAGATACTTGTCCAGAGCCTGCACAACCATTGCTGATTGATCATCTATACCCAGAAGGTACCTGGTTCAGTCTCCAGCATCTCCAAGTAGGGTTGGTTGAAACCCTAGAGAGCTGCTTCCAGTCAGTGTAAAATGTACTGAGTTAGATGGATCAATGGTCTGACTCAATATAAGGCAGCTTCCTATGTTCTTATCTGTCACAGATACAAAGAACTGTGTACTACCAGGATAGTGATGACACATTGCTCCAGAACCTGTAATGACTACTCCCAACAGCTTCATATAGTTACTAAACAGCATTGGGGAACAAAAGAGTGTCCTGCACAGAGCTTGGAAAAGTTACTTTTTTGAACTACAACTCCCATCAGCCCCAGCCAGCAAGGCCACTGGATTGGGCTGATGGGAGTTGTAGTTCAAAAAAGTAACTTTTCCAAGCTCTGGTCCTGCAGCACTCTATAATACACATGCCGGGGTGGATGGGTGAACAGCATTCCCCTAATGCTACTCTCTGGAACTGACTCTGCAGAGACCACCAGAACCACTGTAAAACTGTGCCTCTGACATCCATCCTGGAGATCCATTCCAGGGGGATACTATGGTTGATGGTATTGAAAGCCGTGGAGAGATCAAGCAGCAGAAGCAAGGTTACATTCCCTATATCTGTCTCCTGTCTCTAATTTATCAGGTCCACCAAGGCCAATTCAGTCCCAAAACCGAGACTGAAATGGGTCTAGATAATCAGTTTCATCCAATAATACTTGCAGCTGCTCCACCACAACCCTCTCAATCACCTTTCCAAGAAAGATGCATCATAGAGACACTTCTAGAAAGGTAACCTGAAAAAAAAATTGGAAAAATAGATGCAGAGCTAGGGAATTAAGTTGAATGGTGGGGGGACAGCTTAAGGCTTGTGTTATGGTCAATTGGCACCAAAAGGTAAGTGACAGAAATTGAGTGCAAAGCTGATTTAATATGAGTGCATACGTGGGAAGTAGCAGAGGCAGAAGAGCTTCAACATCCAATATTTTTCAAGCATGCATCACTAGCAGAACAAGCAAAGGGCACAAAACAGACAAGAACAAGGTGATACATTATTTCAACAACACTTCCCCAGAACATTGCAGTTGGAGGTCCCAGGTAAAATAATTCCTTTTGATTAGAAGCTAGACCTGTCAGTCACAAAGAGCTCTTCCTCTCCCCAACCTGGCATTTTCCTTGAATGACAAGATGGGTTGGGGGGATATTACAACTTTTGCAGGCATGTTGAGCAAGTTTTTTAACAACATCTGAATCATCCTAAATTGCTTCAGATGTCCCCATTTCAGTTCAGGGTGCTTTGAAGTGATCCCATGTGAGCTTGGACTAACTCCACATGTGTCCAAAGCAGTGCGTATTGATTCAAGTTTCATCCAAAACTGATGCACACCCCCAGAAAACACTATAGATCCTCACAGGTATTTTGTAGATGTTAGATCAAAGAATCACACAAGCTGCTTTCACACCACCCTTTATTCTGTTTTTCTGAGGATTTCTTACCTAGTAATTTGCACATTATATTTGACTTTTCACATGACATACGAGCTAGTTCCAGAAATATAGTTGAATATAGTGGAAGTTTAGTGCTAATTTCCATGAAAAATAATGCCAGAAATAATCAATCTGTTTGCAAGGCTGGGAATGCAGAAGATTGCATAAGATTTGCGCTTGCAGCCTGTCACGTGACAGGTATCCAAGCTTCCTCTCTCTAGCCTTGCTATATTACTGTATTTTTTAACTTGTTCCTCCCTGTGCCTGCTCCCTATTTGCCTTTGCTTGCCTTTGGTGAATCCTCCTTACATTGTTTTTCTGAGTCTTATGTCTGGTGATTTGTGCCTTGGAAGTCCTGTTCTTTCCTGCTTCTCCCCCCCCCCCATAAAGCTGGGCGTCTGCTAAAAGATCTAAAATATCTTACCCCCTTATTCCTCTTCTCTGTGTTCACTTTACTCCAGCTAGTTTCTTCTGGCTGCTTTCAGACGTGAGGGTTATTGTATGCAATAGTTGCAGAAGTTGCTGTTCATGTTTGTTAAAGTCCTTTTCTACTGTCTTTTAAGTCCTTCTCTCAGACATTTTTTACTTGAGCTGGAGCAGCTTGTATTTTTAAAGTAACCACTTTCCCCCCTTTCCCTCAATGCTTTGTTTCTGACTCTTTCTTTTTGGATGTTTTGCTTTCTTGCTGTTTTTCTTACCTTTTTTGCACCTGATCCTTGTGTCTCCAATGGCAGCAGTGTGAAAGACATTTGTGAAACATGCCGGTATATCAGGTACTGCAGTGTGAAAGGAATTTTAGAAATTGGGACAGAAGTGCTAGCATTTTAATCTGTTAAACTAACGCAATAAGCCCATGGAATAAGCAGCCTCAGTAAAAAATTGCCAGATTAAATGGAGTAAACGGCTATTGTGTGATTTACAGCACTACAAATAAGCATAGCCAAATTTTACATCAATCCCAGGAATCTGTCCTTGTTGGTAGTATCCTTATACTGTATTCTCCTTTGGTTGTTGTCCATAGCACCCTTGCTGGTAGGAGAGGTGATATGGATAATCAAGTGAAACACTTTCCCACTGTATTTGTGATTATTTGTTTGTAGGTCAACTTTATATAGATTTACTATATGAGTCACAACAGTAACTTCATCTGTGGAAATGCCTCTCAGGTGAAAGTATGAATTCTCCTCATTTGAAATACTTTGTGTACAAGTTGACATCAAACTGATTATACAGCCACGAGAGTGACTGTATACTATAGCCAGCGTGGATTTTTCACATTCAGCAATGTTAAATTGAAAATACCCCCCTTCCCATTCTGATGCTTCCCATAAGTTCATTTGAAAACAAAACCTTACAAAACCTATATTCCTGAACTCAGAAACGCTTGCTTAACAACCCTGTCAATTTTCATGGTGATAAACAAAACAGTCAGAGAGAATCGAGAGTTCAACGTCTAAAGAGAGAGAAAACAACGCCAGAGCCCTTTTGGACTTTTTTCTGTCAGAGTTCTCATAATCTGTTGAAATTCATTAAAAATCAGCCATGTTCACAGAGTACCCATAATCCTGTTACTGACCTTGCCCCATACTCTGACCTTCAACTTCTGCAGTTTAAAAGTTAAAAAAATGCCTGGCTGATCTTTAATTAATTTAATAAATTTTGCATTGAAGTCAATGATAATGTCGGGCATGCTCAGTAAGAATCAACTGACAGCATTCAAAAAGCCAGACTCACAGCTGCTTGGCTAATCAGGGGGCCACACCCACACCAGACTTTGATTTCACGTGAGACAGTCATGGCTTCCCTCAGGGAATCCTGGGAAGTGTAGTTTGTGAAGGGTGCTGAAAGGAGACTCCTATTCCCCTGAAGGAGCTCCAGTGGCCAGACTGGTTTAATAGACAGCCACTCTGATTGAAGGTCTGTGAGAGGAACAGGACGTCTCCTAGCAACTCTTAGCACCCTTCACTAACTACACTTCCCAGGATTCTTTGACAGAAGCCATGACTGTCCAAAGTCAAATAAAGGCCTAGTGTGGATGTGGCCTGGGACAGCTTTGGTTTACATTTGGGTGGGAGGCTACATGTGCCTGTTAACGCACCCAAAATAGAAATAGAACATAACCTTTAAATTGAAACACAAAAGACTGTCTTCACCATCATATGACACTGACCAATAAAAATGCTTTGAAATTAATAAAAAATAAATTTGACACAGGTTTCTAGGATGAATAATGAGAGAAATAAAATTTTCTAGATTAGATTCTCTGTAGAAACAATAGTTACACAGGAATGAAGCAAAGTAAGAAGAACACCAACAAACATACAAAAATGTAATTCTCCATCTTTGGAGATGGCAGGTATTGCCACCACTCACCATATGCTCAGAGGCACATGTTACCAAGTTCTTCTAAGCTACACAGGAAGTGGATTGGACTGTGAAAGATCAACCCAAGTTGTGCTTGCATTTTGACAAATGTGTAGGGCAATATAATATCTCAGAGAGGAGGTCAAGTCTCCTGCTCCCCTGGTGCATTCACTATAGCTGCCCAATTTCCCTGCTTTTTAAAGTTTGATAGAAATATCTGTGGGCTATAGGTACATTCTTAAACCACAAGGTTTTTTGCCTATTAGTGAATATCAAACTTCAGTTTGCAGTTGCTAATCTGTGATGACTCATTCACATATTAAAGTTGTTGCTTGATGCTAGAGTCAACAAGTGAAGATCAACAAAAGTTAACTGGCTCTTAGCTGTCCCTAAACCATGCGTCATATCAGGAAATGAAACATACGAGTCAGAACTGGTTTCAGAAAGAGAAAAAAATGCTCCATGAATGAAACTTTAGGAAGAATTTTCCCTTAAGGAAAACCATGATAAGTCATTATCAAGGAAAGCTGGCAGCACAGTTAATATTTCTCACATTATTAAGAACTCAGACGGAAATAAATATTTCTCCCTTTAACCTCTGTTGCCTTCTGCAATGTGAGCTATAATATTTTTTTCCACACTGCAAACAGATGTTCTAACAGGTAAAAATGGCTTTTTACACATGGCAAATACTGTGACATTGTATTGAGCAAAAACATTTTTATACTATTTTTTTTCAGCTTTGCCCTTTGGCAGAGCGGCAAGTTTTTAAAGCTGTCCATAAGATAATGTCCAAGCCATGATGCAGTGGTTGTGCTGTCTATTTCAGGCATCTATGAAAGATGATTGAAGAGACCCAGCACTGCACAAATAGAATCTATCTAAAATGCTTTCAGTCTTGAAATTGTATCAAGGATCAGAGTTGCTTGCAATGCAGCCCAACAGCAAAATGCTGGGGGAGGGGGGAGAGGATAATTTAGAATAAACATATCAAACTACGCTGGTTTTCGTATTTTCTCACCTTGACCTGTTTTCTCACCAATGGGGTTGCATAGTTGGGGGAACTGTATAGGAACACTTTTCCTGGTGTATGGCAGCTATACATGCCTATTTGCACCTTCATCACAACTACAAGTGCTTTTTCAAGCCAGCACCACAATGAGAATCAGGGATGGCACAAGTTCACTACTTGTGCAGAGGTTCCAGCTCATACAAATGACACTTCCACGTGATGCTGGCCAAACTATGAGCTTTCAGGGCCTTGTGCAATTATCAGAAGATGGGCCAATGGATGTATGAACCACTGTAGGGTCCTTGTACCAAGGAGAAGGCAATTATATACAGTCCTATTCCAAATAAGCAAGTCTGCTTAGATGAGAAAAGTTCAGCTGTGGTTCCTTTGAAATAAATGGAAAATTGGGATTCTCTCTATCCTTTTGGTACAAAGTTCCCCTAAATTCCAGCTTTTCCTATAAGCCTGCACCTGAGAAGGGAAGTTCTGTTTTGGCCTGGAGAGGCAAGGAAAGAACCTCTCCAGGTGAGTGGGTGGTTCCTGTGTCCAGGAATTTGGTGTGTGGCCTGTTCTGAGAGGGCCATGTTCCCCTTGAAGGAACGGGTTTGTAGTCTGGGATAGAGATGGCGAGAATATTCACTAAATCAGATTTATTATTGGAGTTTGACAAAATCCGATAATCTTCATTGTTTTTGGACTGGCATTGATTTTTTGCAGCGGGTCGCAGCTGATCTGCAAGTTTTTTTAAAAAAAATCTGCTCCGAATTTTACATTACAGTGTTCGAAATCAGCTATCCTCTAAGCTGATGCATTCTTAACTTTTCTCTAGGTGATAATAATAGACATTAGCAAGAGACATAACTAATGGGTGATTAGCTAGCTAAGTGATATTTAAATAGGGGAAAAAAATCTGTGGAACAAGTTCCTATAGCATAAGCATTTTCGTTAGCAATTATGCTTTTTCCCACTGGAAAAACACTGAATCAGAAATTGCGAAAACAATTGGGAACAAAAATATGGTGGATCGATACTGAAAGCCGGACTGTCAGAATTTAAATATGAGGCTACCCTTGGATGGTCCAGAGGCTGCAGCTAGTGCAGAATGCGGCTCCTAGGCTGGTAAGTGGGGCAGCCCAATGGGACAAAGTGCCACCGGTCCTGAAAATGCTGCATGGGCTGCCAGTGAGCTAGCCTGGCCTCCGTTGTCCGTGCTCTGGTGACTTCCTATCTGGACTACTGTAATGTGATATGTGTGAGGTTACCCTTGGATGGTCCAGAGGCTGCAGCTAGTGCAGAATGCGGCTCCTAGGCTGGTAAGTGGGGCAGCCCAATGGGACAAAGTGCCACCGGTCCTGAAAATGCTGCATGGGCTGCCAGTGAGCTAGCCTGGCCTCCGTTGTCCGTGCTCTGGTGACTTCCTATCTGGACTACTGTAATGTGATATGTGTGAGGTTACCCTTGGATGGTCCAGAGGCTGCAGCTAGTGCAGAATGCGGCTCCTAGGCTGGTAAGTGGGGCAGCCCAATGGGACAAAGTGTCACCGGTCCTGAAAATGCTGCATGGGCTGCCAGTGAGCTAGCCTGGCCTCCGTTGTCCGTGCTCTGGTGACTTCCTATCTGGACTACTGTAATGTGATATGTGTGAGGTTACCCTTGGATGGTCCAGAGGCTGCAGCTAGTGCAGAATGCAGCTCCTAGGCTGGTAAGTGGGGCAGCCCAATGGGACAAAGTGCCACCCGTCCTGAAAGCACTGCACTGGCTGTCAGTGAGCTACTGGGCCCAATGCAAGGTGTTGGTACTAGCATATAAAGGTCTAAATGACTTAGGACCCAAATATCTAAAATAGCACTTTCCCTAGTATCAGCCATCTCAAACTCTACAATTGGCAGGTGACAAGGCCTTTTCAGTTTGGCTCCCTTTTCAGTGTTGTCAGTAGACTGACCTCCCCAGTGAGGTGCAGCTGTATCCATTACTATTGCCTTTCAGAAGGAATTTGAAAACATTCCTGTTTACCCAGGCATTTGATGGCTGAAGGTGACTGCTCCTGGTAACTTGAAGATCACTGATGAAATAATGTTTTTAACTGTGCTTTAAAATATTTTAACTATGCTTTATAATGTTTTTGATTTGTGATTGCGTTTAGGAATGTTTTAAACTGTTTTAGTATGCTTTTCTTTTTCTTGTTAGATTGTTTTGTTTATGTTTGCTTTTTATGTTTGTACCCTTTTCATCATGAATACCCTCTTATTCTATTTATCAGAAGTGAAATAGAACCCCCCGATATTATTATAAAATCAGTATTAAACCTTCATTTCAACTTTGATTATGTTGTAAAGTTTTTCCCCTAGATGGGGCTATTGCTTTACAGCATACAAAACCAAGAATCACTAAAATTCAGTTTCCCAAGGTTAAACAATGGCTGCTTTGACACATGGGGCTAATAGCACTAGTTTAATGGATTAAAAAGGTAGCGCTTTTGTCCCGATTTCTAAAATCCCTTTCACACTGCAGTACCTTTTGCGATAAGGAACAGTACTTTTTCAGCTGATACAGCGGCATTTCGCACAACTGTCTTTTACACAGCTCGTTTTCATCCCTCACCCATGCACACTGTTCCCCACTGCGTAGGAGGTCTAAGATATTGTCCCATCACCATGAAAGCCCTCTCCCTTTAGGATCTGACTTTTTAAATTGTTTTAGTTGTTCAAGACGGGGTGGGTGGGAAATGCTGCTGGTATCTGTGCCAATGCTGGAATACCGGTACAATGTTCGGCAGGCAAAAAAAAAAAAACCTGTGCAACTAAAGGGCGGGAATGCACTGCATTTTGGGATGCCTTTTTCGTGAGCGGCAGCAGCTAGTGAAAAACTCCTGTGATCTTCCAGGTTCCCAGCCTTACTAACGGATTATTTCTGGTATCATTTATTGCAGAAATTAGTGCTACACTTGCACTACATTCCACCAGAATTCCAGAGCTACCCGGTATGTCGTGTGAAAGCTCAAATATAATGCGCAAATTACCAGGTAAGAAATCATCAGAATAACAGAATAAAGTGCAGTGTGAAAGCACCCAATATCTCTATAAATCATAGCTTGTCACAGGTTAAATGCTCTTTTGATTCTAAACAATAATTAATATATGTCAGTCATGCACCGGCCGGTCCTGGCAAGAACCCAAGAGTTCAAACTCAGTTCACTTGCCTGCTTCTTCAAACCTTGCTCACAGGTCTGAATTAAATGCTAAGATTTAGGTTTTTTAGGGTTCCCTAAATATATTTCTTAATATATCTATATCTATGGGACTTGTAAATAAAATGGAGTCAGGGATCCAGGGTTGAAGGGTTCAGCCTGAACTTAATTTGCCCCTCTGTGAGACTAGATTTTGTGGTCACAAAATGGCCTGTGGCCTATTGCTTAGTTCCTTGTGATTCTAAAACATATACCTTCTTAATATCGATATTTATTATGTGTGGATATATAAAATTCCCCATTATTAGAAGATGGTGTCACTGCTTGAGGATGAGCTGAAGTAAAATTTCCTTCTAAATCAATTGGCTATCGTCAGCATCCTTTCGATAACCCCTTCATCCCTTCAGTCAAATCCCACCCACCCAGCTTCTTCTAGTTTTAGCCAACATCCTCCCCACCCCATCTCTTTCCTAACAATTTTTACTGCTTCCTGCCTTTTCTATGTATTTTTAAGCATGCTTTTTGAACTGATAGCTTGCATGACTAGCTTTAATTCCTTAAAATTATCCTTTATTAGTGTGTTGTTACAAAAGTCTCGGTCAATTAACATCTGTTCACATAAAACACACATTAAAATATGCTATTTCCCTTTCGATACAATAAAATTACTTTTAATATGTCCTCATTGTCCTTGTTAACCCTTGGAGTGGCAAATTCTGGAGTGACTCATTGTCAAAAGATCTTAAAGAGAGTGTTCCAGGTTGCATGTGAGAACTGCAGGCTTGTGTGGAAACAGCACACTTCATAACACCTCATCTGCAATGTTTAAACAACCAGGCACATCTCTGTCTCTTTTTTAAAAAGGGGGTATAAAATTATATCAGTGTAATTGGTAGGTTAAACAACAAAAGCTTTAGTTGAGTGTATCATTTGAGGGTGATTTTAAATTTAAATAGTCATATGAGCTGTGAGGATCCACTGTCAGTAGTCAAAATCAGCAGTGGCATCTAGGATAGCAAGGAAGCCAGGGGAAGCACGATTTCTGTTACTATCACTGTCTGCGCTTCCCAGTAGCTCTAGTAAGGGACAGCAGTAGCCACTAGGGTTGGGTGAGAATTTTGATTCAGTTTGTGGAAGGAAAAAACTTTCCAGTCAATTTATTCTGCTCCAAAGGACAGAGTTTATTGAATAGAGAGATAGCAAAGACCAATGCATTGGGAGAGAAGCCCGCAAGCAGGACCCGAGTGCAAGAACACTCTCCCCTCCTGAGGCTTCTGGCAACTGGTTTTCAGAAGCATGCTGCCTCTGACTAGGGTGGCACAGCATAGCCATCACGGCTAGTAGCCATTGATAGCCCTGTCCTCCATGAATTTGTCTAATCTTCTTTTAAAGCCATCCAAGCTGGTGGCCATTACTGCATCTTGTGGGAGCAAATTCCATAGTTTGACTATGCGCTGAGTAAAGAAGTACTTCCTTTTGTCTGTCCTGAATCTTCCAACATTCAGCTTCTTTGAATGTCCACGAGTTCTAGTATTATGAGAGAGGGAGAAGAACTTTTCTCTATCCACTTTCTCAATGCCATGCATAATTTTATACACTTCTATCATGTCTCCTCTGACCCGCCTTTTCTCTAAACAAAAAAGCCCCAAATGCTGCAACCTTTCCTCGTAAGGGAGTCGCTCCATCCCCTTGATCATTCTGGTTGCCCTCTTCTGAACCTCAACACAACAAGCACAGAAAAATACCATGCCCCTTATAATTTATGAATATTTAATTTACCTCAACCAAGGCATTCAGGGTTTGAAGTTTGGATATTCTTCCCAGCTAGGCTTGATCTCCACAGCAACCAGCATGAGGTCTCTACACCGAAACAGAAGGCCTCACTGAGAATATGGAGCTCAAAGTGCTACTCCCTTCTATACTTAAAGGGCCTTGCCCCCAGGGTTACTATAGCACTAGAAAGGGCAATGAAAGGTGTAAGACAAACAAACAAAAGTTGTGCTTCTCTCGACACAAATGGTTGATGTAATGCATGCTACGGATTCATGGAAGTTAGCTCTGTCAGCAGGTGTTAGTCACGCAAACTCCATGTTTAGGGGCAGTATGCTTCTAAATATCAAATACTGGGAACAAACACCAGGGATGGAATTGTAGCCTTTCATGCCCTGAATAAAAAGCTTCTCAGAAGTATTTGGCTAGCCACTTTTGGAAATAAAATGCTGAACTACATGGAACTTCCCTTTGATCCAGCAGCATTTCTCTTCACGTCTTTTGTGCCCACAGGCCTGTGGGCCTCATGCGGTTGTACTGGATATTTCAAACACTGCTGTTGTCCAGCACAGATGCTCAGGAAGAGCCTTGATCCAATTGCAGGCATTGAACAACCACTTTGAATGCCAAAATATTACATTATTGGTTCTGAAGGTCAATAGTTGCTCATTGTTTCCCTCTGGCACTGAAGCTGGAGCAGGAATTTGACAAAGATGCGGTCCTGGAATGATACACTTTGTTGCCTCATTGAACTCAGACATTGTAGAAGAGAGATAGGGGACCGAGGAGAAATGGGGAGTAGAATTTCATCCGCATTGTTCTCCACCAATGTTTTGTTCAAGAAAGAGAAAGTAATTGGAAGAGAAACATGCATGCTGCTTGATGTTGATAAAGAGTCTGTTTGTGCCTTGTAGATTGAAGAAATTGTTCAAGAAGCACTTATTCTTATGGAAAGATTGCCCAGTTTCATGCTGCCAAGGTCCATTTCAGCTTGGGTAGCTGTCTATATAAGTATTGCACTTTTAAGTCACAGTAACTTGTTTAAAATGTTACATCAGATATTGGAGAATTTACAGGTCCAGCAGAGCCTTCTGGTGCATGCCAGGTAGACTGGCAACAAAGCATGGGGGTGGGGGGAAGGCACCCCCTTCCATAATGGATTAATAGGAGAAGACAAAGATTTCTAGCTGCTACCTTCCAATACACTGGAAGCTTGACCTGTCCAATTTGAGAACACAAGTTTTTCAATTGGATTAGGGGCCAGGAAGCATGATGTAGCAAATCTGAGTACCTATATAAGAGTGCTGGAGCATTTTTGTCAGGGAAGAGGAGGCAGATGATTGTATTTGTGAGGGGCAACACTATAGGAATCCTCACTGCAGCTATCCCCTGGAGACTTCTCACCTATGTGGAGCCTGTGAATGAGGTGCTACAAAGTAAGAGGCTTCTGGGGGATTGCTGCAGTGAGGGTTCCAATAGCTGCTAAGGTCACACCTAGAGAGACCTCTTCCAACCCTTTCTCAGCACTGTTATTCTCCCTTTTGATCTTCCTCTGGCATAACTTAATTTCTTCTTAGATCTTGAGCAAGACAGAAGAACAGGAACTGTGAAGAGAAGAGTGTCTCCTTATTCCTTTCTGCTATTTAGAAGAAAGACAGAAGAAGCCAAACACTGCCAGAGGGTTGGGAGAATGTGTGCGGGCAGCAGGTGGTGCTGGTGTGTGTGTGTGTTTGAAACCTGGTTGCAACCATCTCTCAGAACCTTATCACCATAAAGAGGCTTATTCATGGACTCCCATGTGAATCAGGGCACTATATCCAGCAGTGTCTCTAAAGCCCCTCCTTTGCATGTGTCCAGAATGTATGAACTGTGCCCCATGGCATATTTGATTAGCCAGGAAAATTTAGAGCTACATATTCTCTAAATCCAGTAGAGTACATAACTGAAATAAAACAAAAGGGGAAACACCTGCACCCTGATGTTTCAAATTCTCATCTGAATATGAAATAATAAAATCCAAATATTGATAGATTACTTATTTGGAGATCAATTACACTCAATTTCAGGTAATTCTCCCCTCTCACTGCAGCCAGTCCCCATGCAACACAACCTACACTGAAAAAATGTATGGGGGTGCAGAGGGAGAGGAGGGGAAGAGAAAGATTGATTGGGCAAGCTGCCTTCTGCCTGGGTAACCATTGGATACAACCCATAATATCTACACAAAACAAACGATTTGATGGTATCCTTTCATTCCCCTTCCTCCCCCCATTATTTTCTTGGAATATATAAATGCAAAAGTAAATATTTGGAACAGTAACTGCTCTGTGCCCCCTCTTCTATGGCTAGATGATTATCGGAATCACAATCAGAATTGCTATTAGGTAAGTTCATTTGGACAATATAAACTTCAGAACCAGAACCTACACAGTGATTATGCACAGAGAACATCTTTTAAAATGTAAAAAATGTGGTGTGATCTCACATTTAAACCACTAACCATTACATGGCTATAGCAAAGAGAGAGAGAGAGAGACTTGCATGACCTCTCCATCAACTCAGCTGAGAGGCCAACAGTTTTTGGCTCCTCCTCTCCTTGAACGGTCTCCATTCCAGCTGGTAATTGTAAGAATTCCATAACTTAGAACTAGAGTTTGCTTTTTTCCTCCTTCCGCTCAGTCCCTTCTTCCTTTTGTGTTGTGTCTTTTAGATTATAAACTGAGGGCAGGGCTGTTTGAGTATTGATATTTGTAAGCTGCTTTAGGAGTTTTTGTTTGTTTTTGCTGAAGAGAGATGTAAAACAGCTTAAAGCGAATAGCTGATTTTCATGCACAGTTAAGAGTGAATTCACTTACTAGGCAAATATAGCATTCCACAGCACAGAAATAGTTCATCTGCCCATGTAAAGGCTTAGGGCTAGTTCACATGGGAGCTTGACTTCATAGTAAATACACACTTTTTGCCATCGCGATAGCTTTGGAAGGTTTACACTCCCCACTTCCAATACATTTTTTTTACTTTCAATTCACATGGCGTTCCTCTGGAAAGGGTTAGTATCGCTGTATCCTTGTGGCCCCGCCCCTAAATCTGCATGTTTATTCCCTCTGGAGTATTGCCAATAGAGAAGGGGAGGGTTTTTATTGTTTCTTGTCAATTGGGCACTGAAGCGGGAAGAGCATGGGAGGGGGAACCACCCCTTTTCAAAGTATTTATGAAATGCAATTTTTAGTGGAAGTGTGTGTGCACGTGCATGAGTGAGTGTGTGCCTTCTGCAGCCTCAAGCGACTACCCAGTCCTTACTTACTCAGAAGGAAGCCTCAACAGTGCTTACCCTCTGCTTAGAGCTCATCACTGATAACCATAGAGTGGTTCCTCCCAACAGATAGACCATCAAAGTTGTTAGTTCTTATGCACTCTGGGCTCTCCTGAAGTCATTACTATCCTTCTCTCTCGGTTTTGCTATTGAAAAGGGAAAGGGTTTTTTTGTCAGTTTCCTTGTTTCTTGTTAATTACACACAGCCTGGGGGGGGGGAAATTGACATGAAACATGAGGGGAGTGAGTAAAAGCAAAGTAGGACAGTTTTTGCAGGCGGCAGAGAGACAGGGAGCCTTCTTTCATTCCTGCTTGTGATAGTGAGTATTCCTCTCACATCTGTTTTTTTAAAAAATCTACCATTTTGTGATCAAACATAAAATCAAATGTTAAATGAATTATATTTCCACAACGGCAATCGTGCAATATTACACAAACAAAATGTAGAGAAGGTTTTCAACTGAGCTTCCTTGGACTAAAAAGCCTCTCTTTTCCTGCCCAACAGCTGATGGGGATGGGAGGGGGAGCTAAAAATCAGGGAATGTAAGGAAGGGAAAATCAGGTTCTCTCCCTCCAGGCAGACAGATCTGTGTGTGTGTGTGTGTGTGTGCGCGCGCACGTGCATGTGCGTGCATGCATGCACACACGCACTATAAGTTGTGTTCTTTTCTTCCTAGCCTGAAACAACCCAGATGTTTATTTTGCTTGCACTTGGGGGGCATTAACATTGCCCTTTTGCACACCCACAAACCTGTGTTAATGTTACGGGGGGAGTGAAGGGGGGAAGGAAGGCTAGAGCGGCGGAAGTAGCCGGCTAAGCAGATGGAAATGAAATGGAGTTAATGGGGAGTTTAGTGGGTGGAGAAAGGGGAGTATCTGCAAGTTACAATCTACCCATCCCAGCAGGAAACATCGGAATAAGGGACTACATGAGCAGGACACAGTGAAGCAGAGGCTTTTTTCCCCCTAACTATTCGGATTTTCAGCGGATTGGTTTGATTTGCATTTAAAGGAAAATGCAGCGGCTTGCCTTCCCTTTCCAAAAAATGTCATGTGATCACTGCAAATTAAAAGGGAATGCAGCCAGCCTCGATCTCATATTAAATTGCCGTGTGAGTGAGCCCTTAGTCTAGCTTCAAACAAGACTGCTTCTACTCCCAAAACAACCATTGGTTTTAGGGATTCTCAACTGTGCTCAAATTGTAAATTGTGATGTAACTTAGGTTAATATTTGGACATAACTCATTTGGAAAATGGTTTATTTATTATCAGTTCTTAGTTTATTACTCATGTCACTGGTATCCTTTTCTTTATAACAGAAGTTCTGCATGGAGATTGGCCCATTTTACCCTAACCACAAGTCTGTGAGGTAGGCTAGACTGAGTGAGGATTATTTGTCCGGCGTGGGGGTGAACTCTATTGCTGAGCAGGGATTTGAAACTAGGTCTCCTCAGCCTGACACAAATATATCTGTTTGAAGTAATACTGGTTCTCAATCATATTTGTACCCCACCTGTCCTCCAAACAGCTCAGAGAAGCAATTAGGGAACTATCCTAATTGAATCTCACTAAACTTGTCTGAGATTGAGCAGAGCGGGCTTGGGCTGAGAAAAACTTGAGCTGCCCAGAGAGTATCATGAGAGTTGAACTCAGGTCTCTGGTCCAATAACAATTCGAAGCACTATCCCATGCTGCTTCTAAATGTGAGCCCACTGTCCATGATGACTGAAAATATAGCCTTCAATCTTAATAAAATATTTTTCTCTCTTTTTACCTTGTGGGCTTTGAACACTCTAATTTGTCCAGTGAGTTGAACTTTAAACAATTTGATGTTAAGGGATTTTTTTCCCTTCCACCCACCCACCCACCTAAGGCTCAATATTACAAGTATGCGTTCATAACAAGCTGCCTTTTACCTTTGGTAAAAAAACCCCCAAAAAACCCAGTCTAATAGCTGCATAGTCAACTTCAGTTAAAGGAAAGCACTTCAAGAGTACTTGAAGAAAAACTTTTATATACCCAGCTGCCAGGTATATTGATGATTTTTGGGTTTTTTTGCAATAAGAAGCCTTCATTTTCTGCTTTTATATTTACCCCATAAATATTCCCAAAGAAAATGAAATTTATTTATTTATTTATTTATTTATTAGATTTGTTAGTCACCCATCTGGCTGGTTGTCCAGTCACTCTGAGCGACATACAGAAAAAGCATACAAATACATTAAAACAGGAAAATCTCAACCAAGAATAATAAAAACCTAACCCTCCCCAAAGGCCTGCCTAAAAAGCCAGGTCTTCAAGGCCCAGCGGAAGTTCATCATAGCGGGGGCATGGCGGAGATCATTTGGGAGGGAGTTCCACAAAGGGGGGCCACAATTGAAAAGGCTCTCTCCCTAGTCCTCACCAGTCTAGCTGCTTTAATTGGTGGCATAGAGAGAAGGCCTTTTGAGGCTGATCTTTTATTATGATAATAAAATATGTACAAATGCAGAGCAGTGCAAGAAGTATCTTTGCTAGTGCCATCATTTTTAAATGGCATACGTGACTAAGTTTTAAATGGATCTGTTTATGTTACAGTCAAGTCCATTCTTAGCAAGCCATAGGCATGCTGAGAATAGTCAGGAGAACACTCTAAAACCTGGGTTGTGGTTACCTTCCTTTGCCAGCTACACATTTGACCCCAGGTGCATTTAATGCACTTCTTCTATATCCAGGTTCTCTTAAAACAATTTTTTAAAACAGATGTTGAAACTATTTCAAAGTTCAGTCTGAAAGGCTCTGAAAACAAGAAAGTTAGTAAGGGGCTATGAGGTGACACATCAACTGCTGGAAAATGTGTTCAACCTGCCCTTGAAGTGGTGACTTTCTGTGGGGTTAAATACATTAAGATTTCTTTTTAAGGGCCTTTCTCCTTCTGACAAGTCTTTGTTGGTGAAACATTTTCAAGTTTGCGCTTTTTCTCTTTATTAGTTTAATTTTGTTGGAAGTGTGGGAGATTGCAACTCAAATTTGGGGTTTGAAGTCTGCATGCCATAAGGGAAGAGGAGAGAAAGTCCTCTAAGATGGCTGGGCTGTCTATCTCACCTGTCTTCCTTCCATTGTAAACTGATCCCCTTAGGGAAGCTGACTACTGCTTCTTCTCTGACCACTGAAGGGAGAGCAGACATCTTGCTTTCTCTCTCTCTCTCTCTCTCTCTCTCTCTCTCCCCGTAGTATGTCCATTGCGCTTCCAACTTAGTTCATTAGTTAAAACTACACTGCCTTTCCTGTCACCTATGTATTTCTATAAATAAAGTAACTGTTCTTACTTTCAACCAAGTCTGAAGTCTCAGTGTAGGCACTGGTGGCTTTCAGTCTGCTGGAAATGTGCACATCCCTGAATTTTGTAGTGCAGTTCTCCAGCCAAGTAATGGATGCAAAAATGCATATGCTAGGGCAGCCTTTCCCAACCAGTGTGCCTCCAGATGTTGCTGGACTACAATTCCCATCTTTCCTGACCATTGGCAATGCTGGCTGAGGCTGATGGGAGTTGTGGTCCAACAACATCTGGTGGGCCACTAGGTGGGAAAGGCTGTGCTAGGGGAAAGTGAATAAAAGTGTTTATTAGTAATGTAGTTAAAGATACATTAATGAAAATATCATACATATTAGGGAAAATTTATTTATTGATTTATATCCCGCCCTTCCTCCCAACAGGAGCCCAGGGCAGCAAACAAAAGCGCCAAAAACGCATAAAAACATCATAAAAACAGACCTTAAAATACATTAAAACAAAACAACTTTAAGAACATTTTTTTAAAAAAAGTTTTAAAAATCTTTTGAAAAGGGTTAAAAATATTGTTTTTTTTTTAAAAAAATATTAAAAGCAATTCCAACACAGACGCAGACTGGGATAGGTCTCAACTTAAAAGGCTTGTTGAAAGAGGAAGGTCTTCAAAAGGCACCAGAAAGATAACAAAGATGGAGTCTGCCTAATGTTTAAGGGGAGGGAATTCCACAGGGTAGGTGCTGCCACACTAAAGGTCCATTTCCTATGTTGTGCAGATGGTATGTGCAGGAGGCCCTCAACTGAAGAGCACAGTGATTGACTGGGTATATAAGGGATAAGACGGTCTTTCAGGTATCCTGGTCCCAAGCTGTATAGGGCTTTGTACACCAAATCTAGAGCCTTGAACTTGGCCCAGTAGCAAATGGGCAGCCAGAGCAATTCTTTCAGCAGCAGGGTGACATGTTGGCGATACCCTGCCCCAGTGAGCAGTCTTGCTGCCGCATTTTGCACCAGCTGCAGCTTCTGGACCAACCTCAAGGGCAGCCCCACATAGAGCGCATTACAGCAATCCAGCCTGGAGGTTACCAGTGCATGGACAACAGTGGTCAGGCTATCTCGGTCCAGAAATGGCCGCAGCTGTCACACCAGCCAAAGCTGGTAAAAAGCACTCCTAGCCACGGAGGTCACCTGGGCCTCTAGTGACAAAGATGGATCCAGGAGCACCCCCAGACTACAGACCTGCTCTTTCAGAGGGAGTACAACCCCATCTAAAGCAGGCAACTGACCAATTATCCAAACTCAGGACCCATCAACCCACAGTGCCTCCATCTTGTAGGATTCAAACTCAGTTTATTAGCCCTCATCCAGCCCACCACCGAGTCCAGGCAGCGGTCAAGGGCTTGCATGGCCTTTCCCGATTCAGATGTTACAGAGAAATAGAGCTGGGTATCATCAGCATACTGCTGACACCTCACCCCAAGGCTCCTGATGACTGCTCCCAAGGGATTCATATAGATGTTAAACAGCATGGGGGACAAGATGGTACCTTGCGGCACCCCACAGCACAACTGCCAGGGGGCTGAAAGACAATCACCCAATGCTATTCTCTGAGAGCGACCTTGGAGATAGGATTGGAACCACTGTAAAACAGTGCCTCCAATACCCAGCTCACCAAGTCGGCCCAGAAGTATACCATGGTCAATGGTATCAAAAGCCGCTGAGAGATCAAGTAAGAACAACAGGGTTGCACTCCTCCTGTTCTTCTCCCAATAAAGGTCATCCATCAGGGCGACGAAAGCCAATTCAGTCCCATAACCAGGCCTGAACCCAGACTGGGATGGGTCAAGATAATCTGTTTCATCCAAGAGTACTTGCAATTGCTGCGCCACAACCCTCTCAATCACCTTCCCTAAAAAGGAAGTTGTCACAAATCAATGGGTCCAGGATGGGCTTTTTCAGGAGTGGTCAGATCACCTCCTCTTTCAAGGCAGCTGGGACCACTCCCTCTCGCAATGATGCATTGACCACACCCTGGATCCACTCAGTCAAACCTCCTCGGCAAGCTTTAATAAGCCAAGAAGGGCAAGGGTCTAGAGGACACGTTGCTGGCCACATCGTCTCAAGCACCTTGTCTACGTCATCAGGCCACACCAACTAAAACCATTCCCAAGAAGTTGCAGCATTTGTATTTATTTTGTTTTCTTTCTTGCTCTAGATGCTTTATTTTTCATTGAGGTGCCCTGCACATCACATTGTAGTAGAAAGGCAACATAAAGATAGAGTATTTTAAACGATCAAATGAACAGTATAATACAAATCTCCTGTATGTTCAAAGAGCAATGCAATCCTCTTGAAAAAGAATGCTCCATAATCTTATTACAAATGTGGTCCAATGCATTCAGGTCCCTTTGAAATAATATCTAACAACAGTGAGAGGAAGACGGGGACACCAAAAAAAATTATAGCTATACAGAAACTACCTTTTGTGGTAGCTCTTTTATTATAATAGGGTACCCATATTCTCCTCCCTTTCTGTAGATTTCTTTTTCAGTAAGGATCTGAGTGTATTAGGGCATATTTGCAGTATGATTATGGAACGTTGTATATGAATTGTTTTGCAATCCATTCAGACACATAGGCAATGATACCATTTAGTAGGACTATCGGAAACGTTTTCACATTATAAGATTTCTTGGTTATATGTGTGATACTTTTTACTGCTCAGCAGTAGAGCTTGGAAAAGTTACTTTTTTGAACTACAACCCCCATCAGCCCAATCCAGTGGCCATGCTGGCTGGGGCTGATGGGAATTGTAGTTTAAAAAAGTAACTTTTCCAAGCTCTGCTCAGCAGGCAATATATACACTTTCAATGTTCTTTGATAGTCTATTGTTGGGTTACTCTTCTGTGGTTTCTTTATTGATTTGGGGTCCTCCCTTTTTCTCCTTTTCCGTAGATTTCTATACATTACATTTGCCACAAAGACTGGTAGCCTTGTGACAATATTTTATCCACACTCCAGAAAAACTGCTGTTGTCTGGTGTGATGAGAACTTGGAAAAGTTACTTTTTTGAACTACAAGTCCCATCAGCCCCAGACAGCATGGCCACTGGATTGGGCTGATGGGAGTTGTAGTTCAAAAAAGTAACTTTTCCAAGCTCTGGGTGTGATTATGAAACAGAGATGCAAATGGGTCACTATGATCACTCGTTTTGGTATAGAGTATGGTTATACCAACATTTCACTGGAACTCTGTTTTGAGCTGAGTTATGAAGCTTTGGTACAGGTTACATGTCAGCGTAAGGAATCCTTGGGTAGCTTTGATTGTCCCAGAGTCCTGCAGTATCCACTGCTAATGCCTGACCTACCCTTTAATCTTTTTTTTCTAGAACAGCACAGACTAGGGCCATCTGGCTGAATCTAGTTACCCTTCAAATTTCCCACCATGCCCCAATGTAGCATCATTCTGCGGCATTGTGGGAAATTACAGAGATAGCTTGATACAGCTTTCCAGCACTGTTTGGAACATCACCATGACAACTAGGTAAGATCTCCAGGACCCACTAACAGAGGGGGGACACTAATTGACCTTTTGTACAAAGTCCCCTCAAACCTAGAGCTGGCCCTGTTTTGAAGATTCATGCAACTCACCTAGTTGCTGATACAACAAATAGAGGTTTTCGTGAGGGCAAATTATGTTGCAAAGAACCTAGCCTAGTTAGTCTAGCAAGAGAAATCTGTGCACATAAATAGCTTTTTGTGCACATTGCAGATGTGCACCTGGAGTGATGCACATCACCACCCACATTGCAATGCTCATTTGAGCCCTAATGAGTGACTGGGATACATCTTCTGATGGTGATGACTACATGCCTACTATTACAGTTGGATTACAGCTGAATTTAGCAAATGCTTTGAAAAGCCCCACTGACAGCAACGTTCTAAAACACAAAATGTGCAGACTTTTCCTATCATGCAGCCACCTCCACTTGCGGCGTTGGCAATTCACTCTAGCAGCTATTTCACTGGAGCTGATCATGAAAATGGCCTCTCAATCTAAGAGTGTAACATTGAATTCATTGTTGTGCATCTTCCATTCTAAATGTCCACATTAGTGTGCCTAATGATGCCTTTCCCTTCCACACTATCATGAAACTGATATTTAAAATTGAGATTCAGTTGGTGCTCTCCACACCTTCTGCTAATAAGTATCCTACAAAATGCCCATTATTGTTTCCTTCATTTTATAAAATCTGAATGTCTATTTAAAATTAGATGGGGTCAAGTAGTGGAAAAATGCAACTTTCCTCACTTCTGACCACATTCTGCCATTTTTACACTGACAAGTATCTCATCTCATGACTACTCTCTCTGGAATTAATGAGGCTTCATGCTGAGGAGACTACTTGAATGTGTCAGCATGAGCAAAGGTGACACTCAGGCCTTCAGCCAGCAGCACAATCTAACCCTCTGGCCCAAACAACACCAGATGTACATTAATAAATATAGCCTCCAATCCCAGAATCCCTACTGTTTAATTGAGGGGAAGAGGAGGGGGACATCTTCTGCTGCAACATCCTCTGCATTTTAAATAGTTTCATCTTTATTAGCAGCAATGTAACTTCCACATTATTTCCATTTGTTTTGACATGATAATGCAGTCTCCGCAGACTCTCACTGACACCATTTCATTTTGTCTTGATTTTGTAACCATCCCCTTGACATCTCCACAGACTGATTTAGTGCAGTTCTGACATTGTAATGTGCTCTGTTGCAGACTTGTATTGACATCTTCTGGGGAGATTTGTGATGGCAGGAGGTCCCGCGGATGTGAAGGGTATAATACCATTGTCACAAAATATAATCGCCTTCTACACCCAGAAGCTATTTAGTTGGCTTAAATATCTCTTCAGGATTACCTCCTCCCAAAATACATTTCTTTAAAATGCAGTATGTTTAAGCTTCTATAACAACAAGCCAGATATAACGCAGTCATATCCTCAGTTGTGCCAGCTGAGCAACAATAGGCTATTAAATACAGCCATGCCAGTGGAATAAATGATTTCACTGGCACAGTAGCTTTAAGGTGGTAGAGAAACACTGTTCTACTGGCAGCACTACCCCCAAGTGAACAGGAGACCAAGAGGCAAAAGCTCATAGAGTTGGAATAATGGCAGGAGAGGAGCATAATATGGTCAGAATCCTGTGCACATTCAGAGGTCAGTGGTCAGTCCTGCCCCTGATGTTCTGTAAAAGAGATAAGAACATAAGAAGAGACTGCTGGATCAAGCCAGTGACCTATCTAGTCCCGCATCCTATTCCCACAATGGCCAACCAGCTGCCCATGGGAAACCTACAAGCAGGACCTGAGTGCAATAGCACTCTCCCTTCCTGCAGCTTTCAGCAACTGGTACTCAGGACCATATCACTTCCAGCTATGGAAGTAGAGCATAGCCATCATGGCCAGCAGCCCCATTCTTCATGAGAAGTCTAATGTAAACACTCTACCATGTTTACAAACAGTGCTCTTGTCTCACATGTCACCTGACATCTTTGTGAAGTCAGGTGATTAATGGATGGGTAGCCCCATCCACCTTTCAAATTTGGCCCACAAGGAGTAGGTCAGATACCATTCTGCCCTGCCAGGGGTAGGGAAGATACCTCACCCCTGCCTTACCTCCTTCCTCATCAGAAGTATGGAAGCCCCAGTAAAGGACCACATACAAGATACTACACCACTCTGCCTCATGCCAATAAAACTAAGAGCACACAAGTAGGAACTTTGTGATGGTGAAAGGGCATGTTATACAAAAGACTTAGCAAAAGCAACAAGGGTTGACAGCAAATATAGAAAGGGCAGATTATTAGCACTTCTGTTCTCACATCCCTTGAGATACTCTGTGATCTCAGTGCTTTGACACAAGTACATCCTAGGAACTTCAGCTCTACTGCATCAGCTGAGTTGACATCAACAAGGGGCATGCCATGGCACACAAGCATAGCTCTAGTGTATGCCTGCACAGGTAGCGACCCACCAAATCAAATTCAGCCTGCTAATTATGTATGGGAACTACTGAGTACTTGAAACATTTTTGCAGGCAGGGGAAAATCAGGATGCTTCCTGAGTCACTTTGGAGCTGCTATTTGTGATTGTTACACTGCGAGCAGCTTTGGAGGTCAGGAATTTGTGCAGAACAGTGGCAGTAATGAAACTTGAATATTGTTTTTAAGAGTAGAGAGTTTTTAGAAAAGTGGCACCCACACTTTGAAACACAGTGCCCCTGGAAATTAGGATGGCACCAACAATTTGTTCTTGTAGGCATCTCCTTAAGACTTATTTATTCAACCAAGCTTTTTTGTAGTGTAGCCTTGCTGAATATTGTTCCTTTTGGTTTTACTGATGGCTTTAATGTATTGTTATTGTTTTAACTTGGATTTTCCCCCCATTTTTTTGTAAACTATCACAATTTTGAGTGGCGGACAGTTTATAATTTCTTAAAATAATAATAAACAAAAGTTATTTATTTCATTGAAATAAATTCCATTGAAAATGAAATCAACACAGACTTCTGAGTAATAGTGACTGAATTGCAGTGAAAATTTTTAAAAATGGTAAAATGTGCAATAGGTATGCTAGGATATAAAAAAATATTTTTATTTATTTTATGTGTTAAAATTATATCCCATCCTTCCATCGCAAACTATTTCCATGTTTGACTTACATACACACAGAATACCATGTAACAAAGTGGTCTTCAAACTTAGGAAAGTTTCAAAAGCAGTTTATGATACAATAGCTGGGGAAGTGGGGGTAACTAAAGGTCAAAAATTTCACTAGGCTAATACAAGCACCTCATGTGAGTCTAAGCACCCCTTTGCATTCAAGTCATACTATTCACACCAAACATATACTTCCATCTTAAAGGCGATGATGAAGTGGAAAATTCCACCTCTGAGGGTCGTTATTGGTATGTAGATAAGATGGAAGGGGACGGATGTTGCAACAGGACTGGGCAGACAAAAGATGAGTATGTGCGTCCTTACTTCCCTGTAATGGAGAATTATCTGGTGAATCACAGGCCCAGGCGGAAGCGGGAAATAGGTAAAGCCCCTTATTGGGTACCTTAGGACACATGACTGTGAGAGTGGGAAACAGGTAAAGCCCCTTATTGGGTACCTTGGGACACATGACTGTACATTGTAAAAACCTATAAAAGGCCCTCAATTTGGGGAAGAAGGCAGTCTTCCGCCATAGCACATGCTAGCAGGGACTCCTTACAATTGTAACTATAATAAACAGCTGTAAGCTTCAACCTGCCTCAGAGTCGTTCCCTGGAAAAGGACTCCATTAAGGAGAAAATTCCACAACAATGGGAAGGGAATGAGGTAGGGTGTTTTGCTTTTTGCTTCCCCCCCCCCAATTTTGATGTGATTGGGTGCCTTTTCCTGTTTTTGTTTAGTTATTTGATTGCTGGTTTACTTGCTTGATTCTTACCACTATCACTCTTTTTTTTCACTTTCTTTGTGAACACAGACTGGTCATCTAATTTATATTTAGCTTATCCAGCAATAAAGTAGTTACATGAATACACTGCCTGGCTTCACATAGCCGCATTGGCGGTTATTAAAGAAATGCTTACAGTGCATTTTCAGATCATCCAACTGAAAAGCGTTTAAAGAAGTGCAAGGTATTCTTTCAAAGGGAACAAATGATATAAAATCCAGAAATGTTAAGTCTGGCTGTTGATAATTCATTTTAGTTGACTGTATAATTCAGAATGTTTGCTGATTCCCAATAAGCGCTGTGTGGTAGCTAACAAATGTCAATACATTGGTAAACAAAGTAACTTCTCCCTGGCTGCAAGGAGAAAATTTTGTTCGGAACGTTTTTCTTTTTCAGCTGATTTCTTTAAAAGCTAGGAATAATGGGAAAGCAATGCACTAAGCTAGATCAGAATTCCTGCTCTATGCATGTGTTGTACGCACACACACAACCGATCTCTGATTATTTGATTACTCAACAGATTATTCAGCACTTGATGATTTGCAGCTAAATGTGTATATTAACTCTGCTGAAAAGTGTTAGCATCTGCAGTGATGCAGTGGTGCAGTTAGGTGATTTTGTGGATTTTGTGGCCTTATTTGGGGGGTGGGGGCTGTTTAGATGGGAATGTGCATTACTTCAAAATGTGGTGAGCCAGCTCTGCTGCATTTGGAGGTCTTCCTTCTCTTTCTGTTGAGTGGCACTCTTACTTTTGCCCCAAAGCCTTGCTATGATACATTATGATATATGAACGTTCTGTGTAGAGTATTCTATCTGTCATGACTGATCCACACATGCAAATCAACACTTGATATGGCTGTGATGAAAATGTATATATGATCATTGTGATGTATACCTAGTTATCACACAATATCTTCTGTTGTTTTTATTCATGTTATGATAAATACAGCTACTGCTTGTGTTATGAATGCTGTTAGCACATTTACTACTGACAGTGATGGCTAGACTGGTCATTGTAAGAAGGAGCAGCAGGTGGGTTTTGGTCTTGACAGCATTTTGGCTATCTGTTTGATCACACAGGATTCCCAATCACAGACAGTGTTCTACACATGCTTAAACAAAGAATTCCCTTTGGACCTTCTGCATAAAGAACACAGGTCTGAGGCTGCTGCCAATGGGAATGTCGGGGAACAAGGCTAATGTGCTCCTGTCTGTACACATTCTCAGCAGGGACGGCTCCAGGCATGTGGGGGCCCTTGGGCATCAGCTTGCCCTGGCTCCCTGGTGGGTGGGAGTGCACGCACGTGCAGGCCCCCATGCGCCCCCGTGTGCCCCCCCGCCCCCCCTACCTGTCTAGTTTTTACCATTGCCCTTAATGAAGATGGAGGCCGTGGTTTCCCTAAGGGGAATGAAGCCTCTGCCGCCATCTTTGTTGATGGCACACGTGCGTGCTATGCACACACATCTCTGCCATCAACTAAGATGGCGGCAGCAGCTTCAGTACCTTAGGAAAGCTGCAGCCGCCATCTTCATTAAGGGCAATGCTAAAAAGCCGGCTGACAGGTAAGTGGGGGACATGGAGGGTGCGAATCATGGAAGGGGAACAGAAGGCCTCTCAGGGGTTCCTGTAGCTCTGGAGCCCTCAGGCCAGTGCCCAACCTGGCCCCCCTTTAGAACCGGCCCTGATTCTCAGGCAAACACCTGAGTGCATTTGTGTGTGTGCATGAATTTCATTTCCTGGATTTAGAACCTTCCATCAGCATTATGATGATCCTTATCAATGATCATGAGGGATGAAGCAGTGCAAGGGAAGACTTGTTAGGTTAGAAAAAAAGATGGCTTGGGAGGGAGGGGGAACTTGAGCAAATTTTATACAATTTCCCTTCCCTCTTTCATATAATACTAGAACTGTGAATCACCCAGTAAAGAAGACTGGCAATAGGCTCTGGACTAGCAAAAGAAAGAACTTCTTCAAAATTAATTTATGGAATTTACTACCATGTGGAGTGGTGATGGCCACTAGCTGAGATTGCTTTAAAGGGCTTTGGGCAATTTTTGTGATCTAACAATGTCCATTGGCCGTGATAATTAAATGGAACTGCCATGTATAGGAATGGTATATCTCTAAATATCAGGTGATAGGCACAACAATATTTAGATAATCCTAATTGTTTTTAAATGTTTTAAATATGCTTTATTCTATTTTAAAATGTATTAGATTTTACTGCTTTGTTGTTTGCTGCCTTGGACTCCTTTGCGAGGAAGGCCAGGATGACAATTTAATAAATAACAACAATGGCAACAACATTAGGAGAAACTTCTCAACAGTAAGTTGACAATGGAACAAATTACCTAGGAGATGGTGTGCACTCCCTTGTTAGAGATCTTGAAGCAGAGGCTGGACAGTAATCTGTTGAGGATGCTATAGACCTTTTTCCTGCAAGAATCAGGAGGTTGGACTACATAGCCTACAAGGTCCTCAAGGGTAATGGCCAATCATTTTATGCCTCCTCTCCAGGCATAAAATAACTGACCAGTTTTTCAGGCTTGGCAGCTGGAAAGAGGAGGGAGAGAAATCAGCAAGGCATTACCACAGAGGCTGTATGTATCTAGTGCTGGTTCCCCTACAAATGGGGGCTGCCTCCACTTCTGTGTCCTCAATAGAGGCAAAGGGGGGAAAGGCAGCTGTCCCTTTCCTGCATCCTCCCACACAACAACTTCTGTAGCTGGCTCTAAAGTTGAAGGTAAGAAGCTACTTTGCATCAAGTGAAAACTGTAGGTCCATTTAGGTCAGTACCACCTACACAGGGCCTCTTCTAAAGGGCGGCCAGGTTGGGCACTGGCCCGATGGCCCTGGAGATACAGGGGCCCCCTCAGCCGCCCCTCCACTCCCCTTCTGCGATCCAATGGTCCCCCATACCCCTCCACCTACCTGTCTGCTGTCTTTTACCATTGCCCTTAACGAAGACAGCGGACGCGGTTTCCCTAAGGTACTGAAGCCCCTGCCGCCATCTTAGCTGATGGCAGAGATGCGCACACATAGCACACACACGTGCCATCAACAAAGATGGTGGCAGAGGCATCATCCCCTTAGGGAAACCGCGGCCATCATCTTCGTTAAGGGCAATGGTAAAAGACAAGAGACAGGTAGGTGAGGTTAGGGGTGCCACGTGCATGTGCATACGTGCGCACACGCACGCACACACACACACGTCAGGGGCCAGGGCAAGCTGATGCCCAAGGGCCCCGGCATTCCTGGAGCCAGCCCTGCACCTACAGCACCCTTCCTCAACTGGAGGTCTTCTAGATATTTTGAACTACAACTTCCATCAGCCTCAGCCAGCAAAATTCTTGCTTTCAGGCTTCTGGTTTCTCAACTTGATGGTTCTAGAAAACCATCACCTTCACACTCTGTTTGTGGATGTACCTGGCTTGCTCCTGTTGCAAGAGAAGGATGCTTCACTAGATGGACCTTGGCTGAGTCCAGCACGACAACTCTTGTGTTCTGGTAATCCCAGCCCCAGAACCTTAAACAATTTCTATATGAGCTGACTAATGAAACATGAGAGAACATGTGGCTTACATAAGGCTAGATGCAGATCACTCACAGAAAAATCTTGTACAAAGAAAGCTCTGGCTATTCCTTGAATAAAGTATAATTTTCATTTTAAAGAGACACTAGAGTCCCTCAGACTTTCGTAGCGTAAGTGTTTTGAGAAGAGTACCTTTCACAATCAGACAGAACTGCAAACCCTGGGGAGTAATGGCTTTTGAAGTTAACACATCTGAAAGCTTTAGTTTCCAGCTCACATAGCTAGATTAAAAAAATGGAAATGGGAAAAGGAAATTCTTACTTCCCCACATTCATTTCAAGATACAGTTAAAGCCCCAAACAAATCTATTGCTAAAAGATCAGTCAGTGTTCTAGTCATTTTTATATCATCTTTAACACTGTTATCCTGCATAGCTGGTGCTTGCTTTGTGGACACTGATGACCAGTTGAGGTTGCAGAGCCAGAAGTGTATAGTTGATACCAATGTTCTGTCTATCTGCATGACAGAAGAGAACCAGTTCACTGTTCATATGTATCCCATGAAGACGAAACCAGTCTGACTATTGCAGATGGCTGGCAAGAAGTCTCTTAAGCCCTCTCTCTAAATAAGAAAACTGACCCTGTACCAGCTTCCCAAGGAGATTTCTCCTGTTTTTATGAAGGGTGAATGTGAAAATGTCAGAAATACTATATTGGTGCTTATTTTACCATTCAGTGGACTATGTGAAACTGCCTTATACTGTCAGATCATTTCTGTGAAGAGGTCAGGTGAGAGGAAGAACTTTACCAATCATTCGAGGGGCAGGCGTAGAGTGTCCATTTACCATGTTAAACATATACAAAGTGATCTTGGTAGCCAAAAAACCCCAACCCTTCTCATGCTCACATACTGCAGTGTGGGGTTCTTCTTACAAAAGCTTAAATGTCAGAAGTGCTGTCTACACTGATCTGGTGTCCAGTCAGTGTCAACCCAGCTTTACAGGCAATAGATTATTTTTGAAATCTACCTGATCATCATGGGGCAGAGCAGCAGAAAGGAGCAGGAAGACTGGGAGGTCTGCAACATAAAACTCCTTAGTGCATCTGGAAGTTGCAGAATGGTGTCATCTTACTCTATCTGAGATATGCATGCACATAGCCACAGAAAGCAAGGACCCATAAGGAAAGCTTATGGAACTGTGACAGCAAGGGAGGGAAAGAAATTTATAGTTTCTAGATTTTTTTTAAAATCACATCTTGTTCATTTATCCTGGTGTTTGTCTGGATCCCATCTTAGATCTCTGTTTAAGCAAACATGTAGTCTTATTGGTCACATCACTGTTGTTGATGATCCACATTAATTGTTCATTCATTATTCAATGCCATTTACCGAAATTGGTGAGAAATGTAGAGGCAATGTCTGAGAGAGGGAGAACTGACATATCGATCAGTCTTAGAAGCAAGAAATAACAGCTGGCCCATGACTTCAAGCCCTTCTTTACAAAGAAAACTAATGGATAAAATTGGAATTGAGCTTGAGGGATGCTAATTCCTCAACATTTCAGCTGAGTTTTTTTAGTCCAAGAAAAGGGGAATTTGCAGAAGTGTGTGCAATTCAAAGGGAGGTAGGCAACAAATATCTTGCCTTTTATACTGATGATTAGAAAGCCTTACAGTCAACCATACTACTCTTTCCCCTCCAAGACATTAGGAATAGAGAAAGTGGGGCAAATGAGACAGTGAATAGTATCATCACCAAAATAGCTAAATACTATTGTGCCTGTAGCTCTTATTGAGAGGAGGAATGTCATAATGGTGTATCCTAGGGTTGCCATGCCAGAAGCTTCCCAAACCCTGAGATCTCAGGCACAGCCCCTAGTGATGTCATTAAGAATGAATAAGCATCAACCACAGTTGATTGGAGCATACCACTCAAACAAAAAAAAAATTTGATTGGAAATTAAGATAGAAATCTTAGCCAAATCAGTGTGTTTCCAGGTCCAGTTGAAGTGACAGCATGCTTGCTTACCAAGATTCTGCTGTGTTTTTTTTGTTCTATACCTCCTGATCTGCACACACAGAGAAAGCTATAAACCAGGAAAATACAACAGTTTTCTGGCCTTGCATGGGTTCTAGGTATTGCCTGGAGTTGACAAATCCCTTAGCTATCACAACCGTGACTTCACTTGTTGGCTACAAACTTGAAAGGGCAGGGTTAGAGCAGCCAGCTATGAGCTTATTTAAGAGACGTTGCGGGGGGGGTGGCTGATGTTTTGGTCTATATCTCGTGAAGCAGACTACCTAGAAACTTATTTTTTAAAAAAAAAAAATGAAAGGTGAGAGTCCAGAGATTAAGTCACTCATCCAGAGAGGAGCCCAAAAATCCAGAATCTCCGGCCGAAAACTGGAGATCTGGCAACCCTAGCTTAACTTGAAAAGAATAGTTAGGATAGAAGATAGACAGGCACACACTTGGGATGCAAAGTTATAGCTTTTGCTCTTCCTCGTAAAACTCAGTGTAGTTTCAATTGACCTCCATGGTGGTTGCGATACAGGCATTGATCAGAGCTCCATATTATTAGCATCAACAGTGAAGTTCTTACAATCTTACAATCTATCATCAAATTTAGTGGGGCAGAACCAAAGACTTCAGCCAGCTCATTTTTGACCATTCATTGTGTGTGTGTGGGCAGGGGGCAAAATGAAGCCTTCCCAAAATATCAGTGGGAGGAAGGGGTTTTGCTGCTAACTCATGAAGTGGCTGAGATTTTTGCATTTTTCTTCCTTTTTCAAATTTTGAAAAAGCTCACAGAGGTGTGAGGCTCTCTCAGCAGCTTCTCACCTGCCACACTTTCTGGAATGGCTGGGGAACAGTGCCATCTCACATTGCATCACATTGCTCTCAAGGCACTCTGGGAAGTGTGGCTAAGAAGCAGTGTGAGACTCTCTCTGCAGCTTCCCACCATATGTGCTTCCTCGAAGGCCTTAGGAGTAATGCGATGTGATGTGATGTGATGTGGTATCATTCCCAAGGTGCTCCAGGAAGTGGAGCAGGTAGAAAGCTCCAGAGAGAGCCTTGCACCTCTGTGAGTGGCACAGGTGGTTTTTTTAAAGTTTTAAAACAAGGGAAAAAACAAGGAGAAAACCATCATCATCATCATCATTGCTTAGGATATTTCTATGCTGCTTAATATACATAAAAAACTCTAAACAGTGTATGGAAGTGTAAAAAACAATAAATGTTATAAAAATATACAATAAAACTGTAATGAAAATGCATACATAATACAAAACAACAAATAAATACCAAAACAATTCCCTCGCATTTCCACACTTAACATCTCTCAGCCTCCTGGCTCTCACCAAGACTACACCTATCCAGCCTGGCTCTCACCATTCTTAACCACCTTATTAGGTTAAGTAAGAGAAGCAGCAACTCCACCTGAAATCTTTAGGAAGCGGAGGCAGAGATATAAACACAGCCTTAAAATTTATCATCTGTATGAGGAAGCTGGCATGTCTGTGTGGCAATGTTGTTGTTATTTATTGTTATGTATTTGTATAATACAGATGTATGTCACTTTTAGCTCCTTGGAGGAAAGGTGGGAATTAAATGTAATAAGTAAATAAATAAAATGCTGCATAGAGAAATAACAAGACAGCCCCCAGCTCACATGTTTGCAGTCTTGTTACTGATAAGATGCAGAAAGTGTTCCCTTTTATCCAAGCCCCACAGATTAAAGCATGATTATCATCTGATTAAATTGATTAAAGCTTGCCACTCTGAAAATTCTATACATTTCTTTTGGCAAGGCAGTGCTGTGGCCCAGAAGCATAGTTTGTTGCCAGCCAGGGGGACGCAAGACTCAGCAATGGCAGAACATGTGCACATCCATGTCTGCATCAGGTTATATAGTTTTACTGTCCACCATTTTACCCTCAGTTCCAATTCAGAATTTCCAATTGTGCTGAAGATGAGTTGGAATTTTTTACCTGTCCACAGATTGGGCAAATTCAGCAGAAGAGGGGTTGCCCAGAGTTGTGAAGTCCTTGGAGAGGGTGGGAGCAGGAAGTCTACATATTCACTGGAAAGTGAGGCCCAGGCTTTAGGGCTATGACTTGTTATGCCCTTCGACATGGGTAGGATTTGGTTCACCCAAGGTTGACAATTGAGATTAGCTTCCAGCACTTCTCATTTCCTCCGCAGATGTTAATAAAATGTGTCCTTAGGACCACTCATTTTATGTAACTCCTAACTGAGCAGAGCAGAGGGAGCTATCTCAGCTGGTCTAGAGGATATACAAGAGACTCAGCTCTCAGAGAGCATGAAAACAGAGTGAGCAAACAGGGAGAGCTAACAGGACTTTGGCAGTGGAGTTCAGCAGGGGAGGACAAGGAGGAGGTCCCTAACAAAACAAAGTTCTTGTAGCATGCACCACATACCAGTGGGACTCTCCTGGTAACCATCAAAGAGGATAGGACAAAGCCTAGACTACTCCCATACAAGCTGGGGGGAAAGAAACAAAAAGTAATAGCAACTATGGACAGAAAGGACACTCCGGTGGTCGTGACCTGCAAGGTATGTGCAATGTTTGTTTTCTTCCCTGAGAGCAACATAGCGTAAAGTACAACACGTGCAAGCTATTGGTGCTGTTGGAAGAAAAAGTAAGAGACCTGGAGTGGCTGGTGGCCACACTCAAGAGTGTAAGAGAAGATGAAGAGTTCTTAGACCGAGCACTGGAACAACTGCAAAGAGAAGTATAGGACATTGAAGAACAACAGCATGTTGAAGCAGAAGAGGTGAGTGTTGAGGAGAGGAACAACAAGGTAGATGAAACTCTGTGGAAAAGGGTGACAGTTAGGAGCAGAAGAGCTAGAAGACATCTGCACCACTGGAACTATTGAACCACTTTCAGGCACTTGAGCATGAGAGGAGAGGACAGCCTGCAGAGGAAGAATTACAGGAGATCCCACGTGACAGTGAGCAAGAAGCTAGAGGCAATGAAACCACACCCTACAACAGGCCTACAACAGGCCTTCTGCCTGCAGGAGGGGGAGCGTTGCGCTGCCAGGGAGGGAGAGCCCCTCGTCATCTGCTGCTGCTGTGCTGCTTCCCCTGGCTGTCGCCACCGCCACCCTTCCTGCTGGACTGCTGCTGTTGACGGCTGGCACGCCCTGCAGGACCGGGTCCCGGGTGCTCGGCCAGCTGTGGCTGACCTTTTCTGCCTGTCCCTCCTTGGAGGGATGTGTGGGCTGGCTGGCTGGGAGGCCTGGGAGACCTTCTGCCTATAGGAAGAGGAACGTTGCGCTGCCAGGGAAGGAGAGCCCCTCGTCATCTGCTGCTGCTGTGCTGCTTCCCCTGGCTGTCGCCACCGCCACCCTTCCTGCTGGACTGCTGCTGTTGACGGCTGCCACGCCCTGCAGGACCGGGTCCCGGGTGCTCGGCCAGCTGTGGCTGACCTTTTCCGCCTGTCCCTCCTTGGAGGGATGTGTGGGCTGGCTGGCTGGGAGGCCTGGGAGACCTTCTGCCTGTAGGAGGAGGAACGTTGCGCTGCCAGGGAGGGAGAGCCCCTCGTCATCTGCTGCTGCTGTGCTGCTTCCCCTGGCTGTCGCCACCACCACCCTTCCTGCTGGACTGCTGCTGTTGACGGCTGGCATGCCCTGCAGGACCGGGTCCCGGGTGCTCGGCCAGCTGTGGCTGACCTTTTCTGCCTGTCCCTCCTTGGAGGGATGTGTGGGCTGGCTGGCTGGGAGGCCTGGGAGACCTTCTGCCTATAGGAAGAGGAACGTTGCGCTGCCAGGGAAGGAGAGCCCCTCGTCATCTGCTGCTGCTGTGCTGCTTCCCCTGGCTGTCGCCACCGCCACCCTTCCTGCTGGACTGCTGCTGTTGACAGCTGCCACGCCCTGCAGGACCGGGTCCCGGGTGCTCGGCCAGCTGTGGCTGACCTTTTCCGCCTGTCCCTCCTTGGAGGGATGTGTGGGCTGGCTGGCTGGGAGGCCTGGGAGACCTTCTGCCTGTAGGAGGAGGAACGTTGCGCTGCCAGGGAGGGAGAGCCCCTCGTCATCTGCTGCTGCTGTGCTGCTTCCCCTGGCTGTCGCCACCGCCACCCTTCCTGCTGGACTGCTGCTATTGACAGCTGCCACGCCCTGCAGGACCAGGTCCCAGGTACTCAGCCAGCTGTGGCTAACCTTTTCCACCTGTCCCTCCTTGGAGGGATGTGTGGGCTGGCTGGCTGGGAGGCCTGGGAGACCTTCTGCCTGTAGGAGGAGGAACGTTGCGCTGCCAGGGAAGGAGAGCCCCTCGTCATCTGCTGCTGCTGTGCTGCTTCCCCTGGCTGTCGCCACCGCCACCCTTCCTGCTGGACTGCTGCTATTAACAGCTGCCATGCCCTGCAGGACCGGGTCCCAGGTACTCAGCCAGCTGTGGCTAACCTTTTCCACCTGTCCCTCCTTGGAGGGATGTGTAGGCTGGCTGGCTGGCTGAGAGGCCTGGGAGACCTTCTGCCTGCAGGGAGAGGAGCGTTGCACTGCCGGGGGGTGGAGAGCCCCTCGTCGTCAGCTGCTGCTGTGCTGCTTCCCCTGGCTGTCACCACCACCACCCTTCCTGCTGGACTGCTGCTATTGACAGCTGCCACGCCCTGCAGGACCAGGTCCCAGCTTATTTCATTGTTGCCGCTACACTGCGCGAGGAGAGTCTTCGGTGTGGGACATTGTCGCCGGATGTATGCTGTGTGGTGTGAATGAGATTGGTGTGTGTATGTGAGTCGTTGCTCATTTTAACTACACTTTAATTGTATTTTATTGTATTTTAATGCTATTTAATTATTTGTTCTGTTGAGTTTGCTATTTATTTCTATGTTTTTTTATTTTATGTTGCTGTTTTACTCTTATGTACACCGCCCAGAGAGCCTTTTGGCTTTGGGCAGTATAGAAATTAAATTAAATAAATAAATAAACAAATAGAAGAGAAGAGGAGGAGGAGTGGGATACTCCCTAATGTGTGGCATTGAAATCCAAGAATGCCAAGAAGACCCATAGAGTCGCCAAGTATGCTGTCTCTCTGAAGAATAGATTAAAGATGGGATAGAAATGTTGCCATCACTCATAAGGCCCACTGACACGTATCCTTTTCTTCTCATCCATGTTTGAATGAATAACTGCCAAGCGGAGCTACGAAGAAATCATGAAATCATGAAAGAAGATCTCGGAAGGAAACTGAAGGACTTTGGGGACCAGAAAGTCTTCTCTTCCATCCTTCCAGTACTCAGAAGAGGGAAAGAAACATACTCTAGGTGGATGACTGGGTCCAAAGGTGGTACCAATGTGAGAGATTTGGATTCTGGGACCACGGGCTACACTTCCTGGAAGATGGACTGCTAGCAAGTGATGGGTTGCATCTCACAAGGACTGGGAAGAATGTGTTTGGCCACAGCATGGAGAACTTCACCAGGACTTCCGGGAAGGGTGACTTAGCCTGTGCCTGCTTTTGAGACGGGCTCCTGCCTCAAAAGAAGCTTATTCAGATATATCAGTCAGATTTTTTCTTTTTTTGACTGATTAAACTTCTCCCGGGTAGGGAGAAACGAAGAGATTAACCTCAAAGCCTATTTTTGTTGGGACGACCAGATCTCATTAATTTATGGGACGAGGTCCAGCCGACGAAGGTGGGACGGATTTTTAACAACAAGCTCTATCTGATAAAGCGAACGTTCATCTTATCTTCTAAGAGAGAACGCACTAACAGGCAAGCACCCTTCTTTCTATATTTTTCTTTTACTTGACTTAAATTGTTGCTGTTTAAAAGAGATTTGCCAGATTGATCGGTTTTTGACATCTCACTGGGGAGCCATAACTTCTCTCTGCTACTCACTAATTAATAGCTTATCTCTGTTTTTGTTGCAAAAAGCTGTCCTGGATTTGCATTCTAAAGATATACACAGAAGAGGGATTTCTATTCCAGATTTTTATTTTGAAGAATATTATATTGTCTGAGACTACTCTCTTTTTGGTCTATTTTATTTTGACGAATCTGTTTCCTGACGACCGCCATTAATTGTTTCGATCCTGGGAACTGCATTTTGTTTACTTAAGCATGGAGAGATAAGGCTGTCTGCTCTGTTTATACTGTGATGTCACCAAGTTTGGAGTATTAACCCAATTGTTGCTGAAATAAGAAGTGGTTTTCCTATATTTTTCTTTTAAAATGGCAATTAAGAAAGTGGCTGAGAAGCTGGAAATAACTATGTTTCAGAAAATAATGGATGAGATTGAGATAACGAAACAAAACCTGCGACAGGGTTGTAAGGAGCTGAAAATTGAATTGAGTAAAATGAAGCAGGAGATTAAAGATATAGGGGTCCCTGTGAGAGAGGTGACCCTGGAAGGGGTCCCTGTGAGAGAGGAGACCCCGGAGATTGGAACAAACGTGGAACAGGAAAAAGATTTGGAGTCTATGGACTTTAGAAACAAAATCTATTGTTTGGAGACACAGGAGATTAAAGACATAGGGGTCCTTGTGAGAGAGGAGACCCTGGAGACTGGAACAGGGGTCCCTGTGAGAGAGGAGACCCTGGAGACTGGAACAGGGGTCCCTGTGAGAGAGGAGATCCCGGAGATTGGAACAAACGTGGAACAGGAACAAGATTTGGAGTCTATGGACTTTAGAAATAAAATCTATTGTTTGGAACTCAATGTTATCTCTGAAGAAATTAATGAAGATTCTAGAGATAAAGTTATCAATGACATGGATAATCTTCTGGACTGGAATGATGTGATGGAGCCCAATATAGAGAAAATCTATGGAATTAACTGCAGCCATGTGACAATGGAAAAACTTTCAAGAGATGACCCAGTGTATTTTGAAAAAAAGAACAGAGATATGATTTTACAGCAGTATTTCAGCAACCTATTCAGAATGGATGGCAAGAAAATATTTGGGATAGAGGTAATTCCCATCAGACTCTTACTATATGACTATGGCTTTGACAGCAAGATTATTATGGAATACTGATAATGGAAGATTGGATACTGAAATTACTGGACTTAACAAAACTACTGAAGATGGAAGATGGAAAATGGAACTAATAGGGATAATAGAACAATGGCTACTGAAATTACTGAACCTAACAGATTCTGATGTGATGGATTAATTGAAATGTTTATTTTGACTATGGTTATGACAATAAGATTATCATAATTAGTAATGAGATGGATTAATCGATATGCTTATCTGGAAAAAAAAATTGATAGATATATTTCTTAAAGAATTGAAACCTCTCTTTGACTTTTTGTGGAAAGAATAAAGTAATGTTTATGAGATTTGATGATTAAGTAAGATAACTACTGGAGGAAAGTGATTTTATAATATGACTTAAGAGACAGGATTGTTATATATTATAGACTTATAACTGATTTGATCTTTGACAAATGGGAAGTCAATATTTTACTCTTTATTTTTTATTTTTGTTTTTTTTTTTTCTCTTTTTTTCTTTTTGTTTAACTATTTTTGATTTTGTTTTTTGTCTTTGAATGTTTTATGATTTTGTCTTGTATGTTTTATGAAAATCTGAATAAAAATTATTGAAAAAAAAAAAAGAGAACTTCACCAGGAGGGCTTTAAACTGAATCCTACAGGGGAGGGAGACATAAACGTGGAGATAATAATTGACAAAAGCTTATGCACAGGAACTGAGAGAACAGCTCTAATGGGGCTCAATAATATCAGCATAAAAATGTAAAAAGTAAGCCAGACTATAAAGCATGGTCTTTGATGTCTGTATACTAATATCTAGAGTATGGGAAACAAACAGGATGAACTTGAATTCTTAATGCAGGAGAGTAAAGACAAGAGTAGATATAATTGAAACTTGGTGGGATGACTCCCATTACTGGAATACAGCAATTGAAGGATATAACTTGTTCAAAAAGAACAGAAGGAACAGAAAGGGATGCAGAGTTACATTACATACTAAAATATATACAGGAGGATGAACTTGGTAGCCCCATCCAAAGTATCTGGATTAAAATTAATGGGGCAAGGAATAAAAGGAACACGGTGGTTGGAGTCTACTATCGAGCACCCAATCAAGGAGAAGATAAGGATGAAACTTTTGCAAAGCAAATTGCCAATGTTTCAAGGAGGCATGATGTAGTAGTAGTCATGAAGGACTTCAATTACCCCAATATCTATTGGGAGACAAATTCTGCCAAATATGGCTCTTCCAAGAAATTCCTGAGTTGTGTTAGAGATAAATTTCCCCTATAGAAAGTGGAGGAAGCAACCAGAGGATCAGCTATCCTTGATTCTAACCAATAGAGATGACTTAGTGGATGAAGTGGCAGTTAACAGGAACTCTGAGGGAAAGTGACCATGTTATACTTGAGTTCTTGATTTTAAAGGAAGCAAAAGCGAAGAGTAGCTATATGGGTACCCTGGACTTCAGGAAAGCTGATTTTAATAAATTCTGAACAATTATAAGTAAGGTTTCATGGCAAGCAACCCTAATGAGAAAAGGAGTCCAAGATGGGTGGGAGTTTCTGAAAGAGGAAACTCTAAAGGCACAATTGCAAAAAATTCCAACAAGGAAAAAAGAAGGATGGCAGCAGAAGAAGCCAACGTGGCTTCACAAAAAGCTTAGAGATGACCTGGAAACATAAGAGGTCACATATAGGAAATGGAAGGAAGGCCAGGCCACAAAGGAAGAGTACAGACAGATAGCACATAACTGTAGGGATGGCTTCAGGAAGCCTAAAGCTGAGAATGAGCTGAGGTTAATGAGGGATGCCATCAGCAACAAAAAAGCCTTCTTCAGGTACATGCATAGTGAAAGACATATAAAATAAATGATGGCACTGCTACTCAATGCAGATAGCAAAAAGATAACAGATGACAAAGAAAAGGAGGAAATGCTCAATTCCTACTGTGGCTCAGTTTTCTTCCAAAAGAGGGTCTATGGTCCTCTTGGCAAATATGAAAGTAAAGGGCAGGACAGCAGCTTGAGATTGATAGACAAATGGTCAAGGAATACCTAATAGCTTTGAATGAGTTCACATCTCCAGGGCCCAATGAACTGCAACCTAGAGTATTGAAGGAACTGGCTGAAAAACTCTCAGAACTGCTGTCTAATCTTTGCGAAATTGTGGAGGATGGGTGCCGGATGACTGGAGGAGCACTAATGTTGTCCCTATCTTCAAAAAGGGCAAAAAGGAGGATCCTGGGAGCTACAGACTAGTCAGCCTGACATCAATCCCTGGGAAAATCCTGGAGCAGATTATAAAGCAGTCAGTCTGTGAGTACGTTGAAAATAATGCAGTGATTACTAAAAGCCAAAATGGATTTGTCTAGAAGAAATCCTGCCAGACTAATCTTGTCTCATGTTTTGATTGGGGAACCTCCCTGATAGACTGTGGAAATGCTGTGAACATAATATATCTAGACTTCAGCAAAGTTTTTGACAAAGTGTCCCATGATATTCTGATTAGCAAACTAGCTATATGTGGGCTGGATTGAACAACTATCAGGTAGATCCACAGTTGGCTACAGAAGCATACATAAAGAGTGCTTATCAGAGGTTCCTTCTCAAACTGGGGGAAGGTAATAAGTGGGGTACTGCAGGGCTCAGTCCTGGGCCCAGTGCTCTTCAATATTTTTATTAATGACTTGGATGAGGAGGTGCAGGGAATGCTTATCAAATGTGCAGATGATACAAAATTAGAAGGGATAGCTAATATCATGGGGGACAGAAACAAAAATCAAAGTGATCTTGATAGACTGGAGCACTAGGCTGAAAGCAACAGGGATAAGTGCAAAGTTCTACACCTAGGAAAAATAAACTAAGTGCACAATTATAAGATGGGGGATACTTGGCTCAGCAATACTACATGCAAGTAGGCTCTTGGAATTGTTGCTCACAAGCTGAATATGAGGTGTGAAATGTAGGTGCAAAAAAGGCAAATGCTATTTTAAGGCTGCATTAACAGAAGTATAGTTTCTAAATTGTGTAAAGTACTAGTTGCACTGGTTAGGCTTCATCTTGAGTATTGTGTTCAGTTCTGGACGCTGCACTTTAAGAAGGATGCAGACAAAGTGAAACAGGTTCAGAGGAGGGCAACGAGGATGATCGGGGGACTGGAAACAAAGCCCTGTGAGGAGAGACTGAAAGAGCTGGACATGTTTAGCCTTGAGAAGAGAAGAATGAGGGGAGATATGGTAGTACAGTACTCTTTCACTACGTGAAAGGATGCCACACAGAGGAAGGCCAGGATCTCTTCTTGATCGTCCCAGAGTACAGGACATGGAATAATGGGTTCACGTTACAGGAAGCCAGATTTCAACTGAACATCAGGAAAAAGTTCCTGCTGGAGTGGCATGACAATGGTGGCCTCTCCAACACTGGAGGCATTCAAGAAGCAGCTGGACAGCCATCTGTTGGGTAAGCTTTAAGTTGGATTTCTGCACTGAACAGGGGGTTGGACTCAATGGCCACATAGGCCCCTTCCAACTCTACTATTCTATGGTTCTATTATTGTGTGTCTTTATTCCTGTGTCCTTGCAAATGTGAGTTTATTACCCTTGTGTTGCTTTCATCATCATTGCCCAGTAGGTAAATTAAGTGAGTCTCAGTGGTAGAGCATCTACTTTGCATGCAGAAGATCCAAGGTTCAATCCACAGCATCTCCAGGCTGTGGTGGAAAAGACTTCCTGTCTGAAATCCTGGAGAGCCACTGCCAGCCAGTGTAGACAATACTCAGAATACTGAGCTAGATGGACCTGTGGTCTGACTCAGTATAAGTCAGCTTTCCTATGTTCCTAAGATGTGTTATATGTCAAAGAACACTGAATGAAAGAACTGGGAGTAAAATACCCCGAAGAGGGAACCACCTGCCCTGGATCCATCCCCAAAGGAATTTGGGGGCACAGCTAGGAGTTTTTTTAAAATTAAAAAAAAATGTTTGGGGAGGGAAGAAGGAGACGCTACATCTCTTCCTCCTCCTCCCAACTGAGAGCAGGCAGGTGCAACTAACAGCACTGTGCAGGATAGAATCAATCTGCTTTCCATCCTGCATGTTGCCAGTTGCTGTTCCTTTGCAAGCAGCTTTTCTGCATGCCAGAAAGCCATCTGTGAACGAGCAGTGACTAGCACTGCACAGGATGAATCCTCCCGCTTATCAGCTGTTGAGCAAGAGGATTGTCTACTGTGAGGTGCTGCTCCTTTGTGAGCATCTTCCCTGCATGCAGGGAAGATGCTTGCAAAGGGGATTTGGTGCATGGGGCTTGGGGAGGCCTGGTGGGAAGCAGGAGAAGTCCTGCAAAGAGGTTTCTCATTTTCCCACTTTCTCTCTTCCTTCCCATGCCTGCCTGCCTGCCCTTTCTGCCCGATGCTCCATCCCCTGATAGTCCCAGATCACTCTGGGCTGCCATACCCAACCAGTAGAGATATAGGGCTATCTCAGCCCAACTTGGCCAAGGCCCAAATGCCTCTGAAGAGGCCCAATTTGGCTAGAATTTAGCAGAAACCTAAATATCCTAGAACGCCTTATTTTGCTGTGTGTTTTTAAGCTCACATTATATTGCTTATTCTGAAAATAGCAACTATCAGATCAAACAGCCAGATAAAAAATTAGGATAAATAAGAGTTGCATAGTAGAAAACTACAGTCAGTAGCCAGATAGCCTGAAAAAAAGCAACAAGGGGGATGTGTAAATAAATGGTTACACCTAATATCTCAGTATGTAATAGACCTAGGATGGAAAAAGAAATATAAGATTTGCCATATATGTACTTTATAACACCACAGTTGGTTACTGACTTAACATTACATTTTGTTCTGACAAGACAGTAAGAAAAACTGCTGTAGATAAGGCTACAATGGGTTTTACAATGGATTTATAATATAAAAGCACAAGAACAGCAAAAAGTGGCATACCTTTGAATCACAATATCCTTTAGCTGTTAAATAAATTGGGTAACATCTCCATATTGACAATCTGCAGAGTGACCTCAAGTAAGAATGCCATGAATATCAGTGATTTTCAGCTCTCATTGTGAAAACTGCATATTTACTGTCACAGATTGGTGTTAAGGACAGGCAACAGGTATGCAGACAATAATTCAAATTGGCATGAGAAACAATGAATAGGGAATAATGCACAATTAAGGCAAATCTGTGGTTATGAATATGAAACTACTCATAATTAAATGAAATCTATGTTTTTAAATGGGAACTTATGTCCAATTAAGCCAGGTTTGAAGGGAACTCTTTTCCTTTGAAAACCCAGCAAAACACATGTTTATCTTCCAGAAATACTGCAAAGACATTCTAAATTTTGGCTGACTTTTAGTGAGTGGCTGAAGTTAAAATGGCACAGTGTTGGCTTTAAATCTTTGATTACCTGTTTCTCCTGCTTACATTTGGTGCTCTAGAGCAGATGGAAAATTCACTAGAGGTTCTCCTAAAATTAGAAGTTCATGCTTTTCAATAAATCCTATGTCAGGATCTTGAGATCACATAGAGGCAATATTTGTATGAAATGGTCTTTCCATACAATTCATGACTATATATTACATTTTAAAATCTCAGTATATTGCTTTGGAATTATGCATTATTTTCAGGCATTTCTGAGCCACTATAATTTTGAGCTCCCACATAAAATTGCCTTGTCTGAGGGCTACTGGAAACTGTGAATAGACTGTTACAATTTGGCATAGGAGAGTGGTGTCCTTAGCTCAAGGTTTATGGCTCAACGGGACCGGAGTTACTGAACAAATCTGATTGACAAATTGCACTAGGGATGGGATCCGGTGGCCAGTGCCACTTCAAAAGTATTCAGTCAAAATAACAGGCAATAGCGTTTTGAGCTCATTCTCTGCCTGCTATCAGCTGCTTTTACCGGTCAGATTTTTTTTCCTTCCCCCCAAATAGTGATATTAATATAAACATTATCTTTCAAAATATTATTTTGAAAGGATATATAGATCAATGAAAGAAAATATATATTGTTTGAAAAAAATCAATATATTGAAAGAAAATATAAGAAAATATTGATAAAGGAAAGGAAAATGGCTTTGCCATCTCTTTTTCCTCCTTCGCTGTGACTGGCGCTGAACAGTTTTCTCATTAGCAGCAGAGACTGGCTTCCTTTTGGAAAGGTAAGGAGGAAAGCAGTTGTCAGTGCCCCCCATCCCCACCTTCTCCTGAGCAAGCCCTTAATGTGGCTGGGACCTGATTTTCTTCCTTCTGCTTGGAGCTTGGATTATTCAAGTGGAGGGGGCGGGAGAGAGAGAGAGAGATCTACAGCTGTGCTGTTCAAAAAAATCAATAAAAGAACAATATATTCGAGGGAATATTCATGGGAGGGAAATCCAGTGTCTGGGAAAAGTCACTGAAGTTCAGAGCAAATAGGATCACTCCACAAATATGAAGAATATGTGGATCACAGAAAAATCCAGTGCTAAATCCAAATTCAGTGAAATTCTCACCCATTCCTCAAGTGAACACATTTGATCCTTTACAAAGGTCCTGAACAGTTGTTCCTTTGGTATATCTCTTAAACCCATGGTCTTTTAAATTAAATTGTGATGGAGTTTCTGTTCTAGTCTTTTCAAAATATTTTATGGGTGATATCTAATGCTAGTCATATTCACAGTAGACCCATTGATTTCACCAATATATTTAGGGTGGTATCCAAATAACGTTTCCTGTCAGCACAAAGATTTCCACTTGCACAATGGTTCTACATAAGATGAACTCTATACCCAGGACTCTTGTATGTTATGGCATTATTATTGTTATGAGCATAGGGGGTTGGAATGGATGATTTCTGTGGGTCACCTTTCCAGCCTCTGATTTGGAATCCTATGCCCGGGAGGCTGGCTCTGCTAGTCAGATGAATCTCCTTTGTTAATCAAATAGAGTGGCCAGGTAGTTAATGGGCCTATTTAGTTGCCCTGGCAACTGGTGAAAGGGGCTAGGAAGATCCTTTTGTCATTTTAAACTCTACTGGAGGAGAGTCTCTCCCCCCACTCCTGGGAGCTGGCAGAAGTGTGTTTGGAGTTTGTAGTGTGTGTTCTAGAGAATGGCTGGGGCTGCAAGTATGCAGATAGGCTATCCCTCTGCATCATGGCTATATGATGCCCCTGCACCCAGATGGAAAAGCTGGATATTGGACTGCTGATGCCTTGAACCCCTCCATCCTAAGCTCAGGTTGGAATATGTGTAAATAAACAAACCATATTTCATAAAGACACTGCAGTCTCTGCTGACCTTCCCAAAGGAAACCAAACCCTGGATGGGCACAGGGACCCCCGAAATCTCACCACTTGGAGATTGGGGGAGGCGCGCAACATTATTAGTAGTAGTCATAGTAGTAGTTGCTGCTGCTGCTGCTTTTAGTGGTGTACACTGATGGTTTTAGTGTACATTTGAGTTTTACTGTACTGCTTAGAGAATTTTCCTATTAAGCAGTTTAGAAATGGTCTTAAATAAACAAATATGCCTGCCCCATTTTCTCTGGCTCCATATCATTAGATTTTCTCTTTTCTTGAAATTTGGCATGGGCATCTTATTCTAGCAGCAAGGACGTTTGGCTCAACTGCTTCAAGCCAGTATTCTGATTGTCACAAGTCTGGATATCGTATTTAGCCTTATTACATTGTTAATACTATTTTTAATATTGTATTTTTAAATTGCTGTGACTTGGCCTAGGATCTTATGGTGAAGGGTGGGTAATAAATCAGATAACAATAGCAATATATTCTTTTAACACCGATGAGCTTTATAGGCCTAACAGGTGTTACAGCTAGTCATGGCCAAAGAGTTAAACTTTCATTTCATATTGCTCGCAAGGGGGATTATTTCTTGCTGGATGCTTGAAAGATTGTGGAGAATCTAGCCCTATGTGCACCTTGGTTAAAATATCACAATGCATAACAGGAAAAGTAGAGAAAGAACACAATGTTAACACTAGAACAGACACTGTTAAGGTTTTCTTGCCTTGTGCCTTTAGAAAAGAGGCTACAAAGCACTGAGAGGGATAACATATATACATAGTAATAATTGGAGCTGGTCTGTCCTTTGAAATCTGAAATAGAAATGAATTGCTTAACATTTTGCAGGATTTTTATAGCTGCAGTGAAGGAAACCGCATTAGAGTAGAAAGCCTAGAGACAAAGAGCTATTAAGATTGGAAGCTAACGTATGTGGGTCACTGGAATCAGGAATTTATCTTGTTTCATAATTGGAGCCAGGGTTCCTCTCCACTGCATCATTTGTCACGATCTGTAAATCATTTGTAAAGAATAAAACTATTATTGGACAGCACAAGAGGTCATTGGGTTGCTACTCATACCCCCTGCACAAGATTTGGGAGTAAATGCACAAAGTTACTGTGGCCCAAATTACCCTGCGGATCTAATTGCCTGTGATAAAGTAGGGCAGTGATTGGGAATGTATTACTAGGCCCACCATATATTCAACTCAGTGGCATAGTTTTCAGACAAGATGTGTTCACAAAATTGATTTCTTTTCTTTTATTTGTGGTTAAAAACCTAGAAGAATGAATGTCTATTCTGTCTGCTGCCTTGTTATATTTTTCCAACAAGAGAATCCATGTTCAAAGAACTGTGCAGTTTTGTTGATTTATTTATTTTTTTAGCTCTCACCTGTAAAATATTTGGCATTTTACAAAAAAAAAAAAAGAATTGTTTATTCTGTGTCATTTGCTGATGACAACACACTACAGAACGTTCACTGAGACACCGGTGTAGTTGTTAACCCGGAAAGAGATATAACAGCTTTCTTTTATTATTATGCCTAAAACCACAGATTCTATTAAATAGAGGAATTGGTAAAAAAAAAATTGCAATAACCGCCAACAGTGGCATGGAAATACCTGCACAGTGCAATTTTTTTCATCTAATTTCTATAATTTTAAAGCTTCTTTGTATAGTACTTGGTCAAATTCATAATAATATATTAAATTAAAAATTGCTGTCTATTCCTTTACAATTATGTGTAATTCTCAGGTCAATTGAATGAATGAATCCATGGCCCTTACATGAAACTATTTTAACTGAAGGGAATTCACTACATTTCAACTCATTGTCTGGATAAATTAACCCTATAAGTAAACAAACTGAAGGCTGAATATGTATTGATACAGAAAAATAATAACACATTTAGCTTCTGCAAACAATGCATGGTGTAAGAGTGCCATCTGCAGGGTCTTTAAAAATGTGTGCTTCTTTGTCTCTTCCTCAATTCTTGGCTCCCATAAAGAAATACTGCTTAAAGATTAATGGTGTTTACTTGACTGGTTGCCCAGGGTTTCTCATTTTATTTGTCTAATCTTACTAGTCCCTGTGAAAGAGACTTAATTTCTTTTCTCATTCTCTCACATGAAGGCCTTTTGTCTGCTCTGATGTTTCAATACACATTGTAATTCGGACTTTCAGACATACAAGAAACAAGAGTTTCTTGCTACAATTCTGAAAAAGCAACATGACCCAGGATGTATCAACAATACTGTTTGCAAAAACATTAATCCCTTGTTTTCAGTACCTGTGGTTGTGCATAACAAATAGTAACTGGCTTATTTAGGATTGTCATATTTCCGCTCTCCCATCAGTGGCCAAATTTGTATATTGTGACAATTTGCTTTATAACTGCAAAGCAAACATATTCATTGTTGAATGGTCTTTGTCTACCAGTCACTCTATGTCTGTTCCTGGCAACTACTTTGAAAACATGGGGAATGGTCATCTAAGGAAGTAGTTTTACTTGATCATTTGCTCACCTTAAGATTTGCTCATGTTTTCCGTTTAGGCAACATTCCTTTTTTGGAGAGAGATGTAGCAAGCAGTGGTGTCCTGCAGTCTCTGATTTTCTTGCTTCAGCAGTGCATGGCTCTGCATCTGTTCAGTGAACATGCAAGCACAAGTATGGAGGTGGGGGGCTTATTTTATTCCCAAGCCTTGAACTTGAGAATCAACCATCCCTTAGCCTTGGTTAGAAGAAAATGGAAAGTCCACATAGTCAGCATAGTCAGGTATGAAATATTGTCCTGTGCAAACCAGATTTATAATGGTGCAAATGGTGCACTTTTACCAGGACCCATGCCTACAAGGGAGCCGAGATTCCCTTGCATTAAAAATAAAAATTATGCCTCTAGCTCTACTAAAAGAAAAGTTACAAAGCAAAATATGTGGGGACCCTTCTAAGCCTGCTGCTCCTGCTTTTCAGGGTTTTTGGCTAATGAGTGAAGAACTTTGATTGATGAGCAAGTTATTTGGACACAGTGGTTAAGGTGTTGGACTATGACCTGGGAGACCACAGTTCGAATCCCCACACAGCCATGAAACTCACTGGGTGACCTTGGGCCAGTCACCGCCTCTCAGCCTCATGAAAACCCTATTCATAGGGTCGCCATAAGTCAGAATCGACTTGAAGGCAGGCCATTAGTGCAGTTTTCCTCCTGCTTCTGTTTCGTTTTCTAGTCCTTGAAATCTTCACATTTTAAAGACCTCCTAGAATCCCCCCTTTCCTTCCTTCCTTTCTAGCAGCCAAGGTGCATCTTTCCTCTGGTGGTTTTCTCCTACAGATCATTTTCTGCAAATGCTACTGCACAATAAGTAGCTGAAGTCCAGGCAGTCATTAAGTCAATGTATAGTGCAACATATAGAATTCAGTGTATAGTACAGGCTTGTAGCCTTGGCGTTCTTGTGAGGAAGGAGCAGAAGGTTCATGGTGAGGGAGTCAGTATCAATGTACAAAGCAAACAGAACTTCAATACAGGCAGTTATAAAACATTATTTTATAAATCAGGTATAAAATCAACAATAATTTTAACACAATTAATTCAGTATTAATAAAATATTTCAATAACAAAAATCCTGTTAGTTGTCTCAGCGGTTTGTTGTTGGGGCAGAACACTGTAAAATGGGAGCAAGTTTTATTTTTGCACTGGGCAGTTAGGAAATATACTGACTCCTTACTGTTTTACCTATACAATTAAAATAGTAGAAAGTAAAAATATACAGTAATTAAAGTACATCACTCTTCTTTCCACAGACCCTTTCCACCCTACCCTCAGTGGCAACAGGCACAAGATAACTCCTCTAAGGAATCAATTCCCTGTCCAAATGAACACAAGTAGGACGTATGCATTGGTAAAACATGCAATAATCGGGCTAGATTAAGACTGGTCAAAGCCTTGAGGCTATACTAATTTGCAGGGGTGGATTATCCAGAAAATATAGTACAAAGATACATCACTCTGGTTAAAAGAACCAAAAATTGATGCCAATCATATAAGCAGTAAGTCTCCTTCTGCAGACATTTTATGTCTCTTTCATGTCAGCCACGTGAGGTATGTCAGTCTGAGAGTTGGTGACTGGCCCGAGTTAGGAAGTAAGCAAAAACAATGAGAAGTGAGTGTAAAATGCACAGGCTCAGAGCAGTTTCTTTTTGTTTATTAAGGTTATTAATGTTTTTTGTTTGTGTTTTGCTGAGAATGGTGAAATTGCACATGCTCAGGGTATATTTTGTAGTCCATGAAAGCTTATATAATAATAAATGTGTTAATTTTTAAGATATCTCAGGATGTATTTTCTGGTTTCCTGTTTCATGCATTACTTTTTGGGGAACGGGGTGCTATTCTGGGAACTCAACCAGGGACCCAAGAACCCTAATTTGGCCTTGCATGCCCACTAGCCTACCTGGGATTTCACTGGTTTTTATGAGACCTATTTCCATTGCAGTATGGAGAGGTTCAAATCTCACCTCTCTGCCATGAACTCATTACATAACCTCAGCCACAATTCAACCCCCATTGGCAATATTTGTTTCTGTTTCTCTCTTCTCCTCTCCCTTTTTTCTATAGCTGACAGTGGCTGTAGTGGCTTGGCGGCAGCAGTGGAGCTCTGGCTGCCACTGCCATCCCTTTCTCTTGGGATAGTGGCCAGAGGTTCAGTGGTGCTCATGCACCACTGCATGTGGCTTTGAAAACTGTAAACAAACTAATGGGGATAAGGGATGGGAAACAAGCAAACTAGATAAATAAATCAGGAAATCTCTTGACATTCTGTAATTCTAAGCTCCCCAGCATCTCCACTAAAACTATTTGCAATCCCCTACCAAATTGAAGGTGATCGTTTTGGTCTACCCCGTAAGTCCCACTGTGTCCAATAGGGCTTACTCCCAAAAAATGCTTATTTACAAAGCCATAGTACTACCGACCTTACTGTATGCCTGTGAAACATGGACCATCTATAAACGCCACTCCCAACTTCTTGAAAGATTCCACCAATGCTGCCTCTGAAAATTCTGCAAATTACTTGGGAAGATAGGCTGACTAATGTTAGCATATTGGAAGAAGCAAAGACCACCAGTGTTGAAACAATGATCCTTCAACATCAACTTCGCTGGACCGGCCATGCTGTTCGAATGCCTGATCACCGTCTTCCAAAGCAACTACTTTACTCCCAACTTAAGGATGGAAAGTGGAATATCGGTGGACAGCAAAAGAGGTTTAAAGATGTTTTCAAAGCTAATCTTAAAAAATGTAACATGAGCATCGAGAACTGGGAAGCCTTGGCCCATCAGCGTCCCAATTGCAGGTCGGCCATTATCAAAGGTGCTATGGACTTTGAAGAAGCACGAGTACAGGACGAAAGGGACAAACAAGCTAAGCAGAAGGCACGTCAAGCAAATCCTCATCGTGACCATCCTCCATCTGGAAACCTATGTCCTCACTGTGGGAGGCTGTGTGGATCCAGAATTGGCCTCCACAGTCACTTACGGACCCACTGTTAAAGACCTTACCCTGGAAGACAATCTTACTCGGCCATGAGTGATTGCCAATGAATGAATGACTCCCACATTTGTGCATATAGCATTGCATTCTAAATCAAGTAGTCCTCAATTTACAGTATCCTCAACAAATGTCTGTGCATAGCATGAAAGTGCTTTCTGTTTCCTTTCTGCATGTAGTTTGGTGCTTTTCCTCTTTGACACACTTAAGACTTTTAGGTGACTTTTAAAAAAAACCTCTGGCACTGATACTAACGCGTCATGCCAACAAAACAAAAACACAATGAATGAATTTACTATAACAGTGCAAACTATTTTCAGCCATTTTTAGAACATAAAATATCACTGTGGGTTTTTCTTTTGTTTTCCTTGTACACTTTAGGGTTCAGGGTCAAAATCATTGGAGGTGAGTGGGAACTGGGGTTAGGTGAAAGAGACAACGTGTGGGGTTGGTATTCACAGGCTTAAAGATAAGACTGAACTAACTTGAAATCTCACAATTGGGTCTGAGATTCCCCTTCCTTCAAATGGCTTATTTTAAGAAGTCAGTTGAAGTGTCTGAAGTAGAAAAGCTAGGTCAAGCATGAACACACCTGAACGCTGCTGTTTCTCAGCTAAGGTTTTCAGAAGAACATAAACAGAGCTCTGACTGACAAGGAAGGGAGTGCAGAAAATGTATGTTTTTTTTTCTTGTTGTTGGTTAGTACATGTAGAGACTTTTAATTGCTAGATGGCTCAGTTCCTTGGTTCACTTGGGCATCATTTTGGGTCTCCTCCAAGATGGAAGTGGGAGGTGCCAATGGATACCATGGGGAATCCGGGGTTTTAAGAGGGAGAGAGAGAGAGAGAGAGAGCTCAGGTCTTATTTCATGTGTGAGGGATGGTGGTGGTGGAATATGTTGTTGTGTAAATGTGTATATTTGTTAGCAGAGAACGGCAACTGTCTGAAGTGCATGTGCGCCAGTGTGTGTGTTTACCTAAGAAAGCAGGCTTTTACCCTTCATTGAGATCACTGAGACTTAAGACTTAGTAAAATAAGAAAAGCTACTTTCTTTATAGAAATACATAGTAGATAGAAAGGCATACCTAGTTCTAACTAACTAAGTTAGAGGCACAATGCCCAGGCGTGGGAGTTGACCTCATGGCTAGGAGAGAGAGAGCAGAGACAAAGGTGTCTCCTCTCTCCCAGACAGTTGAGGAAGAGAAGAGAGGAAAGGGTGGAAGGAGGATGGGCAGATAAGCTTCCCTAAGACATATCAGTCTAACGACGAAGTTAGTCAGAGCATCACAGGTAAAGGTAATCAAGCCTATCCATCGAGAGGACCCTATCTCCCTTCTGGAACATAAACAAAAGAACAAAACAGGAGTTGCTCTTGCACCACTTCCAACAGAATATTTAGCTTTTAAACATTTAAAAGCACAGCTTGTCTGTCTGTATGCTTCTACAAAGAGGAACACTGAGTTTGGGCTGAGAGGGGCCTGAAAGAGCAGGTTTTTTTGTAAACTGACTGACCTTTGCTGCAAGCTGAAGGATGTTCTACATGCAAGACTTTTGGCTGGAAATCCAAATGAGCCTGAGTCCCACATCTGACCTGCAATATTAACAGTGGACTTCATTGTAGGAGTATTGTAAGCCACTCTGTCTCAGCCACAAGCACCCCTCCTCCACAATATGCAATATAAGGATGAGTTGTATCTAACCCTTGTGTGAATAGTATTCCACTCATGCAAAGGGACTTCCCCTTCCTCTCATCTCTCCATGCAACTCCAAAATCTGCTCCAGAGGGTCCCCAAATCTGTAGGGCACTGATTCCCAACCCCCTCCTTCAGACCACTTGAAAATCGCTGAGGGGCTTGGAGGATGACTTCATGTTTTTACTGCCTGTTGTAGCAGTTGTAGTGTATGGTTTTTTATTTTATTTTTACAGACACATCGTGGATCACCTGAATGAAGATCATGGACCGGTGGTGGTCCGCGGACCACAGTTTGGGAACCCCTGTTCTAGGGCAGATGGTGTGGGTGTAGAGGATGGCTGCAGGGAAAAGAAGAGGAAGGGGAGGCTGCACTGTGCAAGTGGAAACAGTAGAACAATTTTAAAGTGGAAAAAATCCACACACAAAATAACATGCAAGGAAGAGCAGATATTGGAGAGGGGGCTGAGGGGTAAAGGAGGGTGAGACAATAGCCTGGATTTTCTCTTTGTTTTCTCTGAGCAGTTCTCACTTCCATGATGGGGGAAGAGAGAGGTAAAAAATGTTCAAAACAAACCAGAAAGTTCCATCTCCAGACAGTTGTCACTCCTATTTTTTAAATAAAAAAAGAAACAATCGCTGTGAGTACCTGAAGTTTTAGCACTAGGCCTCCCCCAAACACAAACACACACATACGCATATTTAAGAGGCTGCTCATAAAAGTGTGGGGCATTTTTGGCCACTTTGGCACAGGATATTAAAATTTAAACATTTTCAGGATATTGCTTGTTGCTATGACAAGATGACAGAGAGATTCATTCATTTATTTCAAAAAAGTGTTGCTTCTGCTTCAAACAGCAGTGAACGTGCACATGGCAGTCCAGCAGCATGACAATTCATTTATTTATTTTAGTATTACATTTATATCCCAACATTCCTCCAAGGAGCTCAAGGTGGCATCCAGATATGGTTCTCCCCCTCCCAATTTTATCCTCATAACAACCCTGTGAAGGTAGGATAGGGTGAGAGACAGTGACTGGCCCAAGGTCACCCAAGTGAGCTTCACAACCAAGCGGGGATTTGAAGCCTTGTCTCTCAGGTCCTAGTCTGATACTCTAACCCAGCCTTTCCCAACCAGTGTGCCTCCAGATGCTGTTGGACCACAACTCCCATCAGCCTCAGCCAGCATTGCCAATGGTCAGGAAAGATGGGAGTTGTGGTCCAACAACATCTGGAGGCACACCGGTTGGTGAAAGCTGGTCTAACCACTATACATTACTGACTGTCACTGGCTCTTTCTATGAAATGACCCAATGAAAACAACACCATGGCATGGTGTGGCTTTGTTCCATGCATAACATTGTACACAGAAGAAGTACCAATGGCTACTTTACTGATTATTTTAAAAAAACTCACCTTCAAACATTCAGCATGCATGTTTCCAGACGGGTGTTTACTCTAAGATCAGTACTCCTCATACATGCAGTCTTTTTGCAGCATCCACATCCCATCATTGACATCATGATGCTAGCCCATATTTTCCCCATTTAATCTGGATTAACCTTTAATCCAATATGTAAAAAAAAAAAACCACTTCTTGATAATGACCCATTTGCAAATTAAGACCCATCTGGAAGCACCCGATGTCTTTTTGGTTCATCCCACCCCTCAACAATGGAGACAAACTGGACAGAATATTTCAGGCCACTGTTATATAGGATGTCACTGTTTCCCATGTATGTTACTCATAGCAGAACAGGTGTGAGAAACCTTTGGTCCTCCAGATGTTGCTGAACTACAACTCCCACAATCCCTAGCCATTGCTCATGCTTGCTGGGGCTGATGGGAGCTGTAGTTCAGCAACATCTTGAGAGCCAAAGGTTCCCCACACCTGCTCTAGAACAATAGTGGTGGGAATAGATTACCATGGAGCTGAAGGTGAGCAAGAGTAGCTCACCTAATGGCACCTAATCCCCCCATGCCCTATCACATGTGGTTCAGGAGGACCTTCTAGAAAAGCCTTTGAACAGGCACAGCCGGGTGGGGGATTTTTGTGAACTTCCTTAAGTTAACTTATCTTAGAATTAGGGATGTAAGAATGCATCTTTTTCTGTTGCACCGTGTGTTCGTCACATGTAGCACTGTCCATTTCTCTACCGTTTGTCTTCTGCCCAAAGCTATGTTATTTGTCTCACTGTGTGCTTCACCAAAATTATGTAACTCACATAAATTACATAATTAATTATGTAAATTACATTGTCATTATGTTATTCCACCCCATTAATTTCAATGCAAAGGAAATACAGCTCAAACGGCGAGGGAAAATGTAATCAGTTAAGTATTGTTTACATACTGAAAACAGTGACAGCGAATACCAATCGTATTCCTATTGATTAATTGCATTGATTTCTGTTCCAGACATGGGACAACACTGACAATTTTTGTTCCTGTTCCATTTGCATCAGAATTCTCTGGCATCCCTACACAGGTGCTAAACCAATCTCATCAGAGAACTCCAACTTGGAAGTGGTGGCTGATTTCACATCATTCATTTTATCCACAATTTGCATTCCATCTGTTGATGGAAGCATGTGGGAAGAATCTATCAGAAAGTGCACATTGGCAGCTTCTGGGCTGGCACTCTTGCTTTGAGGCAATAAGGAGGTATAGCCTCTCAGCCTTCATTTCTAATAGCTGTACAGTTACAAATGTTTTTCTTTTTTTTATCATTAATTTTTATTCAAATTTTCAAAGACAAAAAACGAAACAAAACAAAAATAATTAAACAATAAAATAAAATGTTGACTTCCGATTTGTCGCAGATCAGTTATAGGTCTACAATATATAACAATCCTGTCTCTTAAATTATATTATAAAATCACTTTCCTCCAGTAGTTATCTTAATTAATCATCAAATCTCATAAACATTACTTTATTCTTTCCACAAAAAGTCAAAGAGAGGTTTCAATTCCTTGAGAGATATATCTTTCAATTTTTCTCCAAATAAACATGTCGATTAATCCATCTCGTTCAAATCTGTTAGGTCCAATAATTTCAATAGCCATTCTTCCATTATCAATGTTAATTCCATCTTCCATCTTCAATAATCCTGTTAAATCCAGTAATTTCAGTAGCCATTCTTCCATTATCAATAATCCTGTTAAGTCCAGTAATTTCAGTAGCCATTCTTCCATTATCAGTATCCCATAATAATCTTGTTGTCATAGCCATAGTCATATAATAAGAGTCTGATGGGAATTTCCTTTATCACAAATATTTCCTTGCCATCAATTCTGAATATGTTGCTGAAATATTGTTGTAAAGTCATATCTCTGTTCTTCTTTTTTACAAAATGCACTGGCTCATCTCTTGAGAATTTTCCATTGTCACATATCTGTAGTTAATTCCATAGATTTTTTCTATGTCAAGCTCCATCACATCATTCCAGTCCAGAAAATTATCCAAGACATTGATAACTTTATCTCTAATATCTTCATTAATTTCTTCAGAGACAACGTTGAATTCCAAACAGTAAACTTTGTTTCTAATATCCATAAACTCCAGATCTTTTTCCAATTCCACATTTGTTCCAATCTCCAGGGCTTGTATCTTCCCTTTAATTTTTCTTTTCTCATCTCTAATCTCATCAATCTCCTCTCTCACAAGATCCCCTATTTCTTTAAGCTCCTGCGTCATTTTGCCTAATTCAATTTTCATCTCCTGTCTACCCTGTCTCAGGGTTTGTTTCGTTATCTCAATCTCATCCATTATTTTCTGAAACATAATTTCTTCCATGGTCTCAGCCACTTTCCTGATTGCCATTCTTAAAACCACAAAAACAAAAATTATTTCAGCCACAATTGGGTTAATATTCCAGGCTTGATGACATCACAGTGTAGACAGTACAGCCTGCCTTATCTCTTATTTGTTCAGGAATACAAAACAAATTTAGTTCCCAGCTTCAAAACAGTTAGTGGCGTCGTGAACAAGTAGATTCGTCAAAATGAAATAGACCAAAAAGAAAATAGTCCCGGACATATAATACTCCAAAGTTCATAAATCAAATTTATTTATTTATTTTCCCTCCTCGAAATAGAAACCCCTCTTCTGTTGGTATCTTTAGAATGCACTTCCAGGACAGCTTTTTGCAATAAAAACAAAGATAAGCTTTTTCAATTTCTTTCCTCCTTAATTTCGTGAATAAAAGAGAAGAGTTATAACTCACCCAGAAATTCTTTATAGCTGATTCATTGACAAATCTCTTTTTGCTGCAACGATTTAAACCAAGTGAAAAAAAAATAGAAAGAAGGATGCTTCCCTGTTAAAGTCCATTTTTCTTTGAAGAAAAGATAAACGTGTCGCTTAATCAGTTAGAGCTTGATGGAAGTCCGTCCGGCATTTGCTGGCTGAACCTTCTCTCATAAATTAATGATATCCAGTCCTCCCAACAAAAACAGGCTTTTGTGGTTAAGCTCTACGTTTCTCCCTGCCCGGGAGAAAATCTTTACCAGTCAAAAAGAACGTTCTGACTGATTTTAAAACTGAAAAAGCTTCTTCTGAGACGAGAGCTCGTCTCAAAAAGCAGGCACAAGCGAAGTCACCCTTCCCGGAAGTCAGTTACAAATGTTTTTCTGAAGGAAAGTTGCAATTTAGTATCTAAACAAGTCATATTCAGGTATTAAAAATAAGACATGATAGCCAAAACTGTGGAAGGGCATGTGAGGCCTTGGAAACTGGACCCATCACCAATGTCCTCCATGCATACTAACCCACCTCACAGATGCCATTCCTGCATTGGGCAGAAATATTGGAAGAGGGAATCAAAAGATGTTCCGCTAAAGAAACAGAATCTTCCCTGCAATTGGGAATCTTGAATGTGCACTGTTCCCAATTGTGGAAGGCATTCTAAACATGCTCAAGCCGAACAAAATAAATAAATAAATAAATAAATAAAACTGCTCATTAGACTAGTGGTAGCTAAACATTTGTTGGCCTTAGGGATATATTCACCCTTGGCCTACTCCACTCAGGCTGCTTGCCAGCACTGGGGTGGCCAAAAAGTGAGAAACAATAGGGAGCATCCTGCTCACTGCTGCTTTTCATGTGCACAATTTGTGCTCATAGCTTGCTAAGTGATGTACAGAGGCCAGAAAAATATAGGCCACAATCCAGTACACACTATGGATATTAAGCATGAGATTAAAAGGGTATACAATCATACTGTGCCAAAGGTTCTTCTTCTTCTTCTATTATTAATTATTAATTAATAATAATAATAATAATAATAATAATAATAATAATGCCATTCTCCATCAATTAATGAGAAAAGAAATTGCATTTGAAAATTATGAAAGGGCAAAGAAAATTTCAGTTAAATTCTCATGTGTGGACTGCAAAGTTTTTGACAGACCTTACTTTTGAGATTGCTGAGGGGTGTTTGTGAGTGTCATTTCATTCTACAAATCCAGAGCTTGGAAAAGTTACTTTTTTAAACTACAACTCCTATCAGCCCCAGCCAGCATGGCCACTGGATTGGGCTGATGGGAGTTCAAAAAAGTAACTTTTCCAAGCTCTGGCAATCATCTCACTGGTGACCTGCACTCCACAGCCTTTCTGGGTACCCACACTTTAGCTGAGGTGAGACATCATGCGGTCACTCCTCCCATGGAGCTTTTTCAGATCAGGAAGTGCAGGCTGCAAACTGCTGGAGAAATGTTTACTCAAAAGAAAAACACATAACCTACACTTGGTCATCTCCCAGCAATAAGGTAAAACCCTGCACCTATCAAAATTCTAAAGGAATTGCAAAATTCCCCGAGAATGAGGTGGAAAAATGCAAGCGTCTTTCAGAGAGGAAGATAACTTCCAAAACATTGGAGTATAGATTTTAGCACAACACTCACATGAAATATGAGCTGTCACTGAAAAGGATGGCCCAGTGCCAAGCATCCCCCTCCCCTTCTGTAATGCCTGAAGTTGAGTTTTGCACCATGGTGTGGTAAAGAAAAATGTGGCTATCTAAAATTGCCTTATGCAAATTGTCTCAAGGCGATTTACATAGAAGATGACAAATATAAAAACACAAGACTAAAACTGATCATACATAAATTAAAACAATTTTAAACTTCCAAACATAAAGCATTATTATAATCACCAATGAAACAGCTATTAACTAAGCTATCAGAGAATATAATTCAACAACCACATACATAGGAGTAGAGGTAGGTAAGTCTTGACCTGGCACTGAAAATCTAGCAATGTTGGATCCAGGTGGACCACCTTCAGTCAGGGCTGGGGGGCAGTACTGAAAAGGCCTTTTGTCTTGTAACATCCCTCTGTACTTCTGTCAGAGGGGGTACTCAGGGGAGGGCCTTGGATCATGATCAAAGGGTTCTGGAAGCTTCAAACTGGGAGAGATGTTCTGTAGGGTACTGGGGCCCTGAGCAGTGTAAGGCTTTATAGGTCAAAATCAGCACCTTTTATTGAACCAGGAAACGTATTGGAAATCAGTGCAGTCAAGCCAGAATTTATTGGTGTTGTATTATTAGACTGTCTGGTCCCTGTCATCAGTCTGGGTGTGAAATTTTGTACCAACTGCAGTTTCCAAACAGTCTTCAAAAGCAGCCTTCACATAAAGAGAAGTAGAATGACTAGAAAATGGATTCATGGCAAGCAATTGCTACCAAGAAGTCACTCTGCTCAAGCATCATTTGCATGTAGCCAAATAGGGATTGGTGAATCTGTCCATTTTAGTTTCTCTCAGTTTCTCAGTTTCCCATTCATTGGTTCAGTTCTCCACATTCCCACAGCACTTTGCAAGGTTTTTTTTTGTAAGTCCTTATGAAAATGTATCATCATTTTAGTGCTAATTTCTCCTAATATACACATTTTGTGTGCAATTTTACCTAATATACCCATTTTTGTAAAGCATACTTTTCCTGCTATAACTCTTTGAATGTCATTTTCAAAAATATATGTATTTTTATGCAGACTTTAACTTCGTATATGCATTTCTGTACATGTTACTTGATTTGAGAACTGCATTGCAAAATTCAGAGAAATGCAAATTTCAACGATGGCTGTGTTTCGATTTGCATAGTGTTTCAGAAAGTGTGAATTTGGTAGATTTGCCTTTAAATGTGAACTCTGAATCAAATGTCTCCCCCATCCCTAATACCCAATAGCAAAATTACTCATAACCACAACTAAATGTATGGTGTGATTATACAGGAGTAAAGGCAAGATCCAGAATACAGTATTATATGCAGAATGCAGCTTCCTTCAAAACTAGCTTTCTTTTCTTTTTTGAAAAACAAGTTTCTGGCCCTTGTGACTTTGAAAGTACATTTGAAATTGCACTGTGACATATATCTATTGAAATTTCAGCAGCCAAGAAAAGAGCTGATGAATACAATTTACGCAGAGTTTGGAAAAGTTACTTTTTCGAACTACAGCTCCCATCAGCCCCAGCCAGCATGGCCACTGGATTGGGCTGATGGGAGTTGTAGTTCAAAAAAAGTAACTTTTCCAAGCTCTGAATTTACAGTAGTTTAAAATGAGACCTCTGTTCCCTGCACAGCCCCGTGATATTAATCAGAAAAGAGAAAAAAGGGAGTGTGATTTATGTGACTTGATCTTATCACAGCTGACTTACCTCATTATTGTTATCATTAGGTAAAATTATCTAATGATAATTAGATTATAGATAGTGCTGGGGAAGAGTCAGTGGTGTGATGCATGTTGGCACCAATGACATGGGAGAATGCAGTCGTGAAGTCTTGGAAGCAAAATTTAGGTTGCTAGGTAGGATGCTGAAAGCCAGGCTCTCCAAGGTAACTCTATGAAATGCTACCAGTTTCATACTCAGGGTCAGCTAAACAAGCACAGCTTTATAGTCTAAATGCATAGATGAGACAATGGTGTAAGGAGAAGGGGTTTGGATTTGTTAGGCACTGGGGAACATGTTGGGACAAGCCAGGCCTATGCAAAAGGGACAGGCTCCTCTTGAATCGGGATAGAACCAGACTGCTGGTAAAATAAAAAATGTGACAGAGCAGCTTTTAAACTGATGGAAGGGGGGAAGCTGACAGGAGCTGAAGAGGGTCTGGTTCAGAACAAATCTCCCTCCACGATAAAGGCAAAAAAATATGAAAATATAAATGGGGTAGACCTAGAACTAGGCATTGTGAGGGCAGGGGCACAGGATAGCAATCCAAAGAGGCAAAAGTACAGCAGATCAAGCCAAAAGTACCAAAGACACTTGAAGAGTGTATACAAGTGTCTATACACTGATGCTAGAAGCCTCCAAGCCAAGATGGAACACTGGAGTGCTTGGTCATAGAGGACAGCAGTGATACAGAGAGCATAATGGAAACCTGGTGGAATGGAGAAAACCAGCGGGGCGTGGTTATCCCCAGATATAAACTATGTAAGAAGGACAGAGAAGGAAGTATTGGAGGTGATGTCCCTCTATATGTGAAAGAGGACACTGAATCTCTATATGTGAAAGAAGACATTGAATCCAATATGGTAGAAGCCCCCAAAGAGGCAGACTCCTCTACAGAATAATTGTGGGTGGTGATTACCAGGCCCCAAGAGTAATTCAGTACTGGGGACATTCTATCATTCCCCTGATCAAAGCACCCAGGGAGATCTTGAGATGAAAAATTATTTATTTATTTATTTATTTATTGAATTTTTATACCGCCCCACTAGCATAGCTCTCTGGGCGGTGTACAACCATTACAATAAATACAATAGAATCACACAGAACAATACAAAAAATATAAATGCAAATCCACAATCTAAAACCAATTAAAACATGTTTAAGAAAAGCTAAAATGCCTGATAAAATAGGAAGGTTTTGACTTGGCGCCGAAAGGATAGCAATGTCGGCACCAAGCACACTTCTTCGGGAAGACTATTCCACATTTCGGGGGCCACCACTGAGAAGGCCCTAGTTCTTGTTACCATCCTCCGAGCCTCTCTATGAGTCGGAACTCGGAGGAGGGCCTTTGATGTTGAGCGTAGTATACGGGCAGGTTCATATCGGGAGAGGCGTTCCAAAAGGTATTGTGGTCCCGCGCCATATAAGGCTTTATAGGTTAAAACCAACACTTTGAATCTGGCCCGGAAGCATATAGGTAGCCAGTGCAAGCGGGCCAGAACAGGTGTTATATGTTCAGACCGCCTGGTCCTCGTTATTAGTCTGGCTGCCGCATTTTGCACCAGCTGTAGCTTCCGAACCATCTTCAAAGGCAGCCCTACGTAGAGCGCATCGCAGTAGTCCAATCGAGAGGTTACCAGAGCATGAACAACTGAGGTGAGATCTTCTCTGTCCAGATAGGGACGTAGCTGGGCCACCAACCGAAGTTGGTAGAATGCATTCTGTGCCACCGAGGCTACTTAAGCCTCGAGTGACAGAGAAGGATCTAAGAGTATTCCCAGACTACAAACCTGCTCTTTCAGGGGGAGTGTAACCCCATCGAGAACAGGATGAGTATCCACCATCTGATCAGAGAGACCACCCACCATCAGCATCTCAGTCTTGTCTGGATTGAGTCTCAGTTTATTAGCTCTCATCCAGTCCATTATCGCAGCCAGGCAACGGTTCAGCACATTGACAGCCTCACCTGAAGAAGATGAAAAGGAGAAGTAGAGCTGTGTGTCATCAGCATACTGGTGACAACACACTCCAAAACTCCTGATGACCGCACCAAGCGGCTTCATGTAGATGTTAAAAAGCATGGGGGACAGAACTGACCCCTGTGGGACTCCATATTGGAGGACCCACGGCGTCGAGCAATGTTCCCCAAGCACTACCTTCTGGAGACGACCCGTCAAGTAGGAGCGGAACCACTGCAAAGCAGTACCTCCAACACCCAACTCCACAAGCCTCTCCAGAAAGATACCATGGTTGATGGTATCAAAAGCCTCAGAGAGATCAAGGAGAATCAACAGAGTTACACTCCCTCTGTCTCTCTCCCGACATAGGTCATCATACAGGGTGACCAAGGCTGTCTCAATGAGATTGAGAAAGCATTCAAACTAGGAAATGTTATAGTAATGGGTGACATCAACTATCCTGACATAGACTGGCTACATATGTTCCAGTCATGACAAAGCAGAAAATTTCTAGATACCCTAAATGACTGTGCCCCAGGATAGTTGGTCATGGAACCAACCAGAGAGACAGCGACCCTGGACATCCTTGAAATATCTGAGCTCACATGCCCCTGTCAATATTGCCGAATTCACAGGAAGCAGCTATGTTTCTCAAACGTGTGTGAAATTTATCCATGCATTCTCCTCCTTCTGTCTGACCTGGTGGAATTTATACACCTTAAAATAAATGTTTTTTTCTTTGCAGAAAAGTATTCTGTCAGTGCCTCCTTTGCTTTCATGTAATCACCATCAACTCCTGCATCTGGAGGCTGGTAAAGACGTCATACACTTGTTCTCCAACATAGTGTGGAAGGAGAGCATGTTTTCTAGTATTGCTGTCTATTTCCATAGCATGAAACAAAATTTTGAGTCTCTGGATCCATTTATCCAACAGGGCCCTAGGGTTGTAAGGGAATCATGAGCATCAAATAAGGGAAAGGCAGGGAGAGCAGCCATAGCAGATCTAGTTTTATTTTCTCAGCTTTCTACAAAGAAGGAAGTAAGAACACACACGCGCAATGTCTTATCAGCAGGCATGAAGAGGCTTTTGTTGGCAAAGTAGGCCTCAGGCAGTGTCCAGAAGTCCACGTAGTGCTCAGCGTGAATTCAAAAGACTCTTGTCACCGCTGTAAGACGTAGGACTGGCACAAAAGGTGAGGATCAAAATATTTTTATTTATAACAAACCTGAGCAAACATTAAGCATGAGAAAGGAACCTACCAAAAAGCTCAGTTTTTAGCTACCTCAGGGCCTGGTCTCTCTAGAGCTTCTGTGTAAGACCTGGGATGGAACTGCTCCATGTGATATATACAAAGTGTGTTGCTTTTGCAAAGTATTATGAAGTTATATAAAGTGTGTTGCTTTTGCAAAGTATTATGAAGTTATACAAAGTGTGTTGCTTTTGCAAAGTATTATAAACGAATAAATATGTTGATCCTTTTTGTAGAGGTTAGGTTGTCATTAGAAAGAAAGAAAAGGTAATTAGTAGGACAGAGAAAAACAGGTCAAGAATAGACAAGAAGACAGGAAACAGGTGCAACAGAGACAGTTGCGGTTAAGTTCTACTCTGCCTGACAACAGAGAAAGGAACATAACAAGGAGGGAGGGAAATATACCAAATATGGGTAATAATAAATATGGGTATGGGGGAGCTAAAAATGAGTAGTGGGAGATGTAAACAGAGGCGGGACTTCCTGTGATACGAATAGGCGGCACGGATAGGCTGTAAACCCTGGAGTACTCGACCAATGAGGAAACAGGGGAGGGAACGAAGCAACGGGCTATATGATAAAAGAACTGTACCAATGTCACTTGGGTGTACCTACCTTGTGGACACCCGCTCTTGCAAGAACGTATAATAAAGCTTTAATACTGCTTCACAAGTGTCTCTGTTGTGGGTCTCTCTTAAAGGACCTTTGTTTCTAACATCCAGGTCCTGGTGAACTGAAACACACATAAAACATGGACTGGGCTCAAAACAATACCTGTGTGTTAAGAGAGTGTTTTTGAGAGAGTGAGACAGAAACAGAGAAGAAGAGAATGAGCTATAGGCTGAAAGAATGCTGTGGTTTCTCTCCCTCTGGGAGTCTGATGTAAGGTGGTGGGCTTGCCACCTTGTATGAGTATATACACCATTTGCCTCCACCTAGGCTCTGCTTGTATATTTGTAAATAAACTTGGTATTATGAAAACACTATAATTCTCCAGTGATTCTCTCCTCCAAAAGGAAGCCAAGCCCAGGTAGCATTGTCCATACTACATCTCACCACTTGGGGAAGTACGGTGTATGTTATAATATTAAACTACTCACTGCACCTGACTGAGTTAGCAGGCAGAATGTTGACTAAACTTTGGAATAACAAAAATGACACAATGAAGACTTAATGTTTGCAAGTAGTGATCTTAATGTCATTAATTGAAGTGGGTTCTATGAAAACCTGAAAACAGCAATTACAGAGAAAATATCCCTCATATAAATTCAGGAAGGATTCATGGCTGTTTGCCAAGAAGGTAACAAGCTATAATTAAATGCTTATAATCAAACAGATACCCTTACCACTGAGAGAACATATTTTTCCTACACCCAAGTATTTAAGGAGAAATTGTGCAAGAGCCTGTATCTCTTGCTTAAAACATCTCAGTGGAGATTAAAATAGGTGTCTCAAAGGTAGCGTCTGGTAATAAATGTGTAATGCTTATTCTTATGGATATAAAACCATAGTAATTTGTGTAAGGGCTATAATTATACTTTGATTAAATCTCGGATCTATATTATTACTTGCCCCACAACCACCATAACATTATAACATTAACTAATTTATTACCCAGTCCTATAAACTACTGTGAATGACAGCTCTTCATTTTTACTTTTATCAGAATCACTAACATATTTTTTTCTCAGCATCCAACAGATTTTGGTCAGATATAGTAGAGATGCACTAGTAGGTTCGTGGTTCTTTCTTCTCCCCCATCTTGATTTAATCACCAGAGGTACTCAAAGAATGTCTTGATAATCTGACATTAGCCCTATTCAGGCATAACTCATCAAAGGAAGAATACAAATACAACACAGCTGCACTTTTAGCACCGCCCTTGAAGTCATGTGAATTCCCTTGGCCCCTCATATGTTCTGGGTGAGTACCTGCAGTGGGAAGCCATTTGTATCTGTGAAGGTTTCCCCTGTGATGAAGAATCCTGATTTCCCAAGGATCTGAAGTGCACCAGACAGTAACAGATACCATGGTGGGGCAGCAATGCTCACCTGACCTGTGGTTGGTTGTGTCACTTACCGGGAGGTAGAGGAGGGAGACCAAGATGGCAGTGAGGTCAGCATAGTGCAAATGCACCAATGGAAGTGCTGGTTTGACTCCACTGGTGCATTTGCACTGCGCCAATGTCTAGAGGCACCACCTTTCACCTCCCAGTAATCAGCAACTGACTAGAGGTCAGGTGAGCACTACCTACCAAAGCCTCCATGGATACATTTTGTTCCTGCTATATCTGTGTTTTTCTTTTGGTGAGTAACTTTTGAATAGGGCTGCTATCTAAATAACACAATTGCTTTTCCCTTTGGGAGGAAAGGTAAACGGGCATGTTCTTTTCTCTTGGGCAATTCTTCAAATATTTAGGTATCATCATTCCAGTATAAGACAGAATAATTGGAATGTTCTTCACACTGCTCAGTTTCCATGTCCTTTTAAAATATCCTTCGCAAGATATTTCTCTCTCTCCTTCTTTTACATGACCCTTTAAAACAAGCCCTCAGAAAGCCCCCAAATGGGGTATTCCAGGATGGGGAGGAGCTAAGCTGGCCTGAAATTTGCAGGACCTCAAACTAGCATCACTTGATAGCATTGTTCCTAATCTCAGTCTGATCATTACACCAGCTTCAGGCTGGTGCCGCCATTAGCCTGCCCCCCCTTATGCCCCAGTCAGTGTGAGCAATGGAGTCCAGATGTGGCAGTAGTTTTGCCACTCTGTCACAATCCTCCACTGCCTGACCAGGGTACTGATGCTTAAACCAGGGCTGAATGAGATGGCTGCCTGAACTTGGCTATCTCATTCACAGGTGGCAATTTTGGGAGCAGTGAGATTTCGTCATTTTTTGATGGGGGGAATAATTCTTCTAGTGGTTTTAGTGATGGAGTCACTTACTTGAGTGTTGACAACTTCGTCTTCCCCACTCCTTTTTTAGGTGACAGAAATGCAGTTTTGTTGCTGTCTGCGGTGGCGGTCACAACAGCAAAAGCAATGGAGCTTGATGTCTGAACCAGCACCAGCTGGCAGCTGTCATTCCCCCTTCCCCCAAATGTTCCTCAAATGAAGCGATGCAATATCTTTCTAGAGCAGGGGTAATCAGTGTGGTGCCCTCCACATGTTGCTGAATTCCAGCTGCCTCATCAGCCCCAGCCATCACGGAAAATGGTCAGAGATAATGGGAGTTATGGACCAACATCATCTGGAGAGCCACAGATTTTCCACCTCTGTTCTACACGCATTGGGGGGGGGGAGCGGGAGATGTCAACTGCTGAGAAGAGTTTTGCTGTTATCTCCATCACCACCACAAAAAGCATCAAACCAACATTCCTTTCACCTGTTTAAAAAAAGGTGTGGGGAGAAAAGAAGCTGATGGGGATGTAATGCATTTTGTCTCTTGCGAACCCAGAAGGTATGTTTCTTGAGTACATCCTTGTAAATCCACACTCATGAACATTAAGGAACCATACAGTGCACAGCCCACAAACTACTGAAGAAGATTTGGAAGAACTCTTGTAGGCAGTTACGTTTGATTGTTTGTCAACTGGCATAACACCCCAAAACCAAAGTGCCTCTTGTTTCAATTGTCAGAAGGCAGCTTATTGAATAATAAAGGAATGCAGCAGGCATCAAAAGGAGCAGAGCCTTTAGGAATGTGTAATAGCAGTGGGGAGTGGGCTCAGTAGTGGTCCTTGTTGCTATAAGCATGTCCCTGTTTCCATCAAAGAAACGTTTGAAGATGTGAGGCTGCCAAGATTGCTTGGTTTACATGTTGTCTTGAAAAGGGGGTTATGCCCTAATCAGCCCAGAAGAAGCCAGTGTTCACCTCACACAGGAGTCTAGAGAGCACTATAACCACTATGGTCATAGCAGACATTAAGAAATAGCCCTTGCTACCAGTTCAAGCACACCTCATGACACAGAAATGACATACTGAGGTGAGAAAGCTTTTCTTGCTCCCTTCAAACACCTACCTGTTCTGTGTAAACAGAATTACTTTGAGAAAACTAGTCTTATCAAACTTTGTGTTGCATTCAACAAGCACATTCTTAAGCAAACACATTTCAATTCATTAACCATTGAAAGATTTCATAATAAGTGGCTCCCTAGTCTGGTTTGATAAGAACAGAAGAATGTAGAAAAGCACATGGCTTATTGTCATGGAAATTACATTGCAGAAAGGTGGATAGCTAGCTATTGACATTGTTTCTTAATTCCCATTTCTTGAAAAGAATTGGTGGCTTTATGCTGTTAATCTTTCTATTCATTAAATGAGCATTGTTTTAATTGCAGAGCTGGATTGAAAGCTGATCTGTGATTTCAAAGTAATAATATTTTGCCTCCCTCACTTTTTTTTGTCAAGAATGTCTTTTCTTCTTGAAAAATCCTTCCATTGACTTGCACTTTTCCCAATGTAATCTATTACATGCAGTAATTCCAGCTCTTTCAGTTGCCAACATTTTTTTACTGCTCCCATCATAAGGGTAGACTGATTTTCAGAAACCAAGCAGGTGCTTAATAAATTAATTTCTGCATGTCATCTACTGAACTTAAAGGGACAGGGACAGGACCATTTAAAAAATGGCTTTCTGTATCTTTTCTGTTTTGTCTAATTCCTCTTATACTTATATCCTACAGTAAAAGCTCATATTTTAGAGGAGGTTCTAAGCTTGTTATTAGAAATCTCTGAAATTCTTTCATTTCATGAATGCACACAAACACACTTTATCAATATATGCAGAACTAAATAAGAGTGTTAGAAAAGCAGACAGGTGGAATAACTGAGTGGCACAAAGGGAAGACTCAGTGTGAGGGAACAGCTTTCAGAAAGTGACTCAGCACAATAGCCCACACACATGCATGGAAATGTAGAGGATTTTTAAGCAGTCTTGTTTAACAAAAGGCTATATCGTATGACTTCTGCCTGCCTCTCAATGGTTTGCAATAACACAACACTTACACATACATGCAGTGTAAGAAGAACACAGCCTTGGGTGTCAGGTTGGACTGAGGCAGTGTAGTGGATTGGCCTTGAATTGTGTACATCTTAGTTCAGATCCCTGAATTCTGTTGACCATGATTTGCATTGTGACCTTGAGCAAGACGACTATCTACTGTGGTGTGTGGAATAGTTCTGTAAAGTCTATTTTAAGATTTAAAAATCTAAAAAGGAGAGGAGAAACTGCAGCAGGACCAGCTGTAAGGGCTACCTTGAATTGTGGGCCAGGCAGGGGTCATGCACAGTATCCAGCGTTTTCTTCTCAAAATCATGTACTAGCTGGCAAAGGTTTTTTTTTTTTTTACTGGCATGAATGGTTCTTTATTATTTCTTACTTACTGTACCCCACAAGTGTGGCATCTCATATCTATATTTATTTTGGTTGGAGCCAGACCTTGAATTACTTTAACTTAATTCCTGCTAATATTAAGTAAGTTCAACTAACTTACTCGGGCCCCAATCAGTTATTTCTACAGCACTTTGCCAGGTAAAAAAAGTGGTTTCATGTTATCATTTATTTCCACAATAGCCCATGAGGTAGTTCAGACTGGCTTCCCTTGGCTCTGCCTAGTGAGCTTTGTGGGAATTTTATAGTGAGCTGCCCAAGCTCAGCACCTTTCCCATTGCAATTTGTGATAAGATCTTTGCCAGTTCATGCTTTTCTTAAGTTGTCTACATAGCAAGCATTGCTGTTGGAGAATTAGCGAAAAGGAGAGGGGAAAAGCCAGATTCCCATCTTGGATTTGTGTGAGGTACTCTTCAGATATGATGACAGAACATTGTAGACTTCATCAAAACATTAGGAAAGTGTTGATTGTTATTGTATTGCTATTGAAAGATGTTGCTCTTCTTTTTTTATCAATGTTAATACTTTAAATTTTTGTACACTGTATTGTTCTTTTCTGACGTGTATTTTGTATTTGTGTTTATTTTTTGTGAGCTGCCTTGAGGGCCTTTTTGGCCAAAAGACGGCATAGAAATAAACTCTAACATACAAAACAAAATAGTGACACTATATCTTTAGGGTTCACTTCCTGCTACAGAATGTGAACTATGAGTCTGCCGCTGGAATTTATACTGATTTTTTAAAAAAATTAGACCACTTAAATTTTTTTAAAAATCTAAGCAGTATATAATAAGCATATCATAAAATAAAACATAACATAAAAATATGGTATAAAAACAGTACAATACAACAGCACAGGTACAAAAAAAGAGCTGTAGGCTTTTTTGTTTTGTTCATGCTGACTCTTTATCCTTTTGGTCTCCAGATACAGTTAGTTGAGACCTCATGGTGCCTTTGGTGTGAAGCCTATATTTAAAATCTACCTCTTTCCTCAACTATGTCCCATCATGAGCTGGAGGTGAGCAGATAGTAGGCTCAAGTGAAGAAACCATCCCTGTGCCCAGACTGGGAATACTTTTGGAAGTGCAAAACTGCATTCATTCAACAATTTTCACAAATGTCTAAATAAAAAAGTTCACCACAGGTGAACTTATTGATTGACATTTTCTAAAAAAAAGGTCTTTAGCTTCCAGCTCTTGAAAATTACAAACAAAGGGATTAAAGAAAATGCACTTGTAGCATAACAAGGATAAACAAATACACATTGTCTTCTTTTCTGTCAGTGATGTCTGTTAGGCATGGAAGAAAATGTCTTTTAATAAAAAAAATGGTAGTACAAAAGAAACATCTGTATTGCAATCAAATTGAAACAGCAAAACACATAAAGGCAGCATCAATACAACTCCTAGGGGAGGTGCTCAGAAGCTTCCACAACTCCAACAAGCCAAAATTACATCAATCAAAAGTGAAGGAAAACTGTGTTTTTCGTGCACGCGTGTGTAGTGTTTTTTTTGGTAATATATACCAAGAAACAGCAATGTTGTAAAGACTCACTGTAAAGTTGCTTATCTAGTGGAACAAAAGTTGTAAACTGTTCAGCTCAGCAGAACCCTGGCCCTCATGAGTTTGTGGAATTCAGCAACACAAACCGAATGTCTCAAAATTGAATCTGTCTCCTAACTGAACAAAGTCTTTTCTTGTGTTTCCATTGTATACAATGAAACAATAACTCAGTATAAACACAATCAATGGTTTGATTTCAGTATTTGTTTTGATAATATTGATCTACTTATCTTTGATACTTTCTTCCATATTCTGCTTCTTTTTTAAAAAAGCCTCTTCATCAAGTGGTTTGGGCTGAGAAGTCCATTAGTAATTTATTTGGCTTAATTTAACCACACCAGTGACAATATTGAGCTTTAGAGTGCTCAGAGTGTTTCTTATATTTTATCTCAGAAATTTTCAAAACATCCTTGTAATATAGTTCAGTATAATTACCACCATAATACAGAAAGGAGAGTATTATTACAGAGGTTTTCAGTTATACAGTGGGGGTTGTAACTGTGAAATTAATGTTAAGACAGATGCAGAAAAGTTGCTGGAAAAGATTGATCAAAATGCTTCCTGTGATTTTGTTTTGGAATTTTAAATATAGTGTTAAATTAAATTAAATTAATATTATCTGGATTTTAGATCTGAATGATATTTAAGAGGCGATATCAATACATGGAATCAAAGTGTATCTCTAGATTTTGAAACCATTGCAATAAAAATGCATTTTGATAGTTAGAAAAATATTTTTGTTGGAAATTATGCCTCCTAGCTTCTATTTGCCTGATTCCAATAAGAAAGCATCATCTTCAAAAGATAAATTCCAGAGAGGTATCCATATACTTAGAAAATGCAAAAAATGAGCCTTATACTACTTGCATGACATGGGCTTTTTGTTTACATTTTTCACAGCACTTGTTTATTTTTTTTTATATGTCCATATCAAGAACAGAGAGAGTAAGCAACCCTACAAGCATCCTTTTTATTTTGCATTCATGATGCTTTGTGCAGCTGATGGTATCAAAGCAGTTATACACAATCCTGCTTTCAATATGGTTTGCACCTGCAAAAGTTTCAGAAAGGACATACAGTTGTATTCAACTAATTCCAATTCAGCATAGAGCCATTGAAATGAATGAACCTAAGTTTGTCATGTCCATTAATTTCAGTTGATCTATTCTGAGTAGAACTAGCATTGAATACCACCCATACTGTTTCATTTCCAATCCATGTATGTCCCATAGCTTCCTGCTGAAATCCTGTAACTTTTTACACCACAAATGTTCTGGTATATTTTTTTGTCCCACTTATATTGTGCTATAGTGCAAGAGTGCCCCTCCTCATGGCAATAATGCAGTAATATTGGGAAGGCATCTCAGAACTAATAAAGTGGAATGATGTGTGGATGGTTCATTATAAATGCACCACTATTATTGTGTCAATGGCATGTTGCAGAATGCACCCACCCAAAAAGAAATCCCAGCTGGAGGGGGGGTCCTATCTGGTCCATAGGTACTCCCAGTGAACTTTCTGGGTGAGTAAGGATTTGGATACAGGTCTCCCAAGCCCATATATAGCAAACTTTACGTCATACTAAATCTGTCAGTTTTAAAATGCCACAAGACTCTTTTCATGGGACCTTGATAGGCTGGGACATTGGGCTGAAAACAACAGAATGAAATTCAACAGGGATAAATGCAAAGTTCTATACTTAGGAAAAAGAAACCAAAAGCACAGTTACAAGATGGGGGGTACTTTGCTCAGCAATATGACATGTAAGTAGGATCTTGGAATTGTTGTTGATCACAAGCTGAAGATGAGCCAACAGTGCAATGTGGTTGCAAAAAAATGCTGTATTAGGCTGCATTAACAGAAGTATAGTTTCCAAATCACATGAACTATTAGTTCCCCTCTATTCAGCACTGGTTAGGCCTCATCTTGAGTACTGTGTCCAGTTCTGGTCTCCACACTTCGAATGAATGAATTATTTATTTTGGTCATAGAACAGCAAGAGCAATACAAAACAATTCACTTGTAAAATAAATATTTACAAAATACAGCCTCAATTTGCAAAACTGTAATGTTAAAACTAGTTGTCAATAAAAACTAGTGGGATGTTTTAAAATCTTTAAGTAAAACCCTCCTACGAGCAATAGCGGCTGCACAAAATTTCGCCACCATGTCTGTGACCCCGGGGCAACGATCGGCAGGTATTACAGGAGAGAAGGTTGAGCTGGGCTTTGGGAGTAGTGCTGGATTTCCTATAATCCTGGGGGCGAGGGGAAAGGCGGCCTGATGTTGGTCCGATTGAAGGATTGCCTTGTCAGCTTAGTTCTATGATCTGGTTGAGCTCTCCAGTCAAATCCACATAGACAGCACCAGTTTGCGCTGGGGGGGTGACAAACTTTGTTTTTTTGTTGTCCAGAGTGCTCAGGTGGAGTGATGAAGGTGTAGGGCCCAGTTCCTCAGGACCCAGGAATCTGGATTGTAGCCAGTCAGATCCAGACTGCAAAGGTCTGGTTGGATGGTTTGGCGGATATTCCTTTAGGGGCCTTGAGCACCCTGTCGCAATGTCGATTGGCTTTGTTGTTAGCGGTCCTAGGATAGTAGGGGCCTCCGTGCAAAGAGGAATCCCCATATGCCGTTTAGGCTGGCCGGTCAAAAACTCTGATTTCCTAGGTGCTGGTGTCGTTGAAGGGCATGGTGATTTCAAATCTCGCTCCAGACGCTTCCTGGCATTGTCCTCACTCTGGACATCACTGGGAGGATAGGTGGTGGCCATATTACCATTAAGTTGCATTTGTATCATCTCGTATGTAGGCGGATCGTCCAAGGACATCCTGGATTGCAGCAACTTGGTAAGTCCATGAAGCCTAAAGATGATATCACGCTGTTCAGATGCTGAAAGAAAGCTAAAATTCGTAACTAAGGTTTCTTCTTCTTCAACAAAAAAGCTGAATGGTTCTTCCCTATTTCCGAGATCTAGTTCGGCTTCTTGGGGCAGGGTTACACACTTTTGCACAAGAGTCTTGGGGCATAAGTTCTTATCACCCTCAGCTGGACGACTTGTCTTGTTTGACGCCTTTGTGGTGGAGAGTATACGTGTCGTATCTGAGGATGGAACCTCCATGGGAAAATTGGAAGCCACTCACGGTTGATGTACTGAATTGGCGACTGGCAAAAGAGGGTACGGGCAAACTATATTCTGGAAGTGTCTCTGAACAGTTATTCCATACTTAGTCAGAAGTTATTTGTTCACTTGCAGAAGAGTTGCTGCCTCCGGATTAGTAAGCGTAAGCAGCACGTTAGTTTTTACTGAGTTACTATATAGGTGCTCCACTCTTGTAATATCTGAAGCCTGTAGCTGTATCAGGGCCATTGATTGTAAAAAGTCGATGATATATAGTTTCCGCACCCATTGTGAATCTCGGTGATTTATCCTAGGACAACCTAGCAATGCTGTTTTATCCGAATTATATTTCAAGTTCCAGTGCTTCTCTCTGTTCCTATGGTGGAAGGGTTTTAGTTCTTGCTCTGGACCTGACAGCCCTGTCTTCGGCTCTAAACAAGGAGTTATTGAAGCTGGAATTACGGCGGGCGGAGATAGATTCGCTGATTCTAGAACCGGTGCAATCGGAGTCAGAGGAGATATCTCAGTGACAGGGTTAGACAATGGATGATTTCCTTGTGTGTGCTGAGTGTTGATTTGAAAGCGTCCAGATTTTAACACCACATCCAACAATTTAAAGAGCTTATTGAAATTCATTTTTCTGACCCTGGTAGCCTTAAAATTCTTTATGTTTTGGGGTTTTTTTTGACGGGGAATCTTCTTGACTTTATGGCACTGTTTAGACCCCGCTGGCACTCTGTCCTTAGTATGCCTAAGGGTAGCACTGTATGATCGATCTGCCTTATGTTCATATGCGAAGGTGGTATTTAGCTTTCCAAATTCTTCTGTAAGTGTTGTTAATAAGCTATTTGCTTCCATTATAAAGTTTTTAATGCACAAGATTTCCCTTGAGATTATCGTCAACTGATGGTTAGATTCCATCAGGAAATGCTCTTCGGGAGAATGTGTACTTTGCTTGCTTACATCTCCCAATAAGGAATCCATCTTTATCTGTGGTGTTTTCTGAGACAGGACCTCAAAGGAGAAGTTGTTAATAGCAGGCATATCGGGGAGGAGAAATGATTGCTGTTTTGATAAATCTTCCGCTTCCTTTAATTCCGAAGCCAGATTTTGAGAGGGAGAATGAGAGAGGGCCATACCGGCTATTAGAGATCCCTTCCTGTCAATTGACCAATCCAAAATAGCCACGGGGTCATAGTTGGAAGGTGGGGAAACTTCCAGGGTGGGTCCTGAAATCGTACTCTCTCATCTGTTGAAGTGAGAGTTTCAATATCAACTTTCTGCTCTTTCAAAATAGGCAGGAAGAAGTAAGTCACTTTTAGCTGTTCTAACTTTCCTGTAGGCTCTGTTGGCTTCTCCTTGATGGCAATTCCTTGCTCTATACGCATCTTCCTGGTTAAAACCATTTTGTTGGGTGGATTACTTTAGAGTAAAGGAGGTTTTGCTACTGCGTCCTCTTAAAAGGACCTGAGGCTAAATAAATAGTAGTTAGATGGATAAATACTTTGGCCTCTCAGGCTGCAATTTATGAGACCAGTGAAGTTGAATGAGTGGAGTTAAGTTACAATTACACCGATGAAAAAGATGTTTGTAGAGGCATTCCTTATCTCTCCTTACCTCCCCCGATGTCAGCTAGAGGCTTCAGGCAATAAATCTAGGTGCAGGAGGCTGTGGTGTAAAGAAATTGAAATGACTCTTACTGCAGGCTTTAAAAATCTTCAGAGGCAGATTTGAAGGGAGGGCAGTTCAGAAAGTGAGCTAACAAATCACAAAACAAGTGACGGTGTCCGGACAACAAACACGACAATCCATCCTGTTGGCCATCTTTTCTTTGTCCCAGGTCTCCACACTTCAAGAAGGATGCAGACAAACTGGAACAGGTTCAGAGGAGGGCAACAAGGATGATTAGGGGACTGGAAACAAAACCCTATGAGGAGAGACTGAAAGAACTGGGCATGTTTAGCCTGGAGAAGAGAAGACTGAGGGGAGATATGATAGCACTCTTCAAGTACATGAAAGGTTGTCACACAGAGGAGGGCCAGGATCTCTTCTCAATCATCCCAGAGTGCAGGACCATGGAATAATGGGCTCAAGTTGCAGGAGGCCAGATTTCGACTGGACATCAGTAAAAACTTCCTAACTGTTAGAGCCATATGACAATGGAACCAATTACCTAGAGAGGTAGTGGGCTGTCTGACACTAGAGGCATTCAAGAGGCAGCTGGACAGCCATCTGTTGGGAATGCTTTGATTTAGATTCCTACATTGAGCAGGTGGTTGGACTTGATGGCCTTATAGGCCCCTTCCAACTCTACTATTCTATGATTCTATGTTCATCATTTGGTGGGGGAAGATGAAACTGTGCAAGTAAATGGCTATTGTGCACAAGATTTTCCTATCTGAGACTGCGCATGTGTAGGAAAAGGAGTTTCGTTTGGGTTTTGTGAAATATTTCAGGAGACTTCAGGGCAAAGGTTCTTTTAGGAATCGAAGACCATAAGCACACCAATAGGGGTGAAAGTCAAAGAGTTTATTCAAAAATAATTGAAATAGACCCTGTAGTTAACCATTACATTGCTCATGTCCCTTCAGTTGCTGAAAAACTCTTCCTTGTAATGGCAACAGACGAACCCCTTGTAGCTGGAGCACATTGAGGTGTAGCACCGGCCCATGATCTCTGGTTTACACTGAGTTCTGAGAAACACTGCTCCTCTTTCTTACCTTTATATTGTTGCCTTATCATTGGCCTTGACAATATCTACTCAGGAATGTGATAGGCATTCACATTCCTGTGGCCTTGACCCTTTGTGCACCAATTATAGGATCTTTTGGCAAGTAGCCAAAGGAGATAACTATGACATTCTACTGTTCGGGATGATATAGGACTCTGCTGAAGCTTAGTCACTGTCCTTCAAATTCCATCATCTCACAAGGCGATAGGCTGACTTCAAAGAAGTGGTCAAGAGAGATAGATGGTTGCTTCCATGCTGATCTTCTACACTTAAGATGCTTGGCAACTGTGCAGTGCCAAATAGTTCTTTGTGGCCTTGACATGAAGCCCACAGCCCCTCCAGCTGTACCCTCTTATGGCAAAATGCATTTCTATACAGAATTAGCTCCTTAAATGGCATGGCCTAAAAGGATTCTAATAAAGATTCAGGACCCTACATAGGCCTCAGATCGGGTATTAAAGGGACAATTGCTAGACACCACCTATGTCCTCGAAATCACAATATTCTGTGTATTTTCCAATGCAGTTTCCTCCTCCCAACACTGCCTGAGACCTGCAAAAAACATTAGCACTAGTCAAGCTGTTCTGTGAATTTCATCTTGCTCTTACCAGTCAGATATCCTGGTGAAAGTCTGGAGCTGGTGACAAAAGTCCCTGTGTAGCATGCAAAGTTCACTAGATCTGAGATTAGAGTTGCCACCCTAATTTCATTTAATGTGAAATCTTAAAGTAAGTTTAGAAGTTCCTTATTTGGAGAAAAATCTAGGGAATTTTAAAAGTTTAAAAAACAGTTTTGATAAGACTAGCAAAGTTTCTCAGCAAGGCTCCACGCATCCTTAAATATGCAATGTATATTTTACAAATGCCCTTTAGGAATAGGTTATCATGCCTAGACTGTCTTCTACTAAGGAAAATCTGCTTATGTGGCAAAGGCAGACACTAGAAATATAAGAAGAACTGTAATGGTTTGATCCACAGGAATGAGATCAGACCAAGCATTATTTTCTTTTAGGTCTCAAGACTTCAAGGAACAGCCTTGTAATAAGGATGTAAACGGATGGGCACTGGTTTGTACTAACGTAGACTGTGAAGTACTTTATAAACTACACATATCTTCATGAATTTTGAACTATTTGCTACTTGTGGCTTTAAATGACTGCCTTCTTTCTAATAACATATGGTGATCATTTTAAAATCGAAATCTATATTGGAAAAAAGCAAGCACTAATCATAGCCTTGACTCTACATTAAGTATCTGTGTGTAGTAATAATGGCTGCTATGCTGATTAATTTGAAGACTAACTCAGGAATAATGGAGCAGCTAATGGAAAGGTGTTGTTCCTCTGATATATATTTCCCATGTGCCCAGAAAAGCTAGGAATAAAATACATCAGGTAGTTAATGTTTGAATCCAGGGCAATAAAAAGAGAACATTGTTAATTAACTACTTATTAATTTGCTTTTAGAATTGTAACATTTTACAGGTTAAAGATTAACATACTTGAGCTTATCTAATACACTAGTTTTAAGCCAAATATTTTGATCATATTTTGCTAATTTGCAAAACTGCATTCTGGAGCACTCAGTTCTATTTAGTAGCAAATAATTCTTGCTGACTGCTTTAAAGTGAAACCAATTATTAAAGGATCTAAAGTAAAATATTCTGGTCCATATCTCTTTGGAAAGTAGTTACGAAAGATATATTGGATTTCAGAAACTGGGAATGTCAACCATTGATTAGATTCCCTCCCGCTTTCTCACCTCCCTGGTCAATCTTAATATGTGATTTTCAGATTGTGTGATGGCCAAAGAAAGCTCATAAAAGAAAGTAACTTGGGAAATAATTGAAGGTTTTTTTCACTGGAGCAAGATAGGAAGATAGAGCCTCAGTTTAGTTGTTCACTCCCATTGAAGCAGGTGATGGGCACTGTCAAAATATAAAATGGTGTCCATCTGTTTTATGCTTAGTCCATTTTCAGTCTAATGTTGGGAACTATGGGCATGATCTGTCCCAATGTGAGTGCAGGAGCTGTGCATACATTGAAAAACCATGTTGGGGGCCAGTTGAACCCACTCACCTCCTTTCACAATGCATATGATGGAACACACACCATACCAGTCAATATTGGAACAGGAGGACAACACACTTCCTGGTTTTTTTCATTCAGCTCTCCCTCTTTCACCCAGAGTTTAGCGGGCAATTTTCTTTATGTTTTGGATGGAGAGCTGGATGGGGAAACAGGAATGCATCCCCAAAAGAGGAAGGGATGGCACTGAGGAAGGCTCTGTGGAGCTTGTGATTCCTGTATTTTCAGTCCCAAGAAATGGATCATTTTAAAATCAATTTTTTATCCCACCTTTCCTTGAGGGAGATCAGGCAATGTGCATAGGCTTGTCACCTTTTAATCCCACAAAACCCCTATGAGGTTGGCTAGGCTATGAGATAGGGAGTAGCTTCATGGCCAAGAACATGGTTCTCCCCAGTCAATACTTTATCCACTGCAGCATAGTGGCTTACATGTCCTCAACTGAGTAGGTGATATGTGTGAATCATTACTTGTACACGTTTTCATATAGGTAAAAAGGTAAAGGTGTCCCCGCACTTATAGTGCGAGTCGTTTCCGACTCTTAGGGTGACGTCTTGCAATGTTTACTAGGCAGACCGTATATATGGGGTGGGATTGCCAGTTCCTTCCCGGGTCTTTCTTTACCCCCAGTGGGTACTCATTTTACCGACCACAGATGGATGGAAGGCTGAGTGGACCTTGACCCCTTTTACTGGAGATTCAACTTCCTCCTTCCATTGGAATTGAACTCTGGCCGTGAGCAGAGCTTCGGCTGCATTACCGCCACTTACCACTCTGCGCCACGGAGGAAGCTCCCAATATATGCCCCGATCCAGCAAAGAATGTCAGAGTAAAAATAAAATAAAATAAAATGGGGTGGGGTGGGGGAGAGAGCTCTGCATTGTAATAAAAGAATTAACATGTGCTATCAGTTCCATGCCATTATGAACTAGAGAGACCATGATCATTAACATGGTTCTTTTTGGGGAGAGTGGGAATGGGATGCAACTTTAAATTGTGAATCATGCAGAGTTCATATTATATAGGCACTTGCAGCACTGAATTTTCACCTACTAATGAAACACCAGAGATGGAATATCTTATGCTGTTGAGCAGCAGCAAACCTATTTAAATCTGCAACTCTAATTTGCCAGCAATATTTTATACTTAATTTGCAGCAGTTCTATAAAGTTAAATTACATGAAACCAACTTGCATTTTTTTCTGTCTGGGAAATTATACTATTCATATGACTCCAAGCATGGCAGGTTAAGTATCCCAGCTACACTGTGAAACTCATTAATACAGATAGTAAGCAAGAATTCAATTTTCCCCATATTTTCCATCATTCCTATATGTATATTTCATGGGACATTATTATCTCTATATCTTTTCCCATTCGCAGGGGTAAAATATAATTTTAACAATGCCATTTTAAAATTAAAAAGCTGTATATTGAGAGAAATTGCCAAGAAAAAATGAATTTCAAGTAATTATTGGCAGCTTATGTTCTTTGTATGTAATTTTTCATTTGTACAACTGAAATGACATATTTGGTTTTTTATACCTACACCTGATATCCCTTTCTATTTTTTCCCCTTGAAATAAGATTTTGTAGTTAAGAAATGCATTTATGTTGTCATGTCATTTAAAAAATAAAAATGACCTGTTTCCATTTTTGTCAGAAAAAGCATAAGGTTCAAATGCAGCTGCCATGGCAGAAATGTAATATGTGAAGAATAGCCTAAAAGATTATAAAAACTTTCACATGCTATGCCTCTGCCATTAGATGCTATTTGTTCAAATTTTCACGCTAGCGGATGATACAGTGTATGTCACTGTGAAAAGATGGAAGAGCAAGAAAATGACAGCAGTGAACTGGAAATTCTAAGTTAGCCATTTATATGTTAAAAAGCTATCCCACTACAACAAAATTAAGCTCTTGACATTTTGTCACCCTCTTTATTATAATTAAGGGCTCCTTCTGACATCACATCACCAGTATCGGAGTGGCTGTAGCATGTCTCTTTTTGCCAGAAACTGCTGACCACTGTTCCATACAGTGAGCCACATTACTACAGATTCTCAGTGAAAAGTCATAACCTGCTGACTACTGCCCCATGTGGCAAGCTGCATCACTCCAGCTTCTCAGTGAACAACCTTCCACATTGACTCTACACAGGTGGCCACTTACTTCTGGGAAAGGAGTTTTAAAAAGGCTGTGTAACTCTGCTTGAGCAACAAGGTCTACTTGAATGTGGCTTGTATTTCCAGTTTTGTCTTTTAACCCAGATTCCTTGCTTGTTCTGTGGTTGTGCCTTTTGTTTTGCCTTCTGATCCTGACTTCTCTTTGATCCTGATTCCTGACTCCCCCATGGCATAGCCGTGACACTTTTTCACACTACTCTGCTTACCTCAGGATCCCGATGTCACATGGAATGTGTCCACAACAAGGGTTTTTTCCTCATAAGCATTGATTTGAGATTGGTGAAACTGGCATAAGAGGAAGGTGTGATGCCAGCTCCTCCCACATTACTTCTAATCTAAACACTGAGATTGAACACAAAACTACAAACAATCTCAATCCTAATTAAAGGATCCACCCTGGCTACCAAAAGTTCATCCGATTAGTCTTTCAAAATGTACTGATTTGGTGCACTGATGATGTACTGGTGGTCTGATGGGATAATTAAGACAGTGCTTTCAGTGAATGCAGAGACCAATCTATTTAGGCTTATAATGGCACAATGAACTGTGGCTGAGAGACAGTCAGGAGCCAGAGAAGCTGCGGGATTGCTGGAGCACTGACCAACCTAGTGAGTGAGTGAGTGAGTGAGTGAGTGAGTGAGTGAGTGAGTGAGTGAGTGTACTTATATACCGCCCCATAGCCGAAACTCTCTGGGCAGTTTACAGTAACTAAAAACATTAAAACAAATATACAAATTTAAAAACATATTTTAAAAACAATTTAAAACACAATTTAAAAATTTAAAACAATTTAAAACACATGCTAAAATGCTAAAATGCCTGGGAGAAGAGGAAAGTCTTGACCTGGTGCCGAAAAGATAACAGTGTTGGCGCCAGACACACCTCACCAAAAACATCATTCCATAATTTGGGGGCTACCACTGAGAAGGCCCTCTCCCTTGTGGCTAGACTCCCAGCTTATTTATTATTTATTTATTTATTTATTAAATTTATACCCCGCCTTATGGCCAAAAGGCCCTCAAGGCGGCTTACAAAAAACAAGAACATAACAATACATCAATAGAACATAATACATCAATAAAATAATACAATTCTCAAAATTAAATAACAAATAACATTATTAAAAGCAAGTGAGCAAGTGTTACTTTAAATACTTATATATACATGTCCACAAGCCTCAGAGTAGGCACCCGAAGGAGGGCCTTTGATCTTGAACATAGTGTACAGGTGGATTCGTATCAGGAGAGGCGTTCTATCAGGTATTGTGGTCCCAAGCCATGTAAGGCTTTATAGGTCAAAACCAGCACCTTGAATCAAGCTCGGAAACATACAGGCAGCCAATGCAAGCAGGCCAGAATCAGTTTTATATGTTCAGACCGTCTGGTCCCTGTTACCAATCTGGCCGCTGCATTTTGCACAGGCTGCAGTTTCCGAACTGTCTTCAAAGGCAGCCCCACGTAGAGTGCATTGCAGTAATCTAATGTGGAGGTTACCAGAGCATGGACAACTGAAGCCAGGTTATCCCTGTCCAGATAGGGACGTAGTTGGGCCACCAACCGAAGTTGGTAGAAGGCACTCCGTGCCACCGAGGCTACCTGAGCCTCAAGCGACAGAGATGGTTCTAGAAGAACCCCCAAGCTATGAACCTGCTCCTTCAGGGGGAGTGCAACCCCATCCAGGATAGGTTGGACATCCACCATCTAGTCAAAAGAACCACCCACTAGCAGCATCTCAGTCTTGTCTGGATTACTAGCCCTCATCCAGTCCATTGTCACAGCCGGGCATCAGTTCAGCACATTGACAGCCTTACCTGAAGAAGATGAAAAGGAGAAATAGAGCTGCATGTCATCAGCAACTGATGGCAACACACTCCAAAGCTCCGGATGACCTCACCCAATGGTTTCATGTAGATGTTGAACAGCATGGGGGACAGAACTGACCCCTGCGGAACCACATACTGGAGAGTCCAGGGTGCCGAGCAATGTTCCCCAAGCACCACCTTCTGGAGCCGACCTGCCAAGTAGGAGCGGAACCACCTCAACGCAGTACCTCCCACTCCCAACTCAGCCAGTCTACCCAGAAGGATACCATGGTCGATGGTATTGAAAGCCGCTGAGAGATCACAGAGAATCAACAGAGTCACACTCCCCCTGTCTCTCTCCCAACAGAGGTCATCATACAGGGCGACCAAGGCTGTTTCCATGCCAAAACCAGGTCTAAAACCCGACTGAAATGGATCCAGATAATTGGTCTCATCCAAGAGTGTCTGGAGTTGGCCCACAACCACTCATTCAAGGACCTTGCCCAGGAATGGAACATTTGCTACTGGCCTATAGTTATTAAGATTTTCTGGGTGCAGGGAGGGTCTCTTCAGGAGTGGTCTCACTATGGCCTCTTTCAGGCAGCCAGGGACCACTTCCTCTTGCAGAGAGGCATTAATCACTTCCCTGGCCCAGCCAGCTGTTCCATCCCAGCTAGCTTTTATTAGCCAAGAAGGGCAAGGATCCAGCACAGAAGTGGTTGCACGAACCTGTCCAAGTACCTTGTCAACGTCCTCAAGCTGCACCAACTGAAACTCATCCAAGAAATCGGGACAAGGCTCTGCTCTGGATACCTCGCTTGATTCACCTGCTATAACACCGGAGTCTAAGTCCTGATACATTTGCTGCTACCTTCATTTTAAAGCACTGAGCTTTGGCACTATTTTGAATGTTGATATGGCCCTGTTCAGGTGTAAGGAAGGAGCCTGCTGTACCACCATCAGCTAACGTTTAGACCCTTATTGGTTCTGCCTTGCTTACTTAATATACATGGGTGCTTATACCAGTTATTTATTTATTTATTACTTTTAGATCCTACCTTTCTTTCATCATAGAATCAAAGGAGGCATACATATGGTTCCCAGGTGTCTCACATCCAGGCACCATCCAGACCCAGACCCAGACCCGCTTAGCTTCAGCAAGTTTCTGGCCTCATGTGCCTTCAGACCATTCCCTGTGCCAGTTATCTCTAATCATAAGATTAATGTATATTGTATTGTATGAGTGTCTATTCTAGTTTTATTTAATTTTATATTAGTGCTAAATGGAAACTGCTTTTATTACACATAAATGGTTTTAGTTTTGATATTTCTGTTGAGTAAAAGATTGCAAAACAGCTCAATTAAATTAATAATAATTTAAAAAGATATTTGCTATTCAATCTGAGCTATATTTTATCCTTATTTTGAAAAATATCATGAAGAGGAGGCCACATAGAGATAGGATTGCCAGCTCTCGGGTTTTCATCCAGAGAGTTTGGTTTTTGGGGGTCCCCTCTGGGTCTCCAGATGGGACACCTTAATCTCTGGAGTCTTAGCTTTCATTAAAAAAAGTTTTTAGGTGGTCTGGTTCAAACGATATAAACCAAAACATCAGCAGCTGCTCCCCACAAATTCTGTTAGTACCGGCTACTCTAATCCCAGCCCTTTCAGGTGTTTAGTCAATAAGTGAAGCCAGGGTTGTGAATGACAAGATTTGTTGACCCCCAGGAAATACCTAAACCTCCATTTCAAGTTCTGAGAACAGTTTCCTTTTCCTGCTTATCTCACATCAGTAATTTAGTAAATATATAGCTTTCAACAGCATAAGGAGTACCTTCTCTGTACAGGATTGGACTTGCTTCTGAGTAAACATGTTCTTTAAAAGTGAGTTTACAGCAGCCCACAGAATAGGCAGGAAAGAGTACAGAATCTTCTTAACTCTTACTCATTTCTCAAACCTCTCTCTGCAGTGAAGGCTCAAGTCTGTAAAGAGTTTTGGAGCAGCCATGTTAGAAGGCAGGCACGGCATTCCCAGCCCTGCTTTCATATGGATATCATTACAGAGGATCCCTAGTCAAGCCTTACCAACAGCACAATCCTAACAATATCTACTCAGAAGTAAGTCCTGTTGAGTTCTATGGGGCTTAGTCCCTTAGTAAGTGTGTTTAGAATTGCAACCTTCAGGGACATCCACCTTTAATTCTGAGTGCTCCCATCTAACATCTCCACAACATTAGGTTCCCTTCTTCCTACAATGGCTTTCTGGTGACTGGCCTTGCCTGAGGGCACTTAAACCCATCATGCCAGAACAAAGTAGGTTAGATTAAATGTTCCCTACCCAGGCTCCCTAAGGAGGTGAGAAGAAATGATCTCATCACTTCAGCTGGACCTGGAAACACCCTCATTTAGCTAAGATTTCTATCTTAATTTCCAATCAGAGAATTTTTTTTTGAGTGGTATGCTCCAAGCAACTGTGGTTGATGCTTAATGTATCATGCTTAATGACATTGCTAGAGCTCTCCCCCTATGACATCACTAGGGCACGCCCCTGAAATCTCAGAGTTTGGGATGCTTCTGACCTGGCAAACCTACACAGAGGATATACAATACAGGCGGGCCCCGCTTATATGGCAGGTTCCATTCCAGACCCCTGTCATAAAGTGGAAATCGCCATAAAGTGAAACCCCATTGATTATAATGGGGTGCATCACGCCAAAATGCCGCAAAATGCCGCAAAATCGCAAAAATCGGCTTTAAAAGGGGGAATTAAAGCCGCCGCATTAGCGGAATGCCGGTAAGCGAAGCGCCGGTAAGAGGGGCCCTACTGTATATCAAGAACTTTATGAACTCTTATAGTAAACTTCTTGTTATCTATCTGCTGTGTGGCCTCCTCTTCATGATACTGCAGAACAAAGCTTGCAGTGTGGTGCTGCTTGTAACGCAGAACTGAAACTACCTGCGAACAGCCTGGGGTCTGACTCAGCAGTTTCTGGTATGGCCAGTATACTACAATTTTATTGACTAAACCTTTGTGTTGTTCATTATTCATTTTTAATGATGTGTATTAGTATTAGTAGTAGTATTGATAACTGGCATAACCGTGCATTATATGATACCTTTGAATGCACAGTCCAAGATGCATCTGAACAATAGTTGCTCAACATTTACTTGATTGGGTGCCCAGACATCTTTTTTTTCTTAGATCCAAATAATAGCGTTCTCAAAACTGCTGCAACTCAGGACATTTAGCTGAAATTGTGAGTATCAGTGTAACAGAGCATTTCCACATCTGGGGTAGAAAAACATGGAAATTCGCAGCATCCCAAGACATGGACCTTTCCTGAAAGCTAAATGTCTACAGCAGGGCCTATTCAATTATATATATTGTCAGAAATGTTTCTTCTGCCCCTTGAAAGATAGATCACATATTTTTAAATTGCTCTAAATAAATCCAAATGCTTTTTTTCTTGCTGTATTTCAGAGATGCCAAAAAAGATTAGTTACATCTAATTTAAATTGGGCTAAGTTTATAAATATCCCTAATTGGCATATTTAGTATTATAATAATGTGAGCACCTGTCTGAAATCATCCAACCTACACAGCTAGTTGAGTTTTCATCCAGCCATTGGAAATATCATTCACAATTATTATAATCATGCTATAGAGACATGGAGACTCTAGCCCAAAAATGGTTATATGAAACATCTGTTCAAATTCACAAACTGAAAGCTACAATGAAAATATATTATATATATAAATGGACCCTTTAGCTCTATGTAAAAGAATTTATCCTTCAAGCTATTTAACATTACTATATGAAAGAGTCCCCTTACACTTTTTTTTACTTGAGGAAACAAATACAGGTCAGTGAAGATGTGCTTGAGCTCATAAACAGACTGAAGAGATGAATAGCAAATCCAGTAGAAAACCTCAAGTGTCAATACAATAAATGGGTTTTTGAGAATGCTTTTGTTTTGTTCCAGATGTCCTGCACAGGAGGTTCAGCCCTGAAGTTGGACAATTAGGGGGAAGTACAGTGTAGCATAGTGGTTAAGGTGTTGGACTACAACCTGGGAGACCAGGGTTCAAATCCCCACATAGCCATGAAACTCACTGGGTGACCTTGGGCCAGTCACTGCCTCTCAGCCTCATGAAAACCCTATTCATAGGGTTGCCATAAGTCGGAATCAACTTGAAGGCAGTACATTTACATTTACATTTACAGACTTATCTAGGAATTTACTCATCTTCTGATCAAATCTTTAGGAGGGGAAGTGAAAATATCTGTATATAAATCAAGCAAGAAAATTTGGTAAGACTGTGATTTTGGAGCCAAGGAGACAGACGCTTGCTGGAGCTGAAACACCTTAAGCAGAAAAAGAGCCAGGGATCCAGAAGCAGAATGGAGATGTGCAAATTGATAAATATTGGCTTAGTTAGGAAACAGTATATAATATATATAACTGGATTTTAAAAATTGCTTTTATGATAGCAATTGTATTCAGACTGTACAATTAGGTTTGTTTGTTTTTTCTAAAATAGTTTTCTCAAAAACCATTTTAATGTTACTTTACTGGAATCAGCTCTCCACTCCCAAATATAGGATTGGCTCATGCTCATCTGGGGAAATGACCTCATATACATTCCCTGGGAGAGCTTTTTAGAGCCAGTCCTATGTTTGGGAGAGGGGAGCTGAATCCAGCACAAAACATGTCAGCCAGGGAGACTGTTGCCCTCTGTTTGAATGCAGTCTGCTGCTATACATGGAGGGATGAAATCTCAGGGGTAGAACACATGTTTCAGTTGTGACGTACAGGTGCATTTTGTTTTTATCTACTTTTTAGGGAATTTTATTGGTTGTGTTTTTGTTGTTTTTATGAAAGAGATTTTTATTACATTAAGCTGCATCATTTTAATAAATAAATATTTCATATCCAGCATCTCTAAAGGATCTCAGAAAGCAGGATTGGGGAAGGTGGCTGCCTGAGACCATGGAGAGCCAATGCTAGACAGTACTGGGCTAGATGGAGCAATGATACAAAACAGCTTTATGTGCTTTTATGCTTTAAGTTGGATTCCTGCATTGAGCAGGGGGTTCAACTCGATGGCCTTACAGGCTCCTTCCAACTCTATGATTCTATGATTCATGAGAATCTCTGGATTCAGGCTACCGCCTGGAAATTTTGGCAGCCTTTTCATCATGTCAAACCTGCCGTTGAAATAACACTGTGCTAAATTCCAGAGAATGCTTTTAATCATGCACCAAGGTACAATTGCCTAAATGGAAATAAATGGAAATGGTGTTCCAGGGATCAATCTGAGCTGCTAGAAAAGTAGGCATTCCATACAGTGAATTTGTTTTGTGCAACACAGTATGCGTAATTTAGCAGGCAGTTGCCAGAGGACCTTTTAAAACCAGCTCAGTGGCACATACAAAATAGCTACACATGCAGCTTGGCTTTCAATTCCATTATGCTTTAGAGACTTCATACAGATATAATAGTTTATTTTTATGTCCTCGCTTTCCTTGTTTAAGAAATGATTGTGCTTTCAAATTATATTATCAACTGTTTTAATGCCATGATTTCTTTTTCACTTTCTGTTATTTTATGTGCTTTTCTGCCCAGTCCTCTTTTTCAAAATATAACCAAAACAGGGATGGGGAACCTATGGCCTTCCAGATTTTTTTAGACTACAACTTCCATCATCCCTGACCATTGTCTAAGATGGCTGTAGCTAATGGGAGTTGTAGTCCAACAACCTCTGCAGTGCTGCAAGCTCCCCACCTCTGAACTAAAGTGAAACAAAGTCAGAGATCTAACAATGCCTTTTCCCAATGGTTATTTGATTACTCTTCTTATTAGGATGAAACAGAGATCAGTGATAGATCTCAGGATGAAGTGATTCATGGGTTCAAGCCCCTTGTGAGAACTGTAGCCCTTTCTTCTCTAAATGCAGTTAATGACTAAGAGGTGTGCTAGAAAATCTTTACAGTTTGGGGGAACAGCTAAAAAAAACAGCTATCCTCCAGTCTTCTTCAATAAGACACATTCTTGCTCCCCTTAGTTGTCCTGAAGGACATCTCAGTTTACAAAGCCCCGAACAACCTACAGTAAATCCAGCATTAGGGTTGCCAGGTGTCCTGTTTTCACCTGGAGACATCATTTTTGGGGGTCCTCTCCGGGTGACTCACCTTAATCTCCGGACTCTTAGCTTTCATTTTTTTAAAAAAGTTCTAGGTGGTTTGGTTCAAAAGATATAAACTAAAATGTCAGCCATCCCTCCCCCACAACTTCTGTTACTACTGGCGGCTCTAATCCCTTCCCTTTCAGGTTTTAGCTAATAAGTGAAGTCAGGGTTGTGATTGACAATATATGTTCCCCCCCCACCAGGCAATAGCTAAATTCACAGTTTCCTTTTCCTGCTTCTCTCACATCAGGAATTCAGTAAATATATACCGTATATTCCGGCGTATAAGATGACTTTTTAACCCAGGAAAATCTTCTCAAAAGTTGGGGGTCGTCTTATACGCCCAGTCGTCTTATACGCCGGAATATACGGTAGCTTTCAGCAGCATAAAGAGTACTTTCTCTGAACAGGATTGGGACTTGCTTCTGAGTAAGCATGTATAGGATTGCACTACAACAGAAGATCACAGCAGGAGCTTGGTAGGCATAAAAGTGTACACACAGGGTTTTTTTTTAATTACTTGCAAAAATGGCATATTATACATTTTATCTTTCAAATAATATTTGAACAGAAGTTTTTAAAAGTGTACATGCTGCAGTGTTATACTTTTCTAATTAATGAGTCAAACAAATATAAACTTTACTCATTTTGACAATACACTATTATATGGGGTGTATGTATTTGTACATCTCGAGTGTGTGTGTGTGTGTGTAGTCTTTCCAACAAGTCTGTGAGGTAGGGCTGGAAACTGAGGCAGCTCACAAAAAGAAATAAAGCCATTTAAAATCCAATAACCATCAAACAAGTATAAAACAGTTGCAAAACAGCTTAATGTGGCATGATTCTGAATTTTGGATTGGGTGAGTGAAGTTCCTTATCACTGAATTGGAGTCCTGTGCATGCTTTCCTGTCTAAGTAAGCCCCATTGAATACATTGGGACTTGCTCCTGAGTAAACTTGCATAGGATTGCACCTTGGGGTGGTCATGGTCCCTCCCTGTTGTTTTCACCCTGAGGGGCAGATTAAGATGAGATATGGTACATAGCCCATGGTCACCCAGTAAACTTTGTAGCTGATTTCCATTTTAAAATTTATTTATTTATGATTTGATTTATATCCCGCTCTTCCTCTCAGTAGGAGCCCAGGGCTATGATAGAAAGTTTATGTTTATGAAGTAATGTAGATCCACATAATACAGTTAAAGCATGTCCAACCCGCATATAAAGCACATGACTTCCCCCAAAGAATCCTGGGAAGTGTAGTTTCCTCCTTACAGTTATAATTTCCACCACCCTGTACTGGGATTCAAGTGCTTTAAATGTATTGTGTGGATCTGCCCTAGTATGCTGTGCTTTCATTAGGGAAATTAAAAGAACAATTGTAAAATATACTTTTTAAAACAGGGCTGTAGCTCAAGGTAGGACACATGCTTTGCATGCAAAGGTCCAAAATTCAATCTCTGGAAGAGACTATTGACTGGAATCCTGGAGAGCCAGTGCTAATCCATGTCAGAAGTATTGAGCTAGATGGTACCAAATGGCCTGACTTGGTATAAAAGAGGAAAGAGACCCAAGGACCACAGTGACTCAGAAACTTATTTATATATTTTATATACAAAATTTATATACTGCTCTAGTGTAAAAAACCTCAAAGAAGTTTATAGAAGGAATTAAAAAAATAAAGTTATTGGCCAAAACAGTTAAAGACAGGTATTTAAAAACATTCAAAATAATCAAACCAACAATGAGTTAAAAAGAGATAAAAAAACCCCATAATAGCTTCTACATGCCTGGGTAGGCTTGCCTAAACAGTTGTCAATGAATACAATGAAGGCACTTACCTAATGGAAATAGGCAGGGAGTTCCAAAGTGTAGGTGCTGCCACACTGAAGGACTGATTTCTTACAAGAGCAGAATAAATACTATGTGGCACCTGTAACATGGAAAGCATACCTTGAACTTGACCTGGTAGCAAATCAGCAACCAGTGCAGATTTCAGAGCAGAGGTATTATGTGCTGATAGGGCTCACTCATGTCAGCAATTGTGCCATGGCATTCTGCACTGACCGCAGCCCCTGGGTCAGGTTCTGCTACATGGGGATTTCTGTGACCTTGGCTGACTGGCTGTCAGGATTTTTTTTAGTTTTGGTTAGGAACCCTGTCTATTGTGGGATGCTGCATTTTCTATCTTACTCATAGGAATCTTCTTGTGGGCGGTATGGTATTGCATGTAGGAAATTATCACTGTCTTTTGCTTTTCTATTTGCATTTCATTTACCTCTGATGTTACTCCCTTACATCCATAGAAGCAACAACAGTGGTACCATGTGGTCAGTTCAGCCCCACTAAACCCACTGAAGATGCACCTTGTTATTTGCATGATGGTTTGTTTCTTGCCCAACAGTGGTAAAAGAGAATTCACATACAGTACTGGGAAATGTGGCTCCAATTACTATTGTTCCCTATCTACTGTCTGTGAAGGTAGACCAAACCATGTGTGTTTTTTCTCTGTCAATTATTAGTAACTGGAATTGTGGTGGGTATAAAAGTGAGTTTATAGCAGCCCACAGAGTAGGCAGGAAAGAGTAGAGAATCTTCTTAACTCTTACTCATTTCTCAAACCTCTCTCTGCAGTGAAGGGTCTCTCTGTAAAGAGGTTTGGAGCAGCAGTGTTAAAAGACAGACAGGGAATTCCAGTCATGGGGTTGCCAACCCTGCTTTGATATGGACATCGTTGCTGAAGATTCCTAGTCAAGCCTTGCCAACAGCACAATCCTAACAATATTTACACAGAAGTAAGTCCTATTGAGTTCTACAGGGCTCAGTCCCTTAGTAAGTGTGTTTAGAATTGCAGCCTTCAGGGGCATCCATCTTTACTCCTGAGTGCTCCCATCTAACATCTCCACTAACACTAGGCTTTCTTCCCACGACGGCCTTCTGATCACTGGCCTGGCCTGAGGGCACTTAAACCCTTCTTGCCAGAATCAAGTAGGTTAGATTAAATGCTCCTTACCCAGGATATCTAAGCAGGTAAGAAAGAATGATCCTGTCACTTCAGCTGGACCTGGAAACACCCTTAGATTTCTATCTTAATTTCCAAACAAAGCTTTTTTTTAAGTGGTATGCTCCAAGTAACTGTGGTTGATGCTTAATGTATCATGCTTAATGACATCACCAGGGCATGTCCCCTATGACATCATTAGGATCTGCCCCTGAAAACTCAGGGTTTGGGATGCTTCTGTCCTGGCAACCCTATCCAGGATACCTTAAGGACCACCTGAACTCTTGTACCCCAGGTTGATTACTGACAACAGAGATTCAGCAGGAGCCTTATGTTTTAACTTTGAAACATTTGCTGATTTTTTTCTTTGCCACTAGGCTTATGCAAACAATCAAGAAAAAAAGACATTTTTTGTAATAGTTAGCTATGATTTGTTTTAATTTTTTGTGTTTTTTGTTATCATTATAAACTGCTTTGATATTTTTTATGAAATTGCAGTCTGCAATTTTTTGTATATATATAAATAAAATGTTTCCCCTGGTGCTGTCCTACACCCCTGTATCAGTACTCATGCTTTTGGGATGAAGTTGCAGAGCATCTCAGTGCTGGAATTGTGTTAGGGCTTCCCAGGGCTCTTTACAGGAGTAAATTTCCACCTAAGAACGTAAAAGTCCTGTTTGATCAAGCTAAAAGCCCATCTAGTCTGTCATCTGTTCTCACAGAGGCCAACGAGATGCCTATGGGAAGCCCGTAAGCAAGACCTGAGCGCAAGAGTACTCTTTCCACTTGTAATTTCCAGTCAAGTGGGGTTCAGAGGAATATTGCCTCTGACATTAATTTATCCTCCTTGAATTTATCAAACCCTCTTTTAAAGCCATCCAAGTTAGTGACCATCACTACGTCTTGTGAGCGTTAATTCCATGGTTTAACTATGCACTGTGCGATTTTTTTTTTTATCCTGAACCTTCCAACATTCAGCTTCATTGGATGGTGGGTTCTAGTATTTGGGGGGGGGGGCTTCCCTATTCATTTTCTCCACATCATGCATAATTTTAAAAACCTGCTTCATGTCCTCCTTTACTTGCCTTTCTCCCTAAACTAAAAAGTCCCAAGTGTTGTAACCCTTCTTCATAGCCCATTCTCTTCATCATTTTGGTTGCCCTTTTCTGAAAAGCAAAAAGAAATCTAGAGTGAGCAGCTGATGTCAGGAATATGAGAGAGAGAGAGTCTTTCAGAACATTTTAGGGTGTGACTCCCAGCACAAACCCAGCATCTTTGTTTCTTCCTTTCTCTCTTTCTCTAAACTATGAAAAGTGAGTTAAAGTTTGGGGCTTTCTCTCTTTCTAGACATACTAAAGAAATACAATAAGATCATAATAGTATACTAAAGACTAGAAACACAACAGATTAAAACCAACAGAACCGTGGAGACTAAACCCAAACAGAAAAAAAATCCCTTACAGACAGGACACCATATGAAACAAGGCAATGTGTGGGCTATTCTAGAGAAAGCCCTTTCCTATGTTTTCACCAACTATGCCTCAGCCAGTAGTGGAAAATATTTTTCTTTTATTATTTATTTAATTTGTTAGTTGCCTCATAACTGGTGGTCTCTAGGCGACTTACAACACATTTTGCAAACGTACAATATAAAACACATTTAAAAACATGCAATATAAAAAAACTAAAACCCAAACAAAAAGGACTAACACAGCATGCCAAAGGCCTGAGTGAAAAGGAAGGTTTTTGCCTGACACCTAAAGATGGATAGAGAAAGTGTCAGGCATGCCTCCCTGGAGAGGGCATTCCACAGCCAGGGGAGGCACCACTGAAAAGTCCTGTTCTTGTGTTGCCACTCTCTGAGCCTCCTGTGGAGGTTGCTGAGGAAGAAGGGCCTCAAATGACGAACACAAGGTCCAGGTTGGTTCATATAGGGAGAGGTGCATGAAATGGTAGGGCCAGTGCAGCTGATCACAGAGGATGAGATAAATCATATAATGGGAGTTGGTCCTTAAAGTATCCTGGTCTAAACCAGCAACAGAAGTATATTGTCTAGTTCATGAGAAATAATGGTACTGCTCTTTTCTGCTTTTGTCACACCTCACCTGGAGTACTGTGTTCATTTCTGTCCATTACCATTTTAAGGAGGATATCAAGAAACTGGACTATGTCCAGAGAAGGGCCGCAAAGGTGGTGAGAGGCATGACCTATGAGGAAATTCCTATGAGGAAAGGTTAAAGGAGCTGGGCATGTTTAGCCTGGAGAAGACATGATGAGGAGATAAGATAGCTACCCTTATCGGGGTGGCTATTCTTGTGGCTGTATAATCCATTCTTGTGGCTGTATAATCCCCACAACAGAGTATATTACAATAGGGTGGCAATTGAAAAGACACTGATCTACTTAATAATGTATGAAGGCTCTAATTCAAAGATTAAAGTTTTGCTTCTAAAGAGATTGTCAACGGCTAGAAACAAATTATGTGCATTGTTATGCATTACTTTGGCTGGTACAAATATATATATATAAGTTTATAGCTAATAGCTTTAGATGTGTTGTATGTGGTGTGTGTGTGTGTGTTAATGGAGGCAAAAATATACCACTAAAATAACTAATTAGCTAGTTTTGATATAATCTTGGTGATAAATATACATCCTGGAAAAAGTTGTCAACATAACAAAATGTATAGCCTTTTCAAAAAGTAACAGATCTATTTGGAGGCTGAGGATTGTATGGCATCCAGATATCAATCAATCTTTATAATCAGACACAACCTCTTCTCTGCCAGCTATTAATGTCATGCTAAAGAGTTTCCAGCAGTCCTTGCAAGAAAAGAAATTGGGTGCTGGTGGAGGTGATGATGGTGATAATGTAACTGTGCAAACTGCAGGAAATAGTTTGGGGTGCTAAAGATCATACTCTCAGTTGAAGCAGGTCAACAATGTGACTAACAGGCTTGACACCCTAAAACCCTGCACTTGAAAGCATGCCCGTGGAGGGAAGGGGGGTATTTCTTTACTTATTCTACTAACAAAACCCAGTTCCCACTCCAATGGTTTTCCTAAACCTGCACTGCAGCACCATTTAATTCACTTATATTTTAACTTGCCAATAGCCCTTGTAACTGTGTCAGCTATAGTTACTATATTTAACAACAATATTAATGTTTATTTATTACAAGATTATGTAGCACACAAACTTATGTGGTTATGCTGATATAGTACTGTCTCTTTAAATGGCTGTACACTTTGCTAACTTTTTACTGTCATTTTAAATACAAACAGCTTATTTTACACCACTATTACTAAACCAAGACAGCTTTGAGGAAGCAGTTTGTTACCCCATTAAAACATTTGCAGATTGCCCTTATATTTACCCCACCCCAGTAAAGCCTCACCAATACTACAACTGCAGACCTTTGTTGATGCCTCAGTTTCAACTAGGGTGGGCAAAAAATCTGCTTAAGTCTGACCATGAGGGGGTGGTGGAATTAAGCAGATATCCACCCATAGCAGCCAGTCTCTTGCCCCTCGTGTGCCGCCTCCTCTTCCTGTTCTTCCTCCTCCATGGTCTGGCCCTGCTGGGGAGGCTGTTGCTGCGGTGGCTGCTCTGTCCTTCCACCCAGCGACAACCCCTTCTATCCTGCCTCCTCCTTATCCGTGATGCCAGGAGTGAGTGGAGTGAAATGGTGGCAGGGGAGCAAATTCCATCCCTGGTTTCACAACCCCTACTAATCTGTTGAAATGCAGATCTGTTTCTGCTGTCCTGTCCAGGAATCTTCTTCTGCCTCTCCTACCAGACCCCAGAGCCTAGCATTCCAAACTGCTTCTCACTTCTTCTTCCTCAGCACTATAGATAGGTTCTCCCCTGTGATTCAGCTACCACAGAATACTACTGCCCTGCCCCCCAGCATCTACTGCCTGCCTCATTCTGCCTAATGGGCCAGGATGGGATGGGATAGTGAGGATAGGATGGAATAGTAGTGAGTTGTGCTCAGAATAAATAAATAAATAATGCTGATCATGCCTTCCATGGACTTGAACAGGCCAAGAAATCTGCTGCTCAAACATGAAGCTGATCTTATCGGCCTATTTAAAGAAAGGTGCTTTCAGAAGTCGTTTAACTTAATGTACTCCCATTTCCAACATGAAGCATTTATTCCCTCAAGCCGATATCTGAAAACAAAAGCAAATGTGAATAAGCCTTCTATATGAAATTAAATACATGTGTAGTGTAATTACAATAGCTAGAAATAACATGTTACATTTTAATTTACACTTCAAAAACTGCTCATCGGTTAAGCATTTTATTACAAGTCAGGGTATCTTGGCACTTATTTGCATCCACTGTGTAATTAAGGCAGCGCTCCAAAGAAATGACAAATGGTGCATCGAACAGGAGTAATTATTCTTATTTATTTACATTGGGTTAAGAAGACAAATACCAATTATGATAGAGGTAGCACCATGCCAGCTAGTTAACAAACAGGAGAGTGCTTTCCATACTGTAAAATATACTCTCTCTTTGTCTCCTCAAAAGTTCCATCACCATAACACAAAAGTATAATATTTTTTAAAACCCTATATTCAGTTGCTGTGAGGGTGCAGCCACATAGGGAAAATAAAGTTTGGGCAGCAGAGGGAAGGGGAGCTCAACACCAAAATGCTATGCATATGATTTCCCCTGCACCCCCTTTTAAAGGAAAAAAAACAAGTATTAGTCAGGCTTCCAGCAGATTGAGTGTCAGCATGGCTGCTGTGGCTCATATATTACTCCCTTTCCTTCACAATAGCATGAGCAACAAGGCCTCTCCACATGAAGGATTTAATGAAACAGGACACAGCCTTGCAACAAAAAGAGAAACTTAAATATAAAGGGGAGTGATGACATTCTACCTGAAAGTGATGTGAAGCACCAGGACACCATTTCAGATCTCAATATGGGTGTACTACATTAATTTCTTAACAATCCAAAGCTGAAACAAATGGGAGCCATTTGTTCATTTGTTTCTAGTAAACAAATGAATGACAAGAGTCTCAAATGCCATTTATTTGTTTGTTGCTCCATTATTATTCAGTCAGAACCATTCATTCTGCCCTCACCTCACCAGCAGCACCCAATATATCAGATGGAGGAAACAGAGCAAGGGGCAACAAAGAGCCATGTCAGAGAGAGTGAGAAAGTAGTATCCAGATGGGGATGCTATCTTACAAATGGGTAGTTCAGAACCGAGGGTTCTATATGTACAATTGCCACAGGAGGATCCACACACTAGGCATAGGGGTGAATTCAAATCAGTTTGTATTTAAAGGCAAACTGACCTAATTTGCACTTTCCAAAACAACATACGAACCAAACCACAGCCATCCTTTGAAATGGACACTTCTCCAAATTTTGCAGTGCAGTTCTCCAGCCCTGTAATGTGTACAAAAATGCATATACCAGGGTGACGTGCACATAAAAATGCATATATCTGTGAAAATAACAGACAATACGCATTACATTAAGGAAAAGTAATTTGCAAAAATGTGTATAATAGACAAAATTGCATACAAGCATGTGCTGATAAATTTTTATGCAGAGTTTTTTTTTTTTTAATGCAAACTGATGTGAAAATGTGGGCAACTGAATTTAAGGCTGGAAAAGTTAGAAACCAAGAGAAACCGAAACTGACATCTTTGCCCATTCCTACCACACATTCCTGGTTCTCCCTGCCTGGTCACCATATACATTGCTATTCTGCTACCAGGGTGCAGAGTTTGAAAGAAAGTATCCAAGTATACCTTTTTGTCCCTCCTCTCAGTCCTTCATTCCCCAGTCAATTTACAAGCTTAAGCCGAAGTTTGCTTGTTCTTTTTCTATTTTAAAAAGAACCTCCCCCCCTACAATTCTGATTTCACAGAATTGCACAAGATTTGTAATCATAAAAACAAATTAGTATTCTGAGTGGGTAGGGTGGCTGTGCCAATCTTATTGTAAATTAAGATAATTCCTCTCTCCCTGTCTTCTCCAACAGAAGTTATACTCTTTTCAGGAGTAAGAGTGAAGTGTACCAATTTTCATTCAGAAAAAAAATCCTTTCCTTCAGCTGCCAAATGATGACGTTGTCTGACTCTGAAATATGTTGGGTTGCTTACCATGGCCTCCATGAGCAATGTCTATGCAAAGCACAAACAATATCTTATGGCAGGATTGCACCACAATGATAGAATACATCGTTTATAAATTTTGTTGACTCTGCTTTGAATCAATAAGATGATGTGGGGAGATAATGATGAATGTGTGGGAGCCGGCAAAGGAACATGAGGTAAAGAAGCAGTCAAAAGAAATTAGAACCTCAGCTTTTGCAACAAATTTCATGTCTATACATATCCTCTTATCTCCTTGGCTATTAGTATTGTTCCAAACATTATACAGCCACAAGAGTGGCTGTATACTATAGTCAGCATGGATTTTTTGCATTCTGCAATGTTAAATCAAAAACACTTCCATGACATACTGATGCTTCCCATAAGCTCATTTCAAAACAAAACCTTACAAAACTTATAGTCCGAACTCAGAAACACATGTTTAACAACCCTCTAAATTTTCATGGTGATAAACAAACAAGTCAGAGAAAATCGAGAGTTCAAAGTGTAAAAAGATAGAGGAAAAACCCAGAGCCCTTTTGGACTTTTTTCTGTCAGAGTTCTCATAATCTGTTGAAATTAATTAAAAATCAGCATTTTAAGAGAGTATCTGTAATTCTGTTACTGACCTTGCCCCATACTCTGACTTTGATCTTCTGCAGCTTAAAAGTTAAAAAATTGCCTGACTGATTTTTAATTAATTTAAGAAACTTAGCATTGAACTCAAAGATAAGGCTGGGCATGCTCAGTAAGAACCAAGTGTCAGTGTTCTAGAAGCAAGACTCACATCTGCTTGGCTTGCCTAATCTGGGGGCCACACCCACACCAGACCTTTATTTCACTTTAGATAGTCATGGCTTCCCCCAAGAAGTGTAGTTTGTGAAGGGTGCTGAGAGGAGACTCTTATACCCCTGGCAGAGCTCCAGTGGACAGAGTGGTTTAATAGTCAGCCGCTCTGATTGAAGCTCTGTGAGAGGAACAGGGCATCTCCTACCAACTCTCAGCACCCTTCACTAACTACACTTCCCAGGATTCTTTGGGGAAATCCGTGACTGTCTAAAGTGAAATAACTAGATCAGTTTCACCTATCCTAAGCATCATTGTACAAGAGTAAATCCCACTGAATTCAAAAAGCATGCAAATGATCAAACCTGTCCTCCCCTCCTCCTCCCTCATATCCCTTCCCTCCCACCCCTTCCCTCCCCCTTCCTTCACCCTCTCTGCCCTCCCCATCCCCTTCCAATCCCCTCCTTCCCTCTCCTCCTTCGCCTCCCCTCCACCCTTCCCTTCCTCCTCCCCCATGGTCAGTTTTACCTATCCTAGGACTTCGACCTGGAAGACCAGGGTTCAAATCCCCACACAGCCATGAAGTTCAGTCGGTGATCTTGAGCCAGTCACTGCCTCTCAGCCTCAGAGGAAGGCAGTGGTAAACCACCTCTGAATACTGCTTACCATGAAAATCTTATTCATAGGGTCGCCATAAGATGGAATCGACTTGAAGGCAGTCTATTTCATTTTCAAGCATGATTATCCCATTGAGTAAATCCCATTGAACTCAATAAGCATGCAAATGATCGAACCTACCCTCCCATCCTCCTCCCTCCCATCATCTCCCTTTTGTCCTCTCCCCCTTCCTTCACCCTCCCCTCCCCTTCCAATCCCCTCCTTCCCCTTCACCTTCTAATCCCCTCTTTTCCCCTCTCCTTCCTGCTGTTTTTCCTAACCTAGCCATGATTGCATGGCAGTAAATCACATTGAACTCAGTAAGCATGCAAATAATCAGACATGCCTTTCCCCTCCTCCCCTCCCCTCTTTTCCCCTCTCCTTCCTGCTGTTCCCCTCTCCCCCTCTCCCCTCCCCCCTCCTCCCCATGGTCAGTTTTTCCTAACCTAGCCATGATTGCATGGCAGTAAATTCTCCATCTTTAGAGATGGCAGGTGTTACCACCACTCACCATATGTTCAGAGGCACATATTACCACATTCTTCCAAGCTACACAGGAAATGGATTGGACTGTGAAAGACCAACCCAAATTGTGTTTGCATTTTGACAAATCTGTAGGGCAGTACAATATCTCAGAGAGGAGATCAGGTCTCCTGCTCCCCTGGTGCATTCACTATAGCTGCCCAATTTCCCTGCTTTTTAAAGTTTGATAGAAATAGCTGTGGGCTATAGGTACGTTCTTAAACCACACTTTTCCTACCTATTATTTTTTGCCTGTGAATTCTATTTACAGTTTGCCTTTCAAATGTTCTTGTTTACTTTTTTTAATTTGAGGGGAGGGGATGGTTTACCATGAAAAAAATACAGTTATACCCTCTAAGACGTGACAGATATGTCTTAACTTTTGATATTATGCAAATAAAAACTTACATAACTTTTTATGGAGGGTATATCCGATAACATGATGCTGTTGTAACTGAGAACATTATCAAAGTTAATGATATTTTCTAGGGAGCCCAACAAGAAACAGAACAAAATAATTGATTAGAACCCTTGAATTGGAACTTATACTGTGGAATTGTGAAATAATTCAGGGGCTTTTTTTTGTAATTTACAGCTGTAAATAAATCCTTCTAATTATGCCAAAGCCTTCCTTGTAATCACAGACTAATCCCATTTGTATGCTTATGGGGTTAAAAAGCAAAAAAAAAAAAATTAGCCCCATCGGGATATAGAGATTTAGATATACAAACTGAAGGTTTCTCACTGTAATCCATGGATCGGGAGGGAGGGATTATTTCTCTTTTTGTTCTGTGTGAAATACTTTGGCTTGTGGCTGCAACACAATTGTGTCTATAACCTTAAACCAAAAATAAGTCAGACAAACAAGTCAGTCCTTGACACTTCCCAAAAAGACCATGCCATCTGGATGTTTTGGACTTGTAACAGGTGCTTCTGGGGCTCTGAGACTAATTCTTGGCCCAGATTCTACACTATGATGGGTGACTCTGTTGCTAAGCGCAATTGTGCATTGCATTAATTGAAGAGATTGGAAGAAGCCAAGAATAGTAATTAGTTAGTTGGTCATGCAGAAAAAGAAAGCAGTGGCTTCAAGCCACAGTGTTGAAGGCACAGATGGGCTAGACCATCAGCTCTCGCTCTCTGTGGTACCCAGTTAATCTATTGCAGATCAAGCAAACAGTCTATCTTCATCCAGGTACTCAGCCTGCTGAAATCAACAACATAAATTTCAGAAGCCATTGGGGAAAGAAAGTACGGGTTGAATGCCTTTTTAAAAAACCCACTCCTCTAAAACAAGCCATGTCAGCATATCATTATTAGTGCTGGGAAAGCACCAAGAAGCCAAATGTTTAATAGGAGAATATGCACTTTTTAAAAAAAAAAACCATAAAATTAAAGATACACTTCTAAATGCTCTTTTTGTTGGCTATCAGTTGTGTGCAGTGTGTGTGTCATGAGTGCTCTTGCAAGCACATGTGTGTGCATCAAATATAGATGTAAATGTACTGCCTTCAAGTTGATTCCAACTTATGGCGACCCTACGAATAGGGCTTTCATGAGGCTGACAGGCAGGGACTGGCTCAAGGTCACCCAGAGAGCTTCATGGCTGTATGGGGATTAGAACCCTGGTCTCCCAGGTCATAGTCAAACATCTTAATCACTACACCACCCTGGCTCAAATATACCATGAAACTAATAACTTTGTCTAGGTGGCAAGTTAGTTACCTTTTTATTTGTATAATCTAGATGCTGTTATCTGCTCGCTTGCCTCTCCAATCCCCTCTCCCCTGACTGAGGCAGGGATTTTATCTTGCAAATATTTCTCTGGTGGGAGAAGAAGTGTTTAGACCATTGAACAGGTTGAATGACTTGCAGTGCCTGAATTAAAACAATAGTTATGTGCAGTAGCCACCCACCACAGAAGGGTGCAGGCATTTAAAGCCTGCTCAACATACTAAATGCCTCTCCTTCCTCTAGTGCTTGGTTGAGACAATTCAAAAGGCAGCAAACAGCAGGGGTCTGAAGATTATACATCCACGAGAGTGGCTGTATACTAAAGCCAGTGGGGATTTTTCACATTCTGCCATGTTAAATTGAAAATACCCCCCTGCCATTCTGATGCTTCCCATAAGCTAATTTGAAAACAAAACCTTACCAAAGTTATAGTCCTGAACTCAGAAACGCTTGCTTAACAACCCTCTAAATTTTCATGGCAATACACAAAACACTCAGAGAGAATAGAGAGTTCAAAGTTTAAAAAGAGAGAAAAAACACCCAGAGCCCTTTTGGACTTTTTTCTCTGAGTTCTCATAATCTGTTGAAATTAATTAAAAATCAGCCATGTTCACAGAGTACCTGTAATCCTAGTACTGACCTTGCCCCATACTCTGACTTTCATCTTCTGCAGTTTAAAAGTTAAAAAAATGCCTGGCTGATTTTTAATTAATTTAATAAAATTGGGCTGGGACCCTATGATAAGGCTGGGCATGCTCAGTAAGAACCAACTGTCAGAGTTCTAAAAGCCAGACTCACAGCTGCTGGGCTTGCATAATCAGGGGACCACACCCACACCAGACCTTTATTTCACTTTAGACAGTCATGGCTTCCCTTAGAATCCTGGGAAGTGTAGTTTGTGAAAGGTGTTGACAGGAGATTCCTGTTCCACTGAGAGAGCTCCAGTGGCCAGAGTGGTTTAACAGTCAGTCAGTCTGATTGAAGTCTGTGAGGGAAACAGAGCATCTCCTAGCAACTCTCAGCACCCTTCATTAACTACACTTCCCAGGATTCTTTGAGAGAAGCCATGACTGTCCAAAGGGAAATAAAGGCCTGGTGTGGATGTGGCCAGGGACAGCTTTCGTTTAAATTTGGGTGGGAGGCTACATGTGCCTGCTGTGGAATAAAAAGGTGGGGAAAAGGCTGAAAAGCTATGATATTGTTCACAATGTTTTCCTTTTGGAAAGGAAAAGGGCTTCCCCTCTGCCCAGTGCCCACCCACCCAATCTCCTCCCCTCCCTGCCTCTCCCCCAAGTCAGTGTTGGACTATGACCTGGGAGACCAGGATTAGAATCCCCACACAGCCATGAAGCACACTGGGTGACCTTGGGCCAGTCACTGCCTGTCAGCCTCAGAAGAAGGCAATGGTAAAACCACCTCTGAATATCGTTCCCCCTCCTGTCTGGTCCCATCCCAGTTCTCCCCTCTGCATTTTCTCCCCTCCCCTCCCTCCTCCTCCTCCTCCTCTCCTCCCCATCCCCTGTAGTCAGTTTCACCTTTCCTAAGCATGATTACAGGGGAGTAGATCCCACTGAACTCAATAAGCATGCAAATGATCAATTCATTCTCAACAAACTTGGACAGGATCCCATTTCTTACTTGCCGGATTAAAAAGCAGGAAAATTCACTAATAGGCAAAAAACCTTGCAGTTTAAGAACATACCTATAGCCAACAGATATTTCTATCAAACTTTAAAAAGCAAGGAAATTGGGCAGCTATAGTGAATGCACCAGGGGAGCAGGAGACCTGACCTCCTCTATGAGATTTTGGACTGCCCAACAAATTTGTCAAAATGCAAGCACAATTTGGGTTGGTCTTTCATAGTCCAATCCACTTGCTGTGTAGCTTGCAAGAATTTGGTAACATGTGCCTCTGAGCATATAGTGAGTGGTGGCAACACCTGCAACCAGCCCAAATAATAGAAAGAAGACATTTCCTGTGCTGATCTTGTTTTAGCAGGGAGGAAGCAACATTATTAAAACAGTTGATATAGTTCAGATGGTCACTTTAAATATATCTGATTTACTTTGCAATTTTAGTGAAGTTTCCTACAGGAAATCATTTTCTTTTGTTTCTATTTCTGTGAATATGTGAAGTACAGCAACACTTTGCAAAATTTACACTAAAAAAACTCCAAACATAATTGTGGATTTATTTATTTATTGCCTTTGTATACCGCCCCATAGCCGAAGCTCTCTGGGCAGTTTACAACAAATAATGGCACTGACTTCTGCAGAATAGTCTCCACTGGACCTGAGGAGTGTATCAATTTGCACAAGATAATAGCATGGGAGGTGAAATATATTCTAGCAAAACTCTAGGTGTGCTCTATGTTTTTAATTGACCGTGCCCACCTTGCCCTAAATGAAGTGGTTGAAGCATAGCAGGCTGAAAACATGCATCCTCTTTTTTTCCAACAGCTGGAGTCATTGCTGAAGTAGCAACATATTGTAATCAGTCTGATTTTACATCAAACTGCAGTTTCAGATTAAACTGTTAATGCACCCAAAATGGAAATAGAACATATCCTCCCATTTGAAACACAAAAGGCTGTCTTCACCATCACATGACATTGACCAATAAAAAGGCTTTGAAATTAATAAAAATACATTTGACACAGACTGTGAAAGACCAACCCAAATTGTGTTTGCATTTTGACCAATTTGTAGGGCAGTCCAATATCTCAGAGAGGAGGTCAGGTCTCCTGCTCCCCTGTTGCATTCACTATAGCTGCCCAATTTCCCTGCTTTTTAAAGTTTGATAGAAATATCTGTTGGCTATAGGTATGTTCTTAAACCGCAATGTTTTTTGCCTATTAGTGAATTAAATATAAATAGGCGCAACTGGGTTCAGATATGAACAAGGCAAATCCCTCTTGTAGGCAGAGCAAATTCATTTAATAATGTGCTTTTAAACACTGCTACATCATTTTATAAAGCTGAACTTGAGGTGAACAGCTTACGAAATGCTGACAAAAATGAGTGTGTACAATGTTTCAGTACAAGGGATGGGCAAGAAATTTCATTCAGCTCACATTTCAAGTTAAATCTATCAAATTTGCACTTTCCAAACTAATATGAGAACTGAAACACAACCATCCTTCAAAATTTGCACTTATTCAAATTTTGCAATGCAGTTCACTAACCAACCATTGTCTATGAAAAATGCATATGTTAGGGGAAAATGTGCACAAAAATGAATATATAAGTGAAGAATAAATTTCAAAATGCATTATATGATGACAAAGTGCTTACAAAAATGTGTACATGAGTCAAAGCTGCCTACAAAAATGTGTTTACTAGGAAAAATTTGCCTTAAACCGCTGGAGAATTTTTATAAGGATTTAAAAAGAAATTCACAAATTGCTGCAGGAATGTGGAGAACTGAATTTAAGATTGGAAAAATGAGAAATTGACAGATCTTTCCATTCCTAGCCAGTACATGAGGGGAGTGAGAAAGCAGGTTGGAAAGAGATGGTTGCCAGTGTTTTCCAAAATCCCTGCTTAAGTATCTCTCCTTCTCTTCCCATCCCCCAGTTTGGCGTTTTCTGAAATCATATTACCAACGCTAAATGAAACCTGTATTATTTTTGTTCATTTCTGCTGGCTTTCCCTCCCCCCCCCCAAACAAAAACACAAAAAACAAACACAAGAGAGAAGGGTTAGCACTGGGGAGGAGTTTCCTATTAGAATTACCCGGGTGTAAGCGCTATTGAAAACAGTTGGGCTTACTTCTGAGTAGGTATAGGGACAGGATTGTGCCATATGTCTGGGTCCAGCCAAGTGTTGTTACTGAGCTATAGATGTGATTGTTTAAAACAAGCAAAACCTCCCTATTTGGGGACTGTCACATTCCAGAGATATTAAACTGTCATGCATTGTTTTAAAAAAAGAAGCTCCATATCCTAACTATCTGGCTTCAATAAACAAATAGTAAAAACTCCTCAAATAAGGACATCAGTATTGATCTCTAAGTTAATAACAGGCATCTAGCAATTTCTTCTCCCTTGACCCCACTGATGATAGGTAAAGGATGTCACCGTAAAAGAGATTTCTGCAATGTCATCCTTTAGGATTCTCCCCCCGCCTCAAAAAAATTGTTACATCAGGTTACCTCCTTAATGCTTGATAATTAACATGAAGGAGGCAGCTTTGGCCACCTGGCCATTCAACAACATCGGAAGGACATCAGATTAGTGAAGGCAGTGCTGGAGGCTTTTACACCCCCAATCTCCCCACCCTAAACAATTGGCTGCCTGCAGTTTCTTTCCTGCCCCCCAACACGCAAGCAGTGTTTACCCAAGCACCCTTCCTTCCTCACACAAAACCAACCTGTGCTACAGTGGGGGTGGAGGGTTGGCGAGCGGAGCAAGCAGCGGGGCAAAGCATCCTAGTAAATTATATTAATTATTTCTAAAGTTGCATGTGTATACATGAATTAGCATATGCAAATTCCATTCAAATCTTTGACATCTTCTTTGGTGCTGAAGACACCAAAGATGTGGACTTTTGTCCTTTTTGTCTTATTTTTTGGCAATCCACACGTTGCTACTCTGAACTCACCTCAAGATTGGAGATGCCCAGGCAAACTGTTTTCCTCCATAGAGATGGGGATGTAATGAACTTTAGTATATGTTGCCTAGGAAACAATAACTGATCAGTGTACCACATTCCTTTGGGGAGGTCAGCCGTACCGATTTCTGTGTAGGTTTCATCTTTGTTTGATCTTGTTTGTTCCATATAGTGAGTAGGTGGTAACCACTTTTCCCTGATCTAGGCTGCCCTAGCAGGGAGTGAGTGTGTATGGTCTGTGTATTTTGCCTTTCTCCACTAAGACTTCAATATATATATATTTTGAAAGAAACTATCAATATTAATACCAATATTTTTGGAGAGGGGAAAAATCAGACTGGTAAAAGCAACAGATAGTGGACAAAGAATGCATTTGAATTGATACTGCCTGTTAGGTTGATGGAATGCTTTTGAAGCAGAGCCATCTCTCTCTGTCTCTCTCAACCCCTGAACTCTTTGCCATAAGAGCAAATGGAAATGGAAATGGACTGCCTTCAAGTCGATTCTGACTTATGGTGACCCTATGAATAGGGTTTTCATGGCAATTGGTATTCAGAGGGAGTTTACTATTGCCTTCCTCTGAGAAGGGACAGGAAAAAGGCACTGGAAATGTGGGATAACATAATTGCTTGATGCAATGTCATCTAATATCTTCACAAACAAATCAGAATGAATGCGCAAATAGGAAGTTGCCTGGAAGTGACCTCAGTTCATGTGATTAGCTGCCACCTGTCAAGTGCAGAGAAATTAAGAGATGGACATGTATTTCTGAACTAGCCGTAGCTGAGTGGCAGTTGAATGTGTTAAATGATGTCATGGAGAAACACTGCATTTGAAATGATGTGAAGTGATACTGTGGTGGTTGATCTGTAATGACTCTTTCAGCACATCAAGTCATCAACTGGGTGATTAATATGTGTCTGAAAATACCAGATCTGCCTTAAGATCTAATGTCATATGCATGTTTGCCTCCACTAAAAACTCCCCTGGGATACCATTGTCAAGAGCCCCCATTATTGCCTCATGGATGTTACCTGTGTGAAGCAACATCACTTTTGACCACCTGACATCTTCAGCTCCAGTTACCAAAGGTTAGTAGAAAGCAAGTTGACTCCAGAATAGCATATAGGTAAGTGCTACCTTAAAAAATTACATTTTGAGGAAGAGAATTTGATGAAGTGGAAAAGTCCCACAGGATCAGCCCCTACCTGTGTGCTTTGTTTGCTTCAGTCACTCTAGAATTATGCCACAGGAAATTGTTCTCCATAGTGCTATGTTTGGGAGGCCTTACTCTCCTGAAACAGTGTTAAATCATATTTGTAAAGAATCACACTACCCATTCTGAGCTTTAAAGCTGCTTTGATTAAGGCCTTAATTGACGAGGTAGTGAGCTCCACTGAACTCTGATCATAAGAAGCTGCTGTTTACTGAAGCTGTGTGAATCTTGTACCAGCATTTCTAGAACCAGAAGAAGGCATTCAGACAATTTTATTGGATAGTTTTTCCACATATTGGGAATCTGGATTAGTGCATTTGTGTACACCCACCAGAATATTTGCTGTAAGACTATTGGTCTGGCCCAGTATTGTCTCTTCTGACTTGCAGCAGCTTTTCAAGTTTTAAGCAAGGTCTTTCCCAGCCCTGTTACTTGAGATTCTTTTAAATGGAGATACCGAGGACTGAACCTTAAGACAGCTTTTCCCAACCTTTGGATCTCCAGATGTCCCATCAGCCCCACCCAGCATGGACAATGGACAGAAATTATGGGAACTGTAGTCCAGCAACATCAGGGGACTGAAAGCTTGGGGAAGGCTGCCTTAAGACATTGTATAAGCAGATCATGTGCTCTCCCCCCAATGTACATGCCCTAGAATGTGCTTCCAAGTAAGCATATTTAGGATCAGGTTGGCAGTCTCATTGAAATCAATACAATTTTTTAAAGGCAAGTGTGATTGTGAATTAGATTTGCTTCTGTTCAGTATAAAATTTCCGTAATGAATGCAATTTCCCTAATTTTGGATTGCTTGACTTTTTCTTGTGGTTGTTTTCATTGACACTTCACATTACTCTCAGTCTGATGAAGTAGTGAATTCAGCAGACTGAATGAAGCCCATATCCTGGGGAATGAAATGTTTGAATCCAAGGATGCAAAGTATTTAAGCAAGAGTAGCTCTCATCCTTTGGTGCACTCTTCTACCTACCTTTCCTATCAGAAACAGCTAAACCAATCCCTCAGGGGTAAGAACCAAATCCTTCAAGAAAAGAACAGGGAGGTCCGAGAAGAAAACAAGACCTTCCGCAAGGAAAACAAGGCTATTCGTAAAGAGAATCGAACCCTCCGGTACAAAAACAATATTCACTGGAAGGAGAAGAGTGCCCTCAGGGAGAATAAATTAGATTCCTTGAAGGATAGAAAATTGCTTGAGGAGAAGAAAAAGGCCCTTCAAAAGCAGAACAAGGCCCTACAAGAAGAGATCAAGTCTCTCCAGGAGCATGACGTGGCTTTTAAAATGGAAGAGAAGGCTCTTCAAAAGGAGCTCATGGCTTTCTGGGAGGGGCACAGGGCCTTTCAAGAAGAGATTAAGGGTCTCAGAGAGAACAGTGTGCCTCTCCTAGAAGAGGAAAAGTGTCTTCAGAAAGAGAGGAGAGCCCTCGAAGAAGAAGAAGCTGCCCTCCAGGAAGAGAACAAGGCTCTCGGAAAAGAGAGGAAAGCTCTTAAAGAGGAGGATAAAGCCCTAAAGGAAGAGAATGAAGTTCTCCAGGAGTGGAAGACACTCCTCCAAGAGAATATCAGTTTACCGATGGAAAGGCAGGGAGCCCTAATCTGAAAATTCAGTCAAGAAAGGCATGGTTCTTCTGGCATGCTGGTTAAAAAGAAAAAGCAACCATAACAAGCTAAAAGAATGCAAGGAGTTGTGCTACAGATATTTACCAAGAACTAAGCATTAATATGCACTACAATAACTTGATGTCTGCAGCCTTAATTCCAGGGGATGCTAATAAATGACTTTGAAAATGTAAACACATGACTTCAAGGAGATCATTTATTTGTAAGACTTATTTGCTGATTTTGCTGTTAAGACCAGCAAATACCACAATTCCCCAAATGTATCACATTCCCCTCCCCAAATCCATTAGATTAATATGCCCATTACTAGATTTGGACATGTCTGTTTCTATTTATTTTCCACTCTTTGTCTTTTCAACAAGAGGGAGGAAGGGCAGGATAAGAAATATGTGGACAAATAAGAAAGAAAGAAAGAAAGAAAGAAAGAAAGAAAGAAAGAAAGAAAGAAAGAAAGAACACCAAATTTTAAGTGAATGCTTTCTTAGGTATGAGTTGGTTCATAGAAAATGTTATTGATACATTTATTTCAGTATTTTCCCAGCCTCATCCCAAAGAATTAGGGCAGCCGGGGCAGTCAAGTTACAACATCCATGTAAAATAAGCTCAAAAGTTGTGAACCTGCAAAAAAATTACTAGTATACTAAGAGGCAAATAACATTCATTTACATGCTGGATCTAGAGAAGGAGAAGCCTCTTCTTCCAGTCTGCTGCACTTCTTATACAAGGCTTGGTTACAATATACTTTAAAAGAGCAGACAAATTCTAATGACATTTACCCCAAAGAAAGTTTCATTGAACTCAGTGAGACATCTTCCTTAATAGATGACCAAAGAGTTTCAGGCAAAATACAGAACTGCAGGACAGTAACAGGTGAAATCATATGAAAACATCAGAATAAAAATGCTCCAAAAATCAGCTTAGGATAGTACATCCTTTTTCATTGGGAGTGGGGATGCTGTGGAGATATGGAGGCATCATGGGGGAAATCATTTTCATCAAGTAATCTACCATGACCCCAAGATCCCTTTCCTGGTCAGTCACAGGCAGTTCAGACCCACTAGTGTATATGTGAAATTATGGGGTTTTTTACCCAAATATGTATCACTTTGCACTTGCTTACATTGAATCGCATTTGCCATTTTAATGCCCATTCACCCAGTTTGGAGAGGATTCTTTTGGAGTTCCTCATAATGCTTCCTTGTTTTTACCACCCTGAACAATTTAGTATCACAAGCAAAACTGGCCAGTCAAAGCTCAACTTCAGATCACCTGTAAGGAAGATTTACACACTTTGGGATCTCAAACCAAAACAATGTCAGCCACCAACCATCAGGTGGAAAAGTTCATGCAGAACTCTGTCTTAGGATATGAAGCACAATAGCTGAATGGGACTTTCATAATCAGTGTTGGGGACCAGCAAGAGGGTCTAAGCTTCTTGGAGTCTCCTGGCTGGCCATTATCAGAAATGAAAGGCTGCACTAGCTGAACCTTTGGTCTGACCCAGCAAAGACAGTTCTTGTTACATTGTTTGGACTTTTATAGCATTTTATAAAAAAATATTTTCACCTACCAATCGTTTAAATAATGAAAAAGCACTGCATTCCAATTAGACTTCATACATTAATATGATTAAATTTACTTTCACATAGGGAAATTAATTACTTTCCATAAATACATTAGTAAATTATCTTGCATAATTGGGAAGTTTAAATGTGATTAACTGCACTTAAAAATGATCTGCTTATTTCTTGTGAAAAATTAAAGCTAAAAATTTGTTCTAAATATATTTACCAGGACAGTGTACACACTGATGTGGGGATGTTGAGTATTCATACAGCACTTTGACAGAGTTTGCCCAAAATAAAATATTATCTTGAAATATACGATGATATATGTAATTGGACAAATGTTTGGGAAAACTGCATAAAGAAAGCAAGGATTTTAGCTTCTCACCATGTTCATTTGAACATCCCAGTGAAACCTTGCTATGAGTTCCAATGCCATCAAAGATGTGGTTGTCCTCAACTGTCTTTCTTCATAGTAGCCCCCATGCTTGTGGAATTTCCAGCTCTGGGATATGGTCTTTTCAGGTGGGCAATTAAAATCTTTCTGTTTAGGCCAGGTGTTAGGAACCTGTGGCCCTCCGGATGTTGGTGGACTTGCAGCTCCCATGATCCCCTGCCATCATGAGCAATGGATGAAAGGAGTTGGAGTCCAACAACATTTGGAGGGCCACAAATTATCCATCCCTGCTTTAGAGAAGCATTTGCTTGGGGGCTCTGGAGTATATCTTATTTCTGCTACTCCTACATATATTGGATTATTGGGTAAATTGTGTGTGTTTATCTTTTAATTTTTTATTAATTTATTGCATGCCTGTTTTTGTTAAGAAGCAGTTCAAACATTTTAAAGCAAATGAACAAAGAAACAAACATGCGCATCTGAACCAGCCCTCAGGCAGAGGAAAAATCATGTCAAAAAGGAATTAGCTATATGATTGAATTTGATCTGCTTCACCCATTATGGACACAGGACAGTTCATTCACAATGGAATTACACAGTGGACTTTCCAGCCATCACTACTTTATGACAGAACACATCAACATGGTGTCTCATAATGGGATTGCAAGATATGTGGTATATAGCACAGACCTTTCTATAAAACTCCTTATCAAGTTAAGCCTGTCTGATTGACTCTCTCTTGTCCTGCAAAAAAAAAAAGTTGTTCATGTTGTTGTTAAAGGGTTTTTTACTTCTGAAGTTGTAATCCGGTTTATTAATATGAACTCTGCCGGCTTGTCTTCTGTTGAGGTTTAACATTAATAATTATAGATGTTATTGTGTTTTGTATTATTTTATGGCAGTGATGGGGAAACTCAGGCCCATCTCTCTATCTGGCCCTCAGAACCCTCCTGAGGCCACACCTGCTCTCTAGGTCACATCCCACAGCAGCTCTGCTTGAATCTCATGAGAGAGAGCTAATAGTGTATAGCTCAGAGGAGTTTACTTACAATATGAACCATTCTGATTCTTTCCAAACAACTACAATTAAGCTTTAAGCAGCTTTGTGTCACCTTCTTCACTTCTGGTTTACTTGAAGCTTCTCTGAAGAAGTTGAGAATGAGATTTAGAAAATTGTTCTCTGCTTTCAGCCAAGGCTGCTTACTCATGTCTCACCTTGTTGGTGGGGGATCTGGACAGAGTACCAGAAATATGCACTTTAATTGGAAGCCAAGCACTTAACAGCAATGCTGTTTGGAGAGATCACTAAAGTTATAGCTCCCTCCAATGCAATTTTACCCAGTGTTCAAGTCAAAGTGATGCTTCCTGTTGGTCACGCTAGTGATAGCTTCTGAGTAATGCTATACCTTTCATGAGTGCAGTAACACCTAATTATTAAGACTGCTGAATTTGTATTTATTATTTTCTAGGCATTATCTTAACCCACTGATAGATTGAGTTTAAGAGACCATCCCTGATGAATAAAAGTGTGTGTGTGTATATATATACACACAGTTAGTGAGTCACATTTTAAGACCCAGAGGTCAATGTTAAATTTAGAGAAAGAAAAATAATGAGACAAGAAGGAGTGAACTTTTTGGTACCTGTTAAAAGTTTGTGTTCTAATTCAGTATTTATTACAGCATAGCAGAAGACTTAAAATGTGGCCTTTTGAGGCAAAAAAAAAAAAGATTATAGATACCAACTGTCAAGCAGAACTTAAGGAGGGGAAATAATGAACTGTAAATGTTTCAACTCTACTATTCTATGATTCTATGTATGTATACAGAATATGGATACTTTGAATGCTTACTGATATTATGTGTGAGAAAATATATTCAAAAGAAAATTAACTGCTTTTTCATCTGTCTGTTCAACTTAACTGTGTGTTGTTGCTTGATCCTACAATCTTTTATAGGTCTCTCTGATGTACATGTGGGAAGGCCATAGTTCAGTAGTAAAGCTTTTGTCTTGCATGCAGAAGGTCCCAGTTTCAATCCCTGGCATCTCCAGCTAGGGCTGGGAGGCACCCCTGCCTGAAACCATGGAATGCTCCTGCCACTCAGTGTAGTCAGTACAGAGCTAGATGGACCAGTGGTCTCATTCAGTATTAGGCAGCTTCCGGTGTTCTTCCTAACCAGGCTGAGAGCCAGAAATGTCGTCGTACATGGCAAGAAACACATCATTCATGAGCAAGAATGGGAGGATATCCATAGTTCCCTCCCATGCCAGTTTTTCCTTTTGTTTTACACAAAAGCTGGTTCCATCCCACTTATTGGCAGACTATTTAGGAACAATCTGCTCACTCTTACCCAACCCCAACCCCCACAAAAAAAGTACCGATGAGGTGGTCTGAGAGCTGCCTCTTTCTTTAACTTTTAAAACTTTTTAAGCTGCTTAGAGCAGTTCCATGATAACACAGTTAAAAAACACACAACCTTTTAAAATGCTTCCTGGAAGTGACTGTATTTGATAATGTGCAGTCCCTTCATGCATATGCCTGCCCCATAAAAGAAAAAAAATGATATCCAATATCATATTGCAAGTAAAAACAAAATCTAGACTTTTATTTTAAAAACAAAAATTAATTCTGGAAATTAATTCCTCAAGTAGCCATCCAGTGCAGCTTTTCCATATTGTTAGGGGTCTGCTGACATCAGCTCCAGGAAATGGAGTTTTAAACCCTTCAGAGGCCCACTGTGAATTGTTTGCAAGGCACTGGGAGCGTAAAGTTGCTCACCTCCGTAGCAGTCTTGATGCCCCCTCCACAACTACTGTAGTCACCAATGAGGTGTCCAGTGCAATGTCTGCTACAACTTGTTGGGAACGGTTTCAGTTGATGCGGCCTGATGACATGGACAAGGTGCTTGCGATGATGCGTCCAGCAACATGTCCTCTCAACCCTTGCCCTTCTTGGCTTATTAAAGTTTGCCAAGGGGGGTTGACCGAGTGGATCCAGCGTGTGGTCAACACATTATTGCAGGAGGGAGTGGTGATCCGACCACTCCTGAAAAAGCCCACTGTGGACCCATTGGTTTGTGACAACTACCGACTGGTTGCAAATACCCCCATTTTAGGGAAGGTGATTGAGAGGGTTGTGGTGCAGCAGTTGCAGGTACTCTTGGATGAAACAGATTATCTTGACCCATCCCAGTCTGGGTTCAGGCCTGGTTTTGGGACTGAATCAGCCTTGGTCGCCCTGATGGATGACCTTTATCGGGAGAAGGACAGGGGGAGTGCGACCCTATTATTCTTACTTGATCTCTTAGTGGCTTTTGATACCATTGACCATGGTATCTTCTGGACTGACTTGGTGAGCTGGGTATTGAAGGCACTGTTTTACAGCGGTTCCGATCCTATCTCCAGGGTCACTCTCAGAGAATAGCATTGGGTGACTGTCTTTCAGCCCCCTGGCAGTTGTGCTGTGCGGTGCCGCAGGGTACCATCTTGTTCCCCATGCTGTTTAACATCTATATGAAGCCCTTGGGAGTGGTCATCAGGAACTTTGGGGGGAGGTGTCAGCAGTATGCTGACGATACCCAGCTCTATTTCTCTGTAACATCTGAATCGGGAGAGGCTGTGCAAGCCCTTGACCGCTGTCTGGACTCAGTGGTGGGCTGGATGAGGGCCAATAAATGGAGTCTGAATCCTAGCAAGACAGAGGCGCTATGGGCTGGTGGTTCCTGAGTTCAGATAATTGGTCAGTTGCCTGCTTTAGATGGGGATGTACTCCCTCTGAAAGAGCAGCTCTGTAGTCTGGGGGTGCTCCTGGATCCATCTTTGTCACTAGAGGCCCAGGTGACCTCCGTGGCTAGGAGTGCCTTTTACCAGCTTTGGCTGGTAAGACAGCTGCGGCTGTTTCTGGACCGGGATATCCTGACCACTGTTGTCCATGCACTGGTAACCTCCAGGCTGGATTACTGTAATGAGCTCTTTGTGGGGCTGCCCTTGAGGTTGGTCCAGAAGCTGCAACTGGTGCAAAATGTGGCTTACTAAATTCTTCCAAGCTACACAGGAAGGGAATTGGACTGTGAAACACCAACCCAAACGCTGTTTGCATTTTGACAAATTTGTAGGGCAGTATAATATCTCAGATAGGAGGTCAGGGGTGCTTTCACACTGCAGTTTATTCCACTATTCTGACAGTTTCTTACCTGTTAATTTCTGCATTGTATTTGACCTTTCACACAACACACAAGCTAGCTCCGGAATTCTGGTGGAATATAGCAGAAGCTTAGTGCTAATTTCAGTGACAAATGAAACCACAAATAATCCGTTAGCAAGGCTGGAAATACGGAACATCGCGGGAGTTTTCTGCCAGTTACAGCCACTCACATGACAGGCATCCCAGCATGCAGTGTGGAACAGAGGGGGAAAATGAGCAGGAGCCACCTTAAAACAAAGGAGGGAAATTAGCAGGAGCCATCCCTGAGCTGCAGCCACCAGCTGCATTAACAGCCACCAAAGGACTGGGGCCAAAGAAGGGTGAAGGGAGATGCATTATCAGGCACTTCCCCAACCCACAGTCAACCAGAGCCGCAGCCGGGAGCTCCGATATGGTCCAGCCGAGATGGGGAGAGCAAGGGTAAAAGGAGCCACCTCCATGAACTCCCAACGGCTGCTGAAGCTGGTGCCGCCACCCGCAGCCCCCAAAATAAAAATTAAGAATAAGGAGAACCACTTCTGTGAGCTCCCTGTGGCTGCAATAGCAGGTGCAGCTGCCCAACCCCCAGGTCTGCCTCCACAAGCCTCGAAAACCAAGTTGCAGGGGAAATACACCAAACCCCCTAAAACAAAGGGGAGGGAGAAACCCTCTGCTCTGTTCATTGTAGCTCTGTGTGTGTGTGAAAGACCGTTGCATGAAATGCCGGTATAACAGGTCCTGCAGTGTGAAAGGGGTTTTAGAAATTAGGACAGAAGCGCTTCCTTTTTAATCAGTTAAACTAATGCAATCAGCCCCATGTGTGAAAGCAGCCCAGGTCTTCTGCTCCCCTGGTGCATTCACTATAGCTTCCCAATTTCCCTTCTTTTTAAAGTTGGATAGAAATATCTGTGGGCTATTGGTACATTTTTAAACCACAAGGTTTTTTTCCTATTTGTGAATTTAAATGTAGCTTTGCCCACAAAGGTGATAACTACAACAAAGAAGAGAACAAACAGGATTGAAGTGTAGTAATACTATTTCTCCTTTAGAGCAGTATTCATAGGTCTTAATTAAATTCTCACCCACATGCTAAGCATTTCCCTGTCTAAAACAAAGTTTCCCCTCAGATGTACTTATTTAATTGAAAATATTGATTCTCTATCTCTTAATCACAGGGATTCATGAAGGGGCGGACAAATATAAAACATTCAACTCACAATAAAACCTTGAAAATATCAAACAAAACAATCTGCCGCAGAAAACACATGTAACTGCAGCATTGGACCATGTTGTAACTGTGCAACATTTTCTGGTTCTTTTAAGAAGTGAGCAAGGAAAGAGCCTAACAAAGGAACAAGGGAAAGGCATTCCAGATAGCAGGTGAGACGCCATGATGGAGACAGTTTCTTATTTTCATCCACCTCACTTCAGAAGACGGTACTATATGTCCTCACGTATAAATCTGTTAGCACTACACAGTAGATTTACTTTGATGACACGTTTGGATCTTTAACCACGAGTGACTAAGCACCACAGGAAAATGTGGTCTTTCAAGAGAAACAGTTCAATTAGCCAGAGAACATAGCAACTGAGTGGGCAGTAAAGCAGTTGAATGTAAACAAGTGTACAGTGATGCATGACCGGGCAAAAAAATAATAATTGTACGTGTATGCTGATGGGGTCTAAAATGGCAGTGACTGGCCAGAAACTGGATCTTGGGATCATAGTGGATAGGTCAAGACACCCAGTGTGCAACAGCTGTGAAAAAGGCAAATCCCATGCTAGGAATCATTAGGCAAGGAACAGAAAACAAAGCTGCCAATATCATAATGACATTATAGAAATTAAATGTTCAAGTCAAGATGCTATGAGGATTCTCAAAACGGTAGCAAGACTTAATGTCTTGGTAACAATGGGGGCACTCTTAAGAGGGCCTCTGGAAACAAGTACATAGGAAGAGCCCAGCTGGATGAAATCAAAGGCCTACCTAGTTCAGCACCCTGTTTCCCATAGCATCCACTCAGACGCCTATGGGGAACCCACAAGCAGGGCATGAGGGCAGTAGCCCTTTCATCGTCATTCGCCACCAACTGGTATTCAGAGTTATGCTTAGACCCACTCATAGCTTTATCCTCCATTAAGTTGCCTAATCTGCTTTTAAGCCATCTAAATTGATGGCCATCATCACTTTTTGTTGAAAATTCCATAACTGAAGGTCTGTGTGAATAGTTCTTCCTTTTGAATCTCCCCTTAAATCTCCCACCATCTTAAATGTTGAACAGGTTTGTGTGAGAGCAGGTGGTACTTCAGGTAACATGGTCCCAAGCTGATTAGCCCTTTCAAGATTAAAACTAGCAGTTTGAATTGTCTTGGAAAACTAATTATTGTTCTAGTATTGGCAGGATATATTCCTTCCTTTTTAGTAGTACCACTTACCAACCTGGGCATTTTATTTGGGAACACTATGCTGAACCTCTATAGTCCATTTCATGAAACTGTTCACACACACCCCAACCAAGGTTATTTTTATGCTACTTTTGTGAAGAGATTGGGGAAAACAGGGGGATTTTCAGGATGTCTGGGGTTTGTATCTTTTTGCTTAGCTCTTACCTTAATTACAATATGTGGTAGCTGAGTGGTGTAGTGTGCTTCCTTTTGTCTTTTTTCTTCCTTGTTTGTAAAGCATTGCACCACCTCCAGTGCTCCTCAGTGTCTCAAACTCCCTGGAATGCCCTGGAGAGGACATGATGGTCCAACAGCTTCCCATATGCATTTTAGGAAGTGAGGCTAGCCAGGAGGCTACCTGGGGAGTACTAGTGAGTGGCTGAGGGTTTTTTTTAAAGTTGAAAGTTCAAACTTACTCTCCAACTGGTGAGGAAGTTATGAGTCCCCCTGACTTTAAAATTTAGGTAATGATAGTAGACAGGTTTTATTATTGTTGTTAGTGTTGTAGTGTGTTTGGGTGTTTTACTGTGATTAACAAAACAGATTTTATTCAAGTGGCAAAATGTTTCGGCTTCCACCTTCATCAGTTGCTTTTTTAAAAAAAATCAGAGCAGCTGTGGGAGTCAGAAGCTGAAATGTTTTGTCACATAAATAAAATCTCTGTTTTGTTTATCACAGTAACATATATGTTATTTTAGTGATCAATCAAATCTTAGAAAGGATCCAGAGCAAGCTTGTGTGGAGTGCTGTTTTATGCTTATGTCTCTCTCTCACTGAATAACTTCAGCAAAAAAAGAAAAGATAGCACCTTGCACTAAAGAGCCAAAAAAATAACCAAAACAACCTTCACCACAAGCAGTAGTTAAGCATGTTTAGGATCTCTCAGTCTGAGGTGAGCAGCGGAAAGCTGTTTGTTAAGATATAAGAGAGAAGTCTTCCCTCCAGAATTTTTATAGGAGGGGTGGAAAACCTTTTCAGCCTGAGGGTTGCATTCCCTGTTGGATACCAAAGGGAGGGGAAAGAATGAAGGTGGAAAGGTAACAAATGACACATGGGGGAATGAGAGAGACAGGTGTCTATAAACAAGAAGATACTTTTCTCTAAATGTTATTTCTGACCTGTGCCTGCTAACTAAAGAAGATCCACCAGATGGCAGTACAAGCTTGCAAAACTATTATCCCATTCCGAATGCCACAGTGTCCAGACATACTGAGTATGATGAGGACCTTGCATGAAAATAGTATGACCTCAAGTTTCACGTAGGGTGTGTTTATTCTAAAGTCCACTTCACTTAATGGATAATAAAATTGTTTAAGAAACTATGTCAAAGGTGAAACTGACAAGAACAAATTCAAAAGGAGACAATGTATGTGTAGTTGTGCCTAGGTATGTCCCATGGACATCATAACGATCAATAAATAGTATGTATATAGCATCCTATCAAGGGCTACACATCCATTATCTCGGCAGTCTGATAATGGATGCGAAGGATGTTATAAAGTGTCTAACTTACCTAACTATGTTGTAAGGTGGGTTGGGGAACCTTTTTGACTGTCTTTTTTTGAAGCTGTACGATAGGATATTACTCAAGGGGCTAATAGTGTGTGTGTGCACATGTGAAGAAATCAGTCTCATATTGGTTCAATCTAAATGTTGACTAGGTGGGGCATTTTAGTATTAAGCTTCAGACTGAATTTTTACCAGAAAAGTCAAACATAAAGATGACTATTTTAGCTTCCCCCTCAATTGCAATTAGGCCTTTTATAGTTTTGCATGTACTGAAACATCCATATGAACTTCAGCCAAAGTGGAGAAAATTTGGTGGTTTGTGGAAATACCTCCATTAAAAAACTTGGGTGTTGCTGTTCTGAAAAATCAGAGTTTGTGCTGCTTTTTTTTAGCTAAAGAAATAACTTTCATTCTCGGTTGACAAAATAATATTCTTTCCAAGATCAGGTTAACTGCAGCCCATGTAATCTCAGCTTCAGCCCGTTTACTGCTTTCATGTATCCGCATAAACAATTCCTAATGTTCCTTCTCTTTCTGTCAGGAGACATGAGGATATTTGAAATCTTTCTCAATACCATCTGCCTGTGCCTTCAATTTAGTCTGTTTCTGCAGTTGCCAAGAGTATACTGCTACAAAACAGTGTGGTTTTATTTCCCTTTCATTATTGTATAAACCTCAGTCATATACTCCACTAAAAGATTCAGACAGGCACTCAAACACTTAGAAATCTAACAGAAAGGCTACCAACCCAGCCTGAGCTATATGGATCCTCCTTTCTGGCCTAAGGGCATACTAAATATTTCACATTCAATTTTAAACACTTGTGAAGGTGAGAAAGGAGACACACAGCCAGTTTAGCAGGCTGCAAAAGCAGGCAGCAATTAAAGCCAAGAATCTGACCTTTTCATTTACTGAGGCAGTGTGCAATGAGCTATCCTATCCTAATTTTTGCCGTGTCAGCAAATACTACATGATGTTCATGGTAGTGAAGCCTTGCCACAAAAAGGAACATTCATTATGGAGGGAGGAGGTTCAAGGAGAGAGACTGACTGCCAATCTCATGGAGAAGAATGTGATTTGGGGATGGCCATGAGATGTAAAAATTAGAAGGTGGGAGAGAGAAAATATGGCTCATATGTTAGAAACACAAGCAGTTGCCCACTGCTGTCTGCCTTTCCTGCCAAGAGCATGCAATGGCATCCACACATGCAAAGGGGGAAATCATGCTAATCATGCACAATCAGTCATCATCAGGGCCCTAGCTTGTGCATCCTTGGAGGTCTGCAGTGGAGGGCAGGGCTGTCCTCCATTAAGCAAAGGTCACTGCTGTGAAGTATGAAGCAGGGAAGAGATGAATAGCTAGATGGGATAGAATAGGAAGATGTTCATGGTCCATTGATTGGGCAGAAGTGTACACAGACTGTTACCAGTCAAAACACTGGCTGCAGATGTTCATGGGCTCTTAGGATGTTCTTAGGCTGGTGTGTGTTGTTTGCTACTTTGGTTCAATAGCTTGGACAGGGGAACATTTTAAAACTGTTTTTCAGCTGGCCCTGTTCCCATGTCTTTAATAGCAGCTTCACATGTAGAGCTTTAGAATCTGTGATGGGGGATATATTTCTGCTCTGACTGGCAGTGACATTTCAGCACTAGTATTTCCCAGCACTTTTATCTAAGATCCCCTGGACTGAACCTGGGACCTTCTGCATGTGACACACATGCACTGTCACTGAACCATAGTCCCTTGCTGCTGCTGCATTACATTACCAGTTGTATGATCCAGTTGGGATTGCCAACTGACCAAAAAAAAAAAAGGTTGGCCTGCTCTTGTGTCTTTAACAATAGCTTTAGCATTTCAGTGTGACTCTCTCCTAATAAAGGCAGTTTTGTGTGCAGTTTTGACTAATGCACACATTTTGCAAGCAATTTCTCCTATAATAGCGCATTACTAATATATTCATTGTTATGCACACTTTGCCCCTAATGTAAGCATTTTTTTAAAAAAAACTGGTTGGATAACTGCATTGAAAAATTTGCATAAGCGTGTATCTTGAACGGTGGTTGTGTTTTGGTTGTCATACTGTTCTACAAAGTGTGGATTTGATAGATTTGACTTTAAATGTGAACTGATTCAAATTTCTCCCCCATCCATAGCTGTCCCTCCATTACTGTGGCATAGTTATGAATAATGCAATCACATGGATGGAAACAGTCCTTGAGTCTTTCCCCATCTGGTCAATATCCTCCTGGCAGGGTACCAGATAACTGAAAAAGAACGAATGCAAGCAGCCCTGCCCATGAGGTTGAACTGCTTCCATAAACAGTGCAGAAACAAAAATGTATCCCACATGGATTGGTGTATATGTGTGATGCCTAAGCGAGTAGTGTTTCTTGTATTCCACGTGATGCTCTTGAAACAGATGATGCAGACACATCAAGAGCCACTGTTGTGTATAAATGGCCTTAAGGTTCTTAAACCAAACACCTAACAAGATCAATAATGTCAACACAAAGTAAGGACTTAAAAGGATGATCTCGTAGCTCAGCTGCTTGGTATTTATTTGGCAATTTATTAAAGGAACTGAATTAGTTTCCAAATCCTCTGATATCACAGCTCAGTTCACTAACTCATTGAGGAAGGTGTGTGTTTCTGTTCACTAACACAGTTATTAGGATTACACAAGTACCCATTATTATTTTTTCATTTATACCCCACCTTTCTTTCCATGATAGAAACCCAAGGCAGCTTACATATGGTTCCCAGACAGTCTCCCATCCATGCACCAACCAGACCCGACGCTGCCTAGTTTCAGCAGGGTGCTGACCTCATGTGCCTTTAGACCATAGCCTAGGACCATAAGTAACCTTAGTTATAACCTGTTCCTAACCATGTTTATTTGGAAAGGCATCTGATTGAATTTTCTGTCCAAGTTGGATGATGAGAACTGCTGCTGCATAGTGTGATTCTCTAAATGTTTTCTTGGATGTAAATCCCATGGAAACCAATGGAGATTATTCTCAAGTAGCAGTACAATACTATGCATGTCTGCTCAGTGGGAGTTCAATGGGTCCTACTCTGAGAACAAAATGGGTATAGGATGGCAGCCTAAGTGTACTTAATATTGCAGCCTTAGTCGAGTTAATGACTGTATACTGATATTGCATGAACATATGCACTGCTGTGATATACTATGCTGAGGATCTAGGGAAAGAAAAAATGCAAAACCTAGAAGCAAGCTTCACCCTGCAACAGCAGGGTAAAACAGCAAAAATTCCTTGTTTTATAAATGCATTCCAGATGAAGTTAGAGGCCTTTATAGCAAAGTCATGGCAATGGAACGTGCACAACATGTGAGTAACTAGTGCTAATGTTGGTGGTGGAAAATGCCCACAGGAGTAAATAAACTGTGACATCCTGTAGGATTTCAGTTTGTGGTTAACCTTTCAATGAAAAGTCGAGCTATCTCTGTGCACAATATTATACCTCACAGGTGGACATAGCTGGGGAAAGGAACTTCTATATAAGAAAAAAGCAAATACAGCTGTTTTGCAAACATAGTTGTTAATGGTTGCCAAATTTCATTGTCACAAGAAAAAAAAATTATGGAGAAAACAGAAAGAGTGAGAACCTGAAAGAGAATGTGCTGATGCAATCAAAATAGGTCAGAAATCTGGGGAAATGAGGAGAAGAACAAATCTTATGGAGTAGGTAGCAGTAATGAAATTAGCCTTTTGAGATACAGCGCAAGAGCATGTACAGTTATGAACAAGAACCCAGATTAATTACAGAGAGGTCAGCAGGTGAGTTGTCCGGTGAAAGACATTCCATTTATTCACAGCAGCCCATCTGAAATAATAAACAAAATGGATATATTAGAAATACATGTTTAGGGATGAGGTTATGGCTTATTATTCATGTCAGGACTTTTTCTCTACTTCTGGCAACCGTTTTCTAATTCTGCTTTCTTTATGGCACTACATTGTTTAATTTATTTACTGCACTTTTCTTTTTCTTCCAGGGAGCTCAAGAGTACTTTAACCACCCTCCCATCCAGGCAAATCAGTCTTTTTCAGCGCCAGATCTGCTTAGTTTTCCCAGAAGAATCGGTTCACATGCCTTCAGATTATTCTTATTAGTTCTCATGGAGCCTAATCCTAATCATGTTTACTCATTACTCATTTAAGGGCCTTGAGGTTCACTGGCATTTGCTTCAGTCTTCTAAATTAATGTTTTAAGTCCCAATGGTGGATATTTTATATATAGATGGTATGTTTCTCACTACAAAGAGGCTGCTGGGGGAAGAGTGGGAGTATAAAGCCATTGTTCATCTGTCTCTGTTAATCCTTTCACTTCACCTGATGTTGGAGTCCTCCTAAAATGAGTTTCTCCATCACGAAAAAACATCTTCTCACTACCTTCTTCAATAGCCATTTTCTCCCCTGCCCTCATCTTGGAAGGACCGTTCCTAATGTCAGGATAAACTCCATATTTTGTTTCCTGTTGTGTCTTCTGCATCAGATTATGGAAGCAAACAAGGGGCATTTTCACAGACTGGCTGTAGAGGTGACCCCCCGCATAGTAGTGAAATGAGCAATGAACAATAGTTTGTCCATTTTATAGAGGAGGAATTTTGCAGAATCTAGATTTTGCAGAAGTCTTGTTCAAAAATAGTTTACAAATACAGAAAGGAAAACACTGCTCCCATCATTTCCCTGGTTCTTCTCAGAAGACCTCTTGGCTTCTGCAGCTCCTCAATGTTACTCAAGGAAATATATATTCTCACAAACCTCAGCAACATCTTTATAACAAACAAAGGTTTGACTCTGGACAATTAAATGGTACGGAGAGGACTTTGATATTCAGATAGCTCTAGTTGAGAAAGTCTTCCGATTGTTGTATTCGATTAAATATTAGTTTACAGAGCAGTTTACAACATCACAGGCATTAGAACTAGAATGTGAGATGTCATGCAGTGATGTCACAAGGCACTGCCATTTTTTTTCTTCTCCTAGGCGTCTCTCAGCTGCACATTCTTTTCACTAATTCTGGCACAGGTCATGATTTTTACGTAATAGTAAGCTGATGATCCATTTTTTTTAAAAAAATGTGTTTTTATTGTGCATATATAATTGTTTATTGTTTATGGAATTGCAGCACACAAGTATTTTTTATAAATAAATAAATAAATAAATAAATAAATATGTGGCAATTTTCCCTTTGTATTTAGGTCCAGTGAATTATAATGGAATGAAGTCCATCTATGAACCAATTCTGCAGGCCGGCTTGTAGAGGTGATCAACTCTAGGAATATTTAATTTCAAGCTCTAACCAAGGAACATTTCCTACATCTCCCCTCATAAAGGGGAAAAGAAAAGAATCTGTAACTCGTGCTGACTTCCTCCAGATGATACTGAACTGAAATAAACAACCTCTTGAACCCAATCACCAGCAGTCATATCACGGTGACTTTACTCACACGAAGCTGGAGATCATCACCAACAAACTTTAAGACTCTAAATACGTCTATTGCTGGTCTCTCCTGCTATAATTGTGAGGTCATCGATGGCTGTCATGCATCATGTTATTTGTGACAATGCATGTTGTCATGGACAATTAAATCAGGAGATAAAAGGTTGACAAGTGAATCCTTTCCATGGGCTCCAGATAACTAATCCTCCCCCTGCCCACAATAATGTTAATTGATTGACACACCTACTCTACATGCATGTTTACCTATGGAGTGGTGATTCCATTCAGTTCTAGTAGATATTATGCAGGCAGAATTAGAAGGCAGTAGCTAGAATGAGGAGTCCAGAATAAGGAAGTATAGTCTTGTGTCTGCATTTTCAGTGTTCACATGGCACTTATGTAGTAGTTATAAGCCCCCTTAATTTGCTTTAATGCACTTGCTGCTCACCCACAAAAAAATCAATACAGTTGTCAAGGTGATAATCCTCAAAGAATGAAGAGTCCACTGTGGGTGGATCCCCCCCCTTTTTACATAAGATTAGCTGTGTTAATAAAAGAGGACTAAGTTTTTTCTTGCAAAGTTAAGACACTCACCCTATATCCAGAAAACACATTTATTTATTCTCAAGGCAGGCTCCCCCACTCATATTTATGATAACAGCTACTTGATAAGGTAGCTTATCTGAAGCATTCTTTGGGAATAACATTTGAAACTTGATTATGTCTGTGAAGTGGCAGGTCAAAGTTCCACCGAATTTCTCCTAGAGAAAATTCTGAGGCAAGTGTGTAGGTTCTTGCTCCAGCTGAACATCCGGGGAATTTCAAGGGGATTTTCATTAAGACTGGTAACATTTCTCAAGGGGTGTTTCTGGAGTGGCCAGATTAACAAGAATGTATATATCTACCACAGAGTACCAAATACTTAAATACTGGTGCTTCCAGATGGCCTGATTGCTGAACATTCATCCTGATTTGTTTATGGGAATGTTAGATGTTAGGCCAAGCAAGTGTTATCCCATATTTTCCAGTACATTTCCCTGTCATGTTGTTTATTGCAAAACTTCTGATCTTTGGGGGGGAAATGGGTTTGTTGTATAAGAGCTGCAAATCAGCTTTATTTGTACCACCTGAATTTACTGGTGTGTGATTGGGTCCCACCCAAAAATAGCACCACTTTGGAAGTGCTGTACCCTTTTATGGTATTTATTCTCTTGAAAAATAACATAATGACCAGAGTAAGACATCACCACATTCCCACCCCAGAGCATTATGCTTGCATTGCATTGCAAGATATTTTGATAGATGGCTCATTGGGGTACATCCTCAGACTTACTTCCTTGGGAGAGGCCCTTTGGTTGAACTAGGTGGTGAGGGAACCTGCTGAGAAATGTCACCAGTCTTTTATCACAATTATTTCAGTTTTCCTCAGAATTCTTCATATGTTTAGCTGGGGAGGATTCTATCAACTTGCTTTGGAATTTGATTTTAGGAGAAGATCCGTAATAACAATTAGTAAGAGAGGGTTCAGGTGGGAATTTCAATGGATAACCAAGCCCACCCAATATATTTTGCTGAGGTATAGAATCAAATGGCACCCTCAAGGTTCATTATACCCAAAGCTACCCAAGTTATTTGGTACCTGAGGCAAAAAAATCCCACACGTGCTTCTTTCTGGGAGTAAAAATATAGTAACAATAAATTAATAAACTAATGATTTCCTGCTCACCCCTCTCATAAAGTGTCCACACTGAGCCCACGGCAGCTGTGGTGGGTGGGTGTGGGTGTCTGGGTGGGTGGGATGAAGCTGAAAGGAGCGCCATTTCTCACACCTTGCTCATTGTCAGAAATCAGCAGCCGTATCAGATAAGTTTCCCACTTATACTCTACTTCTCACTGAGTAGTGATCAGCTCATTCATTTTCAGCCACTTACTTTTTTTTGTAAATAATCAGATATGAAGTGGACAAAGGGCAGAGGAGGACAGAAAGAGAGAGAGAATGCAGAAGAGAGGAGAAAAAAGGGTAGGGACAGACATGTAGGCAGGGCAATCACACTGGACCTAGAAAGGAAAAGCCTCAGTTACCCCTTCCTTAGCCACCAGAAACCAGAGAGCAAGCCTATTAAAGAGAGAGTGGAGAAGCCCAGTCAAGGCATCACTGCCACACAGCCTTGTAGCCAGGTTGGGTCAAATATATGTGCTGCTGCCCCAGAGTTCTGCTTCTCCTCCCCCCAGGATTTTATTTTTATTTTGGAAAATTATCCTTTTAATTTGTGGCATGACAATGACAGCCTCCATTTAAAGAATGGCAGCTTGTTTTAAGAACAGAAGCAATTTAAGAACAGGACCCTTTGAAAAATTCAGTGAATAAGGCAGGGTGTGTGCACAACAAAAACCTCATCTGGAAGAGCCCCCCAAAGTCTCCTCACTCAAGACTTTCTCCAACTAAGGGTAGATTTCTCATGATCACAATCACCCTGTAATTACTTACGTGAGCCTGAAAAAATAGCCTTTATAGTAATATGAACACTGAACAGTTAAATAATAGAACTTTGCATTATGGGCTAGAGTTAGACTCCACCCCTTGCACTTTCCTTTGCTCTGTTTTTCAGTTTCAGATGTGTTTTCTACCCAGCCAGCAATAATTGTGTGCAGTAAGAAGTAAGAGTTTGTTTATGCTGCATTTTTTATGATGAACAGAGCAGGATTGGGTACTTATTGCTAAAGGGTGAAACAAAAGGGATAACTTAAAGTGATGTGAAAAAACCCCTGTCCTAAGTTATCCTTTACACTTTTAAATCATTCACTATACTCACAATCCCAGTGGCTATTTTTTCTTCTTTTTCTTGAGTAGAGTAGAAACACTGCTTTGCACACTAGAGTTAGCTGACTGGCTGGCCACCTAGCTGTATCTCAGGCCTAACTTAATTTCTGTTTTTCCCAATGTGTGCAACTCAGCATGAGGTCTTTTCAAGATTTCTGGGCAGACAAATCAACCCAACAACTCGTAAAAACAATCCAATTGCTTTTTACAATTAGCTTCCAATTATTTAGTTAGTTCTTTATATTGCAACCAGCTTTAAAAAGTTTTTCCTTCATTGTCCAACAAGAAGGAAAATCTAAAGGCCAGGAACAGGACAAATGAGGGACCCTCAAGGAAGAGTTAACATCTTTTGGTACCCCATTGTTCACTATATCCTTAACATCCTTTTTTTCTTATGAAACAAAAAAATATTCCAGTCATTTAATTCTTGGTGTTCATACTAAATTTTCTATTAGCTTGGCCTTTACATAATCCCATGATGTAAGTTAGCACACTCTCTGCATGGAGGAGGACTGAGGGGGAAGGCAACTGCCTTTTCCTTCCCTTGGCTTGTCTCTCACATCCCCTCCACCAGTGAACGGGAGGGGGATTGGCTTGCCCTATGCACCTCTCCCCCAATGCCCCACCTAGCAATGTGGCTGCTCTACATGACAGAGAAGACTGGCTGTAGGGCTGCTGACACAGCTTGCAGAGTGTACTCATAACCTAGCCAATATAAGCAACTGGGGGAAGCATTTCAGATGGTGAATCTCCTCCATGAATCCTAAAATCTTTTTAGTCTGCACATTCTTTTGAGAGCTAGAAGCTGCACAGAAGCACAGATAATCTCCAGTTTGGACACTGTGCTGGAATAGCCACAGAGGAAAGGAGGGAGGAACTAGATGAAGGGATTTTGTGTAAGTATGCACTTCCTTTGTTTTTGTTTTTATCCTATCTGTTAAAAAACCTGAAAAGAAATATATGGATACTGTAAGGGACCAACTAGTGCTCAGATATGTAATAGACCCTCAAAATGAAAGCCATGTGCTTACCTTGCTTCCAGTTCATTTCTGGACCCAATTCAAGGTGCTCATATTAGTGTTTGATGCCCTAAACAACTTAGCCCTGAGTATCTGAAAGACTGCCTTCTTCCTTACAAACGCTCTTAGATGTTAAGATCATCAAAGGGAGTCCTCTTGGTAGTTCTGCCGCCCTCAGAGGTTTGAGGGCTGGAGGCCTGGGAGAGGGATTTTTCTCTAGCACCTCCTAGGTTATAGAATACCCTCTTCACAGGGTGAATCTGGCACCTTCATTATATAGTTTCTGCCATATTTTGAAGACACACCTCTTTACTTTGGCCTTTGACACCTGAAATATGTGATTTTAGGACCCTGAAATATGTGATTTTAGGACCCATCGTATTCAAGTGACTAATTTATTTTAACTGATTTTAATATTGAATTTTAAATTGGGACTTGCTGGTGAAGGGCGGGTAATAGATGATGATGATGATACGTCTGCAACCTCATCTGTCATATCTCATAGAGCACATATCACATTGTAACATCATGACTTGTGCTATGTCAAAAACTCTGGGTTTTTTTTTACCACTCTCTGTCAATAAGTGCAAAAAATAACATTCAAAAATTATGAAAAGGAGGGTGATTTGGTGACATACTTGTAGGTGGGTGTGAGTTTTTTATTGTGCTTACCTTACTTGTGAAGCGGCTGATAGGTGTTTGTGAGTGTCCTTTCTTTCATTCTACAAATCATCTCACTGCACCTCCACATAAAACCTAAGAAAAGACATCATTAGATTGCTCCTCCCATGGGGCTTTTTCACATCAGGAAGTGCAGACAGCCAGGGAGGCTGCAGAGTGCTGGATAAATGTTTATAAAAAGGAAAGACACGCATATCACAAGACACACAGACCACCTTCGGCCACCTTGAGGATGGTCCAGAAACTGCAGCTTGTGCAAAGCATGGCAGCATGACTGCTTCCTGTGGCAGGCTATTCCCAACATGTTACCCTGCTGCTGAAAGAATTGCACTGGCTGCCAATTAGTTACTAGGCTACATTTTAAGGTGCCGGTTTTGATCTAAAAACCCTATATCGCTTGGGGCCAGGATACCTGAAAGTTCATCTTACTTCTTCTATACCTAGTCAATCTTTGCACTCTGCAGGTAAAGGCTTCCTGCAGATACCATCCTATCAGGAAGTCCATTCTGCACAATAAAGGAAGTGGGCCTTTACTGTTGTGGCACCTACCCACTGGAATCCCCTCCCCTTAAATATTAGAAAGGCACAGTGTGTATTGTCTTTTCAGCACCTAATGAAGCCCTTCCTCTTTCAAAAAGTTGTTTTAAGTAGATGGCTTATCCCTGTTAGGGATGAATCCTTTTTTTATGTTTCATTTTTAAGTGTGCTCCCCTGGTGGTCATTAACAATCCAATTCCTTTTTCCTCCACTATCATATCCCTTTTCGGATCTGCTCCAATTTTTATTTTATTTTTTGCTATGAGAAGAATTATTGATATTTTAATCACTATTTATTCATGAGTCTCCACTGATCTCAATCTTTATTCTGAACTCTGTAATGATTGCCTGTTTACATTCTTTTTCAAGTGAAAATTAGGCAGATAATTGCCCATCATCAAGTAAGTGTCTTCCCCCTCCTGCTTTCTGTCAGTTTCCTAAGATATTAATCGAAAAGCTCTTACCCCCTCAATTAAACTACTGCAGAAACTGAGCCCATCAATAGCATGTGCACACATGCACACACACACACACACACAAACACAGAGGAGGGAGAAGGAAAAAGCAAGTGAGGCACCCTCAGCTCGGCAGGCTACATGTCATGAATGGGTGAGCAGGAGCCTGCCTGGGAATGGGCAAGTCACACAGGCATGCAAAAGCTGGTCTGCACAATTCATGCACATCAGGAGGGAGGCAGACAGGTGGGGGGAAGCCAGCTCAGCTCAGGTGTTCCTTCATTTTGCCATCTCCTTAGGACAGTGGGGAGGAGAGCCTGGCTGGGAGTCCAGAGTCTGTGAGTTCAAATCCCCGCTCGTGTCTCCTGGGTGTCAAGGGCCAGCTAAAGATCACCCCCACAGTCAGTGGCTCAGGGGTTACGTGCCCTGCCACCTGTGTAGCCGTGGGCAAGCTGCATAATCCCCAGGAGCCCAGTTGCCTCCCAGCTGGCAGTTGCAGACAAGTAAAGGGCTGGCTTGTGCAGCTGTGGCAAGCTGAGCAGGCCCTAGCCAGCTGGGGAGACTAGCCTCAGAGGGAGGCAATGGTAAACCGCCTCTGAATACCGCTTACCATGAAAACCCTATTCATAGGGTAGCCATAAGTCAGGACCAACTTGAAGGCAGTCCATTTCCATTTAGGACAGCAGCAGCGGCCAGCCTCTTTCCCTTTTTTGAAACTGGCTGCCTTGGAGCTGGAATCCTGTCTAGCCCCATCACTCTGAAACAATGCTGAGATCCTTGGAGGTATCTTCCCCTCTCTCTCTCTCTTTCCCTCCCTCCCCTTATTCCCCGCCTGTCCTCTGCAGACTTGGCAAATGTCATTTAACAGATTGCAACAGCCCCCCCCCCGCCTGTCCAATACACTAATTGACCTAAATGAAAGGGAATACACATTTCAAGAGCTGACATAGAAAGTTAAGATCAATAAACATTAATGCTTACACTATCAATGATTTCAAAGTGGATTTTTTAAAAAAATTGAAAAACAGACTCAGAGAGTTGCAACTTCTAAATCTTCTCTGCAAAGATAGAGAATATCAGAAACAATGGATAATCTGATGGCAAATTTGATTACTGCAGAAAAGAAGCCCGTCACTAATCCAAGTCTGCATCTGTGTTGGAATTGTTTTTTAAGATGTTTTGTTTTGAAAGCATTCACTATTCTCACAATCAGCTGGGCTGTCTTTGAGAGGAAATGTGAGATATAAACAACAACAAGAAGAAGATAAGCTCAAAACCCTGCAACCACCAAAATTCTAAAGAAATTTGAAAACACCCAGTGAATAAGGCAGGACAGAAGAAGAAAACCAGAAGACAGATTTCAGCATAACACTCTGTGATTCCCAATCCCTTTGTCACATTTCTGACTGCTGTTTGTGATGGGGAGTGGGCATTGTGACATCAAGGCATTGGCAAGTTCTACTAGACATTACAAAGCACAAAGAAGGAGTAAGGTGAGCAGCTGCCATTTTGCCTCTATTTGCATATTTGACATCACATTTAGTTTCTCTCCATGTCAGCCTTGAGCCTTTTGTGTCTGGACAGACTGCTGCACTTCTGCAATATATTTAACTGCAAGAAAACAGGATATTATATGCTGATCCAAAGTTTTTAGCACCCAACAAAATAAACTATTGCAAGGCAGGAATACAGTGACTAGAAAAATGTCTTGCAGCACCTTTACATAGCATGAAATTCTCAAAACTGCCTAAAAGCATATCAGAATATGGGTTGAATTGTCAACACAGTTTGTCAAACAACATTTGATGTGCCACTTCAGAAAATGTTACCACTTTAAAACAATATCAACAAAATGGCCTTAAATGGATTGTAGCTGTAGGTCAACCCTCAGTCAGCACTGTATGGCTTTTAGAGGCTATTGTGAAACAGTTTACAGAGGAAATTACGTAAAGACTGTGAAACACTGACCAAGAACAAACAAAAAGAGTTGGAAAGAGGGAATGGACGTAGTTATGAAAGATGGTGTTGTAGATTGGTTCTGCAGTAGTGTGGAGTCACAGAGCAAGGGCATGGGTGTAGTTAAAGAAGATAGGATGAACTGGAAGGATAACTTAATATGAGATTCCTTCTGAGGGGAGTTTTCTTTCTTTACTCTTTTAAAAATGTAAAGAATTGGCAATATTGCATTTTCCCCCTACTGGGATTTTGTTTTCATATTGTAAGCAGTCCTCAACATTTGGCATAATAAATAAATAAATATACATATTTTCAATTTGAGGACCTGTCATGACATAGAATATGTGATGAAATAAAACGTACTGAACTGTCATTACTTAGGGAAGCACATTCAGAACAAGCTCCTAAATTGAGTCTCAGAAGAAATTGTTAAGCACATTTTAGAGCTGGAAAAAAATGGAAAGCTCATATGCTTGACTGGACCACTGTTAAATGTGACGTGGAATGAGTCACAATAAGACAATTTGTGTCAACCGGGCATGAAGCACTGGGGAAGCCAGCATCGAAGGAGACGTTAAAGGATTTGTTTCATTTCATATTTCCATTGGAATTAGGCTTTAAAAACCCAAAGGTGGCAAGACACTTTCCTGTATTTCAATCTAAAACTAGCAGGGAGGAAGACAACAGGGAAAGGGGGAGGGTCGAAGGTGGTACAATTCAATAAACCAATTGTATGCGCATCTACAGTGAAAATCATACAGATAATAAAATAAAATGATCTCTCAGCGGCTTTTGATACCGACCATGGTATCCTTCTGGAGAGGCTCGGGGAGTTGGGAGTTGGAGGTACTGCTTGGCAGTGGTTCCGCTCCTACTTGGCGGGCCATCTCCAGAAGGTAGTGCTCGGGGAACATTGCTCGACACCGTGGGTTCTCCAATATGGGGTCCCGCAGGGGTCAGTTCTGTCCCCCTTGCTTTTTAATATCTACATGAAGCCGTTGGGTGAGGTCATCAGGAGCTTTGGAGTGCGTTGTCATCAGTATGCTGATGACATGCAGCTCTACTTTCTCCTTTTCATCTTCTTCAGGTGAGGCTGTCAATGTGCTGAACCGCTGCCTGGCTGCGATAATGGACTGGATGAGAGTTAACAAACTGAAGCTCAATCCAGATAAGACTGAGATGCTGTTGGTGGACGGGTTCTCTGATCGGATGGTGGATATATGCCCTGTCCTGGATGGGGTTACACTCCCCCTAAAGGAACGGGTTCGTAGTCTGGGAGTCCTCCTAGACTCTTCCCTTTCACTTGAGGCTCAAGTAGCCTCGGTGGCAAGGAATGCGTTCTACCAACTTCGGTTGGTAGCCCAGCTACGTCGCTATTTGAGAAAAGAGGACCTTACATCAGTGGTACATGCTCTGGTAACCTCGCGTTTGGATTACTGCAATGCGCTCTATGTAGGGCTACCTCTGAAGACAGTTCGGAAACTACAGCTAGTGCAAAACGTGGCAGCCAGACTGCTAACAAGAACAAAGCAGTCTGAGCATATAACACCTGTCCTGGCCCGCCTGCACTGGCTGCCAATATGTTTCCGGGCTAGATTCAAAGTGTTGGTATTAACCTATAAAGCCTTATACGGTGCGGGACCACATTACCTTGCGGAACGCCTCTTCCGATATGAACCCGCCCGTACACTACGTTCAGCTACGAAGGCCCTCCTCCAGGTTCCAGCCCATAGGGATGCCCGGAGGGTGATGACAAGATCTAGGGCCTTCTCGGTGGTGCACCCGACCTGTGGAACAGTCTCCCCGAGGAAGTGCGCCTGGCGCCGACGCTGCTTTCCTTTCGGCGCCAGGTTAAAACCTTTTTATTCTCTGAAGCATTTTAATCTAAATTGATTTAAATTTAAAATGTTACTGCATTGATTTAGATTGTGTTATTTTGTATCATATTGTGTTATTTATTGTATTTTTTATGCTTTGTATTTCTATGTTCACCGCCCAGAGAGCTATTGCTAGTTGGGAGGTATATAAATTTAATAAATAAATAAATAAATAAATAAATATAAATAAAATAAATAAGTAAATAAAGACAAGATGCAGCATAGGAACAGACCTAGTTTCCAGCTCATAACAAGTAACTCAGAACTCACCACTGAAAGCTTGAGGGTGCAGGGAGTTTTCAGTCATTGGTGAAAGGAACCAAAGATAAGTGGGCCAAGCTAGACTTGGCATTAATTGCATGAATGGGAGCTTCTCTTAAAATGGCATCTTTAGCAAGGTGATTTTTGTGGGGCTGTGGCAAGGAGAGAAATTTAAGTTCTCTCTCTCTCTCTACCCCACACAGTCATGAAGATGTTCAGGCTTCCCTGTGACTGTTGTCTCAACAACAACAGTATGTTAATTTCATTCACACAATTAAAGTCATATCTCCTTTGGCCCTGATCTCCCTTGGAAGAGAATGAATGATTTGTTTTTCTCTTTTAGCAGCCTAGTTGAGTCCTAATGAAAGACTCAATTCAATATGGTGGATAAGAACTGTAAAGAACACACACATCCAGTTTGTACTATTTATTTTTAATTTTCAGCTAAACTCACATTTGTTACTTATGATAAAATGTTATCCTATTGGGAAATCTTGTTTTTGTCAATGGCGGGCTCCTTATCCTTCTTTAAACAAATCCTTGACATTGTGGAAGAAAACAGAGCTTCTCTCTTTGTATAAATCCAGATCTTGCCAGGAGCACTTTATTAAACAAAGCAAAACAAAACCAAGCAAAAAAACAAACCAAGTGGCCACTTGGAAAGAAACTCAGACATGCATCAGTCCAAACTTCCCTCCTATAGACAATTTTCTGCTCACTCTTATAGTATATTTTCTAAGGGGTACAGAAGCAGATTTCCATCATCTCACTGACATCGTTCAACTATCACATGTGTTATCTACTTTGTGTTTTACAGAAGGTCGAACATTAACAGTTTTCTCAGAACATTCTGTAACACACCCTGTACATGTACTCTGCAGCATATTCCTTGTTATTTGGCCCATAATTCCCTTTGTGTCTGCAAGGTTCAAACCAAAGTTTGAGGGCCATAGAATTTTAATTCCACAATTCCCCCCTTTTGAGCATCTATAGTTCAACTCAATCTCAAACTTCCAATCTCATCAAACCAATGATTTCATCCTTTCATTTCTATGATCTCCACATACATGTTATGTATTTCCTGTATTTGTTTCTGGTTCAAAGCCTTTTGTATTTGTTTCATGGTAGAACTTCAGCAGCATTGCACATGCATTATGACAGCATAAATTCCTACTAATATAGTAAGCAATATCAATAAGCCATGTATTATGGTAGGACCAAATTATCAAAAAATGGAACTGAACCAATATCATAAATCCCATTTGTTTGTCTCATGAAGCTTAGCATCTTCCTTTCTGATGTACTCAACCTGCTGAAAAATCTGATCAGACTTATTTGGGGTATACATGCAACATTCAGTTCCATCCAAAGCACACACACCACCTTTACTGGATAACATAAAATCTAGAGGTATTTGATTTTGCAACACCATTTGCCTGGTGCAGAAGTGACCATTATGAATTCTGAAACATTCCTTGCAACATTTTGCCAGGTATAACTTTTCCATTACTCACTAAGGAGAGAGCTCAACATTTATATCTCATTTACAGGCATGGGGATCATGGGAATATATCCACTAGCATGAATGGGGACATGGTTACATATCCAGCAGCTAGATACACTTAAATCAACTATTACTTGTACCATCACAAAGACTCAAGTCTTCTCAAGTATTCAAATAATTTTTTGTACTAAAGCTAGAGTTAGCAGTAATGCAATGGGGTTTTCCCACTCTGCTACCCCCATGTCACACCCAAATCTGCCCTGGAGGGTTGGGTAAAACATTTATTTTTAAAATCTGAATTTTGAAAGCTTTTTATACAGGACAGAATTATGGAAAAATGTGTACAAGGGCACAGACTGGAACTTGAAAGAGTCACCCATCCCTAGATGTTTAATAGCTGAGATCTTAGATACATATGCCCTCCAAGATGGAGTCTGGAGTTGAAAATAGAGCCTCAGAGACTTGTGCTAATCCATCTAGTAGCAAGACTAGCAAACTCCCCTCGCAAACCAACAACATGATCTAAGGAAAAAGGGGGTTTGTTTATTCATTCATTCATTCATTCAGACAGGCAGGCAGGCAGGCAGGCAGGCAGGCATACATACATACATACATACATACATACTCTGCCCTTCCTCACAGTAGGAGCCCAGGGTGGTTTTCCCAAGCTAATGCACATTGTCATTACAAATTAGATTATACAGCCACAAAAATGGCTGTGTACTATAGCCAGCATGGGTTTTTCACATTCTGCCATGTTAAATTGAAAATACCCACCATACCATTCTGCTGCTTGCCATTTCAAAACAAAATCTTATGAAACATATAGTCCTGAACTCAGAAATGCTTGCTTAAAAACTCCTTAGGTTTTCATGGTGATACATAAAACACTCAGAGAGAACCAAGAGTTCAAAGTGTAAAAGAAAAGGGGGGGGGAATCCAGACCCCTGTAGGACTTTTTTGTCAGTGGTCTCATAATGTGTTGAAATTAATTTAAAATCAGCCATGTTCACAGAGTACCCATAATCCTATGACTGGCATTGCCCCATACTCTGACCTTCATCTTCTGGAGTTTAAAACTTAAAGAAAATGCATGGGTGATTTTAATTAATTTAAGAAAGTTAACATTGGAGTCTATGATAGCACAGGTATGCTCAGTAAGAATCAACTCTCAGTATTCTAAAAGCCAAACTAACAACTGTTTGGCTTGGCTAATCAGGAGGCCACACCCATGCCAGACATTTATTCCACTTAAAACAGTCATGGGTTCCCACAAAGAATCCTAGGAAGTGTAGTTTGTGAAGAGTGCTGTTAGGAGACTCCTATTCCTCTGACAGATCTCCAGTGGCCAGAGTGGTTTAACAGTCACCCCCTCTTCCCAGAGATTTCTGGAGACTGTAGTTCTGAGAGGAGAATAGGAGTCTCCTTACAATTCTCAACCCCTTTCACAAACTACACTTCCCAGGATTCTTTGGGGGAAGCCATGACATTTTAAAATTGAATAAATGCCTGGTGTGGATGTGGCCAGGGACAGCTTTGGTGTACATTTAGGTGGGAGACTACACTCATCTCCTGTAGAATAAAAAGGTGGGGCAAATCACCCAAAAATAATAATACTATTAACAATGTTATCCTTTTGAAAAGGAAAGGTGCTTTTTTCTGCCCAATGCCCACTCACCCAATCTTCTCCCCTCCCTCCCCTCCTTCTCCCCTCCCCACATTCTCCCTAAACCTACCCTTCCTGCCCTTCTCTCTCTATCCACCTCCTCCCTCTCCCTGCCCCTTCTCCAGACCAATTTCACCTATTCTAAGCATGATTGCACAGAAGTAAATCCCACTGAACTCAATAAGCATGCAAATGATCAAACCTACCCTCCTCTCCTTCTCCCTCCTATCTCCTCCATCTTGCCCCTCCCCTTTCCCCTCCTTCCCTTCCCCTTCCAATTCCCTTCCCCTCTCCCCCTCTCCCCTCCTCCTCCCCTCTCCCCTCATCCTCCCTTCCTTCTCCTCCTCCCACTTCTCCTCCTCCCCATGGTCAATTTCACCTATCCTAAGTATGACTGCATGGCAATAAATCCAATTGAACTCAATAAGCATGCAAATGATCAGACCTGCCTTTGCCCTCCCTCTCCTCCTCTCCCTGTCCCCTCTCCCTCTTCCTCTTCCTTCTCCCCTGCCCACTCCACCCTACCTTCCCCCATGGTCAGTTTCACCTATCCTAAGCATGATTGCACAGGAGTAAATCCCATGGAACTCAGCAAGCATGCAAGTGATCAAACCTCTCCTCCTCCCTTCCACCTCCTGCCTACTCCCCTCCCTCTCCCTCCTCCTCCCTCTTGGCCAGTTCCATCTGTCCTAAGCATGATTGCAAGTAAGTAAATCAGATTGAACTCAGTCAGCATGCAAATGATCAATCCATTCCCAGTAAACATGCACAGGATCCCATCTCTTACTCCCAGATTAAAAATCAGAGAATTAACCAATGGACAAAAAAACCCTTGCAGTTTAAGAATGTACCTATAGCCAACAAATATTTCTATCAAACTTTTAAAAGCATGGAAATTGGGCAGATATAGTGAATGCACCAGGGAGCAGAAGACCTGACCTCTCTGAGATATTGTGAAATGGAAATGGACTGCCTTCAAGTCGATCCCGACTTATGGCTACCCTATGAAGAGGGATTTCATGGTAAGCAGTATTCGGGGGGGGGGTTACCATTGCCTCCCTCTGAGGCTAGTCCTCCCCAGCTGGCTAGGGTCTGCTCAGCTTGCCACAGCTGCACAAGTCAGCCCGTTCCTTGTCTGCAACTGCCAGCTGGGGGGCAACTGGGCTCCTTGGGACTATGCAGCTTGCCCACAGCTGCACAGGTGGCAGGGCACATAACCCCTGAGCCACTCACTGTTGAGTTATTTTTAGCTGGCCCTTGACACCCAGGAGACATGAGCGGGGATTTGAACTCACAGACTGTGGACTCCCAGCCAGGCTCTCCTCTCCACTGTGCTATACCAGCCAACCTGAGATATTGTACTGCCCTACAAATTTGTTAAAATGCAAACATAATTTGGGTTGGTCTTTCACAGTCCAATCCACTTCCTGTGTATCTTGGAAGAATTTGGTAATATGTGCCTCTGAGTATATAGTGAGTGGTGGCAACACCTGCAATCAAGAGTGCATCTCCACAGATTCATGTATGTTTGTTGATGTTCTTCTTACTTTTCTTCTTTCTGGTGTTACTACTGTTCTACAGGGAATCTAACCTAAAAAATTATATTTCTCTTATTATTCATCCTAAAAGTCTGTGTCAAAATTATTTTCATTAATTTCAAAGCTTTTTTATTGGTCAATGCTATATGGTGGTGAAGACAGCTTTTTGTGTTTCAAATTGGAAGTTATATTCTATTTCAATTTTGGGTGTCAACAGTTGAATCTGATACTGCAGTACAATGTAAAATTAGACTGATTACAATACATTGCTACTTAAGCAATGAATCTAGTTGTTGGCCAACATAAACTTGGCCTGCCCAAGATGCATATGTTCAGCCTGCTATGCTTAGCCCACTCCACTTAAGGAAGGGTGGGCAAGGTCAATTAAAAACACAGCATACCTATGAATTTGGTAGAACATATTTCACCTCCCACTGTTTTATGTTGTGCAAACTGAGACACTCCCCATTGGACTATTTTGCAGAATAGTCAGTGCCATTTATCCACAATGATGTTTTTGGAGGTTTTTTAGTGTAAATTATGCATTTCACATATTCACAGAAACAAACAAGAGAAAATAATTCAGCACAGGAAACTTCACTGAAATTGCAAAGTAAATGAAACATATTTAAAATGACTATCTGATCTATATTAATTGTCTTAATATTGTTGCTTCCTCCCTACTAAAACAAGATCAGCACATGTCTTGTTTCTGTTACTTGGGCTGATTGCTGGTGTTGCCACCATTAACCATATGCTCAAAAGCACATTACCAAATTCTTCCAAGCTACACAGCAAGTGGATTGGACTGTGAAAGACCAACCCAAATTGTGTTTGCATTTTGACAAATTTGTAGGGCAGTACAATATCTCAGAGAGGAGGTTAGGTCTCCTGCTCCCCTGCTGCATTCACTATAGCTGCCCAATTTCCCTGCTTTTTAGTTTGATAGAAATATCTGTGGGCTACAGATATATTTGTAAACTGCAAGGGTTTTTTGCTTATTAGTGAATATGTAGTAGGTTTGAGAGTAAAATGATAATGCTCTCGATTGTTTAAACAAACAAACCCCAAACCCTACAATCTTGCAGGATCACTAAAACGTTTCTACCTTTCTTAATATATGTATGTCCTACTTTTAAAATACTAGAAAATATTAGTGCTTTGAATTTTGAATTATGGGAATTAATACCTAGGACTAAATATACCATATATGGCATGTATAATTTATTAAAAATGATTGAAATCAGTTTGTTAAATTGTATACATTAGTAGTTTTTGTCAAAGATCTCCTATACTGTTGAAGCTAATAACAGTGCATACACAATGGGCTATTAACATCCAAAAGGCCTATATTTGTTCGTTCCTGAAATAATAAATCATGATTTTGACAGCTTAATAACCTTTTTTCCCCTGTTCTCCTGAGGCTGTACTATGAAAGACAAACTCTTCTTGAACAGAACTACATGATGATATCTTGAAATACTGGTTTTCCTTTGGGAATTGCAGTCTAATCCTAAACTTATTTATTTTGGAGGCAATTCCTGTGAGTTCAATAGGACTGACTTAGTCCTATTTCCTCAGTAGTAAGTTTCTTTAGAATTGCAACACACTTAACAAAATAATTGCAAATTACTCAGAGTACATCCCACTGAAATGGTGTGCTTAGGAGTGGGGTGCTACAAAAACAGAGGACTACAGTCCTATTGCAAATATTGAGGACTATTCCCATTCATTTTAAAAATGGTTCTGTTCCAAGGTCATTAGTATTAGAATCTACCATAGTCATGGCAATTCTTCACTAATGATCAGTGGAACTAGTTCCCTGATCCTTAACACGTTTACGTGGATGTCAGTGAAACTTATTCCAAGGTGTGAAATACAATATTTGTAAGAGGAAAGTAGCTTCTATTGAAAGCCTGTGTTCAGTATAATCACAATGAAAGCATAGCAATTGTAATCTGTTTATACTAAACATCATTCTCTGTCATTAGCCACAGTTGGCTCCAAGCATGCCTATCTAACTGTCCTGAGTATTTGAACTTTGCTTGTCACATTTAAGGTGGATCTGATCCACTTTTGACAGATTTACTGCTATAAATCTAGAACAGAGTTATACTGCTATAAATCTACTGGGCTCCTGCTGGGAGAAAGTAAAAACGTAAATGTACAGCCTTCAAGTTGATTCCGACTTATGGCGACCCTATGAATAGGGTTTTCATGAGGCTGAGAGACAGTGACTGGCCCAAGATCACCCAGTGAGCTTCATGGCTATGTGGGGATTCGAACCCTGGTTAATATCAGAGCCACATCATTGTAACTTCACTAATGTGAATGCTTTCCTAGTTAGCTCAGCTAATAATGTGTTTTCCTTGTCAGTGACACTGCATTGTATTCAAAGCGGTAAGGTGACCAAATTCTGAAATGCTTCAAACATCTAGTGAGCAAGGAACAGAGACCAGAAAAAAAAAATCAGGTGGAGCCAGGATAGAATTGGGAGCTTATGTGTAGAGGTAGCAGGCTCTAGATTTTTTATGTTTTTCAGTAGGGATGGAATCCTCCCACCACCAATTTGCTGCTGATCCTCTACTCTTCCAAATCTCAACCAGGGGGTGGGAGTGGAATTAAATGGATTTTTTTACCCATCCCAGCCTGCAGCCTATTGCTTGCCCTGCAGTGTGGTGCCTCCTCTTCCTGATCCTCTTCCTCCTCTATGGCCTGACCCTGCTCGGAAGGCTGTTACCATGGCCTCTACTGTATAATTCAGCCATGGGGGGGGGGCTTCTCTCCTGCCTCCTCCTTCTTTGTGGTGGTGGAGGTGGGTGAGCTTGGGGAGGATCAGTAGCAAATCTGTGGTGGCTGCCAATTCTATTCCCTCCAGATCAGAGCTTGGAAAAGTTAGTTTTTTGAACTACAACTGCCATCAGCCCCAGTCAGCATGGCCACCGGATTGGGCTGATGGGAGTTGTAGTTCAAAAAACTAACTTTTCCAAGCTCTGCTCAAGTTTCTGAGCTACAATTCCCAAAAGCCCAAGCAAGCATAGCCAATGGCTAGGTATGATGGGGGTTGTTGTTCAGCAACATCTAGAGCAGCCTTTCCCAGCCAGTGTGCCTCCAGATGTTGGACCACAACTCCCATCTTTCCTGACCATTGGCAATGCTGGCTGAGGCTGATGGGAGTTGTGGTCCAACAACATCTGGAGGCACACTGGTTGGGAAAGGCTGATCTAGAGGGCGAAAGATTCCCCACACCTGATTTAAGGCATATTTAGAGCAGTGTTCATTGGCTGTTATGTTATGCATAGGCTGCTCAATGTTATACTCTTAATATCAATGAATTTATGTACTGTCATACTCAGTGAAACCTACTTTCAGGTAAACATGAAAAGGTTGCACATACATTGAAGCCAGTGGGATTTTAGCAGCCTGATTTTTTTTGCAGAATTGCAATAACTGCTTCTGCTCTGGTCACCTGAGATGAGAAGGGATTAGAGCTTTCACCGAAATTCCCATAATATTGGACCTGTATTCTACATATATGTTGGAAACACACACAGTGTTTGACATGGACTGCCAGTTCACCCCTTCATTCCATAATGTTTTGTCAGGTTTACCTATGTCACTTCCCTACCAGTCAGTGCCAGGAAAAATAAACATGTGTGAGTTTGACTAAGCATTACAGGTAGAGCTGGGGGAACCTGAGGTAGGATGGCTCCTTTTGACAGCCACCCTATGTATGGCATTTCATGATGGTCATTTTGCATAGTACGCTGTCCCTGTCAGTTTTGGTCCACTTTCCCTACTGAGTCTGCTATAAACTGCATTGTGTCACTCTGTGGAATAATAGTAACTTGGTTTACTCCCCAGTTGACTTAGACCACAGCCATAAGGAAGTTCAAAATGTATTCACCCTTATTATGGTCATTTGGCAAAACACCATCATTATTTTCACCACTAGGGGGTGAGGAAGGAAAACATATGAAAGTTCTTCTTCAATGATAATGAGCCCTCTGCATGCCCTGCAGTTATTCAGGCAGCTATAGTGAGGACAACAATATTGGATGAATTTTGAACAAGGAGTCAACAGAAATGGCAAGTAATAAAGGTTGGATTTGAATATGCCTTGTTTGTTTGTTTTTCCAGTGCCTCCCAATGTCTAAGATAAAAAGGTTATTACAGTTTAAATTGACAGATCTAAAAACAATGCACTTTACTTTTAAAGCAGTCTAGCTGCATAGCTGTAGTACAGTTTCTCTGTGATTTGAAATAATCTTTACTGCATTTTCCCCTTTAACTAGCCCTGAGGACAAAGTGTAGGGCTGGCTCCAGGTTTTTGTGAACCCGTGATACAAAATATCAGTTGACCACATTCGACACTGTCCCTTCTTCCTCTAACCACACCCTTTCCCAATTTGGCCCTTCTCCTTTAAAACAAGCTTTATCCAACATAACCCTTACAATTTCTGACAATGCAGAGAAGGTCTCAACACTTTTAAAAAATGGAGCATTGCAGTCTCTTTGGACCATCTTAACTAGAGGAAAAGTTTTGTTGCATATCATTACATTCCAAATTACGTATTAGTGCTTATTTGGGTAAAAATAAATAATGATGGGCTGGTACTCATACCTTGATAAAAGTGCTGTGGGTGCCAGCACAAAGTGGCTGCCATGGGAAGCCAAAAAAAGAGGGGCTGGTACTCTGTAGCAGTGAGTACCATCACAAAAAAGTCCTGCTTATAAGATTTTGCAAACTTGTAGTTCACAAACTGATCCACAGTATGGCTCATCAAATCCAATACAGACAATAGCGAGCCAAACCAATCAAGGTCTTTCACATGTACACACTTGAGATTAAACAAGCCAAGCTTTTTCTCAGATTCAGACCAGTGAACAGGTACACTTTCTGGAAAAAAATATTTGCATCACTGTGCTAGAAGATACATCTAACACACTAGCTGCAACTGATCAAGACGAAATGGAGTACTTTGCTAAGAGGAAAGGTTCTCCTATTTGAGCTTTTTTAGCTTTCTTTTCTGGGGGAGGGGGAAGACAACTAGGCTAGCAGTGCAATTCTAGCCTTGTCTACTCAGAAGTAAATCCTGTTTAATGATTGGGTCTTACTCCCAGGTGCATGGGGTTAAGATTACAGCCTAAAAGGAAGGCATGATAGAGGTTGACAAAGCAGAACGTAAAATGTCAGATTATTTGCAGATGTTGCTGGACTACAGTTCCCATTAGTCCCATCTAGCATGGCAAATGGATGGGAATGATGGGAGTTATAGCATAAAACATAAGCTAGGCAGTGGAAAGCATCCAGAATGTGGGGGAAAGGGAAATTGTAGTCATTTTCAGATCTTCTTTGTAATGGTAAAAGAATCTCATATTCAGGTTCAGTTTTTGCTATAGATAAAATTATGATATGGAATTGAGCAGACCCTCATACAGGGAAAATTTTAATGTGCTATAAGAAAATGTTGTTGATATTGTAGATATACTCCAAGTTCTCTGCCTAGGCCTTCCTTCACAGTTCAAAAGCACACTCCTGTCTTACACTTTCAACCCCGGAACAATTTTAAGGAGACATAATTATCATAAACCTGAGAGTGTGACAACTTTGTTCTCCATTTTAATAGGAAGTGGAAGAGAAGAAAGCCGCTGTGATTAGTTCAGGGGAAACAAGAAGGTTGTTGGGGTGATTTCAGTGTCTTTTCTTTCTTACCTACTGTGTATTGTTATAGGAACACTATCATTGTGAGGCAAATGTCGTCAAAGGGGAGCAAAGCTTGGACTCAGAATGCTCGCATGTAAGATTTGGTGAAATATTTTATCTGTCCTTGAAAAATGGCTAAAATATGCATGTAACTTTGTTTTTTAAGATCGTGGAATGGGAAAAGGAAAATTGTTGTATTTTGCATACAGCAAAAACTAGTTCTGTGTCAAAATCTGCTTTCCACATTCTTGAATGTTTTCTGCCTCATTCTCAAGGCACATTAGAATTTAAGTTGATCTGGGGTTTTGAGCTTACCTTGTCGTTGCAAGGTGGCCAAGGGTGGCATATGTGTTTTTCTTTCCAGTAAACATTTCTGCAGCCTCCCTGGCTGCCTATGCTTCCTGATCTGAAAGAGCCCCATGGCAGAAGTATGTCTTTCCTTGGGTTTTAATTGCATGATGTCTTCCCTTGCATTTTAATTGAAGTGTGAGCACCCAGGAAGGCTGCAAAAAGCAGACCACTGGTGAGGTGATTTGTGGAACGAAAGGAAGGGCACTCACAAACATTCCTCAGCCACTTCAAAAATAAGGTGAGTGCAACAAAGGCCCAGCACCCCACCCACCAATGTTTTATTTCTCTTTCAGTAATTTTGAAACACAATTTCTTTTGACATAATTTATGGAGAATCGTTGGGAAAAATGCAGGACAAATTTTCAACACAGCATGAGTTAAACCATCCTGGGCAAAATAAAAAAAGAGAGAAATTAAGAAAAAAAATTCCTATGTGTGCATATGTTTAGATAAGCCATTTCCCCCAGGAATTAACCATGCAATCAAAAGACTATTAGAAGATGAATGAGAGAGTATTCATTAATCCAGAAATCCCAGCAGTGATACATTGTCTTAACACTTATTTTTAATGGTCGGGTCAGGAGAAGTGATTAAAGCTGCAGTTCTAAAGTACACTTAACTAAGGAGCAAGCCTCATTAAACACAAAGAGGCCTAGACAGGCATAGGACTGCACTGTAAGAAAACTCTTCTGATAGATATAGCAGAGGTTTGAGTGTTTCTCCAGCATTTACCATGTTAAGGTGCAGCCCAGAACTTCAGCTTGATTTCATTTGAATGTGGAAAAAAATCCCATCTATGGAAGGGGAAAAAAAGAGCTATTCAACAATTCTATTTTAGCCTCTGGGTTGGCTTCCTCAGTCTGGGTTGGCTTCCTCAGGTGTGTGTGTGGAGGTATTTTCATTTAACATGGTAGAACATGAAAAATCCCTACTGACTATAGTATACACCCACTCTCGTGGCTGTATAATAAATTGCAAGCTTGATACCCTAACCTATGTACTAGCAACAGGAAATGAAAACAGCAGCAAAGTCATTCAGGTGAACATACAAAAACCCTATCAAAGCAGAGATCAAAGGGTGTTACAGATGACTCTGTTTCCTGAAGGTAGTGGGCCAGATCTGCCTCACTTATTGAAAGAAAGCAAACAAGAGGGTGGGGTGGATCAGTTGGAATGGGCAGATGAAGTGCCTGAGCATGTTAAAAGTGAAGCATGGAAAGTGCCAGTGAAATTTGCCAGGTGGTTAGTAACAAACCTGGTCAAACCTGTATTACCCTACATCAAGTGGACATTGACAATCATTGCCCCATGTGCTACACTCCATGTTGTGTAAATGTTAGAGTGCACAAAACCAAAAATAAGAAAATGAAAGAGATGATAGAACAGGGAGAGCAAAGAAAATATATCAATCCTAAAGCAGACAGAGCCAGAAGTTGGTCAACGTTTATACAGTGGTTGGGAAGAATGAAAAGAGGAGGCAGTTGGTTCCTGTACAGAGCAATGAACCTGTACTGAAGAACAGCATGGAAGAAGAGACTAAAGCTACAGTGCCTGATTAAAATTACCATTGTGAAAGCAGTGAGTTCTAGGCTGCAAGTCTGCAGAGAGAACTTCATGGTCAAGATGAAGAAGAATGGTGTCGCCTAAGAACGGGAGCTGTAAGCAATTCTTTGTGGGCAAAATTGTGTTATGAACTGAGTGATGAGGACATCTTGCCCCAGGAAGAAAAGTCTTTTTGTATTCCAAGCTACAAATTATTCTTGGAAACATTCTGAGCAGGCAGAAATATATTTTATTCTTCGCACCATATTGCAATACTGTTATTTTGACCTAATCATTGGGTATGCTCTTTTTCTGCTTGCTTCACTCTTAATTTCGCTTGCAAACATTCCAAATTGGTCACGGCCTCCAATTTGGCCAGTCCTCTGCATAGATAGTGAAGTAGGCAACCCCAGTACTACAATATCTTCATCCAGCCTTCACCAACCTGGTGCTCTCCAGATGTTCTGAACTACAATTCCCATCAGCCCCAGACAGGATGGCCATTGATGGATTCCAAAACATTTCAAAACGTTAGGTTTGGCAAAGGTTGCCTTCATAGATAGGCTGGAAAACTGTGTTATACACCCTTCCCAATAGAATCACCAGGCTGCATAAATAGACAGACATTCTCTGTCTCTCTCTCTCTGTAGCTAGCTAGATAATTCATATTTAGAACTTTATTTTTTTAATAAGCCCTTAAAATAACTGTATTACGAGCCAAGCTTGAACAAGCAATGTGATAACTACAGTTGCCAACCAGCCAGAATGTTATAGATTATTTTATGTTCACCGCCCAGAGAGCTATCGCTAGTCGGGCGGTATATAAATTTAATAAATAAAATAAATAAATAAAATAAATAGATCTATCCAGAATTTCTCTTGGCCAGTTACCAGAAGAGGGGCTGTTAAAGTAAGGAAGTCACTGTTTCTGTCTCTATCTTTTTTTCTCCCTTGAACATTGAAGAGTTAGGACATCAGAAGCTGCCATATATTGAGTCAGATCATTGGTCCATCTGTCTAAGTATTTACACTGTCTGGCAGTGGTTCTCCAGAATTTCAGACACGGTGCTCTCCCAACCCTACTTGAAAGTGCCAGGGATTGAACCTGGGACCTTCGGCATGCAAAGCAGATGCTCTTACCAATGAGCTATGATTCTTCTCCAATTGCATCTAAAGGCTGCAGTCCTGTACCCATTCACCTAGCAGTGAGGCCCATTGAACTCAGTAGGACTTACTTTTGGGTACACATGAATGGGATTGCTCTGTACAGTAAACAAAATGTGTTTCACTGTTTTCTCTGTGTATCCTTCATATGATGGTGTTTTGGCAATTTCAGTCTGGTTCTCTCCATAAAGGACACATTCAAAAAGGCTGTTTCCTGAGGCCTACTTTTGAAAATAGAAGGTACTCATTTTCATACATATTAGGTTCTTGTTGGAAGTGGGTGGTGTGGATGGGGGGGAGGCACCTTGTTCATTCTGCCCTGGGCACTAGCATAGCATAATTTTTTGTGGCAACTCTATGTATGTTTTTAGAAAATGATATATGTTGCCAACAACCTGTAAGTATACACTTGATGGTGGTCCTGTGAACAAATCGGGATCAACATCTGAAACCACTGGCGCATCGAAATACCATGTAAGCATGTTTGTGGAAAGAAATGTGCCGATGTCAGAAAAGACTGCTGGTTAGGCCATATAGCTGTAGAGTGGAATCTCATTCTGACTAGAATCAAGCACCAGTGTTTCACCCTTATGTTTGCCACAATCCCTTTTTAAGAGATTGCATGTGAAATAACACCAGATAATTATGCAGAAGAATACATGGCCCCAATCAGACACAACAGTGTTCCTTTGTTGTGCTGAGTGGGTTTACTGGTGGGAGCAAATGAGACAGCTCGTCCATAATGCCTTTGAAATAAGTAACAAAGCACACTCTGAAGTGTGAATTGCTACTGATCAGAGAACCAGCACAGGTGTGAACACTGAATATGCAAGGAATATTAGGGTATAAAATTAACCTTTTCAATGGCTACATCTAGCAAGAAAATCAGACACAAAGTCATGCCACTAATTTAGTTCCAGTAACGTGGGTTCTATCTATGAAATCCAACTGCTGAATGATTCTCTCTCTCCTTTCTTTCTCTCAGTTATGATTATCATCTACCAATCACGACTGTGCAAAGCATATTCATTTCAGTAAGGCTGCAACATTTAGTCAATTTGTTGGTTATTTTCATTAGATAAACATCTGAATTGAGCATCAGATTGTTTTAAAAATATTCTATTTTAAGTACAAGTATTTGTTTTGAAATCATGGATGGTAGACATCGTTGTAGAAGAGGCATGTTCCCTTCATTCTCACCCAGGAGAGAATGACTCTTCTAATATAGGTCCTGCTATAATGTGTGCATGCATCGTCTAAAAACAGAGAAAGTATGTTTTTCCCCTTTGGTGCACTTGTTCTTATGCATATGCAAATATCTGGAGATTTAGTCAACCAAACAAGTAGTTATTATGACATAAACAGTAACCACCACATATGCTCTTAATATATATATATATATATTTGCCATTAAATATTAAATCAAAAAGCTGCCTCTGTGGATGTAACAGAATTCACATACTCCTCTGTAGGTTCATATGCCTTTCCCAATGCTGTAAACCAGGGATAGGCAACCTGTGGCCTTCAGATGTTGTCAGAGTCTGGACTACAACTAATATAATCTGTGATAATTGCCCATGCTTGCTGGGGCTGATGGGAGATTGAGTCCAACAACATCTGGAGGGCCAAAGCTTCCCCACCCTAGTGCAGGCCATATTGCTTGTGCTTAGAAGCCTCCTGCACTAGCATTGCACAATAATGTTGCATGACCCCAATTCAGAAGGCCTCTGTGAATGTGTGGGGTGGTCTGCAACATCGGTGAAGCCTGCAGAGCAAATGGAACCATGCAGATTTTGTTCAGTGTATTCACAGAGACAGGCTTCTGGAATTAAGAAGATTGTAGGAGGGGAACATTCAGATGAAAGAGGCCTGCACAGCTTTTTTGGAGCAGAACTGCATACCTTTGTCCATCTCCAGTTTACCTTTGTTACATCATCTCCATGTATGAATAAAATAACTTCAAAATGGTTTCCGTTTGCTTGTAGTTCAAGCAATGTTTATAAAGTCACATCCTTCTTCCCCCTTCCAGCATTATTATGTCATTTGATAAGAATACTAACATCAGAAGCACTGTTGTTCTGTAGCTACTCTTGGCCATTTAAATTCAAGCCCCTTAATGGCTGAGGCAACACAGAGCTTTAGCTTGAGGCTTCCTTTAGGCAGACCTAGGGCAGTCACACCATGATGAAGAGTTGCTAACTCCTAAAAATGAGAAGGTAAGGCTGCAACACTAAGGTAAAAGGAAGGACCTGGGCCATAGCATAGTAGAGCATATGCCTTGTATGAAGAAGGTCCCAAGTTCAATCCCTGGCATCTTCAGGTAGGGTTGGGGATATCTCCTGCCTGAAAGTCTGGAGCCACTGTCAGTTGGTGTGGATAATACTGAGCTAAATGGATCAAGTGTCTTGTAATGTGAGTAGGAACTCAAGCGAATTAGAAGTAATTGTATGGGGGAATCAGTTGGGGGTGGGACCAGTAGGAAAACGAAAGTAGAGCTCTTGGTTATGCTGCAACAGACTGTTAAGTAAAGTTTGTTCCTTCTAATGAGTATTTGTGATTCATTTCAACTCTTGCAAATATTACAGGTGTCAAAAGACTACCTAAAAACATAAGGCAGTGAAAAATGGACCAGCTAAAGCGTCCAGGAATGTTGGTGTTTGAAGGAAATGCAGCAGAGAACTGGAGAAGATGGAAGCAAGGGTTTGAATTGTACTGCATTGCAAGTGGAGCAGATAAGAAAGATGAGAGACTCCAGTCAGCATGATTTCTGCATGTGGCAGGCGAAGAAGCAAGAGAGGCATTTAATACTTTCCAGTTTGATGATGATGCAGATAAAAATAAAATTCAAATTTTGATGAATAAATTTGAAGCATATTGTGTGCCCAGAAGAAATGTTACTTATGAAAGGCACAGGTTCTTCACTAGAATACAGAGTGAAGGAGAAAGTACAGGCATACCCGTCTTAACGTTGCTTCACTTAACGTCGCCTCGCTATAATGTACATGCGCCATACGTACCCATACCCCACTTAATGTTGGCGCTCTTCGCAATAACGTACACTTTATTGGCATGACGCCGCTGCCATCTAGTGGTGATTGCGTGCAGTACAAGTGAAGACAATTGCTTCACTTAACGTTTATTTTTGCTTAAAGTATACTCTCCGGTCCCATTGTGAACGTTAAAGCGGGGTATGCCTGTATAGACCAATATGTGACTGATTTGAAGCTTTTGGCTCAGACCTGTGAATTTGGGGAGCTGTGTGATTCTCTTATTAAGGATCTCATAGTGTGTGGCATTCAGAAAGACAGATCGAGAGCCAAGTTACTGAGAGAGAGTGATTTAATCCTTGAGTGTGCAGTGAATATATGCAGGGCAGAAGAAGTGACTGCAAAACAGATGAAAGATTTTGGGGCAACAGAAAAACAAATGGATGCCTTACAGGGCAAAAGCACCTTTGAAAAGCCAAAAGTAAGCCAGCCTCAGAGCAAATTGAGCCCTGGCACTGCTAGCAGCCCCCAAGAAAAGGAAATGCCACAGAGGCCTGTAGAAGCAGCAAAGGCCTGCTACAAGTGTGGTATCAGTCATCATGACAAAGATGCTTGTCCTGCATATGGGAAGGAATGCAGAAGATGTGGCAAACTTAATCATTTTGCTAAAATGTGTAAAACTAGAGATAGAAAACTTCAAGGCAGACAAATGTTCTCAGTAGCAGATACAACTAAAAATGCTCATGATTGCTTTATTGGCACATTGAATTCTACAGCTCTGGAAGATGAATGGTGTGTGGGTCTTCTCATAGATGATCACAAGTATGTGACCTTTAAGATTGACACAGGAGCACAGGCTAATGCAATGTCTTTAAAAACGTACAAAGCCTTGCAAGCTGAACCACTTCAGCATTCAAATGCCAGATTAATAACCTACTCTAGAGAAAGACTACATGTGTCTGGTAAATGTAACCTGGATTGCAAATATAAAGATCAAAGAGCTGAGTTGGAATTTCACATGGTAGACTTTGATGCACAAGCTGTACTTGGTCTCCGGGCTGTGACTAATTTAAATTTGGTACAAAGAGTTAATTTAATGAAAAGAGCTCCAGTGGATCAATGGGATGTTGCAGTTGAATGCATTTGAAGATGCATTTGAAGGCTTAGGTTGCTTACCAGAGAAATATGCCATCAAAATCAACCCACAGGTTCCACCTGTAATTCATGCACCTCGGAAGGTTCCAGTGGCACTAAGGGATAAAGTCCAAAAGGAACTGACTTGTATGGAGCAATTAAAAGTCATAGTTAAGGTAAAAGAACCTACAGAGTGGGTGAATTCAATTGTGGTTGTAGACAAGCCTGGCCGGGACCAGATAAGAATATGTTTAGATCCAAGAGATATGAACAGAGCAATGTTAAGAGAACATTTTTAATTGCCTACTGTAGAAGAAATTACCAGTAAGCTAGCAGAAGCAGAATTGTTTATGGTTCTTGATGCCAGTAGTGGATACTGACAAATTCAGCTAGATGACAACAGTTCCAGGGTATGCACATTTAATACACCTTTTGGCAGGTACCGATTTACAAGAATGCCATTTGGTATCTCTTCAGCTCCTGAGGTCTATCACAGGATGATCCAACAGACATTTGAGGGTATTGATGGGGTCACATGCTACATAGATGATATCCTGGTTTGGGGAAAGACCAAACAGGAACATGATGAGAGACTGAAGAGAGTTCTGGACAGGTGCAGAGAGAGGAATCTGAAACTGAACAAAGTGAAATGCAAATTTGCCATGACTGAAATAAAATATCTAGGACACATCTTAACCAAAGAAGGACTAAAACCTGATTCATCTAAAATAGAGGCCATCACTGATATGCCCAGTCCAAGTAACAAAGCTGAACTTCAAAGATTTCTAGGAATGGTGACTTACCTAGCAAAGTTTATCCCAAATTTGTCAACAGTAACAACCCCTTTAAGACAGCTGTTGGCCCAAGATGTTGAATTTTGCTGGATGTCAGTTCATGAAACAGCATTCACACAGTTGAAAGAACTATTACCAAAAACTCCCATTTTGAAATATTATAATGTGAAAGAACCTGTAACTCTGTCAGTGGATGCTAGTTCTACAGGCTTAGGTGCTATACTGTTGCAAAGAGGTGCACCTGTTGCATATGCTTCTAAAGCAATGACTGCAGCCCAACAGAACTATGCTCATATAGAAAAGGAAATGTTGGCAATAGTGTTTGGATGCACAAGATTCCATCAATTTCTCTTGATTGATTTCTTCCGTTGTGGAAACGGACCACAAACCATTGGAGGCAATTTTCAGAAAATCTTTGCATAATGCACCTCCAAGAATCCAAAGATGGCAGTTAACACTGCAGCAATATCAATGACAAGTGCACTATAGACCAGGCAAAGAATTAATCATTGCTGATACCCTGTCCAAGGCATATCTTGAACAGGGTGAAGGAATAAGTTCTGAAGAAGCTGAGGTTGTTGTTAACCTCATGTTATCTTATTTACCAATCACCGAATCAAAGCTGAAAGAATTTCAGGTGGCTACTGAAAATGATAGCATTTTGCAAATCCTGAAAAATGCCATTTTGCAGGGGTGGCCAGATAGAAGAGTAGAAGTTGCAGAGTGTATACGTGCTTATTGGAATTACAGAGAGGAATTAAGTGTTCATGATGGACTCATTTTTAAAAATGACAGAATTGTAGTACCACAAGATTTGAGGAAAGAGATATTGAATATTATACATGAGAGTCATCTGGGTGTTGAATTGTGTAAAAAGTGGGCACAAGAAGCTGTATATGGCCAGGTATGTGTGCCCAAATTGAAGAATTGGTACTGTCATGTACCACATGTCACACCTTCAGAAATAAAAACCAAAAAGAACCAATGTTACCTCATGAAATTCCAAGAAGACCTTGGCAGAAGCTAGAAATGGACTTGTTTGGATTTGAAAGAAAGGACTATCTACTTTTGGTTGATTATTATTCAAAATATGTGGAAATATGTTTGCTTGAAGACACTACAAGTAGATCAGTAATTTTACACTGCAAATCTATATTTGCAAGACATGGTATACCTGAAGAGGTTGTCAGTGATAATAGGCCTCAGTTTTGCTCTAGAGACTTTAAAATGTTTGCCAAAGATTGGGACTTTGTTCACACAACATCCAGTCCACTATTTCCTCAATCAAATGGAATGGCAGAAAGAGCAATCCAAACAGTAAAGAGGATTCTTAAGAAATCTAGTCTGAATAACACAGATCCTTATCTTTATTGGATTACAGAAATACGCCTACAGTAGATACAGCCTCACCTGCACAACTTTTAATGGGGAGACATTTAAGAACCAGGTTGCCTACCTCAGCACCGTTGTTACTACCTCAGCAGGTAAAAGGTGACATACAGACTCATCTGAAGAGAAGACGAGAAAAACAGAAGCTTTACTTTGACAAAGGTTCAAAGCCTTTACCACGTTTGCAGGTTGGTGATTCTGTTAATGTTCAGCAAGATGGAGTGTGGAAACCAGCGAGAGTGACTGGACAAAGCATGACTCCAAGATCATACTTGGTTCAGACTGATGATTTAGCTGTCTACAGACGGAACAGAAGAGATCTTCAAAGCACTCCAAGTTGTGAACCAAAAATGGATGAGACTACTGAGACTGCAACTGCACCTACATCAGAGGTAGACCCATCAGAGTCTCCCAGGCATTTTAGTATTTTAGTATTTAGTATTTTAATATGTGTTTTTGTCTGTCTTAAAATGTTTACAATTTTGAAATTTGGATGTAGTTTTAAAATTGTTTAAATATGTGTTTTAATTGTAGATGGAAGTTTTAGTTTGTACACCGCCCAGAGAGCTTTGGCTATGGGGTGGTATAGAAATTTAATAAAATAAATTAAAATAAATAAATAAAGACAACAAAAGTGGAACAGCTGTAGCACAAAGTGCCAGTGATATACCAGAAAATATTTTGGACTCTGAGTTACTTGTTACTACATCAAGAGGCAGAGTGATCAGAAAACCAATTCGATATAGACAGTAGTTTCTATCTTTTTCTTTTTTTAAAAAAAGGGAGATGTAATGTGAGTAGGAGGAACTCAAGTGAATTAGAAGTAATTGTATGGGGGAATCAGTTGGGGGTGGGACCAGTAGGAAAACGAAAGTAGAGCTCCTGGTTATGCTGCAACAGACTGTTAAGTAAAGTTTGTTCCTTCTAATGAGTATTTGTGATTCATTTTAACTCTTGCAAATATTACAGTCTGACTCAGTACAAGGCATCTTCTTATCTTCCTGTGTTTCTATACACACAACTAGAATTAAGTCTCATTAAACTCAATTAGACTGAGTAAACATAGGATTACTGAGTAGTATAGGATTGTGGTACAAATTGCACAACAGCATTTCTGATGTAGCTGATTGCTCTTTAAACCTGCCCCTCATATGTGGAAAGTTTCAAACAGCTCAGTAGGAGAAAGAGTGCAATATATTCATCCTGTACCTTTAAAAACATAGGAAACTGGGCTCTTTACTGCTCTATGACAGGAATTAGAACCGGTATTATCAACTCTGGAGCTCCCAGATTCCAAAGCTAATATTCTATTCCTGCCTCATCTCTTTCTGTCCCTAAGGATACATCTTTTATGAAGAGTCATTGATTTATATTATCTGCTCAAGCCAACTATTTTAGCATTCTGTTTCTCTGCATGACTTTTATGGAGGGAGCCATTGATTTTTACTTTTTGTTACAGATTTTTAAAATTGTTCTTTAAAAACTTTCATCTTGCATGGCATTGGCAGTACAAGAGAGTGGGGAGAGAGAAACAGGGGAGCCAAGATTTTCTGTACAGAACTATGCAGTGTACTGAGGTAAAATGGTATAATATGCTGTGTGAGTGTCTCAAAGGAGAAATCTAAACACTTAAGAGAATATGTCTCCAGAATGGCTGCTGTAGGTGAGATTTATGTAAATATAGCAGAAACTATCCTTGAATAGAGTGTTTAACAAAGACCACCATTCCAGACTTTTGTGTAGATGTTTTAATGCATTTGTGGGTTAAAATATGGAAAAAATGTCAGATAGCAAAAATTCTTACCTTGAATGAAAATATTTATAAAGTAATTCCTGGGTTGCAACCCTATACACACTTATCTGGAAGACAGTCCTACTGAACTCAGGAGGTTTACTTTGGAGTGGAGATCCATAATGCTGCATTGTTAGGTGCACTTCATCTACAGTCATCATCACCAGCCATCCTTTTTCCCCTCTGTCTCTTATTTGGAAATAATGTATAAATGCCGGTTCTTAACCTAATGTAACCTTATTTTGCTGTTGGCTTTTATTTGTTTGTGAACCATCTTGGTATTTCTTCTTCTAGAAATGAAAGGGGGTGTATAAATTCTAATTCTCCCATCAATACTGACTTTTCCTAGCATGGCCAAGAAACAGAACCCAATATGGAATTATTTGTATGAGACCAAACATGATTCATATATACCCTATATAGCAAAGCTTTGACAAGTGCCCCATGATATTCTGATTAGCAAGCTAGCTAAATGTGGGCTGAATGGAACAACTATCTGGTAGATCCACAGTTGGCTACAGAATGTAGAAAGGCCAGTGAAATCTTCAAACGATTAAGTAATGGATGGTGGGTGTTTATCTTTCCAGCCTTTCAGTATGTCTCTTTGCAACCATAAGGGCTCACAGAATCGTCTTTTGTTGTCCATCTGTTAGTCCCCACATCACAGAAATATAATTTAAAAGTGTATGAACAAACACAAATTTAGAGCATTTTCCCCAAACGATACAAACAACTATTTCTGATTTTTTAAAAGACACCACAGGGCACACCCACATCGTATGCCTCAAAGAGGCATTATCAGCATTACATTCCCAGCACCTATCTGAGCTAGCCAATTCTGTCCTAAAAAGATGCAAACTTGATTCTTAATGTCTGGAGTCATCAGGCACAAGGAATAGATTTAGGAAGCAGCACAGTGGTGACTATGAGTGCACACTACCTTATAGTCTTTGATATGTTGATGGCTGCAATTCACTCCCATGAGAAAAAGTAAAATACTGCGTTTGTGAGATGGTTGCAGTGGGCCAAAGCCAGAAAGGCATCTTTAGTTTGGGGGAACATGAACTGGTGTCACTTGAAAAATCAGCAATGGGATAGATGGGAGGGGGAGAAGAGGAGGAGAAATAGTAGAGGTGGGGTAGGGATGAACAGATCTATCAATTTTGGTTTCCAATCTTAAATTTAGCTTTCCACATTTCTGCAGCAATTTACATTTTTAAATAAAATACATGAAAAATTTTCAGCATTTTAGTGTGAATTTCTCCTAATAAATACAGTTTTGATTAATGTATACATTTTGCAAGGAGTTTCTCTTAATATAATACATTGTTGTATGTTAGTTTCATTAAAGTATTCATTTTTATGCACACTTCCCCCTAATATATGCATTTTAGTAAACATTACTTGGAGAACTGCATCACAAAATTTGGATAAGTGCGAATTTTGAAGGATGGCTATACTTCGATTCTCATATAGTTTTGCAAACTGCAAATTTGTTAGACTTGGGTTTAAATGTGGACTGAATTGAATTTCTCCCTCACACCTATGGTGGGGACAGAAAAAAAATAGATTCCTTCCCTCACCTGCCAAGCATGGCCTTCAGCTACTGAGGAAGAAACTCTAAACCCTATTTTCTCTGTTGTCCTGATATTGCATTCTTTGTTTGTGCAGCAGAATTAAACTGAATGCCTATCACCTCTCTATTTATTGAGGGAGATCATGTGCAGCTCACTAAGACATTACAATCTGAGCATGTATGAGACCCACAATTCAAGTCACGGCTTCTCCAATAAAGAAGTAAAGGGTTGTATTCAGCTAAGTCCTATTCAGAGTAGACCCACTGAAATTGATGAACCTAAGTTAGTGTTGTAGGCCCATTTATATAATACATACATTATACGAGGGGGGCAAAATACTCTAACTATATAGGCTTATATAATAAGTCTATAGAGTTAGAGTGTTTTGCCCCCTTCAGAGTTGGAATAAAATGTACTTTGAAAAGACAAATGTTCCTATACCATTCTCCCCCTCCAGGAAGTCTGAGCTTACAGCCAAGATTGTAGCTGTTAAATCTACAAGTCTGGGCTTAATCGTAAACACCTGAAGAGACTGGTTTCTCCAGATGCCCAGCCTTAGGTGACATCTGAGATAGAGATCTGAAATGGCTGCGAGAACAGAAAGGTGATGCAATTCCAGATCGGATGATCTAGATGAGAGACTATAAAAGAGAGATCACAAATGCAGTGTGTGTTTTTATCAGACCTCATGGACTGGTCATACACTGCTGCCAGTGTGCCTAATTGCTGCATCTTATTCTGAGGCTTATCTGAGACCCCAAGGGTGAGATTTAAATTGCCATTCTTTTTTATCTATGTTTTAAGATATCTAGACTGTATAAGCATATTATGTGTTATTCTTAAAGCATATTTTGTATTACTTAATAATTGTTGGTTTTGTGTTGTATTATTAATTCTGATTTATTCATTTACTGGCTTTGGCCAAACTATGTATGCTCATATATACTCATACAGAAATGTGTAGTCAATAAAAAGCATAACTTCCGTCTGCTGTGGAACTCCATCCTTTTTTACCATGATTTATCCTTAGTCCTGAGATAAATCTCTGGTGGGATTTTCCTCTTTAGGTCTGCCTGTTTAGATTTACTGCGGGGGCAATGGCACAAGCCTAGGTGAAGTGCAGTTGCTAACTACAAGGACTCTAAGCAGCATTAGGCTTAAAGGAAAAGTGAAGAACCCCTGAATCTGTGCATGAGCATGTATGAGGTAGTTCAAACTATTTCAGGTGGCAAGCCAGCCAGGAGTTGCTAGTGGGAGAAGTATCCTAAAGAGGGAGCCAGATAAACTGCAGTGAAATCTGATTTCCTAAATATTTGCTCAGATAGGTTCAGAAAACCATTAGACCAAGTAAAAAAAACCTCAAGTTTCCTCAGCCTGAAAGAGTGAGAGGCAGAGTATACACATATCCCTATACCCCAAGACAAGACACAAACTTCAGTCATGGCATAACCATTTGCTGGTGGCATCACTGTTGGTGGTAGCAGAGGCAGGGAAGGCACATGCAGCAGCAATACAGGAGCTGCCCACCAAGGGTGCAGTCCAATTGGCTGAATGGGTCTCATTTGCTAGACTGTTACCTGCAGGGAACATGCTGGGGAAACAAACTCTAGAAAGACTGAACCCTCTTGCTGTCTGCAGTGTGTTCGGGAGGGGATGAAGAAGAAGCAGTGTCTCCTTCCACTGACCCCTCCTGACTTTTAAAAGCCCTCATTAATCATTAGCCTCACCCCTGAATTGATTTGGGGCCCAGATCCTGGTTGGGTCTTCCAGTTTGCAGGGCTCAGTTTGCAGGGAGGGCATGCGCAGCCCTGGAAACTAACAAATTACAATATCCATTTATAAATCTCAGTATTTTGTTTGTTTCTTAGAAGTTATGAGCAATGCTGGATGCTTTCGGCTAGTAATAAATAAACCAGGTATATGTGTGTGTATATATATATCCCCATTTTGCGCAATAAATGGATTAGTTCCTTCTGAGAACATACATGAGCGATTTTCTGTGGTATCTGAGTAATATTTGTGAATTTACAAATTTACAAGTTGAGCAGGGAATGAGTAGGAAAACAAAGAGTGCTACTTCTCTAGTCCATCCAACAAAGATGGTGTCACACAGAGTCAAAGAGAGGTTGTTCTGAAGACCACCTATGGGGGTAGAAGGATACACATAACAGATATTTGTCCCACTGTGACTTGCTTCATGAAAGAATTTCTGCTTATAAGTTGTTTTCCACAGATCCATGCTAGGAGATCATTTAGGCTTTTAGCAAACACTTTAGCAAAAATGAATATGCTCATTTCCTTTTTGTGATTCAGCTTGTGGCTATTCCATCAAAGGAGAAAAAAAATTCCTTATAGATAATATTTTAGAATTCTTGAAAATCTACTTTTGTTATCTTTCCCCGCCCTCATCATGAGAATCCCTGAAAAGGAGAATGCTGAAGTCACAAATGCTGGAGGAAGTAACTATAGCCACAAAGCAAAAAATCTGAAGTGTGGCACTTCACCTAGAAATGATAGACCACCTGCAAGTTTTCTAAAGCTATCTTCAAATCAAATCATCAAAAGCACTTTCTGTGAATCAGTCTGACAGAAATATTCTTCAGGCATCAAAGCCCCCACAATTTGAATCATTTGACGGTGTGATGAGTCTACAAAGTGAGATGGTCACAGCACCATATATAGGCATAACTAAAAATGAGCAGGGTTATTCAGCCTTAACATATTTTCATTTGATTCTGTTAATGTTCAGCACATTGTAACTAGATATTTCATTTCAGGAGGAAATTGAGGCAAATACCTTATGCCTATAACCAGGGGCAGCCAACACAGTGTCGTCCAGATGTTTTAGACTACAACCCCCATCATCCTGGGCTATTGGCCAGAATGGCTGGGGCTGATGAGAGTTGTAGTGCACAACATCTGGAGAGCGCCACATTGGCTACCCCTGACGTATCCATTCATCCAACTTGCATGTTCTATATGATGCATGGCTACTGATATCAATCAGTGGTTTGAAAATTTTCCACCTTCAGGGAACTCCTTCCACAATGATAATTTGCCAAACAATTATTGCATTTTGCAACAGATTCTGGGACATGTTCTAAGCTGCACATCCAGTCCATGTGAAGCACTAACCAGGCATGTTAGGGCCTCACCGTTGCCCTACTTGAAATGATGACCAAACTAGATGTGGCATTAATTGTGTGAATTCAGTTGACATGCATGGTCTTTGTTACCTAAATAGCAACCAAGGGAAAGTCTGAACAGCCTCACAACTGTGCCATGTGGGAAGAAGAACTTTAACTCTCTCTCTCTCTCTC